>NC_060065.1:55968654-57277821 GCF_020283565.1 Trifolium pratense | reverse complement strand
ATAGTAAAAGCTTTAAGGGAAGAAAAAAAACTATTGATTCTATTGTACTATGTTGAGTTAATTGATTTGTTGTACACAAACCAACCATAATGAATCTTGCTTTTCAAGAAATGCATAATAACATTCATTTCCTCTGATAAAAGAAAATAGAGGAGAACTAGCTAGTCATAAATTGGCACAACTATGAGAAAAAGAGAAAGAATGAGAGTATTATTACAAGGGCTTATTTGCTTCTCATGCACCTAACAATAACATCAACAAATTTCTTATACATGTGTTGCTTTAAATACATCCTCTCCACTTTTTTCCTGCCTTCTATCCCCATTTGCTTTCTTGCCAACTGGTTTTTAAGCAAATAAAGAAGATTCTGCGCAAGGACGTCGTTCCCTGCTGAACGTCCGATTGGATGAAGAAGACCTGTAACATTGTTCTCAACTATCTCCTTCGTTCCCCCAGCATCCGTTCCAAGAACCTGCTCCCATGCATAAGATTAGATTAAATGGAACATAACTCTTATCATTCATTCATTCATTCATTTCTACACTCAGGATGGAATGTTTTTGATAACTTGTTTAATCCATAAACATTTATGATAGTATCAAAACATAATTTAATATCATAATCTAGGAGCATTTTTCCTAGTCTTTCTTTTAATTTTAGGCCGGTATAAAAAACATGTGTGTGCTTCTTTGGTAACAATTATCAAAAGGATCAAGGGCTTGTTTCGATTGGATTATTTTAATTTATTTAAGCAATTATATGATAAGCCGTTTATCTAAAAAAGGCCAAAGTCCGACACTTAAAATATGTAATGAATTGCATGAGATAGAGACGAGGGGAAAGCAAACTACTAGCAGTCATACCGGAAGACCAAATGCCATTGCTTCTATAGTCACCCGTCCAAATGTCTCTCCAAGTCCCTGTTCACCATTTTGTTAGTTAGCAACAGCTTCCCACATTGGAGGATATTTATGTAATTAAACTAATAGCTCTAAAAATAAGTATCATCTGGAATTTGTAGTTTCAGCAATTATCTGAAGTTGTAAAATGATGCAATAGTTTTTAACTTTCCAATGGAAAACTAAGCCAAAAATGCCATTCATTACCATTTCCACAAATTCATTGATTACTCAGTAAATCTTATTCGATACTGATAAAGAAGACTAAATAGACTAGATGAGAATTCAAACATCTTTAAGTAACAAAAACTCATCATATAGATGAGAGGGTATTCTAGAAACGGGACAATGTAAGCTTCAATATAAGATGAAGAGATTGCAAATCAGAAAATAAAATAATATATTTCATCTATCTTAAGCTCTCAACAGATAGCACAACATAATAATATTTCCAACATGATGATTGAACAATTTTGTCATTTAAAATATCTTTGCTTTTTTCACCAAAATATATATATCTTTGCTTCGAGCTATATTAACGTCGTCAGGTGCCAACAATATTCATAAATAGATGATAATGAAGCATACTTACATGTATCGATATGAAATTATGAACGCATAAACATTTTACCTACTTTTTTATAAATAATATAAACGCGGCCTACCTGAGAGTTTATGGCATAAACATCTGCAGCAGAGTATAGTGAGGCAACCTGTGTTGTGGATGGAGTCCACAAAACGGATTTCGAAGTGTTTGGATGCTGTTCTAAGAAACTCAGAAGACTTTTAACATAATCCCCTTTGTTACTTTTAGATCCAACAGAACCAATGAGAATTTTGAGAGATTGTTGCATTGTTTCTTTGTTATTAGCCAACAACTGTTTCCTTCTGTAGTTGTCAAAGTTCGCATAATCAGTGCAACGAGTAAAAAATAGAAATCACAAAACTATATGTTATAGAATTTATTTCCAAATTTATGTAACCTGCTTAAAGAATTGCTTGCTACTTTGCCATCCTTCAACAATGGTAACAATTTTCTAATACGACGTTTTCTAGTCATAGTAGACAAGTTTTCCTTTATATTTGATAATTTTTTCATTTTCTTATCATCTTGCAACAGTCCTTGTTCTATTACTGAGCTTGCTGATTCAAGAAGCAAAAGCTGGCCCTTTCCAGGGTTGATGCTACTCAGAGATATCACAAGCATATCATTATCAGTTAATCCCATTTCTTTTCGGACCGATTCTCGCAACAACTGCCTTTTCTCAATCATTTTATCAGTACTAAAAGACGGAGTATTAAGTGTAGAAGAAATGCCGGCTACAAATGCCAGTTCATCATTAACAGACAAAGGAACAATTTCAGGTTGTGATCGCAGTTTTATGTTTTCTTCTTCGCACCATTTTTGCCATTGTTTAGATTGTGATTCAGAAAGAAAAACCAACATCTTTACTCTGTGCAAGACACCCTTTGAACGGTCGAAGTACTCTCTACGGTTTTCCATGAGCCACCAAGCAACTTGGCTCGCACCAGCAGGAAAACGTTCAATATATTTTTCTGGAGACATATAAGAAAACAAAGGTTTTTTTTTATTAAGACATGTAGAAGAACAATACAAATTATACTTGAATAATCTGAATATTATTGTATTGCTATTTTACAATGGACCTATACAACTACAAGAGACATAATTGAATTCCCTCGGTAATAGAAGCAAAGTCACTGACAACTAAACTATCTACGGAAACTATACCAATAATAAAGGAAATAATGAATGATAATTATAATTACAATCGACAGTTATGAATCTACCCCGATATACACCAAGGTTTAGAACTAGATAATGGTAGAAGGTTCCATGAACTAAGTAATATGCATACCTCTATGTAAGACTAAGCAAATTAAATTATTTAACCTTTCCTTTTATGGTTTCAATGAGCAACAACTAACAAGCATATCTTTTTGATTGATAGCTCGAGATCAATTTCAATGTTGGCACCATTAGGTTGAAAAAAGCATTTGTTTGGTCTAAGCTACAAAAAGTAAAGGGCGAAAGAAAAGATTTAAGTGAAAAGCATTTAGTTGTTGAGTTATTAAAAGTTAACTTTCTGTCACTAAAAAAACCACAACCATACATAATGAAATGAAATGTAACCAATCTGTTCATACCAATCCATGAAGCACATACAGCTGAACCAGCAATTACAAGATCGGCCTTCATTGCAGTTTTGAAGCTGAGATCTGCTTTGTCCTCGAGCACCTTGATTCGTCTTCTAGAAAGCTCTGACATCAAACCACCCTTCTTGCTAAGTGCAATAGCTGAAACAGTGGCACCACAGCTCAAAAGTTCTGTTGCCAATTCCAACATTGAGAGTGGAGCTCCGGTCATAGAAAGCTCATGGAATATCAAGATAAATCTTCTGGACCAAACAAGACGTGCAAAGTCCCCCTTCCTATTACATGTCCCGGAACGTTTCTGAGGACTCCATTCCAAAATCCTATCTTCCGTTGAGCCAAATGGTCCAACAAGTAATCCATATGTACTATTTGTTTGAGGTATTTCCGGTTCCGGCTCCTCTATATCATCGTCCTTAACTTCCACTGTTGGTTTCTTCTTACCACGAGCTTTACCTCTCGAAGATCGCCTGCTCTTCTTCTTCTTCTTCGAGCTTGCTTTACCTTTTGGAGGGGAAACACCATCCTCATCATTTTCTTTCTTTGCCAAAGCTACATTTATTGTTCTACCAATCCCCCCTTTATTTCTAACTGTCTCATTATTAACAGATGACGAGTCCTCACTAGCAATCAAATCACGACGAAGACTCGGATCAGCATCTATGCCAGTATTTCTTGGCCCGGTTCCAAAGCCAGAAAATTCCTCTTTCTTATCACTATGTGCCCACCTAGACTGAACAAAAAATCCAAGATAAGCCCATAGGGTAATTAGAAGCAACCACAATAACACACGATTGCTCCTAAACAACACCGAACCACCAAAACCCCTTCCATCTTTTCTCGGCGTACGACTAGTATTTAATCTCCGAAACGAAGGAGAATTACTTCGCGGAGTTGTTCTTCCCGATAATGTTGATTTAAAACTTCCACCTGACCTCAATGAAGAAAGTTTAGCTAAACTAGCTTGAAATTCACCTCTATTGTTGCTACTTTCCTCCATTATTTTCCTTTCTTCAACAATCATGATTCATATATCACTAAAAATCTCTATCCCCTTTTAGTAAAAACATTAATTTCCCCCAAATTCACCAAAAAAATGCTTCAATCTCCAACAGTTTTCTGACATTGAAGAAGAAAGTAAAGTGAGACAAACATAAAAAAAAATGATTAATTTCTATATCAAAATCCACCAAACAATAACTAAATTCAATAAAAAAAACAAACTTTTGCAAGTTAATCCATTTGGGTATTGTTCTTAACATGGAAATTAACTAAATTTGTTTTCTTGTTACTCTTAGAACAGTTTAATCAGTGTTTCAAGATTGTTTCTTTTAGCCATCACAAGAAAGATAATAAAGATTCAAAATTGTAATTTATTGCTAAATAAATATGAAAAGCATTTAATTTAAGCAAGTAATTAGTAAAAGAACATGCAAAGTAGTAAAAAGTACATAGCTCATAAAGAAAGCATTACATTACATTAGATTTGAAGATCTATGGTTGATTCTTGAAATTGAGTTCATCACTTAGTTGAATGCAGCATGAGAGAGAGAGAGAGAGAGAGAGAGAGAGAGAGAGAGAGAGAGAGATGAGTTGACTATGAGACTGAGAGAGAAAGACAGAGTTCTAACTTTGAGAAAAATTGATGAAATGGCACGTGCTTGCTTGGAACGGTGGCATTTAGGGTGCACAAAATGTAAAATTTGTGCACCATGCACAAGTTTCAAAAAGTAAGATGGGAGGTTGGATTTTGCATTTCCATTAAATCTTATCATACACCTCCTACACCTTATAATATACCCTTCTTCTTCTTCACTCTCTTTCTTCTCTCCTCTCTCCTCCCAACAACAAACTTTCCTCTACACGATGGAAGTCACATACTCCTCCACCATCACCACCATCCAATCCGACCCTCCACCACCATTACCTCGTCTCCCACCCTCCATACAAGGTTTTGGTTTTTTTTTTTATAGTTGTTTTGTTTTTCTGGGTTTGAAACATCTTCTTGTGAGTGTTTAAAGACAATCAAAAGTTGTCAAAAAAAAAAAAAAGACAATCAAAAGTTTAAATTTTTAAGAGACTGGTAATTATTTTGCTATTTGGTGCTTGAATTAGTTGTTTATGTTTATTTTTCCCTTTTTTGTTCATGTTTTTGAGGGTATATGATTCTTTGTTAGTGATGTTTTCTGACTTTTTTTGGTTATTAATTTAATTTTGATCCGATACTTATAATTTATCCTATTAATTTTTTCTCTTTTAATTTGTTGTTTGTTGTTGTTGTTTTGATGAATGAGGTTAAAAATGAAAATTTCATTTGATAATCCGACGGAAATGGTCACTGGAAAATCGCCCATGGTGGTGTGCAGTGGCTCTCCAGCGAAGGTGGTTAGAATAGGTGAAGAAGCAGTACAATATAGAGATCTCGCGACGAAGAGCACAAATCCGGTGTTTGTTTTCCTTGAACATGTTCAAGCTGGCCGAAAACGGCCTCTAAGATCAACGGTCTGAAAATTCAAACTACTCCAATCTAAATATAAATTTGTGGGTTCTATAGAGGAGAAAGAGATAATTCAATAGTGGTGGACTGGTGGTGGCCGAAAAGGCTCTCCCAAAATGGAGGTCTTGAGCAAAAAAGAAGGAAGAAAGAGAGTATGTGAATTATCAATCAAGTGTATATGATCCACGGTAAAATCTATACATTTACTCAATCCAATGGTCCACATTAAAATAAATAAACTTGTGCATCATGCACAAATTTAACAATTTGTGCATTCTAAATGCCACCGCTTGGAACACACACGTGTGATGTATTTCAGATTTCTTCTCAAATTCATACTTTCATGCAAGAAAAACTGACTGTACCGTCGGTGGGTCTTAAACTATTGCCCCTCTCAAAATAATTGGCACATTTTACCGCTACACACTTATGAATGTAGAATTTTAATCATGAATATATTTAGTGTGTATTATTAAAAATTATGAAAAATTGATATTTTGATAGTACTTATCGAGACAAATCTAACAAGATCTCATATGTTAATATTTATCTTTATACATTAGTAAAAATATATGGTCAAAGTAGTCAAATTGTGACAATTATTTTGAGAAGGAGGGAGTATTATTCAAACATTCTAACCGTCTGATCAATCTAATGGCTTCTATGTGGGAATAGGTCAGATCGACATACAGGGGCCTATGGTCTAACCTACATAGGCTCAAGTTAGGTCACCCTATTTCTTTAAATAGAGCAGGCCAAGGTTTTTTAAAAGCATATTTAGCTAAAAATGTCAGGCCGCAGACCATTAAAAAAGTCTATTATAATTTGGGACATCAAAAACTGGTTTTCTTTCTTACAATATGAGACATATTGAGTATTATTACAAACTATAATTGAAATATGATGACATATATAGTTAAATTCTTTAAAATATCAATGTTAAATATCAAAAGAAACATTGCTTTATTAGTTCATAAGTATATTTAAAAATAAATATAATTATTTATTTAAATATATTCATGTAATATAAGCTTTTAAATAGGCTAACAACCTACAAGCCAGACTCAGACCTTCGATTTTTTGACAAGTCAGCTCAGACTTGACGAAGTTTAGCTCGGTCTGGCCTATTCCCACATTTATCCCACTCGTCATTATTACTATCTACTCCCTAGTCCAAGTAACTTGTAAGTAGTACTAAGTAGTATTTTGTTTTATCAACAACAACAACAGAGTTGTTATAACCTATACTTACAATGAGTTCAGCAAAACAGTTTAACTAATTTCCACTAATATTTTTGTTGGTCTTTATATTTTACTATTTATTTATGGTATTTAAGTCATTTTATCTATGTTTAAATATAAATTTAAAGTTTTAAATATATAGTTTTTTTAGGTAGTTTAGTGAAGAAAAGTTTCACTTAAAAAGTGAATAAGTAAAATGTCTAAAATTTGAATCAGAGTCATGCTTATCAACGAGTAAAAGTTGATGGACACATGCTTAACTCAATTGACTATGTGACTGTGAGAGAGAAAGACAATGTTCTTCTAACTTTGAGAAAAATTGATGAAATAGCACGTGCTTGCTTGGTACACACACGTGTGATGAATATTTCAGTTTTATTCTCAAATCCATACTACAGTAATATTCAAAAATTCTAACCGTCTGATCAATCCAATGGCTTCTATTGCTCTTTGACCTTTGTCTCACTTATCATTACTAGTATTTATTTACCCCTAATCCAAGTAACTAGTATTTCTTTTATCAATAACGACAACAGAGTTGCTATGACTTTCTCTTTTTGTTTTTGGTCTAGAGTTGCTATAACTTTCTACGAGTTCGGCAAAACAGTTTAAATAATTTCCACTAATATTTATTTATTTATGGTATTTTAGTCATTTTCTCTATGTTTAAATATAAATTTAAAGTAATTTAGTGACTGAAAATTTCACCTTAAAGATGAATAAGTGAAGTGTCCGAAGTTCAAATTTAATTCATGCATACCAACTGAGTTCATGAATATAATATATAGTTTTCCTTTTATGTATGTTCTTAATCATAAGTACATAAAAAGTAATATTTTAAGCTTAAAAAACTATATGTAAACATGGAAGAATAATCCAAAAAGATAAATAAAAAAATTAAAAGTAATTTTGTCTATTTTAATGAGGATTTAATTTGTAGCAAGTAACTAAATAAATAGTAGATTAACTTAACGGATCGAAGTCAGAGACTTTTTGAGATATTTATAAAACTATAAATCCGTTTAAGAGTGTCTTATAGTTTACTTGAATTATGCTAATATTATTTCTTCTAAAAAAAATTAAACATTGACTACTATTAGACTATTAGTAAAGTTTTGAAATTTGTGAATGTTACTATTTTTGTTGAGACTATTGGCAAAAAAATATTAAATGGAGAATATTTTTTCGAGCCTCCGACTTTGCTCCATATTCTCATGACATGACCAGGGGCGTAACTCAGTGCAGTCATGGGATGGGGTAGCCTTGGCTACCCTTTTTTCTATATAACTTAATTATTTTTTTTAATAAGTTTGTACGGAGTACTATCTTTTTACATTTAATTATTCCATTAATGTGGATTTAGCAACCCATTTATGGTAACAAAAATAATAAGGAAGGTAACAAAAACAAAAAAGGACACTCTTTAAAAATCAATAAATATTAACGAGTATAATTTTCTTAAAGTTTGTCAAAAAAAATAAAATAAAGTTACACGGGTGTAACTTAATCATTCCCGTGTGTATATATATATATATATATATATATATATATATATATATATATATATATATATATATATGTGCGTGTGTGTGTGCGCGCGCGCGTGTGTGTATGTATGGAGAATACTCACACATTTTATTATTATTATTCATAGTTATATGTATATAGTAACAAATTTCTAAATCAAATTTCTAAAACATACAAATCATAAATCCTAATATTATTTCTTTAAATATAAAAATAAAATCTTCAAAAAATATTTGGACATATTATTCTCAGCACGTTAAACTTTTATATAGTATATTTTTTTTTCTTCTAAATATAAATACCTTTTTATATTTAGTAAGTATATATTTTAAATTTTATTTAAGAATCATGACAAAACAGTTATAAACTGACTCAGATTATATATATCTGTTTGCAATAATTTGTTTTTGCTAATGAATACTCCCATGATGGTTAAAGAAGGGAAGCAAAGTTCAACTGGTAAAGAATTGGAGCAAACTTCAATTCGGCATAGTAAACTATCAGTAATAGTAGAAGGCAGCAAGAACAACAATGATGATGATGATGAGTTATTGATGACTCCCACAGGTCCAGAACACAAAATCCCACCGCCTCTCCAATGTCCGGGTGCACCACCCAGACCCAAGAATACGATACCCTTCAAACCGTTGCCGAGACTCATAGTGTCCAAGTTTAAACGACAGCAGCAGGTTGTTTCCACTTCTTGTGCTTTGATGAAAGCATCTTCTCCTAATCAAATTTGATGTTTTATAAATAATTGTTGTAATAATAGGGTTTGGTTGTTTCCACTTCTTGTGCTTTGATGAAAGCACCTTCTCCTAATCAAATTTGGTGTTCTATAAATAATTATAATAATAGGGTTTTATTTTATGTTAATCCTCCAATCCGAGAAGATTCATTCTTTGGTGGAGTTCATTGATTATAATAGGGTTTGTTTGATTAGAGTCTTAATTCTTAATGTATGAATCTATGTCGTTTAAAATTGATTTGTTTTAATTTTGTGCTTTGGTTAGTAAAATTTTGATGTTTCAATGGTAATAATAAATAAGTTTTATTTATTTTGTGTTAACCCTCCGTCCCTTTGTTGATTATGTTTTTGTTTTAGACATAATGATTCAAGCTTGTTAAGTGAATCAGTAAAACCTCATATGCATTTTCATTTTAATTGAGTAGAATCATTACATCCGTCTATATAGTGTAAATCTAACTCCCAAGTTCATTTTGGTGTTTTATTTGAAAAAATTTATTTGGAGACAACTTATAATATTATTCATTTGTTAGCTAGAACATCATTGAGAATATCTTGATGAATATAAAGTTAAGCTTTTTACTCTAAATAAAAGAAAAACTAGTAATAGTTTGTGAACTTAGTTCAGTTGGTACTTGGTATTGACATCACATGATATGTAGGAGTTGGAGTTGGAACTCCATGCACTCCACTAAAACTGTTAAATTTTTAAATTGGTGAACAAATTTTGGAAATAACAATGCATATGGGATTGTACATTCAGCAATAAGTTTTTTTTCTTCTTTCTTTCAATTATTTTGTAGAAGTGGGAAAGTGAGAATGTACAAGGGGAAAAAACCTAGTGTTAAAATTATACACCCAAACGCTTTTTCCTTTGTTAATCCAATAAACTATAATCTATAAATTAACACGTTGACCTTGCAAAGCATGTCCTACTCAGGGGCGAGCCTTTACCATAAAGGCAACCAAGTGTTACACACGACGGCTTGGTATGTAACCAACATACTTGAAATAACCTATGCAGTCCTCACTCCTTGAGCTACCTGGCATTTTGCATTGGATTACAACTAGATCCTAATTATGTATTCCATTGTGTTCTAAAAGATAAAAAATAAAGAGTTCTATTTCTCACACCCCTTGGCATACATGCACGTCCCCGGTATTCCCAATTTACCCCCAGTGTATAAAATTATAAAACTGAAACACAGTTTGCATTCTAACCAGCGAATTTACATTCTAGGATGTAAACTAATTCACCATATAAAAATTCATTTTTGTGTCCCGTTCATCTTATAAGGCAATAATACCATAAATTAAATTGTATTAATATTGAGAGATTACATAGAATATTTGTAATTATATCTGTATCTTTTCCGAAAATCAATATTTTCCTAATCTATTTTAAGCAAATCATTGATGGTATAGAGAATATTACATTTTTTTTTTTTTGCTGTTTCTTTCTCTCCCCATTGATCATGTCAATCTCAGTAAAACTGATGCACCAAATAAGGAAGTAAATTATACACATAAAGACTAATATAAATTCACATTAAATAACAAACTGTATTTTCGAAAGCAAGAGGATTAGTTTGGTCATTTCAGGGGGTGACTGAGATATTTCAGGGGGCGAAAAGTACCATTCAAAAATAAATGCACTAGTCCATGGAAAACTTTGTTCCGCTGTTGACGTACTAAAAAGTAAATACTATTCTTGTACTGTACCGGTTGCCAAAACAGCAAAAGGTTGAAGAACATGGGAGAACATCTTGTCAACAGAAGTAACCCTGGAGAAGGGTTATTATTTTCTCTATCAACCATCCAAGTTTACAATCCAAAAATATATATATAAAAAAACAACGGGCAAGAAAAAAACTATCTAAAATTTAACCAGGCACCCAATCTCTAGTTCAACTTTTCTACATTCACAATGGCACGAATATATTGAGGTAATATTCCCAAAAAAATGTGCTATAAACTCTAGTAAATTGTAACCGACCCTAAGGATATTGTTATGCCGCAGTCAAAATGTCTAAATTCAGAGCACTAGAAAACCACAACACCAGGAAACAGAAACAACCAGTCCGCAGTATCCATTCATGGCTTTTTGAGGAAACCTGCATTAATACACTAGTAAAATTATTATGCTTGTCTTGCAAACCATCCTTATTATGCTTGTCTTGCAAACCATCCAAAAACATGCAATGCAATAGGCAAAATTAAAAAAAAAAATAACCTTATGATCATCATTATCATTATCCTAAATAAAACAGGAATTTTTATTGATTTAATCATAAAGATGAGAGAGAGTTTGACCTAAACATAATTGGGAAGTAATTTATTATTTATTATTTCCCATCACTGAATAATAATTGAAAAGATTAAAAGTTATCAAGTTGGGAAGTAATTTCCCAATTAAAACCCACCGTCAGTTTGGGAAATAATGATTTTCTTTTGAAATAACTGCATTTAATTTTAATTCCCAAACCATGGGTTACACACGCACATATTGATGACCTTAATTTGAATTTTATAAACAAAATTGTCCAAACAATCTGACTACTGATTTTCACATTTTGGTTCAGTACAGATGCAATATGATGAAGCCAAGGCAATATGGAAAGGTTAGCCAAACCTCAGATATATATCCCAGAAGCTGGAACCGACTGTCTTGATGGGACCTAGTGATGTGGTGCAAGCACTGTCAACAAAGAAGAATATTTTAGGACAGATAAATGAAATAAAAACTAAAAAGAAACAGGTTTATTGAAAAGAAGTTCATAATTGCAATCAACAATATGGCAAAGGTACATAGTATATAGCAAACAAAGTTTTCCAAGTAAATAAACAAAACAAGCTATTAATTATCTTAAAAGTTAGTAAAGCAATTAAACCGTTCAATATCAAAAGTAATTCTTAAAATTTTTAAGATAATGTACATTAGATTTTACAAGAAACATTTTACGAGAAACATTTTGTAAAATTAAATGTAAAAAAATTTGATGTTAATAAATTAGAGACGGTCGTGCAATGAGTATAAAACGGTACAAACCCCAAGCTCAAATAGTCATTAAAATCATGGAGAAAATATAGTTATGAGATTTAGTCAATTATTCATCATTGACTATGGACATTATTTTAAAATCTTCTCCCCCATTCCCAAATATACAGCCTAACTGCAGTAAACATCCAATATGCTAAAAATTGAAAGCCATTATAATTAGTAGGACTCAGAGGTGGTATAAGTAGTTATAGTAAAACCAGGTAGTTGTCAAATGGGAGTTAGAAATGGCACTTCAGAATCAATTAATCACCAGAGACAAAATTTCGATTTTCACACCACCCCAACCAATTGCTTTTAGGCTGACGGGGCTCCTTCATTATTCGTACCCCACTCTTCGTCAGCCTCGTTACCGTTGACGAGTACCGCACCATCTGTTGATTCGGCATCCACTACAACAGCCTCTTCTTGGCTTCCTTCCTCTCCATTATGTTCTTCTGCATAGTGTTCTTCATTTTGTTCAGTCAACTGCAGCAGAGCACAACAAAATAAAACAACAGTTGAATACCACGGATAAACAATTTACTGTGGTTATTTTCTGTGTAGCATAAAAACAAAACACAATATTTTGTTGTAAATTAGAATTCCTTATATATATATAGTATACCTCATGATTAGATTCTCCATTCTCAAGGGGCTCCTCCTCTTCAATCTGCATGTTTCTGAAAGCTTCAACAAGGGTAATATGTGGTTTGTCAGCATGGTTGATGTACTGCTCCGCTGGAGGGTAAACATTCCTAAAACAGAAATATCAAAATTATAGTAAGCAAACATTTCTTAGAGATATTTTGCATACAGAACACTGACACAAACTATCAAATCTGCAATTTACATGCAAGAAAATAAGGGTTCTCCACACTGACATTGTTTCTGCAGCTTTAGATTCAACAGCAAGTGCAACCTGCCAGTCTTCAAACAAATTTGGATATTCCTCAGGATCAGCCAATGATTCAGCAGCTTTTGGATTAACCTGCACTCAAATATACTCTATTTATCAACATGACAAGACTTGTTAGGGTTTAAATAAAAAAACTGCAAAGGATCTCAGCTCTTGACACAATTTTTTATGATAAAATATCGAAACCAAATGTAATTTAATGTGTATGTGTACGAATTATTGGGTATTCAACTGGAGGCATGTGCAATTATTTTAGAAATGTAAGGGGACATTGTTTCAAGTAATGTTAATTTGTTCCCGGGAATCCTATTCTTGGGTTTTATTGTTTCTGAAGTATTTATCTAACATATATAACATTCCCGGGATTTATTTGTGAGAGTGAAGTATACAGGTAAAACACATATATTTCATTCCGAGTTCATGGGAATATTGTTTTCCCAACCTTCCCTTGCATAAAATCACGGGAATGTGGTAGTTATTTCTTTCCTGGAAATTTTTTATACGAAAGAGAATTTTAACTTAGTAACAAACATGGGAATGCATATTTTCTACCCATATATTCCTGGGAATGTATTTAGATAACTTATAACTTTTTTATTCAAAAAATAATAATTATATAACCAAAAACTTTACATCAAAAAATGATGACTTGAAACTAAAATATCCTAAACAATATGGATTCCCACAATATCATGCACACACAAAAACCAGGAACTTCCATCATAAGTAAATACCGTATACCTGAATCATACATTACCTTATTGAGATCTTTTCTCCAAATTGCCACTATCTCTGGGACCTTACTTGGGAGATAGGATCGAGCCATTAAAGCTGCCTCTGGAATTCGATTACTGCAAACAGCACAACTCAGCGATAAATAATTAAATATAATTGCAGTCTGATCAATCCCCCCGCCCTTCCAGTAATGTCAGCATTCTAGAAGATTACCTTTCTATCAATAGTTGAAGGCAGTCTTCAAGTTTACCCAACATAAATAAGCAAAGGAATGCAACATTGTTCTTCCCTTGCTCCTTAGCAAGGGTTGCAAGTTTTGAAATTCCTTCAGCATCTCCGAAAGAAGAATATAGCAGTAACAACCCACTCAAATCCATTGCATGATTCAAACATTCCTCAGCCATTTGTAACTGAAAAATGGAAAATACAGTGAGCTACAACATGACAAGAGAAACACACCCAACAAGAATCATCATTAAGAATCAGTCGACCAGTTTACAGAATTACTACTAATTTTGACAAATAAAACATTTAACATCCTAATTATACACAAGAATACAAATCTAACATGCACCTGACCTAAACTTCTAACATGCAACAAACCAAGTCAAATCATAATTTGGCCAATAACTAAACCTCCGTAGTCTTTTGCACCTCAAAAGCCCCCATAAGGACTATATCCATCATGTGCACAATGCGCATGATCATGTTCAGCAGACATCATCAAGGCACTCACTTCAATACATTAGGACAAGGACATTTAGGACATAAATCAAGCTAAAGTCTTGGATAAATTACTAAAGTTTAAGAATTAAATCATATAAAAAACACCTTTCCAGAAGACATAGCTAATTCTCCCAGCTGCTTCCATTTAGACTCACTCTGCACCTCTAGTGCAATGCCCTGCAAGGAAAGAGAATAAATATTATATATGATATAAAATGACAAATCAAACTCAGAGATGAAGTTATTAGATACATAAGCTAACAACTTTTACTAGAGACGCAATAGCTCCCTACAGACATTACATGAACATACCTTTGCAACTTCTAATCTCCCAAGCTGTATTGCTAGATCAAATCTGTAGTCAGGGTCTGTAGCTACTTCAAGAGCATCCTCTATCATCCCCCGTGATTCCAGGAATCGAGCAACACTAACATAAAATCAAGTATTTCAATGAGGATATGGATAACATCTGGCCAAAAAAAGATTAACTTCGATTTCCTAACAGGTTGAAATATTGTAACCACGCTTGCTTCGACAAAATAATAAATAGAGGGGAATGGCATATACTAATACTAATACATGAACATTATCTAGATATTTAGAAATTTTGTTAAGCCCAGATGTGTTACCGATAACATTTACTTTACATAATTATCATATTTCCGCATGATGAAAAGAAACTACTTATTATCGTATAGTAATAAAATACAAGACAACTGCTACCTGTTATGATGCTCTTTAGGAATTGATGGTAGAACTTCATTAGCCCTTTCCAAATCACCGCGCATCACAAGTGTCTTGTACTCTATCAAACTCAAAAGCAGTGTGTATCCCACAACACTGAGAGAAACAATCAATAAAAATAAACAAATAGGTAAGATAACTGCAACTGGATACTTCAATAAATCGAGACAAACAGTCCACTTACTTAAATTCTTTGTCAATCAAAAACACCCGACTTTGGTTTGCAAGATATCCCAACAAGTACATAGGGCGGTCCAAATGGAACATTGTAGTCACCTAAATTCATAATGTTGCAACAATAGATTTCATATGTTCCAGTATTTTAATAAAAAGTATGCATTTTTTCTGATAGAAGGAACACAAGTTAATACCTCTCCGCCAACACAGTAATTAAGTCTCCAAGAGGAATTGTTGTAGATAAAGCAATCCCCAACCCAGATACCTGTCCTTACACGTTCATTCATTTCATGAAGAAGCTCAAAAGCATCTTCAACACCTTCCTCATCTACGGGTCTACCACTATCTATATGTGACGCAACAACATCACGCTGCACCAATGGAAATCAAAATGATTACAGTGCTCGTCAGTAAATATCAATCAAATATCCACTCAGCAAAAGCAAGCCAAAAACTATAAGAAAAGGATGAAGTTCTCAAGAATCCTCACATTGTACTTCAGGATGTAGAATGATGTATCACTAGCAATTGTTACTAGGTCACCACTATCAGCCCAGTAGAGGTTCTGACGCATTAACAAAATTAAATCAGACACTGAAAAAGAATGGAGTAAAAGTAGAACTAGATGTCACCTAATTAAAGCACTTACTTTCACATTGACATCAATGCGGTAAATCAACCTGCATTCAGACCAATCATAGAAGCAGATGAAATCATTTGAACATATTGCCAGTAAAGTGCCACCAAATATTCGTTCGGCTGAAAATGTCGGTCGGACACTCTTCTTTTCCTGAAATACCCATTATTTAAACTCCTATTAAATCTTCCCTGGAACATTTTTTCATTAGAAAAGCTATAACAATCAGAATACAATTTTTGTGCAATGCCAGAGTGAGAATCAAGCCAGGCAATAAAGACAAATGAAATGTAAAGATGCATTGTTATTTGATTAGGAGCATAGTTGTCAATTGCGTCTATAAGGAAAGTTAATAGCTAAGCTTGCATATTATTCTTATTTCACGCTTCTTGTCATAAACAGCATGATGATATGATCCAACAAAGAGAGCAGTAATTTAATATAAAAACAGTATGATGATATGATCCTTGTCAATATTGCTATATAAGTGAGATATCAGTCCAGGAACAGATCTATATAGCTATGGAAAAGAGAAAAGTAATAGAAAAAAGAATGACAGAGATCCATCAGCACTTTCAGGGGACTGCTTCCTCCCTACCCAAAGGCCCACATTTCCTTACTCAATGACTGAATCCACTAGGTTCCTCCTCTCCAGTTTATCCTTGCTCTCCCATGTCTGCTACCCTTTCCCACACCCCTTACCACATGTAGAGCCTAATTCTCCTTTTTTCCCTTTGCCTCTCAATCCTCTCCTAATTTATTTCGTCATATAACTTCATTAACCATGGGGTGCCTACTGCCTAACACAATAAAAAATGGTAGGATCTAGTACAAGATCATAGGGGAATTTAATGGTTCTCATCACCATTTTCATTAAACTTATTACAGAAAAAGATAAATAAAATTCATCAAAAGTGCAAACCTGGAAACTTTTGCTGAAAATTTTAATTTTTGAAGTACTTTCTCTGACGGCATATTCTCCATCCGTAGACCAAGCAAACTCTAGCGCTGAACCAAATGACCTATTTCTCCATGCCAATGCAGTGTATATAATATACTCACCATCTCCACATACAACAACGAACCTTCCATTAGGATTGTGCTTTAAATTCTGCATAAATTAGCTCAACAGTCAGCCACCCACACATGAAGTGATGAAACAACCAACTACTACTGAAAATTGAACCAGCAGTGAGGGCTATTACTATTATTTTTCAAAACTCACTATTACTATTATTTTAAAACTCACTTCTCTGAGTATAGATTGGTGATTAGTCAGATTACAAACTTAGTGCCTACCAACTAATTTGGTTACTTGACATGTTTATATTTCAACAAATATCTAAGTCATACAAAAAACAGAAGTCCCTGCAACTGCATTTAATTTTGGAAATTCAATGTAAATTAACAGAACATAAGAAAATCTATAACCAGGTCATATACTGCATAATAACGTCATGAATATGCAAAATGACTGATTTGCTAAATAATGTACATAATATAATGAAAGCATAAATGATAAAAACAGAGAAGCCATGCAAAAGAATGATGCATAATATTGAGAAGGAAATTGACTTACTTGTGGGTAAAGATCACAAGTGCCCAGCTCCTTAACAGCCAAAGGCAACCTTTCTCCATCAGCAACCTAAAAAACACAGTACTTGCATATGTCACTAAAAAAAGAGCTTTACACTTCTTGCTCACATATCACAAGCAAGGGGTATAAATGAGCCTATACCTCCAAATCTGCTCCTATGCTCTTTATATTGACAGTCTGAATTTCATTATGTTTAGCCCAAATAATTTTTCCACTGTTGTCCATGCTAGCTACAGGTACTTCTCGACCAAGTTTGACCATAATTGTTCCTTCGTCATATCCAATCACAACCCTGCATGAAAGATGTAATGGTAATTAACCTAATGATACTATTTCCCACTCAAAATTATTCAAGGGCCTAAAATATGATATTAATAAATTACTTGCAGAAATACTATACAAAAATACTCACCGACGTGAACTCTTCATGTATCCAATAGCCCAAACTCTTTCAAGACCATAGTTCAATGTATTCTCAAGCCTACACACAGATTGAACAACCAAAAAACGTTGAAATGGGTGAGTTAGTATTACATGAATTCAGAAGGAGACAGACAATATAGGACAGTTCATTTTCATATTTAGTGCTATCTAAACTCTAAACCAAAATCTAGGGCATTACAGTAACCAAAATAAACCTTTCATGTAATATAACAATAGAAACAGCAAAAAAAGAAACATAGTAGATTAATAGTTCAATTTGTGATAAAACAAGAGGAATATGCCAAACAGAATATACATAAAGCTCAGAACTCAGTAATCTGGGCATAAAAAATTACCTATAAGTTGTTGAGTGCCATATGCGCACTGTACCGTCCTCAGAACCAGTAATTATTATAGGAAGTTCAGGATGAAAGCATACAGCAGAAACATTGTGTGTGTGACCATCCAGGGTCTGGACACAACTTTTAGTCTGATAATCCCACACCTGCTCAATAGATTTATAGATGTCATTGCTATATATATGTGTGTGTGTGTATATATATATATATATATATATATAGAGAGAGAGAGAGAGAGAGAGAGAGAGAGAGATACAGACATAAATGTATATATAGAAATATAGAATGTATCAGGTGAGAACTATTGTTTATTGTAAGAAACAAGAGCTATTAATTACAACCGTTGGATCACAATCAATGCACCAGATTAAAAAATATAATTCGAAATTTTATGTGACCATATCTTAACTGTCTCCACTGTATTCTACCTTTGTGTGCATCCTCCCCTTCCGATCCCCACCCATCTCACAGTTTCGTCGTCTTCTAGATCTCACCGCTGTGAATCGTTGACTCCAAATTTCTCTGAACAACATGAGCTATTCTAAGTTCCCTAACTGGATTCTAAAATTATGTATGCTAATCACATCATCAAAAAAATTTCCCTCTTCGGTTATTGCTGCGTAATCAGATTCAATTTTTTCTCAAAGCTTCTGTCTTTCGCCATTGAAGCTTCCATGAGTCTTTATGCGCACCTTTTCTTTTGACTTACATTTATTTCGAATTTTAACATACCCACAGATTAAATGGTTTGACTGGAATAAGTGTCTTAGTTGGAGAAGGCAACAATTTTTTTTCAGACTTTGAAAGAAAAAAGTTGGTGATTTAAAAGATGGGGATTTTTGTTGCAGACTCGCTATTTATTCATTCTAATATGCCAATGCAGCATGTAAGCTTAGTTTTTCCACAAAGTCAAATAGAGACTTCGTATCCGTAAATACATATTTTTTCACTCCAGAAGTATCTAGCTGGATAAGGAAGTAAGAAGAAGATCCCTGTGTTAAAGTTGGCACAAGGAATATTAAGTGGAAGTAGCATTGCTCATGTGACCCATTAACTGAGTTTTTTAAATCTTGACCATTGATTGTAATCCAACGGTTCTTATGCTTTCTGATGAAAACACATACAATAAACACAAAAAGTGAAAACAGTGATTTAAGCAAAACCTTTGCAGTGTGATCGTCAGAACCGGTTATTAGATAGGGTTTGTCACCGCCTGTAAAGTAATCAACGCAATTCACTCCTTTCTGGTGAGCATCCAATGTAAAATTAGGATCAGGAGAGCCAAGATTCCAAATCTGAAATAGAAGATAATAGGTGCACCAATGCATTACTACGAGTATGAGCATAGAAATAACTTAAAAGAACTGGCAACAAGAACACAGATATACCTTTATAGTACGATCAAGAGATGCACTGGCAAAGGTATTTGTGTCTTTAGGATTAAATGTCACTTGCATAACATAATGAGAATGTCCTTCAAATATCTGGGTACAAATCCAGCCTTTTTCCCAATCCCAAAGCTTTATGAGCATATCATCAGATGATGATAGAACATAAGGAAGGGTGGGATGAACTGCCACACACCTAATGTAATCTGTATGTGCTTCAAATACTTTGACTTTATCCATTGTATTGTAATTATATACACGAATAAACATATCATCAGCTCCAGCAACAACCCACTGTTTGCGTGCAACAAACTTGGCTGATCTAACTGCAAAATCATGTTATAAAAGTGCCCCAGTTATCTTCAGAGTAAGGATATATAAGTAAAAGTATGTCTTCAAGCAAATGCATGACGAGCTTTCAAGCAAAAAATACATCAAGGATTCAAAAGGAAGACATGCAAACGGACAGATAAAAAAAAAGATTCATATACCTGGTAACTCAGTGACCTCGAAAGATTTGGCCATGGTCTGAAATAGCATAAAAAAATATTAGTTCCGATTGATTACAAAAGCAAGATTTGTGAAGAATTTTAATTAAAAAACAGGAGTCACAAGCTATCATCTCTTAATACCAATCTACAAATTAAGATATATGACAAATTTACTATCCCAGTATACAGACTAAAAAGACTGTAAATTTATGTAAAGCAATATTTTTACTAGCATTTCTTTGGAAACTCTGAAAGGGACATTGGTCATTTTGTGGCAACTATGTATTTGAATTGATGAAACAACTCCAAATATCATCTACTTTGAATATTAAATATGATAATTTTAGCAATGCTTCAACATAAAAGATCACCAAAATAACCCTCTTATGCAACAACTACAAATTTACTTGTTAATATTGTTCAATCAATCATATAGCTGCTTGAAATTTGTAGGAAACCATGAATAAATAGGTCCCTCCACTCGTGAATAAGCAGCTCATAATATTTAGGCACCATGAAAAAGGTGGCTTGTTTAAATATCAATCAACAAACACCCGTGTCTGACTTGGGTGCCAATATATAAGTATCCACAGTTGCATTTCTAAATTGGGATAAACTTCATTTGTAACACCATCCAACATCATAATTTTATGAACAATCAATCACATACCTGAGATTGGTAGTTCCAGATACAGACTGTTCCAGAGTATAAACTTGCCAGAATCCTGCATTAACAAAAAATAACACAGAGTAATTAAAATTTCATTTAAAAACATCAATAGTATAGTAGCATCATATATTCCTAATCCTAATAAACCATCATTGTAGAACCCAGGCACACTTTACTTTACATATCTAATGATGAAAACAATTACAAATATTCCTAATCATAAAGTTAACCACAGATCATAAATTAATTTCAGAAACTAAACAACACAGCAAAATGCAAAGCATTACCATGGTTCTGTTGGATGTAGATCCACACATTTCACTCTTTCTGATCTCTGCGCAAGCTTTCGCTGATCAAAGATTACGAAAACACATTAGCTTAATCCACACTAACCTTATCTAATATCAACAAATAAACATTGATTCAAAATTGAAACCATCCATACCTTGATTTCGAGTCTGAGAGGCTACAAATACAAGTAACAAACAAAAAACGAGTCAGTTACACAGTTACACATTAGATCTCATTGAAATTGAAATCATAAAAGCTAGCTAAGAGAATTAAGAATCTCGCATTTGAATTTCGAATTACGAATGAAATATTGAAATCGATTTGAGTTTGGATCAGATCTAAGGTTGTTAAGAATGCAGAATCGATAGATCGGAGAAGAAGATTATACCATTGTTGTGGAATTGAGATTGAACTAGCCTCTGTAGAGATCAATCGTCGGAGATCGGAAACTGAATTCTCCGATGAGGTCAGTGAATGGGGAGAAAAGTGTTTTTTGGTTTGAGAGATCAGAGTGTAAATACAATGGGGAAGGTGATGAAAGATTTGTAGTTAAAGTGAGATTACTAAAATGCCACTGGATCTATAATCGTGTGGGGTAATGTTCATACGTAGATCTGTGACTGTGATGGATCCAACGAAAGTTGTCTAATTTATATACACACTGTTCATAACAATTGTAAAGTTGTCTAAGATGCACACTGTTCATAATCATAACAATTGTAAAGTAGAAAATTTAATTGGATTTAATTTATGGGTCTCGTTAACATGTGCCCTAAGGGCACATGTTAAGATATACCAAAATAGAAATTTAACATTTAATGATACAAGAAATTTAATGCTTCAAAAGTCAAAATGCACAAATTAGCATTTAATAATTTCTATTTTTACTTCCTTAACATGTGCCTTAAGGGCACAAGTTAACATTATCCTTAATTTATATACACTCACGGTGTTAAATAATGAGTTTAATTGATATGCACCGACGGTGTAAAATAGTTTTGCACAATCGTCCAATAAATAACCATTATTTTGCCATGTCATATCAAGAAAGTGGGGTGGAGTGGGGTGATGTGGCGGAAAACATGGTTGATATTGGTTGACAGTGTAAAATTATTTTACACCGTCGGTGCATATCAATTAAATCCTTAAATAATTGGATTTAATGTTTTCCGTCACATCACTCCATTTTACCTCACTTCTTTGATATGATATGACAAAATAATGGTTGATTATTGAACGATCGTGTAAAATTATTTTATACTGTCGGTACATATTAATTAAACTCAATTTAATTTATGTACAATTGTGCGCAAAAAAATATTTTAATTTGTGAAAAAATAAAGAAATTGTCGCATGTGTTTTTTTCTTCTTATTATTTTTCTCTAAATTGTTGATGATATTCATACATATTAAAAAGAAGTTAAGGTACGCTACAATATTTACACTTCATGCATCAAAATAGTCGCAATAAACAATGAACGGTTCAACATAATTTTATTTTTTTCATCACTAGTTGAATCTCGTTCGGGAGTTAGTTTTGACATCAAGTGATTTCAGCCACCTCCCGATCGCAGTTGCGGGGATCGAATCGCGCGCGGTCCTCCCTCACCTTAATTTTTCTAAAAATATCGTATTATGTACCGGTATCCGGGTTTTTTTTTTGTCGAGTAGCACATTAAACTGTTTTTTATTTTCCTTTTGTTTATATAAATATAAAATCTTCAAAATATATTTGGACATATAATTCTCAGCACATTAAACTCTTTTTTTTTTCTTCATATTTTAGTATATCTTTTATATTTTATTTAAAAATCTTCACAAAAACAATTATAGATTGACTCGGATTATATATATATATACACACGCGTGTTTATACAATCGTCCTCCCAAATCTCAATTTTGTTTGTTTGAATTGAGTGTTTCTTTGTTTGCAAGAAATCGTTTTTGCTTGATGAATACTCCCATGATGGTTAAAGAAGCGAAGCAAAGTTCAACTGGTAAAGAATTGGAGCAAACTTCAATTCGGCTTAGTAAACTATCAGTAATAGTAGAAGAAGGCAGCAACAACAACAATGATGATGATGAGGAGTTGTTGAAGACTCCCACAGGTCCAGAACACAAAATTCCACCGCCTCTTCAATGTCCCGGTGCACCACCCGGACCCAAGAATAGGTATATATCTTCGACCCAGCGTCGCCGTCGCCAAGATTCATAGTGCTCAAATTTAGAGGTCCTTCGATGAAAGCACCTTCTCCTAATGAAAATTGATTTGATTTAATTTTGTTCTTTGGTGAAAGAAAGCTTATCTTAGTAAAATTTTGATGTTTCAATAATAATAATGTTTTATTTCATTTTGTGTAACCCTCGGTCCCTTTGTTGATTATGTTTTAGTTTTAGGTACCGTTTGACTGATTTATTTTTGAGCTTATGCAAACAGTTTATCTAATATAAATTAGATTTTATGCTGGTATTTTATAAGTTTACACCTGTCAAAATTATATTTTTATAAATTATAATAATACATAAAAATTGCATAATATATTTTTATAAATTATAATAATACATAAAAATTGCATAAGGTGTTTGCGTAAGCTCAAAAATAAGCTAGGCCAAACGGACCCTTAAACATAGATGATTCAAGCTTGTTAAGTGAATCAATAAAATCTCGTTACATCCGTCTTTATAAGTGTAAACTTTACTCCCAAGTTTATTTTGGAGTTTTATTATGTGTTTGTAAGATTTTACCAGGGTTGTTACAAAATTTGAGGATAAATTTTATTGTTAATTTGTTAGTTAGAACATCATTGAGAATATCTTGATAAAAGTTAAGTTTTTTTTTTTTTTTTTTGATAAAAAAAAGTTAAGTTTTTTACTCTAAAAGAAAAAGTAGTAATCGTTTCAATGAACGTAGTTCAGTTGATACTTGGTAGAGACATCCGTACACTTCACTTATTCACCTTAGTTGATAGGGACATCATATAGTAATAACTCATAACATTTATAACTAATAACATGTATTAGTTATTTTAAAACTTTTATCGGCTAAAGTTAAATGGTCAAAACAGCTATTTTAAAATCAGAGGCTAAAATTGCAAGTTTCTGATAGTTAGATGGCCGAAATTGCATTTTGACATATATATATATATATATATATAACAAAAGGTTTCATTACATAGTATATCTAATAATCATGTTAACATGTGTGAAGTATTAATCCTTCTTTACATTGATTAATTTCTACCTAGAAACTTGAAGGTAAAGAAGATAATAGTTCAATCTCAAGTAATTTTTTTTCCCTATTACAAGATCTAGAAATTGACAACAGTAACACATTATGTGGAAACAAATTGACTTTTGAGAGTAAACTCTAAGAAATTTTCCTTGAAGATGATGTTTTTAATGGAAACACCGAAATACACGCTAAAAAATCAATACTCTCCTTACCTATAAATAATTTCCCAAACATTTCCTCAAAAGTTTATATAACTAACCTTATATAAGCGTGTGACATTAATAAAGCCTAATTAGTTATTCTCAACCAGGGAACAGACGATACATTACTCCATTACACCTTGCTTCCAAGTATGGTTGCATTGAAATGGTGTCGGAGATTGTTAGCCAATGCCGAGGTAGGTTATAGCGTTAAAAATTAGACGGTTAATAGATAGAGTAACTTAATACTGTAGTAACAATTGAGATACCTAGAGGACATAAATTGCGCAATTTGGAACCTAAGAACTAAAATTAGTACAATGTTAATATCTATGACCAAAAATGAAATTAAACTCCAGTTATGTTCATGGTCTATTTCATGGTCCACAATTGAAGCAGCCATGAAATCAAATTTATACAAATCATATATGTCCAAAGTACAAATCATCTCACAAGTAAACAAGAATCCCACCACAAGATCATGCATATATACAAAAAAAAAAGAAAAAAAAAAAGAAGAATGAATTCACTGCACTATCATTATATCATATCAGGGACCCATCCTTGCACTCCTTGTCAGAACATTCATCCAACTCCTCTGAAAATAATGCAGCTACATTTTGGAACTGAAACAAAAAAAAAACATATTATGAACTTCATAAAAATCTATACTATGATCTTTGTCCATACTCTCTACTATAAGTTCCCAAATATTTCCTCAAAAGTTTATATAACTAACCTTATATAAGTGTGTCATATTAATAAAGCCTAACTAGTTATTGTCAACCAGAGAACAGATGATATCTTAAGTACTCTATTACACAGTATGGTTGCATTGAAATGGTGTCAGAGGTTGTTAAATTATGCAGAGGTAGGTTATAGCGTTAAAAATTAGACAGTTAATAGACAGAGGAACTTAGCAACAGTTGAGATACCTAGAGGACATAAATTGCGCATACTCCTTGTCAGAACATTGTATCATCCAAGTCCTTTGAAGATAATGCAGCAACATTTTGGAACTGAAACAAAAAAGAAAATAATTATGAACTTCATAAAAATTACTACAAAAAAACCATGGATAAAAAAACATAAAGCACTCTTTCTTTCATACCTTGGGTTCTGAATACTTATTGCGGATTGTGGTACAAACATTGCCCTCAATTTGCTGCTGAAGAGCTTGAAGATAAAAAACAATATTTTTCAATTCACATGACTCGTAAGTAGTGAATTTCTGGAGAGATTCGTCCCAAGGATGCCGTGTAGGGTCTAATGTCCACCGTGCAAGAAACAAGGCGGATGCAGCCACCTTTGAAGGGAGGTAAGGTACGAATTTCTGACTCATGAGTGATAACTCGGCAAGAAAAGAGGACATGCACTGCAACTTGGTGGAAGCTCTTGCTACAACAAGAAACATCCTGTGAAAAAACCATTTTTAGTGGTTAACTTTTAGCTTAGTAGATTTTAAGCTAGAAAGAAAAGGATGTGTAGAAAATCAACTTTCAAGTTCAACTCAAGTTGAACTGTATGTCAACTTAATTTGAGACCTTTTGAATGGTTAAAAATGGAATGAGTGTGTTTTGGTTTGCAATTTTTAATTTTGTTTATATTATCTCAGTTTCAAATTATTTGTACAAAAATTGAACTCTCAGGGATTATAGGAATATAATGAACAGAGAAAGTTTCTACTAGTTCCATACTGTGCCTAAACTGCTTGTGCAATAGTGTTGCGCGCCCTTGCCAAGCATCGAAAATTAGAGTAAAAAAAGGCTTGACACAATGGAGAAACTAAAAACATTCCCTAATATCATTAAGGACATAGACCTTTAGGAAAAATGATGAATTTTGTGTCATCTAAAAATACACTTTCATACAAAATATTTTGAAACTGTTTGTATTTTTTAATTTAGAAATAGCAAAAACATCACCAAATTACATGGTAGAAAAAAAAGTTCAATAATACCTCAAAAATGTATTTGTGGTAGGATCAACCAAATGACGCCCTACACATTTGAAAACTTGCTTCTCCATGTCTATTATCTGTGCATCAACTTGCATAATTCATTAATATGCATAAACTAAGTGAGATCTAGATTATGGCTAAAAGAGAGACTCACCTGCTCTTTTCGGCATGCTTCTTCTGTATCGAGGCAGAAACTTTGAATAGGCGGCCGCAACTCTCCAAGTTCTTCGTATTTCCTTTAATAAAACAAAATCAAGGTATTAATTTTAGAAGAAAAATCAAAATTACTAAGTACATATCAGAGAATATGATATTCGTTTAAGAACATACCATGCAATATGCAAACATGCGGCGCATATAGAAGTTGGAATCTTCCTACTACAAGGTAATTTTCTGAAAAAAACCAGTCTACCAGATTTACACTGCTGTAAAGTGTATTTGTTTGGAGTTTAGATTGAACACACATCTGAAATAAAATAAAATAAAATTCAATATATCTGTTAATTGAACAACACTTAGTAGTTTTATTACATATCGAAATATTAGAAAGTGTAATGCAAACCTCTACAAGCCAGTCAATAAGGATCACACGATCCTCTGGAGTTAAACCTTCCATTTCCAGGGGGTTTCGAACAGGCCGTGATTTCTGAAGAAAAAATAAATTTAAACTATGATGCCAAGTTTTTGATTTGTAAATATGACAATTCACAAAGACAATGATAGTAAAAGAATTTTCCAGTACTACATGACTGCAGGAAACAAAATTCAATGACAAATCTAACTTTTCCAATCGATCACAAAATGTTGATCGATCCGACGAAAGAATAACCATCAAAATAAAAATAGACAGACTCACATAATAATCATACTAATTAATAATTATGATGGCATATACATAGCCTGGTGCACAAAAGTTGATCCAAACCATATAATATAAGTCCATTAAAATTAAATGACTAAAGAAAGGTTATGTATACCTCAGCTTTATGACAGTTACCAAATATTACGAAAGCAGATTCGCGCCATAGTAGACTATCATCATCGGCAACTATATCATCATCAGCAGCAACTATATCATCAGCAGCAGCGACTATATGTGTTAATAGCTTGTGATTGATCGTGCGGTAGTTAGCGTATTGTGTGCACCCGCACGTTACAGCGTTACACTGTACCTTATACACCCCAAAAACCCTACAGAAACTACGGAGGTTTGTCTACTGCTGCTTCAACGATCAATCACAATACCCTCTGTCTCTGCTTCCCAACAACAACAACAACGATGGCGGCCGCTGAGGATATCCATGGAGAAGCTATTGAAAAGTTGAAGCAAATTCTTTTTGGTGGCAACAATTACTGATATCTTTTCCTTTCGTTGGAAAACTAGTATAATTATAAATAAAATTTTCATTCATAATTCTCTTACTTGTTCTGTGCATTGGGGCTTAGGGCCTATAATATTTTGAATTGGGGTTTCTTATTTTGAGATATTGAGTGTTTTGAATTGGGTTCCTTTTTTTTTTTTTTGTTCTAAAATTTTGTGTGATTATGCAGTGTCTGACAAAATGATGATGATAAACGGACGACTTCGTTGCATAAGGAGGATCATGGATATTCCCCCACGTCACCCGGAGCTGATCGTTGGAGATGAGTTTGGATTACTTCCTTCTCTTGCAGAGGTAGAGCGTCACGATCAGAATCATATGAACCTAGACGGAAATTACATTCTTGGAGCACCACACATAGATGATGATGCAGAGGATTTCTTGTTTTCATACTTTGAAGAGCCATGGTTACCTACTGCCCCAACCAGGGTCGACTGCGTGAGTACTTTCATTACTTTTAATTAATTAATTAATTTGGCGTATACAGTAACCTGGAGCAGGGGTTCTGACTATTTTACTTCAAGAAATATTTTGCTTCAAAATGTCTCTTATATTCTAGTTAGTAATTATTTTTATGAATGAGCAAGTTTTAGTCAGAACAACGTAAATTAAGTTAGTTTTAAAAAATAAAAATAGAAAATATTTTAACAAAAAAGATGATCTAAAGGTAAATTCATCTATAAAAATGTTCTAAAAAATTTTATAGGTAGGTTAGTACCTTGCAAATATATATATATATATATATATATATATATATATATATATATAATACCTTATTGATTGTATACGGGCTCGTTTGAAATAACTTATTTTTGAGTTTATGCAAAATAACTTATATAAAATAAATAATTTTTTATACATTATTCTAAGTTTGTCAAGGTAGTTTATGAAAAAAATAGTTTATAAAAATATATTTTTCGTTAAAGAAAACTTATTTATTTGCATAAACTATTTTGCATAAACTCAAAAATAAATTATTCCAAAGGAGTTGTATGTGTATAAAAAAATATATACATATATAATCTATGTAAAATTAACAAAAATAAGACTCTACAATTTTTCCTTTTTATGTTTGTTTATGTGATGTATATATTTTTTTTGAAACGCCTTTTTTTTTTACACAAAGATGTAAATATATGTTTTTTTTACTCATATGGGCCACATAATAGTTGAACATACGGTAAAAAAGCTCAAATTGACTTAAAATCTAAATACCCGGTTATCACTTATCATCTTCTTGGCCGTCGCTTGAGTTTTGTTTCTGCGTTAGTTTTTCACTTCTTCCCAGCTAACTCACATCACATGCTTCTGTTTTCTTTTCTGCTTGCATCTTCTCACTTACGAATGTTCTCTCCTCTATTTTCTTTCTCTGTGTTTTCTTCTTCTCTTTAGTTGGTTCAAAGGTAAAATTTGAGGGGATTCAAGATGTAAAATATACAAGATATATACATAATTTTTTCAAGTTCAGGGGATTCGATTGAACCCCTCACTACCACCTAGCTCCGCCCCTTTGTTAATTACTTTTAATTTGCTATTGGTCAATGTTTTTTGTTTATTGTTTGAATTTCAAACCTTGTTTTTTTGTCTGATTTATATGCAGCCATATGTTGGGCTATTTCTACGGCTCATCAAGTTGCAACAACCATTGCATTTCGCAGCGGATTACCTGGTTAAAGTTTGTCAGCACAATGCATAATTAATGGATTACCTAAACATGCTCGTGAAGATGAAATCCTTGTCCGAAGAGAACACCTTACATGCCCACCTTTCTACGAGTCTTCGACCTATATGGCGTTGCAATTCATTATTGAAGAAGGGATTGCAACAGAACTTGCTTACCCCTTAGTGGGGAACTTACCACTCGTGGGGTGGTACGTTGCGGAGGACCGCGACAGGGAGTTTCAACGTGTAAGTAAGCCGTTTATTTTCACGTTGAAACTCCCTGTCGCGGTCCTCCGCAACGTACCACCCCACGAGTGGTAAGTTCCCCACTAAGGGGTAAGCAAGTTCTGTTGCAATCCCTTCTTCAATAATAAATTGCAACGCCATATAGGTCGAAGACTCGTAGAAAGGTGGGCCTATAAGGTGTTCTCTTCGGACGAGGATTTCATCTTCACGAGCATGTTTAGGTAATCCATTAATTATGCATTGTGCTGACAAACTTTGACCAGGTAATCCGCTGCGAAATGCAATGGTTGTTGCAACTTGATGAGCCGTAGAAATAGCCCAACATATGACTGCATATAAATCAGACAAAAAACAAGGTTTGAAATTCAAACAATAAACAAAAAACATTGACCAATAGCAAACTAAAAGTAATTAACAAAGGGGCGGAGCTAGGTGGTAGTGAGGGGTTCAATCGAATCCCCTGAACTTGAAAAAATTATGTATATATCTTGTATATTTTACATCCTGAATCCCCTCAAATTTTACCTTTGAACCAACTAAAGAGAAGAAGAAAACACAGAGAAAGAAAATAGAGGAGAGAACATTTGTAAGTGAGAAGATGCAAGCAGAAAAGAAAACAGAAGCATGTGATGTGAGTTAGCTGGGAAGAAGTGAAAAACTAACGCAGAAACAAAACTCAAGCGACGGCCAAGAAGATGATAAGTGATAACCGGGTATTTAGGTTTTAAGTCAATTTGGGCTTTTTTACCGTATGTCCAACTATTATGTGGCCCATATGAGTAAAAAAAACATATATTTACATCTTTGTGTAAAAAAAAAAGGCGTTTCAAAAAAAAATATATACATCACATAAACAAACATAAAAAGGAAAAATTGTAGAGTCTTATTTTTGTTAATTTTACATAGATTATATATGTATATATTTTTTATACACATACAACTCCTTTGAAATAATTTATTTTTGAGTTTATGCAAAATAGTTTATGCAAATAAATAAGTTTTCTTTAACGAAAAATGTATTTTTATAAACTATTTTTTTCATAAACTACCTTGACAAACTTAGAATAATGTATAAAAAATTATTTATTTTATATAAGTTGTTTTGCATAAACTCAAAAATAAGTTATTTCAAACGAGCCCGTATACAATCAATAAGGTATTATATATATATATATATATATATATATATATATATATATATATATATATATATATATATATATATATATATATATATATATTTTTGCAAGGTACTAACCTACCTATAAAATTTTTTAGAACATTTTTATAGATGAATTTACCTTTAGATCATCTTTTTTGTTAAAATATTTTCTATTTTTATTTTTTAAAACTAACTTAATTTACGTTGTTCTGACTAAAACTTGCTCATTCATAAAAATAATTACTAACTAGAATATAAGAGACATTTTGAAGCAAAATATTTCTTGAAGTAAAATAGTCAGAACCCCCTGCTCCAGGTTACTGTATACGCCAAATTAATTAATTAATTAATTAAAAGTAATGAAAGTACTCACGCAGTCGACCCTGGTTGGGGGTAGTAGGTAACCATGGCTCTTCAAAGTATGAAAACAAGAAATCCTCTGCATCATCATCTATGTGTGGTGCTCCAAGAATGTAATTTCCGTCTAGGTTCATATGATTCTGATCATGACGCTCTACCTCTGCAAGAGAAGGAAGTAATCCAAACTCATCTCCAACGATCAGCTCCGGGTGACGTGGGGGAATATCCATGATCCTCCTTATGCAACGAAGTCGTCCGTTTATCATCATCATTTTGTCAGACACTGCATAATCACACAAAATTTTAGAACAAAAAAAAAAGGAACCCAATTCAAAACACTCAATTTCTCAAAATAAGAAACCCCAATTCAAAATATTATAGGCCCTAAGCCCCAATGCACATAACAAGTAAGAGAATTATGAATGAAAATTTTATTTATAATTATACTAGTTTTCCAACGAAAGGAAAAGATATTAGTAATTGTTGCCACCAAAAAGAAGTTTGAGTTGATTTTATGTTTTTTAGTCTTTTGAAAATATTTGAATATACTTAAGTGTGTTAAAGCACTTATTGAACAAAAAAAAAAGAATTTTAAAAATGCATTGACTTAAGTATATTTGAATATACTTAAGTGTGTTAAACTATTTATTGAACAAAAAAAAAGAATTTTAAAAATGCATTGACATAAGTCAAAGTTTTTTATAAAGAGGTGCAAGTTTGAAACTAGGGTTTAAATAGTAAACATGCAATAAAATAAGATATGCAACAAACACACATAATAGACAAACACACGACAAGAAAAATTTGTCTCCTACCCATATATTTAACCTTTCACCCCTACAAATAATACAATATTCCTATTTTATCCTTTTATTATTTGACTTCACTAGTCAATATTATAAAATAAAAATTTTAAAAAAACGCATACTTTGTTTAATCCGGTTCACTATGTTTAATCCGGTTCACTAAAATAAAGTGTTTCGAATACTTGAATAAAGTTTTCAGGTAAAACAAATTGCAAATCGGAACACTTGAATAAAGCGTTCCAGTAAAGTCTTAAGAAATTATTCATGGCAGGGCATCTTCCATACCGATGAACAAACAAGAAAAAATCGCAGCAACATGACTCCATACCAATGAACAAATTAACAAGAAACTAATCAGCGCCATCAAGAAAAAATAGCAGAGAGGTGATTTGATGATGCAACAACATGATGAGATTCAAAAGAATAACAACATACCCTCATATGCCCCTCTCTACCATTCCCCCTGGCCCTCTTAATCATTCATAATCAAAAATATCCAAATCCAGAAAATTCAAACAATAAAAAATTCAGAGAAAGATTGAAACCCACAAAAATTCTAATTTTGATAAAGATTCAGTTTGACTTGACGAGATGATTTTTTAATTTGTTCAATCAGTATCATCTTTGAGATGCTTGAGATGTTAAATATGTTATCATGTTGCTCCATCAACTAAAGTTTGTTTTTACACTTTACCGGAATACTTTATTTGATCAGGTTTGCAATATTTTACCAATTTGTTTTGGTTTAGCTCCGGTTAAATCATGGTTTGTATAAAAAAAAATCATGGTTAAATTTTAGAAACTCATTTTGTGAGTTTTTCTGTTTATAACTTTGACTAAATGTATGATCAAATAAAATAATAAAATGATAAAATAGGAATATTGGATTATTCATAGGGGTGAAGAGCTAAATGTAGAGGTGGGAGGAAATTTTTTCACAAGACGAAAGTCAATACACAAGTCTTTCCCTTGCATTTAGACATAAGTATCATAAAGAAACAAACATAGATCAAGCATCACTTATAAAATCAAATAAAGAAAATAAATTATATTTTTTTATATTTTTTGACATTTTAATAAAGGAAGGAACATAAAAAGGTTATTTTTTGGCCTAAGAAAAGATTTGTTTAAGTTATTTGAGTTGTTATTAACTTATTAGATTAAAGGGGTGTAAATAAATAAATGGATTAGAGATTCATAGTGCAAACAAACAGAGCCCATTAAAATAAAAAAAACTAACTAAGCAAAAAAACAATAAAAGGGAAAGAAGCATATTAGACCAAAGACAGAAATTAAAACCCGTGCCCGAGAGAGTGAGTAACGGCAGTGGTCGGTTTAGTGGCGGCGATGATTGAAGATCTCTATGTTCTTCCTTCTATTTTCTTTGTGTTTTCTTTCACTGGTCGTTTGATGTTTGATTTTGGATGGATTGATGATGATGGTTGGATATGGAGATTGTGAAGGTAAGCAAACTTTGATTTTGCCTCTTTATTAATGTTCTGTTCTTTATGATTGAAGGTGGCTTTAATGGTGGTAAGAATGAGATTGTGAGAGGATAAAGATGAGTGTGGTTAGTGATGTTGTTTTTGTTTTTGTTACTGGTTTTTTCATTGTTCCGCCGTTCTGCCTCTGATTCTTTTTAGTTTCTATCCCCCCGTTTTGTTCTGTTTTTAGTCTCAAGTTATATTCAAAATAATTAGGGTTTTGAGTTTCGAAAAAGGAATGGGAACACTAGCTACAGAGAAGTTGGTTTAGGGTTTACCCGTTTGGGAAAGATGTTAAAATTTGTAAGCTTGATTCAAGGATAGTGCACATGTAAGCTTGGTATTTGGCTAATAAATTCTCTGTTTTTGTTGTTACGCGTGCTCTTCTTTCTTTCTTTCCCTCTCTTTTTGTTTTATTTTTTTCATTTTTTGATTACTAATAATAATAATAATCTAATCTATATCTATACCAATAAATAAAGGGAATAGTTCAATTTGGTGTAGCCTATTTTAGTTCCAATCTGTGTTGCATTGGTGCGGGTACCGTACCAGTACCCGGTACGGTACCGGCATTTTCAAAAAACTAAGGTGGGTACGTCCGTATAATTTTTTTTAATATATTTATATAAATAAAATAATAGGGCTTTTTCTAAAATGAAAGAGTGAGACAAGTGGTGCATCATGCACCACTTGTCAATATCTCGATAACGAAAGCAAATTTTATAAAATTCACCGTTTGATTGAAAGTTTATATCATATAGATCATTCATATAAATTTTTAGAAAAATTGAACATCATTTGATGTGTTATTGAGACTCATCAAGATTAACGGTTTATGAATTTTTACTGAATACCGTTAATTTTGGTGGGTCTCAATAACACATCAAATGATGTTCAATTTTTCTAAAAATTTATATGAATGATCTATATGGTATAAAGTTTCAATCAAACGGTAGATTTTATAAAATTTATTTCCGTTATCGAGATATTGACAAGTGGTGCACCGTGCACCACTTGTCTCACTCTTTCATGTTAGAAGTGGCCAAATAATAGAGTTAAAATAATTGAACATAAAAATGCCACACTTTAAAAGTAATTTAAATTGTTCAAAAATATCAAAACAGAAAAACTATCAATATTCATGGCTGAAAAGGTTGTGAAGTATTGCTAGTAAGCTCTTTGTCTTCTATGAGTAGGTTGAAAAATGCTATGACTTTGTCTTTTACCAATACCCGCACCCGGGCAAGAAAGAAACTGAATCGTTCTAATTAAATGAATCTTCCTTAAAAAAAATAAACAAATTTAAAAGAATGGAAATAGTTGTATAAACAAACAAAAAAACGGAATGGAAGTACCCATTCGCGTACCCAGGACCAGGAGTACCCATTCGCGTACCCGGGTGTACCATGCGCGGACCGGGGTCGTAAAACAAAAAAAAAAAAAACTGGTTCACCGTCGGTGCGTACCGGAGGTGTACCGTACGCGTACCGATACCCGGTACCGGTACTCTCTCAAAAACGGAGTACCCGTGCATCACAGGACCTATACTTGGAACTTTCCTCTGCTCTCAGCGATTTGATGAATATCCTGGTGTAAGTTATTTTATGTTATTTTGGATAAATAAGTTTTTCTAAGCAAAAGTGTATTTTAACACTTTTTTGTTTTAGCCACCGGCAATTTACAGAGAGGAAGCAGATGTGTTGATAGATGGTCTTATGGCCCACTGTGTAGTAGTGGTAGGAGTAGGAAGGATGAATGGAGAGACTTACCTGCATATACAAAATACTCATGGAAACCAGTGGGGCCAAAATGGGTTCGGATATAGTGAGTTTGCATATGTTTGTTCAACTACAGGGTCTTAGGAATGCTGCAAAGCATGATCCTTTTGTTCACATGTTTGGTATTTGATAGGTTTAGTTTTAAGTATTTGATTAGTATGTATGGCAGTAACATTTATGAGTAATTTAGAAGCAAAAAATTATGATTTGAAACTTACTACTTTTATGAGTAATTTTACTACTTAAATTAACATTTTATGAGTAATTTTACTATTGATTTAAAATCAGACAGTCGAGATCTATAAACTCTGTGATATAGTGCTGGAAATTGAAATTTCTCGACTTCTAGCAAACCTTTTATCATTATGTTTTGGTAAATTGATTTTTGGAAAGAAAGTGTGAAAAAGGAAAAGCCCCAATTTTTATGAGTTTTAATTTTAGGGTTTTGAGAATCTGAGTTTGCAAATTTATTCAATTGATGTTGTTTTCTTGCAATTGAAGCAACCACAAGATATTTTAAAACCTTGATTTCAAAAGAAAATGGTAGAGAAGCAAAAGTCCTAAAAATGTTTGGTTTTAAGTATAGAATTAAACTAAATTAAGTTGGTTTATGTGAAATTGATAATTTGATATACATTTTATCCAAGTTAGATTTTTGAAAAATATCATTGTCATTGAGTTAATTTTGGGTTCAAGCCGAAATTTAAAAGGGTGGTTGGGTCATTTTAAAGTTGATATCATGTCATAAAAATAGAACCATTGGATCCTCCTGTTTAAAACAATGAAAATGGACATTTTGGTTTGCTATCAAAAAATGTTAGTTTGAATATGATTAATCAATATACAAACTGTAGTACATATTACATACAAAATCAAACAATAGAATCAAATATCAAATATATCTACAATGAAAATTCAATCTCCCTAACCAAAATCTGCATCCAAGACACTGCCACATGTCATAGGGATCTACACACTGAACTTTTAAGCCAGCCTACATTAGACAAACTAACTATTTGACTCAACAATATCAACATTGAAAAAAAAAGATAATGTAGTATCATAGTTCTTTTGATTTCCATTCCAAAATTGCTGATAGAAGTGTGTAATTAGGAATTAAAAACTTATGATGCAAAGCCATGTTTGTCATTGGTGATTTGTCATTCTCTTCAAGCCATTTTTCAATTGTTTGGGTATTGACTGACGTTGTATTTTGTTGTATCTTTGTTTTTGACACTTCTGTTTCTGTAGTTTTTTGGCACACCTTGTGCTGAAAATCTATTTGGTTGATTAATATATTTCTTTTTAGTTTTTTCAAAAAAAAAAAAAACCCTGTTACTTAGAAAAATAAAAGTTATATATTATAAAAAAATAAAATAATAAAAGGTATATACAAATAAAAAAGGGGGGATTGGTAGCTCAATTAGTTAAGGGATTAAGGAGTTTGAGGTTCATGGTTCAAGTCCCGACAAAGAAAAAAACTAACATAACATATTATTTTTTATTCAAACAACTGCCGCAATTAGTACTTCCAACTACTGCAATTAGCAATTTTATTGCGGCCGTTCTTTTGACCGCCACAATAAACATGCCGCTATTAGACACTTTTTTTGTAGTGTTGCCAGCTACTCAGAAAACCTCTAAAACTCTTAAGGCTAAAGTGATTGAATCTGAAGCTATAGAATCTTCAGAAGATGATCAAGAAGGTGAATCAGATGATGAAGTGTTTGCTCTTTTAACTAGGAAACTCCAGAAATGGAATAGGAGACGTGGGAAAACATATGGTAAAGGATTTGGTTCAAGAAGTTATGGCAATAAAGATAAGAAAGAATATCAGAAAACTTGCTACAACTGTAAGAAGCCTGAACATTTCATTGTTAATTGTCCTGATCTATCTAAAAAGGACAAAGACAAGAATACAAATTTCAAGAACAGAGTTAAGAAAACCTTGATGGCTACTTGGGAAGATCTGGATAAAATTTCTGATGGAAAACCAGAAGAAGAAGCAAATCTGGTACTTAAGGCTACAACTTCATCATATGTTACTTCAGAAAATACATCAGATTCAAGATCAGATAATGATTCTAATGATGATGATGAGGTATATTCTATGTGTTCTAAAGATAAACTTATTAAGGGCTTGAAAAAGATTGTGCACAAATATCTTGGAAAAACAGATGAGTTAAGAGCTTTCAAAGACAACTATGATGCCCTTGAAAGAAAAATGGGTCATCTACAAAGTCTCTATGATAAAGCTTTTAAGAAAATGAGAGAACTTGAAAATGGTTGTGCTTCTTGCAACAAATCTATTGATAAACATGAACTTGCTCTCCAGCAAATCCATGTTTTCTTTGAGGGCCTCGCTATTTTCTTGTACTGTTAATGTCACCCTTTGCCAACTGGGCGGGTCAATCTCCATGGGAATCATTGCATCCGCCCCATACACCATTTTATAGGATGTTTTCTCTTGTAGTTGAATGTGGTGTTGTGTGATAAAACCATAATATTGGGAGTAGATGTTGCACCCAATTTTTATCCTTTCCTCCCATTTGCCTCTTGATGGCTTTCAGTGTCACCTTATGTCCATTTTGTGAAGTAATCTATGGCGACTAGGAGAAACCTTGCCTGAGCTTCTGATGCAGTGAATGTTCCAAGAATATTCATTCCCCACTTGTAGAATGGCCATAGCGACATGATTGACTTTAGTGGCTAGCCGGGTGCATGGTGTAGATCGGCGTGTCGTTGACATTTATCGCAAATCCTGACATAATTGTTTGCGTCACGTAACAAAGTTGGCGAGAAGAACCATGCTATAGTTACCTTTCCAGCAAGAGACCTCGCCCCTATGTGGCTTCCGCAAGATCCATTATGCACCTCGTTAAGAATCCCTCTCGCCTCTGGCTCGCCCACACACAACAACATTGGAGATGAAAATCCTCGCTTGTAAATCTTGTCGCCTTTAATAGTGTAATGTCCCGCCGTCTTCTTGATTCTAATTGCCTCATCTTTCCTCATAAGTTTGATGTTTCATCCACTGAAAGCGTCCAAGGATGCAAGATGGTGTTGTCAGGGGGCAAGGTCAACTCGAGGACAAAGTCCGCTAAGACCTGTGACTTGATACTCCCTCTTGGTATATAAGTGATGTCATATTCTGATAACTCTACTGCTCACGCCACCATTCTTCCAGCTAAATCTGGCTTTTTAAGCACGTGTTTAATTGGATAGTCAGTTTTGACTATGATTTTGTGGCTCTGAAAGTACTGCCTCAACCTTCTTGCTGTGACCACCACTGCCAGGGAGAGCTTCTCTATCTTCTAATAACGTACCTCTGCTCCACGAAAGATTTTGCTTATAAATTATATCGGTTTTTCTTCTCCTTCGACTTCTTGAATCAATGCAGAGCTCATAGCGTTCTCTGATACGACGAGGTAAAGGAGTAGAGGGTTGCCTGCTTATGGGCGAGTCAAGATTAACGATGATGCTAAGAAATGTTTTAGTTGCTGAAAAGACTATTCACATTTTTCTGTCCAAATAAATATCTCCCCATTCTTTAGTGTGGAAAAGAAATGGCATGATTTTTCTCCAACACATGAGAGGAACCTGGATAGGGCTGTTATCCGTTCTGTGAGTTGTTGCACTTCTTTGATCGTTGTTGGGTTGCACATATCTATTATGGCTTGACACTTCTCTGGGTTCACCTCAATGCCTCTGTTGGTAAGCATGAATCCCAAGAATCTTCCTGCCTGTACTCCAAATGAGCATTTTGCTGGATTGAGGCGCATGCCATACTTCCTGACTGAAGCCAGAATATCATCCAAGTTCTTGTGGTGCTCTCCTTCCCTAACGGTCTTGACAACCATACCATCGATGTAAACTTCTAGATTCTTTCCTATCTGGTGGGAAAAACTATGTCCATCAGGGGTTGATAAGTTGCGTTGTCATTCTTCAAACCGAAGGGCATGACTTTGTAATGATAGTTGCATGTGTTTGACATGAACGTTGTGTGGCGAGTATCAAGTGTATTCATTTTAATTTGATTGTACCCGGAATATGTATCCATGAAGCTTAAAGTTTTGCACCCCGATGCTCCATCGATTAATCTATCAATGCTTGGCAACATATATGGATCCTCCGGGCATACTTTATTCAGATCAATGAAATCCATACACTCATAAATCGTCGCAAATGTCAAATTGTGACGGTTTCAACCGTCGCAAAGTGCAATTTTGACCGTCGCAAATATCAAATTTTCTTGTAGTGTCACCACTAGACCAAACCTAATGGCTTAAACAAATTTATATTAGGTGACATTTGATTTTACTTATAATATAATATATTTATATATTTCATTAAATAGATATATATATTCAAGTTATATTAAGGTTGCCACATTGACAAAATGAAAAGATACATTGAAGCTCTCTCAAAGTTGCCACATAGGCAAAATAGAGGCTTAAGACTCACACAAGCTTCTTTTTATAAGGTAAAGATTCATCTCTTCCCTTCTGATGAGACCTATTTAACAAAACAAGGGTATTAAAGAAGTGAACTTTAATATTAAATATATGTAAATATACATTTTCCAAGAGCAAATATATATATATATATTATACAAAAATTGTATTTCTATCTCCAGGTACATTATAATAATAATAATAAAAAAAACTCTTATAAAAAAAAATTAATAATAATAATAATAAAAATTATTATTTAATTTTTTTTGCACTAATATAAAAGAATACATATTGCATTTCTTGAGCCAGAATCTCAGTACCGCCACTGGATAGTGGCACTATTGTGAGTTGGCCGCGGCCGGAAAGAGTACGAGCATTTTTCTGAATGGTAATTGATAAATGTGTGTGGTTTAGATAGGGACTTGGAGGAATACATTATACATTTTTCTCCATGAATGGTAATTGATAAATGTGTGTAGTTTAGATAGAGGACTTAGAGGTAAGGTTGTAAGCACGTTAAATTGAATATTATGTTGGATATTTTTGAGATATTTCAAAAGTTTGAGTTAATATATGTTCTAATTATTTTTCTACTTATTTTTTTTAATTGATTTAATTTAACAAATATCTCTTAATGAATTATTCACACGTGCATTTATTTGTGCTAAACTAACTTTTGACTAGTAAAATTATTAATGAGTTGTTCCATGTTTTGGTGGCTAGTGGCTAGGCTACTAACGTGTAATGGTAAATGCTACATAATAGGAAATATAGTTTGGGAGCTTATTAGTAAAATTCTAATGTACCGGCACACTAGATTTTTAAAATGATAAATAAACAATAATTTTTATAAATTAAAAAGTTATTTATTGACTATTATATTTTAGAAAACATAATTTCATAAGAAAAATCACAATTTTATTTTTTATAAACATGATACTATTTTTTTTTATATTTTTTCATTAAAAAATTCAATATTCATTATTATGAATAATAAAAATTAAAAATAAAATTAAAAAGATCAAATTTTATTTTTTTGACAACTTTGATGAATAATATTTAGTTATTATAATATTTTATAAGATAGAAAAAAAATTTCTTCTAAACTATATTCATTTTTCTATTAATTTAAAAATTTATTGTACCGGTACATTAGGATTAGTCTATTGTACCATAGAATTATAGTTTTTGTTGGAGAGAAAAAAGGGATTATAACGTTAATATAGGGATCCTAAGTGTGTGTTTTTTTTTTTTTGAAGGAAGTGTGTGTTATATATGACAGAACGTGTAGAAAAGATATTCTCTGCTTCCTCATTGTTGTTTTCTCTTTACATAGCCTTCAAAATAAATAACCAATTGATAGAAGATTAGTTAGCAATGATAGAGGATTAGTTAGTAGTTAATTAATTAATTATTAGGTAGTATTTAATTAAGTAATTTAGATAGTAATGATATATATTATTTATATTATTAGTTGGTCATTTATGTTATTGGGTTGTTAAATGGGCTTTATGCCCTTAGGCCCATTAGGAGTCCTATATATGTAGTGTTCTTTCATATTTTAACGATGAATGAAAATGAAGTCTTTTATTTATCTTTATTTATTTGCATTTCTTTATTATTTTCCTAGGTTTAGCTTAGTATAGCTTGATAGAGCTTCAACACTCTATCAATTGGTGCTTTCATTCTTGAACACCAACACCTCTCATGGCTTATTCAAACCCTAATCATCTCTATTATCCGGATCCCACCACCATTCCAACCTTTTCTCCATTCTACTCTTCTACCATCCCTCCCACTTATCCCACAACCATACCAAACCTAACTCCAACCCCTACACCCAACCCAAGTTTTCCTTCATATCCACATCACCTTCATGACCCATCATACCACCCACCACCAAGTTTCACCTATCCACCTTACTCTTCATACCCAAACAGCACCGCAGCACCATCACCAAACCATTACACATCATACACAACTTCTTCTCCATCTGATTATGCATATTCAAATCACTACAACTACACCCAACACCCATCATACCACACACCATTTCTTCCTCAACAACCAAACCAGACTCCTAATTCCAACTATTCACAACATATTACAACATTTCACACTGCAGATCAACAGATTTCCTCTAAGCCTGCTGAGATTTCTGGAAAATATAAAAAGGAATGGGAAGAGTCTCAAAGAGTTTTTGCTGAAAAATTGCAAGCCATTCGTCTTGCTCTCAAAGAAAACCTTCAAAAAGTATCTGACAAATATACAGCTTTGAAACAGAGCAGGCAGGAGAGACTTGTTACAGCAAATTTAGAGAAAGTTGAAGAAGAAACTGAGTTTACTAAAGAGGAGAAGAAGCAAGAATTTAAAACTTGCCATGATTCATTATCACAGTTTCCTTCTCCGTGTCCAAAACTGCCACCACCACCGTTTCCTTCAACTCTGTCGTCACCGGCGCCGACACCAAATTCACCGGACATAACCGTACCTCTGTTTTCGGTGCTACGACCACATGTTCTGGTTCCACTCCCTGCACCGCCGCCAAGACCACCGGATATTGTCTCAGATCCAAATCCGGTGGATAGGATCCTATTCTTTGTTCTCGACGTCATGACGACAACCAAAGGCTGGTCTCCTCCGCCGCCGTTTCCTCCGAAGCCACCAGACAAAACTTCAACGCCGGTATCCACACAAAAATCAACAGACAAGGTTCTGCATCTGTTCGTGACGCCGTCACCAAAGCTACTTCAACCTCCAAAACCACCGGATCCATGCTTATTGACCATATACTCACTACCGCGACATGTTTCAGTTCCATTGCCACCTACACCACGACCGTCACCAAAGCCACCTCCACTGCTGTTGCCACCAAAACCACCAACTGTGAGCTTCAAAGCTGCGCCGGAACTAGCACTCACTACGCCTCCTCCACCTCCGAAACCACCTGATGTCAAACCGCCTAATTTTTGTCTCAAATTAGTTGCAATTTGTTTGTCATGTCATGTGCGTCCCTTAGAGAGAAGGAAGTGGAGGTAATTAGGGGTACTACAGCTGTGTTGTTATCAGACGCATGTGACACAGTACAAGTAGTGCATGGACACCCATTATCCATTGTTTCACTCCCACCGTCTGATCCACTTTATTCTCATTTTTTGATTGAATCACAACCATTGCACAAAAGCCCCATCTGTGTGATGTCCATTGTTCAATCAAGCACTGACACGTGGCACTGCAATACTCCATTTTTCCCTTCCACGCGCCTATTGTTTTCTTCAGTCTGCAGGCATGTCACATGGCCTTCACTTTCCAAACGTCCTCTTATTTATTTCTCATTCAAGTTCAAGTTACCAAGTGTTCCTTTCAGCAAATAAACCAATAATCTCTAAATTCCACATTTGGGCTTCAAAGGCAATGGGTCAATTTATGGGCCTTGATGACAATCTCTATCTTGACCATAATCTCTAATTTTAGAACCTTGAGGACAAGGTTCGAGTGAACCCGGCGGCAATGATAGAAGATTAGTTAGCAATGATAGAGGATTAGTTAGTAGTTAATTAATTAATTATTAGGTAGTATTTAATTAAGTAATTTAGATAGTAATGATATATATTATTTATATTATTAGTTGGTCATTTATGTTATTGGGTTGTTAAATGGGCTTTATGCCCTTAGGCCCATTAGGAGTCCTATATATGTAGTGTTCTTTCATATTTTAATGAATGAATGAAAATGAAGTCTTTTATTTATCTTTATTTATTTGCATTTCTTTATTGTTTTCCTAGGTTTAGCTTAGTGTAGCTTGATAGAGCTTCAACTCTCTATCACCAATCTTGTTGATATTCGTGTGTCTTGATAGTCTCAGTACATTAATCACTGAGAAGAACCCGTTGTATTCTGAAGGAGTTATACAACATCTAGCTGACAATTCCTTAGTTCAGTGACTACACGCCTTCAGTTATTTAACTTCTAGCCATCCGCAACAACAATCTAATGAATTATGGCTGGAGATGGTTAAGATAATGACAACAAGTTTGAGGTTGATGGTCTCCACTCTTCCCGCATCTAAGCTGGCACTCCGACATGTTGGTTTTATTTTCTCTCTATTTTGTATGACGTCAAAATGTGGAGGTTTGCCCTCTCATTGCCGGCTAAAGAAACCAGGACATAGCGTGGTCAACTTCTTTGTAAGTTTATATTATTTTTTCTTGAAATCATTGACAAAGGAGTCCGTTACATATTCTAATGAATCTTACGTTGAATTTGTGATTGTGTTGAATTTGTCTAAGTCTAACTAGAAATATATAGTGATTTTATAGTTTAATTAAAAATCTTAATTTTTAATTTAGATACGTGTGAATACTGAATACCATGTTTATCCTTTTGATGATTAAAATCTTTTGATAAGAAATGTGGTTTTATTCTCTCGAAAATATTTGTTGTGAATAAAAATAAATAAATAAAAAATTTGTTTTGAGAACTACTACTCTTGAGCTTAAGTTCCTAAAAGGTTCTACACTGTTTTTGTGTGTGCCGTGTTATTAGAAAATTATTAATGTTAATTTTGAAATGGCAAAATGGATGTCTTTAAGTTTTATGTTTGTATTTGATACAAACTTAAAATTTAACGGACTTATCTATACTTACAAAACTTAAATGATTTATTTGATACAAACGTGAACATATATGATACTTTTTTTTTTGAACGGCAAATATATTATTAATCAGATCTATGTTCAAGATGAACAAAGATCGGAGAAAAAGAAACTACATAAGAGAGGCGCCGTATATATGCGTAACGTCCAAAATAATCACCAAAACAAACACCACTAGTCAAATACAATGACACCCCAATAGTCAAACACCAACCTAATCATAAAAACTACTGGCGCTTCGCCGGAAAAGACGAGACCTAATCATAAAACCAATACATCGTAGTGACTATGCCGCCAGATACCTGGTCAAAACACCCTAAACCATCGCCAGAACAGAACTCTGAAGTACAATCCTCAGCCTCCATACTACAAAAGATACCATCAACCCGACCCATATATGATACTTAAAAAACTTAAAGGACTTATATGATACAAATGTAAAACCTCAAGGACTTATACATGCATTTTGCCTTTTAAAATTAAATAGATTATTTTTTGGTCAAACTTTACTTATCTCGCGGGATTACTAGGCCTCCTTCCCCTAATTAGCAGAAGGTTATAAACAAAAAGTATGTGCCTATAATTTAATCTGATCGGTTGAACAAGTTGGTTATTTGAATTGCAAAAATAAGAATTTTCTCATAAAAGTGGACAATTTAATTTGATAATTAGAGAAATGCTTTTTGCAATATGTTGGTCTTTAAATTAAGAAGAATATTTTTTTTTTACTAGAATAATTGTCATTTACCAAACTTGAGTGTTTTTTAGAATCTGTCTGAAAAGTTTAATCCTTCCTATGTGGATTTCTAGTCGTGCAATAGTTTCACCGGTGTTTGCATATATGTGTTAATAGCTTGTGATTGATCGTGCGGTAGTTAGCGTATTGTGTGCACCCGCACGTTACAGCGTTACACTGTACCTTATACACCCCAAAAACTCTACAGAAACTACGGAGGTTTGTCTACTGCTGCTTCAACGATCAATCACAATACCCTCTGTCTCTGCTTCCCAACAACAACAACAACAACGATGGCGGCCGCTGAGGATATCCATGGAGAAGCTATTGAAAAGTTGAAGCAAATTCAAGACGAGCTCGAAAAGGTATGCATTTTTTTTGGATAAAACTTATGTGTATGGTACTATTTTTACTGTATATTTGATTCATTTCTAGAATGTAATCAATATTAGTGGCTTTTTATGTTGAAATCATTTTTCGTGTGGGTAATATGTAAGAACATTTGTGATTTTCCTAATTTGTGTGAACCCTAGGATCCAATTTCCTAAAATTTTCCTTTATTTGTAACAGAAAATATAATTGACCTCTTGTTTTTGTGTTGTAAAATGGGGGTTTTATTGCTGCTATTTAATTTAAGTATGGTGGTTATGGTTTTAGATCAATGAGAAAGAACTTCTTGAAATCAAGCAAAAGCACAATGAGATGAGTAAACTTTTGTATGATAAGCGCAATAATGTTATAGAGTCCATTCCTGATTTTTGGAAAACTGCGGTAAGTTTTATGTTTCCTTAACGTTGAAGTTTATGTTTTTATTTTGGATTTTTGTTGTGTATGCATGCAGTAATTATGAAAGTGTTGTTTGGAATACCCTGTTTACTAATTTACTGCATTTTTTTTTACCCTTGTGCAGTTTCTGGGGCATACTGATCTTCGTAACCTTTTAAGCGAAGAAGATCAAGAGGTTCGGCCTTTTTTTATTTAATTTTTTACATTCAATTACATTTTTCTTGTCAAGTATTTTTATCGTGTTTTCATGATCTTTCTGGAACAATATGTAAAACCTGTAAATAAGATGTTCTAGTTCTATTTTTATGCGTTTGAATTTTTTAGCAGTTTTCTAACGATTTTTTCAAGTGCTATTCGATTCAATCTATTTTACCCTATCTGTATCTACTTGAATCCTTGTACATTATGATCAGGGCCGGCCCAACACATTGTGGCCCAGGGCAAAATATAATAATGAGTCTTTTTTAAACTTCATAGTTAGCATCTAGTAAAATTATTATATTTTTATTTATATGTGCCTTTTAATTGGGTGTATGTGGAATGTCAACGACCTATTTTTATACTAGTGGGTGTAAATGAAACTGAACAATTTAGAAGGTTGCAATGTATGAAATGTTTTTTGTTTTTACCAACAGAATGTATGCAAATTAATGTATGTTTAAATGTTCATAGTTTAATATCTCATTTTGAAGGTTGCAATGTATGAACTGTTTGTAAATCTCATTTTCAAATCTTGGCCTTTAAAGATTTTAATTGAATTTGAACTTAAAAGGAACTATAGGGAATCGAACAAGAACCTCAAGCACCTCACACGCACAGACCAATCACATTCTACCACTTGAACATTAGTACACGTCAAGCACCTCACACGCACTTTACTTCTACCACTTGAACATTAATTTTTATCGATTTTAATTCAATTTGAACTTAAAAAGGAAGTATAGGGAACCGAACATGGGACCTCAAGGACCTCATGCGCACGCACAAATCACATTCTACCACTAGAACATTAATACACATCTGATATTTTTTAAACGTTGACAATATGATGATTGCATTATGAGGTATCCTGATTTATTCTATGGGCCTGATTATGATGAATCTTTGATTCATTATGAAGTATCCTGATTTATTCTAATGATTGCAATATGAACTTAGTGCAGCCAACCACTTCTCTTATAATTTGATTTATGACGTTAATCTTGAATTCTATTTTGGTATGTTATATATCAATTTATGTTTTTGCTACTTATTTTGACCTATTATGAATCATAAGATTTGATTCACGATTCAAAAAGTGGCTCTTCGATTCACAATTTCAATCTTGACTCGATAACTATGGCGTTGAATACTCTTGTTCCTTTGTTACAGATATCTGATGACTAATTCAAGTTCGCTAACAACTTGTTATTTTTAAATTTTTTTATAGGTATTTAAGTATTTCAGCTCTCTAGAGGTTGAAAACCATGAAGATGTCAAATCAGGCTATTCAATAACCTTTGTGAGTTTCTTCTTTTATTTCCCTTGTATAATTCGTAGAAGTGTTTTGTAAATCATTTGTTTTACTACTTAAATTGTTCGGTTCGATAAAATGAAAATAATAACTTTTGAAAATATATTTTGTTCAGAACTTCAATCCCAATCGTCATTTTAGTGACGCAAAGATTGTGAAACTCTTCTAAAGTTAAACTCTTCTAAAGTTTGCACTTCAGTTTGTTTTCTGTCTCTTGTTTAATTTTTCACTCTAAGTTGTAGATTGTAGCAATGATCAAGGATTATTTATGGCCAAATCCGCTTACATATTTTAAATATTTCTACAATGTAAGTTAACTTGTGATTTGAAAGTGACAATTATTCTTCTATATACTTCATTTAATTCATTTACTCTCTAGACTCTATTATAATTTGTATCATTGTGTCTCTAATTTTAGTTGACTAAGAAGAAACTGAAGGATCATGAAGATGAGGAGGATGTGGTAATTAATTAATGCTCTATTTATTTTATAGTTAAGATTCATTATTTTCTATGAATGTGGCCAACATACTCACTCCTTAAAATAGGAGTAGCTCTTATGATTGATTTAAATCATATGCTCAATTTTATTAGACTTTATAATTTACAAGTCTCTATAATCTAGTTTAGAGTTTACTTTATCTTCTATGTGATACTATTCAATCACTAATAAAAAATTAGATCAAAATTTCATTTAATTTTTCTACTTAATAGATATTTTATTGTATTGTTGTTATTTTAAAATAACAAGGGAAATTTTTTGTTATTGGTAGGGAAAAGATGATGATGATGACCAAGAGCATGACGAAAAGGGGGAAGAATAGTGTAAAACGCATGATGTTGACATTACTTGGTTTTATTTATTTATTTATTTATTTTAAGGTTATTGGAGTATGTTAGTGATCTGTAGGGTAGGGGCTAATGAAAGACCAAGGCCAGTTGCTGGTTCTCCTCTGGCTGTAACATATTTATTTGTCTTTGAAGTGATTTCTGGTTTTATTTAAATGCCATTTTACCATTGTCTTTGCAAGAACCAAATGTGCTTCATAATCTCTAATGCACATTCTGGTCGATCGGTTTTGATTGGATTGGAAGGAAAGGAATGCACTTATTCCTTCATGTGGCAGACTTAAACGAAACTATTCTTTGTTGTATCTCTGTCCTTTTCAGAAATAGAGGGAATTTGGATTAGTTCTAGGTAACACTGGTCTTAACAAAGCATGCCCAATCTATGGTCAAAATATTATGCAAATGATGATAATACTATTGATCAATGGGTTTAGAAACAATTTTCAGTATCATAATTGTACTTTCAGTTAAGATTGAGTCACAAATTGTACGTTATATAGTTTTGCTAAGTGATCTTGGCAATAAAAGCATCGACACAATGTCTGCATGTTAGGATTTGTATAGAAAATATAATAAAAAATAACGTTTTTCCTCCCACATTTTTACGTATAAATCCTTGAAAATGTGAACAAAATGAAAACATGTCATCTGTTATGTTATGAATAAATAAATATAAGTCTTACTGAATGTCCATCATACTCCTTCTGTTCTCCTATAACTCTCACTATGCACCCACTATGTGAGTGGACCTTAATTACCTTTGATCTTCCACTTCCCTCTTTGTATCCTATAAATAGGACTATGTTATAATGTAAAGTGACATAAGTGAAGAGTTCAATACAAAGTTCTCTGTTCCTCTATCTCTATACTTTAGCTCTACTAATTTATTTCCAACACGTTATCATCATGAAACCTCTACCACATTGCATGTTATTGGATGGATTCAGTAGCATAAACAATTACTATTCATTAATATTTCAAAAATATTTACACATGAAATAAACAAAAAAATTATACAAATATTTCATTAATATTTCAAAAATACCCACAGATTTTAATCATTTTATGTATAAATAGTATATGTTAATAACTACAAATGAACGAACACTTGCAGATGAACAAGTCTTTTACTAGTTTCTTTTAAAAGGAAAATATACATGTGAGAAAAAGTATTTTTTAAGTAAAGTCATAATTCCTATTATTTTAAAATAAAATGTATTTTTATCATCTTAAAAATAAGAGTTTTATTGACTCAAGTCTCATTTTAATGCCCAATAAAATTTGTGAGTTTATCTTTGGAAAAAAAATTAAACAATGCTTAGTCTTGCAATTTAGGCCCCATATTGAAAAAAAATGACAAATGCGGTCCCCTATGTTTAGCACCTTTTACATAAGTGGTCCTTCCCTTTGATTTGAACCAAATCAATGCATATGTGGCACCTCTCACTTAAGTGAATAGGATGTCACATGGGTAGTTTTCAAATTAAAAAAAATTAAAGAAAGCCACATAGGAACCTGATGAATTAAAAAAATCAAAAAAGGAAGAGGCATGTGATGATGATATTCCCAGAAAATGATCCAAAACTACAACCTAAACAACAACAATCTTCATGGAAAAAAAACCCCATAAATAAAGTCATCTTCAACATAACAACATAAAAACCCAAACAAAATCCATACCAACAAATCTTAAACATAACAAATTAACAACATCAATCACTGCAACAACAACACAGAACAACCGTGATCACTGCATGAAATCCAAAACCTAAACCACCTCTGTTACAAACCAGAAAATGAAATACAGAAAAACAGAAACAATAATGAAGATTGAAAGGAAATAAGAACTTTATTTATGATTTTATTGATGAAAGTAATACAGCAACTGAGAATATAATCCTCAGATCTGACACAGAGCATAGCTACTTTCTATTCCTCCTTAGAATGATACTGAATCCAAGGTAAGATACTCTTACCCTCCTCTGCTCCTTATATTGTGCATATGGATTAAATGTAATCTTCTCTCTCCTTGGCACTCTAACCAACTACTCATTGTGGACCCTATTACCCTTTCTTCTAGAATACACCAATAACGGCTGCTGGGGCCCTCTCATGCCCTGGTGGATAACAGGATTAGCTGATTCCCCCTCCTCACTAGGTTCAGTCTTAACAACCTCGCTGAGACTCCCATCACACCTGAACAACACAAGCAATCAAAAGACCCATAATTATGTAAACAAGAATCAAATGAGCATAAATGTTAAATCATATACAAGTCTCTCCAAGAATCAAGGTAAAGGTCATATAGACTGAATTTACAGAACTGGTAAAAAAAATATATGCAATAGAAGAAAAGCAAATAAATATTTTTGTTAGGAATTAGCTAACATCCCCACTACAAGGGGAGGTTAGCCTTATCCCCTTCTTCACGACAAAAAACTCAATTGCTATTCACATAAAATGTATAGTAGTTGAGGGAAAAACCGTAAACTACATGGTATTCCTTCTAAAACAAAAAATTATATATTAACAGCCCAAGCATCAAGCCATGGGAAAATTCCATGGCTGAGTAGGATGCAGCCCATCGCCGACAAGGAAACACAAGCAGAAGCACGCAATTATACTATCAACAACGAGTGGAATGGAGAAGAAGCCAAGAGTTGAAACAGAGAAGGATGGGGTGTTATAACTCGATAGAAGATTCCGGCAACTAGAATATTGTTGCCAAACTGTTCAGTGGCCGGTGTGGAAGGTGGAGCACATGTTGAAGAAAATGTGGGTCGAATTGTTAAATGAATAAATTGTGTGGTTGAGATGGATAATGTTAACATTGTCTCAAGTCTGGACCATCTATAAAGACAAATGGCTAATCGGAACTGCAACTTTCTGAACAGAATAAACCACAATCTAAAACAGGATTGGACTGTTATTTTTTGTCATATTAATCGGTCGAAGAATAATTGTGCGAACTTCCTCGCATTCCATTACTATGGTAAGGGGGTTGAAACCATTACTATGTATCCAATAATCTCATATGCAAAGAAACATATTGGAAAAAAGACAAACAATCTAGAGATAGGATTAAAATAGATTGTAAAATTGTAACAAAAAAAAAAAAAGAATTACCAATTACGGCTCCCTTTCTTCCTGATATACATAACCTCTCTTATATATTTGTCATGAAACACAGTGGCTTGAAAAGAGCTACATTCATTCTCATTCTCAGCATTCCTGGCTTTAAAGGTGATATGGTAAACGATTCCAGCAACTAAATCATAAGTAGCCATCTCAACATTGACAACTTGGTAGTTTGTACCCTTTAGCATATTATAATTCGCTATGGCCAAAGCGGAACATTTCTTTAGCCTATCAGACTCGCTAGGATCGTTGTCATAAGAAACCGGCTTAAATGATACGTTGTATTTTCGCGAAAAATCGGCATCAAAAACCTGTTGAGGGTTACGACAAGGAAGGAAAAAAGGTTTAAGATTGTAACATGAAGATGATAAAAGGAAATTGTAATATGAAATATTTCCAAAGACACCCACCCACCTGATTAGGAGTAACAACGGCAAACTCCTGGCCACGGCGACGAGGAGGATTTGGCTTTTTTGCAGGACAACGTGCCATTTTTTGATGTCTGAGAATAAGAACCAATTGTGACCTAGGTTATATATACTACTAGATACAAAGTTTGTTCTTGAAAGCCAGCCAGCCGTATTTATTTAGTGTGATTGATTGAGGGTTGAATTTCATCTATCTAAAACGAATTCAAAGGTTTTAAAACCCTAATCCCACAAAATAATTTCAGAACAATCAATTTCTCAAAATCCCTAAAAGAAAAAAGAAACCCCAATTCAAAAAGTTACGAACCCTAAGCCCCAATTGACACAGAACAGGCAAGATAATTATTATGAATGGAAATAAATACCCTTGAGCTAATCAAGACGAGAGGAACTTACCAAACGGCAGGGCGGTGAAGAGCGAAATAAAAAGACGATAGAAAACCAACTCCGAAAATTGATCAGGTGAAGATATATATATATATATATATCAGCACTGCTATATGTTACGAACGGCAGTGCATCTCACGTGCTAATTACCCCTTGAGACTTTTTTTTTTTTGCAACTAGTGACATGGGTTTTTCGAAAATAAAATAAATTTCAAACAACTTCATTGCTTCCATCTATGCCGTGAGATCTGAAACTAATTAATTTTTCTTCACCACAAACCTATTATAATTCTTTTGTGAATTCTGACATGTTTATCCCAAAACATTCATCTTTCTCAACAATAAATTGTTAAGAAACACAACAAATTCAGAGGTAAATTATAAGCTTCAATTTAATGGAGAATGAGTTGTGCTGGTTTCGACATGTTAATTCGACATGTTAATAAGGAACAAGATGTTGTAAGGAGAATGGGTTATAGTATTTCTTGTTATAGTTGTTATTGGAGAAGGGATTGAACAGAGTTGTTGTGACGTGTGTGTATATGTATATCGCATCCTCAATTTGTTCAATTTTCCTTTTTTAATTAATACAATGAAAGAAGAAGAAGATGAAAGGTAAAGAGGCCAGGACCCGCCAAAATGGTTTGCCAGGTCATTCTTGTGTTTCGTCTGTGGAAGTTTCGTAAGATTAAGCATTATTGTATATATATATATATAAGGTGCGGCAAAACAGGTCAGATGGTTGGGCTGATGTTTTGATCCACCTCCTCTAGTTGCAAATTATAGCTACACCCCCTACAATTATACTTTCACTCTAAAATTCTACCTAAAATACCTATTTTACCCTCTATAAAAACTAGGCAAAATTACACCATTCGTTCCATAACTTAAGGTCCGTTTGTTATAGATTTTCTAGAAATAGATTCTTATAGTGTTACATACTTTTGTATAAAAAAAAATTACAAACAAACTTTTTATAAGTTTCAAATGAAAATTTGGTTTGAATAGTTATTTTTTTTTGAATAGTTATTCTTAAAATGTTATTTTAGGTATTTCATCATTTTATCAAAACTTTATTGCAAACGAAAACACTGTCCAGACCATTTGTCGACTTGAATGCATGCTCATAACTAGGGACATCAAATGTACAAATATATTTGTTGGATATCCGTCAAACTTGCAGATTTTGGATTAGCAGAGGCACCCAAATTGAATGATTGATTGATGTTAAATCGTGCAAGGGACAATATTATGGATGGATGACCCATTAGGTTTGCCTTCAATCTTAACTTATGATTTGAAATACCGAATAATGGTAACTGTTCACTAAATATCTTAATCATCACTAATTATATTAATAGCCTGTGTATAAGACACTAAGCAATGTGGGACTTAACTCACTCACACTTGCCACAACAATCTCCCCCTCAAGTGTGAGTCCTTCAGCAATTCATGCTCCCCCTTCTTCAGCTACACTACACTTGTACCGCCCGCCGTTGTCATTGTTCAACGGGACCCGCCGTCTGACCACCATTTACTATACAAAAATAAATTGGTAACAAATTTTGTTTAAATATGAATATAACAAAGAAGAAACAAACTTTCCTATCGTAAAAAAAAAGGAACAAAATTTCTTTTTAAAAAAAACTTTAGTATTTCATCATTTTATCAAAACTTTAGGGGTTTTCTAACTTTGACCCTAGTTAGGTCTAAGTTAGCAAGGTGTACCTTTTCAATTGGACCAAAATACCCATTCTTTTTAATTAATTAACCAAAATACCCATTAAGAGACGCGGATCCAGTGTCGCGCGCGTACCGAAGGACCATGGTTACAGACCGTTGATTTCCATCAGACAGCCAAGATCTGATCTCATCAAGACTGTCTGATCAATCTGACAGTCCAGATCATCCTGATCCATTAGATTCCAGCGCGTGCGCCACACTGGATTACACCCTGGAGAGAGAGAAAAATTTGCTTTTTAAAAGTAGGACACGTGTCACACAATGGTTGGCTGGACGTGATTTTTGTTCATTTAATACTTTGAACTCAATTATTTCGTTGTAAATTAATTTTTTATTTTTTAATACCAAAATTCATAATTTTTTTTTTCTACAAATAGAGACTTGGTTCGTTTGATTTGGACACCGAAAAAAAAATGCAATTTTTCACTACCTTAATCTCATTTTTTGTCTACTAAATACGTTACTTGTGTGTTGTAATTTAACACGCACCACTCAACCAACTCACTGAAACCATTATACCAGGAAAATAGTAGATAATATTCTGGAACTTTTGGTATATTTTATGAAATTTTTGGAGACCTGAAACTATTTTTAGTTAATTAAATGAGATAAAACGGTAATTAAAAACTAATGTTTGCTTCTGAAACCATTTTACTGGTAGAATGGTTGCACATAGTTGTATTCTGAAACCATTTTACTGGTAGAATGGTTTCAATGAGTAATTTATTAATTGTGTTTGCTTCTGAAACCATTTATCTGGTACAATGGTTTCAGAGAGTTGTAATCTGAAACCATTTTGCTGGTAGAATGGTTTCAGTAAGTTGATTATTAGTTATTTGCTTCTGAAACCATTTAGCTTGTAGAATGGTTGCACATAGTTGTACTCTGAAACAATTTTACTGGTAGAATGGTTTCAGTGAGTAATTTATTAATTGTGTTTGCTTCTGAAACCATTTAGCTGGTAGAATGGTTTCAGAGATTTGTACTCTGAAACCATTTTCCCGGTAGAATGCTTTCAGTGAGTTGATGTAAGGTAGTGAAAAATGAGATTAAGGTAGTGAAAAATTGGGTTTTTTTTTCTGTGTCCAAATCAAACGAACCAAGTCTCTATTTGTAGAGAAAAAAAATTATGAATTTTGGTATAAAAAAAAAATAAAAAATTAATTTACAACGAAATAATTGAGTTCAAAGTATTAAATGGAAAAAAATCACGCCCAGCCAATCAGACAGCGACACGTGTCCTGCTTTTAAAAAGTAGATTCTTCTCTCTCCAGGGTGTAGTCAAGTGTAGTGCACGCGCTGGAATCTGATGGATTCGGATGATCTGGGCTGTCTGATTGATCAGACAGTCTTGATGAGATCAGATCTTGGCTGTCTGATGGAAAACAACGGCCTTTAACCATGGTCCTGCGGTACGCGCGCGACACTGGATCCGCGTCCATTGATGGTAATTTGGTTAATTAATTAAAAAGAATGGGTATTTTGGTCCAACTGAAAAGGTGCACTTTGCTAATTTAGACCCAACTGGGTCTAAATTAGCAGCCCCCATATATATATATATATATATATATATATAAAATTTATTGGAAAAGATAATAATAATAATAATAATAATAATAATAATAATAATAATAATAATAATAATAATAATAATAATAATAATAATTGACAAAGGGTATAATTGACAAATCGTATCCTTAAAACACAAACTGGGCAGTTAATTAGAAATGCTAAATTTGATGAAACTGGACACTTATAAAAAAACAGGGGGAGTAATATTTTGTGTAATCAATACATTGGCCATTTTTTTGGAATAGATTGACCATCAATACCATCAGCAAAATCTATATTTATACTTATATATTAATACGGAAATCTACTATTTTTTGCGACTCTCACGGAACTTGTGTTTTTACTAATATATTATGTTATCTATTTTTTTCTAATAATTTTACGGGTTATATTCATATTAATACAGGAACCTTTTTTTTGTTATATCTACGGGCATTATATTTTTAATCATATATTAATAAAGTTTTTTTTTTAAATTTTTTTACGTATTATACTAATATATTTATACGGAGACATAATCTTTTGTGTGAATTTTGCGGGACCTATGATTTTCCTCTTATTAATAAGGTTTCCCGATCTTTAATAATTTATGTAGGACCTAAATTTATACTCAGATATTAATGCGAGAACCTATATTTCTTTATGATTTCTACGAGACTTATATTTTTAATCATATATTAATAAAGTTTTCATTCTTTCATAATTTCCGCATTACATATATTTATGATCATATATTAATACAAAGATCTAATCTTTTGTGTAATTTCTGCGGGACCTATGATTTTACTCTTATTACTGAAGTTTTCAATTTTTTACTATTTTTTTTAGACCTATATTTAGAATTATATATTAATACGAGATCCTAATCTTTTGTGTGATTTCTGAGGACCTATGTGTTTTTTTTTTGGTACATGGGGACTTGTGTGTTTTACTCATTCATATTAATAAGTTTGTCCGTTCTTTTATAACATTTGCGGGACCTATATTTAAACTCATATATTAATATGAAAACTTTTTTGTTTGTGTGGTTTCTACAGGACTTATACTTTTAATTATATATTATTTAAGCTGTTTGTAACAAAAATAAAATAAAAATTAAGTTGTCTATTTTTTTTACAATTTTACTGGTTATACTCATATTTAATACGATGACCTAATTATTTTGATGATTGTTGCGAGACCTATATTTTCACTAACATATTAATACGATTGCCTATTTTTTAATAATTCTTACGGGATTATTTATACCCATATTTTAATACATGAACATAAGTTTTTTTGTGATTTTTCAACACCTATGTTTTTACTAATATATTAATAAGGTAGCCTATTTTTTTTCTTCATAATTTCTACATTATCTATATTTATATTCCTATATTAATATCGAGACCTAAGGTTTTTTGGTGATGGTTTTACCATTGTTCTTTTTTTATTTTTTTTATCAAATATTATATCCTTTCTATTTTTTTATCTTTTAATCTACTTTCCAATAAATTTCATCTTACCAAGTGAGGAGCGGCAACGCCGCGACTCCCGTACGAACGCACGGGTGTCCTGCTAGTTTGGAAATAATTCGAAAAATACATTCCGAAATTTTTTTTGAAGGCAATTTTTTTCTTCAGAAAATACATTTTGAAAATTTCAACAACAACATCAGCAAGACACCACCCATAGTAGAAAATTCTAATGGGAGGTTTCTTTTCCCACCCTCCCCATGTGTTTTGAATGAATAAATTTTAAAACAACGTCATATTTCTGTTTTTTAAATGGATAAATTTAACAAAAATGTTGTTTTTACATAATGGGAGTGTTTTTTTAGAAAAAAAAATTAAAATAAATGCACCCTAAAATTCTTTTGTAAAAAGATACACTATACTACATAAAAAAAAAATCACAATAAACGATAAACAGTTCATAAAAAGTAGTATTACAATAATTTATTACTTCGAGGATAACTTCACAATACCATGTTCTTTATTTGCATCTAAACTCACACATAACTAGGTGTTGGTCACTATTCCTAGAGGAATGTTAACAACACAATTTTGAACACACTCTATTAAGCATTTGTTTATTTTCAGGTGAAATTAATTTGAGCCTCATCAAATTATAAGCAATAGCTATAGATTTAATAGGACTCACAAATTTCACCTAAGAACAAACACTACGTACATTTAAAAGAATGTGTTAAATGCATTGCTAACATTCCTCTTTATTTTACAATATGAAAATTCTACAACATAAGATCTATTGCAGTCTTCTTTCCTCTAAAATCATATATAGTGCATTTTAGTTTCTTCATTTAATCATGTTTCACTTGACTAATTGAAGAGTTCACTGTAGCAATGATAAATCCTTTGTCACAACCAAAAGCAAGCCTGCATGAAGTAACAATTTTTTGTCAATTAATTAGTGGTGTAACAAAAAAAGAGCTTATTCATAATATTCAAAAGAATATTTAGTTTTAGAAAATTACTCAGATGATCCTTTTTTGTATCCAATACACCAAACTCTCTCAAGATTAAAGTTTAATGTGTTTTGAAGTCTGCAATAGTTAGTGGAAAATGTTAAAAAAAAAGTGAGATAAAAAATGAATACAAAGAAACTTTCAATGGCTAATGAAAATATATATGAAATTACCTAAAGTTGATTGCATCCCATATTTTAACCGTAGAATCCTCAGAAGTTGTTAATATTATAGGAATCTCAGAATGAGCACATATTGATGTAACATTGTTTTTGTGTCCTTCAAGTGTTTGTACACAATTTTTAGAATCACAATCCCATACCTATTGAAATGTAAATTTAGTATAAGATAGAATTAAATTAAATATTTAAAAGGCCGAAAAATGAACTAAAGAAAGAGTTACTTAATTAATTATATGCAAATTAATTAACCTTGGCAGTGTAATCATCAGAACCACTTAAAAGATATTGTTTATCATTGCTTTCAAAATAGTCAACGCAGTTCACTCCTTTCAAATGTCCTTCAAGGGTAAAATTTGGAGCTGAGGAATCAAGATTCCAAATCTACAAAAGGAGACGGTTGGTACAAAATGTTAGTTAATAAATTCGAGATATGCGGTTCTAAAAAAATTTCTTTTTTTATTTAAAAAAAGGTCTACAACTGCAATCTGGACCACAACATCATGGTTCTGAATATCTGCGACCAAATGTTGAACAACAAGGATCATGATTCTCTATAATCCTAAGAAATATCATGAAGCGACCGCAATTTATATACCTTTAAAGTGCCATCAAGGGATGCACTAGCAAAGATAGATGGATCTTTGGGGTTAACTGCCACTTGCATCACATAATGTGAGTGTCCTTCAAAAGTCTCATCACAAGACCAATTTTTCTTCCAATTCCACAATTTCAAGACTTGATCATCAGAAGCTGAAACCACATATGGCAGAAAAGGATGAACAGCCAAACTCCTAATATAATCCGTATGAGCCTCAAATTCTATTATCTTTTCCATATTTTCATAATTGTAGACGCGTATATATTTGTCATCAGTTGCCGCGATAATCCAATTTTCGCGAACAATGAACTTCGCTGATCTCACTGCAAACCAATTAACAAACATAACTTGAATTAGAAACCAATTATGCAAAAATTTATAGATAACACAATTGTTACATTGTGATATTTACCTGGAGATTCACTAACTTTGAATGACTTCTCTTCGGTCTGTCACAATAACAAAATAAATGTCAAAAATAAATTTCCAAAGTTATACCTATATATAAATTTTACAACAATCTAAAGATATTTATTTGTATGAGAAATCATTATTTTTAAGCTCAAATCTCTTATATAATTTTTTACCTTTGTTTGATAGTTCCAAATAGAAACAGTTCCTGAATACAAACCCAATAGAACCCTGCATGAGAAAAGTATTATATGTAAGTGCTTGTAATAATATATAGTATCTATATGTTAGATTTAGAATTTTTAAATGAAAACTTGTTAATAATTTGGCCTTTCATTTTGTAAGAATATAGATTAAATAATTACCATGGCTCAGTTGGATGTAGCTCAACAGATTTCACTCTTTCACAGTTTTGAACAAATGTGTGCTGAGGAAAAAGAAAAAAAAGTAGCAGCGAAATGTTAAGAACAAAATTTGAATAATGAATGAATAATAGTAATCTAGAAAAGAGTAATACCTCAAATTTAAGAGAGGTAGTGTGTTCCTACAAAATCAACAACATAAGAAATAAGCAATAATCAGATTAGTTTAAAATTGATGCATTTTATAAGCTGAAAATATAAGTGGTAATCAAGGGTACTGCCCAAAAAAAAAAATTGAAGTTTTTTCTAGTACCAAATTTTTAAAAATACAACAAAATAGCATTGTTTGATTTTCCACCTCCCTACATGAGCTAGCCATTTTCATTGTTGAAGTCAACTATCTTACTTAATCTAGAAAGAAAAAGTATGTCAAATAAGACAAGTTATACTACTATTAGTCAATGTTCGTTGAGTAGTCATATTCCTATTCCCGATATTTGAACTCTGATATTTGTATATTACGTTCCTACTAATTAACTAACTAACTATGTTCACGGAGACTATCTACTCACTATTTATTGACTATTTTTGAGAAAGAGAAAAACAAGTAATAGATTGGTGTCAGACACATTAGTGGTGCTCACTTACTAAAAAATGAATCTCACTAGTCGATCACTTGTGTCTATCTCTCTTCTAAATGAACAATAAATAAATCTAGTTAAATGAAACAAATTCAAACTCGTGAATATAATCATATAATAAACATAAAACAACTTATATACTTACATAGTAACAAGCTATTTATGTAAGTTAATTCAAATTCAAACACGTACATAAGTGCTTATATAATAAAATAAAATAAAATAATTCAATAAACTTTTTCACACAATGCATATAAAATCTAAATTAAGATAATATTTTTTTAAAAAAACAGAGTGGAAGGAGTGAATTATACACACCATGTTCGAAATTTGGTGGCCTGAAATTAAATTGTTGATCCAAGAATTGCTAGAAGGTATGTTGTTTTTTTACAAGTAGAAGAGATATTGGAGATGTAGGAATGTGTCGATGAATTTTGTGCTTATATAGTTTAAGGATCCTTCCTAGTTAAGAAATGGAAATAAAAAATCCTTCCTATTATTATGACCCAAGAGGATGGGTCTTTCATTCATTGAATTTGTATCCGTAGATTGAAATTGCTTGTAACATTATACGGTCCAGATTGAGCTGATGAGTTCATATATTGTTAACTTTGACTAACTATAGGAACCAGCTACATATTACTTATGAATTAAGATATGATGAGGTAGTAGAAGAGTTTATTCAAATTTGCATGGCTACTATACGCGTGACTAAATTCTATTTTTGTCTTATCACTGCACTTGTTTTTAAGTTCCAAGAAGGTTCATCTTTCTATATTATTGGAATGTATATCTTTTCAACATACTTTTCGGGAGGGTAATGAATGTGCCAATTAGCTTGCACAGACCGGAGTTTTGTGTGATGACACTTTGAAGATTTGGAATAGTTGTCCCCCTCAACTCAGTCTCATGTTGATGGCTGATGTTGTGGGTGTTGCTCGCCCACGAGCTTAGTTTCTTTTCTTGTTCTTGTGTTGTTTTATTTTCCATCTCATAAAAAAAAAACATTTTTTTAACAAAAATTAATAACAAAACAAAATTTTTAAAATGTTAAAATATTATTTTAGCATTTTATCTTTTACTTTGTGTCAAAAGAAAAATACTAAGTAATTCATTTTAGTTTGGTCCATTATTTTTACAACTTCAATCATTTCGTCAACTGAGCATTAGCTCTCTTAGACCATAGCAATGGTTTCAACATTCAACATTCAACATTCAACACCACTTTTTTCAACTTCCAATACTCCACATCATTTTCTCTTTCTTCCACCTATTCATTCAACACTCATTTAACTTTTACCCTCTCCAATAGTTTTTTCATTCAACACTCTATCCCACCACTTTCTCTAACCCACAACTTTTTATTTCATATTCTTATTTAAATTTATATTTTTGTTTTTATGATTACATAAAATTACAATTATCGATTAAAATTAAATTAAAATAATTAACACTTAACGATTTATTTTTTAGTTTTTTGAAATAAAAACAAAATTTATTTAAATAATTTATACGATACAAGGTAATTAGTACGATACAAATAATTTTGGATGTTGAAATGATTATTGAGATCCATTTAACTAAACAAAAAGACTAAAACTTCAAAATAAACACTAATATAAAGATGATAATAATAACATATAGTGAAAAACTTGTTTTTTTGCTGTGTCCAAATCAAATGAACCAAGTCTCTATTTATAGACAAAAAAAAAATCATGAATTTTGATAAAAAAATAAAAAATTATTTTGCGATTAAATAATTGAGTTCAAAGTATTATTGTAATAAAAATCCGTCCAACCAATCAAATAGCCACATGTGGCTGAGCTTTTTCAGATTCAACATGTTGAGTTTTTTCAACTTCTCTCACTTCCATGTCATTTTTAACACTAATTTCAACATCCCACACCCATTGTACTAACTTTTGCAGTTGAAACTACATTCAACATGACGATCGATCTTGGTCTTATATGTGGCCCTTGTGAAGTGTCAAAAAATAGATGAGGTTTTCTTCTTCTTTCCACAATCTCAAATTTGAGTTATGATTTAGATAAAAAATCTATAGTGTACAAGTGAAATCAATCTTGTACTATATATATAATAAAAAATTGTTGGGTCCATGCGTTAAGTGTTTTGTTCCACGTAAACTAACACAGTCGAAAGCGCAAAGATTAACAAGCACTAATCCTAAAATGAAAACATAAGTCAAGTGATAAATTTGTCAAATAAAAGCTTTGGAATCCAATACCATAACAAACAAAAAAACTGAAATATGTATGAAAGAAGAGATATCTCTCATACAACTGGCTTATTACTAGTGTTTTGAGTAATTTTTAAATTTTAAGTACGTTGTTTCTATAAGAGATATATTGATATATAATAGGTGTATATATGAATGTTATGATCTACTGTAGTATATTTATGTCTTATATCTAACTTTTTTTTAAAAAACGAAGTTATTAATCACATGAAGTTATGTCCCGTGAGCTTAGCTCAGTTGATAAGGACATCGTAATATATGTGTAGGATTCGGAGTTATAATTCTGGACATTCTACTTATTCACCTTTAAGGAGAATTCTGGGCACCCATCGACCACTTGATATTGTTCTAGACCACATATATATCACCACATGTTACAAATGCTAGAAGTCCACCCACCCTACCGTAAACACAAATCTTCAAAAGTATACGGGATCCACGGAAAAGTATGTTTAATTTCGTGTTTGTAATCTCAAATAATTTGAATTTTGAAGCAGTAAGCAAATGGACAAATAGTTTCAAATAAGCAATAGTATGAAATGTTCAGATAAGGATTTGACAAAGTGGAGCAGGGCCAAATCTATCACATAGGCTCATTACAAGATATATAATGATTAATTCAATATAGTTTTTTAAATAAAAAACCACTTTATTAAAATAGTAATAATAATAATATTAATAATAATAACAAAATATACTCAACTTGTAAAAATATTTCAAAGTACAAATAATGGAAAATAAAATAAACGTTACGTCACTGTGGGTCTGGTTCATGAGTTCGAAATTCATATTTGAGCTTGATATTAAAGTAGTCGTTATTCATTTTAATAAACTTCTCTCTGATTTATGGCATTTTGACTTTATTGTTAAAAATTGTAAGTAGTGTTTTTCTTATTTTTGTTTAAACTTGTTGGTTGTGTTTTTTAAGAGGCAAGTCAATGTAGTAAATCTTGAATTAATTAAAATTAGCTAGGGCGACTATTTATATACATACGACTATAATTTTTATGCGTTTGATTTGATGAGAAATTGTATTGCTACTTATTATGTGTTGAATGATACGGGATAAACTTATTTTCGTAAAAAACTTAACTAATAATTGCCATAGTAGCTACTTTCATTCATGACAAAACCATGAGAAAATAGGTGTCTATTTTAAGTGCCTTCACCACTATGATTTTAATGGCACATAACACAAGCATTTTTGTTTTAAATATCCTTCCTATTAATTGACTCTATAGTGGAGGAGCAATGGCGTTGTTTAGGGAAGCCAAGATTGAAATCATTATATATAAGAAACTACAATGATACATTAGAGTCACATGAGGTATATTCCAAGAATAAACTCTTCCACTTACATTCACCAGTCACCACCTTTTGTCCCTTCAAAGTTCATCACTTAGAATAAGAAACGAGCTACCCTATAGTCAAGCACTAAATATTCCATATCTGGCTTCCTAGTTGATGCTCAATTTTAATCCTCTATTCAACATTTGTACTATCTTATCTTATCATGTGACATAAGTGCGGTACTTTTATGTTTCCTTGTGGTCTAATTCATGCAACCAACTAGTACTATTGTTATGCAATAGTATGTTCGATAAGGGTATGCTAACATCATAATCTACATAAGTTTCAATGCAAATTTTTCTCAAATAGTACACTACTAAATGCCCTAATTAAGGACACATGTTAACTTTTGTCATGTTCTAATTTGAAATATAGTTTTAATATATACTACTTGTACGAAGTAGCATTGTTTCTTTTTAATCTACAGTGTATTATTTAAACTCGGATTGCCTGCGGTCACCAACCTTATGCAATCACATAATCAGAAGATTTGAAAGTCTCCGTTCTCAATCGAACGGTCTAAATTTCATACAAATTTTTATTTTTTTTTAGATTATATAATCTCGATTGAACCGTTATATATCTCCTAACTACATGATTGAGTGCAGTCAGAGAGCCATCTTGCTAAAAAGTTTTTAACGATTATTTAACTAAGCAATTACACTTGAGCTCCAACTCTGACTTCCCTCTTAAAAAAGGTTATAGGGTTACTCTCAATTTTACCCTTATTTTATTTTTTTACCTTAGGTAATATGTTAAAGTTAAGTAGATCCGATATTTTGTCAAACTTCTTAACTTTAAAATTAGACCGCCAAATATATGTCCTAGTGAAATTTTGTTCCTGCTCTAGACCCAAAAGAGATTTTTTTATTAAACTTTGATTGGTAGTGCCATAAAATAAAAGGGCCTTTAAATTTAAAGAAATCTAATGTTAGATTGTTGTAAAAGGAAGAATCAAATTCCTTGACAGCAAAATAAAAATGGTAGAGGTTAATATGTATATATAGAAATAATTAGGATCTCAACGCTGACCTATAATAAAAATGGCCATCTTAATCTACCATTGCTAGCAAGCCATGTGTTACCATCAAACACCTTTCTTTAGCACACAAATATTAAGTTGAAAAGAGAACCTTTGAAAATGGAATTCATAAACTCCATCCATTAATTGTTGTGTTCCTTTTGAATTGAGAGAGTATCTGATCCATCAATTGTGGGTACCTTATAAATCATATATCATATATATAAGATAAATATTTTTCCTAGGTATACAATAATATTTCATTTCAGAAGATAGCAATAATATAATATTCAAACGCAACTCACTTCTGCCGCATATACTTGTATGTCTCTCTCTTTAGTCTTGCCACTTGAGTAAACACAAGACACCTAGAGGCTAGTCAAAAAACTATACCATATCATATATCCTTTAATTTTAAGTTTTAAACACATCATTTACCATTTTCTTTTTTCAAATTAAGAGCAAATATACAATTAATCCCCAATTTTGTAATAAAAATCATTCCATTTATAGCTCATTTTATACATTATTTATGATGGCGGTTGAAACGTTACATGTTATCACCATAGGTAACATTCGAAGTTGACAGAAGGATGAAATTGACGCAGAACAAATTCAGAAACTATTGTGTTATTTCAAAAAAAATTAAGTCTTAATTACAAATTCAAGGATCAAGTTGCCTATTGTTGAAGAGTCTCGAGAGAGCTAAGAGTTTGCTGTTGAAGAGTCCAGGAAATGCTAAGAGCAACAATGTGTTAAACGTTAATGACCCTAACAAACATTGACTTCACAATTTCACTCAAAATCTTATGGTAAAATATATTTTTCTCCATTTTGGTCTTGATGAAAAATCACCAAATATGACAAGGAAAAAAAAATAAAAGAAAGATAAATGATGTATTTGAAATTTGAAATTAAATTAAAGGATCTACTACTTTACACGTGTCTAGATTGTGTTACACTTCCACCCTATAGCTTGTTAAAATATCTATTTTGCCCCACGAGAATATTAGTGTTTCTCTAAATATATTAACTAACACCTCAAAGTGAATCACAAATTGGTGAGTTGAGCTTAGCAGAAACTTTTGACCACTCTGCCATATTAATATTCTGCACTATAAGGAGAGAGTTACTTAATTTGGTTTAAGACAAGTTTACACTCACTCAACTTTTTCAGTTTGAATTGAAGCAATTGGTCCTTACAACAAATTAAGAGTTGCTAAGAAATAAAAATGTTTGTTTTTAGTTAAAGAAGGTAGTTATTATACCCTACTTTGAAAAATTAATTACTGGATCTTAAGAATGTCCATTTTGTTTACCTACTTGCATTAATTTATCAAAGTTTATCTATCAAGCTAGCACTTTTAGCTATTTTAGCTATTTTAGCAAAAAAGTACAATATAGTAACTCATACCGTCAAAGAGTTTAAACATGCGGACGAGTCATAGTTCAAAATCAATAATTTTAGTTTTAAAAACTTAAAATATTCTATTTTTTGTGGACCGTCTGATCGGTCATAAATCGGTAAACTGCATGATTGCACCAAGATCGTAATTATATACAAAATCTACAAAGATTATATTTTGATGTAACTTATCAAAAATTCTTTTGAATTTTCAAACAAGGAATAGTTAATGAGAGCTTTGTCTAATGATTTTTTTTTTTATAAAGTGAATTTAGTAGGAGATAGAGATTAGAGCAAGTACCTAATTAACCAAATTACTAGAATGAGTGATGAGATTAACTAGTGGTGGGTGGGATCATGGTATCAATTTTATGCCTAATTCATCAAAGTGATCCCTTTAAAATCAGTGGCCAAATTATGGGTGAAATGACAACAATAATTTTAATCAATTGGCCTTATAATTTTTATACCAATATTCCCAGATGTAGAATTTCTAATGGTGAATCTTCAAAGTGGGAATGTAGATGGGGTACTAATGCCCCCCATTAATCCATAAACATTGCATCATGTTAATCATGCTATATCTAGTTACTCTTGTTATTGGTTTTAAGAACTACTTTATATACTGTTTCACTCTTTACGGTTTCATATATACATCAAAACTTTATACATTGTTCCCTTTTTCATCCATAATTATCCTTCAAATTATTTTCCGTTACAAAAATGTTAAAGTAACTTAGTAAGATGGTAATGAATACTGTATTTTGACTTCCAAATAACAAGATACATCGTTCAGTGTCACCTCACTAAGTTAACGGTTATGTTAACGTTTTTGTAACGGAAAAGTTAGAATAACGATGAAATAAATTAAAAACTTAAATGACCTATTTATTATCTAAAAAACTTTATATAAAAAAAAAACATATTTATTACAAACATACGAAACTTAAAGGATTCTCTAATACATTTGGGCCATTGTTTATTATAAAAAACCTTCATGTATCTATTGATATTTCTCTATTACTACATCGTCCCTAATTATAAGACACTTTTGAAGAAAAAAGAAATTGTCCCTTTTTATAAGACTTTCTTTCAATTTTCAACCACATTTATTATTTCTTTACCTACATACCCCTAATTATTTTATCTTTTTTTTGTACATATTTTATCTCTTTTTTCTACATCTTACAATAAATACGTATGATAAAATATGAACAAATTCTCTAAAAAAGATAAAATTTGTAAAAACAACATCCACTATCGATAAATTTATTACTACTATCAGCTTTCTTAGAGCATCCACATTGGAGATACTCATTTTTGAGTACTTAACCGGGTCTCACGTGTACACATTACTCATTTATAAGTTTTTAATAATATTACATAAGTATTCAATCACTTCAACCCAAATCTCTTAAAAAGTTCTAAATGGGTTCCACCAATAACACATCTCACCAATAGCTATAAATCATTATAAATGGAACCCACGTAAACAAAATAGGTACCAATGTTTATTGTAGAACTAATACCTATTAAGTAGTACTCATTTATGTTTTGCTCCAATTGAGATACCTATTAGGTACTAGTACTTAAAAAATAAATACTTACCATTAGAGATGATCTTAATTCTCGTAATTTAGTCGGTCTTATATTTATGAACGGACGTAGTAATTATAAAAAGGAAATGGTTTTCCAACACCATCCTCCAACTATACAATATTATGTATTAGAACCACAAAGAAAACATAGACTCTTTTGTTTGGAAAAGCACCCATTATCAACTTCTATTTATAGGAGAAGAAAAAACTAAGAATTACATGTAATAACAAGCCAAATGTCGAGAGAATTACAAGTAACAAGTCAAGTGTTATGTATGCAATAAACCAACTACATCTCATGCCATAAATCAAACGCATCACATGCAAGATATTAATGAGTCAAATATAGGTCTCACAAGTCACAATGGCTTGACCTTCGATCGTTATTTGGACCTAATTTAGATCATTATTTGGGCTTATGTATGAATACCACGTGCCTTGTCATGATATTCTTGTTTTGTGTTTATTTGCCAAAATTAAGTTTACTTTATATATATATATATATATATATATATATATATATATATATATATATATATATATATATATATATATATATATATATATATATTTTAAGATTATCCGTTGTTAGTTTGTTTAGTGATGATTGACGCTGGATTTCGTAGGAAGATCATGATTCGATCTCCCGCAACTGCGATCGGAATGAGACTGGAATCACTTGATGTCAGAATTGACCTTCAAATCAGATTAAATGAGACAATAGGTTGGATACCTAGTGGTGAAAATAAAATAAAATAAAAAACACACAAAACAACTTCTACTTTAAAATATATCTAAAAATTAGTCTATAAATTATTTAGCATCAAAATCAATCATTTTTTTTTTCTTTAAAAAAAAAATACATTCATTTTTTTATAATCCACCGCAAACAGGCCCTGAATCTAAATTGAATTCCAAAATCGAGGGAAACAGTATTAGCCTATGAGAGACAATGTAGAAGACAACAATATTTAAAGCAACCAAACTTGATTTTTGGCTTTCACCACCAGTTTAATCTGGTTCAGGGATCAGTTTTGACATCAAGTGGTTTCAGTCCCTTCTGATCGTAGTTGCGGGAATACCAATCTTGATTTTTAATTAAATAAAAGTTGCAATGAATATGGAGAACTTTTTGTTTCTTACATTTGGTGAATTGAGTCCTGAAATGTTGCCACATTAGAAGAGGATCTACATGACATGCTTGCCATTTGCCATCTTCTTCTCACACACTTTGCCTTAAAATAAATTTGACTCAAAAGGAAATTAACTTTTTGAAGTTGGTTTTTCATGGCACCGAAGAGTTTTGGCTTAAAAAAAGCTTAATGCTAAATGGACATTAATTATATTCTCAGCAGCTATAGCAACTGATTGATTAGTTTTTATTTGTGATCATTTTTAAAGTCAATATCAATATAGACATAGTTCTTATAGAATCTAAGGATTCTATAATCATGTTAAACAATTTTATCACAGTTTTTGTGTGCTGGTAAGGGATTACTATTATGTCCTTCATAAGGATTTCCAACTTTTTGAACTTAAATTCTTTCACCTTCAAAAGTAAAAACGTGTCTTATATTTTGGGTAATTTAGATTGGTTTATTTTTGAGTTTATGCAAATGAATAAATTTTTATTATCATTATAACCTTTTTAAGATAGTTTATGAGAAAGTTACTTATAAAAATATAATTTTTATTAGTAAAAACTTATGAATTAATATAAAAACTTATTTATTTGCATAAATTATTTTCATAAACTCGAAAATAAGTCAAATAAAAACAGACCCTATATATATGGTGAAAATTTTATATCATTTCCAATAAAACGGTAGTAAAATTTTTGAAGCATCAAACAAATTAAATAAAAAAAGAAAAATATATTATAGTTTTGTGACAACAATAAACTTTATATATAAAATAATTTTATAAATATTTTATATGAAAAGATGAATAAATATGACATATAAATTATTGAAGATACATATTCAAAGGTTATTTTAGTAAATTGTTTGAGGACGGGGTATGATCCACATCCCCAAATCATCCAAAGAGGGATTTTATCATAATAGGGTATGCTAATTAATGGTACAAATTGATATATCCGTCCTAAAATATAAGAGAAAATTAGTCAAAAAAATTTGATGTATTTGCACGGTGGATATATAGTTATCTCTGTCCAACTTGAGGGAGACAATTGTAGGTAGGTTGTTTTTTTGGTTTATGACAACGAATGCCATGATTGGATCGAGAGTCTTCAAGCTTAAGGACTTTGATGCCAAGATAGAAATGGTGCAAAAAAGGTTATCTATATCCGTCCTAAAAGTTTATTTATTTGCATAAATTATTTTCATAAACTTGAAAATAAGTCAAATCAAAACAGACCCTATATATATGGTGAAAAATTTATATCATTTACAATAAAACGGTAGTAAAAATTTTGAAGCATCAAACAAATTAAATAAAAAAAGAAAAATATATTATAGTTTTGTACAACAATAAACTTTATATATAAAATAATTTTATAAATATTTTATATGAAAAGATGAATATTCAAAGGTTATTTTAGTAAATTGTTTGAGGACGGGGTATGATCCACATCCCCAAATCATCCAAAGAGGGAATTTATATGCTAATTAATGGTACAAATTGATATATCCGTCCTAAAATATAAGAAAAAATTAATCAAAAAAATTGATGTATTTGATTAAGAATTTGCACTAAATACATCAACTTTAGTTGGTCAATTTTCTCTTATATTTTGGGACGGATAGAGTACTTCGTAACTTATTTCATACTATAAGTTAGTACTCAATTTTATTTTGTTAAAAAAAAAAGAAGACTTCCTCAATTTCATGTTGACTGTTGCTTTTATAAATTTACAAAAAACAAAACTCGTATTAAATGTGATTATCCAAAAAAAAAAATCGTATTAAATGTAGATGGAGTGTTTTTTTGTCAAATAGTCTAATAATTAAAAATTTCATTAAAAGTAAGTAAGTGGAGTGTCCGAGGTTCTAACATCGGCTCCTGCATATATAGTACGATGTTTTGTATCAACTAAGTTAAGCTCATGAGGATTAGATTAATTATTATCTATGCAATATGAATTATTTTTTCGCTCAAATTTTATCTTCAAATTAATAAATATACTAGTGCCTACATATTTGTCCACTCATAGTAAAAAACTAAATAGACTCCGTGAGCTTAACTCAGTTGGTAAGGACATTGTACTATATGTGCAGGAGCTCGGGTTCGAACTCGAGATACTCCACTTATTCACCTTTAAGGTGGATTTTGTAGCCACTAGACTACTTGACAAAAAAATAAAAATGGAGCCATTATAATATTTATAATAATAAAAAAAATATTTACACTAATATATATTTATAATAAAAAAAAAATATTTACACTAATAGATAATATAAGAACACGCAAGTAAAATTATTTAGTCAAAAATCTTATCAAGATCATTTAATTTTTTTCTTCTTAATTCTCATGAAAAGAACCTTAAATTTAGTTTATTAATAAATACATTGTTTATTTTATTCATTTTTTTCCTTTCACCACGAGTTTAATCTGGTTCGGGGATCATTTCTGACATCAAGTGATTTCAGTCTCTCTCGATCGCAATTGCGGGAGATCGAACTATGGTTATTCCTACCAAGTTCAGCGCCGATTACCACTAAAGTAACTAACGATTGGTGTTTATTTTATTCCTTTTGAATTGACAAATACAATAAATTTTTAATAAAAATTAAAATACATTGGATCAAGCATAAACAATTATGTTATTTTTCATTTAACAAAATAAATCCCTCCATAACAAAAATATAAGGAAATTTAACAACATGCAAAGGATAAAGTTTGAAATTTTGACCATTAAACCATATAAGGAAAATTTTCAATGCATTGACAAAAATATAGTATGACAAAAATACCCCTGATAAATATTAAATAACCAATACTAGACATGCCCCTCCCTCTTCTATAAAATGTGTTGGTTTACATAAGAGAAAAGAAACCGTAACAAAACACATAACAAAACTGCAACAGAGTAAAAATCAATGGGTATGAATTGCAACAGAGTAGAACACTTTGAAGAATCAACCATGAAAATCCAAACTGAAATTCCAATTCATCAAGTTCGTTTACCACCACAAAGAACATCACTCACCAAACTCAAACACAGACTCTCTGAAATCTTCTTCCCTGATGATCCTTTACACCGTTTCAAAAACCAACCATGTTTCACCAAGTTTCTTCTTACCCTTCAATTTCTTTTCCCCATTTTCCAATGGGGTTCTCACTATAATCTCACTCTTCTTCGTTCTGATATCATCTCTGGTCTCACCATTGCTAGCCTTGCCATTCCTCAGGTAGTAACACTTTGCATGTCTTTGATACACATAACACTGACACTTCAGATTATTGAGACATGTGTTATATTTAATTATTATTATTATATTATTTTCTAAAATTATTAATAGTTTTAGTGTCTATGTCATATATGATGTCCAATCTTGTGTCGTGTCTGGTGTTGACAGTTGTGTCTTGTCTGACGCATGTGTCGGTGTTTTACGGTGTCTCACATGTATCTATATGATTTATGATTCATTTATGTTTTAATTTTGTTTCTTGTTAAATTGCATTTGCAGGGAATCAGTTATGCAAAGCTTGCAAACTTGCCACCTATAATTGGATTATGTAAGTATTGAATTTATTTTAATTTAATGTAGAGTTTCATAATTCATGTCATTGAGTATTATTTATGATGTAAGATTTTTAATATGATTTTAGATTCGAGTTTTGTGCCACCATTGATATATGCACTACTTGGAAGTTCAAAACATCTTGGTGTTGGACCAGTTTCAATTGCTTCTTTGGTTATGGGATCAATGTTGAGTGAGACTGTTCCTTTCACTCAAAATCCAACTCTTTATCTTCAATTAGCTTTCACTGCAACTTTTGTTGCTGGATTATTCCAAGCTTCTCTTGGTATATTAAGGTATTCAATTAAATTTTTCATCTTCATCTTCTGATTTTGATTTTATTTGATTTACTTTTGCAAGTGAAATTAGTTAGTCGGAAATTCGCATAGGAAATTATTTTTATGTTCACTCTTACAAGTACAATTCAGATGGAAGAAAAAAGACTGCAGTGACATTTGATATACTGAATCGCGAGTTTAAACTTGCAATTTCTTACGTGTGTGGGTGAATTTCTTACTAGTTTTTTTTTTTTTTTTTTTAATAAGATGAGAAATTTCCTTTTGTTTGGATGATAAGATCATAATTTTAGTCAACATTTTTTTAGTGAGGTGATTTCTTTAGTCAACATTTTTTTTTGTGAGGTAATTTTTTTAGTCAACTTTAACATTGAGGTTTGACTATAAAAAAAATTGAGAATTTATTTATGGTTATTTATTAAGGGGTGTTTTTTGTTTTTTTTCTTATGGAAAGAAGTGTTATTTATTGAGAATCATTTTTTTGCTAATATTTTTTTATCAATAAATAAATAATGATATTTAATTTTGTGTGTGCAGGTTAGGATTTGTAATTGATTTTCTATCAAAAGCAACACTTGTCGGTTTCATGGCTGGTGCTGCTATCATTGTGTCACTACAACAATTGAAAGGGTTACTTGGAATTGTTCACTTTACTAACAAGATGCAAATAATTCCTGTATTGGTCTCTGTTTATAAGCAAAAAGATGAGGTACTTAACTCCACCATGACCACCATACATTTATTACTAGTAATTGACTTTAATAGTACTTGGAAATTGGAATCATTTTTTTTTATATTTGTTTTATATTCATTTTTGCTAATTAAATTTGTATTTTTTTGATATAATACCTCCATTATTATCATAACAAGGATGAAAGAAAACAATTAGAAACAAAGCTACTAAAGCCAAAATGGGATGTCTTCAATTATATTCGCCATTAAACTTTTTGTTTTGTTTATTAAGTCATTTAATCTGTTATTATTAAAGATAATAATATAATCTTGTAAAAAATATAATAAAATAATTTACTTACTACCAATATTGGTAGATATGTAAATCTATATTTAACCATTTAGACTTTGACTTTGACTGGTGCATATGAAAAAATATTTGTTGCGAGACCACAATTTCTTAAATAGATTTCAATTAACTCGAGGGGATTAATCAACATTTTGGCGTGCAAATGATACCTAAGTTTACAAAAAAAAAAAAAAAAAAACAGAAATATATCAATGATAGACATGATCCCGTGAACTTAGCTCAGTTGACGGGGGCATTGTATTATATATGCAGGGGGCGGGGGTTCGAACCCCGGTCGTCCCACTCATTTATTTTTGTAACGAATACCAAACATATGAAAGTTGATTTCTAAATTAAATAATTTATATTCTTCTCTTATGATTCCAAACACAATAGATTATCTTTGCCCAATTGCTAAGTGAAGGATAGCTATTTTTTTCCATATGCTTCCTTGTCCTATCTTACATTATAATAGGGAATCATATTCCAAAGTTTTCTTTCCCCATGATAGGGTATAAATTATAATGGGTCACTTTTAAATGATGTGATGGTAGTGTAAATACTTGTAAGTGTATGTTTGGTTGCGCGTCTGCATCACCAAACGCACGCCCACCCTTCCTCCTACGGTGATTTCTAAGACGCTACAATACCAAGTTTCTGTTTTACCGTGGTTTTTCACTGCGGATTTGACAAAGGTGCCGCACATCCAAATAGACGCTAAGTTGACTAAAGTATCTTATTTTTGCAGTGGTCATGGCAAACTGTTGTTATGGGATTCGGCTTCTTGGCATTCCTGCTTACAACAAGACACATTGTAAAATTCTCTATCTTGCATTAAAACATATATACTAGTATATAATATATCATTCTAGTATTATTTTCTTTGACTATTTATTTTTCTAGTAAGATCTAACAATTTTTTCTGGAAAATTTGCAGAGTTTGAGAAAACCGAAACTATTCTGGGCTTCAGCAGCTGCTCCTTTAACATCAGTAATTCTGTCAACCATTTTAGTCTTTCTTCTCAGAAATACGGCTCATCACATTTCAATTGTAAGAATTGTAGTTCATCATTACTATTTTTAGTGAATGAAAAGTATCAATTTAATTTCAAAATGCTTTAAATATCGGTCAAATTAATAACCGATTATCTGTGTATTATCCGGAAGATTGGGCACTTAGCAAAGGGAGTTAATCCACCATCAGCAAACATGTTATACTTCAAAGGTCCTCACTTGGCTCTTGCTATCAAAACAGGCATTGTCACCGGGATCCTATCTCTCACAGTAAGCACACCGAAAACTTGTTACGCTTTTCTGTCACATACCATGTTACATACTTAAATATAGGACAAAACTTATTGTTTGTGCTGTTCACCGATTATAATTTGTCGTGCGGTTTAAATTTTTCAGTTAAATTTAAAATTATTTGGTTTATACTATTAGATACATGATTTATGTGTTGAATTTTGATCAGAGAACGCGGGACATAATGAACTACACCTAAATATACTTAAATATAGCACATGATGCTGTTTTACTTGACTCCTATTCCACCAAATTTTCCTATTTTTAGGAAGGAATTGCGGTAGGTAGAACATTTGCAGCACTTAAGAACTACCAAGTCGATGGAAACAAAGAAATGATGGCTATCGGTATTATGAACATAGCCGGCTCTTGTACTTCATGCTATGTCACAACAGGTACTAATCCTTCTTCTTTTTCTTTTTCTCCGGTCCACATGAATTACGGAGTAGTTATCTAAGAAGCGTCAATTTTGAGAAACTCTACATTCTTTTTAATACTTGCAGGATCCTTTTCTCGATCAGCTGTTAACTTCAATGCTGGAGCACAGACAGCAGTTTCTAACATAATCATGGCTTCAGCTGTTTTAGTGACCCTTTTGTTTCTCATGCCTCTCTTCTACTATACGCCAACCGTGGTCTTAGCAACCATCATCATCGCAGCTGTGATTGGACTAATAGATTATCAAGCTGCTTATAAACTGTGGAAGGTTGACAAACTTGATTTCGTAGCCTGCATGTGCTCCTTTTTTGGCGTTCTCTTCATTTCTGTACCTTTAGGCCTCAGTATAGCGGTAAGCTGATAATTCATTTATCTCACAAAGCTAAAATTTACGACCTTACAGACTATGATGCACCGACAATGTAAAACTTTTTTATAGTCATTCACTATAGCATTACGATGAAACCTGATTGAATGATTATACAAAAAAAGTTTGACACTGTCAGTGTATAGTCCCTTAACTTAAATATTCTGCATGATAATGCCGTAGATACGTTATTAATACCAATTAACATGGCCAAAATTTTCAGGTTGCCATATCAGTCTTCAAGATCCTACTTCATGTCTCTAGACCAAACACTTTGGTTTTGGGGAACATACCGGGAACACAAATATTCCATAACATAAACCAATACAAAGAAGCTTTAAGAGTTCCTTCGTTTCTCATTTTGGCTGTTGAGTCTCCGATCTATTTCGCTAATTCGACTTACCTTCGAGAGAGGTTAGATAAGGACATCTCTAGAATTTTAATTTGTTAAGTTCGGTATATATTTCTTTGAGTGAATCCATGATTCATATGATTAAGAGCTTCTCCTGACACAGGATACTAAGATGGGTTCGTGAAGAGGAAGAACGTATAAAAGCAAATAATGGAAATGAATTGAAGTGCATAATTTTAGACATGACAGGTACTAATTTCATTGGACTTGCAACATCAGTTAGCGTTTAACAATCATGCACTGTCGATGTACCTTTAACATATGCACATAATCATTCATATTATGAGACATAATTGAAGTATGTGGAAAATATTCTTACACTTTTATATACGGCTTCGAACATCTTCACTTAACAATATTCTGGTTTTTCAGCTGTCACGGCAATAGACACAAGTGGTCTTGAAACTTTAGGCGAACTTAGAAAGGTGCTAGAACAGCGATCACTTCAGGTATAGACACGAATTGACAATGATTTCAGAAGGCTTCAAAAACTACCATTATTCACTTTCTAACTTCTACATTTTGCAATTTGTTAATGCAGCTTGTGTTGGTAAATCCTGTTGGAAATGTGATGGAAAAGTTGCATACGTCGAAAATTTTGGATACCTTTGGATTTAAAGGAGTCTATCTCACAGTAGGAGAAGCTGTGGCTGACATTTCCTCAGCCAATAAAGCTCAACCATGATTTTCTATTAGAGGATGTTCTATTCTAGGACATGGGATAGATCTCTTAGTGGAACCATCGAAGTTTTTTTTTGCGTTTTTGCGGGAAATACTCGTTTTGAAGGGAAAGATCTTATATTTTCTGCTACTTAAGATCTTATAATTTAGTAGAGAGAAAGTGTTCCCAAGAGAGACATGTTTTAGTATCAATGATGAAAGTATTATTGATAATTTGGTAGTATCAGTTTCTTGATTGCAATTGCACATATTAATATTATCAACTGTGACTAAAATACCACATTAGTATGTAAGTAATTTACAAACCAAATGAACAAAATGTTGATGTTCTTTGTAATAATTACCAAAACACCCTTATCCTTGGCTATTTTCTACACATTCAAGAACTCAATCAAACTAAAAAAATTATGAATGTTATCGAAAAAGTTATAACCTTAGATTGATTTTCTCACATTCTCGTCATGCATTTCAATAACAAAGAATACCAACAACTATATGCCTATTAAATATGTATCGTAAAGAATAATATCTCTCTCTTTGAGTCATGCATGTCACATGAGAAATAATATTATATATGGTTGAAGTACACGGTGATTGCAAATTTTAACCCCTATTATTTTATTTTATTGTTATGAAATTCATATTACATTTATATATCTGTTATTTATGTATCTAACCTAAAAAAAAATTATTTATGTATCTATTATTATGTATCTATTATTTATCAAATAACTTATTATATTTAAATAATCATATAAAATTTTGTAATGTTCTATTATCTATTACTAATATATTAAAATCGATTACCACCAAAGTTACTAATTTATCCTTATTACTTTTAATCACGTTGCAAGTTTTATATCCTTAATTATAATTTCAAAAAAAATATAGAAAGATAATATGCTTAAAAATAGAAACAAAACAGATTATAAATAGGAACACAACAGAATAATCTATACATAAAAATAGATAAAAAAAATAGTAAAAAAATTATAAAAAGCTTAGTCAATAAAAACAATTATAGAAAGAATATAGCAAAAATAAGAAGAAGCCACATAAAAATGGGAATATAGAAATAAAAAAAATACTCTATATAATAAAAAACGTAGACGATATTTTTCATTGAAAAAAAATGAAACATAAACAATATTTTTTTTATAAACGAAACATAAACAATATTACTACAAAGTTTACTACTAAACATTAATTCATAATAATATAATAAAATTAATTAGTATCGAACTTACTAAATTACCCTAAATATTCATAATAAAATTTCTAATTTTTTATTAAAAATATACACGGGACCATTATTTGTCACCGAAACATAAAAAATTGAATAAATAAGTTTACAAGAAATAATTAACACAATAACTCCACTTATATTTTAACAATTTTAACAATAACTCCACTAATACTAATAATTAAGTACTTATTTGTTTTGTCTCTCTTTTTTTTTTTTTTTTGACTTATCTATTCTTTTGTATGTTCTTCTTTTTCTTTATTTCATAAAAGTAGGAGACACGATTAGGAATAACTGGTATAAAAATAGTTATCCTCTAACTATTAATATATATTATCATAAAAGTGTTCCTACACGTATTGCTAAATAACTATGCCCTTTCTAAAATTGAGATTTTGAAAGTAAGATTTAGATAAAAAAAATATGCGAGTTTAAGCGATTTTACACATAGTTAAATCGTGTAAATTTGTTTGGACTTGTGATTTTACTCGAAACAATTTAACTCATATTTAACATGAAATTTCATATCTAAAAGCGTAAAAACAATGGAGTTTAAGATTTAAAATGAGATTTTAACAATCCTGCTGCGAACATATGTTAATCTCTGCGAAAAAAAGTCAATCTCCGCGAAAACATATGGAAGTTTTCTACTTCTATACATCAAACACAAGGGCATAATATGTCTGAATGATTTATGTGGCTGACATGTGCAAAATACGGAGATTTTAGTATTGAAAATTGTGTTGTAAGAAAGTTTAATTTCATCATCTTGACGATGTCTTTCTATTCACCGGATCCAACTTTCTTGTAGTGTTAAACCCACCCTTAGTCGTCCGGGTTAAAAACTATTGTTTCTAATCTCCAAATTTTTAACGACAAATTAATTTATGACAGTTCTTTTTACTATAATCCGCTTAAATGAGTATGTCTATTTATGTGTGAAATAATGATTTGACGAGGTTAACTACTTATTAAATGTTCATCAAATGTCAATGGTATTTTTTTTTTGTCAAGTAGCCTAGTGGCTAGAAAATCAAAGTGAATAAGTGGAGTGTATCGGGTTCGAACCCGAGCTCCTGCACATATAGTGTGATGTCCCTACCGGGGACAATGTCAATACTATTTAACCAACAATTATTTTGTGCCTTTGTTTCAATCTATTTTGACTTTACAATTTTTTATACGCCTCAACAGTATCCTTTTTTCATACATTTTTACCAACAAAATTTGATTAAAAAACATTTTTTCAAGTTTGGCTTGAACTCATGAACATAGGGATGCCATTAACTGATAGAACTTTAAACACACAGTTGAAAGGCAATTTGATAACTATTCATAACAAATTTATCATTTTGAGTTCAGCTCCTGGCCAAACCAATAATATTTAAGCGACGTTATAATGTTCTGTCATATGAGATCATATCGCTAATCCAACCATTCACATGATATTCAAACTATACATTATGCAAATATGAAATATGATCGAGTTTAGAGTAGCAAAAATGGAATACAAACAAAGGTGAAAAAACAATGATAGACGATCAAATATGAACGAGAGAGGGCCCGGTGGCCTCTTTCAACTCATCCATTAAACATACAATTCACATAACTGTTTATGAGTTATCATAATGGAGAAAAATCTTTCTTTTCCTAGCTACAAAACCATGAAATTTGGTTTTTGACAACTAACACATAGCATACTTTGCAGTTTGCACAGCAATAACCCAAAATCCAAAGCAAAAACAAATTCACATAGGCAATGGTCTGCAAATAAAATTGTCTGCGTCTTTTACCTTCGAAACAGTTTCATAATAAAGCATGTTATTATTTGGACACTTGCAGACCCATGAGGAAGATATCGTCATGGTAACTTGAGTTAGGAGAGCTCTTTTCTGAGTTATTGAAAGTTTTCTCCATTTCCTCTTCTGCCAAAATTTCCTCCGATCGACACTTAAAACTGCAAAATGCTTTCTCGCCACTACAAGGTATATACAATAAATTACAACTGATGCTTGTGGCTTAACCGAAAAACTTATAATAGAAAAATGAGAGTTGAAGACAAACCTATAAGCATAAATGTCTTCCTCCTCGTCTAATTTCTTATTGCACGAGTAACAGAAGTTCATAACAGTACTGTCAAAACGACGAGGTGCTGATTCTTGAGAAGATCCGAAAGCTGATTCTTTGTTCTTGATGAACTCAGTAAAGTCATTGTTGTCACATTCCAAAATGCAGTCACCAAAAATATGTGTTCGCTTAGGATTTGGACCGTGAGAAATTATGCAAGTATAATCTTCCGAAAGCTCTATCTCCTTGGCAGAGAGTGAACCTACATATCCATTGCCGAAATCAATGGATAGTGGAAGTGAACTTGATGTGATGTTTAAAGGATTGTTAATTTGTAAACTTCTGTTTGTCGCCGGAGGCAAACTCAAGGCTATAGATGTATCTTCTACAAACAAATCATTGATTCCCAAATTAGAGTTTTCATTTGAACTGATTAACGAAGAAGGTCTCGAGGAGTCGGGCAAAGACGCCACAGTGTTTCTGAGACCTTTAGATTCCCTATTGACATCATCATCAAAGTTTTCAACTTCTGATTTGGGACTTTTGATTTCGGAAGGAAGTGAAATGACATAGTTTTTAGGCAAGGAATTGGTTTTCAAAAATGATGCAAGAGGTTCACGGTTGTTCTTCGAGAATTGAAGTATGTGATTCTTCATCTGTGATCCAAAAGTTATATTTTTCCTCAGAAATTTACCAAGGAACTCATTATTAGGTTTGGTTTCGTTAACAAGAGAAGTTATAATCCCAAGTCCTACTTTACTTCCATCTTGCAGCTTCTTATGACCGGTTTGGAATGAAGGTCTAGAAGACTTAGCGCTAAAAACATTGCTAAGATTCGAGAAGAGTCTGCAATCGAGAGGAGATGTAGGACTCCAAGCGGATTCAAAATCCGGTAAGTTCTTAACACCAACTCCCACCCTAGAACCAGTGGTGTGAAAAAATAAGGAGCTTATTTGTCTTGGGCTTATTGTATCAGAAGGTAAAGAGAGATTGGAAGAAGAATCAGCCATGAGATCAAAATTCTTCTTCTTCAGTGTTATCCTAGTACATCATCCCTCATAAAAGGGCGAAATCAGCATTTTATTGCTGCATCAAATTCAGAAAACTAATGAAAACAACTTTTGTTAATTCACAGTTAACAAGAACGATGATTGAATCGAAGCTCACAACAAGTAAGCAAGAAATGAAAATACCTTACACAAACAGTTAACTTCCGTGCATTTCGGCATGGATTATCAGTAGGAGTTATTACAATTCTACTATGATTACTAAATGCTTCTTTAGCCAAAACAATCCGCAAATCCGTTAACAATTTTTGCAACTCAGTTAAATAGTATCAAATAGAGTGTTGGTTTCAATTTCCAATAAATGTGATATCTGTTGCACAAGAGCGTTACAACAATCTAAATTTGTTTTTTAAGTGTTCAACCAAGAATGGCAAATCTCATGAGAATTTCAAGAGATGACTATGAAGCACGGACACCGGACACGACACTGACACATTGATACCGACAATAATTTGAGAAAATAACATAATTTAATGTAATCATATGTGTTGGTGCCATGTCGGTGTAAAACACTGACGCGCGTCCGAAACCGGCTATGAGTGTCCGTGTTTCATAGACAACTGATCAAAGAAAACCTTTTCCAAAGACAAAATGCTACAAAATCAACTTGTAAAATATAATTTATGAGCAAAGATCTCGCAACTTGGAGACTTAAAAAACAACAAAATGAAATCAAACAAATCCTTAATTTTATACATTCAAACTGATCAAAATCAATTATTGGACTTCAAAAAAAATTGAAAATAAAAAGAGACATTTTGGAAGCTCAGATTATAGTACAGACAAGCACATCAAAATACAAACTTCTACAAGAACACCACAATCAAATATCTCATTTAAAGTATAAAAGTTTTTATTTTATTTTATTTTTTAACATAGTATTCATCAAAAACTCAGAAATCAACATTAAAATCAGCTAACTCAAAACCTCATAATCTGATCAACATCCAAAACAATCTGATTGAACAATCTAGCAAAACCATCAAAAGGGTCTCTAATTATTACACAGAAGAACAAAAAAAAAACGTCCTTTCATGAAAAACAAAAACCACAACACATTTTTCAAGATGAACAATGAAAACAACCAAACACATTTGAAGAAACATAGTAGAAAAACAAAATCCTAGAATTTTCATCAGATTGATGTCAGAAATTAAGGAACAGAAAAAAAAGACAAATTTAATGTAAATTTACCTACTTTTTTCAATCAGAGAGAAACCCAAATGCAGAAACTTTGCAGTGATGAACATCAGCAACAAAAAACACAACTTTTCTATGCATTTTTTTTTTCTACTTTGGTTTAATCAAAAGAAATTATTTCATCATCTTGTTGTTCATCTTGCATGCATCGAAGTCAGAGACACAGTAAACCGCTTAGTCTGAGAAGTACTTCTTCTCTCTCTCTTTTTCTGTCTTTCTCATCTCTCTTTCATGATTGAGAGCTGCAAATACGTATAATACATGTATGTACACCGTATTTTTGTATAGTATTTATAATTCTTTATTTGCAATTTTTTTTTTGCAATGTTCATTAATCATTACTACTTCTTTTTGGACAGATTCAATGTTTATTAAATAATTATATTTTTTTAAAAAGGAGTTTTTAGTACTTTCTCTGTTTCTTTTAAGTTTTTTCTAATAAATTCATTTCCTTAAAATCCAAGTAATTTCTTACTAATTGAACCGGTTTAAATATGCATTTAACTTCGTAGATATTGTTAACAAGTCTCATACCAATTGCGAGATAAGTGAAAATAATTTTCACCTTAAAAGTCGGGTTTAGAAGGATGAGTTATGTTCAACTCACAATTCTAAGATGATATCGTATTGGGTCTCTCTAAGATTTATTGGCCAACATGTTATTATCAGGTTTATCGGATCACCCACCGTTTATATTCACGTACGATGGACAGAATATATGTTTATGCTCAATACTCGATTCTAAGATGGTATATCATTCATCGTTTATATATGCGCCTAAGTTCAATAGTATTGTAAGTTAGGTCCAACAATCAAGTCTAAGCAAAATACATAAAAAGAAAAATAAGCTTATCTTGTAGTATGGAATTAAAAAATGAATTTAATTTATATGCACCGTCAGTCTAAAGTTATTTTACACATGCGTCCAATAATATACCGACACATCATGTATGGTAATTAAAAACACATGATGTGTCACATTCATTAAATGATTTGGCAACGCGTCATTGGATGTACGTGTAAAAAATATTTACACTGACGGTGCATAACAATTAAACCCTTAAAAAATCTTACCATTTCACTAAAAATAATCGTACCATTAAAATATTATGCTTTGTTAAAAAGTGTATGAAAGATCATAAGTAATTTATTTTTATAATGATTTGCAATAATGTTTGATGGAAAAGTTCAACAATAAGCAATAAACTATAACCGTACAATTGTTTTTAAAAGAAAGGAATCAAGATGACAATGTTTATTTTTTTTTTTTATTTAGAAAGGATGGCATGTTTTTATTATTGCCACACACAAAAATAAATGACATGTTTATTTATGATTTTTTTTTATACAATAGAAAGAAAAAATAACGAAACGACTAGATTAATTTTGGGGGAAGGAAATCTCATTGAATCAGCAAGATGATAGGTAGAAAAAAGAGTTGGACACTGCCTCCAAGATATCATGTCCCCCTCCAATCTTGCTCCATGTTTAGCTAACCTGCACAACAACTATTACCCTCCCTCAAGGTCAATAACAGGTGTGTAAAGGTGAGTTGCAGGAACTCCATCCTGAATAAAATTCAAAGCCGATTGACAATCCGATTCACACTCAACATGTCGAAAACCATTGTTCCAAGCCATTTGGAGGTCATGTAAGATCGCTTGCAACTCCACATTAATATTTATAGTGATACCACAATTGTCCGAGAAACCCAATAACAAATTACCATTAGTGTCTCGGATTAAATCTCTGAAACCAGAGCATCCTGAGTTACCATCAACATTTAATTTAAAAGCTAGACTTTTTGAGAGGTTTCCAAGCCACTATACAAGTTTTTCTATGAGTGTTGGCCGTTACTTCATGGTGAGAATGAATGAGATTCACAATTTTCCAACCTATCCACAAGTTGTTAGAAAAAAAACTCTTTATTACGAGTTCCCTAAATGAACCAGCAAAATATAAAAAAATATTGTACATTCCTCTTATTAGCATAATGTTTAATAAAGTAATAAATAAAAATAAAATGTTTTATTTTTTATTTTTTTTATTGATCTGAAATTTAACAATTCTGCAAAATTAATTTGATTACTAGTTTGGATAGATTGTTCAGAAATTTAGGGATGAGGTCAGCAAAAAAAACAAAAAGGACAAACTAAAAAAAGGTGAGCATGACTAGGGAAGGGAGGGGTTCAGAAAAATAACGGACCAACGTCCACAAGCTTCACATTTTTTGTGGGTCTAACTAACAAGGGACCACAACTTCATTTTTATTTATGAAAGAAAATAAATGGATCTATTATTGAGTTGATTTTTATCAATTGAATTATAATTATTTTTTATATATCAACAAAACATAATCATGATTCATGACACAAGGTGTGTACTATGAATTAAAAAAATGTGAAATGTTTTTTTTTTTTAAGAAGCTAAAATTAGCCCACCCAAATTGGCGCCAGAGAGAATCGAACCTCAGATCTCAAGAGGAGCACACTCCCAGGTCCCAAGCCAATACCAATGCACCAACCCAAGTGGGTTAAAAATGTGAAATGTTATTTGGTAAATAATTTTGGTGTACACCACCATATATTTATATATAGTATGATACAACTATTTTTTTAGGAGAATGTTAACATGTGCATACATGGCACATGTTAAGGTAGTAAAAATAGAAATTATGCCTTAGAATTTGTGCATTTTAACTTTTCAAGCATTAAAAGTCTTGTATCATTAAATGTTAAATTTCTATAATAAGATACCTTATCATGTGCCCTATATGCACATGTTAACAAGACTCTTTTTTTTATTGGCTTTTTCTTTCTCTTCAAGTTAAATCAATAGTTTTAAATTTGACAAAAAAAAAAATCAATAGTTTTAAATATGTTGTCAATTTTATATGTTTTAAATAATATCCTTATAAAAAGAAATTACATCAATCCTTGACAAAAATCTTATAAAATTTCTCAAAGTAATAAAAATCCTTCAAAATAGTACGAAGACTTTCGTGTGTCGCTTTACATATATTAAAAAACCAAACCAACAAATTAAAATACATGAACAAAATATGATAGAACATGGCGCTAATTTTACCTAACCAACCTAAGACATTCGTCAAAACCTTTTTCAAATAGAGGATGATCACAACAACAAAAAATTGTTATTTTTCAACGGTTTTTCTCATCTAAGAGCGTTTAAAATTCAAATCAATCCAAAAAAATTATAAATTGGTTTAAAATAGTCAAAACCCATTTAATATCAATTTTTTATTTATTAAATAACATAATGATTAAACTCACACACATTAAATTAAATGTAGGGAATTCAAACTTGAACTAAAACCCTAGAAAAATACTTTAGAAACAAACAAATATTTTGGATATTGTCTCAACAAAAAAAAATAATGATTTCGTCAAAATAATAATAATAATAATAATAAAATATTATGATATATATTTAAATGTATAAACATTATTTTGCTCTTTTTTCCTACTCAAATCAACATTATATTTCCTAAATATATCTCCAAAGATCTCCCTATTTCTTAAATATACTTGAATAAATATTTTAGAAACAAATAATTGCATAGATTCTCTTAAAAAGAAAATTATAATATTTATCTCTATAAAAGGCAAAGTATATTGTTTCTTACCATTCATTCACATTATAATTCACAAATATTTAACGATTTTCTTTGTTACTTTTTGCTAAAGCTATTTTTGTTGCTTGCACAACATTCTCACAATTTTTTTTTAATGTTAAAAAAAAAAAAATTCTCAACCGCCACAAGTTGAAGGGAAGGTTGTGCTGATGAAAAAGAATGTGTTGTTAATAACACTGATCCAACTTTGTTTATTTCCTTCATTTGTTCTTTGTTTTTATTTTTGTCATGATTTTAATTTGACTATAAGAGAACTGTGTCATTATTTGACTCCCCACCTTTCATATGCAATAATGAAAGATATAATTTTTGGCGAGGATAATTTTTTTAGTATAGAATCAATGGATTTAACTTTTTGGTATAGAATTTACAATGAGTGGTTTCAAAAAAACAAACCTTAAAATTTATGCTAGGTGTGACAGGAAATTGAGAATTTTAGGTTCAGTGTGGGTTGTTCATAAAGCAATTTACATTTTGGGCAACAAAATGTTGTTTCATTTTCATCGTAAATTGCTTTTTGAAGTTAATTTATTGGAGCTAAATGGGAATACACTGACTCGAAAATTGAAGCTGTATTTGCTCCGGCTGCAACATGAATTCCGATTGTGCATTCAACAAAATGCAATAATCCACCGAACTCCGAGAAAAATCTCTATAATTTTATTGAATGAAAATGTTGCCTTTAAAGTTGCAATAATTTAGTTTGAGCATGTAAAAATTGCAAACAACATAAAGAATCGACATCATTGCTCACCAGAAATACTCTCGGGTAATTTTCATGAAGCATCGGAAGATCTTGATTCTTGATGTTGCCATAAAATCCTAGCCGCGACTCTTCTTATGCTCCAATGACATTCAAGCAAATTACATGTTCGCCCCTGCCATAGCTGCTGCACAATAGGAATGACAAAGGAACTAGTAGAACAGCCAAAAGTACTTAAGGTGTTGAAGAGAAGCACAAAGTACGCAAGCATTGTCTTTTGCTGCGTTTGCTTCTTGATTTTGAAATCGGTGATAAAACCCGACTTAATATTGATGAAGTTAAAGATCTTGGGGCGCTGGCGTGCTTCAAATAGTAAATTTTTTTTTTACGGTTATTATTTATTTTCACCACCAGTATTTGACCCACGTGATAGTTTAATTTGATTTGAGGATCAGTTATATCGAGTGGTTTTACCCCTCCCGATCGCAATGTGTATTTAGGATGTGATTCAGTAAGAGATAAAAATTTCAGATTTTGTCATGCAGTCTCTTCTCTTGCCCCTCAATATGTCTTGTCTCATAAACAATTTTAAAATTAAACAAAACACGGTATAACCAAAATCTCCCGGACCCATATTTTTTAGTTAATAAAACACAACCTAAAATACCAAACAGCACTTAGATGACATAACGCGAGTCTCTTTTATCTTAACCAATGTCCTGGGTTCGATCTCTGGCTTAGGCATGCATCAGTGTTAAAACTCTTAGGGAGAGTTTGCCACCCATTTGAGTCTCACAAGGCTTAAAGGATTAGTCTCAGCAGTTGCGCACAAATGATACCCGATTTTAAAAAAAAAAACACAACCTTGTCAAAAAAAACACAACCTAAAAAAAATTAAAAAATTGAAATGTTTGTTATAGCACACCCATCCGGCTCACGTTAGTAATAAGCATCTCCTGTTTTTATCACGCACACTTTCTCTCTTTCTGTGCAACTTGTGATTCATTCATTTTACTTTTTCTGATTCATTACATCATTGCAAATTTTCTCATTCCCTTCTTCCAAATTGGGTTTTTCAGGTAACAAAACTCTACAATCAATCTTATCTCAATTAATTAAATTGCTTTTTTTTATTTTTTTATTTTTACTTTCTTTATCTCATCAATTTGCAATTGCAGCTCAACCACATATCACTTTTTTCTCAATTATTATTATTTTGTTTCTGAATCAGTTTCTTAATTTTATTTTATTTTCAGGGATTACTTGCTTACAGACAAGAATTTCGTTTTCTATTGTAAAAAAATTGAATTTTTAACCTTTATTGATGGCAAAAAAAGGTATTGTGGGTTGAATCAAGAACAAGTTTTTATCTAATTTTGGGGATTTGATTTTGGAGGCGTAATTTAGGGATTAGGAATTGAGGTTGTAATTAAGAATTAGCAAAGTTGCAATTTTGATTTGTTATTGGTTTTGAAATGGATGACATTGAGGATGATTCAATTGGAAGTTATCCTCCAAACCCTAACAATCATGGTTATGGTTATATGAAACATCCTTTGAGGAATTCTTCATATTCCCATCCGGTTGCGAATGAATCTTCCCGAGATTATAATGATGTTGTTGCTGTTGCTGTTGATGATGACGATGATGTTGTTGAAGATGAAGACCGGTTAGGAGGGGAAGATGATATTGTTGATGTTGTTGATGATGATGTTGATCGAAATAGAAGTGTTCAAAATTCCTTGAACCGGGTTGATGAAGATGTTGACATGGATGGAGATGGGGATGGGGATGAAAATGATGATAACAATAGTGACGATAATGACCAACAACAGAATGAGGAATATGGTTATGTGAAACGTCATGAGAGAAATTCTCCATATTCTCAGTCATTTGCAAATGAAGGTAACAATGATGAGGATGAAGAAGATGAAGAGCGGTTAGTGGAGGAAGAATATGGTGGTGATGATGATGATGATGTTGATCAAATTAATAATGTTCAGCTTTCTCTAAAGCAAGTCGATGAAGAAGATAACTATGATGAGGATGGGGATAGGGATGAAAATGACGATGACAACGACAATGACGGTGATAATGACGATAAGGAGAAAAGTTATGCCATTATGAATAATGAAGATGAATTTGAGTGGCACCCAAAAAAGCAAAAGCTGAAGAGTTTGATTTCAACCTATGAATTCGCAGCTCGGGTGCCGACACCATCAGCTGTAGCTACTTCAGCTACTAAACCGTCTTTTAGGGTTAGAAATTCCCTTACTGAGTGGACTGAGAAGGAGACATTTATTCTTCTTGATGCGTGGGGTGATCGGTTTCTTCAACATGGAAGGAAGAGTCTTCGATCTGATGAATGGCAACAAGTTGCAGAAAAGGTATCAGAAGTTTCAAGAGTTGAAAGAACAGGTACTCAGTGTAGAAATCGTTTAGATACATTGAAGAAAAAATACAAAAAGGACAAGATTAAGTTTTCAGAAATGGGTGGCGGAGATAAAAAATGGGTTTATTTCAAGAAGATGGATAAGCTAATGTCTTCTCCACCACAACAGGCAGGTTTCTCTTGTGGTTTGGACTCAAGAGAGAGTGTTTTCATGAAGCCGAGAGTTTATGTAAATCATGCAAATGGGTTGGATGACATGAAAGATAGTCCTGAGAATACTGAATCCATCGGTGTAGAAAGTTCAGATGGACCTCGCACAAAGAAAAGAAGGAAGGGAAAGAGCGATGATAACGATTATTCTTTCAAATTACTTGCTGATTCCATTCAGAATTTTGGTAAGATATATGAGAAGATTGAAAATAGTAAAAGGCAGCAGATGCTGGAACTGGAAAAGATGAGGATGGAATTTCTCAATGATTTGGAAATACAAAAGAGACAGATTTTTGAAAAATTGCAGAGTGAGATTTTGAAACTAGAGCAAAGAGATGATTAGAATGATGATTCTGTTGAGTCTGGTATGTAAAGTCTTATGCATTGTAGTTACCATTGTTGTGTAACATAGAATGAAGACACCAGACAGCTAGTTGTTGTATCATTAGTTCATTACCTTGTTGGCATATTCAGAACCTTGTTCAATGTTTTCTTATGTCAAATTTATGAATAATGTTAGATTCTATTATTCACTGATTGAAACAAGCATAAAATGTGTTAATTGTTTTGGTGATTACATTTGAAACTTTGACCTCCTTTTTATGTTTATTTAACGCCTGATCGGTCGCGGTTCATTTGTAATGACTTTCATAGGAATAATAATAATCTCATACCAAATAGCATTGTTCAAATTTGTTGACAGGTTCATATGAAGTTATTGTGTGGTTGATGAATCCAGTTTTGACAGTTTTGGTAACCACCATTGCGACAGCGAAATTAATCCTCTACTCTTGGTGCATGTTTGGAAACTCAGTGATTTACCCCCATTGCATAGTCATTCACTCCTCCAAATTGTAGTTTTTCACTTTAATTGATTGTATTCTCCATGTTCACAATTTCACTTTAATCATCACAAGTTGATTCAAGTGGCTTTTCAGACTTCATTTTTAAGAGTGCATTTGGGGCAAAGCAAAGAATTATCATTTTAAATTTTAACATGTCTAAGTACATTGTTTGTACGAGTGAATTATTAGTTACTCTAATTCTTTATCATTTAAAAGGTTTGGCAAATGCATTAAGATACCTTTTCTTGAAAGGAAAAAATGAGGGCATCTTTAGAACCAAGAAAAGTTGGCCACTACAACAACAATAAAATAATTTTCCCACTAATAAAAAATTACATAATAATGTGAGATGTGTTAAATTTGGAGCATCTTAAAGACCATAACTTGCATTTTGTCAAAAAAAAAAAAAAAAAGACCATAACTTGCAAAGAAGAATCTTCTCTTCTTTCTATTTTCCTGACAAATGCAAAGAAGAATCTTTGATTTCACTGGTAAATGGTGACACTGACACCCTAACTCATTTGTCCTCCTCAATATTGCATTATAATTGGCACACTTGCACTGAAAATACAACCATACAACAGTATTGTACAAGAACTATTTTTTTTACCCAAAATTGGTAAGTAATTATAAGCTCTAAATACAAGTTACAGTATGCTGTAATATATTACATTCAAAATTGTATTATATACATATCATGCAAACTACTCAACAATAGAACAAATTTAAGGGCCGTTTGGATATACAACTTAATTAGGTAGCTATTCAATTGACGCTTATTGTATAGAAGTTAAAAACAGCTTATGACAATATTTAGAGGACTTACAAAAATAAATTGAAAAAAAAAAAGATATAGACTTGTGACAATAAGCCATCATAGTTTATTTTCATAAGTTCTTGCAAAGGCTTATACCGTAATAATAAGCATTTTCCATTGATTTATTGGGCATTGCCACAGTTACTCAAAGGTAATACCAAGTTGTTCTCATGACCCTACCATATTACAATCTTCATCAACCTTGCCAACTGCCTCAAGTATTGAAGAGTAGGTTATTAGATCATACTCGAATCCCTTTGAACTCATTTCTTTCATAAGCTTTGCAGCCTCTTCAAATAGACCTGCACGGCTAAGGCAGCCAAGAACTGTGTTGTAAGAAACTGCATCTGGCTTAATAGTAGACGTCTTCATTTTTTCGAACATTTCCATAGCACGTTTTGGGCCACCTGTCCTAGCCAAACCATTTAGGATGATATTATGCGAGTTTATATCCGTGGTGCAACCATTTTCTTCCATAGTTCGAAACAATGTAAAAGCTTCGTCCATCATGTCTGCCCTTACCATACCGGTCATGAGAGCATTATAAGTATAAACATCGGGGATGCATCCAAGTTTTTTCATCTCGTTGAAAAGACCGATAGCTTCATTGAATCTCCCACATTTTCCGAAATGTTTAATCATGACAGCATACACACGAGCGCTCGAACTTCCACAGTTCTCTTTCAATTCTTGGAACAGTTCATTTGCAGCCTCGTAGCGTTTTGCTTTACCGAGGCTATTGATCAGGCTGCAGTAGGCAGCAGGACAAGGTGGAAAGCCTTTTTCATCCATCTCCTCGAGAAGCAACAAAGCCTTCTCAACTCGATTTGTTTTGCAGAAACCATCGATGAGAATTGAATATGTAAACGAGCTAGGGACCACTCCATCTTTTTTCATTCTCTCTAACCATGAAGAAGCCTCGGAAGGTGGAGCTTTGGCCTCAAATAGAGATTTGATAATGGTATTGTATGTCACAACATTAGGTGTGCAATTAAGCAATTTCATTTCATCAAAAAGCTCAATAGCATCTTTTAAGCGACCTGATCTACCCAAAATGTTAATCAAATTATTCATCAAGACAACATCCGGTTTGTAACCATCTTTCAGCATATTCTTGTATATTATGTAGGCGTCTTCAACCCTCCCAGATTTCCCCAATCCCCTTATCAATTCTGTATAAGTATAGACAGTTGGGGCACACCGTCCCATTCTCATCTCGTGGACTAGGTTCAACGCTTCCTCAACCCTGCCCGACTTAAAGTATATTCCCATTAAAGTTGTATAAATTTTTGCCGTTGGCTGTAATCCATTGTCCTTCATCTCATCAAATAATCTAAAGGCCGAATCATCACGATTTAGCTTTGCAAACACTGATATAAGAGCACTGTATGTAATTGTATCAGGGAAACAGTGACCCTCACTGCACATTTCATTATACAGCTCATGAACTTTTTCATGATGCCCTTCTTGCATCAGCATCAAGATGACAGAGTTGTACGTGTTTGATGTAGGTCTACACTTGCGACCCTTAATCTGATAAAAAATAGATAATGCCTTGTTAACCATCTTAACCCTACCCAAGATTTTCACAATTTCAGACAGTTCAGATGGACCAATTGCGCATGGACTCTTAACCATGTCTTGTATTGTCCTCCACAGTTCACCAACCAGTCTATTTTCATCTAAGCATCGTATCAACGCCATATAAGTTGTCGAATCATGTTCAAAATTCCTTCTCTTCCCAGCCCATTTAAAAAACTGAATCTTCACATTCGGCTCAACATCTATCTTTAAAACCTCACGAACCAAACGAATATCAAGCTTAAGCTTCAGCACTTCCAATGCCTTTTCTGCATCAGGTCCCCATTTAAATATTTTCAAAATCCTAATGAATCTTTCATCCAATATTCTAGCATTAGGATTCTTCCTCAATACTCTACCTCCTTTCAAGGGAAGGTTATGGTTTGCTTCTTGTGAATCAGGCAAGTGAAACATTTGAACAATCTCATTTTCTGCTAGTTTAAACCACACACAATTAGATGATAATACATAAAGTTGAATATGTACAAATCAAATAAATTAATTTGTCCCTCCATTCACAAATGACCTATTAGAATTGACTTACTTAAACTTATCTACTGACATAAGCACTTGTGAGACTGCTTGAGCGAGGTTATTGAAACAACTTATGACATGTATAAAAGCTTTTTTCAGCTATAAGCTTCTCAAAATAGCTTATGAAAACAACTTATAACATAAGAACATATTGACTTTATTTTACATTTTGTTATGAAAATAGCTTATACATAAGCTTCTATATGCTAATCACTTGTGCTATAAGCACTTATCCAGACATGAAAAACTACAACAACAAAATTGAAGTTGATGAAAATTGACAAACCCATTTTCATAAACTTAATGAAAACGCACTTTACCTGTTTGCTTTAATCTCTGAGAGAAATGAGGCCAAGTTGATATGTTTCTCCTTGCAGCAACGGATCCAGAAAACATTTTTACTACCCCAGAAGGCTTCAAGCTATCAAATTGCTTCAGAGAAACTGAAAGTAACAATTTTTCTTTCTCATTTCATGTAAATTGCTAGGTTTTCAAAGGATAGAAAATGGAATAATGTAAGAGATAGAAGAAGGAAGTGATGACTAATGGAAATGTAGAGGTCGATGAAGGTTGACGGTGGAGCGACGCCAGCGAAGATACTGGTGGAATTCGAAACCGCGGCGAGACTTGAAGATGAGCGTTGTGTTGTGTCGAGACTCAGGAGAGAGAGAGAGAGAGAGAGAGAGAGAGAGAGTGAGGGGGGCAAAACCAAAATCTGTAGAGGTGCAAAATAAAAAACTTTAGGGTTATAAGGGCAATTTTCAAAGTGCGTTTGATTTGCTAAAAAAATAGAGGATCGAATTGGATAACTTTTTTTCAGCAAACTGTTTGATTTAAAACTGGTTGTGGGACGAGACAAAATATGTAGTAAGGGATAGGAAAAAATCAAGAATTTTTTTCCCGCAATCAAGAATTTTTGTCCCGCACTAAATCACAAGACAATTCTTTATCCACAATACAACTATAAAAATATGAAAATATCAATTTTATTTTTAAATATAAAAAATATTGTCGTTCAATCTCTCCCCGGTATAGTTTTGTCTTGTCTTGTACTATCTTATTCTTTTCTATACTGTTTTATCTCGTACTTACTATTTTGCGAATCAAACACATCCTGAGGGTGTGAAGTACTATATCACAAAAGAGAGAGTCAAGAAATGAAGAAATTAGAAAAGGGAAATTAATACCGAAGTACACCAGGGAAATACACTTTTTTTTTAACACGTACTTCAATGTCTAGAAAATATAGCTTAAATGATGAGGAATTTAGAAAGACTTTGAGAAACATAACATCAAAAGGAGATGTCATATCACTATCAAAAATCTTAAGACATTTGATTAATGAATCATTTCTGTTATAAATTCAAATTTTTTCTTATTCATAATTGATATGGAACTTAGTAGGGGTGGGCATCGGGCGGGTATGGTCGGATTCGGGCCGGAAAAATCAAAACCGACGATAACCATCGAAGGAAAAACTACACCCATCTCCGACCGATTTCATGTACGGTTTCATTGGGTTGCGGACAGATCGGACGGATCTACTCGGGTAAGATCAGATCGATTTTTCGCAGCTTCAGAGAGATCATTAACAAAACAGAAAAAGAATAAGAAGGTTGCTTGACACTCCATGTTTACCTTATATGTTCAGAAAGGTTGATAGAAGAGAGAAGAGTAAGTTTGAAGGATATAAGAAATGAAAACATGTTGAAAGAAATCATAACTGCAATTCACAATGAATTTTACAGCTAAAAAATGGTGGGTGGTGTGGTGAAGTTGTAGCTATCGCTGATTGCTGAAGAAGAAGAAGAAGAGTAGTAGTAGTTGATATAATGATGTGTACTTAATCCTTTTTTTAAAGATAGAGTACTGCACTCCACCAAAAAGCATTGCAGTATATTTCTTTTGTGTGTCTCAAAAGCATACACGTAGCTAGCTAGTTAGTGTCTAGACTAGATTAATAGGTTGTATTTTATTTTTTAAAAGATGTGATGTGATAAGGCAATGCATAGTCTGCATTTTAGAGGTTTGATGTGATAAGGCACCGTAAGTCTGTAACATGACAGTGCATAGTATACTACATACACAATATGAAACTAGTGATATGATTTCTTCGGTCGGGTTTGGGTCCAGAGAAATCAAATAATCACAACCGCACCCGTCCAAAGAAACTCGTGTGAGACTGAAAAATAAAACCCGCTGACCCGAATTGAACCACCCGTTTGCCTTCTTTTTTTGCGGGTTTACCGGGTTTCGGTCGGGTCAAACATTTATGCACACCCCTAGAACTTAGCAACTTACAGTTGAGACTAGCGCATAAAAAATAATAATGAAAATTAGGCCTGAGCATCGGTCGGTTTCGGTCGGGTTCGGGCCGAAAATCACTAAATCGATAAAAACCGCAATCATTTAATTTGGACCCAATTCCGACCGTCTATATCTTCGGTTTGTTCGGGTTCGGGTCATACGGGTGGCGGGTTGAACGAGTCGGTTATTATGGGTTAGATCGAAACTTTGTTTACATCTAAAACTCATCCATTATCCAAAAATTCCTAATTTTCGAATAGTTTAATACCTCGTACACAATGCAACAAAAGATAGACGAAGTAAATTAAAAAACAAAGAGAGTAAGATGCAGTTACTTTCTTTCAATATGTAGATCTAAAGACAATAAAATATTAAGTAGAAGAGACGTAGAAATTAAAATAGATCTAGAATATATATTAGAATATATTTCCCACATTCTTTATCACCATATTATTAATTATAAGCTTTGTAAAATATAATATTTTTATCTTATATCAAAGATGGATAAAAATAACAAAGAGAAGAGTATATTAGATTGAAAGGGAGAGAAGAAAAAAAATTAATTTGCATCTAATGGTTGTTCGGTCGGTTTCGGTTATGGAGAGATAGAATTTTAGAGACCCGCATCCGCCCGTATGCAACCGTTCATGCCCGGTTTTTTGCAATTTGTTGACTCAAGACCGACCCGCACTCGACCGAATGCTTCAATGTGTTGTCGGTTATATCGGTTTCGAGTCGGGTCTCGGGTTCATGCTCACCCCTAACTCACACATTATTTCCTTCCACTTTCTCTTGTAACCCAAACAAAGCACAGGGAAAAATCCACGGGTCTCCCTTTCATTTTCCTTTCTACAAGCGGGATTTTAAATACGACGACGTTTGACTGAACTCATACGCATTGGCGGGAAAATCACATCCCTCAATCACTCACCACTAACCACTGAGAAAATTAGGGTTCCAAAAAATCAAAACCCTTTTCTTTTACGATCAAAAATCAAAACTTGATACAAATACAAACTCTGGAAGAAGAATAGTATTGATCCATTTGCATATGCGGTTTCAAGAGAAAAATGCCGACATACAAGATCAGGGGAATCGACGTTGATTTCCCGTATGAAGCCTATGATTCTCAGCTTGTTTACATGGAAAAAGTCATGCAATCGCTTCAGGAGGTATCCGAACAAATTAAATATTGTTTTGTTAAAAAAAGTGAATTATTGAATGTCAAAATTACTTTTTTTTTTAAGCTATGCGTATAACACAAGATAAAATAAAGTCAATTTGTTTTGTATAATTAATAAACTGTTTCCATAAGCTATCTTGGAGAGCTCATGGAAATAAGCGGCCCATAAGCCTAAATTAGTCACTCCAAATGCCTTTTGTTGTATATTATGATATGGCTATATATATTTCTTGACGCGGTGTTTGTTTGTTTGTTTGTTTGTGTGTTTCGGCATGGCAGAAATGTAATGCCCTGTTGGAGAGTCCCACGGGAACTGGAAAAACACTATGTCTTCTATGTGCCACCTTAGCCTTTCGGAAAAGTTTCGGTAATTTCTCAACTGGTTTGAACATCACAGTCAACGATGTGGGTAAAATTGAGATTACATCATCAAATTCTGGTGCCGGCTTTCCTGTAATTGTATATGCTTCACGCACCCACAGCCAGATACGTCAAGTAATTCAAGAGTTGAAACGGACATCTTACAGGTCAAACTATATTCAGGAAGATTTTTAATACTTAATTTTACAAATTATCAATAAATCGTTTCAATGATATACTGTTGTATTGGTTGTTGTGAGCGCTGATAGTAATTGATAGCATCTATGCCATGCAGATTGGCCGTTAATTCACCTAAAAAATGTAAATTGAGACCATTTACTGGCACTTCCCTCGGAGTACCTGCTTTTTTCTGATTAATGATTATGGCATTTTCCACTGTTCTTGGCTGATACTTGATGTTCACTAGAATTATGCAAATTGAGCTGACTTTTTGCAGCTTATAGTTTTATGGTGATTTAAGTGTTTCGGGCCTAGCTCACCTGGTATTCATTATATGCAGACCTAAGATGACAGTTCTGGGTTCTCGGGAGCAACTTTGCATTCATGATAAAGTGAAGTTACTTCGTGGAATAACACAATCAACTGCTTGTCGATCTGCCTGTCGAAGGAAAGATATGTCGAAGCCTCGATGTGGCCATTTTAATAAAGTTCTTAGTATGTTTGTAAAACCTTATTCTTTGCATACAACATAGGCACTTCACACATGTTTGTAAGGATGGAAAATAATGTTTTGTGGGTTGGGTTACTCAAATCATCTATGAACTATTTGTGAAAACGTTCATCAAATTATTGCATTTTGATTTTTGGTATGTTATCATTATGACGCATACTAATTTGTGAATATTGCTGAAATTCTATGTAGGTTATTTGAAGCGCAATCCTACTATTGGAGAAGAGCCTGTCGATATAGAGGATTTGGTCAATATTGGCAAAACATCTGGGTCGTATGTTTTCTCAACTGTGCTGTATCCTTTTTGTTTTTTTAACAAGTGAAATGGTTGATTACTCAGACTTCTGTTTCCAACTGTATCTACTTATTTCAGGTGTCCTTATTATTTATCAAAAGAGCTCCACCAGGCTGTTGATATAATATTCGCTCCATACAACTATCTTATTGATCGAAGGAATATAAAATCTCTAGAATTTTCTTGGAGAGATAGTATAATCATATTTGATGAAGCTCACAACCTGGTATAAAGATTTACTGCATAAAACATTGTTCTACCTAGTGTCAACCTGCAAATTATTTATTTGACATTTTTGTTTTGACTACTCTAGTAATGTGTTAGTTGTCTTTTTAATACTTATTCTTGCCATTCAAAGTTGCTTGTCATTGCATTGCTAAATGACGGTTACCTTCTGCAGGAAAGCATATGTGCTGAAGCAGCCTCCTTTGACCTGCCTTCTTGGCTTCTAACAGCTTGCATTTCAGAGGCTCAAAGTTGTGTTGACTTTTTAATAGAGACAAGAAATAAATCAACGTCACACGAACAAGATGATTTTGCTATCCTTAAAGGTGAGCTAAATTTTTACAAAATGCTAGTATGAGTTCCAATTCTCTGTCGTAATTTCACGATATATGCTTTTACTTATTTTGTTAACATTATTTAGGAAACTTATCCAAAGTAAAATTTTCATTTAGTTTTCAATGTTTACTCAATTTTCTGGCAAGGCAGACAACTGCATACACAAGACATTCTCTTTTTTCTAGATTCTGGTAGGGTGCTTTGAACATATTGTGCAGTATATTCTCTGCTATCTCAGGTACAGGATGATATTTTCTTTATTGCAGCACTTCTTCTAAAACTTGAAAAGCGTATTGCTGAGGTTTATATTGAATCTAAGGAGTTGGGGTTCACGAAACCCGGGCCATATATGTTTGAACTTATGGCTGATCTTAATATCACACACACTACTGCTGCTGATCTTATGGATAAAATCAAAGATGCTTCAGATCTCCTCGAGGAGAAATCAACTGGCACAATCTGCAGATTGGAAACTATCAAGGATATTCTGGACATTATTTTCAGGGATGGAGGAACTTCTCATGCTAAATACTATCGTGTAAGTTTTGAACTCATATTTATGCTTGGATTGTTTTGTTTGTTTGGTTGCTTCATGGCAATTCTTCTTTGTATATTTTTGCTTTACTTGTTCTATTGTGTGTCTTACTTTAAAACTTTATTTCCCTGCACATAACAGGTTCATGTGAAGGAGGCTGAGGCTTGGTCTGCCAATGGTTCTAAAGGTAGTCTTGGACTTATTTGGATGAACTATATATACTCGTCAGATTTGTTGTTATGTCAATTTTCACAAATTTACTTTTAGTTTAAAAGTTTACACTTTTATCTAATATATGTTGGGACATGATTGATAATTTTTTCCGCTTATTGTTTATGTTTTTTTTATCCCTGTTATTGACCAATTTTGTGTTATTTCTTTGTTTGACTCAATTTATTTTAGCTTTTATATATCTGGGCAATTGATATTTTCATGACAAAAAGAGGTTGTTTGTGAGACCGTTGGATTATATTCTCTCGAGTTTATTGCTATATCCTAATCAGGGTAAAACTCTTGGGCCTTTGGGTCTCGTGTCTTTAATTTGATGTTTACAGGTAGCTATATTGGAATTAGGATTTATAAGTTTAACATGGGACCGTTTGGTTGTGTAGTTTCATGTGATAGATACCTCGCAGAGGAAGTTTCCTGTACAACTTTCATCTAATAAATGACAAATATTTCATTCTACAGACAATCTAATGTGTTTCCAGTGGACCTGTACATTACTTTGTAACTGTATATATCCATTTCCCTTCCATTCTAAATTATTATGTCTTTATTTTGATGTTGCAGGCTCAAGGACACTCAGCTGGTGGTGCTTTAATCCAGGAATAGCTTTGGAAGTATTTGCCAAGTTTGGGGTTGGATCAATTATATTGACATCAGGCACATTATCCCCTTTGGACTCTTTCGCCGGGGAACTGAAATTGTAAATTCCTTTTTTTGCGTATTGTTTTTCACCTAATAATAAATTACATATTGGCATCATTAACTGTGTTGATTATCGTTGTGTCAGAGACTTCCCCATTCGGCTGGAAAATCCACATGTAATAGGGCCAAATCAGATATGGGCTGGAGTTGTGCCGGTTGGTCCTTCAGGTCGTACTTTTAACTCCTCTTACCGAACTCGTGATACGATGGAGTACAAGCAGGAGCTTGGAAATGCAATTGGTATGTGACAATCTCATGTCTATACCTGATTTGTTATAATGAAGCCTTGTGCACTGTCTCACCACTCTGAGAACTGCATATCTAGTTAAAAATGTTGGAGTTGCACTGCGTTTGATAGTTGAAATCTTGTTAGTGTCTTGACTGGAGCATTGCATTCTTGATGCGGCTCAATCCTGGTTTTATATTCTAGCCTTCTAAGCCTACTTCAGATTTTGGAGTGCTTTAGATTGACAGATTTATGCTGATAAAGCAGATGTATGTTTTGCGTATTGTTACATAGGAACTTTGCTAGTTTGCAGTAGTTCATGAAACTTTGAATCATTCCCAGAAAGATATGGGATATATTTCATGTTTAGATATGGATTTGTATAACTGGTGGTAAACGTGAGTAGAGTTTAAGTGGTCATAAAATTTGATAATTAAGTTCTTATCTAGGTATTTATTAGGAGAGAGACATTAATGAGTGTAGCTTTGCTTTCATAGCCCTGAGAGGGAAAAATATCTTTCTGAATAGTATGCTGAGACCCAAGTGAGGATAACAAATGCAAATTAGAAGTTATTATTATGTAAATTTCATTCATGATTCTGCATGGTATAATTTCATAAAGCTACAAAAAATAGGGATTGTTATTGATTGCCATAATTTCACCTGTTTTTACAGTAAATTTGGCTCGAATTGTTCCTGATGGACTTCTTGTATTCTTCCCATCTTATTACCTTTTGGAGCAAAGCATTGCGTGCTGGAAAAGCTTGGTAAGCGCTAATGAAAAGTTAAATTTGTTTGCTCTTGGTTCATTTAGCCTTGTGGTTTGTTGTTTTCAGAGTAATGAAAGTTCAGCATCGATATGGGAAAGAATTTGCAAACACAAAAAACCAGTTATAGAACCTAGGGAATCTTCACTGTTTGGTTCATCAATGAAGGTATGGTTTTTATGTGGCTTAGACGCATAGTGAAACAACATTCTTCCATAAATAGCATTGGATGCATAAAATATCCTTAGATAGATCTGTTTGTTTCTTTGACAGGACTACTTAACTAAGCTGAACGACTCCACTGTATCTGGAGCTGTCTTTTTTGCTGTGTGTCGTGGGAAGGTATGCTTCAATTGCGGCTGTCAAGAAATAACATTGTGTTCTCATTTGCATTCATATTATAATGTTATACAGATCTTTGTATATGTAGCTGTACCTCTACTAGTATGATAGAACCATAAAACTAGAGCTGATGCCTGAAGGGAGGGATGCGGCAATAGATGGGAAAAATCTAGGATACACAAACATGTGTCATATAAATTAACCATCATATGTTTAACGGGGAAAATGTTCATAAATGAAACATCATCTTTTAAATTGTACTGCAAAGCAAACCTATAGCTAGCTAGCTGCCTCAATTTGATCCTTCTGAACCTAAAGTTTGTTTATATGAATGATTATATAACAGGTAAGCGAAGGATTAGATTTTGCAGATCATGCAGGTAGAGCTGTAGTAGTTACTGGTTTGCCATTTGCCACAAGCACTGATCCTAAGGTTTTCTTATCTTTTCCCATTCTCTTATTAAAAATCTTTTATCATTCTTAATTTTGCCTTGCAAATTTGTATGTTATTGCATTCATTAAGCATTCTAATACTAAATAGTCCTATTACTGTTAGTTATGCTACTTATGTTTGTATACACATGTTATATATTATAAAAATTCAGTCATTGGGTTCAATCACTAACAGGTTCGTCTAAAACGCGAATACTTGGATCAACAATCTGGGGAACAAGGAGAGTCATTTAAGGTTACATTTTTTTCATTTGACACAAATGTTGTACACCTGCCGTATGCAGTACACATATACTTATTTATCTGGATTCTGGAACTTAATCAGGTTTTAACTGGAGATGAGTGGTATAACCAACAAGCCTCCCGAGCTGTGAATCAAGCTGTTGGACGTGTAATTCGCCATCGCCATGACTATGGAGCAATTATTTTCTGTGATGAAAGGTTTTAACTTTTAGATTTTTTGCTCTAAATTTCTCCAAAATATATGGCTTGGTACTACTGACAAAGTAACAAGCTTTTATGAGTAAGAACTCTCCGTTCTCCTTTTTTAGTCTTTTAAGTGGTACATTTTAAAAAGGAAAGGATATTGATCCAGCTGTTTTTTTATCTTGAAAATAACTGATTAGTTGGTGGCTTATTTTGGTCCTAACAAAAAGATGTTTTCTGAGTGATGTTCACTCTCCCCCTCTCGCTATCGAAAGTTGGTTAGTGTCATGATATTTGATATGAACTACTAACCTTTCTTTTTATGTAAATTTTCTGACATAAGTACCCAGTAAAAACATAAGCAAATACAAAAGTCAACTGATACACATGTCAAAGTGCTTTTTTAGAATTATTATTTATTAAATTTAGGGCTAAATATGTTTAGTCCCTACAAAATCACGAGCTTTCAATTTTAGTCCCTCAAAAAATTTATTCACTTTTATTCCCTATGTTAGAATTAAGAGAATTTGTATAGTTCCTAGACTATTTGTTAAACTTCCTAGGTAGTGCTTATTTATGATTATTCATTGTATTTGTTGTATCATATCAGTATAAATACAAGTAGTGTGATCTCTCTAAAGACACACATAATTCACATATTTGAATATGGTATCAGTAGTGGTTCATCCTAGGGCTGTCTTGCCTTCGTTCTAGTATTACAGTGTGTATCACTAATGGTTCAAACCTTCCCAACTGTGCTATAACTGGTTTGCATTTTATAGGGACACTATTTTGAGGGACTAAAAGTATCCATTTGTTGTAAAAAAAAAATTACAATAGGGACTATTCTTACAAACTGTAATATTATGGTAGGACTAAAATTACCATTAAAATTAGGCTTAATTACACATTTAGTTCCTTACGTTTATTTTAGGTTTCAATTTGGTCCCTTACGTTTAAAAAGTATCAATTTGGTCCCTTACGTTTCCACCGTTTACATTAGTTAGTCCTTTCCGCCAAATTTTCCATTAACACCGTTTAAACTTTCCATATGGCTAACGGAAATGCACACGTGGCGCACATGTGTCATTAAATTATAGGAAACTTCCACATAACCTTATCGAAACTTCCAAGGAAAAAATTTCTCAGAGATTTGAGCTACGCTACATCCATGGCGGCGTAGTTAATGATGTATAATATTAACATAGACACTCTTTTCTCTCTATTCCCAGAACATGCACAACTCATTCTCTTATGATGATTTTTTCATAAATCTGGATTTGCCTCATTTGAGGGAGAGGCTGAGGAGATCAAAGAACTTGGTTAACTAAGAAAACAATGGTTTGATTTTGCTGAATCAATCCAACATAATTAGCTTTCTTGAGTTCCCTTTTAAGTTTTATGAAAATGTTTCATATATTTTGCTTTTGATTTTGGTGAAGAAAGATGTAGAGATGTTGAATGATTTCTGGGTTGGGTTTTGACAAAGGTTCAAGATCTGGTATTTTTGTTTTTTGGAGAGAGTGACGATGATGAAAGACAGAGACCAAATTTGTTTTTTTTTTTTTTATAATTAATATGTCAGAATATTATATGGCATTCCACGTGTCCAAGTGTATATCCACATAAGTAATCCGTCAGCCACGTGGAAAGTTTTAACGGTGTTAATGGAAAACTTGATGGAAAGGACTAACCAATGCAAACGGTGAAAACGTAAGGGGCCAAATTGATACTTTTTAAACGTAAGGGACCAAATTGATACTTTTTAAACGTAAGGGACCAAATTGAAACCTAAAATAAACGTAAGGAACCAAATGTGTAGTTAAGCCTAAAATTTAATAGGGACTAAACTTGAAAGAATGTGATTTTATATGGGCTAAAAACATATTTAACTCTTAAGTTTAATAGTCTGTTATTCTGTGACGATAGTAATTATTAATTTGGCCTTTGGTTCGCCAACTTTTACCGTGGTTTATTAAGGTCTTGGAGTAATTTACAGGTTTACACAACCTCATCGCCAATCCCAAGTCTCAAAATGGATACAGCCTCACATCAAGGTGCTAGTTTGTGCCATTGTTTCTCTTTTTTGAGTAACTTTTTTGTACTAACTGATTTCTGATCCTGTAGTGTTACTCAAGATTTGGAGAAGTTGTTTTTACTCTAACTCGTTTTTTTCGAGATGGACGAACTCAAGGTCCTACAAAGCTGTCACTATTAGAAGCTGAAAATGGTGGTCAGTGACGTCTAGAACTACATTTTGTTAGCTTTAATTGTGTAGAATCATGGTCCCTCCCTAGTTTTTTTTCTTCTGGCACGCTAAAATATTGTGAATTTGTTTCTTGAATAAGCAGTTGAATTTGTAGTAAATTGTATCTGACTTTGTTAATGCATAGGGAGTGGGTATTGTCATTAAATCTTGGTTAACTGCTTCCACCATGGATGAATAAGGAGGGACATAAAAGTTGCCCACAGTTTAATTTGTATAGGATCACAATAAGGTGAACAAAATTGACTTGAATAGACTGTTTCCCCTTTCATACAACTTTCTATCTCGCTGGATGCCCCTCTTCTATCTTCCTCCTACTAATTAAACCCTTGTACCCAACAACCCATCTGCATGATGCAATCTAATTTAACTAACCAAGAGAGAGAATTTCAGAGAGAAAACTGTGTAGAGATAGATTGTTCTGAACAATAAATTTCTGTGTTATTAATCTCTGAGTTGTATTCAGGTATTAATACATAGTACATTCAGTTAGTTACAAACTCTAACTGACAGTTGTATAGCTGCATCTGTAAGAAATTTAACACTGTAAACGTGCTACCATACAATACAAATCATAAGATCCAGCAACACTAACTAAACTGAGATGGAAAAAGATAGAAATCTTCCACATTATTCGAAAGAGTGATTTTGTAAAGAATGATAAGAGAATGTTTATGATTAATATATTTTTTATTTTGAGAGTATTATAACATGTAAAAGATTTTGATATCTAAGCCCTCCAAAATCCTCCTCCCAGCACTTTTTTCAGTTCCCCCATATTAGGGAGATGTTGTATATTTATGAAGAAAAATGAACCTCCAAAGCCCTCCCCTCCCCTCCCATAATCCTCTACTTGTTCAACTTCATCATTCCTTTTTTCCGAAAGCCCTCCCCTCCCCTTCTAAACTCCCAAATAGACCCTAGGTCCAGAATCCAAGAACACAAGGAAAGACACGAAACTGGATTCATACACCAATTTGTAAGAGATAAAAGGCAACTTGGTAAATAGTCCGGAAACTAAAACCACATTCTAAGTTCTAACTTTGATAAGGTCTATAATTGCAGTCACAATCACATCACATCTAACATTACTTTTTTAGTAGTAAAAGAATGCCTATAATAATTCTATACTGGGCTGTATTGCATGTTCCATTTCTGCAGTCTTCAATCAACACTACTCTGGCTAATTGCAGAGAGTAGATTCTCTTGGTTTATAGTTGCTTTCTTTTTTCGACTAGTATAGTAATAGGATTGAACTAGATGATCCTTCATTCAGGGAACATAGGAGAAATGTCATCATCAGAGCACTTTATGGACAAATATCACATGGAAAAACTTCTGTCACCTCTGGTAATTCCTTGATTGTGTACTGCTGAAGACATTTTTTGAATCATATAATGCTATTGTTTGGTCCTCCAGTTTGTTGATGATTGTACATGCAGACTACACCGGTGGCTCCAGATTGCACTTTGAAAGCTTCATCTTCAGTTGATACAAAAACGGGCTACACTTCCTTCTTGGGGGGAATTCTGCCTGCCAATCGCTCATCTTTGTCGGCTGACCATAGGATGGTTGTAGGTTGTGCCAGTTCAAGTGATAAACGCGAGATAGTTCTGCATAAAAGGAGGACTGTGCTGTCACAAGAACATGACAGGTTTGATTTGGCTGATAGTTGTCAACTGGGTGAAAAATCAAGGAATACGCTGATAGCATATGGTTTCACCAAGAAGCGTAGATTTATAGCAGGAGAGTATGACCTAAAGCAACATTTTGGAAATTCTAATGAGCAATCATCATCAGGTAGAATATTTTTAATCACAGTTCTTATTTCAGTGTGTAATAAATTCAATCTTGATAAATCGTTAGATTTGTCTTATAGCTAGTCAAAATGCTCAAGGTGATATAGATCTGCAATGTAAAGATAATGTGACCTCTCAGAGTAGAAGTTCTGAGCTTCTTAAACAAAATCTTCCTGCTGATTCAACACCTTCTACTGCTGATGGAACCCAAGGATCAGCATTCCTTGCTCAGGTAAAGTCATTATAGTCTTAATTTTGATATTGGTTCTTGTAATGATTACACAAGTTTAACTGGAAATTTCCAGTTTATTTTCCTTTGCTATTTTTTATACAAATATGATAGTTCCTTTCTTAGAAAATACATAGATGAGAACTTTAGAGTAATGATACTTTGTTTTAATCATGCTCTGTAGGTCCGAGATAAACTCAGTGCTGCCGAATATATAGATTTTGTGGGTTATATGAAAGCGCTCAAGACCAAAACACTGAAGATTGGTGAAGTTTTACTAAGCATTTCTAGGCTGTTCTCTGGACCTGAGAGGCGACCTCTCCTCGAAAGGTATGTAAATTGTAATAGATCAAGTGTCCTTTCTGGTTATGAAGCGTTGTCCTTGTTTCCATTCATCAATCGACAGCGTGTCATTATTGAGAAATCTGTATTTGTCCTATAGACTAGTTACTATCCGTATCTCATTCTTGCCATGTATAATCGTATTGCATTGGGCAAAGTCATTATATCTGCTATTATTGCATGGACAAAGGCATTATATATGCTAAGTTTGAAGTGTCTAGAAGGGTATTCATTCTCGCTCTCCACTGAGATTTCCACTCAAACTTTCGTGTATGATTAAATGAAGGAAACACATTTCAGTCATTTGATCAGATTGAAATTTCTTATGTCAAATGATCGTGACCTTAGCCATCTTATGCTCAACAGGTTCAAGGATTACGTCCCAGCAAAATATCATTCTTTGTATGAGCAATATGTTGATGGAAAGGATTGAAAGTGCCCTGCTCATGACTGTCACTTAATAATTTTTCGGCTAAAAAAACTCAGGTGCATTCGTAACATCTCCTATTTTGCGATTCATGATGTGTTGTGGACAGGAATGAATATTTGAATATTAGTACATTACACAGGTTGTAACAATACTAGTAATGTGTGAACAGATGAAAGAATGTTAATTAGAGATTGGTGTTCTCTTTTTATTTGATGGAAAAAATCATCTCATAATGTTTGGTTGAGGGGTTTAATTCAAACAGATAATTATTTGGGCACCTTATTGCAACAGGTATACTTTTATGGCATAGTGTCACTGTCACACATAGAATATGTTGGATAGGGTCATCTGGAGATTTAACATTGACCATGTGATCTGGGTGGATCAGGAGACCTAATACTTCTGAATGACTGAATATGCATCAAAAGAATGGTCATGGAATTTCTTTGGCCGAGTGGCGAATCATTATGGAACGGAACCATGCTCCTTGGTATGTTCCCCCTATTACCGGCCTGTGGTAATATATATCCATTTTTTAAAATGTAACTCGGGAAACCGATTTTGGCCAATAATCCATCAAGATTATTTATCTGTATTTTATTGTACATGTAGCCAGTGAACATTGTATTGCACAGATAAAATGATGTTATAAGTTTTCAAGTTTTACTTTGTATTGTTACTTAAGTTATTCAAGGCATGGAGTGTAAACAATATGCTGAAAATGCATTACAGTCAAACATATTCTTTATAGACGAATATTAGTAGGTTAGTGGTTTTATGTTATGTTTCAGGGTTCAAATGCTGGATCAATTCTGTATATTATGTATGTAGGTGTCTTCAACCCTCCCAGATTTCCCCAATCCCCTTATCAATTCTGTATAAGTATAGACAGTTGGGGCACACCGTCGCATTCTCATCTCGTGGACTAGGTTCAACGCTTCCTCAACCCTGCCCAACTTAAAGTATATTCCCATTAAAGTTGTATAAATTTTTGCCGTTGGCTGTAATCCCTTCTCCTTCATCTGATCAAATAACCTAATGGCCGAATCATCACGATTTAGCTTTGCAAACGCTGATATAAGAGCACTGTATGTAATTGTATCAGGGAAACAGTGACCCTAACTGCACATTTCATTATACAGCTCATGAACATTTTCATGATGCCCTTGCATCAGCATCAAGATGACCGAATTGTACGTGTTTGATGTAGGTCTACACTTGTGACCCTTAACCTGATAAAAAATAGATAATGCCTTCTTTCTTTTTCTTTTTTTTTTTGTTTTGAAAACTTGGTATCTGGCCCTAGGATCGACTGATCCAAGGGGACCAATCTCACCGCCCACTTGCGGGGGCCCCATTTAGTGCCAGAGTTTTTTTTTGCTCTGTATGTACTTAGCCCACCGAAATTGGCACCAGAGAAAATCGAACATGAGACCTTGAGATGAGCATACTCCAAAGGCTCAAACCAACACCATTAGACCAACCTCAAGTGGGTTAAAATAGATAATGCCTTGTTAACCATCTTAACCCTACCCAAAATTTTCACAATTTCAGACAGTTCAGAGGGACCAATTGCACATGGACTCTTAACCATGTCTTGTATTGTATTGTCCTCCACAGTTCACCAACCAGCCTATTTTCATCTAAGCATCTTATCAACGCCATATAAATTGTCGAATCATGTTCAAAAGTCCTTCTCTTCCCAGGCCACTTAAAAATGGAAGAATGTAACAGATAGAAGAAGGAAGAGATGTAGTTTTTCTGTTTTATTCATTCTCTCTTTTCTGTGATAGAACTCCACAAACACAATCACACTCATTTTTCATCTGCCTCTCTCCTTGGAAAACTCAAATTCCAAGTTCTTTCAATGGTTTGATTTGCATAAAAATGAGAGAGGAAACAATATTTTTAATGGGACTCGCATAAAAATGTTTCCACCCAAAATTAGTGAGAAAGAATTGAATGGAAGTATGAAAGTAAAGCAAGCGGGAAATGAACAGAGGATACTTTCCACTCTCTTCTCCACTTTCTAAAATATTTCCTATATCCATCTTCATTCTTCTGTTTTGAGGACCATTCTTTTCAGTTTTCACATTCTCATCCCAGTGGATCCTCATAGTTTTTGTCGGAATCCGTCAAATTTATATCATTTTCGATCAAACTTGTTGTAAAAAATACTAAAGTTTAATCATTAAAAGATAAATAATTAAGACACTATTGTAAGTCTTGCGACAACAATAAACAAAAATTATACACATACTATTTAAAAATATATATTTTTTGACTAAAAACTGTTGAGGCAAAATGCAAAATCCCAATTTGATGTTTTAAAGATAACAAACATCTTAATTATATTTTAAATGTAATTCTGATCTCATTGTTATCTAACAAGTGCTCTTGAGTGTTTTAATTAGTCAGGAACAATTAAGCTTCTAATCTCAATGATACTCATTATGTTTTGGCAAAAAGAGAAGCTTCAGGATCAGTCTGAGAATGATCTCTGGTTTAATTGCAACATTCTCCTCATGAACAAGAATAATTGCAAAAGCACTTATTTCATTAAGTCAACCATATACAAGACAAAGAAGCACTTTATCATGGCTTTAACTCACAAGATCACAACAGTCCATGATCAATTAAGGCAAGGAATAATTGGAAGGAAAGTGACTTTCCTCTTTGGACAAAGTTAATGATCAAGCATGTGCAAACATGATAAATTCTCAAGGCATCATCTAATCAGGTGTATCAAGAGTGTTTGGACAAGAATTACATAGACCAATAAGGATGAGACAACACACACTCAACTCATAGTTGTCATGTACCTTCAATGACAATATTTAATGAACATTCTCCAAGAGATTAATTCTTAATCAATAAAAGGAAGTACATGGAAAGGACAAGTGAATAGTTATGCAAGGACATCACAGCTGCATTCTCTTCACACTACAGCTGGCCACAGGTCTACATCATTCTCCATTTGAAGATCAAGTGCAAAAATCGCCCAGATTGGAGAACGATCTCAGAATGATGCTGAGAATGACTGTCCTTTGCTTTTGAAGTTGCAAGCTCATCTACAGCTGGCCAAAACGTGCCTAAATGATTTATAACAGATATACTTGGTGAGGAAGCAAGTAACAACTATCCACAGCCCATTGCAAGCTGTCATTTTGGTCCTTTTAAGTGAAAATATGAAGAACAGCAGGGAGAACGTTCTGAGAAAGATCAGTTTGAGCTTATCCACTCAACAACTCAGCATGAGCTGTCTATTTTGAATCAACTAGCCGTTGGAGAACTTCCTTTGGGACCAAGAAACTGAAGACTCAAGGTTCATCTATAAAAGGAAGGCTTTGGCAACATTGAAGAGCAAGAGTTTAAGCTACAACAATCAATCTACTTGTCTTTGTGATACAAGTTTTCAAGCTCTTCTTTGAAGATCTCTTTCACTCCATATATTGTAATATCATACTAGGATCAGTATCCATTTTGAGTGAACAAAGAGAGATTTTATTGTAACTAGCTTTTCAACTTAGTTTGAGTGAGAAAGCTTTAAGATCCAAACCATTATCAAATTGTAAAGATTGGCTCAAGTCAATACGTAACTATTGATTGAGTGACACCTCATAAAGTCTAGGAAAGACTTAGGTAGATCAAGCAAGTGAAGCTTGGAAGATTGTGATCTTGGATTAGATCAAAGAAGAAGTGTATCTTGAGATCGGTAGAATCTCTTAGTGGACAATCTCACAGGAGCGTGGGGACTGGAGTAGCCCATACTATTAAGGGGTGAACCAGGATAAAATTATTGTGTCTCTTCTCTCCCTTAAACTCATATTAATTTTATGCAAACACAAACACACACAAATCACTTATTGTTTTGTTTGCAGCTCAGAGATCGTTCTAAGATCATTCTCTTAACTTATACTATTTATTCTGAGATCATACTAACGTATGTTTTGATATCTAATATTTAAAAGGACAATTTTTAAAGGTTCACAATTCAAACCCCCCTTTCTTGTGAAAAACTTTGCTACTTCAATTGGCATCAGAGCTCTGCCTCTAAGGTTGAGCATCTAACAAGTGCTAGAGGAAAAGATTCAGGAAGGAAGTAATGAATAAAAGCGCAAAGTTTATATCAGAGGGAGGATCTTCACATAGGCCACCACTATTTGAAGGAGATGACTACTACTATTGGAAAGACAAGATGGAACTATTTCTTAGATCACAAGATACACACATGTGGACAGTGATTGAAGTTGGTGATTACACTCCATTAGTAAAAGACTCTACTACTCCAAAGACAAAAGATGAAATGACAACTCAAGAAGCAGATAGGGTACTTCTAAACACTAAAGCTCAATTATTTATTAAAAGTGCTTTGTGTAGGGAAGAATATGACAGGATCATGGAATGCAAAACGGCCAAAGAAATGTGGTCAACACTCCAAACTCACCATGAAGGAACAAGTCGTGTCAAAGAAACAAGAATTGACATTGGTGTTAGAAAATTTGAGCTATTTGAAATGAAGGAAGATGAATCAATTGATCAAATGTATGGAAGATTCACAATCATCATAAATGAACTTAACTCGTTAGGGAAGAAATTCTCTATACATGAAAGAGTGAGAAAAGTGCTTAGATGTTTACCAAAGAGTTGGAGACACATAGTAACAGCAATCACAGAGTCAAAAGATCTCACTGAGGTTAAATTAGAAGATCTCATTGGATCTTTAAAAGCTCATGAGTCCATTCTTCAGGAAGACAAACCTATGAAAAACAAGATGATTGCATTAGATTCACAGACTAAAGAACGTTCTAAGAACAAAGAAGCAGTGGAGGAAGACAACAAGTTTCTTCAAGAAGATGATGAAGAAGAGTTAGCATTTTTATCTAGAAGGATACAAAAGCTAATGATGAGAAGAAATCAGATTAAGAAGAACTTTCCACCAAGAAGAAATGGACCTAAACCAGAAGTGGATATCAGCAAAATACAATGCTATGGATGCAACCAATTTGGACATTACAAGAATGAATGTCCTAAACAAAAGAACTCTCCTTACAAATCCATGATGGTAACCTGGGATGAGTTGGATGAAGTACAAGAAGCAGAAGAAGAACAAGAAGCTAATGTGTGTCTCATGACAAATGCAAACATTGAAGAGGTAACTCTAGATCCTTGCTCATCATGTCAAAAAACTGAACATCTCTTTGATAATCTTCTATATGACTCTCAAATTCTAAATTCTAAAAATGGTCAACTTAGAGATGAAGTCACTAAGTTAACCAAAGAAAGAGATGAATATAAATCTGATAATGATATAATGAAGGGAATGATTAAAAATATGCAACTTGCACATGAAGGACTCTCTAAGCAAATTAAAGAACTTAGAGATAATCAGAAAATGAAAGAACATTCTATGATTCAAAAAGAGAATATCATTTTAAAACAAAAAGTATCTAAACTTGAAAAAGACTTAACTAAGTTTGTCAGTACCACAGAAACTTTTGAAAATATATTAGGATCACAAGTTAATTCACATAGTAGAAATGGATTGGGATACAAATCTTTTCAAAATAAAAAACTGATTGAAAATGTTTTTGTTCCTCATAAAGAAAAAAGATTTCAAAAATATAAATGCACATTTTGTCACAAGGATGGACATCTTGAACCATTTTGTTTTAAAAAGAAATCTCTCTACAGATCAGAACATTCTCAGAACAATCTGAAAAGAAATTTTTATTCAACACCTCCTTATAAGAGATCATCTTATCAATATAAGAAGATGCCTTATAAGAGTACTAACCTTCAAGGACCCAAAAAATTATGGGTACCTAAGAATTTGTTAAATTCAAATGTAGGAATGTCATCTAGCAATGAAGAAAAAGCCTTGGTACTTGGACAGTGGTTGCTCAAGACATATGACAGGAGATAGACAAAGCTTTCTCTCATTTGAAAAGAAGGAAGGAGGAACAGTTACCTTTGGAAACAATGAAAAAGCTAGTATAAAAGGTAAAGGTACTATTGGTAAGAATAACTCTACAAAAATTGAAAATGTTCACTATGTAGAAGGACTTAAACATAACTTAATTAGCATTAGTCAATTATGTGACAATGGCCTTGAAGTTATTTTTAGATCTCATACATGTGAAATAAAACAATCTGACAAAACTCTTTTCTATGGATCAAGAATAAAGAATGTATATGTCATATACTTAGATGAACTACCTACTGAATCCTGCTTTGTTTCCCTTGAAAGAGACAAATGGATTTGGCATAAAAGGGCTGGACATATAAGTATGAAGACTATGTCAAAACTCTCTAAACTTGATCTAGTTAGAGGCTTACCTGATATTAGTTTTGACCTAGATAAAGTGTGTGAATCTTGTGCAAAGGGTAAACAAGTTAAAAGTAGTTTTAAACCAAAAGATTTTGTTTCAACAAAAAGACCTCTTGAACTACTTCACATAGATTTATTTGGACCTGTCAAAACTACTAGTCTTGGTGGCAAAAATTATGGTTTTGTCATAGTTGATGACTTTTCAAGGTTCACTTGGGTGTTATTTTTAAAACATAAAGATGAATCTTTTGAAGCTTTTAAAACATTCTGTTTACAAGTTCAAAATGAGAAAGGAACCAATATTGTCTCTATAAGAAGTGATCATGGAGGAGAATTTGAAAACTCTCACTTTGAATCATTCCTAAACAATAATGGTATTTCTCATAATTTTTCTTGTCCAAGAACTCCGCAACAAAATGGAGTTGTTGAAAGGAAAAATAGAACTTTACAAGAGATGGCAAGAACTATGATAAATGAATCAAATGTTGAAAAATATTTTTGGGCTGAAGCCATCAATACTTCTTGCTACATCTTGAACAGGGTTACCATAAGAAAAATTTTGAATAAGACACCCTATGAACTTTGGAAAGGAATTAAACCAAATATTTCCTACTTTCATATTTTTGGATGTTATTGTTACATTTTGAATATCAGAGACAACTTAGGTAAGTTTGATTCCAAATCAGATAAGGGAATATTCTTAGGTTACTCTCTAACCTCAAAAGCTTATAGAATATACAATTTGAAAACACAAGCTCTAGAAGAAAGCATGCATGTCAAGTTTGATGAATATGAAGATATATCATATACCAACACCTTTAATGATGAAGAAGAAGTAAGGAATGAACAAAGTAATGATGAGAATCAAGAACCTACAGCTCAAGGACCTCCAAAGACTTGGAGAACTGTTGGTTATCATCCACCAGAACAAATTATAGGAAATACTGAAGATGGTGTAAGAACTAGAAGGGCTTTACTGAACAAGGAGAATAATCTGGCAATGATCTCTCAGATAGAACCAAGATCAATAAATGAAGCTATCACTGATGAATCTTGGACTGAAGCCATGAAAGAAGAACTCCTACAATTTGAAAAGAATGAGGTTTGGAATCTAGTACCACTTCCACAAAATCACTCAATCATTGGAACAAGGTGGGTCTTCAGAAACAAACTTGATGAAAATGGTAAGGTAATAAGAAATAAAGCAACACTTGTAGCTCAAGGATATAATCAACAAGAAGGTATTGATTATGATGAGACTTTTGCTCCAGTAGCTAGATTAGAAGCCATTAGAATTTTACTTGCATATGCCTCACACAAATGTTTTAAACTTTTTCAAATGGATGTGAAAAGTGTTTTTCTAAATGGTTTTTTAAATGAAGAAGTTTATGTACATCAACCTCCTGGGTTTATTGATCAACAAAAACCTAATCATGTTTTTAAATTAACTAAAGCTCTTTATGGACTAAAACAAGCTCCAAGAGCTTGGTATGAAAGGTTAAGCTCATTTTTACTTGAAAATGGTTTTTCTAGAGGAAAAATTGACACTACACTTTTTAGAAAAATTGATAAACATGATTTACTTATTGTACAAGTATATGTTGATGATATTATATTTGGTGCTACTAATGAAAAGTTATGTGAAGAATTTTCTGAACTTATGCAAAGTGAATTTGAGATGAGCATGATGGGAGAACTTAGTTTCTTTCTTGGCTTGCAAGTCAAGCAACATGAAAATGGAATTTTCATCAGTCAAGAAAAATATATAAAGGATCTTCTCAAGAAATACAAGATGAATGAGGCCAAGATAATGTCAACACCAATGCATCCATCAACAAGCTTGGACAAAGATGAAAAAGGAAAAGATGTATCTGAAAAGGAATATAGGGGAATGATTGGATCACTCCTATATTTAACTGCAAGTAGACCAGTCATTGTCTTCTCAGTAGGTCTATGTGCTAGATTTCAAACATCACCAAAGGAATCTCACCTAACTGCAGTAAAAAGGATCTTCAGATATCTAGTTGGTACACCAGATGTTGGTCTTTGGTACCAAAATAAATCACATTTTGAGTTAAAAGCATTTTGTGATGCTGATTATGCTGGTGACAAAGTTGAGAGAAAAAGCACCAGTGGAGCATGTCAATTTCTTGGAGAAGCTCTTGTAAGTTGGTGTTGCAGAAAACAAAACACCATAGCACTTTCAACAACTGAAGCAGAGTATGTATCTGCAGCAACTTGTTGTTCTCAGGTAATATGGATCAAGAATCAACTTGAAGACTTCTCATTAAGGTACACAAAAATCAAAATCTTATGTGATAACACTAGTGCTATTAATTTATCAAAAAACCCCATTCAGCATTCTAGATCAAAACATATTGAAATCAAACATCACTTTATTCGTGATCATGTCAACAAAAATGATGTTGAATTAGTTTTTATTGATACTGAAAATCAGTTAGCTGATATTTTTACTAAGCCATTAGTTGAGGAACGTTTCAATTTTATCAAAGAAAAATTGAAAATCATCAAAAATCCAAACAAAGTGTGAAAAATTAAATTTTCAAACGATCTGAGAACGTTCTCAAATCTGGGCATAAGGAAATATTTGAATTCTTTTTCAAACGGTCTCTTCCTTGGTTTTAGCCTTCTTTAATTAATGATAAGCATTAAAGAAGATATGTTTACCTTCTCCTCATTGGCTTAACACGATTGATCTCTCTCTCTCTCTCTCCTTTTTCTTTTCTAAAATCAAGTACAACCAACTATTCATCTCTTCAATCAAGTACACCTAGTCTACTAACACTCTTCCTCCTTCCCAAGCTTCCACCTCTTTTTATACTCACCTAAACTCATCATTTCATCACATCATCTTCATCAAAATTATTTCTTCTTTGCTTCTTCTAAAAATGGCACGAACAAAAAATCCAGGAAGAAGAGCTCCATTTCCACCATTACCCTCATCCTCATCAAACTCTTCATCCTCATCAGATACCTCTGATTCCTCAAACCCTCAAACCTTTGATCAATCAAATTTTTATGATCCAAATGAACCCTTAGATCTTCAACCTCTTTCTCAAATTTTCCCACCGAAATTAATTGAACCTTCTGCACAATCAATTAATGAACCTCCTGCTGAACCAACTGATGTACCTTCTGAGAACGATCCCTCAGAAGAAGAAACCATTCAACTTACCCAGAAACCTAACCCTAAAATTGATGGTACCACCACTCCTAAACCTACCATTGTTGTACCAAGTCAAGCTGAAACTCCACCAATCATTTTCAAATCTAAGAAAGCCAAATCCTATGATTCTTCAAAAATCAGAAGATCATCTCGTATTATGTCTGGAATTGGTACAGGAAAGAAACCTGTTGTTGACAACACTGTTCACACCATTCATGATTCAGATTCTGACAAAACCATCTCAGATTCAGAACTTGAAAAAATTATACTTGAACCTCTCACCTCATCAAAATCAGTTCCAGCAAAACACTCACCTGTTTCTGTCAAGAAAATTTCTGCTACTGCTGTCAAAGCTCCCAAGAAAAAGAGCTTACCTAAAAGGAAAAGACCTCAAGGAGAGCTGCTTGAAGTACCACTCATTCATCAAGAAGACGAAGCTAAGTTTGATCAATATTGGAAAACCAAACCTGTTGCTTCTGGAAGAGTTTATGATTTTGAAGAAATTGCTAAGGGAGGAGTAGACTTGCTAAAGTTTGTGGAACCACAAGGATGGACAAAATTTTTCCAGATGAAAGATACCACAATGCCTCTACTAGTACAAGCATTCTATTTCAATGCCAAGATACATCCTGACAAAGATTTGATCATCTCCAACATCAAGGGAGTCGAAATCCATGTTACAGCAGACTCAATTAGTAAGTTACTTGAAGTGAAGAGAAATGGAGAAACCTTGTATGGAAAAGACTAGTATGCTGCTCAGAACATAAGCAAAGATGATCTAATTGTTGAGATGTTCACTGCTGAAGGAGCTTACAAGGAGCAACCACCATCATCTATGCTGAAGAAGGAATTCAAAATCTTCCACAACATGTGTCAACATTCCATTTTTCCTAGGACAGGAAGTAAAGATAAGGTAACTGATAATGATCTACTAGTCATGTATCATCTATCTAAAGGTATTCCACTAGATTTACCTTATTTGATTCTTCAACACATGATAACAATTGCAAATTCTGGAATCAAAAAGATAGCTTTACCTTATGGAATGTTACTCACTAGGATTTTTAGAGATAACCATGTGGATGAGTCTAAACAACTCTTTGATAATCAATGGTTTACTTTTGGAACAAAAAATCTGAGTCACATGAAAAAGGAAATCACTCCTGGCAACACCTCTACTGATACTGGAAACAAAAGGAAGAGAATTGATCCTGATAACAACTTGGATATGCTTGCTAAAGCATCTGGAGAACAATCAGAGAACGTTCTCCCAACTGATGAAAATGTGGATATTCACAACACCATTTCTGATACACAGCCATTCCATTTGAATACCTCATTGAATTTAGGACCAACCTTCTCTCAAGAAGTAGAAACTTCATCTCAACAAGCTGGAAAGATTCTTCAAGGGTTTCACTCTATAACTACTCCATTTAACACCTCTGTGTTTTCACCACTTATGTCATCATCTCATGGAAGCTTGCAATCCATGTTTAGCACTGATTTTGTAAGGAACTTGATGACATCAAATAGTCCTGATCCATCTCAGATACCTGTTCCCATTTTCACTGCTGGAACACTACCATCTCTACCAAGTTCTTTTGCAACTTTAGACTCTTTCTGCTCTTCTGCAACTGCTGCTGCTGCTGCTACTGCAAATTGGTCTGTGCCTGCTGGCTTTGAGGGAAATTTTCAACATGAGGCTGGTACTTCCACTGATCCCAGGCCTCCCAAACGTACCAAGCTTGAAAAGAGAATGTCTCAGATGAGAAAGGATTTAACTCAGCTGATGAGAGGCATGTCAATGCAAAATGACATGTTAATGTATATTATGCTTGAGTTTCAGATCATGAGAAACTGGTTGAATGAGTGTGTTTGTACTCCTCTTCAGATTGTTCCACCTCCTCCAAATCCACCACCACCTGTTGAGCCATTCCCACAACCTGAAAACTCCACATCCTCTGATGATTCCAGCCCCACCATTCCTGAATAAACTTCTGCTGCAACCCTCCTTTTTCTACCCTTTTCAATGATGACAAAGGGGGAGAATGATTTGAGAAAATGAGGGGGAGATTGAACTTGTCTTTTTGAATGCTTAATCATGTTTTAATTTACCTGTTTAGAGGATTAGATATTTTGGGAAGTTCCTTTTGCTGCTATGAGAACTTCTCCTACTATGTTGTTATTTTCTAAACTAGGATTTGTGTTTTAACTTTTGCTTGAATCATTATGTGTTAATCATGAACTAGAAATCATGTTGGATTCTCACTTTGTGAGCTTGATGATTAATGAAATCTATTTTGATTCATATTATGTGTTTTTTGCTCAATTCTTTATGCTTAAGCAATTATGAAAATTGGATGCTTGAATTGAGGGGGAGCTTGAAAATTAAAACACTAAACAATTTATTTGTGTTTACTAAATTGATTATATCAGAATCCCATTTTTAAAACATAATTCAAGAAGTTTGTCATCATCAAAAAGGGGGAGATTGTTGAGGCAAAATGCAAAATCCCAATTTGATGTTTTAAAGATAACAAACATCTTAATTATATTTTAAATGTAATTCTGATCTCATTGTTATCTAACAAGTGCTCTTGAGTGTTTTAATTAGTCAGGAACAATTAAGCTTCTAATCTCAATGATACTCATTATGTTTTGGCAAAAAGAGAAGCTTCAGGATCAGTCTGAGAATGATCTCTGGTTTAATTGCAACATTCTCCTCATGAACAAGAATAATTGCAAAAGCACTTATTTCATTAAGTCAACCATATACAAGACAAAGAAGCACTTTATCATGGCTTTAACTCACAAGATCACAACAGTCCATGATCAATTAAGGCAAGGAATAATTGGAAGGAAAGTGACTTTCCTCTTTGGACAAAGTTAATGATCAAGCATGTGCAAACATGATAAATTCTCAAGGCATCATCTAATCAGGTGTATCAAGAGTGTTTGGACAAGAATTACATAGACCAATAAGGATGAGACAACACACACTCAACTCATAGTTGTCATGTACCTTCAATGACAATATTTAATGAACATTCTCCAAGAGATTAATTCTTAATCAATAAAAGGAAGTACATGGAAAGGACAAGTGAATAGTTATGCAAGGACATCACAGCTGCATTCTCTTCACACTACAGCTGGCCACAGGTCTACATCATTCTCCATTTGAAGATCAAGTGCAAAAATCGCCCAGATTGGAGAACGATCTCAGAATGATGCTGAGAATGACTGTCCTTTGCTTTTGAAGTTGCAAGCTCATCTACAGCTGGCCAAAACGTGCCTAAATGATTTATAACGGATATACTTGGTGAGGAAGCAAGTAACAACTATCCACAGCCCATTGCAAGCTGTCATTTTGGTCCTTTTAAGTGAAAATATGAAGAACAGCAGGGAGAACGTTCTGAGAAAGATCAGTTTGAGCTTATCCACTCAACAACTCAGCATGAGCTGTCTATTTTGAATCAACTAGCCGTTGGAGAACTTCCTTTGGGACCAAGAAACTGAAGACTCAAGGTTCATCTATAAAAGGAAGGCTTTGGCAACATTGAAGAGCAAGAGTTTAAGCTACAACAATCAATCTACTTGTCTTTGTGATACAAGTTTTCAAGCTCTTCTTTGAAGATCTCTTTCACTCCATATATTGTAATATCATACTAGGATCAGTATCCATTTTGAGTGAACAAAGAGAGATTTTATTGTAACTAGCTTTTCAACTTAGTTTGAGTGAGAAAGCTTTAAGATCCAAACCATTATCAAATTGTAAAGATTGGCTCAAGTCAATACGTAACTATTGATTGAGTGACACCTCATAAAGTCTAGGAAAGACTTAGGTAGATCAAGCAAGTGAAGCTTGGAAGATTGTGATCTTGGATTAGATCAAAGAAGAAGTGTATCTTGAGATCGGTAGAATCTCTTAGTGGACAATCTCACAGGAGCGTGGGGACTGGAGTAGCCCATACTATTAAGGGGTGAACCAGGATAAAATTATTGTGTCTCTTCTCTCCCTTAAACTCATATTAATTTTATGCAAACACAAACACACACAAATCACTTATTGTTTTGTTTGCAGCTCAGAGATCGTTCTAAGATCATTCTCTTAACTTATACTATTTATTCTGAGATCATACTAACGTATGTTTTGATATCTAATATTTAAAAGGACAATTTTTAAAGGTTCACAATTCAAACCCCCCTTTCTTGTGAAAAACTTTGCTACTTCAAAAACATACTGTTTGAAAATATAATATACAAAATAATTGAATATACATATATAAATATTATTTTAATAAAATATTTAGAGACGGAGTCTCGGCAAGATGAGATATAAAATCATATCTCTATCCCATATGGGAGAATTCCCACGGGTCCCAAATTACATATACAATTGACACCCCTAAATAGAAGTAGCATTAAAGTAGAGAAAGACAAAAAAAAATTGTCTTTTTTTTTTTTTGAAGCAAAAAAAAAATTGTCTTATTTTTTTTAAATAAGAGTATTTATGTATTAACTAGAACTTTGACCCATGCGGTGCATGAGTCTAATTAGGTGTAATATGTAACAATAAAAAATAAAATACAAAAATTCTAAGAGCATTTTCAATAAGAGTAGTATAGGGAATTTCATGGACTAATTGTTCTATATTTGTTTTATGTGCTTATTTTATATTTTATATATTTTTTAATAATTTTGGACCCCCATCGTTTTGTTTACTTATTAAAAAAAAATTGCTGATAACTAAAGGTTAAAAAATTGATGATAATTAAAGATTAAATAAAAATTAAAGACATAATCAAAAACATAAACTTAAGTAGACATCCATAAATAAATAAAATTGTGATTAATTTCGTTGTTCAAATTTATTGAAAACAGAGTTAACATATTAGGATTCCTAAATTCTTTCATAATTGAAGCACATGTTTTAGCGGTTGAAAGGTTTTATTGTAAGTAAAGGATGCAGGTTCGATGACAAATCTGTATTTTTTTAATATAAAGCTGCAATAAAAAGAAAGAGCAAATGAGAGGGGAAAAAATTTGGTTTAGGGTTAGCTTATGTTAGCAAGCTTATAATATAAGAGATTATCGGTTTTTAATTGTTTAAATTGTGCAAAGTTGATGGAGCTTAACACTTTGTGGACATAATTTAAATCACAATTGGTCTGCTAGTGCATATTGTATCAATTGATCATCGGTTAATATTAAATCTGCAATGTTAAAATCAAAATAATGAATGTGATTAGTGACATGACTATGGTTGTGTTTGGTTGTATTGCAAAAAAAATTGATTTAGCATAATTAAGTTTGATAATAACTTTCCAAATTACACGTGATAATAACTTTCCAAATCTCACATGATAATTATTCTCTAAATTTATGATCTGGTAGAAAAAAAATCATCGATCAGGAAAAACATAAAAATATTTCGTGATGAATAATATAGTCAACAATAATTTTGATATGGTATACTTTTAAAATTGATGGTGGTTATCAATTATTGCACATAATTTTAATCACAATTGGTATATTTGCCATAATGGTTGAAAATATTGCATTGCATTAAAGGGTTGCGGGTTCGAATCCTAGTCAGGACAAAATTGTATTATTTTTTAATAAAATTTGCAAGATAAAATGGAGGAAAAATAGAGAAAACAAATTAGGGTTTAAAGTTTGCTCGTGTATACAAGCTTATAAAGTTATAATATAAAAGATTTAAAAACAAAATAGTCTTCTTTCTTCTCATTTTCTATACACTTTTTCACTCCTACCAAACAACAAATTAATCGAGTGGGAGTTTAAGTACGACGACGTTTGACTGAACTAATACGCGCGTTGGCGGGAAAATCACATCCCTTAATCACTCACCACTAGCCAGTGAGCAAATTAGGGTTCCAAAAAATCAAAACCCATTTCTTTTACGATCAAAAATCAAAACTTGATACAAATACAAACTCTGGAAGAAGAAGAAGAATAGTATTGATCCATTTGCATATGCGGTTTCAAGAGAAAAATGCCGACATACAAGATCAGGGGAATCGACGTTGATTTTCCGTATGAAGCCTATGATTCTCAGCTTGTTTACATGGAAAAAGTCATGCAATCGCTTCAGGAGGTACCGATTAACTCATTTACTTAATAACCGCGCTTTTTTATTTAAGCTGTTTTTATATAATCGATTTTTGCTTGTTCAATCTCCAAACTATTGAATGTCAAAACCATTTTTTTTAATCTGTAACAAACGGGAAAAACTTATCATATAAGTGCTTATGAATAAACTATTTCTAGAATACAAGATAAAATAATGTCAAACTGTTTTGTGAAATCAATAATTAGTCCATAAGCCAAAATTAGTCACTCCAAATGCCTTTGTTGTATATTGTAATATGGATATTTCTTGATGCGGTGTATGTTTGTGTGTGTTTCGGCATGGCAGGAACGTAATGCGCTGTTGGAGAGTCCCACGGGAACTGGAAAAACACTATGTCTTCTATGTGCTACCTTGGCCTTTCGGAAGAGTTTGGGTAGTTTCACAACTGGTTTGATAATTACGACCGATAAGGGTAAACATGAGATTTCATCGTCACGGTCTGGGGCCTTTCCTACAATTGTATATGCTTCACGCACCCACAGCCAGATACGTCAAGTAATTCAAGAGTTGAAACGGACATCTTACAGGTTAAATTATATTCAGGAAGATTTTTAATACTAAATTTTACAAATGACCAATCTATTGTGTTTCAATGATATATACTGTTGTTTTGGTTGTTGTGAGCGCTGATAGTAATTGATAGCATCTATGTCACGCAGACTGGCTGTTAATTCACCTAAAAAATGTAAATTTAGACCATTCACTGGCACTTTCCTCGGAGTACCTGCTTTTTTCTGATTAGTGATTATGACTGATATTTAGTGTTCACTAGAATTATGCAAATTGAGCTGACTTTTTGCAGCTTACAGTTTTATGGTGATTTAAGTGTTTCGGGCCTAGCTCACCTGGTATTCATTATATGCAGACCTAAGATGACAGTTCTGGGTTCTCGGGAGCAATTTTGCATTCATGACAAAGTGAAGTTACTTCGTGGAACAACACAAACAAATGCTTGTCGATCTGCCTGTCGAAGAAAAGCGAAGTCGAAGCGATGTGACCATTTCAATAAAGTTGTTTGTATGTCTGTAAAATCTTATTCTTTGCATACAACATAGGTCCTTCTCACATGTTTGTAAGAATGGGAAATAATGTTTTGTGGGTTGGGTTACTTGGAATCATTCATGAATTATTTGTGAAAATGTTCAGTCAAATTATTGCATTTTGATTTTGAATTTTTGGTATGTTATCATTATGACGCATACTAATTTGAGAATATTACTGAAATTCTATGTAGATTATTTGAAGGACAATCCTACTATTGGAGAAGAGCCTGTGGATATAGAGGATTTGGTCAATATTGGCAGAACATCTGGATCGTATGTTTTCTCAACTGTGCTGTATCCTTTTTGTTTATTTAACAAGTAAAATGGTTGATTACTCAGACTTCTGTTTCAAACTGTATCTACTTATTTCAGATGTCCTTATTATTTATCAAAAGAGATCCACAAGGCTGTTGATATAATATTCGCTCCATACAACTATCTTATTGATCGAAGGAATAGAAAATCTCTGCAACTTTCTTGGAGCAATAGTATACTCATATTTGATGAAGCTCACAACCTGGTACAAAGATTTACTGCATAAAACATTGTTCTACCTAGTGTCAACCTTAAAATTATTTATTTAACATTTTTGTTTTGACCACACTAGTAACGTGTTATTGTCTTATTAATACTTATCCATGCCATTCAAAATTGCTTTTTATATTACTAAATGACGGTTACCTTCTGCAGGAAAGCATATGTGCTGAAGCAGCCTCCTTTGACCTGCCTTCTTGGCTTCTAACAGCTTGCATTTCTGAGGCTCAAAGTTGTGTTGACCTTTCAATAGAGAGAAGAAATAAACCAAATGAGAGAAGAAATAAATCAAATGATACGTTACATAATGCAGATGATTTTGCTATCCTTAAAGGTGAGCTAAATTTTTACAAAATGCTAGTATGAGTTCCAATTCTCTGTCGTAATATAACGATGTATGCTTTTACTTATTTTGTTAACATTATTTAGGAAAGTTATCCAAAGTAAAATTTTCATTTAGTTTTCAATGTTTACTCAATTTTCTGGCAAGGCAGACAACTGCATACACAAGACATTCTCTTTTTTCTAGATTCTGGTAGGGTGCTTTGAACATATTGTGCAGTGTATTACCTGCTATCTCAGGTACAGGATGATATTTTCTTTATTGCAGCACTTCTTCTAAAACTTGAAAAGCGTATTGCTGAGGTGCATATTGAATCTAAGGAGTTGGGGTTCACGAAACCCGGGCCATATATGTTTGAACTTATGGCTGATCTTAATATCACACACACGACTGCTTCTAAGCTTATGAGTATAATCAAAGATGCTTCAGATCTCCTCGAGGAGAAATCAACTGGCACAATCTGCAGATTGGAAACTATCAAGGATATTCTGGACATTATTTTCAGGGATGGAATAACTTCTCATGCTAAATACTATCGTGTAAGTTTTGAAGCGCTTTTGTTTGGTTGCTTCATGGCAATTCTTGTTTGTATATTTTTGCTTTACTTGTTCTATTGTGTGTCTTACTTTAAAACTTCATTTTCCTGCAAATAACAGGTTCATGTGAAGGAGGCTGAGGCTTGGTCTGCCAATGGTTCTAAAGGTAGTCTTGGACTTATTTGGATGAACTATATATACTCTCGTCAGATTTATTGTTATGTCAATTTTCACAAATTTACTTTTAGTTTAAAAGTTTACACTTTTATATCTAATATATGTTGGAACATGATTGATGATTTTTTCAGCTTATTGTTTATGTTTTTTTATGCCTGTTATTGATCTATTTTGCTTGAATCAATTTAGTTTAGCTTTTATATATCTGGGCAATTGATATTTTCATGACAAAAAAGAGGTTGTTTGTGAGAAGTTTGGATAATATTCTCTTGAGTTTGTTGCTATATCTTAAAGCTCTCGGGCCTTGGATAATGTGTCTTTAATTTGATGTTTACGTGTAGCTATATTGGAATTAGGATTTATAAGTTTAACATGGGACCGTTTGGTTGTGTAGTTTCATGTACAACTTTCAACTCATAAATGGCAAATATTTCTTTCATTCTACAGACAATCTAATGTGTTTCCAGTGGACCTGTACCGTACTTTGTAACTGTATATATCCATTTCCCTTTCATTCTCAATTATTATGTCTTTATTTTGATGTTGCAGGCAAGGTGTCAAGGACACTCAGCTGGTGGTGCTTTAATCCAGGAATAGCTCTGGAAGAATTTGGCAAGAATGGGGTTAGATCAATTATATTGACATCAGGCACATTATCCCCTTTGGACTCTTTCGCCGAGGAACTGAAATTGTAAGTTCCTTTTCTTGCGTATTATTTTTCACCTAATAATAAATTGCATATTGGTGTCATTAACTGAGTTGATTATCGTTGTGTCAGAGACTTCCCCATTCGGCTGGAAAATCCACATGTAATAGGGCCAAATCAGATATGGGCTGGAGTTGTGCCGGTTGGTCCTTCAGGTCGTACTTTTAACTCCTCTTACCGAAATCGTGATACGATGGAGTACAAGCAGGAGCTTGGAAATGCAATTGGTATGTGACAATCTCATGTCTATGCCGGATTTGTTATAATGAAGCCTTGTGCACTGTCTCACCACTCTGAGAACTGCATATCTAGTTAAAAATGTTGGAGTTGCACTGTGTTTGATAGTTGAAATTTTGTTAGTGTCTGGACTGGAGCATTGCATTCTTGATGCGGCTCGATCCTGATAAAGCACATGTTGGTTTTGCATATTGTAACATAGGAACTTTTGTAGTTTGCAGTAGTATGTGAAACTGTGGATTTGTATAACTGGTTGTAAACGTGAGTAGAGTTCAAGTGGTCAGAAAATTTGATAATTAAGTTCTTATCTAGGTGTTTATTAGGAGAAAGACATTAATGAGTGTAGCTTTTTTTTTTTGATAAATAAAGGAAAGAGTGTATCTTTGCTTTCATAGCCCTGAGAGGAAAAAATAACTTTCTGAATAGTATGCTGAGATCCAAGTGAGGATAACAAATGCAAATTACAAAAAGTTAGTATGAATGTAAATTACATTCATGATTCTGCATGGTAGAATTTCATAAAGCTACAAAAAATAGGGATTGTTGCTGATTGCCGCAATTGACCTGTTTTTACAGTAAATTTGGCTCGAATTGTTCCTGATGGACTTCTTGTATTCTTCCCATCTTATTACCTTTTGGAGCAAAGCATTGCGTGCTGGAAAAGCTTGGTAAGCCCTAATGAAAAGTTAAATTTGTTTGCTCTTGGTTCATTTAACATTGTCTTGTGGTTTGTTGTTTTCAGAGTAATGAAAGTTCAGCATCGATATGGGAAAGAATTTGCAACCACAAAAAACCAGTTATAGAACCTAGGGAATCTTCACTGTTTGCCTCATCAATCAAGGTATGATTTTTATGTGGCATAGTGAAACAATATTCTTCCATAAATAGCATTGGATGCATAAAATATACTTAGATAGATCTGTTTGTTTCTTTGACAGGACTACTTAACTAAGCTGAATGACACCACTATATCTGGAGCCGTCTTTTTTGCTGTGTGTCGTGGGAAGGTATGCTTCAATTGCGGCTGTCAAGAAATGGCACTGTGTTCTCACTTGCATTCATATTATAATGTTGTACATATCATTGTATATGCAGCTGTACCCCTACTAGTATGATACAACCATAAAACTAGTGCTGAAGCCTGAAGGGAGGAATGCGGCAATATATGGAAAATATCTAGGATACAAAAAGATGTGTCATATAAATTAATTAAAGCAAATGCTAACTAGTGCACCGGGGACACTAGTCAAACACCTAAATTTTGGTTTTCTCAATGCATATCTTTTCTTTTATTTCTCTTTTTAGTTCCTTAACTAGTGCACCGGGTGCACTAGTTAGCAAGACCCATTAATTAATTAATTAATTAATTAATTAATTAATTAATCATCATATATTTAACGGGGAAAATGTTCATAAACGAAACACCATCCTTTAAATTGTACTGCAAAGCAAACCTATAGCTAACTGCGTCATTTTGATCTATCTGAACCTAAAGTTCGTTTGTGTGAATGGTTATTTAACAGGTAAGCGAAGGATTAGATTTTGCAGATCATTCAGGTAGAGCTGTAGTCGTTACTGGTTTGCCATTTGCCACAAGCACTGATCCTAAGGTTTGCTTATCTTTTCCCATTCTCTTATTGAAAATCTTTTACCATTCTTAGTTTTGACTTGCAAATTTGTATGTTATTTGCATTCATTTAGCCTTCTAATACTAAATAGTCCTATTACTGTTAGTTATGTTACTTATGTTTGTATACACATGTTATATATTATAAAAATTCAGTCATTGGGTTCAATCACTAACAGGTTCGTCTAAAACGTGAATACTTGGATCAACAATCTGGTGCACAAGGAGAGTCATTTAAGGTTACATTTTTTTCATTTGACATAAATGTTGTACACCTGCGGTATGCAGTAAATATACTTATTTATCTGGATTCTGGAACTTAATCAGGTTTTAACTGGAGATGAGTGGTATAACCAACAAGCCTCCCGAGCTGTGAATCAAGCTGTTGGACGTGTAATTCGCCATCGCCATGACTATGGAGCAATTATTTTCTGTGATGAAAGGTTTTAGCTTTTAGATCTTTTGCTCTAAATTTCTCCAAAATATATGGCTTGGTACTACTGACAAAGGAACAAGCTTTTATGTGTAAGAACTCCATAATTTACATTTTAAAAGGAAAAGATATTGATCCAGCTGTTTTTTATCTTAAAAATAACTGATTAGTTGGTGGCTCGTTTTGGTCCTAACAAATAGATGTTACCTGAGTGATGTTCTCTCTCCTCCTCTCTGTCAAAAGTTGGTTAGTGTCATCATATTTGATATGAACTACTAACCTTTCTTTTTATGTAAATTTTCTGACATAAGTACTAAGTATAGGGACTATTTTGAGGGACTAAAAATATCCATTTTTTGTAAAAAAAAATTCAAAATAGGGACTATTCTTACAAACTGTAATGTTATGGAGGACTAAAATTACTATTAAAATTTAATGGGGATTAAAATTGAAAGAACGTGATTTTATACGGACTAAAAACATATTTAACCCTTAAATTTAATATTCTATTATTCTATGACCATAGTAATTATTAATTTGGCCTTTGGTTTGCCAACTTTTGCCGAGGTTTATTAATGTCTTGGAGTAATTTACAGGTTTGCACAACCTCATCGCCAATCCCAAGTCTCAAAATGGATACAGCCTCACATCAAGGTTCTGGTTTGTGCCGTTGTTTGTCTTTTTTGAGTAACATTTTTTGTACTAACTGATTTCTGATCTTGTAGTGTTACTCAAGATTTGGAGAAGTTGTTTTTACTCTAACTCGATTTTTTCGAGATGGACGAACTCAAGGTCCTACAAAGCTGTCACTATTAGAAGCTGAAAATGGTGGTCAGTGTCGTCTAGAACTACATTTTTTTGGCTTTAATTGTGTAGAATCATGGTCCCTCCCTAGTTTTTTTTCTTCTGTCACACTAAAATATTGTGAATTTGTTTCTTGAATAAGCAGTTGAATTTGTAGTAATTTGTATTTGACTTTGTTATTTCATAGGCGGTGGGTATTGTCATTAAATCTTGGTTAGCTGCTTCCACCATGGATGGATAAGGTCATAAGAGTTGCCCACAGTTTAATTTGTATAGGATCACAATAAGATGAACAAAATTGACTTGAACAGACTGTTTTCCCTTTCATTCAACTTTCTATCTCTCTGGATGCCCCTCTTCTATCTTGCTCCTGCTAATTAAACCCTTGTACCCAACTACCCATCTGCTTGATGAAATCTAATTTAACTAACCGAAAGAAGTTGCTACGAGAGAGAGAGAATTTCAGAGAGAAAACTGTGTAGAGAGATTGTTCTGAACAATAACTTTCTGTGTTATTAATCTCTGAGTTGTACTCAGGTATTTATACATACTACATTCAGTTAGTTACAAACTCTAACTGACAGTTGTATAGCTGCAACGGTAAGAAATTTAACACTGTACACGTGCTACCATACAATAGAAATCATATGCTCCAGCAACACTAACTAAACTGAGATGTAACTATCTAACCAACTCTAGCCCTTTTCCCATTTATTCTTTTGGGTCCTATCATTAATTCATTTCGTAGAAATAATTTTATTTTCTCAGTATATTTATGGTCCATACTGGTTTTATCAAGTCCTAAAATAAATATTTTGTTTTGCTTGAACATAACTTTTTTAGGATTTTTTTATTAGCTAAGAGTAACAGTAAAGTGGGCAGTACAAGGGGTACCCCAACCCATTACAATAAGGCTTTGCTTGGGAGTTTGGAGGGGAGGGCTTTGGGGGAGGGAAAGAGATGGAAAAACATAGAAATCTTCCACATTATTTGAAAGTGATTTTGTAAAGATTGATAAGAGAATGCTTGTGATTAATATATTTTTAATTTTGGGAGTATTATAACATGTAAAAGATTTGAAAAATTTATCTAAGCTCTCCAAAATCCTCCTCCTAGTACTTTTTTCAGCTCTCCCATATTAGGGAGATGTTGTATTATGAAGAAAAATGAATCTCCAGAGCCCTCCCCTCCCATAATCCTCTACTTGTTCAACTTCCTCATTTCTTTTTTCCCAAAGCCCTCCCCTCCCCTTCTAAACTCCCAAATAGACCCTAGGTCCAGCACCCAAGAACACAAGGAAATACACGAAGCTGGATTCATACACCAATTTGTAAAAGATAAAAGGGAACTCGGGCCATAGTCCGGAAACTAAAATCACGTTCTAAGTTCTAACTTTGATAAGGTCTAAAATTGCAATTTTGCTCATCACATCTAACATTACTTCAATCAATGCTAATCTGGCTAATTGTAGAGAGTAGATTCTCTTGGTTTATAGTTGCTTTCTTTTTTCGACTAATATAGTAATAGGATTGAACTAGCTGATCCTTCATTCAGGGAATCTGGGAGATACGTCGTCATCAGAGGACTTTATGAACAAATTTCACATGGAAAAACTTCTGTCACCTCTGGTAATTCCTTGATTGTGTACTGCTGAAGACATTTTTTGAATCATATAATGCTATTGTTTGGTCCTCCAGTTTGTTAATGATTGTACATGCAGACTACGCCAGTGGCTCCAGATGGCACTTTGAAAGCTTCATCTTCACTTGATACAAAAAATGGCTACACTTCATTCGTGGGGGGAATTCTGCCTGCCAATCCCTCATCTTTGTCGTCTGACCATAGGATGATTGTAGGCTGTGCCAGTTCAAGTGATAAACGCGAGACAGTTCTGCATAAAAGGAGGACTGTGCTGTCACAAGAACATGACAGGTTTGATTTGGCTGATAGTTATCAACTGGGTGAAAAATCAAGCAATACACTGATATCACCTGGTTTCACCAAGAAGCGTAGATTTATAGCAGGAGAGTATGACCTAAAGCAACATTTTGGAAATTCTAATGAGCGATCATCATCAGGTAGAATTTTTTTTAATCACAGTTCTTATTTCAGTGTGTAATAAATTCAATCTTGATAATCGTTAGATTTGTCATATAGCTAGTCAAAATGCTCAAGGTGATATACATCTGCAATGTAAAGATAATGTGGCCTCTCAGAGTAGAAGTTCTCAGCTTCTTAGACAAAAAGACAATCTTCCTGCTGATTCAACACCTTCTACTGCCGATGGAACCCAAGGATCAGCATTCCTTGCTCAGGTAAAGTCATTATAGTCTTAATTTTGACATTGGTTCTTGTAACGATTACACAAGTTTAACCGGAAATTTCCAGTTCCTTTTCATTTGCTATTTGTTATACAAATATGATAGTTCCTTTCTTAGAAAATACATAGATGAGAACTTTAGAGTAAGGATACTTTGTTTTAATCATGCTCTGTAGGTCCGAGATAAACTCAGTGCTGCAGAATATATAGATTTTGTGGGTTATATGAAAGCACTCAAGACCAAAACACTGAAGATTGGTGAAGTTTTACTAAGCATTTCTAGATTGTTCTCTGGACCTGAGAGGCGACCTCTCCTTGAACGGTATGTAAACTGTAATAGATCAAGTGTCCTTTCTGGTTATGAAGCATTTTCCCTGTTCACATTAATCAATTGACAGTGCATCATTATTGAGAATCTGTATTTGTCCTTGAGTTGAGACTAGTTACTATTCGTATCTCGTTCTTGCCATGTATAATCGTATTGCATTGGGCAAAGTCATTATATCTGCTATTATTGCATGCACAAAGGCATTATATATGCTAAGTGTGAAGTGTCTAGAAGGGTTATTCTTGCTCCATTGAAATTTCTTATGCCAAATCATGTTGTCCTTAGCCATCTTATGCTCAACAGGTTCAAGGATTACATCCCAGCAAAATATCATTCTTTGTATGAGCAATATGTTGAAGGAAAGGTTGATTGAAAGTGCCCTGCTCATGACTGTCACTTGATGATTTTTCAGCTAAAAAAACTCAGGTACGTTCGTAACATCTCCTATTTTGCCATTCATGATGTGGTGTGGACAGGAATGAATATTTGAATATTAGTACATTACACAGGTTGTAACAAGACTAGGAATGTGTGAACAGATGAAACAATGTTATTTAGAGATTGTTCTCTTTTATTTTATAGAAAAAATGATCTCATAATGTTTGGTCGAGGGGTTTGATTCAAACAGATAATAAATAGAGCACGTTATTGCAACAGGTATACTTTTTTGGCAGTGTCACACAAAGCATATGTTGGATAGGGTCATCTGGAGATTTAACATCAACCATGTGATCTGGGTGGATCAGCAGACCTAATACTTCAGAATGACTCAATATACATCAAGAGAATGCTCAGGGAATTTCTTTGGCCGAGTGGCGAATCATTATGGAACGGTACCATGCTACTTGGTATGTTCCCCATATTATCTGCCTGTGGTAATATATATCCATTTTTTAAACTGTATCTCGGGGCAACCGATTTTGGTCAATAATCCATCAAGATTATTTATCTGTATTTTATTGTATATGTAGCCAGTGAACATTGTATTGTACAGATAAAATAATGTTATAAGTTTTCAAGTTTTACTTTGTATTGTTACTTAAAGTTATTCAAGGCATGGAGTGCAAACAATATGCTGAAAATGCATGTCAGTCAGACATTTTCTTTATAGACGAATATTAGTAGGTTAGTGGTTATGTTATGTTTCAGGGTTCAAATACTAGATCGTCCACCTTTAAATCAACAGCAAAAATGATGGTATCACCGTCGATGGAAAGAGAAATCCCTCCATTATAATAAGTTTTTATTAAGGTTTCTAAGGCCTACAATTGGCTAAGATAACAAATAATCTTGAGGGAAAGAATTGACAAATAAATGGCAAGGCAAGGCTGCTTATCTCGCGAGTTGCGGCAAGAGCATAACCTCGGGGCAATGTGTCTAGTAGGTGGAAGAAATTTTCACACCTTGGGACAAAGAAAAGGTCACATTACATTACATCAAGTCCTATAGGTGTGCTTAGTGCAAGATCATATGCTGTAGTACCAGGGAACAACATATCCAAACACTACAGGGTTTTGTCTTAAATATCACTTCATAGTAGAAGGATATGTGCTAAGGGTTACATCGTCACTTATAACCGTATGTTAAGCGAACGATCCCACTCCAATAAAGAAAAAGAATATAATGTAGGATGTATGTACCCGAACGTCACATCTAATCATATTTGATATTGACTTAAACGCTAGAGTGTTATAATAAATAAATAGTATCAACCTTTGATGATTTTTCAATATTGACATACTAGGGGAATGAATAAATCAATAAAAATGCAAAAATCTGAAATTTTAAATTAAAGTTAGTCTTTTTTTGTTCAAAAAAAATAATTAAAGTTAGTTTTTAATGAACATATTTAGAAATTAAACGTACCCTCGTGATAAAATTACAAAAGGAGTACTTTTTTAAAAAAATTATATTTTATTACATAGGGAGTACTTTGCATTGCAATACCAGATAAACTTGAAGTTCCTTTATCAAAAAAATAAAATAAAAAATAAACTCAATCTTTACTATTTTTCTTCATCCAATCAAATCTTGAAATACAACAATATTTCCTATTTACTCGTTGGTTGGTATATTTTTCTATGATCAAATGATTCTTGTTTTCATGTATATAAACAGGTTCATACATTGTTAATTTTGATTCACATCAATGTAAAATTTTATTGATACGAATATGATTCATCTAAACGATAATAACTTTTAATCCAATTATAGATACACATTTACGCGCTCAATTTTAAATATAAATTTCAATCAAAATTTACGCGCGCAAGTTTAAATATAAATTTCAATAAAAACGGAAAGGTCAAGAATACTTTTTTGTGTACTTTTTTCCCATCCATTTTAATTCTAAATTACTATATATGTTGACCAGTTTTTCATGTAAAAAATAAATCATATTCTTAAGATATGCACCATCTAAAACATAGTTTGCTTATACAAATTAACAAAAGGAGAATGGAGATCACATCACACTCACATCCTTGCTAGTCTAACACCAGGTAACATGCAATTTGATCAACAAAAACAGTGAAATCTTACATAAAACCCCAAAATGAGCAAAATTATAAAAGCTTAAACCATAAACAAAGTGCTCATTCATCTTTCTTCATGAACACTCAATATGATATGATACACCTTAATTACCTCATGCGATGCCTAAGGATAATAAAACCCGGAAAATACAAACTCATATATATTTGGTATCACAATCGATCTGTCATATAATCACATCAAACTATTGTGATTTTGACAAATTCACCGTTTAGTACTAACTAAGCACACACTGAATTGAAAAAAATTCAATCTCTCTAACAAGAACGTGTACGAAATATATCTATTAAAAGATATTAAACCTTCAAATAAATATTTTATGCCCGCAAATATACTTTAGTTTATCAAAATAAAAACCAACATGCTTAGCATGAGTTTTAAGCATAACAAAGATCATTGGATCATTACATAAGACTCAAATATTTCAGGATTGTTAAAATTCGGAAGAAAAATTCCCCCTACCCTAAGTTTATTCTAAATTCTAATATACTTTTATTTCATGAAAATTAACAAAAAGAAAAAAAAAAGTTAAGAAGACTCAAATTCTATGGTCACTTGCTTGGTCTTCTTCTTCCTGACTTCCCTACCAATCCTAACCGTTCGGACGCTACACGGTTTCCCCGGAGCTGCCTCTGAATTCCGACGCATAACAGTGATGAGATCAACAAAAGCACTTAAAATAAACTTATGAGACTTTTTCTCATTAACATTAAGGTAACTAAACAAAATCTCCTCCATGAAATCCCAATCAATTATTCTCTGATTGTTTTCAATTTTACCAAACTTTGATTCGACCAATTCTTGCATCGATCGCCTGAAATCATCGTAAGGACTAGGCGAATACGATAACAAAGCAACACAATTATCAGGAAGAGCATTATTATGATCACGATCATGATGATCATGAACATGATTAACCATGATAACCTCTTTTGTTGGTGATGCCGTTGATGATGAATTTGAATTACTCGAATCAGCTTCATCACTGTTTGATAAAGATAGTGCATCTTCCATCAATGACCCTGAATTTCCCGGCTTCACGAAAAATCGTGCTGATCCACAAAGATCTTGAGGTGGTGTTGTAATGAATCTCGGTGATTCAAACAACCAGGAACCAAGTTTTAGTGGTTCCTCGTTGTTTCGTCCATCCGAGATTCTTTTGTTATTGTTATTATTGTTGGTGTTGGTGTTGGCGTTGTTGTTTTCGGTTTCTTCATCATCTTTGAAATAAAGAGACTTAAAATTCTCGAAAAGAAAACGGTCAACGTCAGCTAGTGTTGCTGCATCGTTGATTTTGTTATTAACGGCGTTAGATGATGACATGTTTCTACCGTTGTCTAAGGAAAATGATGGCGTTTTGGGATGTTTACAACCAGAGAGCATTTTGGTTAGTGTAATTTGAGGATGAGGTTTTTTGTTTTTGATTTTGTTGAGGTAATCTTGAAGGGTTTTTTGAAGCTTCTTAGGCATTTTTTTTTTGTTGCTTGAATTGAACAATTGAACAATGAAATTGATGGAATGAAGTTGATGGAATAAGTGATGAAAAATTTCAAGGTGAAGAGTGTGGTTTATGCATAAATAAATAGTAGGAGATGGAAAAGAGAGGAATGAGGATAAAATAATAAAAAAAAAGTAATAAATAATGATAAAATAATATAAATAAAAATTAATGTTAGTTGACTAATATATGTTTATGTATTTCTTAAAGATATTATATAGTTTTTCATAAAAAAATGTTATTATATAGTTAGGGGAGAATTTGGTGAAACGCATGGTCTTGGTTGAGTTGAGAATCATGCTTCTTGCCAAATGCCATTACAAAAAGTATATTTTGATTCATTGCATAAGAACTTGATTTTGACAAGATGCATGCGAATTTCTTGATATTGACTAGTAATCTTTTTTACCATTTCTTCATATTTTTTGGAATTTAATTTAATAAGTAACTATGGTAAAAGAAATACTACACTTTTTTTTTACCATATTTTGTTGTTGAATGTCTTTTTCTTTTGTTGAATGTTGACTGATATTTTTTTACTCAAGAGTTTCAATAGGTTTTTTTGAACAAGAGAGTTTCAATAGGTTAAAATATATACTTCCTCCGATTTTTATTAGATTTGTAGACTAAGCGATAAATACCATATGAAATTTCACACAAAATTTTGAGGTCCTGCATTTAAATTCGGATAAAGATATTTAGTCTATTTTTTTTGACGTTATCGGTTAAATTGAGTGTTACATAAATACTCTTGTAAACTTTAAACATAAAAATAAAAGTCAAAATGTATTTTTTCAAAGTATTTTCTTGAATTTAAGACCGACATGATATTTTTTATTTTGACCAAAAGTGCTTCAAATCTTAGGCATTAATATAAACAAAAAATTAATTCTTTTGAAGTTTTCTTTTTTGGGCGTAAATCGAATATCTCTGCGTGCAACTATAGAGATTAATCTCAAATGGATGATAAACTCTCCATAAAAATTTTAACACTACTATGTGCCCAAGCAAATGATCGAACTCAAGATCTTGATAAAACTGGAAGAGACTCGCCATTTCATCTAAATGTTCTTGGATGACTCTTAAAATTATTATTTCTATTACACATTTCCTTTCATTCAAAAATATTTAATACAAGTTGTCGAAAAGAGTTTTCTTAAAAAGGATAATTAATAGATTTGACTTGTAATTTACATGAAATTGTTAAAAAAAATTAGAAAATTAATTATATTTATCTGAATTTTTTTAATCTCTATAAAAATAATATATTTTTATTTTATTTACAATAGCGATAAAGGGTAATTATCGTAAACTTACCTTCCCAACATAAAAAAAAGTCTTATAGGCCATTTAAATGCGTTTGACTTAATGAAAATTATTGAACTTCAAAAAAAAAAGTGAAACTTGCAAGGGAGCTTAAATGGTGAATTTAGTACTATAATTAATAGTATTTGACTATGTTTTTAAATATAGGATATGTTACTTTTTTTTTTCTTGGCGTCGATATGTTACTTTTTTTTACTCAATAGGATATATGTTACTTTAATATTTATTTATTTATTTATGTTACCAACTAAATATTTCATGGAATAAATTTTGTGAGATTTTTTAATTGAAATGACAAGATTTATAAGAAAATTACTTAATTGTTACTGTACTAAAAAAGTATGCAAAACGTGTCTAGTGCGGCTGATGTGTGAGCGTGCATGTTATATCGTGTCGACGTTCATTAGATGATTAAATTATTTTTAAGGTAATTTAATGAATTTTGAGTTTATAGATAATGCATTAAAAAAAAGTTTATAGACAGAGGAAAATAAATAGTACTGTTTTAATTGATTAAGTAACTTAAGAAAAAACATGATTTGATGTATACATTCAAGTTGAAGCAGAAATATTTAATAAGAAGTCAAAAATTTCAATAATTGATGTTTATTAGTGTATGGTACGTTGCCAATATGTTTTGTTGTAGTTTTTAAAAGTTGAATGAAATCCTTGTTTTGGAATTAAAATAATCCACCACTTGTTTGTCAAAGTGGTGTGGTTTTTTTACTTGTGTTGATCTCTTACTTTTGTGTGTGTATACTTAGAAGGTTAAGCTAGAAGTGGCTTCACATGTAATACTTAGTAAGCAATAGTAAATTTAGCTCTTCTAAAATTAGGAATAATGTCAATAGTTATGAACAAATATAGATGTTTGTGACCAACAATTGGTTTAGGTGATAAGAGTTTCGGTCTTCTTAAGCATGTAGTTGGAGATTTGATTTCTAACACATGTGTATCGAGAAAATTCAGTTGGGAGAGGAGAACTCACGTTGTGTGCCTCATAGGTTACCTGACAAAGATTAGTCATTGCTAACAGCGGAAGTAACAATTAGCAAGATTTTCTCTAAAATTTATTAGGTCACCTGCAATCAAGTTTCTATCATCAGACCATCCACCATTTATATTCACACATACCAAACTCAATAATGTTGAATGTATTAAGAGTCCTATATTTAAAGATAGTTTAAAAATACGTCTAGTGAAAATAATTTTTACACTACTAGTCAATTTTATAAGATTGAGTCAGATGAACCGAACAATTACAAATCTTTAATTTATGCATAGTACGGAAACTCTAATTCCTTTGATTAAATTGAAGGACAATATACATATACGGTGAATGCAAATTGCTTGGAGAACTAATTCATGAAAAAGAAATGATATCTTTTTGTACTGTTTTCTCTCTTTTTGAATGGTGCAAAAATAAAGAATAAGAATTTGTGGTAGGAAAATGGACCAACTGGTGCTAATCTACTAAACTACCATCCAACCCCATTAAAAATGTGCCTAAGACTAGTTGACCTATTTTATATTTTTATTTTATAAAAAAAGTAAATTGAAATATCTAACCCACCACTTTTAATGGCTATAGGAATTTGACCAAACAAAGAAATTAAATTTGTCCTCTCATATTTTATCGGTTCCTTATTGCTTCAAATGAGCACATTGTTCATTTTGATCGGTCCCAAAAAATATTCAATTCTGCCAAAAAGTGATGAAATATATGGGAATAAGAATTGTTGTAATTCTTAAGCTATGTTCTCATTCAAAGATTATTCACCCATAAAAGACGAGAAGATCGTATATATTATAGAGAGACATACTCTTTTGGATGTGGATGTGAAGACAGATATTTTCAGGCCAAATTAAATTAGAGAATTGAGAATAATAGTGTAATTTTCTTTTTTAACTAAAATTAACTTTCTTTTAATTAAAATATCTCTATTCATTAATCAAAGCCAATATTTGAAGAGTCATGAATAAAAGGTCCCCGTGTCAAAAAAAAAAAAAGTGAATGAAAGGTCCCAAGTAACTAAATATATTTGTTCAATCCAAACATCAGCTTTATTTATTTTTTTTACCGTTAGTGATGATTAATGTTGATCATCCTAAAATTTGTGGCAAACAAAGGATTAATTCTTCTCATTTAACTATTTTTTTTTCATAGGCAAGGGAAGAACTTGTAAGTCACATAAAAGACTTAATTAGTAAAATGGTTCTTTAAAGACATTTTTGGTTTCAGATTGATCCCTTAAAAAATATTTGAATAGGACCAAACTGATTAACGGATATGTCTTTAAAGGATCTATTTGGATTTTTTTTCCTTCTTCAAGGGACCTATTCAGACATTTTTTTTCTTTAAGGGACCAATGTAAAATCAAAAATGTCTTTAAGAGACCATTTTACTAATTAAGCTCACTTAAAATTATGTGTAATTTCTCCAACTTTTAGTTATTCTCAATAACATATAATATAATTTTATAATCTAGTTAAATTTTGCAAGAGTGATGTATATTATATAAACTTTTAACCAAACAGAAAATTTTGTTACATCTGTCACTTGTATAATTTGATCACTCTTCTCTCTATATACACACAATGTATATAATTTTATTTTTTAATTAAAATGTGTTTAAATTACATCAATAATTATAAATACTATATTTATAAGATGTCGGAATAAATATAAATAATATATTTCTCAGTCCTACTAGACCAGACCTTATATGCAAGGTTAGGTTTCTATAGCAATTGAGGATTATTACCTACACTCTCAAAAAGTATTTACTATGATGATGTAGCAAACACTAATATTGCCACTACTATTATCACGGTGAGTGTATGTATGGTTTGGTTCATAATGGTATAGAGGGTGTGGCTTAAGATAAATGTAAATATTATTTTTGGTCAAGATAAATGTAAATATTTAAAGTTATATGGTTCCATTTCCACAATGTCAGAAATTACAATGTTTATTCTTGTGCAGTGCCTAACTTAATATGGGTAGTGGAATGGAAGTGCCCCTAAAGTTGCAAATTGTGCCATGATTCAATAGTGTATATTGGTTTTGCACCTAATTTGATGTAGCTTCAAATTTTTGAAGGAACATGTATTAGCGCAGTGATTTAAGGGAACATGTAATCGCCTTATGAATTTCACTATAATATATTTATTTATTTAATTTTTTTTTTAGGAAATGAGCAATAGTTTGAGGATTTTTTCTTTGAAAAATCATCATTTTGTCTTAAAAGTATAATTCGCTGTTAAACTAGTCTCTCAATGTATTATTTTATTTGACTCAAGTCTCCATGTATTAAAATTGCTAATACTTCTCCATTGTCTCTTTTTATTAGTAATTTTATGGACTAAATTGACTAATAAAAAACACATTTGAAAATCAAATTAACTACTTAAAAAAATTTGAAGACCAAAATCACTAATAAATAGACACTTAGAGACCTAATTGCAATTTTAACAGATACAAAAGTGAATATGACAATAAAATAAAAACAAAATCATGGTTTGCCTTTTTTCTTTCTTTTATGTTAAGTGGAAGAGCTGGACAAATCAACACTGGTTGGTGACTTGGTGCCTAGGCTTACTATTGAAGAGCTTAATTGTTAATCTGTTCCATCCTTTCTTTGCCCTTTTCAGTTGTGCAAAGGTTCAATTTGGAATGATGTCCTCATCTTGATTTAATAGTTCTAGAGAGACACAGTAATGTAGTACAATTTTAGTATTCTTACACTATTTTTAATTCCAGATAAAATTTGATTTTGTGTCCAAGTCCAACCCAAAAATATGGTATCAAATCTATTTAAGATCCACCATGCCACCCGCATTTTTTTTTATTAGAAAAAACATGCTATGTCACCTGTATTAGCCCGCTCTAATCACACTTTAGATGTTCAATTCTAAATACGAGAGAAGAGTGTTGAGAATCTTATACCGGATAATTCTAGTTAATGTAACATGTTTGAGAAAATTTATCTTTTACATATTTTTCTCTATTCCACAAACTTGTGGCTTGATAGTAAGCATAATTTACATAACTTAATCTTCATCATTGGTACAATTAATGATCATAATCATATACAGTATATGTAATTTTATTACATTGGACTACCAACCATTTGAATGAGTGGATGCATATATACAAATAGGGTCTAACATGACATCTTCTGACATTCTTCAATGTTGGCTAGTTCTTGTATTCACATCACTGAAGTAAAATCATAAATAAATTCAGATACAATACTTAAGTAAGCACATTGATTAACAAAGTAAATGGTGATTATTGATTGAAGAATCAACAAATTAGATTGTGTTAAAATATTAACACAAACATATACAAAAACATATCATAAAATAATCAAAGTAGTATTATCTACCAAATTTTTCGATCAATAGTTCTAAATTTTACAATTTTGATCTTAACATTCCAATTTCTTTAAAAAAAAAAAAAAAAACCATGATATTTTAGAGTTGATCTGGGCATAAGTAAATTCTCTAGTTAATAATTTTTTTAACTACAACTTAAACTTTACCTCATAAAGACAATGTTGACGAACAATTGTCTGATTTATCGTACTCACTAAAACCTCACATGATAGTTTAGCCTGTAATTGGGACATTATTATCATATTAGCAGCATATAATCATAATAAACCATAACCATAAGCTAACTCAAATTATTAAAATAAAAATTGAGAAGCACACATAAAAAAGGAACATGTAAGTAAGAAAATGGTTTTATTCACCTTAATAGGAAAATAAAAAAATAGAATCCCCATTTTGCCCTTAACTTCACTAACCGTATCAAATGGCACCGTACCCTTAGCCAGATCCTCCAACAAAAACACTATCTCCGGCAACACACCAATGCCAGCAAATTCCAAGTCAGCATCCACAAACGAAGATCCCATGGCCCTCACGTGCCCATTCTCCGACGTCACGTGACCTAATGGTTTCCCCCTATAAGATACCGCCACGTCAACCGCTCCGAAATCCATTGAATACATGTCAGCATTTTGCACTCTCAGCGTGAGAAGCATGGAAATATCTACGGTGATGCGTGGCACACGATGTATCTTAATCTTCTTCAGTTTTAACCGTACGATCTTGAGATATGGATCCGACGGCCAGAAAATGTAGACGGTGGTGAATAAGAGTAGAAGACTCACCGTGCAGGTGACACGAAAACGGTAGGAAAAAACTAAGTGATTTTGATCTGTACGAGGTTGACATGGCCATGGGAGATGTGTGTAAGAGTAACATGATGTTTCTTTTGAGATTTTCATTTACACTTAATCTACCAAAATGTTGTGTGATTGCATTTACACTTAATCCTTGAAAAATATATGAACATTGAAATTTGAATTTGAAGATGAATTATTGGTTTGGTGAAGGAAATTGTGGTGGTGTTTCCTACTTTGTATTTGTGTCTATGTTTGATTTGTCTTTTCTCTTTGTTATGTTTTGGTTAAATTGTTCTTAAGTCATCAACTTAACTTAGCTTGTGTTCTAAGTACACGTTAAAATGGCTTTACTTTTGAGTCCACAAAACTCGAAGGATTAGTATTTGTAGTTTTGCGCAAATAATATCTAATTTACGCCAAAAAATAAATAAAATGTTTTCTTTTTCCACCTTTTAAATTATGTTAAAATCAAGAATCCATTAAAGAATAAAAAGTTCACAATACAATTATGTTAAATTGTTCGAGGTAGGATCTCAATGGTGGCCGAAGTGGATTGCCACACAAAGGACTAGGAGTTGGTGGGTGGTACATGCAACTGCAAGTACTCTAGCGCTAAAAATTGATTTCGTTAGGCTCCTATTCGTAGGCGTAAGTAACCGAAAACTTCTCAACCCACCACAACATTTCTCGTTCACCCCCCAGCGCACAAAAAAAATCGGAAAATACGTTTCGAAGTGTTTTTCTAGTATAAAATTTACACCATCAAAAATTTGAAAAACGTTTTTCGAATTTTTTGTGGGTGAACGAGAAATGTTGTGGTGGGTTGAGAAGTTTTCTAAGTAACCATCAACTTTGAAGGGACTTGAAAAATGGGCCCGTGTTGGATTAATTCGGATTGGAGCTTTAGTCTAGTTCAAAACAGCTAAATAGAGTGAAATGAATGTGATGAGTATTAGTTAAAGTTAAATTAACATTACCGTTGAATCTTGATTAAGTATGAACATATTTTGCATTGAGCGGTTAAAAATGTTTAACGTAGTACTTAAGCCATGAGATTCTCTTATCAAATGAACTAGTTTTCTTAGTTGAACTTTTCTCATGCGATGAAGCCCTAACTTAATAAATCAACTGTATATCCTATTAGCTAGCTAGTTCCTACAAGATCAATGTATATAGATGACTTATACTACTCATCAATGAATTAAGTTTGGTTGTAATAGATCACTGTCAATAAGCTGGATTTTGAAAAGGACACATCACACATACATGGTTGAAGCTGCCAAAATGAGTTTGGATCTTTAAACTAGCTAGAAGACTATGGATTCATAGTGATAGGATGCATGTGATATTTTGAAACCTTTTTTTCCTTTTATGTTCATACGTATAGCAGCATGTTAACTTAGAATTTATTTGGCACTACCAAAATCCAATCAATATTGCTTAATAGCTAGAATGTTGTATAGTAGTATAATGGATAAGAACAGCACAAAAGAAGTCCCTAAGATTGAAATTACATTTGACTAACTACCAGTCAACACTAGTCAAAACTACCAGTCTCTTACCTTATTTTCTGCCAAGTTCCCAATGATAAATGCTGCTATAGCAGTTTCTTTGATATACAAATTATAAAGTGCATACTCTCTTCCATTTACAAATTTCATCATTCTCTACAACTTATTGGTATGTCAAGACAAGGGAATAAGATCATTCAAGCCAAGCTGGTAGGTATGTCTTACCTTATTGCTAAATTTTGTTTTTGTTTTTGTTTTCAGATAAGATCATATAGTTACTGATTTATAGAATTTACATGGCTTTTCTTGTAGGTACTTCTTGGAGACATGGGAACAGGAAAGACTAGTTTAGCATTAAGATTTGTTAAAGGCCAATTCTTTCAGAATCAGGTTTACTTCCATTTGATATCATTAAATAAAAGCTATTTTTTTCATTCATATAATTATTATTGAAGAGTTTAATTAGTAACCTGAATATTGATCTACACACATAGGAACCAACCATAGGAGCTGCATTTTTCACACAAATATTATCATTATCTGAAGCTACTGTGAAGTTTGATATATGGGACACAGCAGGACAAGAAAGATATCATAGTTTGGCTCCTATGTACTATCGCGGTGCAGCAGCAGCGATTGTTGTTTATGATATCTCTAGCATTGTAAGCATTCATTTTCTTAAATGCTTGTTTTCAGGCCATAAACTTTACAAATGTTTCTGATTATAATATCATCTCATTCCCTTCTCTATTTCAGGATACATTTGTTCGAGCGAAAAAATGGGTTCAAGAATTGCAAAGACATGGTAATATCTTTTCAAACACAGGAAATTAACAATTGCAATAGTAACATGTTTTGTATCTATATTTCATCAGAGTTTTTGTAAAGCTTATATTCATTAGAGTAAAATTATATAATCACTTTTTGTAGGAAGTCAGAAGTTAGTGATGGCATTGGTAGCAAACAAATGTGACTTGGAGCCAAAGAGAGAGGTTCAAGCTGAGGTTGTGTTTAAATCTTTTTCACACCCTTTTTCCTCTGCTCTTTTGAAACAAATATGTATTGGTGCCAGTGTCCTATATTTTTTACATTAGCAGTAACGAAGTGTCTGTGTCGTGTCATATGTCTATGTTAGAGTCAGTGGTTCCTAATTATATAATAGCTCTACAACAAATCCCTATTCCCTTCTATTTTTCCTTGTATGTTGTTTGAGTAATTTAGATTAACGCAGGACGGAGAACAATTTGCCCAGGAGAATGGAATGTTCTACATGGAAACATCTGCTAAGACTGCTGAGAACATCAATGAGCTTTTCTATGAAATAGGTATGAGGCTTATGTGCTGAGTGTCCACTTTAGCCTATTCAATTATTCTCCTCCAATGGAGTAAAAATTATATGAAAATTTATGAATCAGATTTCAATACTCTATTAGTAAAAGAACTTAATCATAATGTAAGGAAATAAAGCATATTTGTTAAGTGATTGTTTCTATCTGGTAAATGCAGGAAGAAGACTAGCAAAGGTTTTACCACCAAAGCAAACAGGAATAAATTTTAGAAATGAAACACAAGCACATGGTAGAAAGTTTTTTTGTTGCTCAACGTGATATTATCATGTAATCAAATCACAGAAAGGTGTCCTTGATTTCCTTGTTGAAATGCATTGACATCTGAATAACTTCAATGTTTTCCTTTGTATTTTACCTCTTATCTTGGAGTCTTTTTCACAGTTTTTTCTTTTGGCTATATAATAGTTTTCCTTCAAACTGTGTCTCCTTTCTTTGTAAATAAATTCAAACTTAATGAAATGCTTGTGTTGTGGATTATTAACAAATTGACATAGATAATGATTATCCTTTCAAACTCAAAAAATCATGGAAATCGATCATCTCGCGTGAAGTTTTCACGAGGGAGAAGTGTAATCTCCCACCATTGAAACTTAAACTGGTCTCACCTTTTTCTGTCATTGTTGAAACCAAGTTAACACGTGGTTTCAAACTGGCCAGTATGCAGCTTGTTCAAATGGTTTCAGGAGATCTACATTATTTACAAATATGATAACGATTAACGAAGACCAAAAGCACAGCATAGCATATGATAGAACAATGCAACATGTACAATTTACAACAAGGGCATCAATAGATTCAATTTTCATGCCATGAAATTATATCAAAATCCAAATATTTTATTTATCATTATAATAATACCTAATGAAACCTTCAAGGTTTATCCCCAAATTAGGAGATCTCAAGAGTAATAATATCATATAAGATATCCAAGAAAAAATTAATTTACCCACAAAAAATAAATAAATACACAAAGCACCTCATGATAAGTTCTGGCCCAGGTGCTGTGATATATAGCATAATTCCATGTACATTTTAGAACATTCAAGAGAAAAATCACACATAGCCCTGAAGAGCTCTGGCATGCGGTTTTTGAGACTTCCCAAAGTTTTTTGCCTCACTTGAAGGCATTGTTTTTCATAGGCTGCTTCCTCGTCTTCCAACCTCTTCCTCACTTGTTCAACCAAAAACTGCTTCTCTGTAATAACTTCATCGGGAGCATTAGCATCTTCTGCCTTATCTGGATCAACATCTTCTGGCATTTTCCTTTGCATATACTTGTGATACCAATCCTCAAATTGCCTGGTTTTGCGGGAAAGTTCTTTTCGAGTATCCTCACATTTCCTCTTACAAATCATCTCTTCTTCTTGCTGATTGAAAATAGTATCTATCACAGCAGCAAAGTTTCCGATAGCTGTCTTAGCAAGCTCATCGGGAAGTTTCTCTAGACGGTCATGCCATGCATGGAGAAGACCCTGTAAAGGCGGACTTCTAACTCTTGGAGGTGAAGAAACTTTCTCCTTCAAACTGCTCTCAATAGGGATGAGGTTTAATTTTAACCAGTTAGTTAGGGACTTTATGTATCCCTTTTGATTGTTGACTAGCAACTCAAATTGTGTATGCCACTGTTGTACAACAACCAATAGCTGATATGTTCGCTCATGATGGTGTTCACTAGTCTGCTTAGGGGATTGGGAAGGGTCCAACGATCTCAGTAATTGCACAGTCTCCAATTGCTTCTCATGGCGAGATAGCATTTCTTTCCACATAGTGGCCATCCTGCAGTCAAAGAAAAAACCTTTCAAAATTTGCAGAGAAGCTTGTATGTGTTGTATGGATATGATTGTGCATTCATACAGATCTAGTATTGCAGGATAAACAACTTCCCTGCAAGAATCATGCAGCTTACTTTCACTTAAATAGAGTTTAAACAAGTATGCCATGAGGTAAACATTACTTTAGACATGAATGAAGAAGCATTTGAAAGATGTGGGGGAAAAGTAAAAAAATAAAATAACACACGTTCTGTTGGGCCGTGAGTTGCGCAATGCCCAATGTGCCAATCCAACCCAGTGAGGCTTCCCCCTCACGGCCCAACACATTCAAGGCTACAACTACAAGACTAATAGACATCTATGATTATAAATACAAATTTCTACATTATAACTTACGCATCAACAAGCTGGACAAGTCTTGGATACAATTGTTCATCACGTAATCGGTTAATCTCTGAGACTGTTGAATCCAATGATTGCATATCTACAATATATCTTGTATGCAAATGACTGACAGCTGCTTTGGATTTCTCCAATGATTCCGAGTTATTAGCTCTTTTTTTCAGCCTGTTTAGTGTGGCAACTTTTCTTTGGTACTCAAACTTCATTAGTTCACCAGCCTAAAACATTATACGAAGTGGAAAATTTCAGGAAAGAACAACAAAAAACTCATACACACATGGTTGCATGTTTAACCGAAAATTAAGCAGATATAGAGCAGTAGAAATATGATAGGCAGACAGAGAAAATAGAAACTAAACTTAGCAGATGCATACATTTATATCTTGACATATAAAGTAGCATGACTTTATAAGAAAATTAAAAGCCGACTTGATTTTACAAAACTCCTGCCATGGCATGGCCGCATGGCCATGAGTTTATAAGAAAATTGTAAAAATTTAAATAGAAAAAAAAGGTGACCAAAACCCCTAGTACTTAAGATTTGACTCAGTCAACTTACCTTAACTTCATCATAAAGTTTCTTTTCCCAAGCTAACAACTTGTCCAAGATGGTAGCATGAGTTTCTTGCTCATCCGAGTCAAAATCATCCTTCCCATCATCCAAATTAGGTATTCCTTTAAAGGATCGATTCCAAGTAATAACTCGCATGACCCTTGCGGAGTGATCAATGTGTCCTATGAGAAGATAAAAATAATAAAAGCTAAGCACAAATAAAATTCAATATGAAACATATACTGAACAAACAACAAAAAACTTGTATACTAGGAGGTGTCAACTAAATATAAACTAAATGACACAAAAAGCCACATCATAGATCATGTATAATGAAAAATCATTAAAATCTAAATCGTTCTTTATGATTTTTCCTAATAGTTCCTTTGCTTCTAACTATAGAACTGTCCTCTATCTTATCCACCCTAACAACTAGTGCTTGTTCATATCTTTTCCTTATATGTCAAAACCAAACACGGCAATACATACAATGAAATCTAGCAACTCCTGTGAAAAGACAAACATGCATAGAATTGTTTTTTTCTTTTGGTAAAAACTAGCAACTCATACAGTGAAATCTATTCATTACATCATCAAACAATTATGCAGTAAGGTATGGTGATCTCAAAATTGACGCGGCTAGAGAAACAATGGAGTTTCAAATTTCCACAATCCATATAAAAAGCTACCATGGTATGCAATGCAGTACAATACCTCTATTATCAGCAAAATTAGAGTGATAATGCAGTCTAGTGGCCTCAAGCATCTTTGAAACCTCATGAGCACTCTCAGAAGCCTTAAGAAAATGATCATCAAGAATAGCAAAAATCTCCACCAAATTAGCATTATGTTTCACAATCCTCTTTCCCTCCGTTGAAGGAGGCGTAACCGGCATCTTCACCTTCATCCCCGATAGCATAGGTGACTCCATCGGCGACTCAATCATTTCCTCAGGCTCAGGAATATGCTGAGGCTCATGAATAGGAAAAGGAACCTCAAGATCAACACGTCTTTGAGTTGGAGCTTCTTCCACAATGCCAACCCTACTAGGTCTTGGCATATACTCCATCCTATCCATCCTGTTAAAAGTAACTTCTTCTTCACCTTCCTCATTCAAGCTTGGTCCTGCAATGTTCTCCATTGGTGGAAAAAAATACTCCCAAGCAGCCGAATTTTGCTGTGGATTCGGATTCGACATAGTATGATGATGACTATTATGATTATCATTACCAATATGCTCACGACTCACCGGCGGTTGTTTAACCAACGGCGGTGGCATAGGCGGTGGAGCTTCGTCTTCAAAATCCAACCTTCTATTACTATTACTATTACTATTCACACCCCCACCACCACCACCACCACCACCAACACCAACACCAACACCAACACCCCCACCAGTGTTTCTGTTAGTTCTTCTTTTCCTTAACGAACCTTCATCCTCTAACTCTCTATCTTCATCTTCTTCCTCAAGAATAGGTTTATGCAACGGATTGGACCGAGGATCGGGTTTAGCGATCTTGATTTCAGGCATACTAGCAGCACGATGAAGAGAACCATGGGAGAAATCAGGGAGAGGAGGTGGAGGAAGGATTGGATTCTCCGGTGGTCTTGGTGGGTAGTTATTATCAGGGGCGGTGGAGATCGGATTTTGAACTTCGCCGTGAGCGAAGTCACCTAAAGCGGCGCCGGTGTTTTTGAGAGAAGTTGTGTAGGCGGAGTGTGCGGCGGCGAAAGCGTTACGAGTTGAAACAGCTTCTTTCATGAAACGCTTTCGCTCTTTGCATCGTAAAAGCGATTCTTCGTTTTCGATCTTTGATTGGTTACAACCCATAATCGTTGTTGTTGTTGTTGATGATTCAAAATTTTCAATCGATCATGAATAAGTGTAAACTGAAACTGAAACTGAAATTTTGAGTGTTTGTGTAGTAATAAATAATAATTAATTTATTTATTTATGATGATAATTTTGATATGATGAAATTTGGGGGCCAAAAAAACAAAAGATAAGTTGAATTTTGCAGAGAAAAGTGAAAAAGTAAGATGAAGAAATGCAAAGAGTGTTCACGGAGAAACTTACTAGTTTATTTTTCTTTATTTTTTTATTACTATTATTTGTGTGTCTTTGAGGAGGATACACTACAACTACAAGTCTACAACTGTTACGGTTTAGCTGTACTGTACTAGTAGAATAGAGTATGATAAAATACAAGTGAATTGGGATTAGTGATAATAGAGTTATTTATATCTGTGAGTTCTAACATGGAAGATTACCGTTAATTTTGATCGCTCTTAATAATATATTAAATAATTTTTAATTTTTTTTAAAAAATTAATGGATGATCTATATAATATAAATTTTTAATCCTGAATTTTGTAAAATTCGTATTCATTATGATGTTTTTGACTACTTGTGTACCATGGAAGACTTCATCAAGTCTTTCATGTTAGCCAAAACCTATTTATACTAAGTAGTTTGTTAAATATTTTATGCTATTTCAAGAAATAAAAAAAATTTAACTTTTGATTCAGTTGTGAAATTGAACAATATCTTTTTATTTTTTACTATAATTTCTCTGATCTTAATATAAGAAAGAGTTGATTTTTTAAATTACAGGAAAGGATTGATGTATCTTTTTTATGATATGGTCTGGATAGATATCTAAAAAATGAATTTATGATATGTACATTGAAGAAAGAGTTTTTTTATAAACAAATTTGATATTTTTTTGGTACATTACAAATTGGATATCTATTTGGCTATTTGCATTAAAATCTTAGAATATATATTATATTTTTTTTTTGTCTAGAATATATATATATATATATATATATATATATAATCTAAAAAAACACAACATATCACTTTTTTTTTACTGAACATATTGCATTCTTTTAGTCAACAAATCACGTTTTTATTGTATTTCCAAATAATTTGAGTGAAAACTAAAAAGAATCAGCCACTAGTTAAGAAAAACTTTTTATATTGAAACCATCACTTTTTTATTGTATTGAAACCATCACTTTTTTATATTTTTAAAATTTTATAGAGTCGATGGTACAAGTTTCAAGAAAAACTTTATCACATTTGATTCCTGAGTTACTAGTTAGTAGTCCGCCGTGAGCTTATCTCACTACATCACATATATTATGCAGAAGTTAGAGTTTAATTTCGGACACTTCACTAATTCATTTTTAACAACTAAGCTACTAAACATTAAAAAAAAGTTACTAGTTAGCATTTTCCAATTAAAAAATATTAGTGGATCAATTTTTAAAATATATTTAAAATTTCAACGACGACGTTTTTTTTGGACACATTGTTGTTTGAAAGTATAAGTTAATGATCATTCTCATTTTTACAATTAAAATATTGACTTAATTGATATCAATTTGACTAACACAACAAAAAATAAAAATTTAATATGTACTGAACTGGCTTTAATCATGTCATTGTTTAGCCACAAAAATTAGGAGAATTGCAATTTTTTATCTCAAAGAATATTGTAGATAGTCGTTAAAATTTGTAATAATTTTAAGCACTAATCTACGGTGAACTACTCGTAAAGATGGTACACTGTAACACTACTCATTGAAAGATACCGTAAATTAATTATGAGAAATGTTTTTTTTGTTGATACATCCCGCAAAAAGAAAACAATTAGAAAATTAAAGAACACTCGAGGGATTGCATAAAAAATAAGACTTCAAAGCTTTGAGAACGAGTCTAAAAAATTATGTAAATCTAAAGAATTAAAGGTTAGCTACCCTAATATATTTCCTTCTTGCTAGATATGTTTACCCTAAACTTGCCAATTCATATTCTTGAGATCATATGCGCCTTATTAAAGTATGAATCCTTCCATTGACCTTAAAGGAACATCACATTAGATATATATATATATATATATATATATATATATATATATATATATATATATATATATGAATATTTTTTTATGAATCGTGGTTCAAATTTCATATACTCCACTTATTCACCTCAAAGATGAAATTTTAACCATTAAATTACTTGGAAAAAAATAAACAACTTGAAATGAAATATAATCACTGAGAATTTAATTTACTGTCATACTTTTTGCACGTTTTACTGTTGTGATCGTTGCCCCCTTATGTTGTTTACAATCTTCAAAGCAATTGCATTACTGTCACCAGCACAAACAATTCAAGGGATCTGAACCCAAACAAAGCCAACAAACAAGCCTGCTTGACAAAGGCCACTAAAACATTCTCACATCAAACCAAAACCTGATACTTGGCACGCTTATGATTACATAATACCAAAGGATGTGTGACCGGTGAAAGAATTCCAGCCATATATCTGTTAGATAACTTTTCAAATTAAAAAGTATAGCTAATAAGTCATCTAATAATAATGCTATACAGTTGAAGTTAAAAAAACAGCTGCATTTTAATTCATTATAAAAAGTTGAGCAAAATAAATTAACATCGATAATAGAATTCAACATCAAATTTTCATCCTGGGGTAACTGATGTTTCATGTTTTGGTCCACAGTACTTGATCTGCCAAATCTCGACATCATGTGTTCTTTCATATTCTTTAACATACTGTGGAATTTGAGAGATGTCTATCTGCTTGCCAGCAAATTTAGGCATGCTTGCGGCGGGCTCAAAGCTTTCAATTGCTGCAAAAAGTTATGTTAAATCAAGCACTCCATAATGATTAATTATGTGAAACTAACTCGCACTAAAAACACATTTTCCTTGACTACACTATGTGGTTATGGGAGCTTACCATCCTCATCCATAAGATAGCTGCGAAAATGTGAATATCCATTTGCAACGACATCAAGGTCAGAAAAACTGAAGTTATAGCGCTTTTCCAGCGCCATGTATAACACCTAGAAATAGATGGACTAAGTCAAACAACTACTATTGAATATTGCACTCATGGCTCAAAACATATCATTCCTACGACGTTCCTGCCCATACTCCATACTCACCATTATATATTGTTGATGGAACAACTCTCAATATTTGTGACGTTTCGAAAGCAAAACATCACAATTTTATAGCATTTAACACCAAGTTAACACATACCTTAGTTGAATCCCTTGACATTAATCTCTCTAAGGTACTGAAGAATGCATCGGTCAGGTCATCACTATAAATTACATCAGCAGCCAGCAGCAAAGAAGCATTTTCTACATCTTCAATTTCTTTGAAAGTCCAAGAATATCTGGATGACACCATAAAGTGATTGTCATATCATATGCACCTGATATTTACTTTTTAAAAGATAAAGTAGCTATGCGCATCCCACAAAATTATGAACCAGAAGAAAAAGATTCCAAAACACATGACATATACCAACATTGCTGTTTCAAGTCATAAACTCAATCCCAACACCAAAAGAAAAAGAAAGAAGTGATAATTTCTTGGAAAATTTTCATCAAAATAATGAACTTTACCTTTGCGTGCAAGGAGCTTCTTCTACTCTTGCATTGGGAGGCCAGGAATCAAACCAATCAAGCTCACGTACATAAATAGTGGCTGAATTATTCAATAATCCACGATTAAGCTGAACATTCTTCACACAGTTGTCAAGTATTTGATTCCCATGATCTGCCATCAAATAAGTATCAACCTTTTAATTAGGTTATCATACTTAAAAGATCACTAAAACTAATGGATACAATAGAGCTGGGAAGTGTGGCAAGTCAATTAAAAGAATACACCATACCTGTTACAAACACTGTCTTAGCAGTACGTGCAAGTAACAAACCTGCTAGGCCTAGCAACATAGTCGAAAACTAGAAATCGTAAGCATTATAAAAAAAAATCTTTATAAAAACATATGAAATCCTTTCAAATTGACAGATTAGGTTATTCCTCTCCACAGATCATTAAACTAATCTCGAGGAGTACCTCAAATCTTTTATTAAACAATCAACAATTGAAAAAAAATAAGTAATACCGTATTATTTATTGTTTCTATTCTCATTTGTTAAAATGGCAACAATACTTTTTTGTGTACTAAATTCCTACGATAAATATGTCTTGGTTCGATCCTCAGCTCCATTGTAAACAAAAAAACATGTCTGTGCGCCGATGAATTCAATTATCAATCTCATCAATGATTTAGTTAATTATAAGTCAGAATGAAGATTTTAGGTTTTGTAATACAAAGGGATAGTGATTATGAATATATACCAGTTCCGGCGCCAAGTTCTAATGCAACAACTCCATGAAACTCAGATGAACACAATGCTTTATGCAAAATAAAATCAGCTAACACAAGTTCAGCTCTCCATACCTAAATTAAAGAAAATTAACAAAGTGATTAGTGATACATAAACAAAATTTGAAAAATGAAAAAAAGTACTAATAAGAAATTGATTAGAGATTTACCTGTAATCCAACATTTGGAATTGAAGAAGTGATATTATGCTGAATTCTCACACAATAGCTATTTGATAAATTATTACCGGCGCGGCGGCGAGGTAATAGAAGATCACCATCTTGATCAAATTCTAAAATCTGAGTTTCTAGAATTTGTTTACTGTTGTTATCAACATCTAAAAATTAGGGATATAATAATAATTTAGAGTTTATGTTTGTTGCATTTGCATCTAAGTTCAGCTTCCGTTACACAAAAATTGAATTGAAGAAAGTGTAGAAAATGAAGATGAAGAGGAGAGTTATAGTTACCGTGAGGAAGTGAAAGGGAAATGGTGAAACGGGAAATATGAGGACCGGAGAATCCGGGTGGGCAGCCTAGGTGGACTTCGCTCATAACTTCTTCATCGCCGCCGTGTACGGCTTCTTCTTCTTCATTTTCCGGCGACGGAGCTGAATGCTCCATTTTGTGGTACAAGTGCATCTCCGTAAATTAGTTATTATTTTTTTTTATAAAAATAAAAACAATTTTTATTTTTTAGTGTTAACCCTTTGGTTTTTCCAAGAAATAGGAGTACCGTACGCATACCAGTATCCGATATCGGTAGCGTCCCTGTACCTAGGCAACGTAGGTCGGGGGTAAGTAAACTTAGTCCTCCCAGAAATCAAACTTAAGTTATCTCCAACCATTCGTTGTTGAGAGAAGAGAGTTAAACATGTGAACTCAATCGCTAGGGTTTGTTATTTTTAATCTAATTGAGAATCCAAAATAAAATTAAATAAAAAACTAATCAAATTATTTCCTTGGTAAGTAGTACTAAGTAAAGCATATATTGCTAGCTAGACAAAATGGAAGATATAGCTTGTGTGTTTGGATCCGCGTTTAAACATCGAATATCACTTCTCGATGCAAGTTTAATGTGAGAATCCTGAAGCTAAAAATCGAAGCTTCACGCGGTATTCTACTGTAATTTCATAAAATTGGTCACAGAAACCAAGCAAATGTTGGTCCATCATTTCTAATTTTGTTATATTTGATTGTGCATCAGAGTTCTCTTATCAAAATTAAATCATATATTACTCGTGAATTTGAACACCGCCTTTTGAAATTATATGGTCGAATCTAGAACTGGTACAATATAGTAACAAAATTGCATTAGAATTACAAATGTTTGAATTGAAGGATCGAGAGCATTGGCGATTTATAGCTTGTAACAAGGTCTCAGCTTTAAATTGTACATACTCATTGGGTCAATGGAGAATGGATAACAAGAAAGAGTATATACAGTACTCAATGGAGAATGAATAACAAAAGTGACAGAATATCATTGATTTATCATGTTCTTCTGAGAGATGCTAAACGAGCCGACAAATCCTCATAATCAGGTAGACTAGGATGAACATGTCCTGAAACTTCTGATGTTGTCCTCAACAATTCAGGTACTAAGGAAGTAGCTCTTTGAGGAAGAGATTTTCCTCTCATAGTTGTTGGAACACTTGAACTTGATTTTCTATACCTTCTCTTTTGTTCCTTATCATTAGGAGATTGTTTCAAAATCTGTTGCATTAAAAGTCCATCTAATATCTCTTTTTCGTCAAATGAGCCACCGGTTTTAGAAAAATCTTTAACTATGTTTTCCTCCGGTGGTGGTCTGAGAGGTCTCCTTCTAACCGATCTTGGTACCGGCTTTTCTGCAGTTAGAGCTTCTGGTGATTTCATCAAATTGTTTTCAACTTTATGTGTTTTGATATAAGGTGGTGGAACAGATTTATACGAAAATGGTCTCTTAATTTCTGCTTCGTCGTCCTCAGATGCAGTTTCTATTGAACTTGAACAAGCCTTTTGGTCATCAATGGATGACCTATCAGGAGTAGTAGTTTCACTGTCGGTTCTTCTTAGCATCCTCCACCAAGGATCGTCATAGTTGATGTTGTCATCATTAACGTTCTTTTGCAATTTCAGTTCACCGTTATCCTTTTGTCGGTCATCATGTTTTGGCTTCTCATTCTCCTGCAAAAGTTTATCATCATATTTAGGCTTCTCTTTCTCCTGCAAAAGTTGATCGTCATGTTTAGGCTTCTCTTTCTCCTGCAAAAAGTATCATTCATTATTTCATTTCCTTTCAGTCAGTCATCAGTAGCATGAGCTCAAACTTTTAAGTGCATGTCTCAATCAGCGATGAAATTGACAGAATCACAGTGATTTTGGCAAAAACTACACTTAAAGTTTCAAAAAATTCACCGTGCCAGTGTGATTTCGACAAACTCACCGTAAATCCAAACATTCACTAAGACGACAACATAGCCTTATATTTCGTATATGTTAGGTGAGTGAAAGAAAGTTACCTGATGTGAAATTGGCGAATATAGTCTTTGCTCCAAAGCCTTCCTATCCCATTCAATGGAGAAATCTTGAGCTAAATCATGCAATAGTTGGATCTTCATTTCTTTTGAAGGAGGATTTTGCCTCAATCTCTCGATAAACTAGTGAAAAACAATTATTCAAATAAGTGTCGAAAATTACAAAGAAAATAACTTATACTAGTAATGAAATGTGAGTTAGTTTACCTCTTTACTTGTGTAAGGTTCAAGAGTATTTCCGAATTTCTCTTGAAACAAAGTTCTCAATTCGCGTAGTTCAGGAAGATCAGAAAACCTTGCAGCAGCATATATCAAAGATGGTATAGCTTCTTTGCACTCATCAGGGCAATCACTATGGAAGAAAATCATAATCAGTGGCAGAGTGATCTAGAACATGATTTGTATCTGATTATTATGAAGAAAATCATACCTTTGCTTAAAAAGGTCTCGAACATGACCCAACATGCATTCAACAAACTTCGCGATGAGTTCGTAGCAAGCTGCCATGTTTTGCTCCACCAAAAATCCTTCAGCCTGTTTTCAAATGCAAACACTTTTAGCATACAAATTTAGGCCTGATTAGAAGCAACAGGATAATCAAGCGCTTATAACATAAGTGCTTATGTATAAACATAAACATTTTCATATAGGCTAGAATCTGTTTTCATCAGCTATCCTATACAGCTTATGGAAATAAGCTAAAAACATCTTATAGAATGTCATAAGTTATTTTCATGAGCTCTCTCAAACAAATTCCTATGTCAGCAAATAAGTTAATCCAAACAAGACTCTAATATATCAATATAACAATAAGTTTCTTCATATACAAGAAAAAAATTATTTAGTCTAACTGTATAATGTAAAATTCATTCATTATTATATATATCAATATCAATCCAAGATTCAGATCAATAATAGGAATCTTTGTGAAACAATTTAAAATAACATAACATTGGTGAAAAAGAAATATTCCTTACGCTACAATCCATGCCAAAAATAAAGGTGACAAAAAAGTAAGAAAAAAATTTCATGGAAAATTAATCAAAAATTAAGAATGAACACAAAAATAGAAGGAAAAAATTACCCTTCCATATGCATTGTAATCAAGAGAATTCCTGAGAAGATCAACAATATCATTCTTCAGAAATTTCTGCACTGCATTCTTCTTCTTCCTTATAGTCTCTAACCTCATCTTTATCAACTTCAAGCATGTTTTGCTGTTTCAAGAATCAAAAACCAAAAATAAATAAAAAAAAATTAGAAACATGTTCATAAATTTTTTTAAGGAAAAATTATAAACAAGAAAAAGAAACCATTTGCTTGTGTTTACCATTTTGTGTTGTTTTTTGGCTTCAATAATTCAAACATTTTTTAAGGTGGCAGAGATGAGAAAAGAATTCAAGAAATATGAAGATAAAGAAGAAAAGAAAAAAGATCTTGATATTGGTTTTATAATGAAGAAGAAAACTTAGAGAGGAAGATTAGGATATGAAAGAATGAAAAATGAGGTGTCAAAAGAGAGAAAAATAGAATATAAAGGGTGTTGTCTCTCTGGATTTGGTAACCATTAAGAAGAAGTGATTATTCATGTGACTTATTGGAACAAAAGAAAGAGAAAAAAAAAATGAAAAGAATTGGTTATTGAAGTCAGTGATGGCAGAAGAATAAGAAGGTTAAGACGTAAAGAATGTTGTAATGAAAAATATATGAATGAAATTATGAAAGTGTATTTGTGTTTAGAGAGCATGTGTTGTAATGAAATTTTCGTCGCGCAAGGTACCTATAAGGCGTCTTCCAGGGTGGGAGAGGCCGGGTGATTTGATCTGTTCAATTTTAAAGCAATGGTTGAGATTAACTACTGCGTGGATTTGGACAACACACAATCGCGATTCGTGGATTTGAGTGTGTATAATTTTTTTTTAAGATCTAACGGTCTAACAACTGTTGCACTGTTAACGATCCGGTTTCCGTGTGAAGCTGCTTCAAGAATCCAGCTAGATGTATTGTGTTTTTTGTATGTATGTGTTTGTTTTAACCGTTAATAGGTTAGAAAAAACTAAATAGTAACACTATTTTTTAAATAAATAAAACAGCAAATAATTTGGTGTACTTAATTAGGGAACATATAAGTGGTTTCCCATTTTGCATCCGAATTAATCTCAATTAGGTAAAAACAATTAAAATCCAAAAATCGATATGCATTTTATTTTTGGCAGTACAAATTTTGGGATTTGTTTCTACTAATAGTACTCATCAAATATACTGTAAGTTTTTTCTTTTTTTTAGGTATAAAAATATACTGTAAAAAAAAGTCCCATAAATTATCAAACCATACTTAGGACATTTTTTTTTACGTATAACGACCAGCGGACTCTGCGTTCTTTATTTAACCAAAACATTGAACTCAAATATTATTAAATAAAGAACGTAGAATTCGCTCGTCGTATATTGTGCATATGATTAGAAGATATATACTCTTCAACATATATACTCTTTCATTTTACGTTTCTACTTAGAAGATATATACTCTTCAACATATTCCTCATCATCTTATCTATTCATGTGATGTGATGATATTTTTTTGGTTAAACCTTTGATAATGTACATTTTAAGTGTCTTATTCGAATCTTCAAATAAATAAATAAAAAAAAGGTGTTATTTTCAAAAGTCAAGGAAAAGTGAAACAAGAATATGCAATATTTCCATGCAGTTTTGGCATTAGAAGCAAGATTAAGTAACATTTTTTTATATGAAAGAAAAAAGACAACGAACAATCAGATTATGAAATTTGACAATTGGCAATAAGCTGAAAACATACAAAAAAGTATAATCTACCATTAAATTTGTTGAATTTGATCTAAATTCTAAATTGTTCGTTGGGTGTATATATTGTTTCGATATCTTCATCCTTTGAGTTAGCTTTTAGGATGAAATTTGTTAGAGATATTTCCAAAATATATAAACTTGGAAATAAAACATTGTATTACTGGATATAATGATTAAGGTTGAGAAATATATCAGAACTATTAAATATGGCTTAGTGACTGCGTGCGTAATCCAATGACCTGTAGGTATAGGGTTTGGTTCCTGGGTCTTCCTGTTTTGCGTTTTTATTGTCAATTAATTTGAATTATCATGATTCAAATTTAGTCGAACACGGATCCATTTGTTAAAGGTTACACACACATGCCAATAGACTAGAATAACAGTTACTGATATATTTTGAATTGTAACCGTTAATTACGGTTATTAGGAGCAGTTATTCTCTTGATCAAATCATGGTTATCTCTCTATAAATAAAGAAAGTTGGAAACAGTAAACATAAGAAAACTGACATAATCAAACCAAATTCTCTCCCACTTGCATTTTCTTCTAAATCATCCTTCACTTCATTAATGCATGAGTGAATTGTTGGAATCATATTTTTGTAAAATGTTATCAAAGATATGCTTGTTGTGTTAGTGCAAACCACTACAAGGTGATCAAAGTATCCTGCAGGGTATTCGCCGTACATCCCAATTGCATCCAATACACATTATTGGTGGGGGCGAATAGAACCTAAAGGTTAGTGTGAAAACACGCTTTGAATCTTTACGTGCATCTATCGGCGACATCTTCTTTGTTCAAGTGTTGCAGCATCTTCCCCAACAAAAATCTCCAACAAAATTCAAACTCATTTAATATGGTATCAGAACCGGATTAATGATTGTCATATGAGAATTGGACCCAGGGCCACACTAGGCGTGATGGTGGATGTGAAAGTTGTTTGAAGTTTCACATTGTTCAAATTCTCAAGCTCTCGAGTGTACAAACGTGTTTGGACACCATCATTCTTTGAGCTAACTTTTGTTTTATCGTCAAATAAAAAAATAAAATAAAAACTAAATAGTGTTTGCTCCCACGTACGTGATGCCGGCAATCAAAATTAGACAACCATTAGGCAACAATTTGTTACTCGAGAAAATTTCAATGAAAATTTTTTGTATGTTTTTTATTTTTTTATTTATCGATTTTGTGGAAACAAAAATGTGAGACTTCAAATATATTCGGACGAAAGATTGTTCAAGGCAAGGTAGATCCAAACAAAACAAAACAAAAAAGTTGTGACATGATTTGTGTTGGATTAAAAATATTCATATATTATTTTTCTTTTCTTGATGAACCTTAAATTCTTTTATGTTTATTTTCTCAAGTATTCTCTAAAAAGTTTTAAAGTTTTTTTTTTTACGACATATTTAAAACATGCATGTCTAAGAATATGTGTTTAGCTTAGTTTCTTTACCTTTGAACTTTAGCCTTTTTCTATTACCAAATAAAAAAAATCACATAAATAATATATTACCATATATTAATTAGAAATATAATATAATAACAAAATTAATAATTAGAAATATAGCCCGGCTTTGACAAAAAAAAAATATAGCCCGGCTTTGACAAAAAACATATAGCCCGTCTAACTCAGTCGGTAGAGTACAAGACTCATAAAGTCATAATAATTAGAATGAGGAAAAATCTAAACAGTGTCATCGGGGCACTAGCTAAGCATATTAATATGGATTTTTGTCTCGAAATTTGTGCATTTAACACATTAAAAACATAAAAAGGCATATTTTGAGCATTAACTTTAACAAGTGCTCCGGGGTACTGTTTAGCATGACCGTTAGGATAAAACATTAATAATTCAAAGAAATTAGTACAGTATTTTAGTTTAAATGATAATATTTAGTTTGATAAAAAAAATATATGATTGATGAAAAAAAACACACAAATTAGTATGACCACTCAATTTCCAAATATCCCTAGGCTGCTGCAAAGCCATACCTTTATGATCATTGATTATAATTTGAGGAGTTTTTCTTGTTTTATTTTTATTTTTTATTATATTACAAATTTGCAAAGTTAAAAAGCAGAGGTTCTTTGAAGCTTGATTTCAGGTTGTGATTTCTAATGTTCGGTTAGGGGGTGGGTACCCGTAAATGGTTGGTTCCATGATGATATGGCTTGTTCCTGTTTTTATCCTTTTACCCGAAAATAACGCTCACTTTGTCTATATCATTTTAGGTTGTTCCAACCACACAACCTTTTAGACTTTGTTTTAGATAAGGAAAATGTTTGGTAGACAATAGACACACTCATAGAGGTGCATACATCTTGAGAGAGATCGAGATGCGAATGTATAGGTTGCTAATGCGATAAATATTAAGAGAGATATAAAGAGAAAATAAGATGTTAAATGTGCATTTGGATGAAAATGGATTCTTTTCCGTCAAATTTTCTCATGTGCAAAGGTGAAGATTGTAACACTGGACCTCTTTGGAGATGATCCAATTCCATGTTTGGACATGAGAAAAAATATCATTCCTACTTAGAGAATCATACAATTATTTTATGAAATTATATATTTATAATTAAACTAAATATTTTGAAGTTTTTTTAATCTAAAATTTTGAGGCCAAAATTTTTATTTGTGCGGTTTGGCCCTTAGACCAATCTTAATTGCGCTCTCTCTCCCAACCCAGGAAATACTATGTAAATGATTATGGAGGAATACTTGTATGATCCATTAATATTTGGTCATAATTTGGTCACACTTATATAATTATGAAAAAGGTAAAAATAAAATAAAATAATATAGATTTTAAAATAATGTAATAAAATATATTGTTATGGGTGACTAAATTGTGTGACTAAATAGTAGATATATAATATCATACAAGTATTTTTCATGATTATTTCTTTTAGTTTTAGTTGATGATTCACAACATTTTCCTCTCTCACAACATTTTGCAATAGTAATTAGTTATTATCGGGAATAATTTGAGGTGGACTATATAATAAATTTAGAAGAAAAAGTAACTATATATTTCGTGCAGGTTAAGTTCATGTGCATGAAATTAAAAGGGATAGTGGAAGCCATGTGCCTCAACTGCTTTAGGTACTCTTTTATGTTTTTAACTATATAATTGTTGATATATATATAGGTTCACCAGTTCCTTATGATTCACCAAATGGAGGACAAAAGCCAACACATACTTTTTTGTACCTAGTAGATTACATATGACATAAGAATGAATTAATATGATTAGGCAAAGTTTGATGATTAGTAAGTAGCTAATGCTATCTGACATAAGAAAGGTTTTTGCTGCAAAAGCATGTCTCATGACTCATTGAAGGTATATATTGTCTTTAGCTTTTCATTTTTCAAAAATCTAAACAAATTGTATAAGTCATTCAGACTATAAATTATCTTTGTCCTAACATATACCATAAATTAGTACTAAAATGAAAAAATATATTTATACTATAATTGAAAGTTTATGATTTAGTAGAGACTAAAAACCTTATTCAATCACATATGTTGGTATTAAATACTGTCATGTGTTGAACATCGAACACTCTTTTAATCTTAAGTGTCGGTGCTAGATAGATAACAAGATATAGAGAGGGACTCAAATCATTAGTTCACACATGCAGTATGCTATCTACAACCTACTTACAAAGTGAGTTTAATAACCAAAAAAAATTCACTACTAAGTGAGTTTGAGTTTAATAACAAAAGAAATCACTAGCTAGTTCTTATTCCTTAACTAAGTAACATAGTGTACATTGTTATTAATCTTTCATACTATGTTTTTGTTTTCTCCAATTTAGTTTATTCTTTCTAATTGAATCTGAATTGGAGTAGAAAATTAACTAAAAATATAGGCAATAAGATGAAACTTGTCTAAAGTTTATATAAATAAACTGGCCTACCAAACAAGTTGAAGTCCAAATTATACACTCATACTACACTAACACTAGTATTTGTTCATCACTTTGGAAGCAGAACCTTAAAAGCATTACATGATTACCAGCTTATAGCTTCATTCTTGAATTCAATCAACTCTTTTCTTGTCCATCTATTTCAATACTTCTTGCTTTGTCAGAAATCACAGCATTGCCTCCAATTTCATGCAACACCTTCTCTTGGTTCAACTTTCCATCCACTGATTATTTGACATGGAAAAATTCATTTCTGTTTAAAATCATAAAACATCAGAAAAAATTTATCATGTCAGAAATTACCTTGTGTTTTGTTTTTTCTCCTCAATGTACAGCCTAAGCAGAAGATAACAGAAATTGCAAGGGCAGCTCCTATTCCAATTATAATCCATATCCACCACTTGTTTTCTGATAAACCAAGATCATAAATATTTTATTACATATACAAGAAATTACAAAATAAATTTCATAGTCCGTTGTCTTATTCTAATCGGAAAATAGTAGAAAGAGTTTCCGAAGAATTGCGTCTAAGTTTTGTCCAAGAAAATAACCTTTTTGATGACAATCATTTCCTCCACATTCATGAGCCTTTTGTTGAGTGCATAGAGAGCTTTTGATGGAGTTGCTATATCCACTTTGTTTATCATAGTATGTTGCCCAAAGCATTACACCGCCGTAGTTACTCGACATCCTTATGACAGGAAGAACAATCTCACACAACAAATCGGCCGGAACATAGCCACTACCTGCTGCTGCAGGGGAAGCAGGCAATCCCAAAAACACTTTTCCTGTCATCAATGACTCCGTCCATTGCTTCCACGAATCCAACAAATCATTGATCACTCTTTGGCTATAATCACATCCAGGATTGTTATAAAACTGTATCCAAACATAGTCAAACACACCCGTGTCAAGTGTCACACCTAATTGTCCATCAGGGAATGGACACTGAGGTGCGGCACTTAAGTAAACGTTTTGTGTTGAAGTGTTATGTGATTTGAGGAAAATTGCAAGTTCCTCCCAATATTGTTGTTTTCCATTGGAGTTCTCAATATCAAAATCAATACCATCTAATATAGCATCACCAAATGGACGCGAAAACGAGTTTCCACCCAAAAACTTGTTCCACAAGTAACCAGAAACATTTTTGGCATCGTCAGTTGAAGCTAAACCATAGTCGCCATCTGCTCCTCCAATTGAAAGCAAGACTTTGATTCCTTTCCTTTGGCAATTCTTGATGTCTGTGCTTAATTTTGTGCAATCATCGGAAGAAGGGTCACAATGATTTGCTAAGTTGATTTCAGGTGTTGTTCCATTCCCAAATTTGTTAAGAAAAGCTATGATTACATAGGAGTAGTTTTCTGTTGCACATGTTTCTGTTAGGGTACCCTCATTATCATTTTGACCCCAATAAATTGCAATGTTGTCTGATTCATCAGCATTAGACACTAAGAAGGTTATAATGAGTAGATTAAGAACCAAAGAGGAAGAGTAAAGTACTATTCTAATTCTAATCATCTCTACATCTTTTGTTTAGTGCCCAAAATAACTTAGTATCAATATTTGTTACCTATATACTATGCCATATGGTTTATATCTTTGAACTCCTTTGGTCACTTGGATTAGTTATGAGATTAACATCGACTCGGATGTTTAGGTCGCAACTTAAACTTTTTTGTTCCACCTCAAGAACATGTTCCGCATGAAACGAATCTTGATTCTATATCTCAGTATCTCACAAACTCGACGTTGCTTAACCAACTGAGTTACGCTCGATACATAACACTTTTATAAGTTCCCCATATAACATTTTTATATGTTTATTTAGTGCCGGCAATAATCATGGAGCATTTAGCTTAACATAAATGCACAAAGCAACAAACAAATCCTTAAAAAACAAGGGATATACATACGGCCTGAAAAATGAAGATACTATTACTACTATAGAAGACAAAAATGTAGGAAATAAAAAACATGGTTGATGTGGAATTTCTACAAACTCTACTAATTAAATGCACAAAAATATATACGTTTAACTTACACCTTTTACATCAATGAAAAGTGCCGTTTCTGAGGGATCACATAATCACCAAATCATAAGAAATTAAATATTAAAAATAAAAGAACGATAACAACAAAGCTGAATATAAAAATTTGACTATCATTAGTTGGTTCTGTGGTGATTGGCGCTGAACTTGATAGGGAAGATCACGGACCACGGTTCGATCCCCCACAACTGCGACCGGGAGGGGCTGGAACCACTTGATGTCAGAATTTACCCCTGAACCAGATTCAACCGGTGGTGAAAGCCAAAAAAAAAAAAACTGAATATAAAAATTTAATTAATACTATCATTTGGTGATTTGAATAAAAAATAAGACTTACGTGTAAAATATTTATTTATTTACAAATATAGTCCGTAAAAAAAAAACCAGTATGTAAAATATTTTTTAAAAATTGGTCATTCTTACTAATGTAAATTTTAACAGATATAAATTTTAACTATCATATACCGGATAAATTATCACGGATAAAAAATTGAAAATAATTATCATATGTGACTCCCAAATATCACGAGTTGTGTTGCGTTCAAGAATTGTCTCCAAGATCGAGCGTTCAATTGATTGAAACAGAAAGTTTTTGGCCTTCAAATCTTTGAGTTTGCTTTCATCTGCAAGCTTGGTTTGCTCTGGTGTTGCATTTGCAGGAGCAACAATGATGCCATCTTCAATTAGCGTCCAATACTCTTTCGATCGAAGCAAGTTTTCCATAAGCATTGCCCAGTGATCGTAATGGCCATCGAATTTGGGAATTGAGGGTTGCATATAATTGGATGATTCAGCCATTAGAGACAGATTGAAGGTGAAGAATGAAGGTAAAGAATCAAGGAAGAAGATGAAGATTGGGAAGAAACAGTTGTAACAGAAAACAGTTGCAAACTGCGTGTGCAGTTATCAGGACCTTTGAGGGCTCACTGATACCAATTGTTAGGTAAATGGTGTTCTTTATTGATTCACATAAGACAATGCACCTTATATAGGCAAGTTACAAGGGAGATTACAACATGCTTAAGTTACAAGCAACATTTGGGCTTAAGCATCGCGCGCTTATGAGCTTGGCAAGACCCAATAGTTTACATCTAACACCTCATACCTTACATACAGCCAAGGACATAATTTTGGTTAAAATTATTGTAGCCAAGTCAATCTTAAATAATCTCATACTGGTCTTCCTTCTCTGTCATCTTCCTAGTCTTCCATGCAATTGGGCTTTTTAAAAAAAAAGTCTTCCATGCAATTGGAGGGAAAATTTCTCATCGCACTACCCCATTTTCTCACCACACTCCTGGAAATTCCATTTTTGCCCTTGCTCAAAAAATTCGGAACGCGTTTTCCGAATTTTTTTTGCCTTCAAAAACAACTTCGGAATGTGTTTTCCGAATTTTTTTCAAATTTGAACTAAAAAAATTCGGAAAACGCGTTCCGAATTTTTGGAGCAAGGGCAAAAATGGAATTTCCAGGGGTGCGGTGAGAAAATGGGTAGTGCGATGAGAAATTTTCAATTGGAGGTGCCGGCAGGATATTTTGTTGAGAGAGTTTACTATGTAGGGCTAATGTTGTATTAAAGGGCCCTAGTTGATGTCACACAACCCTACCTAAATAAATTCTACGTAACGTACCCTTCCATTTCAACATAAACGCATTCTATAGATCTCCACACACAACACAAACACTACCTACTCAGTGTCCTACACTTTTTGGTTTCTATGCCTTTTCCAGGTTGTAGGAGTTTAAAAAAACACATTTCAAAACACAGGAAAAATAATTTGAAGAAAAAGAGAATGGAGTTTTGGAGAGAATATGTTGTGAAGAACAATGTGGGCAGAGAGTTTGTAGCGGGTGGATTTGGTGGCACGGCCGGTATCATCACGAGTTATCCATTCGATACTCTTCGTGTCATGCAACAACAGTCCGGCAACGCCTCTGCCATCGGCATCCTCAAAAATTTGTTGGCTAAGGATGGACCAACTGCTCTCTACCGTGGCATGGCGGTTCCTTTGGCCTCAGTTGGTTTTCAAGTTTGTTTTTTTACTTTCATCTCTTCATTATTATCAATTAAGTATCAATATAACACTTCTAATTGTGTGTAGTGTCCGATGTGATTAACTCGATCGTAAAAGGTTTAAGAATCAGCAACAATGTTAGTATATTGTTAGAGGGGAGGGGATCACTATATCATTCTGGTCTATCCACCATGATACCAAACACATGTTTGGTTAAAGTGAATTATTGATATCGGGATGTAACTGAATTCATTATCTATCTTGATCTTTTTGTCTAAGCTCTCATTTAAGAATAATAGAGAAGACTCTCTCCGCATTCATAAAAAAATAGAGTATTAATTGAATTAAAGTCTTACCATGAATTATTTTCACTGGAAATTAAATCCGGGTCTCTCGAACGATCCATTTGTGGACCATTGAATCTAATGTCTTGGTGTACGAATACCGAGTTATATACTTCACTCTTTTTTTCTTTATTTTTTTGTCAAGTATCTGCTTCATTCTTCCATCACAAAAAATATCTACATATAACATTTTGAATTTTTAAACACACTATGTATGAAATTTTTTTGAACCAAATATATCAGTTATTCAATGAATATGAAAAATAAATCTTTGCTTATATATAAAAGTAGAGGGAGTAAATTTTTTCAATTCTTCTACGAATATATTCCTTCAGAATTTAAAAATAAAAATTCCACGCCCTTTTTCTTAGGCAATATTCCCTTGTTCTTTTATAATTTCAATAACTTATTTTCTGTTTATTATAAGTCTTATCGAAACTTGAACTTGAATCTTTAATTTTTATATCTTATTATCTTTAACTTTTAGTTCAAACTAGTTGAACTACCTTTTAATACCTCATACCTCATAAAAATAAGTAATTCATTTATAGTAGCATATCTTAATAGATTAAATACATTGTTAATTAATCAATTGTTAGGTGGTATAATGGTGATTGTTGCTGGACTTGGTAGGAAGAAGCACAGTTCGATCCTCTCAACTATGATCGTGAGGGGATTAGAGTCACTTGATGCCAGAACTGACCCCTGAACCAGATTAGGCGGTCCAGTGGACCGGATACTATGGTGAAAAAAAAACACATTGTTAATTAGTTTTCAAGTTTTTTTTTTTTTTACGGTTAGTTTTCAAGTTTTATTATTAAATTTTATAGTATGTTATATTTCTTGAATAATGTTAATTAGTATATATTTGCTTTCGAAAATATTGTTTTAGTAATATTTTGTGTTTCTATTACATGATTTTTTAGTGTTCACAATATAGCATTTAAATTTTCTAATATATAAAATGTGAATCACTAACAACATATAGTAAGTTATTGTTTTTTTTTTATTTGTGCAGAATGCTATGATTTTTCAAAGTTATACAATTTTCACAAGGATTTGTAGCCCTTCAAATTCTTCCAATGGACCTCCTTCCCTCACAAATGTTGCTTTAGGAGGACTTGGTGCCGGTGCTCTCCAAAGTATTTTAATATGCCCTGTTGAGCTTGTTAAAATCCGCATGCAACTGCAGAAAAATATAGACTATTTTTCGAAAAACAAAAGGATCACTCCAATGAATCTGGCTAAGAGCATTTGGAAAAATGAGGGCATCCGCGGCATTTATCGAGGATTTGGCATCACCGTTCTTAGAGATGCACCTGCACATGCCTTCTACTTTGGGACATATGAGTACTTGAGGGAGAAACTTCACCCTGGTTGTAGAGAAAATTGTCAAGAAAGTGTGAGTACTATGTTTATAGCTGGAGGATTAGCTGGAATTTCAAGTTGGATTTTCAACTACCCTACAGATGTTATAAAGACAAGATTGCAAGCTCAAACATCTTCTTCAATGAAATACAAAGGTATCTTAGATTGTACCTTAAAGATAATTAAAGAAGAAGGTTCTATTGTGCTATGGAGGGGTTTAGGAGCTACAATTGCTAGAGCCTTTGTTATGAGTAGTGCAATATTTCCAGTTTATCAAATTGCTCTAAGGTGTTTCACCAACAACTAAAACATTCATCAATGTTCAAGTGTTGATGTTTTACTCGCTCAATCAATATTTGAGGAGAAAATAACAAGACAATGCAATAAAATATCATTTAGATGAGGGAGTGTGTAGTGCTTTTGTGGTGGAGTTGTAGGGTTCTTGAAGGTTTATGTTATAAAAGGAGATTGGAATTTACACATGTTAAATTTAATATAGGTTCTATAACTGTGGTCCAATTAATCAAGATCGTAAGGTTGAATAGCCCTATTGGGCTGCCGTTGGTGAAGCAAATTAGGCGGTTGTTGGAGTTGAATTGGGATGTATGCCTATAAGGATGTGGATTCGACGCAGTCAGAAAATGGTGCATTCATGCATTCGGTTTATTATGCACCCTTTGATTGAAATCAAATGATCTAGATGTATTGTTATTAAATATACCAAAATGTATGGATTAGATCTAATGACTGAGATTCACCTACAGTCACTCTTTGACTGCAAGGAATCCGTATCCATGCTTATAAAGAGTCAAACAAATGTGTGAATGCTCTAGAGAGTATTAGGTGTACTTTGAATCGTGAAATTAGAAATTTATTGTTAGCTGATGAATTATATATGAATTAGAGATAACTATCTCTAAGATGATCGTTGTGTAATTTTTTTCTTTTTGGCCTCATTCTTATAAAATAAAATATCATTAAGACAAAAATTTATCTGGCTTAATTTCCATTAATATTTTCTTAGAAGAAATATAAGTATTATTTTGTAGTGGCAATCGTGTGATTGAGAAAAAATTGAACTATGAATAATTATATAGCATTATAGCTTGTAATTTGATAATTCTTTAAAAGAAATTTGATAATGCGAGTATTCGTCAACTTTTTTTTGGTTAAATAGTCTAATATTTAAAATTTTCATAGATAAAATAAACAAATGAGATAATCAAGGTTTGAACGCCGAGCCTCCACATAAAATAAAATTGTGACAAATAAATTCAATGGGCACAGCTGTACTAAAAAAATTAAGAAAATTAAATGGGCATTCAGCACGAAAAGTAGGAAAATTTCTCATCGCACTACCCATTTTCTCACCGCACCCCTGGAAATTCCATTTTTGCCCTTGCTCCAAAAATTCGGAACGCGTTTTCCGAATTTTTTTAGTTCAAATTTGAAAAAAATTCGGAAAACACATTCCGAAGTTGTTTTTGAAGGCAAAAAAAATTCGGAAAACGCGTTCCGAATTTTTTGAGCAAGGGCAAAAATGGAATTTCCAGGGGTGTGGTGAGAAAATGGGGTAGTGCGATGAGAAATTTTCGAAAAGTAGTACAAGAATGGGCCGGAAAATCTGTACAGTGGGCCCATAATGGAGCGGGCCAGCGCCGTAAATTGGTGTGTCTGTTGGGTAGCTATCGATCACTTTACCAAAACCCGAACCAGGATTTCGCCACGTGGATCAACATAATGAGATCTTAATTAACCTTCATTCATTCAAAAAAAAAAAGTCCAAGAAATTTTGAATGTGAAGCCAAGCGCGCAACGATAATTCACATTAGACAACGGTGGTCCCCACCCATGTGAGAAACGGGACAATGTTCAAAAACTACGGGACCTACTTCCCCAGCTCAACGTCGTCGTTTTACCATTAAAACAAACACTCACTCCTCTATTCGCACGTGCCACTCACACAATCACTCTCTCTTCATTCAAATTTTTTTCAAAATCCTTCTTTATTTTCCTTCATTCATTTTCATTTCATTCATTTCACAAATTGCAAACACTTCACTGTTGTTGTTATTGTTTACTTCTATCGTATCTATCTTCGTTTTCACTTCTTCTAGAACGTTCCGATCTGATTAAAGTTAGTTAAAGATGAACGGTGGAGGAAGACAAGGACTTAGATCTAGTGGTGCTACCGGCGTTCACCACCAACGTCAATACTCCGAGAATTTTCTCGACGGCGCTACTACCGGTAACAGATGGCTTCAATCTGCCGGTCTTCAACATCTTCAATCCTCCGCCGCCAATCCACTTCAGGTTCGTTTTTATCATTCTCTCTGATCGTGTTTTGATTTGATCTGATGAAAATCTGATGAGATTTTGTACTTGCTTTGAAAATTGAAATGAAAATGCGAGTAGGATTATAATTTATACGGCGGTGGAGCGCAGGGAGGGAGAATGTATAGGAATGTTCAGAGAAGCTATAACGGTGGAGGGAGTGATTATTATATGGAACCTGCATCGCCTCCTGATGCTTTTCGTGCTTCGAATTTGAAGATGAACGGTGAAGATTCTACCGGTGATTTTAGTCCTGGCTTGTTGGATCTGCACTCATTTGATACTGAACTTCTTCCTGAGGTTGTTGTTGTTGATTCTATTTTTTTTACCGTACTGTGTACTTTTTTGTATTTGGACTTAGATTGAATTTATTGGTACTTTGATATGTATACACTGTGCAAAAATTTGAATTGATGTTTAACCTAATTTTCATGTTTAACTTTTCATTCCTTTATATATATGATGCTAGGTTAAAACTTAAAAGTACTTCGTTAATCTAGATGTGATAGTTGATTTGTTTTTTTGTATATCTTTTAAGAATTGCATTATGAAGTTGGTTGTATAGTTATATAGATATATAAAATATAAAATCTCTAGTTAATGTGTTCTCAACTAGGAGGATTGTTCCTGCATTTTCTCTTTGCAAGAAGATGCTTATGAATAGGTAGTTTGAATTTTGCTTATGATTTGTTTATTATCTCTGTTGTGGTAGATCCCAGTCTCCAATGCATATGAGTCGAACACTCTGTATCGTGGTAGAAGCTTTGATGACACTGAACCTTACATGATTAGCAAACAGACTGCCAAGGGTCGTGCTCCTGACAATGCATTGAAAACTTTACCTGCTGAAAAAGAGAAGACTAGTTCTGTAGCAAAGATTAAAGTTGTGGTATGTTCTCTTGTATATCACTATATATCATGGGTGTTTCATTTTTAATTGTTTCGTTCAATTTTCATTTGAATGTTTTTTCCTTAGATACTGCATTGGCACAATACCCAGATTAATACTCTTAGTAATAGAAATGAAAATTAAATGTGGTCCAGTTGTGAAGATCATTTAAATTTTAAATTTTGTTTGGATGATATTTGTGTGTCACTCTTTCATGTAGGTTCGTAAGAGACCTTTGAATAAGAAGGAATTAGCAAAGAATGAGGAAGACATTATAGAAACGTATGCCAATTCTTTAACAGTGCACGAAACCAAGTTGAAGGTGGGTCAATTATCTGTAGTTTTATGTTAGAAATGTTAGAAATTAAATAAGCTTTCAATTTTCAATAGAATGAAATGGACCAAGGTAATAATATTTTCCCCACGAGCTTCCTCACTTGTAACTTATTATGGAAAGGTTTTGGCATGATAGTCTAGATCTAGATGTTTTATATTTGAAAATTTTAAATCTTTATGCCTTACAGGTTGACTTAACTCAGTACCTAGAGAAGCATGAATTTGTTTTTGATGCTGTCTTGAATGAAGAGGTTACAAATGACGAGGTAACTATAATGTGATTCAATGTTCAGTTCAATTCAGCGTAATGATTGACAGCATATATGATATATCCCTACTAGTGTAAATATTTATATAACCTTTTTGTTTTTTAGGTGTATCGTGAAACAGTCGAACCCATAGTTCCAATCATCTTTGAACGCACTAAGGCAACTTGCTTTGCATACGGGCAAACAGGTGATAGCAGCCTCTCATCATATCTGATTTGATTGCTAATTTGCTATTATATTACAGCCTTCCTGAAGATAATCCAATTTTATGTCTATTTATTAAGTGATACTTCCACTTGAAATCATACATCTCTTGGATTTTTCCGATATTTCTTTTCAGTTTACAAAGTTTAGGCCATTACTCATGAGGCTATAAAATGTTTAAACTTGCTGACTTTGACGTCTTTTATTACTTATGTACAAGTTTTAAGTATTGGGATTTTTTTTATAGATATTCGTAAATCAATGCTTGCATTTTGTTTTATATCAAAGATAAATGCTTGAGACTTTTGAAGGTAAATCTAGATTCTGAGGTGCCGATATTCCATACCAACTTGACTTTGACAATTTGTACTATGAGCAAACTTCTAAGTACCTTCATTTGCTTTTATAGGAAGTGGAAAAACGTATACAATGAAGCCCCTGCCACTTAAAGCATCAAGGGACATCCTAAGATTGATGCATCATACTTACCGGAACCAAGGATTTCAATTGTTTGTGAGTTTCTTTGAAATATATGGCGGGAAGCTATATGATCTCCTTAACGAGAGAAAGTAAGTCAAACTCTCTCTTATTTGCTCCTTTAGTCTGTGCTCTGGAGGTTAAATTAAAAGGTGCATTATTGCAGAAAGCTTTGCATGAGGGAGGATGGTAAGCAGCAAGTTTGCATTGTTGGTTTGCAAGAGTACCGAGTTGCAGATGTGGAGAACATCAAAGACCTGATTGAGAAAGGAAGTGCCACAAGAAGTACAGGAACCACAGGTGCAAATGAGGAATCTTCACGGTCTCATGCAATACTTCAACTTGCTATCAAGAGGTCAGTTGATGGCAATGAATCCAAACCTCCCCGACTTGTTGGCAAGCTCTCCTTCATAGATCTTGCTGGAAGTGAACGTGGAGCAGATACCACTGACAATGACAAACAGACAAGGTATGATTTAGCTTGAATGGATAAGGTTGATCTATGTTATTACCTATCTAAAAAATTTCTTAGGAATTTAAATTAGATTGAATTAATATTTTTTTTTATTCATGGTTGTTTCCAATTGTATGATACATATGATAATATGATACAGAATAGAAGGGGCTGAAATCAACAAGAGCTTACTCGCCCTAAAGGAATGCATTAGAGCTCTTGATAACGACCAAGGACACATCCCTTTCAGAGGAAGTAAACTAACTGAAGTTTTGAGAGATTCTTTTGTTGGGAATTCCCGTACTGTTATGATATCATGCATATCACCAAGCTCTGGTTCATGTGAGCACACTCTGAATACATTAAGATACGCTGACAGGTAACAATGATTTTTTAAAACATTTTATACTCCTTCAAATCACCAACACCACACCTCACACACAGACACAATAGTGGAGTAAAACCACTGACATGACAAGTTTCATTGTTACAAACTGAATGAAAATACAGGGTGAAAAGCCTGTCAAAGGGGAACAACTCGAAGAAGGATGTTTTATCATCAAATTTCAACCTTAAAGAATCAATTACAGTTCCCTTATCTTCTGTTACTGCACCAGCCTATGAGGATTACACAGCTGATGCATGGCGTGATGAAAATGAAGGGGATGATTTTAGCCCCCCTGAAGAGTACTATGAGCAAGTGAAACCGCCGTTGAAGAAAAATGTAAGGATGGAGTCATATGCAATGACTGATGACAAATTGAAGAAACCTAGTGGTCTAGTCAAATGGAAGGACCTCCCAAAACCTGAACCTAAACCCACTAATTCAGAGGATGATTTAAGTGCACTCTTACAGGTGATTTGCTGGCTACCGAGATAATGATTATCATTTAAAAACCTTGTGCTTGTTATTACCTAAAGCATGTCGTAATTTCAGGAAGAAGAAGATCTTGTAAATGCACACCGGACACAAGTAGAGGAGACCATGAATATTGTTAGAGAGGTATTAAATTGTCTCTATTATTATCTATCATTTCACATGTCTTAACCTTGTAAGTAATTAACTGTTATGAAGTGGCTTCAATTTAGATGATAATCCCCCAAACATTGCGGCGTTTGTGTTTTAGTTTTTATGATGGGAGTAATGTGAGTGTCAGCGATTCTTTTGATAAATACCAGTGTATAGCATAAACAAGTATTCAGCACATATTATCATCAAACACATTGATATAGTAACTAAACGTCAATTTGTTAATCTCTTGTTAAATTTTCCCATGCTTTTAGCATTTATTTCTTCTAGGAAAAATAAACCAAGTGCTAGAACAGAGATAAATAAATTCCTGAACACTAACCCCCTTGCCACTGCATCCTTCCAAGGAATGGATTGAAGTCCATTATTCTTTTTCAAATTCATATTTTATCTGCTCTTGACATGCAGGAGATGAACCTCTTGGTTGAAGCAGATCAACCAGGGAATCAGCTGGACGATTACGTAACAAGACTAAACACCATTCTTTCTCAGAAAGCTGCTGGCATTCTACAGTTGCAAAACCGTTTAGCTCATTTTCAGAAACGTTTAAAGGAGCATAATGTCTTGGTTTCATCTTCTGGTTATTAGTATCATTTAAAAAGGACTCCTAGTGAGAAAGGTTTATTTTAGATGAGTGGAATCATGCATTTCTGTGATTGCCGTGGCACTATTTCGAGTTGAGATAATTTTATACCTTGGCAAACTACTCAGGATTTGGGAAACCGGAGAATAAAGTTTTTATTTATTTTTTCTCTTTACCCCCTGCGAGGAATGTAGTGTATTGGTTTTACGCACAGCTGTTGGTGGTGCCTAGCTAATGTATAAAGCTCTGAATTGATGTTTGATTGATCCATTGAATTATGAAATATTGAATACCTATATTTTTCTGATTGATTAGTGCACTAATTACTTTATTTGAGCGTTATGAAGTCTTCAAATCGACAAAATATTAAAGTTTATGCAAGAAAACGGAATGGTTGATTTGCTGACTCTTGTTTTGATATTTCCTAAGCTTGGTGTAAGAATACTTGCTAAGCAACTTAGTTGATAGAAAGCAGTTTGAAAATATTTGATGACCATATGCAAAAAGAATGAAATTATCATTGGGGTTTCAAAACATCGCATATATCCTTAGCATATTAAACAAATAAGTTTAAGTTTAGCAATTTATCTGTTCTTATTTTCTATGAAATTTTGTGTAGTGAATGCTTGTTCATGTAACTTATTGGACTATGGTTGTACCGGTGTTCTTGACAAATGAGAAAAGCATACATATGAATATGCTCTCTCATTTAGAAAGCATTTTCATTTGACAGAAGCATTGAGGAATACTGGATCATGGAACTCATGATTTTGAATGTGTTAACTGTTATTAGAATCTCATTCTCTGTGGTGAATGGTGATACTTCTAGCAGAAACAAAATAGAAATTGGCATTTCTCAATTGCATGAATCAACATTTTGAGAGTTTTGCACCATAAGTTTCACAGAAATATTAACCAAATAAGAAGGTGCCAGATATTTGATGTAGAAATGTCTACTATGCACATGCCTTGACCTTGAATGATACTTTCCTTGGGTCTAAAGTCATTATCCATTGTTACATTACATTATATGCAAATAAAGTAGCTAGACTTATATGCCACTGGCATTAATGTTACAAGATTCCTTCAGGAAAAATTCAAATTAAAAATCGGTACCTTGATCTTTATGCCCAAAATAAATCTGAGATATTTTCTTTACTATAGACTTGAATTTATTTGTTTTCTCACATCTTACTATCAAGTAATCAACAAAATTTGAAATTTTTATTAAGACCAACCATCTCTCTTAGAATTGAGAGAGAACTGGTAAATCTTAGAATTTTGGATCGAGTCTAATTCAACCTTACAAAACCGACTTGTAAGGTGAAGATTGTCTTATTTATAAACATATTTTCAGGTCATCTCTCACCCAATGTGGTACTCTTAATAGTAGACTCAAATAAAGCTTTTAAGCTGGAAAAAATTCTAAATAATTCATTATAGAAGAATGAACAATATAAATTCAATTCAAACATGAACAAACCAGGAAAAAAAAACTGGAATTCAGACCAAACAAACTCAAACCCTTCAACATACTAGTACTAGTTGAAGTAAAATAAAAGTCACTTCACACAAAAAATGGTGAAAACAAAACACATTTCATCATATACATCACAAAAATTAAGATTTATGCTATATCTACAACCTGATTGATCCAAATCTTCCCTTTGACTTTGAACGATTGATGCTAACAGAAGATTGTGAAACAGAGAATTCTGAGTGAATGTCAGTGAAAAACTTGTCCACAATATCTAAATAAACAGGACTCTTAAGACGAGAATAATAGTGAAGTGCTTCTTCTATATCTAATACTTGTTCAACATCACTTGAATCATTCATATCCAATTCCTTCATCTTCAATGCTAATTCATGAACACCCTCATTCTTGTTTTTCCTTTTGTCTTTTCTCTCTTTCACTCCATCTTCAATGATGTTCTTTTTTGGACTTTGTTTGACAAAACTTACATGCTTTTTTTCGGTACTTGAAGCTTCTTCCATTGCTTTAATCTCATCATTCATATTCATTCTATTGAGATCAGATTGAAGTATATCATAGAACTCATTGTAGAATTAATCATTTGTGTATGATCTTGCATTGCGACCGCTTCGACAGTTGAAGGAAAGAGATCTTGGTAGTTTTTGGTATCCTCCATAGATTAAACATTTGAAGTTTCTAAGTGTTTTTTTAAGTAAAAATTTGGTCTTGTGAATGGTTTTTCTTAGAAGCATTTGTGTTTTTGTTCTTCTATGAAGACAAAAGAAGAGAGGTTTTCTTGTGTATTCTCCAATTTTGTCCTCACTCAAATTTGTATATAAAGAGATGTTAACTAATCCTAAGGTTACAAAAAGAAAAAAAAAATCAATTGTACTATAAAGGGTTTTGTTGTATTTTCTTTGTCTATGTTTCAACTCTACTTTTTTTAGTCCACAACATCCCATGCTCTTTGTCATTTTCAATCCCTCTTTTTTTTTCTACCCTATATCTAAATATATCATAAAAGTGAATAATTTTGATATATTGTCGGTGTAAAGCTTTTTACAGTGTCATGACTTTTAAGGTAAATACGATGAAACAATTATGATTGACTAACGGTATAAAAAAATCTTTAGTATATATAAGCATATAATTATGATGAGAGGGCCAAAGTATTTTAGGGTCCCAATTGAAGATATTTTTCCCTCAATTCATGTGTGGTTGTTTCTCTTTGGATTAAAGAAAAAAAACTATATGTTTGAGGACTTTAGTATCTAATTTATCACAAATATTGTATTGTTTTTTGACTAGGTGCTGTTGAAAGTGTAGTGGTATTGATTAAGATGCAAAGCTAAAGTAAAAGTAGTAGGTGGCTAAAAGATTAAAAACAAGAAATTGTGTACTATAACACTTTGTTAGCCAAATTTAAATCCTAAATAGTAAGAACCCTTGAATCAAATAGTCCTTAATTAATTCCTTCATGGGTCAGTATATTTTTTTTTATCAATTCAAATTTGTTTTCTTTTTATCATCATAGTTACTAAAAAATTACTGTCATTGAGAATTTACTTGTACTATTGTCTTGGTTACATGCCAAACACGATTAGGTTGGTACAATGGTACATAATATCTTAATTGTCATGACTCATATGTGATGAAGAAATTAATCCTTTATATGTAAGGAAGACATGCATGGCCCCCAATCTATATAGTACGGTTGGCAATTGAGAAATGAGAACTAGTGAGAATTAATTGTGAAGATAAGGTGAGTTATGTTTCATTTTTTGGACTGTGATGTCATTATCGGACAGTACCTAGTTTTTAAGTCCTTCACCCACCTCTGTCCCAGTTCTAAAGGTTAAAAGTGCTATAGAGACAGTAGTGCCACGTAAAAAAAAAAAATCTTTGTAGTGAACTGTAGCAACTGACATAACTGTAGAAACACGATCACGGATTGTATGTGATAGATCTTGGGGCAAATATTGGTCCTGTATAAGTATGAGGGATAAGGAATTTAGCGTTCTAGTTTAACCAAGATCATGGTTCGATTTTTAGTTTGGATATGGAATGACATTATAGGAAGAGTTTGTCGCATATTTGGGTCCCGCAAGCTCGAATAACTACGGTTGCGCGAAGAAATATCTGAATCTTGTTAAAAATTTACTTATTAACTCCGCAGATATAAAAACTCTTTGGTAAATGTATTTTTTCACTAATGATTGTGATTTTGTTTTAGGATTACTAAGCGGTTGCCGGTTGTAGATACTTCGTAGCTATAATAATAAGGGTCTTGTTAACATGTTAAGATATACCAAAATAGAAATTCAACATTTAATGATACAAGAAATTTAATGCTTCAAAAGTCAAAATACACAAATTAGCATTTAATAATTTCTATTTTTACTTCCTTAACATGTGCCTTAAGGGCACAAGTTAACATTCTCCTAATAATAATAAGATCAGAAAAAAAAAAAAAAAAAACACCTAACCCTTGTGTTTGTTAAAAAGTTATGGCAATCAATCATATACCTTGCTCCTACGAAAGGGAGTTGAAAAGTTCAATAAATTTGCCTCCATGATTATGGCCCTTACACACACACATTGATTGGCTGGGTGCCTATAACATTTCTGACCTTGACAGTAACACTATCTATGGACACTTATACCCATCTATGGACTATAGTGAATCCATCTATGTTCAAGGATGTGGATTCACTATTGTCACTTGCATTCATACCAAAACACTTTCTCAATTCGATCACTATTAGATTTGATTGGTGGATGATTAGTTTTTTATATTGAATTTAACCCGATTTTATAAAAATGATGATAGGTTATATATGGCAAGGTTAATCAACTTATAAATATGATAAAATGTGACAAAATATGTTTAAATTGTAGTAGTTAGTTATGTTTGGCAGATGATTAATGAATTATAATACATTGTATTTTACAGCCCTTTCGAATCTCAGTCATCCCACTTATCTACCTTGAATTTCTAACCACTAAGCAACTTGACAAAAAAAAACTATATATAACTCAATAGGAATTATCTAATGTTTAATAAATTCAGTTATTTGATTCAGCATATAAAAATATAATTTTAAATTGAATAATTTTAATGAAGAATAAAATCTATATAACAAAATTTTTACAAATTCAATTATTTGATTGGGTAAAAAAAATTATATTGTAAATAAGATTGTTTAAATGAAGAGAAAAAACAAAAATGATTGAATTTGAATTTATTGGACAAAATGATTGAATTACACTTTATTCCAAAAATACCCCTTCACTGTTTAAGTGGCGAATGCTAAAGGGGGCAAAAATCTGAAAAAATACAGTTTGCTACTTAATTAGCTAACTCAAGAGATGTAAAATCTGAAAAATACAGTTTGCTATTTAAGTAACAGAATGAAGTTTTTCATATTTTATAAGGTCCACCTTGTCTTCACTCCCTAGTAGCGAGTGTTTTTCCAAATTTTGCAACCTTCAACACTCGCTACCTAACCAATAATAAGGTTTAAATTGATAAGTCAGGTGCATATGAGAAGCTCAGGGGTCGTAAAAAGAACAACTAAAAAAAACTCAACTTTTTAAAGTCTAGTTTTTATAGGCTTAGTGAGAGCCCAATACAAGACTGAATTTGGGCTTTGCACAAGTGAGTCTGAAAAAGCCCAAAACAAAACCATTTTCCATGAACCAACATATAAATATATAATACGCAGTTTCCACTACAATTAGGGTTCTCGAGATTCATCTTCGCTGCTGCACATTTTCGGTGTTTCTCCAACTACGATTCAATGGTATACATCATCTTCTTCATCTCCATATATTAATCTCTGTGCTATTTACTTTAACCATTTCGTGTTTGAATGAATCGCAGGGTAAGGGTACCGGAAGTTTCGGTAAGAGAAGAAACAAGACTCACACACTCTGTGTGAGGTGCGGCCGCCGCAGTTTCCACCTTCAGAAAAGTCGGTGCTCCGCCTGTGCATACCCTGCTGCTCGTGTCAGAAAATGTAATTGCTCTTGATCTGTACTCAATTCGATATCTAATTAGGGTTTATTTTGGTTTGTTAATCATAACATTTTTCTAATTAGGGTTTTGATGGTTTGTTAATTATATTTGATATTTGATTTTAGATAACTGGAGTGTTAAGGCAATCCGTAGAAAGACCACTGGAACTGGTAGGATGAGGTACTTGCGTAACGTTCCTCGCCGATTCAAGAGTGGCTTCAGAGAGGGTATGTACTCTTTTTTCTATTCTATTGTAGTAAAATCCTTAATCAGTTCACAATTTAGATACTTATGGTCTGTTTGCATTATCAGCTTATAGCATAAGCCCTTATCATAATTAGTGCTTTTGTATAAGCTTACATAAGCTATTTCTATAGCAAAAGATAAAATTAGGTTAAATTGTTTTTGTATATGCTATTGCTATAAGCTGTTTTCACAAGTAATAGATAAGTTCGAACAAGTAATGATTCTTGGTAAACTTATTAACAGGCACTTGATCTTTTGTTATTATTTTTAAAGAATTTCATATCCTTGTCATTACTTTGATTGTTGGTAATGATTTTGCTTTGTGGATTTTTAAATATAGGAACTGAAGCTGCACCTAGGAAGAAGGGAGGAGCTGCAACTGCTTAAGTTTTTTGAGAATTGTTGTTTTGTTGGGTACGGAGTTTATAGAATTAGTTTGATATTTGTGATTGGGGCCAATTATTAGAACTTTGTTTTTGCAGCCTCATTGCTTCAGTTTTAATTTCTATTTACTCTGTACTTCTTTTATATTCCAATATTATTATTATTACAAAACTATTTTATCGTTCAGTTTGTTGTGTGGCATTACTAGATTTGTTTTTAAATGGTTCTGTTTTGTGAATTAAATACTACTATTTGCTGCATTCATAGTAAAATTCGCCATAATGATATATCTAGCAAGTTATCCATTGTTATGGGAACTTAGTTTGAGTTTTGTGGTTTGATTCTATCATATGGCTGCACATTTAGTTTTGTAATTCACACTTAGATAGTCTTTCCCATAAGAGTAATTCTCGTAATTCTTGTTCTTGCTGCTGTTCGAGGCAGTTTTGTCACCTTATATTATTTCTCACGATGTACGATATGTAGAGTAAATGAATTTCTTGATTATAAGAACAAAATGGTGTTTTATTTTGCTTAGAATAAAGGATGGGTATTTAGTGATCATGATCTTCATTCCTTCAGTATATTTGGGCATGCGTATATGACAGTGTAATGAAATAGGAACCATCACATTGGATAATTTTGTCATCTTGCTTGTCCCATTTCTAAAGGATGGCATTGCGACGGTTTGAATTTGCTTAGTTTTGGCCTTCCACTATTTTTGGCCATTTGAAATTTATAGTTTGAGCGATTTTTGTGATATTTGATTTAGGATCGTTTCATTTTAGATGGTTGGTTCTGTTATCGTCTATTAATTGTATTTGTTTTCATTATCTTCTATAAACAGAAACAGGCTTCACCTTATTCTGAACTTGATACTGAGTTGTTTGAGCAAATCAACAAGACATTTTAGTTATTACTTGTAATCCTAAGGTTAAAACAATATTTTTTGTATTTTGGCCGAAGAATTCAAATTTATATAACATATTAACATTCATTACAGAGCATTCTTCATTGCTCCTCATTGCATCAATTAGCATGTTAAGACCTTTGGAATTGTTGATAAAATATTTTTCCATCTTGTTATCAGTTCCTCTTAAATTGTTAAGTTATTGAATTTAGTTCTTACACCTCTTTGAATGATGTGGTTTTTCAAATGTAATTTATCGAATATGTATTTAACTAAGCTGTGTATCTTATAATCTCATTGCCCCTCACATTTATTGTCTCTGCAGAAATTCTTACATGAATACTCCCTTAACACCTCATTAAAATTTAAATAATAAATATTGTTTAAAGATTTTATCTTTCTCCAATCTCTATTTTCTTTAACCTATCAACACCACAACCCTCAAAACCATTGCACCCAACTCACTAAGCATCACAACCGCTCCCATCAATTATAATTGTTTTCTCACAAAACTATGTACCTTAATTTCTCATTCATGAATCAATCACCGCCATATTTCAATTTGTATCACATCCACAAAATGAATAACCTTCATTGTAAGAGTGAGATCAAATAACCTTTCTTGAAATGAAAATTAAATGGAAACAAAAAATTGAGACTACATAGAAGAGTTGAGTAGCGGAGGAAGAAGAAGGTCATGGTGTAACAATGACTTTTTTCTACAAATCCTTCACCAAACAACCCATTTAATAAAAAAAAAAAAGAAAAAAAAAGGAGAGGGTTTAACGAAGAAAGAAACAAAAGAAAGTGGGGAGAGAAGAGAGAGAATCATTATTAGTTAATAAAAGAGATGATCTTAATTTAATTTTTTCTTATTTTAGTTTTAATGTGGTGTAGTGTTTTAATTGTTTGTGTGTAAGAGTGAGATGTTCAGGGAATATCCATGCAAGAATTTCTCCGTCTCTGTGATTATTCGATAGTATGTTTGGTTGCCTTTGAATGGTTGTGTGACTAGTCAAGTTTAACTAGTGGGTGGCTGGTGAAGAAAAGCAGACAACGAACATGTTTTTTTTTTTGTTGATAAAGACAACGAGCATGTAACTCACGTTAGTTTCTCCACATTAATATCATTATATAATGTAAAAGTAATCAAAAAGAAAAAACTTTCGAAATTTAACTAAAATAATTGGGTAATGTTTTTGAAAGTCCTGGTCAAATTTTACATTACTTTTATTGCCCAAATTTAACTAAAATAATTGAGTAATTGTTGCAAATTATTTTAAAAAAGAAACAGTTTTTCATGAACAAAGTATTTTTGTGAGGAACAACAATAGCTCTGTATAGATACGTCTTCAAGACTTGCTTACGATAAGAGGGACTCAAAAGGCATGAATGAAAGACGAAAACATAATTCCAGTCCCAATAGATCAAGCCGAGGTAGTAGACCAAATCGTCTATCAACGTCCTCCAGGTCTCTTAAGTTTCTTAAATAACAAATAATTCTAGGGATGATGGCATCAGAGATTTGATAGAGAGAATACATAATTTGAATATAAGTAGAATTAAATTAGTAATGATGATGCATAGGGCAAGCAGCTGGTATAAAAAAAACAATATTTCTAACAGAAAAATAAAAACACCATGGACATGTAAAACCAAAGTTCAAATTGATTCTGGAATTGAAATAGAATAACTAGATTAATTTGATAATCAGTAAAAACTATAATAGTACAATTAAAATAACTCAAGTCGCAAATATTACTGTAACTAGTTTAAATCATAATAGGGAAATGGAACATCATATGATAAAACAAACTAGTTTAAATCCCAGCCGGTTGCTGCCACTGCCACAGATTCAGTTCCGGTAATGGGAATTTGTTGTGGAGGTGGTACAGCTTCACCCCAGTCCCCTGCAACTGAAAAAATACTCTATATCAACAAAACTTGAATATAGTACTCAAAAATTAACTCAACAGAATAAATATTGCATCAACTTTTATCCTAACAAATCTTAATTAGAGAATTAACAAGGAAGCAGACTAAATGATAGCGCGGTAAAGTAAAAATAATTTTTTTAGCAGATGCCAATAACAGCAGTTAAACAAATCGGAGATATAGGAAAAACCGAACTCAGGGCTAAAGTATGGTGCATAAAACTTCAGTTTAGTCTAGGAATTTCAAAAGAGCGAAATAATTACGTACCAGCTTCTTGGCCTGCCCAGTTGGCAGCAGGAGCTGCTGAAATAGGTTGTGGGACAGCATCAGTCCATGGTTGATCAATGGTAGCAGGCCACTGAGCATCGGATGGAACAGCATTGAAGTCAGCAATGGCGTAATCTTGAGCAGGATTTTCCTCCTCCTCTTGCTCCTTGGCTTCCTCGGGTTCTCTATAGAAGAAGAGATCAACCTGCATTAAAGAAAAACATGAGACAATGTACATAATTGAAATCTTCAAGTCAAACTTCAGAATTTGAAGGGGTACATTGCAGAATTTACGTGTACTCTTTACAATAACAAAACGATAAAAACCAAAAATAGTTTACCATCACATCCCACTTATGACCAGGGCGAATAGTACCACGCATCTGCAAAACCATCCTAGCCAAAAGCCAAAAGAGACAACCAATGCTATGCTTTCCCTTGTTGTTAGCAGGAATTCCAATGTCAACATATCTCATAGGAGAATCAGTGTCACAGAAAGCAATTGTGGGAATATTTCCAAGAGCAGCTTCCTTGATTGGCTGCACTTAAACAAACATGCATAGAAATTACACAAATTTATCATACAACATAAAAAACTCATAAACAGCAATGCACGAAAAAAACCATTCAATGATATATATGCATAAATTAACAAAACAAAGTAGGTTAAGGATAATGGGGAAACCTGATGATCAGTTCTTGGATCAGTGAGGATGAGAAGACGAGGCTCGCTGAAGGAAGTCTGAAGCTGATTGGTGAATGTTCCGGGAGTGTGCCTTCCAGCAATGGCATGAGCTCCAGTGTACTGAGCAAACTTCAGAACTGCCCTCTGTCCATAAGGCCTTGCAGATTGGACAATAATATCCTCAGCGTGCTCAATGGCAACAATGACCCTAGCAGCTAGTTGAAGTTTCTCCCAAGTCTTTCCAAGATTAATAATATAAATACCTACCTTGCATTCAAATAAACAATAAACAATCAAAACCCAATTTTTCCAACCATAGAACATTGACAATAGAACAAACACATGGTGTGCTTTCATTGAGCAAAATTAGATTTTTAACACTAAAACTATCCTAAAAAACAGAACTAAACAAAATAAATAAATAAAAAAGTATAAACTTCTTAAAACAATTTTAGGAAACCCTAATCAGAGACAGCAGAAAATGAAAGAGCAACTAATTCAGACCCAAATAGTAATTAACTAAATAATTATCCTATAAACCATCTTAATCTCGATTCGGAACAATCAAATGTCAAACAAAAAAAAAACATAAAGCTTAAAAAATAGTAGGGATTTGAATGTTACCGTCTTGACGGCGTTTGAAAATGTAACGCTCCATTTGGAAGTCACAGTTCTTAGTGCCGAGATGAACATCGGCAGCCAACATCAGCTGGATGTCAGCTTCCTTTTGAGAGAGCTGACGGGATGAGGGTGCGTCGGTAGCCATGGTGATGCTTTTTAATGCCGCCGGCGGAAGAGAGAGCACAGCAATGAAGAATTTTGATGCCGGCGGAGCACAGCACAAAACTGGAACCTAACAATGACTATATGACTTGATGACCCGGCTTAACAACGCTGGTAATGGTCCATTTACCGAAATACATACCTGCAGTAACTTCTTTTTGCGTCCCCTGATTTTTCTCGCGCACCCTATAAATTACCAAAGTATCCATTTTGCCACTTATGTAGTGAATTGAATTTGCTACTTTGTGTGTAAAATATTGAAAATTTTATATTAAAGTGTTTTTTTTTCTTTCTCAAATTTATCATTTTTTAATGTCTGCTACTTAATTTTGAAAGTCCTGGTCAAATTTTACATTACTTTTATTGCCCAAATTTAACTAAAATAATTGAGTAATTGTTGCAAATTATTTTTAAAAAAGAAACAGTTTTTCATGAACAAAGTATTTTTGTGAGGAACAACAATAGCTCTGTATAGATACGTCTTCAAGACTTGCTTACGATAAGAGGGACTCGAAAGGCATGCATGAAAGACGAAAACATAATTCCAGTCCCAATAGATCAAGCCGAGGTAGTAGACCAAATCGTCTATCAACGTCCTCCAGGTCTCTTAAGTTTCTTAAATAACAAATAAGTTTTTTAAATCAAACCATATTAAGTAGAAATTTATGAAATTCTTTTAGGAATTAATCTATAAAAGTGGCATTGTAACATTCTAGTATGATTGAATTAGATACATATGTAAACAAGATGACAATGTGTAAAGATACATAACAAAATTAGAATATCTGACTTACAAACTGAACTATTGTTTCTTATGCAATTGACAAATTGCTATTTTCCACAATATGCAATTGACAACACTATTGTTTCTTATGTGTACTCTTCAACATATTGAACCAAATTATATCTGACTTACAAACTGAACTACCAGGATTGCAAGTAGAGTTGTGTTTATTGAAATTACAAAGTCTGATCGGCATGCTAGTAGATATAGATTGTCCTGGAGTCTTGTTTGAGCCAATCATTTAACAGTTTTGCTATTCTGACAGTTTGAAGATTGTACCTTTGAATGGCTTTACTGGCCGCAAGCCCGGAAGCCATATTGCCCTTTTGAAGTTTCATGGATGGGATCTGCCAATTGAATGTGCCCGGTCGGACTCTTAGAATCTCAACCATGCTTTTGAAGAAATGAAGTGGTTGTTACGGTGTTTGTTTGGATATATTAAAGTGAGATTATGTATTGAGTATAGGTTGCATTTCTCTGATACTCATAACAATCTCAGTGTTCACTTCACTCACATAAAAATTACTCTATTTTTTTCTTGAATGAAGATTGCTGGTTGAAAATGATTGTCACATTGAAAATTGTTTTAAATTGTAATACAATGCTATTTTTCAAATTAGATTCAGGTATAAGTCATCATGTTGTACACACTACTAATCAAATTTATCTAATTTCTTGTATTCCTGCTCCTTTCAAGATACGGACAAAATCTAACAGAAGTGCAGCATTTGTTGAAATAAATTTCATTGCACTGAGAAAGCATTTAAGATTCTTGAAACCATCAATTTGGAATCTGAGTATTTCAGTGTGCCTGGCATACCTGACAAAATTCAAGTCACCAAAGCGCAGATACCAGGAACAATGAAAGAGGAAATGAAGGAGTTTGGGGAGAAGCTGAAATAAAGTCATATGGTGTAATCATAAACACTTTTGAGGAGTTGGAGAAAGTATATGTTAAGGATTACAAGAAAAAAAAAAAGAAATGATAAGGTGTGGTGTCTTGGACCAGTTTCACTTTGCAACAAAGATGGTTTGGATAAGGCACAAAGAGGTAACATGGCTTCAATAAGTGAACATCTTTGTTTAAAGTGGCTAGATTTGCACCAACCAAAGTCTGTGGTCTATATAAATAAAAGTACTACAACATAGGCACCATAGCAATCAAGGTATACCAGCAAAATCACTTATTCAATAAATTTCAACTGTCTCTTAATCTAGGTAGAGAAACCAAATAAAAAATAAAAAATTATGCAAGCTAATTCAACACCGCGGCATAAACATTAATAAGGTTGCCTTAAGCGATGTCTTCTTCCAAATCAGGTTCACTAGGCATGTTTCTCCTTTCACTCCTGTACGAGAAGTCATCATCAAGATTCTCCATAGTTCTCCCATAATCAAATTTCTTAGTACCCATTGTCGTAAAGGGCATTAAGCCAAATGCTCGTGCAGTTTTAATCTCCCTTGCAACCTTCCTTTGAGCCTTTGCACTGATGCCAGTCTAGTCAAAATGAATAAGAAACAATTGGTAAGATCCCAAAAATTAAAGGGTAGGGGGAAACGAGGAGAACAATGAAAATGAGTGCGGTACTAATTCTAAAAATCCATCCTTTATTTTTTTCTTCTTAATAGGTCATCATTCTTACACAGTCTACTACACTGCAGTGGATTAGAACTTACCTTGCTTCTCTTGATAAGAATTCCAGCTTCTGTTATGAAGTTTGCCAAAAATCTTACATTCTGCATAAAAACTGTGATATAAGAGCCGTTCCAAAAATAGCATTAACAGGAACATTTTTTCATTATTATCAGGGTAAATATGCAAAACTTAGCATCACTATCAAGATCATGACAACAAAGCAGATTTGTCACAAATATTTTCCTCACTTTCATCCGCCTTCACACAATATAAAAGCTAAATCGCCATAAATCAACGAGGACTTTAGGATGATAATATCACAATAAATTTATGTATGAGTTGCATATGAAAAAGTTCATCCTGAATTTTTCACATAATTTTAAAGGGATACCAAACTGGATCTAAGGTTTAAAGAAGCAAGGCATAATGTTCGGGGAAAAACTGAAAGGACAACTCTACTTGTTCAAATGAACCCGCAATCTATGACAATGCACCCTTTGTTTTTTTTTGGGTAAGATGTACATCTATTGCTAAAACATAAGGATCTAAGGTTGACCCATTCCTACACCTTTTCCATGAATCTTAGAATAACAAGATGGTGGGCACTGTACACAGACACCTAGCCATCTGTATAAGATATTTTAACAATTGTCAAATCTAGTTTATATGCATTGCCAGTTTAGCTCTGACCAATAACTTTGACACAAGAAATTAACAAAATCATTGTTGTTTTTATTTTATTGTTGTATTGTATTACTTGCATGCAAAAACAGCAAATTCATGTACGTGACAATTTTCACTTTAACTTGGCAAATAGAGATATAGAAAGTAATTAGCTAACTACACACATGATATATAAAATATCTTATAACAGAACTACTCTGACAGAAATGCTGACCCTGAAATCTGCTTGACTAAGAACTTCTTTAGTGGATACTATGAACTCATCCCTTTTGGAGTATTTTTGTGCAGCAGGTTTTTTAAGATCAAGATCCTGTATGAAGAAAGATATTGCATAGATCAGAAAATTAATTCGATACAGCTGGTACAAAAGAAACACCACAAAAGATATTGCACATATTATATACATAGTATGTAATAATAGTGATAACTGACGAAGTTATGATTGGTATTGGGCATACCTTTGTATCATATTTTGATCCCTTTTGAAAAGTGGTATCATATCGATAAGAATAATCTTCTTTATCGATTTCATTAGGATCAATTTCAAAGTATCTGGCAGCATTATTGAGTTTCCCATCCATTCCATCAGATAATGTGTCAAAACTTCGTTCGAGATCATCCAACAGCTGGGTATTTCCAGCAGATCTATCTCGAGTCCTTGCCCGTTGTTGATTGAGCTTATCTAAAATGGCATCAGTCTTTGAATTTCCCATAGGACTGAATATCCTCTGCTCAAATTCCTCCGGATTAGCAGTTCCATTTCCTGCTCAAACCCGAAAAACCTTACAACAAGGTTAGAGCCATAATAACTGAAATCAGCAACAATGATGGTACTAACTAACTAACTAACTAACTAACTAACTAACTAACAAACAGGCAGAGAACATTGGTTAAAAGAGTAGCTACCTGGAAATGGCCAAGTAGAAAGGTTTCTGAGAAAATGGTTGTGATGTGACAAATTGTCTTTGAATGACCTAACTGCACCTGAAACAATCTTCATTTTTTTACCTACTTCAAACAAAAAGGTTTGAATCTGTTAAGATGTTGTGAATCGTGCCGCGGAGAACAAGAACGGCGACGGCGTGACTGAACAGATCGGAAACAAGATAGATCGAAGTCGACGGCGATGACGACGGTGGTCGGAGATGAAATTTCAAGGTCTGCGTGTTGATGTTGTTGATGCAGAGAAGGAGGCGCGTGTGTTACGTGGAAAATTGAACGTGTGATTAATGGTGTGAATAATTTAATTAATGAGAAATTAATAGTAAATTTGTTTTTTTACCGGTACTTTCTCCGTCTATAATGAGTGAGTCAGTTGATTATTATGCATTATTCACGCATATTATTTTGACTTTATTTTTCTACTAATAAATAAAAATAAATATTAACATATAAGATAATGTTGAATTCGTATCGACAAGTATTTTCAAAATATCAACTTTTTATAATTTTTACTATTATACAATTAAATATATTAATTGTCAAAGTTATGCAGTGACAAGTGAAACAGTCAACTGACTCACTCATTATGAGACAGAGTGAGTATCAAGGTATAATAATTGTGGGTCCCATTAAAAATACACAATTGTATACACTAGCTACTTAGGTATCGTTTGACCTAGTTTTTTTCCTCTTCTTTTGAATTTATGCAAACAAATTATTATGCAATATAAATTAGATTTTATGTTATTTTATAAGTTCATACTAGTCAAAATTATATTTTTATAAGATATTTTATCATAAACTACTTTGAAAAACTTATAATAATACATAAAAATTGCATAGCTCAAAAGAAAAGAAAAAAAAGCTAGGTCAAACTTATTAGGAAGGATCACGGTTCGACTATGTCAACTGCGATTGGAGGATACTGAAAACGTCAAAAACATATTAGGCGTTTAGTGGGCTGAATACCGGTAACAATAAAATAAAATAAAATAAAATATTGTTGGATTGCAATGATTGTACTATAGTTTGTTCTTGATCCACCTGTCATACAACAAATCCAGATTCCTAGAACAAAGAAACTTCCCTTTCCGAACGAACGAACGAACCAACCAAACGCAGTTCATCCATCATCATCCATGGCTTCTCGCCGCCGTATGCTATTAAAAGTCATCATCCTCGGTGATAGCGGGTCAATATTCTTCATCTCCTTTTCCCCAATTTTTTTCCTCTGTTTTCAATTTCATCAACAACAAAATTCTTGATCAATTAATAAATTCTTGGTACATTCAAATAGATGATTTATTCGCATAGTTGATTGATTAGGTTATTATTGGTAATCATAATCGTTTTAGATTCAATAGTTTTTTCATGTGTTGTTCGTTTATTGATCACAATTAGGGTTACCACCATACCATTCTTTAGAGCTAGCTAATTGGGAGTATTTTATTTGTTTCGCAGGGTTGGCAAAACATCACTCATGAATCAGTATGCTATAAAACTCTCATTTTTTTTTCTTCTCAATACTGTTATGAATTATTATTTGAGGAATGATCATGAATTGATAAAGTAGTAATTTTTACTCTTGTATTTATTAGGTATGTGAATCGAAAGTTTAGTAATCAGTATAAGGCTACCATTGGTGCTGATTTCCTTACCAAGGAAGTTCAATATGAAGATAGGTTGTTCACATTGCAGGTAAGAGTTTCGAGAATATCATGTTACTTTTTCGATAAAGACGTGAGAATATTTTTGGTGCCTGTGCTGTCTTACGTATGTTTTCGCTGTCTTATGTTTTCTTCACTAGTGCAATTTTAATTTGTATCTAATTGTGCTCTGGACCTTGTATTTAATATAAACCAGTTTTTAATTGCCTCAATAGTGTTCACATTAGTTGTATGACTTATTTTAGGATCTGTGAAGGTTTGATATTAATATATGGCAGGCTGGCACATGGACAAGATCACACAAATATGGGAAAATTCTTAGAAACTCAAGTTATGATGTGTTCAAATAAGTTAATATGAATTTTTTACACACACAAATTACATAAATGCATAATGTTTGCAAAGACGCCAATATTTCTGATTAATATGAAACTGAATTAGTAGACGATGTTATGAAACTGAATTAGTAGACGGACTATATCCTTTATCTTTATTAGGCAAAAGTCAAAGGTTGGAATGCACGTAAATCAAATCCTTTTCACATTTAGGATTCATTTTGTTTCTCTTTAAAGATTAAAGAATGAAATAAGTTTTGGAGCTTTATCCGAATCACATTGAAGACATATCTCAAACACATTGCTCAAGAATTCGTCATGAAAAAATAAAAAAATTGGAGGATACTTCCTAGATGTATATCTAAACATAATGCTTGTGGATTGTTTTAGATTCTCACTTTAGTATTCTTTTTTCTTTTTTTTCTTGTCACAATTCTACGAGTACTACTATTGCATATTAGTTTATTGCAATGGCCAGCAGCTATGTGGATTTTAATTTCTATGCACTATCTTCTATTCTCATTTGAACGTGATTTTTTGGTAGAAGTATAACACCACCTGTCCTGTCAAATGGAAAATTTGTGAATAGACAGAAATATCAAGAAAATATTATGGTAACATGACATTCTTTTTTTACTTATATGTTGTCAGTATGTTCTATTGACTACTTGCTATTGTGCTTGAGATATGATGCCATGGTTGTGTTAAGCTCATGATTCTTTTTGCTGCATAAAAGGATCAATGCTTCAGTTGTTTGTAGATCATTATATTGATTAAATGGATCTGTTTTCTTCAATATCTATACAATACAAAGATGGCATGTTTTTTCGATTGCTCACAGATCACATTCATTTAGGAGAATCTATTATTTGTAAGTATCCAAAATAGAGACGTTCTCTTTGTACATGCAGATCTGGGATACTGCTGGTCAGGAGAGGTTTCAAAGTCTTGGCGTGGCTTTCTACAGAGGTGCAGATTGCTGTGTCCTTGTTTATGATGTAAATGTCATGAAATCATTTGAAAACCTTAACCACTGGCGAGAAGAATTCCTTATTCAGGTGATGTTTAATACATGGCTTTTGAGTTATCTTAACACAGTTTCTAAAGGATGGTGATTAAATTATACCTAATTGATTTGATTTTCAGGCCAGTCCATCTGACCCTGAGAACTTCCCATTTGTGGTGTTGGGAAACAAAGTAGATGTTGATGGCGGGAATAGCCGAGTTGTAAGTTATTTATCGTCTCTTAGAATAGTCACTTCCGAACATCTGTAGTTAATAGATTTTCTTCCCCTATAGAGGGGTTCAATATACCCTGTGTGCCTGTGAGGTTAATTCTACATGTCTGCATTTGTTTGATATCCCTTCTGTTTCAGGTTTCTGAGAAGAAAGCAAAGGCATGGTGTGCTTCCAAGGGGAACATACCATACTTCGAGACCTCTGCAAAGGAAGGATTTAATGTTGAAGCTGCTTTTGAGTGTATAACCAAAAATGCTCTCAAGAATGAACCTGAAGAAGAATTGTGAGTTTTCGTAAACTTCAGTGTTTTTTATGCACATTGTTAACTGTGGACCATATTTGAGGTTTATATTGGTAACACTCATTTAGAATATCAAAGATTACAAGGGAGAGAAAGAAAAAGATACAATCTTATTTTAAGATATAGTTGCTTTGATTCACAGCTTTGATTTGTTTTTCTTTTTCATTTCGCCGTTATTAAAGAATGTATAAAAACTTGCTATTTCAATTGAAAGACTAGCTAGTTTCAGTGATTCTCTTTGAGGAGGATGGTTGGAGCACTGTCCTAGATATTTTATTTGATCACTGGTTGTTTATTATGACAGATACATGCCTGAAACGATTGATGTTGGCGGTGGTGGACGGCAACAGAGGTCAACAGGCTGTGAATGTTGATAAGAGTTCTTTGAATAGTCAGCTTCACATGCAAGATTGGTGCCAAGATACAGCATCCTTAAAATTGGTGATTTAGTCTGCAATTTCAGCAATGAAAAGCTTAGGACAACTTGTCCTTCTTGTATCTCACTAGTGACTTAGATGTTCTCCTGTTTATTTGCTTATAATATTTGTAATAAATGTTTACCCCCTTATTTTTCATCGGTAAATATGTGCTGAGAATTTCAAGTTTTTTGCTTTTGCCCATATATTTGTACAAGCTTACATATTACTTTAGTCAAGTTATATTGCTGTGAATTTCAAGTTACATTGATTTTTGCCCATATATTCCCATTTTGTAAATTGGGTATCCTCCGTGTGAAGATTAATCTCTCGAGTCTTGTGGGACTCGGATGAATGACAACTTCTACTTAAATTTTTTTTAGCGTTGTTATATGTCCGATTTTGAGTTCAAATCCGGGACTTTGGTTAAACTAGAATCATATAAATGTTCTTGAGCTTTAGTGGTTGCATTTCGTTGTCACTTGTTAGGATAATAATGTGACAAAAATCTTCTTCAATAGAAATGCTTTTTAATACACTTTTGTAATATGTTTTTATTATTAAATAAAGTTTTAACCGGTCCTTTTAAAAAGGTTAACAAGATGAATTTATCAATGAAACTTTTTGAAGTCAAAAAAATATATTAAAGCTCTAAAAGTATATTGTCGGCATGAAAGAAAAAAGAAGAAGAAAAGAGTATGAATAGAAAGATTTTTGTGGTAATCATATATAATTATTGAGTGTTTGGTAAGCTGAAGCTTCAGTTAGGAGCAGGGACCTCGTGTATTTATTAATTATTGCACCAGTTTTGAATTGATGGAGCAGCTTGATATCTACTTGCATGCATAGTGTCAAACTGTCAATGTTTGTGGGTGGAGATTGGATGGCATCTACTTGCTTGCATGTATTAGTTTCACATTTACTTGCATGTTAAAGAAAATTCAGTTTTATAAGTTTTCACTCTTATAAGTTGGTAGAAAAATAAATATATCATTTTATATTTCATTTAGTTGTTGTGACAAAGATAAAAAAAATTCCCACAAAAAAGAGAGAAACCCTTATCAGAACAGATAACAATAAAAATTTGCAGAATATGCTAATATTTAAGCTTATGCTAGAACCTATAAGTTAGCCACCCATTAATGTTTTCAATTTCACAAAGCTATGTATTGTTTAATTGATCTACAAAATGAGACTTCGTTTACAAAAGAAAGAAAAAGAAATATAGATTTCCACACAATCAGACAGTAATGTATGCGATTCGAGTTCTATTACTGCCCTTATAGAGAGGTAAATGTAAATCCCTCTGTAAGTGCGCTTTAGGCTTGAAAGTTTTACCTGTCTTAGACAAGGGCACTATTCCTTCACCCAAGACAGTAATGTATGCACCAAAATGCTTGTATTTTATAAGCGTGGTTTTCTATAAGATTTGAATGTATGAATACACTAGTTCCTCACTGCTCAAGCTTTAAGCCATTTGGCAGTGAGCTAATTCTGATAACAATCTAAGTTACATCTGGATCACCCAAAAATGATGGGAAAACTGAACAAAGTTTGAAAATGCTCAAGCAAGACATCCTAATATACAATTATTTTTTTCATAATGTTTCCTTTCTAGAAATTAACTGTTTTTCTACCAAAACATTTTGATTTGTTCTATACTTCTATAGCTCATCTTTGGCAACTTGATACTTGATTTTTATGTGTTTGTTGATGGATGCAGCCAATTCTTTCAAACTAGATTTTGTAGGAAGCTTTATCTGCATAAAACAAAGGTTTCGTTATAGAAGTGAGGTAATTATATTATATAGATTAAAATTCTATCACCAAAATCACGGTGCCAATAAGTTAATTACCGGATTTGTCTTATCATTTGCTCTATAAAGTAAAAGCGTGGGAAAGTCGTTCACCTGAAATATTGAACAAAAGTAAAATTCACCTTCAGTAAACATAAACTTTGATCATATTAGTGATCAACAAGTCAATATTATTCAGTGTTTTGTTTACCGTTAAATATAAAAAAGCTGAGACAACAAGTTTTTTCATGACACTTACTTGAAATTTTGGATGTTCATTTGCTGAAGCATCTATTCTTGCAAATATTAGATTACTTGATTCTTTGTAGTGCTTTGCCAACTTCTCTACTTGCTTGGTTACGTCCTCGCAGTTGAAACACCAAGGTGTGAATACCTGTTTTACGGTAATGACTCGCGAGTTAAAATCAACCAAGGCATAAGCAAAAGTAATATGACAGGAAAATGCTCTTCTTATTGAAGTATGAACACATAACACATAGAAGAGTTATAGAAGGGATAAAAACTTCACAAACCTCCAAAACCACATCCTTCTTGCTGTTCAAAATTTCTTCATCGAATGTTTTTCCAACAATAACATGGACATTAGCTTCAGCCTGCACGTTGAAAAGTCGTGACCATTAATTGAAGAAGACCTTGGTTGCATCGAACATTATTATATATAGTAGGCCAAACACCTTAGATGCATAGGAAAATTATGTGGAAAAAATGTCAAATGATTCTCACATTATCTGGTATTGGCTGTGACTTGAAGTAAGGTGACAATGAACCTTGCACAAGATTACTACAGAACTCCTGCACAAGTCCACATTAACATTAATTAGTTTCCTTCAGTAGGTGATTGCACAAAGGATAATTAATATGAACAGAAGATAATACTTCAATATTGCTTCGTGTTGGTTTTGACTCCAACAAAAACTTTGAGGTCATTCCATTATTAAATGCAGCTACCTATTTGTCACACCAAGAAATAAATTGTATCAGTTTCCTCAATAATTAACAGACAAAACAATCCAAAACTAGCAATTGTTATTAAAATGCAAACTAACCACAGTATTTGTTGCTTCTTCAAGTCCGAACATTGTTAGGAAGGGCTTTGCAAGGTTTTCGTCGTTAATATCCACATATATAAACATTATCTGCAATTGAGGAAAAATTTAGACCAGAAAATCGCATAACGGTTGAGGCCCCAAATGCAGGTCAAAGTAACTAAATACCTTCGACTTGAAAGTTCTTGCTACTTCTTGAAGTGGATCAAGAAGATTCTTGAAGTCATCAATATTTGCGAAGACAAAAACCTAGATAATCACATAGAATTAACTTCGGTTATTATTTAAGTTAGAAGGAAAACATAAATGATCAAATAAGTTTAAATTATCAACAGTCAAGTATCCAGGGGGCAATCACCACATGGCAAAAGCCCACAAGAAAACAAGATTTTAATAATTTGGAGCTCTTTATAATTGATTGTTGTATAGTGCATATCTATCTTGTTGAATTATAATATATATCCCAGCAAAAGACAGAATAGGAACATAACTTTACACCACAGAAAATCCAATTATAAATTAAACTTGGAAATAATAGTGACCTGATGCTTGATTGGGCTGTTGTAGACTCTGACAGAGTTCACTTCAGTCATTTTTGTAATTAGTGGAAATTTGTTGTAGCTTAAAAACTCCAGTATTTTATCGAATGTGAAAGCTCCATCTGCATAACCAATAAAGTTTTTCCTATTGCCTTAGTAAATCGTCACTATTTGGTGTCAATATTTGAAGAAAACAAGTGAAAGAAAAAAAATTAACGGTGTGTGTAAACAAGCCTATAATTGATTCCGACAAATTTCAGCTGATCAACTAAATTAAAACTGATAAATGCATATAATGCACGAGTTGTTTTAGGTTATAATCACCGTAAGTGATTTCGGTATCCTTTAATCATGTAAATCATGGTAAGTGTTAAATGCATATAATTGAGCATACAGATAAAGCCAAATTACAGACTCACCATATGCGGTGTATCTTTCAGGTTCGCTCTTAACAACTCCAAGAAAATTATCAGTAGACTTGATATCTGGATAAAGAACTTGGGCAAGCTCTACTTTACTCACTTCAACAAACTGAGTTTCATTATCGAACTTTGCAGCACTCACAAATTCTTCATATGCAGGCCCCTGGCATATTTCAATACAAATACGCTATCATATCAAAGTACCAAAGACAGAATTAATGTAATTTTGAAATTTAATCTATCTAGATTCTTTTGAAACACCACCTATTTCGTCAAATTACTACGTTCATTAGGCACCACAACTCCGAATCACTTTAACCTTCTGTTAATTAGGCACCTCTAGTTTGATAGCTTTAGAATACATGGAAATAATTTCACCTACCTCAAATTTATCAAACCGACCAATGAGAAAATTGTGATACTTCCTCAGAAATTTCTCTGCTTCTTGCTCCGTAGTTATCCGAATAATAGGTGTACCGGTCTTTTTTGTTGCCCATATCACTATATCTTCCCTGGAAGCATCACAAAAACACCTCAACATTTAAACATTTCAAGTAATTCACGTAATTTATTTGATAAATAGTTCAACGTTTATCAGTGCCTTCAGGTCATCATTTCAGATAACAGGCAGAGTTTATCCGCGACCATGATATGCGACATCCAAGTTTTTGATGTCTCTACAACCACATTGCAAGGTGACTGCAATTTAAAACTTTGATAGCAAGACATCGTGAACAAATAAACATACAATAAACAAGTCTCTAGGATAAACAAGGAGCATCACAAAAACACCTCAACAAATAAACATTTCAAGCGATTCAAGCAATTTATGTCTCCGATAACAAACAAGTAGGGTTTAATAAAAAGGTCCGTGACCACGATTCAATACACAGCATCAAGGTTTTTTGTGTCTCTACAACATCATCAATTAAGGCTGCATCAAACACATTTTGACCGCAATTCTCCACAATATCAAGAATCACAACACGACAGCAATTTAACCATTTGATCACAAGGGCATCATAAAAACAAATCAATGCACAATAAACACAAGTCACTATAATAAATAAACCAACAAACACTAATAAAACACATCAATAAACCAACACAAATCACAAACTAGTAGCAGAAACCAATGATCCATGATCCACACACAAACCAAACAAGTTAAATAAAGTTTAGGCAAGAGTTATTACGCTGTGAAACCGCCGGAGTAAGGTTGAGAAGTCCCATTAACAAAGAGAAGCAAAGTAGGGTACCCTTTGATCCCAAGAAAAGAAGCAGCTTTAGTAAACCTATCACCATCAACCTTAGCCAAAACAAGAGAATTTCCTAAATCTTTCAAAGAATTAGCAGCTTCAGCAAAATGGGGCATTAATTCAGCACTTCTTGAACACCAAGGTGCATAACCCAAAACAAGAACAAACTCATACCCATTAACAATTCTCTCTGAATTTTCATTATTAAGCTCAAAAACAATTCTTTGAGCTTTTGTTAAAGTCTCTGCTTCAGAAAATTTCACACCACCAGCTTCAGTTTCACGCTCTAATTCATCATCTAATGCTAATAGTTCATCAAATTCATCAACTTCGGAACATTGGGTAACAACATTGAAAGTGAGTAATAGGAAAAGGGTTAGAGAGAAATTGATGAATTTTAACATTGTGAGATCAAGATCTGATGGGGTTTGTGAAAAGATTAAAACTTTGGCGAAGATTTGATTCAATTATGAATGTGAATTGTGAAAGTGGTGAATTTATATGAGTATGAACTGAAGTGAGGAAAATGATTTAAAAGGGTAAAATTTGACAGACAAATTATGAACATGCCTAAATTTTAGGGACCCATGTTAACAAGATTTGAGGAGGTGATTGTGTTGTTGTGTGCTTAATTTGTTGACCAAAATATTTTTGTTTAGGAAGATATAAATAAAGTTCCATTTTTTTAATTTGAGTAAATACATATATTGTTTTGACCAACTTTTGCCTCACTTTTTTTTTTTTTTTTTTTAATTCTGATAGGTCGAACACTTTTGATTCGAGTTCGGGAGTTTAAGTTTAGTAGTATTTTTATGGGTCGGATTGATGTGTTCTATGGTAGTATGGAAGCTTATGAGTGTCCTTGGACCTTTATTAGGTGGGGTCTGTTTTGATATTTTTATTTGTATTCCGCTTATATATGGCATTTTTGTTTTGTAGTTCCTCATTTATTGTTCTTTGTTCGTCTTTGCACATATCTTATTATTAATAATATTATATTTGCCATTTAAAAAGTATATTGTTTTGACCAAAATAAAAAAAATATGGTAGTAGATTATGTTGTATGTCTTTATGTGAGTTTGAATATGTAATTATGGAATTGTGTTATTTTTTCTATAATAATTTTTTAAAAAATATACCATAAGTCTCTTATCCACAACATTATACCATGATTTATTAAGTTTCTAAGAATAAAAAATTATTTTTTAAAACATGTCAACTATTAAATTAGTCTTTAATATGTCTCACAAAAATGTACTAAAAATATGAATTTGACTCTACCAAAAAATAAGATGAATTTGACTCAAATTTTATAAGTCATTAGGCGGGGAGAACTATAGATTTTGAGCCATAAAAGGTAAATGTGAGTTTAGTAATCTTGGACATCATATGGATACGTTCTTAAAAAACAATGCGTGAAACACCCCAAATTTCACTTAATAGTTTATTTGGTTTCACGTTCACTCTTAGATTTTGTCATTCTTTTGTTGATTCGTTTTAACGATTGCAACTTTTCATTTGAATAACAAAAAAGAATTACATTTAACGATAGAAATATATAAGTACAAATAATATTATACCTACGATTAAGTACAAATGCTTCTCAACCTACCAAAGAAAATAAATAAACCCAAAAATAACCCTGCAACTTCCCAATCAAGAAATTACCTAAGAATACTAAAGTCTAAGAGATTTGTATACCATTAAAAAAAAATCCTACAATCACAACTTCACTTGTTTACTTATGAGACTTGCCTCATTTTATGTATATGCATATAAAAATGTACAAGCATTTATTTGCACAAGACTCACACAAAAGTAAAATACAAATTGATTAAGGAACTTCTCTTGCAAATGAACATCCTCAACAAAAAAATACTCACAAACTTTAAATTATACAATTTTAAGTTACAATTTCAACACACGTGAACTCTTCCAAAATGAAAAAATCATATCAGTCATATGTGCATGAATTCTTCTTGAATTTAATAGGTTTCGATCCAGCAGAGTTGATAACCAAATGACAAGTGATTTCTTTATGATGCTTTGTCCTAACCAGTTTCCCCACCACATCTCCTCGCGAACGGAGATCAAACTTCAACACGAGTGCAACTTCAACAATACCAGTCTGCGAAACCGTTATGGTTGAGCCAGCTCCATAAAGTGGAACCTTATTACCTACCAAGTTCACTGATACAAGACGGCGACTTTTTCTAGGCTGAAAGTGTTTCTTCAACTGCAAGAAATTAATTAATTCAACAGGAACATGTTACTTGCATTCCAAGATATACATTACTTGAATCAATTAATCTAGATGATGTTACATGATAGTATGATACTACGTTTTCATTGATCTTACCTCGCCGGTTGCGATACTGATGTCCGAGTAAACAAGATTGATGGGTGAAGAGTGGACATGGATGCCGAAAAATGTAGCAGGGTTATATATGTTCATATGCAAAGTGCTATTAAGTGTCAGAATTTTTGTTGCGACACCAGTGAAGTCTGTACCCTCCGAAACATAGAAATTATGTACCGTCAAACTCTGCAATATTAATCAATAATCACAATGTCAACCACTACTATTTAATTTTCCATTTCTACTTTCTGTCACAGTGAAGATTTTAAGTATTTTGAAGTTGAAAATCCATTTCTACTTTCTGTCACAGTTAATATCAGCCAACAATAACAGATAGAAACTAAAATGGAAGAAAAAGTCATCAAACAGATTCTGAATTAGCATTTATTTAGTCTTGATGCCTTCAACAGAAAGTGGTCCACCAAGAAAATTCACAATTATTTGTGTGGTTTAAAAAGAGAAAGTAGAAAAAGTTCAGTGAAATGTGTGACATAAATTTACTACTTCGAAGACTTATAATACAATCACTTATTAATAAGTTTTTTTTTATAACACAGGATAAAATAAAGTTAAACTGTTTTTGTATAACGTATAAGCATTTTTCATAAGCTGTCCTGGTGGAGAGTTTATGAAAATAAGCTGAAAACAGTTTATGACTAGAGAACTTATGAAAATAAGCTGAAAATAGCTTATGAAACTTGTCCTAAGTTATTTTCATAAGTTCACTCAAACAGTATAACAAGTGTTTATGCTAACAGATAAACTCAAATAAGTCAATCCAAATAGGCCCTACATGGCCGTATAAACAGCTTAATTAAGTGTTTATAGGCGGTTAAGATATGCTTATTGTTTTCATAAGTTATCCTGGAAAGAGCTTATATAAATTAGTTGAAAACAGCTCATGAACATCTCATAAGCTTTTTCACAACAGTGTCAAAAATATTTCAATCTAAATACTAACAAAATTACTTACCTTGACAGTAACTTCTGCCTTATAAGGTCTGCTAGCACCCCAAATGATCAAACAAAACACAGTAAAAACAACCACAAAAGTAAAAACAGCAATCAAAGCTTGAAATCTTCTAGCAAAAGACTTATCCTCGAATTCGCGATAAGAACCTTCTTCAAGAATCACACCACACTCAGGCCAACCTTTATCATTCCTCTTCCTACCACCTTTCCTACCTGAAGAAGACCTGAAAATCCCCGAAAACCGACTAGCAGACGAGTTTCTCGAGTGTCTTCCGAATGAAGGATGTGAAGGAGACTCCATAGGACTGTTTGATATTGGAGTAGCTTGCATGGAAGATGACTTATCTCCATCATGTGAATCTCTTGATGGACTCTGTACATAGTACACAGGTCTCTTTGGAGATCTTGATGGTGATGATGGAGCTAAACTAGTTATATCAGATTCTGATTTTGCAGATTGCATAATTACTTATGTATATAAAAATTATAAATATCAACTTCAATTGTCACCTGATAAACTTTATATTATATATAAGATAATTACACAGACAACAAAACTGCGCCGCTAAACCTTTCTGTGTATGTGTATGCAACTATGCAAGTGCAATATAGAGAATTTAATGAATATTGGCACACATCACATGTAGTAGTTACTAGTACTAGAAAACAATATTGAGAACTTGTGCTACTGAATTCATGAGATTAAGCAGAAAAGAACAAGTAGTGAGAAACTCAAAGAAATGGAAAGAAATGAGATAATGATATGATGATGAGAATTAAGAGTGAGTGGAGACACATGCACACACACATACACAATTGAACTATGTGTCACTCTTAGAAAGAGGTTTTGTTTTGTTTTCACTTTGAATGGAAAAGGGAAAGAAAAAGAGAATAAATGCTGCAGAAGTGCTTATGCTTTGAAAGGGTAGATAAGTAAATAAATATAGAAAGACTTGAAACCAAACCTCACTGGCTAGTGGCAACTGAAAGTGTCGGCAGCTTGTTTTATTATACTTCTAAAATTATTTTGTTTCAAAGGGCCATTTTATAGGTAAAATATAAGCACACATAATAATATAAGACAAAATATCATAAGATAAAAAGTTGTCTCGTGATTTAGTGGCAACAAAAATTTTATTTTTTGTCCGGTTCTTTGACTCTAAATTTGTTCAATTAATCTCGTGAACAATTTTAAGATTAAACATAATACAGTTGAAGTTGTCATATTCAACTTTTTTTTAACGGATTAAACGTACACAACCATTTTAGTCTTGAAATTCATAGACATTATCATTACCGTCTCCAAAAGTATCAAAATTATAAAATTACTACTAAAAGAAATACATGAAATATGTTTGCAATTTTGTTTTTGGTACAAAGTTTGCAAAATATATATATATATTTTTTTTTGACAAAGTTTGCAAAATATTTAAAAGACTAAAATTAATAACACCATTTCACACAGTCAATGCTAAAATGATTGTTTGTTCCTTTCAAAATATAAAATGAAAAGAAGTTTATTATGTTGTCATTTTTTCTGTGGGGCAATAGCACTTCAGGGGCTTCAATTATAGGAGTTGGTAAAATTACCTAATTAGATTCCACCATCTCTTGTTGTGTTTTTATTTGTTGTGTGTATTTTAGGTACGTTTCATAATGTATTATTCATGACGTATGGTTCTGTTGGATTAATTAATAATTTATAAAGTGGACTCATATAACGAATGAAATCAACCACATAATTAATTAAGTAGTTAAAGAAGAACAAGAGAGCTTAAATAAAACATGACTTACAAATTTAATTTAATTATATAATGACTTGTGGAAAGAAAGAAAAGAAAACTATATGATAATGATTGTTGTTTGTCTAACCGACAATTTTCCAAGCTGTTAGAGATATTTACATACCCATATAATAATTCAAAGATGTGACAATATAACTCATGGAAAATTATATTATACAAGTAGTGTATTTTTTCTTTAGGAGAAATGATATGAAGTTTCTAGTGTCTCTATCGAGGAACCTGTGTGGAGTACACGAGGCAGATTCTCTTCTCTCAACTGAATTTTTTTCATGCGCATGAGACATGAATCGAACGAATATCTAATCACATACTTAAGTTAACCAATTACCACTTAACCCAATTGATTGTTGACATATATCATCTATGTAGTAGACACTAGGAAGAGCTATATATGTGCCCCATTTTTTTTTGTTCACGTAAGTAATAGGATAGAATAACAAGTATAATATCAAATGGGAGTTATGAGACAACATGATATGATAAGTTAATCTTGAAATTTTTCTCTACTAAAAATTATTTTCATATAAATATGAATACTTTTTTTAACGAAATTTCTTTGTCACTTGTCTGAACTTTTCCATATGAAGGGCACAGAAATAGAGTTTTCTATATTTCCTATTTGATTTACTCCTATGGAATATATGTGGGGGGTGAGAAAAGTATTTTTACCAGTGAGAAAAGAAGCTTCAATTTTATGTTTCTGCTATTTTTCTCAAACGGGCCTTGTCTGAAGTAATTGGGCCTCATCGACTCCAATGAAGAAAGGCTAAACTCACACGTGACACGCATGTGCAAAAAATAAATCGTGAAAAAATTCAATATTTATCAGAGCCTGGTTTCGATCCAGGGACCTGTGGGTTATGGGCCCACCACGCTTCCGCTGCGCCACTCTGATTTGTTGATATAAATGTTGCATATTAAATATATCTAGTATAACAATCAGTAGATAACGTAGAACTTGTGTTTATAACTTAATTGGAAACAACCATGTTAATTAGTCTATGAACTTGTGTATATAACTTGGGAAAATAGTCATTTTAGTCCCTCAATGTGTAACTCGCTATCATTCTAGTCTCTGACTGAAGAAAAAATATAAAATAGTCCTCGACTCTACCATCTATTAATCATTTTAGTCTCTATCGTTAAAATTGGCCGTTAACTTTACAAAAAAAATGACATGACATTTTTGGAGACACGTGACACGCTGAGTAGACATTAGCTGGCCAAATGGCCCTAGGACATGGCCAGGATCAAATTGACAATCCTTTTTTTCTTTTTCATTTCTTCATCTTCTCATTCTTCATCGTTTTCCATTTTACCAAATCTTTCTTTCTATCTCTCTTCCTCCACCAACCACTCTTTCCATCTCTTCCTCCAACAAAACTACCATCTACATCACCACAAATCCAACCAAAACTACAACAACAACATGTTTCTCTTGGGAGAGACTTGCAATGATCTTGGATTGAAATGACCTACAATTTGCATTTACATTCTATATGTTGTTCTCGGATCTATCTAATAATACATTCCTTCTTCTCAAATTTATATTGCTTTTATTAGTTTTGAAAGGCCAATTGATATGAAACTCAAATATGACATGATAGTTAGGTAGCAAAGGCATGGATATTGCTGCTGCTGCTGTTGATTTCAATTTTGTCACTCCCTTTACTAGGCCCCCGCTTATATTCTTCTTCCTCTATAAACTTCTCCAAACCTCTTATGTCTCATCACCATCGTCATCTCACCATGTCACCTGTCACCATTAATTAATGGCCAACAACAACAAAATTCTTCCATCATCGTTCAACCATTCGATGATGATGATGATTATCGCAGTATTGATCAATAGTATTGTCGTTTTGGTCCCTAGAAAAAGATGAAGAATGAGAGAAGAAATTGAAAAGAAAAAAAAGTATTGTCATTTTGGCCCCTCACCACGTCATCAGGCCACTTGTTCAACTAATGTCTACTCAGTGTGTCACGTGTTTTCAAAAAATGTCACGTCAGTTTTTTTAAAAAAGTTAACGGCCAATTTTGATGGCAGAGACAAAAATGACTAATGGATTGCATAGTCGGGGACTATTTTGTATTTATTCTTCAATCAGGGATAAAAATGACAGCAAATTGCACATTGAACTAAAATGACTATTTCCCCATAACTTAATTTACTTCGTACTTTCCACAATGTTTTAGCTCACACATACACTCTATCTACTCATGTACCATGATTTTTTTTTATTATCATAGACTCTGTTTGACAAAAAAAATAGTTGATAGGGTAACTTGTAACCGATGAGTTTATAGCTTATGGCTGATAAACTCACCTTATAGCTTATAATGGATAATGAACCATAAGTTAATTGAATTAATTTTATCAAAATAAACTATAAACTCCTTAGAATAAAAGGTTACCAGATTTATTTATTTTTTTAAATGAGCTTATAAACTATAAGTCATAAGACATTACCAAAACAATCTCAAAGATTTGTACACTTATCTAATCAATTAATTATTGAGCTGATAATCATGAATAATAATTTATTATTGGGTGCTAACCTAAATCTTCTTTGATTCATATCCTGTTGATGTTTCTAGCAATTAAAATATCAAAAGTATCGTTCATGTTGGTCATTGTCACGATATTTGGTTGTTGACTGTCTGTTAGAGCCTTTCCATTTTGGCATAATCAGATTATTATAATAAAAAATTATGGTTTAACTCAAAGGACAAAAGTTAATGTTTTTCCAAACTTTTCACCATAATATGAAATCCGAAATCATACTTAATCCTTTTCAATTGCACTGTTTTGCAACCCCGGTTTGCAAGAAAATTATTTCATGTTTAATAGTACTATGTATGCAACACAAAAAATCAAGTGTAGAATGAATTAGTAGTTTGGTACACGTAAAATGAAATTGTCTTTTTGGGACAAAGACAGTGTTGCAACTTGCAAGTAATAAAATCACCTTGAAATTTGGATATCTATTGTCATAAACAATTTACTTACATAGATATGCATAGGATATAGTTTTGGAGTTATCCATTTCATATTTAAATTTAGTTTATGTATTCACGTTACTAAAAAGATTAAAATAAAGAAAATTAAAGTAACAGTAAAAAAATATAATAAAATGTACAATAAGAAACATTGAGTTTTTGTACAAGAACAAACAACTAAACAATTAGTCCAAAAAAAATAAAAAATAAAATAAACAATGGTCCATTTTCCCTCTTTCATGTCAGTGGATAGCAATTAACTTATGGCCATTCAATAATCACTAATGTTAGCCAAATAGATAAAGATTTGTCTTACAAAGTCAAATGTGAGTGTTATGAATTGATACATTTATTGATTTTTTTAATTAAGTAGTCTAGTGGCTATAACATTTATCAATCTTTTTATTTATAGTATCGGTTAATTCTTACAAACTAATCAATGACTTATCTAAATACTTCTAAAAATACGATTACTCGTTACACAGAACTATAGAGAAACATTAAAAAAAGAAGTTAAAAAAAAAGTGAAAAAGCGTTAATGAAACTTCCCTTAGAACAGATTGTTTGAGTTTCGATTTTTTGTGGAAACAACTTTTGATCAAACTTTACTTATCTCGCATTCAAATTTTAAATTATCCGATATCTTCTTCTGAAATCATATGGTTAATACTAACAAAATATATATAAAATTGAGAAAATTTAAATTGTAATAACTCAATTTACCAAATTAACAAAATTCCTTTTATTTTTGGCCTCAGCAGCTTTATCTAGTCTAGTTCCTTTGCACACCAATTTCCTCGTAATGACAACATGAGTCACGACAAAGACCATGAAGAAAAAGTATACATAATCCATTAATAGTAAAATGCTAAAAATCTATGTAACCAAATAGAAATAAAAATAGTAAAATATGTGCCATGTAGTATTAGTGCCAGCTTGATAATAATAATTTAATTTGAGTATTAATTCATTCCCTTAACACTAGGAATGGAATCAATGTTTTTTTCCGTTTCATTTTAAAGTCTATCTTCTTTTCTCTCTTTAGACATCAAAATAGAAATTTTATATATCAATGTATAGATCTCTTTTCTGACCTTAGAGATAAGGTTTTAACAGTAACAACTTCAAACATGTTGGAAGGTAAAGCTATGATAGAAGATACTGACATGCCATCTAAGATGCAGATTCAAGCCATGGCTTATGCTTCTCAAGCTCTTGATCTATTTGATGTTCTTGATTGCAAATCCATTGCTGCCCACATCAAAAAGGTTACATTTTTCTCTATAATCCTTGAATTTCACATACAATATTCTTAAGGGCTATTCTAATGTTTTTATTATGTTTATTTGAATATTAGGAGTTTGATGCAAGATATGGTGGTGGATGGCAATGTGTGGTAGGTTCAAGTTTTGGGTGTTTTTTCACTCATTCTAAGGGAACTTTCATATACTTTACTCTTGAGACTCTCAATTTCCTCATCTTCAAAGGAGTTTGAGCTACTTTTTCTTCATCTCTTCCCTATGATTATCCTAAGGTCATGTTTGGTTGTGAATGAAGTTCCTCCACCAAGGGCATTACTAGAAAACTGCAGATCATTTTCTTCTTTTTTTATTAGTTGTTTGATATTTTCAGATGGAGATTATATTAGACCCTAAGGTGTTCTGCATTTGTAGTGTTCATTTTGATTTTGTATATATGTTGGGCATTACTAGAAAACTGCAGATCATTTTCTTCACTTTTTCTATCTATCATTAGTTTATTATTGCTTTGAGTATGTCACCTTATCTGAAAGTTGTGGATGCTCTTTTTTCAATCCTTCATTTATCCATAATCTGATATAGTCAGAAGCAGACACAACAAAATCAGATTAATTACATGCAAAAAATAATATATTCTTTTATGAATCACAAGTTGATTAAATTGAAGAGTCATCAAATATCAACTTGAAGATGAAGAATTTGCAGATGTTTAAAGTATACACTCAGATTTGTCAAAAAAAAAAAAAACTATAGTCTCAGAAAAGAACAACAATCAGGCCAATTGAAATTGGATTAGAAGAAATGGAATCAAAGGTAGGGAATACAGATTCGAATCAAATGTGGGGCCAAACCTTTTCTTTTCAAGTCATTTCCTTGATGTGATATCATTACTAGTAATCTATGAAGCACATACACTACTTTGATTAGGTGTGTCCCAGTGTCCGATACGCTCTGTGTCAGACACTAATACGACACCGATACTTATGATTACAGTGTCCGATACGCTCTGTGTCAGACACTAATACGACACCGACACTTATGATTACATTGAATTATGTTATTTTCTTAAATTATTTTCAATGTTGACGTGTCTGTGTCGTGTCCATGCTTCATAGCTGCTAACTTCACGTTTACATTTATCATTCCCCTTTTGAGATGTATTTTAATTAGAAGCCAAGTCTATATCAATGATCAATCAATTGAAAATGAGCAGAGATATACTAATAAACCAGCTCAAAATTCATAGCATCTGTAATGGGAAATTAAGTAACCAATTTTAGATTGTTTACTTACTCTTAACTTATTGGTTCCCCTTATGCAGCCTATTTAAGGCACCACAATTAGAGATGTTTCTTACATATCTTTCTTGCATACAAGAACAACAAAGAAAGACATGCTCCAAACAAAATCATTTGACTTCAGCATTAACACCAAGAAATGTCTAGAATAGCATAACTTTCTATAGTAGATATTGTAACACCATTGTTCAATACTATACTTCAATCAGTAAAATCACAAGACTGGAGTCAAAAGTGGCTTGCCACTAAAGTGAGCCTCCAAGTTTGCAATCACAAGATCTGCCATGTCATTGCAAGTTTCAACAGTGTCAGTTCCCACATGAGGAGTGAGCACAACATTCTCAAGGCTCATTAACTCCTCAGGCACATCGGGCTCATTCTCAAACACATCAAGACCCGCGCCACCCAACTGTCCTTCGACCAACGCAGACACGAGTTCGCGTTGATCAATAATTGGTCCGCGCCCAATGTTGATAATAACACCTTTCGGGCCCAATGCATCGATAACTTCACGATTCACAAGGTGACGGGTTTCTTCGGTAAGGGCACATGCTACAACAAGTATTTGAGAGTTAGCTACCAAATCAAGGATGTTAGGGTAATACTTGTAAGATGATCCTGCCTCTGGTTTTTCAGATCTTGAGTGGTAACTAACTGGACAACCAAATGCTGCAGCTCTCTTTGCTATTGCTGAACCAATCCTTCCCAAACCAACAATTCCAACTGATTTACCACTAAACTGAAATACACAAACAATGATCTATTAGCATTTCTCAAAAAAATAAAATGATCTATTAGCGACTTGGAGGACCAAGTGCAATAATTACAAGATGAACACTCCGGTACACTTCTTATATTTGGATATGTACACCGTTGAAGTGGATAATTCTAATAGTTTCAAAAAGTAATAAACATTATCTGTGAACTTATTAAAATCATCCACTTCAGCGGTGCAACAGTACATATCTAAATAAAATGGGTATCGAAGAATTCACCTACTTACATAACTATAAACATATTTAAGCAACATTTTGTCAAGCAAATGTAGTGCAATTTGATTTTAGTTTCTTCAAAAATAAATAATTGTTTTACACTTTATATTTATATTTGAAAAACCAAAACATATTATATAAAGGAAACTATTATTTAAACACAATTTTTTAACAAAAATACCACAAAGTTATACTTTTTACTCTTTTTAATATTTGTTGCACGCCTCGATATTCGTGTTGTGAGTGAAGAAAGTACGATGTCGTATTTTTGTCCAACCTTTTTGTGTTTATATAACACATCTCTTAGCATTTTTGGTTACGTCCTTTCTTCTAATGTTTCGATGCTCCGTTCTCACATTTCTCGTTTCCGAAACCTATGATTTGTCTTTCTTGCTTCGTACTCATAGTTCTCGTTTTCATAATCCATGGAATCCCATGAGCTTAACTCAGTTGATAGGGACATTGCGTTAGATATGCAGGAGTCGGGGTTCGAACCCGATAGGACATTGCATTAGATATGTAAGAGTCGAGGTTCGAACCATGCACACTCTACTTATTAAACTTTAAGGTGTAATTTTTCGCCACTTTTTCACAAAAAAATAAAATACAAAAAACAATTGCAGAATGAAGTTGAAAAAAAATGGGGTATACCTTTGTCGTTAATGGATATTCCGAATGTTTCCAAAGCCCATTCTTGACATAACCATCACTCTGAGGAATCTTCCTGAAGACAGCCAAAGCATGTGCAATGGCAAGATCGGCAACGTCATCGGTTAACGCATCCGGCGTATTTGCAACTCGAATTCCTTTCTCTCTACACTTTTTCAGATCAATTTTATCTAATCCAACGCCGTAAGTTGAAATGATTTCTAGACTGGGAAGTGTATCGATCGTGTTTGCGTTGGCTCCGATTTTGGTGTCGCAAACCAATGCACGAACTGAATTAGCATGAGTTTGAGAGAAGGATTTGAATGATGAAAAGTTCCAGAGTTTGAATAGGTTGAATCGTTTTTCTAGTTCTTCGTGGAGGTTGGTGTACATTGGGCAAGTTAGTAAGACTCCAATGGATTCCATTGAAAACTTGAAATGAAGCAAATAGTAAAATTGAAGAATAAGACTCAACTCAACTCTCCTAAAGGCTACTAGTCTTCATAGTTCATACAATATTAGAACTTTTAGCTACTAGTCTTCATGAGCTTACAGTTGGGAGGAACATCCCACGTGAGCGGCTACTAGAACTTCAGACATTCCATTTATTCGCCTTAAGATGATATTCTAACCACTAATTTACTTGACAAAAAAAAACTACTAAACTACCCCCTCCGTCCCAAAACATAACAAAAAATAAATCAAATCAACTTGATGTATTTGGTTAAAAATTTAGACCAAATGCATCCATTTAATACCCCTGAAATTTGAAAATAGGCAAATACCTACTGAAATTTTTAAAAGTCAATCAAATTGCCCCCTGGCGTGGACTCTGACCGGTAGTGTCAGGGGTAATTTCTTCTAATGTTTCGATGCTCCGTTCTCACATTTCTCATTTTCGAAACCTATGGTTTGTCTTTCTTGCTTCGTACTCATAGTTCTGTTTTCAGAATCCATGTGCTTAGCTTAATTGATAGGGGCATTGCATTAGATATATAGGAGTCGGGGTTCCAACCTCAGACACTCCACTTATTAAACTTTAACGTGTATTTTTCCCCACTAATCTAATTGACAAAAATATAATAATAAAATATAATTAATTAAATAAAATACAAAAAACAAAAGCAGAGTGAAAGTTGAAAAGAAATGGGGTATACCTTTGTAGTTAATGGATAATCCGAATTGTTCCAAAGCCCATTCTTAACATAACCATCACTCTGAGGAATCTTCCTGAAGACAGCCAAAGCAAGAGCAATGGCGAGATCGGCGACGTCATCGGTTAACACATCTGGCGTATTTGCAACTCGAATTCCTTTCTCTCTACACTTTTTCAGATCAATTTTATCTAATCCAACACTGTAAGTTGAAACAATTTCTAGATTGGGAAGTGAATCGATCGTGTTTGCGTCGGCACCGATTTTGGTGTCGCAAACCAATGCACGAATTGAATTAGCGTGAGTTTGAGAGAAGGATTGGAATGATGAAAAGTTCCAGAGTTTGAATAGGTTGAATCGGTTTGCGAGTTCTTCGTGGAGGTTGGTGTACATTGGGCATGTCAGTAGAACGCCAATGGATTCCATTGAAACTTGAAATGAAATGAACCAGACTCAATTCTGCTAAACGAGTATCTCTATGTATGTAATAATATTAATTTTAAAAATTTCCATTAATTTATTTTGATTTTTCGTCCGAAACATCGAAAATAGACAGATTTGATATAAAATACTGCACATAAGTCGAATTTTGAGACAGTGTCTTATGTGCACTCCTCACACAATATGTATAAGTGGATTGAAAAGCGGATAAGCATTTCGAAACACTTTGATTTTTTTTCCTCCCGCGTGTCGTGTCACGCACTTGCTTATAGCGAAAAGAGACGGGACCTTGAGCATATTTGGCCTAGGTATGTAATATTCTTGTTCTTTCTTGGCCACAGTCCTACCATGATACATGAAGTTGCTTGACACATCAGTATACATTTCGGAGCACTTTGATTTTTCTGTCCTCTGCGTGTCGTGCCACGTGTTTGGTTATAGCGAAAAGAGAACTCATTTTATGTCAATTAAGGCAATTCTCCTTCATTTGGTAACTAATTAAGGCAATTAATTAATGCAAATAATTTTATGTAAATTTCAATGGTCCATATCAATTGCATTGCTTTGCATCCCATACTGTTTCAATTTGTTTGAGTCCTTAAATTTAGCATTAGCATTAGCACACGTACGTATTTAGTGCCTGGAATTAAATTTACTTCCAAAATCAATCACTACCAAATACTACCAAACAAGTAACAAATTAAACTTTAGAGATTATGCCACAGTTGTGAAGCAATTAGGGTAAATTGGCGTGTGAATTAATTTAGAGATTTCAAGTCCCTAATTCAAAACTCTATATATAAAGATGAACACCCAACAAGCATTCTAAACTAGCCACAATAATAACTCAAACACTCTTTTTTCAACCCCATACTAATAATAACATGTGTGGACTCATCGAAGAATTTCTCTTTTGATTATTTGAGTTGGATATGATTTGTCAATTTAATCACTGATTGAAATTTTATTGTAGTGAGGAGTGAGGACATATTTCATACAAAAGCTAACTTCAACAAAGGTATGTGTCATCAATCAATCAATCTTTCTATGATTTGTTTTTCTTTTTCAAAGCAGCAAATACGGGTTTCTCAAATGTTAGTATTTCTGTATTATTATTGTACTATGATTTAAGCATAATTTTTTTTTTTTTTTGAAGCAAGCATATATTATGATTCATACAATTTGGGATCGTATAACTTTTCCATGACCAAATAAAGCTTTTTTCTTTTAAAAAACTAATTTATATTACTACACAAGCATCAACCTATATTTACACAAGTATAGTTGCTGGTATTTTATAATTGGCTGGTAATATATTTTTATGTTCTATAGTGCCAAATTTGAAATCATGTATATTTTAGAAGTTAATTAATATTTTTAATTTCGTCTGATTCATACATGACATGTCTTAAGCAAATAATTAATTTGACTATGAATATTATTTTTTAGTCTCACATTTTTTCACACCACTTTTTAGTCATACAATTTAGATTATCATAAGTCTCTTTGATGACATTCAACTTCGAAAAAAAAATATTTGTATGTGGTCGCACAAATAATCGACTATATGTGATATGTGATGGTTTAGGTTTCACTTAGTGGGAGCAAGTGAGCAACACATTTTTTTTAAGTGGTGTCATTAGATAAAAGTCCTAAGTCCTATAATTAACAACAACAACAAAAAAAAAGTGGGGCTGCCCCAAATAGCTTGCCATAGATACGTGCATGCAACTTTCGTAATCGTTTTCCTTACTTCTCATCTCATATATTTTCTTCCTACTTTTAAATTTTCTTAACTATTTTTCTTCATTTTCTACATTTATTTAAAACATTTACACCTCAAAAATCGTGTATAGTGAATTCTCTTGGATCCACATGACATATATGTGCAGCTGACAATATAAAAAAACTTAAGAAGTACATGACAATCAATAAAAACAGTTTGCAATTTAAATCGATTTGATCTGCAAAAGATAATTACCGAACAAAGCAACACAAAATAGAAAGTATGACAAATTATTGAGATATTAAATAACTTGTTGTATTATACGATATTTAATGAATAAAATGTTATTTTGGTATTTTAGCCGTCTTGTACTTGGGAGTTGGGATAAACATGCGTGATTTTGTGAGAGACAAGAATTTCAATTCTTGTCCAGTCTCTTGTCTCTCGATTTGCCCAGTACCAAGAATGATTTTAAAATCAAACACAACATAACTAAAATTGTCGTATTCGATCCCTTATTTTTTTTAGCCGATCAAACACACTTAGACACTCACATTATATATATATATATATATATATATATATATATATATATATATATATATATATATATATATATATATATATATATATATATATATGTTGACCATGTTCCATTGATTCTTGAATTTGAGGCATCTAACACCGTCCAATGATGTTCCTTTATGATTGGTTAGGCGTGCATGTCTGTCTTCCCTGGTCTTTAGCTATCTTTGTCCTTTAATTAGTAACTCAACTAATAACCATTCAATTCCCACATCCTCTCCTAAGCAAATTTCAACTAACATAATAATCAAAAAATTAATGCAAATTTTGTTTCTCTTACTCTTAATCACATTCCACTAATTTCTTACACAACATGCACCCCACGTTCACATAAACAATCTAAACAAATCACATCCACACTTATGTCAAACTAAACAAAACAAAACAAAAAAATAGCTACAATTTCATTTCTTACTATTATACTTTTTTGTCTTGCAAAATATCCCATTTTCTTTCCCTTTTGAGGGTCTTTTACACCCCATGTTTTGTTCTTCCTTGTTCATCCATTGAAAAAACAAAAAAAAACATTCAAAATGGTTAGAGCAGGGGAACAAGACCAAGAAAGTTATAGGTCTAAACTGTTTAATTTCAGAGGTATGTTTGATAATAGTACAGGGAAACATGCTAAGAGTTTGAGCGTCGACACAGGTTCAGCAATTGATCTTAATCAACCTGTTGAAGACGGTTCAGCCTCATCAAGAAGTCAAGGATCAAAACCTTTTGGTGAAGCAGAGAAAGCAGCTCCTAAGGCTAAGGTAGCTACCAAGGAAGAAATAGCAGCTAAAGAAGTCAAAGATAAACTATTGCTAGGTTCGATCTCTGATACTAACATTTGCGTATTCAAAAAATATAAACTAACATTATATATTTGCTGATATAATTTAAATTTTGATGTTCATGGTTGGTTTTGATTCAGAGATGGACCAGATGAAAATGAGATTTGCTAAACTGCTGTTAGGTGAAGACATGTCAGGTGGAGGAAAAGGTGTTTCATCTGCTTTGGCATTGTCAAATGCATTCACTAATCTTGCAGGTATATTTATTTTTCATACTATATAGTTCTTGCTTGATTTGCAAGGAACAAATTTTTGTAACATTAATTCCATTTTCAGAAAATTATTCATATAATAAATGTTCCATTATTCCATTTTTTTTCTCATTCTTTTTTGTTATTTGAGAATTCAGCTTCTATTTTCGGTGAACAAAGGCGCCTAGAACCAATGCCGGCAGAAAGGAAAGCAACATGGAGAAAAGAAATTGATTTGCTTCTATCGGTCACAGATCACATCGTCGAAATGGTTCCTTCAAAACAAACAGCTAAGGATGGCTCAATTATGGAGGTAATCCTCTCCCTCTCCCGTCTCAGTTTAATTACTTTTTACCCGATTGAAAGTTTTACATTAATATAAATTTTCTTTAATATGTCATTGAAATACATCAAGATATAATCTATCTCGTCATTGTTATATGATTGAACCTTATTTTCGAATGGATAGATTATGACGACGCGACAACGAACAGATCTCCACATGAATATCCCAGCCTTACGCAAGCTCGATACAATGCTTTTAGTAAGACTAATAATAACTTTGCCTAGACATTTGTAACCTCTTGAATTTCTAGAGGTTTGAACTGATTGTTAAGTCTTTTGAACAATTGGTGATGATGAGCAGGAATGTCTAGATAACTTCAAAGATCAACAAGAGTTCTATTATGTATCAAAGGATGCAGATAAGGATAAAGACGGCGGAAAGTCAAGCAGTGATGATAAATGGTGGTTACCTACACCTAAGGTTCCAGAAGAAGGTCTATCTGAAGCAGCTAGAAAATTTTTACAATATCAGAAAGATTGTGTGAATCAAGTACTTAAAGCAGCCATGGCAATAAATGCTCAAATTTTATCAGAAATGGAAATCCCTGAAAACTATATTGAATCTCTTCCTAAGGTATGACCAAAAAAACTAGTACTATTTAATTTGTCTTAACCCTCCAGTTTTCAAGAGAAAATAACTCTGATACGGAGTTCGATTGAGAGATAAGTAAAACCTGACTAAGGATAGGTTCGAACTCAGATATTGCTGACCAATTCGTTCTTAACTGAAACTCATTAACCACTTGAGTTCAGTCATTTGGTTATTTGTTAAAAGTAATCTCACATATTCTTTTTACACAATTTAAAATTTTCTTTTTCAGAACGGAAGAGCGAGTCTAGGGGACGCTGCCTATAGGTGCATTACAGTTGAATTTTTTGATCCTGACCAGTTCCTATCAACTGTGGATTTATCATCAGAACATAAAATCCTAGATCTCAAGAATAGAATTGAAGCATCAATAATCATTTGGAAGAGGAAAATGAACCAAAAAGATAGCAAATCTGGTTGGGGTTCTGCTGTTAGTTTGGAAAAAAGAGAGCTTTTTGAAGAGAGAGCAGAAACCATATTAATTCTATTAAAGCACCGCTTCCCCGGCATTCCTCAATCTGCATTGGATATAAGCAAAATCCAATTCAACAGGGTAAGAACAAGATTGTCTGAATTGACTTATTTGAGTTTATCTACTAAGTACTAACATAAGCCCTTACGAGAGAGCTTATGAAAACAGGTTATGACATGTCAATAAGTTGTTTATTCAAAGAGAGCCTAATATATATATATATATATATATATATATATATATATATGAATCTAATGAGGTTTGGAAGTTCATCTAACATGATAATTTCTTGATAATGAATTTGTTATATATGTTTGCAGGATGTAGGGCACGCTGTTCTTGAAAGCTACTCAAGAATATTGGAAAGTTTGGCCTTCACGGTACTTTCAAGAATAGATGATGTACTACAAGCAGATTATCAAACACAAAATCCAAAAAAGAGAATATCAGTTTCGATGCCGAGTCCAAGTCCTAAAGAAGAGACAGACAAAGTCAGCACAGAACTGCCTGGTTCGATGACACTATCAGATTTCATGGGTTGGGGACCTGATCAACCCGACTCAGACACGAAGAATGACTCTTTTGATCTTACAGATGACTTTTGCAAAGACATTGAAACCAAGCCGGGACAAAAACTTCCAGCCGTAGTGACCAACAAGAAAGTATCATACCTTGAGACCTTGGGAGTCGTGAGAAGTCCCACGTCGCGTCATTAAACTGCTGTATTTAGACTCATAGAGGTATTTAATTTGTTGGAGTATTGATCCATTCTCTCCTTTTGTACATAGGAATGGAAGAATCAATTGAAACATTCTCAGAGATATATTTTCCTCAGAAGGATTTGTAGTCTGGTAGTAGCTACCAACTTGAGAGATTTTTTTATGATACCACAATGTATCATTTCTATTATTTTGTGATAATAATTTTTATGTAGACATAATTACTAGATAATGTGTGTAACATACAATACAACTTCAACTAGCATTTACTTTCCATAGTCTAAAATGATATTTCCATTGTAACTATGTTTTCACAATTTATCAAAGTGAGAGTGTTCGAGATTAATAACTAACTTTATCTCATTCAAAAAACACGAATCCAAATTAAGGTCGACATCCCTATGAAATTGCTTCATGCTAATCTTATATTTGCTTCAATTGAAAATAGAGACAATGGCATTATATTTGGACTAGAAATAAGCATCATTGAATAGAAGTAAGATGTAAGCATACTTACATATCATGCAATAAAAGATAGATATACATGTTCGGTTTCAAAATAAGAAAAAGCAAACCGATTAAATTCGGAAACTAAATTAGATCTTGTCACGGGGACCGAGCTTTGGTGGAAGCTGTGGACCTTTCTTGATTGGTAGAATGTCACCTGAAGCTGTGGCACTGAAGTATGCAAGAGTTGAACCACCTCCTAGAATCAAAAACTTGAGTAATAATCCCCTCTTTGTGAATGGTGCTGCAAATGTCTCAAAGAATTTGCTCTGCAATGCCAAATCAGTATCAACAAATAAGAGATCATGTTTATTCATTTCCAATCCAAGAATATACTATAATAATCTATTACAGCATTGAAATTAGAATTTGAACATAGAAAATCCATGAATATACTATAATAATCTATATGATAATAAATGCTTAAAGTGAACTTAAATTAAGGGTCTGTTTGGATTGATTTATTTGAGTTAATCTACTGACATAAACACTCGTAAGACTATTCAGGAGAGCATATGGAAGCTTATGACATGTTCATAAGTTTAACCTTATTTTATCTCTTGTTATAAAAGCTTCTATGCATAAACATTATATGATAAGCGTTTATGTTATAAGTGCTTAATTAAGATGTCTAACCAACAAACAAATTCTATGCTAATTCTAAGCCAAGACATTTATAAACATCACTTTGTGTTCACTAGTCACTAGTGTATGAATGTGCAAAACAAAGTAAAAATAATCTAAAATTGATTGGACAAACCTGAAGAGGGTTGTAGGGTGAGGGTGCATCTGAGCCATACAAATCCCACTGACCTGTAGTGTTGCCCAAATCCTCCAAATCAAAGTACACACTCTTGTCACCATACTTTGCTACAACTGAGACACTCCTGCAAGTTTTTGTTAATTACTTTATGTTAAGTAGAATTCACACAAACCATACTCTTTTTACTTTGGCCTCTAGAAACCATGAATCACACACATTCCTCGGATTAGGCATATCCCATGTCAGACACCGACACTCATAATTACATTGAATTGTGTCATTTTCTCAAATTATTATTGGTATCAACGTATCGGTGTTTGTGTGTGATGTTTGTGTATGTACTTCATAGTCTAGAAAACATACACATATAATATGAGTTAAATTAATTTAATACTCATGTAGCATAGTAATTATAAGTGAAAACTCCCTTACACATCTTATTTGGATATCTGCCAGTACAGCGTTGAGATAAATAATTCTTATAGGTCTAAAAATTAATAAGATGTGATAATTTTTTTGAAAGTTATGAAAGTACCTTAAATTCTTAGATTTGACACTCTGGCGAGAAGGCTTGAAAGAGAGCTTAGTTCCTGTGAAGGAACTGCCAGCAAGGCCCTTAACATTGAGAGCAGATGGTTGAACACAAGCTAAGGTAGCAAGGGAAGCCATGGTTGATTAATTTCCACTTATTTCCCTTTCTTTTGTGTGATCAAAATATGACATGCTTTGGTTTTTTCATATCTTATGTTACTTGAAGGAATCTATCTCATCTTAGGTGCCACGTGGACAGCTTTCATTATTTTGTGAAGATTTAGAAACTCATTTATGAGATGCCATGTGGCTGAAGATGGATAAGCCTATCCACTTGGATACCTTTGGTAATGAGATATAATATGCTGCTGACCTGCAATGCAAGTTATAAGATTATGGTTTATGGATCAATTTTTTATTATGGTAATGAGATATTAAAATTAAAATATGTATTAAATAAGTTTTAGGTCTTGAAAAATATTTTTTATTTTTATTTTTTAACAATAAATAAACCATTTTATTGATAAAAAGTGAGAATGAAGTACAATTAGTAAGTCTTGAAAAAAATACAACGGGTACTCTAACTACCTGAAAAAAAAAAGTCATGAGCACCGGGCTAAGGGGCGGTTGAGCAACTCAAGTGAACCATCCTACCTTACTACAACATAAGGACAGAAGGGAGAAGGTTGTGAAGGTGGCATCGTTATCCACACCTCCGATCAGATGAATGGAGGACCGACTCAGGTTTTCATGAGCGTTGGTGGGTCCTAGAGTGTCTGTCAAGGGCGCTAGCGCATACCCCGGGTGATCATCACCACCCACCTGCACGTCACATCTCGGTACAGCGGAACGTGTAACTCGCCTGCTGAAATAAAAAGCAAACACCTGGAATTCAACTAAGCATACAATCAAACGGATTAATAATCCATTAGTACATAAGACAAGATTCCTGATCATATTATGATCTTACATCCACTTACTTTGCTAACACACAAAATGAATCAAGAACTAGATGAAATGGTTCATTGTCATTAATTAACATAAGTAATAATGTATTATTGAAAACTATGCAAGTTAGAAAATAACTATATCAAGCTCTACATCTTGAAACAAGGCAATCAAATTATGACCATAAAGCTAGAAACTGAAAGCAGAAGCTGCATTGCTTAGCTGACTGAAAATTTTATTTCAAGTAACTTGTTGATAGTATTATTGTCCTATTATCAACAAAGTTGTAAAAACATGATTATGTGATGATTATTTGTATGCTGCTGACCTGCATTAATGCAAAATGCAAGTTTTTTTTTTTAAGAAGCTACCATTCAAATTGACACTAGAGAGAATCGAACCTGAAACCTTAAGAAGGAGCACACTCTCATCTCAAGCCAACACCACCAGACCACTAATATATATAGTTCAGTTTTCATTAAAGAATAAATAAAAACAAGCCACTAGGTTTGGTCTAATGGTGAGAGATTTGGATAGTATGTTATAGGTTCTGGATTCGATTCTCAGCTCATCGTAAACAAAACATAAATAAATAAATAAAAACAATTTGTTTCCCCATTTTGTATGGGTACTGTGTACTATATAGTACATTGAGTGGTATATTTTTTCTTTTTTGGTTTTAGCAATGGAATATAGATTAAAACGTGCAGGCCTAAAAATTGATATATCAAAATCAAATATGCCAATATCCTTATATAGTAAACTATAATAATTATATAGTAAACTATAATTTGCAACTAACAACAAAAAACAAACGAAACCAATATCCTTATATAGTAAACTATAATAATTATTATTATAATAATAAATTAAAGAAAGATTACGTTTATAGATTAAAAAAAACATTAATAAACATGTAAAACTTCAAAGTTTAAGAGACAAATCAAGCTCGAATGCTTCTTCTTTGATGGTATGATGATAATCACCACATGTGGCAATCACGGCTGACTTGTGTAGGGTTGAGTTTGACTTTATGTCAATATTTATAGAAGACTCTCCAACACTATCTTCTAATTTTATCGAATTATCTTCAATCTTAAATCCATGAATAGAAGAAAAGTTTTCCATCTCTTGAGGATGCTTGGCAAGTGTGAGTTTGCGCTTATGAACCTTTTTATGTCCTCCTAAAGCTCGGGCACAAGAGAATGTTCTATTGCAAATTTTGCATGAAAAAGTCTTTGAAGGGGTAAAAATACCATGTTCTTGCACCTTCCACCCACAAATTAAATCATTATTTGTGAGATTGATGAAAGGAATAAGCATGATGGAGTTTGAAGGTTGATGTTGTTCAGATTTGACAACTTCCTTCCCCTTCATTGTCACCACTTTCTTGTAGTTATTATTCTCTTGGTCGTGTATTTCGCGCTCTCGCTTATGAGACTTTTGGTATCCTCTTAAAGTCGATGAAGAAGAAAACTGTCTGTTACAAGAGTTGAATGATAAAGTCTCCAAGGGAGTCAAAAAATCATATTTTTGCCCCACCGGCCCACGAATATAATCATTCTTGGTAAGATCGATGTAAATAGGCATCTTAGAGGATGAAGGGTGGTATTGTTCAGATTGTACAAGTTTCTTCTCCTTCATTGAAACCACCTTATTATTCTTTTGCTGGTCTGCCTTATGAGCTTTCTTATGTCCTCCTAAAGCTTTTTTAGAAGCGAATTGTTTCTGGCAAATGATGCATGAAAAAGTCATTGAAGGGGTGCAAAATTCATGTTTTTGCACCCTCGACCCACAAATCAAATCATTCTTAGCGTGATTGGTGTTAAGAGGCATCTTGGAGTTTGAAGGTTGATATTGTTCAGATTTAACCTTCTTCCCCTTCATTGTCACACCAATATTCAGATTTGACCCTTTCATTACATTCTCTTCATTCAAACATATTTTCTAAAACAAATTCACATTATTAAAATATAAAGTATTCATCAAATCAAACTAATATTAAAACTATAATAAAAGCATAAGAACATAAACAATACCACACCAACAATATATAATTTGGGACAAAGCAAGCATGTGATAAATAGAGAACTTCAATAAACAACATGAGCATTAGTTGAAGTGGAGTAGAGATTTTTAAAACAATAATTTTTTTCACTCGTAATCACATATATTTGTTCTCAAATCATGTCAGGTGCAAATCAATTAGTCATTGCACTAAAATAAGAACTTAGGTTGAATAATTTTTTATCAGAATTTTTTTTTAATCCCGACGAACTCCAAATTCTCATAATCCTTTTTCCGAAAATTTGAGAATTGACAAAATAAAATAAAAATAATCATATAACGGAAAAGAATATAATCAATATATAAAATAGTAGATGTAATGAATAATAGAACTTGTCACGTTGATATATTTGTCACTCAAAATTTATATAATATGTTTAAGCAAGGACTGATAGAAAATTTTATAAATTTGAAAACTTGAAAATACCTTAAAATCTTTGGCTAGATATTTGAGTCCATAATATGAACTAGAAGTATCGTCTCTAGAATAAGCTCCACCACCACTTTTGTTCCAACCATTAAGATTATTTTCACTACTTAAATTCACTCCAAAAATATAAACCATCTTGGCGTATTTTTTCTTCTTCGATCACAGACTTTGTGGGAAATATGGTCTTGACACTAAAAACTGTTTGTTTTAGTACAATTTAAGGAGAAAATATTGTCTTGATTCTTTTATATTAAATTTTTCCATTCATAAAAATAAATAATATGTTGACCTAAACCTTTTAGATCTATATGGGTCTTGAAACGATATAGTATAATAATTAATGCAATTAATTTTGTATAGAAATAAAAGATATAGTATAATTATTATGGATTGAAGATAGTACCAAAAAAAAAATTATGGATTGAAGTGTCTACCAAAAAAATAGAAAATTATATGGATTGAAGCAATGGAAGAATTACTGAATTACATTATGTCATTACCACCGATTATATTTCATGATTATATTTTGTCAAAAAAAAAATTCTCATGCTTATATCTTAATTTTAATGTTGTCTAATTACTGCGTATGGTTAAATTGTTAATTACTCGGACAATGAATAAATAAAGTGTAATATTACTGCATTAATTATTATTGAGACCCAAAATTGGTAATTTTTTTATGCCTATTAAGCAATGGGAAATGCTAACGAGACACTTCTTAGCAAAACCCATAATAGGTATAAAAATCGAAATAAAAATAATAGCAGATTATTATGCAAACAAATGAGAATCCCCGTGAGGTGTTGGGTTTGGGCCAAAGTTAGACTTTCTCATTGGAAATTACCCGATATACTCAAGTAATTATAAATTTTAGAGAGTCTCCATGAACATAGATTAATTAATAGGATTATTGCATTTTATATGTAGTGTTCAAATTCAAACATAGGTTCCGAAACCCTCACTTATTCACCTTGAATACGGATCCTCTCTTTCAAAGATCTCTACATCGGTCTCTCAACCTTCTATATATAAAAAGAAATAAACTAACATTCAAATCTACGTTAATTCATCCATCCAATTTAATTTGTAAAAATCATACTAGGCTATTCATGTTGAGTTTTTTTTTCCGAAATTGTTCAAAAAATTATGAAAAAACAAGATTATTTTGGTATATTAATAATTTTAGTGTACCAATTGCAAACACTTTATATTTTTCCGGCCGTTTCTTCTATTTTAAAAATTTATTATTACAAAAGAATAATTTTTAAAAATTATTAATGTAATAAATAGTGTAGTTTTTTCAAAAAATGTTGGTTGGGACATCAACATTTTTTCAACCAACATCAGCATTATTAACACTATTTATAAAAATTGAGAGACTGACGTAGACTTCAGAAGGAGAGGATCTGAATCCGGTGGGTTTCTAGCTATTATGCTACGTGACAAAAAAATTAGAGAAATCAATGAAAATAATTTTGGGATTTTTTTTTGTTGTATTAATCATTTGATTCTTGAGGGAAAAGGGCTTGATAATATAGAGTTCGATCACGAGGTAAGTAAAATTTAGCCAATAATTATTCTGACCAATAACCGAACTATGGTTTTCCTGAATAATTCATTTTAATTAGAAAAGTTTATTAACCACTTAGTCGAAATCTGCAAGACATATAATTTAGAGTTGGGTGAATTTTCATTGTTGGTAGAAGGGTATGAGAGTTCAAATAAGACCAAATGTGAGTTAGTTGAATCTCAAGACTACTGAGGCATATAGAGAGAGTAGTAGCATGAGGAAACTGCACAACGATAATATAGCTTGAAGAAAAAGGAATCACTAATAATTCTGGTAGGTTCACGAATAGTATTTATAGTAAACATTATGTAGCCAGTGTACCGGAATTTCATCATATAGGATCTATATAAAAAAAAACGAATAAAACAAACAATTTTATTTGTTTTGTTTTCCCCGTATGCTATAAATAAAATTCCGGCTAACAATTTTATTTGATTCAAAAATATATAATTTGACAACTAACAAAAAAATAAATTAATACTCGTGCATATAAATTGATATAATTATAATTTCAATAAATTCCAAAAAAATACAACTATTCTAACTCAAATCAGAGACAAAATTTATAAATTATAACAAAGACATAGGTAAAACTTTAAAGTTTAAGGGACAAATCAAACTCAGTATATTCAGAATCAAAAACTTCTTCTTTGTTGGTACGAGGATGATCAACACCTATGACAACTGCATTTGACTTGTAGTTTGACTTTGTAGCAACACTTGTTAAAGACTCTCCAACAACACTCATATTAGCATTAAGAACATCAATCTTCACTTCATCAATAGAAGAATTTTTTTTCATTTCTTGCCTTGGTGTCCACATAGGAGTAGAATCATGCTTGAAAGGAGGTGGGATCCATATATTACTAGGGTTTTGAAACATGGACTCCAACTTAATTTCAAGTGCTCTAGTATAGGATCCATATCCTTGATAAGGGGGTGTAGGGGCTCTAGTATAGGATCCATATCCTTGATAAGGGGGTGTAGAAATACTAGGAGAATTATAGTAAGAAAAAGGATAATGAGGGGTCACATGACCCTTCATAATCTCTTGGCTATGCTTTGCAAGTATGCGCTCTCTCGTATGAGCGTTTTGGTGTCCACCTAAAGCATGCGAAGAAGAAAATTGTTTCTTGCAAAACTTGCATGAGAAAGTTCGTACCATCGACGTACGAAAAAGATTATTCTTAGAGTCTGAAGTTTGATGTTGCTGAGATTTTATAACTTCCTTCTTCGTCATTGTTACTATCTTATTGTCATCTTTGTTGTTCTCTTTGATGAGTTTCTTATTGTTTGTATTTATGGAGAATATATGATATATGTTATATGGAGGAGTCTTTACTAAACTTCATGCTTTATAGTTTATATATAGAGATATAGGGAGGTAAATATTATTTATTTATTCACCAAAAGAAAATATTATATATTTTTATTTTTATAGAAAGGGGGCTTAATATTCTAATACAAAATATATTTTTAAATCACATATTTAAATAAGGAAAAAATCCAAAAAATATTCTAAATAGAAATACTACCCCCATCGATGGGTTTCTTAGGGTCTGTTTGGTTCGAAATAGAAAGAGGGGAGGGGAGGGAAGGGGAGGGGAAGTGAGGGGAGGGGAGGATAATATTTATGTTTGGTTCAAAAGAGGGGGAGGGGAGGGGAGGTGAGAGATTTTTACTAAATATGTGTTTGGTTCACAAGGGGAGGGGAGGGATTCTAAAATTAATTTACTTTTTTATCCTTATCATCTTTACAAAATCTCAACATTTTAAAATTATTCAGTATTCACTATATAAACAATTAAATATGAAAACTCAATAACCGAAAACTCCAGAAATAATCAAATGCAAAATTCTAACAAAATTTTTTATGTTCAAAAATATTAGAGCACTTCTAAAATATAATGTGTAGAATTTGAAAATATGTATAAAACAATTTATTGATAGTTAATTTTCCTAAAAAAACTTGTTGATAGTTTTTATATATATATATATATATATATATATATATATATATATATATATATATATATATATATATATATATATATATATATATATATATATGTACAGTGCAACAAATTAAAAAGTGTCCATTTTATTATATATAAAAAAAAAGTTTCATTCAAAAAATGTTGTAGGATAGGTAAAAAATAGAAACAAGTATCTTGTAAAAAAAAGTACATTAAAACAAAAAAAAATAAAAATAGTACAGGTAAAAAATAAACACAGGATGTTGGCAACGTAAAAAAAAATACAGTGAAACGAATTAAAAAGTGTCCATTTTATTATATATAAAAAAAAAGTTTCATTCAAAAAATGTTGTAGGATAGGTAAAAAATAGAAACAAGTATCTTGTAAAAAAAAGTACATTAAAACAAAAAAAAATAAAAATAGTACAGGTAAAAAATAAACACAGGATGTTGGCAACGTAAAAAAAAATGGCAACAAGCAAATAACTTAGTATGATTTAATATAAATTTTAAAAGGAAAGTTTTGGTATTTTCAAAATTTAATATAAATTTTAAAAGGATAGTTTTGATATTTTCAAATAGATATGAGGATAATTATGTCAATGTAATTAAAATTATAATAACTCATCTCTCCTCACCTCCCCTCCCCTCCAAATCCCCCCAATTTGGGGGGAAGCAAAAATTGGTCATTGGAGGGATTTTGCTCACCTCCCCTCCCCTCCTCTCCCCTCATAAAATTTGAACCAAACACAAAACATTTAAAATATTCCCTCACCTCCCCTCCCCTCCCCTCCAAAAACCCTGAACCAAACATACCCTTAGTGTTTGTATTTGTGGATAATATATAAAATATATTTAATATTAATATGGAGGAGTCTTTTACTACGCTTTAATTCACCCCGCTCTATGTATAGAGATATAGAGAGCTAACTATTATTAATTTATTTCACCAAATAAAACATTTTTTATTTTTATAGAAAGAGAGCTTAATATTCTAATACAAAATATATTTTTAAATCATGTATGTAAATAAGGAAAAAATCCAAAAAATACTCTATACTACTTCCATTCTTACATCTAAAATCCCCGTACAAAAATATCCTAATTAAATTAAATTAAATTAAATAAAAGATAAGTTATTTTTCTTTCTTAATAATCGAAGGATATAATTTCAAACATAGACTTAAGTGGTTAATAAGCTCCACATAAGAATAAGTCGTTCCAAAGAACCCGTCTTATTGCAAAACTACTTCATTTGTCTAATAAAAAGTGTCACATTTGTATATTTTTTTTTTCTCTCTTCAAATAATTGTCACTAATTTATTAATTTTTTCTACTCTAAACTACTTTTTTACTTATGTCAAGTTGTCTAATGGTCAGAAATTTCACATTAAAGATAAATAAGTAGAGTATCCCAGATTTTAATCATAGCTCTTGCATGTATAAATATAATACGATGACCTTACCAATTGAACTAATTATCTCACGAGAACTACACTAATACATTAATAACTACAATTAATAAAAGTGTTTTAGTAAATAATATTAATTTAACCATTAAAATCAACTCAATTAATTTTTTTATCAAGTAGTTTTTGAAGTAATGCAAATTAAAAGTTGTGTTTTTCCTTGAAAATTATTGATGGGGATTTGGGATTTTCTTGAATAATATCTTTAGAGATCATGATTAAGAAATTCCCTTATATTTCATTTCCTCCAAACTAAGTCCTCTCATCTGTTACCCACTTACCCTCCTAACTCACATTGGCTAAGAAATTGGTTTTTAATATAATTTTTTAGTGTCCTCTAGATGTTGGTTTATTTTCGAATGTTTTTTTCTTTCATGCCTCTTGTATTTCTCTCTATAATTTGAAGTCTGTTTTTCCTTTTGGTAAAAAAAAGTTTTGTTTTCCCCATAAGTTTATAAATATAATAGAAAAGTGTGTACATTGAGGGAGCTTTTTTTATTAAAAAAAAAAAGAAGCAATAAAAGCAAACAAGATTGCACTTGTAATTGTTTTTTCCATATATATAATAATTTGATAGCTAACAAAAATAATACATGTTATAAAAAAAAAATACAAATCAATACTCCTATATATAAAACTATAATAATAAAGGACACAAGCAAACAAGATTTACACTTATAATTTCAATACATATAATAATTTGACAACTAACAAAAAAAATACATGTTATAAAAAAAATACAAATCAATACTCCAATATATAAAACTATAATAAATTCCAAAAAAAACTTATAACAACTTAAACTAGAGTTGAGACTTGAGACCAAAGACAAAACTTAAATTATATCTCAAAAAAATGACAAAACTTAAATTAGAGTGAAAATTTAGAGACTAATCAAAGACAACAATAACATGCAAAACTTCAAAGCTTAAGCGTCAAATCAAGCTCAAGCTCAGTAGATTCTGAATCAGGGTCTTCTTCCTTCCTCATACCATGATGATCATTATCCGTAAGGACCACGTTTGACTTTGTAACATTTATCGAAGACTCTCCAATATTATCTAATTTTATCACATTATTCCTCCAAGTTGGTGTTGCACTACTTCCATTATTTGTGTTAAGACCCTCAATCTTCAATCCACCAAGTGAAGAAAAGTTTCTCATCTCTTGCATTGAAGAATAGTTTCTCATCTCTTGCATTGGTGCCCATGTAGGAGAACCGAACTTATAAGGAGATGGGGTCAATGAATAGCTTGGCTTGTGGATCATGGACTCCATCCTAATTCCAAGTGCTTTATTAAAGGATCCAAACCCATAATAAGATGAAGAAAGGCTAGGATAATTAGTGTAGTAAGGAAAAGGATGGCGAGGGATCCCAAAACCATTATGCATCTCTAGACGATGTTTTGCGAGTGCACGCTCACGCTTATGAGCATTTTGGTGCCCTCCTAAAGCTTGCGAGGTAGAAAATTGTTTCCTACAAAAGCTGCATGAAAAATTCTTCGAGTCAGAGGATTTATTCCCAGTGTTCTTTTCTTTGTTGGTCTTATTATTAGCCCAGCTTAACGAAGATGAACCGACCTCCAAATTTTTTGTGGGGGTGACAAAATCACGCTCTTGCACTTTCGACCCACGAATTGAATCATCTTTTGAGAGCTTGATGGAGTTTGAAGGTTGATGTTGTTGACATTGCACAACTTCCTTCCCCTTGTTGTTGATGTTGTTCTCTTCACAACTTTTTTGGGAAATACCTTCTGAAGTTGTAGAGGATTGTTCAGAGGTTGAAGCCATGATATGATGTATACAAAAAGGTGAAGAAATTATTTTGACCTATTTTTTTTTCTAATGGATCTATATATATAGGCGTGGGCTTGAATGGTTTTGATCGATTGATGAAAAGAGGGGCATGGAGAAGGGTTATTTATTTAAGATTCTAATTAATACAAATATCTTCATAAATAAGGAAATATTATGAACTATATTTTCAAAAAAAGATTATGAACTATTATTTACTATATAAATGCATACATAAGGAAATATTATGAACTGTTATTTACCATATAAATGCATATAATCAATTGGAGCGATATGAACAAACCTTTGCACCGATTCGTGCATGATATTTACCTAAACAAACATTACTATAATAATGACTTTAACACTTACTAATTACTACGATTAATTACTCTTCTAGTGAAATTTTCCTTAGTGGATGAGTGGGTTGTTATTAGTACATTGTTCCTTTTATGTAGTTTTTTTTTTTACTAATGTTCCTTTTTTTTTTTGTTACAATGACTAATGTTCCTTTTATGTAGTTAAAATATGAATGATGTGATTGATGTTAATTACCGACTACCAAAATTGGTAACTTTTTCTTTTGTTAAAAAAAAATTGGAAAACTTAAAATTTACTTGTTAATGAAGTTATATAATTACTTTTTATTTCAATAGCTTCGACTTTTGCGAAGAAATATATATAGCAAGCATTTGTTATATTTACAAAAAAAAAAAAAAATTCTAATAGAATTTTTGTAAACTGCATTGCAAATATCTCTTATTTGAAGAAATTATTTTTTGAAGAATTTTGCTTCTTTTTTTACAATGATAATTTTTTTCTCTTTTCAAGCATAAAGTATTCATATTCGTATATACATAAAAGGTATTCATACATGGGCAACAAAATATTATATAGTATATAATCATATATATCTTTGAAAAATAGTCATATTTAATAAGATCCGGCCAATCGTAAAGTGGTAACTGTTTTTTAAAACAAAAGAAAGTAATATCTTTTTGTTTTTAGAAATAAAAAAACCTCTATTTGAGGCAAATTAAATAAGAGTATCAAACGAGATTTAAAAGTTGATTTGTCACTCGACTTCGTTACTCTTTAATAAACTGTAAACTACTTTTTCAATACATTAGAAAAATCGCTTTTTATTTTTACAAATAAATTTCTAATAAATAACTTGTACTAAATTTTTCTCATATCATTTATGAACCCTAATTGGCACTACTATAGTACCGATTTAGATTTAGACTTTGCAATTTTCGGCAAGTTTTCAAATTTTAGATTTAAATAATGTGATCATTTTAGTTTTTAGAGCAAATCTTAAATGAACACCGTCTCAAATAAAACAACTTGGGCATAATCATATACAAGGCCGCACCAAGGATAAAATAATCCAAACAAGTGTTTTAAGTCTAAAAATATATTATTTTTCAGCTAATTTCAATTCTTAGACTTTTCTAGGTCATGAAATAAACACAGCCGCCGCTCCCCCTCTCTTCTAACCCTATTTTGCTTTTCTTCTTCATCATCCACCAAGGAGGGGTGGTTTTTGGGTCAATTTTTGACCCAAAATCACCCCTCTAAGTTGTTTTTTTTTTTTTTTTTTATTTTCTTTCCATTTAAATAAGTGATTTCACATAAATTAAGTTTTTTAGTTTTGTTTTTCTTGTTTTGTGATTTCGTCGTCTGAGTGCGGCGCTTTGTTGGTGGTCGTCATTGTTACGGCGTTTGTTTGTCCGTCTTGTTGCGGTGTTCGTTTGGTTCATTTTGAAAGGTAGATTTCAATCAATTGCAGATTCGATCAATGATTTGGGCATCATCGTTGCAGATCCGGAAGCATGGACATTCTGGTGACTTTTATCATATTATATTATTTGTAGGCATATTGCAATTGCCGTTGTATGCTATTAACATGGATGCTGTGAGATTGTTTGCAGTTTCATCCTTTTTGTTTTTAGCTATGTTGAATTTGTATTTGCATGTGATGTACTGTATCAATTATTGGAATGAATGAATATCCTTATTTTGAGTCAAAAAAAAAAAGTCTAAAAATATATTAAAAAAAATTATCAATAGAAAAAGGTTTGTCATAAATCATAATCTCATTAGTTCACAGAAGGAAAAAAAAAAGTCTTGAAATAGAAACAAATGCCTCTAAAAATGAAAAAAAAAAGGTCTTTTATGATATAAAGTAAGGTGAGACTTTGTGTCATTCGTATGCTTAACACATGGTGTTTAGAGGGCCAACTATTAGGGGCGAGTCCAAAGAATGTGTGTTTCTTTGAGTGATGGAAAAATATTTGAGTTGTAGAAAAATAAACTTTTTATTATATTCTTTATTTTTGTTTGACACTTTCATTTTTTCTATGAATAACAAATCCAAAACAAAATTTAAATGAAAAAAAAATAAAAAATTAAAGTCCGTGTAAAGATAATCTCAGTTGGTAGAGACATAAAATAAAATAAATTTAACAACTAGGCGGTCTAGGCTACTTAAGAAACAAAAAAAATGAACAAATTTTATTTTAAGCAAAAAAAGTACTTGAAATTTGCCTTAGGCCCCATTTAAAGTTAGGTCGGCCCTCCACATGTAATTAAAAAAAAATTAAAAGTTAAATAATTTATTCACATCATCTAACAATAATTATGGACTGGGCAACAATCCAGGATATATTTAGCAAGACCCAACAGAAACGGTCCATATAAATGCAGCCCAATAAAAGGGTGGGAAAAATTCTCCATGATACAATCCCATGATCTCCACTACATGGAGAAAGAAACCGCCCATCACCCATGTATTCCACTATCTATAAGGCACTTATTTGACTTGAAAGAGTAGGGATGGCAAAAAAACCCAAACCCGAGAGACCCACCCGAACTCAAACCCAAGTCAACGGGCGAAACCCGATTTGACTGGGTTTGGGTTCGGGTGACACCCGATAATATGGGTGTGGGTTTGGTATCAGTCAAACCCACACCCGAAACCCATACACCCACCCGAAATATTTTATAATTACCTAATTACCCCATAGTCTCCCTCAATTTTCTTGGAAGACCTTAAATTTTAGTTGTAATTTAATTTCTTGAAAGTCTATGTTTGAATTTCCTTGGAATACCTTAATTTTAGTTGTAATTTAATTCAAAGTCTATGTTGTAATTTAATTTCTTAAATTTGCAAATTATTTTCAAATGTGCTGCGGGTTTGGGTTTGGGTGGAAAAAACCCGAACCCAATGAGTGTGGGCGTGGGTGTTATTTTGCCACCCGAATAGCCTTTGGGGTTGGGTGATGATTTCGGGTGTGGGTTTGGTAAGTGTCAAACCCGCACCCATGGGCGCCCGTTGCCATCCCTATGAAAGAGGGAACATTATACCTATAAATAGGACCTGTACCAAGAGGAGAAGAGGATTATTGAAACTCTCCACAACACAACACTAAGTAGATACAACTCTTTCATTCTTGTAAAGAGAATCAACGTTTTTTCTCTGATCATACTTCTATTATCATTCTTGAATATCAATAATACAAACCCATTTTGTTCTTTACCGGAACAAATTACAATAATCTTCTTATTTTATTTTATTAATTTACGTGTGTGCGCTTAAACATTATTCATTTGCTTTTGTACTAAAACAAAAATTGCTCTTGGTTCTAAGCTAAGCTTTTGGATTAACCACCATAATTTTAAGTTTCCACCACCATGTATCTTTCTATTTTTACTTAATGATATGGCGGATTATAGGGTGGGAGACCATGATAGGTCTCTCACCGATGAGTCATGTGTTATGTGGTCTGGATTGAATGTGTACATGATATTATGATGTACTGTCAGTATTAAATTTTTTTTTTTTTTTTGAAAAAAAAGTTTTTGATATTTTTTCGGGAAAAAAATATCAATTTTTTTCCCGAAAAAAGTTCCCGATTTTTTAGGGGAAAAGTTTCGATTTCAGATAAAAACAATTCCGGAGTTTTTCTGGAAAAAAAAAGTTTCCGTTCTTTTTTCGGGAAAAAAGTTTCGGATTTTTTCCGAAAAAAAGATTTCGATTTTTTCTGGAAAAAGTTCCGATGTTTTCCGGAAAAAAGTTCCCGATTTTTTGGGGAAAATAGTTTCGAAATGTTCATCTGAAAAAGTATTGCTGATACAAAAAAGAGTGAAAAAACAGAAAAAATTTAAAACTTTTTTTTCGAATAAAATATTAGAAATTTTCCAGAAAAATATCGGAAACTTTTTTCCGAATAAAATATCGGAACTTTTTTCCCGAAAAAAAGAACGGAATCTTTTTTGTTCAGACAAAACCTCCGAAATTGTTTTTATCTAAAATCGAAAATTTTCTCCTGAAAATCGGAAACTTTTTTCCGAAAAAAAAATCAAAAATTTTTTCCACAAAAAAGAACAAAAACTTTTTTCCGAAAAAATCGAGAACTTTTTTTCAAAAATAGAAAATAATATAATACTGACAGTACACCATAATATCACGTACACATTCAATCTGATCCGGATAACACATATCTCATTGGTGGGAGACATGCTCTACTAACTCACGCTAGCATCCGCCTAATGATATGTTGATTTTGGCTTGTAAAATCAACTTTATTTTATAGGCCCGTCCTTAATAAGAGGAGTATGGATTATAACCCTAATAATAAAAAGTGTGTATTAAGTATCAACAAATTAAAAAAGAAAAAGAAGGATGTACTTAAATATTTTATTATGTATTTGATATGCATATATTATCAAATACATAATAAGATTATTATTCATGGCGGATTCTAGCGTGGGTAAGCATGACATGTCTCTCACCAGTGAAAAGTACTTTTCCACCATTAGATCTGTTAAAAAAACAATGAACGCTGTGGATGAATTACTGAAAAATTGTTGCTACAGTGTATTGGTAAGTTTTTTAAATTTATTTTTTCTTTTATACTTTTATGAATGACTAGATTGAAAGTTAATAATTATTTTTTGAAATTTGACTTTACTGTTGTAAATTTTTGACAAATAAAAAATAGTGTTCATCTCTTCATCTCTGTCTCTTTCTTTGTCACCGCCACGGCGGCGGACAGTGGCCCTCCGGTGAGTGTGTCCAGAATGCAAAAAGAAGTATACCAATGGAGAGATCTCATGATGGAGAGCAAGGATCTAGTATTCATTTTCCTTGAGCAATCTATGAGGGTACAACCTCTGAAGGAGGCGTCCCAACATTTAAAGTATGGTGTTTGGCACTGAAAATAAAATACATCCAAAATGCAAACAAATTCATAGGTACAGAGTAGAGAGATGAAAAGATCTGCATGTTAAAACGGAAGGAATCAAAGGAGAAATAACCAACTTATGAAAGAAATGGAAGAGTTGGACAAGATCTATGACTACGAGTGATTGATAATCATCACCATGAACGGTCCTTTAACCTCTATATCGTGATTTATTTTATTAATTTTCAGATTAATTAATTAGATTTTCATATTCATTCTCTCTTAGCATATTAGTATTATCTATTTAGAAAATAGATAATATTCATTCAAAAGTATTATCTTCATATTCATTCTCTTTAGTTTTCCAGATTTTTTGTTTTCCTGAGAACCTTCTTGATCTACATCCTGTTGTCTTCACTTTGCTCTCCTTCTCGATCGACCCAAACCAATTGTTTTCACGGATGGTTGCTTTGTTAGTTTGATTTGCTTTGTTAGTTGGAAAAGTATTTTTCTTAATTATTATTATTATTATTATTATTATTAATAATTACTAATTACTAAAAATAAATAAAAAAAAAACCTAAGAAACCTCTCATACCCGGTAAGAATCACTCTCTCACTGGTGAGAGACATGCCATAGATATTGCAATGTGAGGATGAATCATCAATGACCAGAAATGATGGTGCAGCGTATTAAGATACACCAGCGATACACACAAGTAAAAACATCAATCAAATCAAATATAAATAAAGAAAAATCACAGTTAATTTTATCTTGTTCCTTATCTCTTCACAATGTGGCTTCTGCAACTTCCCTCCAACCTCTCATCACCATTTCTCACCGGAAACAATGTCTCGGGCCTCAACCGTCTCTCAAAGCCCACTACCACACTCTCATCAGCCCAAGCCCAAGCCCATTTTCTTCCATCAATCAAAGCAATGAAAACAATGGAAGGAAAAGTGACATGCGCCACCAATGACAAGACAGTGGCGGTGGAAGTTACTCGTTTACAAGTTCATCCGAAATACAAGAAACGTATTAGGATGAAGAAGAAGTATCAAGCTCATGATCCTGAAAATGTTTTCAAAAAAGGTGATCTTGTTCAGCTTCAGAAAATTAGACCTATTAGTAAGAATAAAACTTTTCTTGCTGTTGCTGTTCCTCCTAGGAATAGGAAATCAAATAATGGTGGTGATGCTAATTCTTCCGGTGAGCTCGGAATTCCGCTTCAGTCGCAGCAGGAGGAGGAGGTTGTGGTGGTGGAGGAAGAGCCTCAGCCTTAGGTTTTAGGCTTGTAATCTCTTACTCTTGCTCTTTAATTTTATCCCAATTTTTTTCATTTAGTTTTGTGTTTTTATGTTATGTATTAATAATATGATGAAATTGGAAATGAGAAATGAATGTTGTTGTTGTTGTTGTTGTTGTTGTTGTTGTTGTTGTTGTTGTTGTTGTTACTTTGTTGTTGTAATTGTGAAAATAAACAATTCCCACCTTAGAATCCGTTGAGTCATCTTGTATCAGGTGTTTGTCCTCGGGCTATTCAGCATTTATATCCACACACCAAGTCAAATAGTCTTGAGCGTGAGGGGCCGAATCCAATAGTGTTGACTGTGAGAGGGTGTGTTAAGAGTCTCATATTGAATAAGCGATGACCTGGAGATATTTACCTTACAAGCTGATTTGTAAGGTTAAGTTAGGCCCAACTCAAAATTTTAAGAATGTTGAATGCGGTTTGATGGTTTCTCATAAAAATCTTTAGAATTATTATTGTATACTGTGACGGATAGGTGTTTGATGAAATGTCGGTTAGGTTGCTCCAATGTATATGGGTTTTTTTGGGAGTATGTCCTACCAAGAGGACTGCTCTTGAATTTTTCATTCTACATCACATCCTGTGATTTGGATTCTCTGATTGCAGGGAACCCAAATTCTTAGTTGTAAGTTGGGTGTTGATTAGGTGTGTCTCTGGGTGAGTGTTTAACATATGTGATTTTGAATTAACTTAGATTTTGTAATTAATTTGATTGAAATTGACTTTAGAGGAAAATGATTTATACACTTTTAAGTGTTTTTACCATAAGAGTAGGTAAGATGCAAAACTTCAAACAATCTGATGAAAAAACTATCTTTTAACTCTTCTAATCAAATCAGATTCAAATGTCAAATCATTTTTGTTTGACAGTAATCAAACGTCTATATTAATCAAGTTTGATGAGGATTGTTTGAACCTATTTGTTGAAGAATTGCTCCACTGATGCTGGGTTTTAAAAAGAAAAGTGACAAGTATAATCAGGATTCTTCAGTGTTTGTTGTGCTTAAGTTTCTTTCTCATAAAAATGGTTGTTTTTGGTAAGCTAGAACCATCTAGTTTCTACATCCATATTTTTGTTTTTATAGGTTCCGTCTTTGAAACTCGATTAGTATAATCAACCAACCTGACAGTGCGCAGTATTGTATGTTTAATTTTGAGCTGCAATGCAAAAATATCTTGCTTTCAGCATAAGCGTGGACTGCAGAGCACAATTATCTAAAAGAAGTCACTTCCTAGATCAAGGTTCAAGAATTGTTTGGACTTGATAAATTTCTGTAAAGTGTAATTATTATAAGTAGGAGTGCAGTACACTTGTGATCGGTTTGATCATCTCTTGCTCTTCTCTAATTTGGAGTCAAGGTTAAGATTCGTGATGGATTCTCTATATCAGTTTTGGGCCTATTCATTTTTTCGGGCCATTTGTTTTTATCTTGAGCTTGGGAGATATGATTGTTAGTGAGTCTTTCACCTCTACTTGACTAATAGCGTATTTGGAAGCTACAACCCCGTAGCTTCAATAGTGTCATGCATTTGTTTACTTTCAACACGGATCCAAACACTCATTAAACCTCTGAAATAGAAATAGAACCGAGAGACAAAGCAAAACGAGACTCCATGTTCATCATTTGTGTGTGCTTTGTATTATAACTAAGAGAATCAGCAAGAGTCAAAGAGAGGAAACCAGAAAGGTTGGGGATCAATAGTTTTAGGGATAATAGAGAGGAAGCTTTGATTCCTTGAACTTAGAAAGGGACAAGAACCAAGGGGTTATCTATTTGTAACTAGATTCTTGTAAAGATTAGATCACAAACATGACTGAACTTCGTAAAATTTGTGTCAGATGTGTGTACATTTATTCTCCTCTCCTTCTTTTTAATTTCTCTGCTAATAATTTTACTGCACTGCTAGCGTTTTCTGCATAATTGAAATGCACTACTATTATGTTCATTGTTTTTTCTTGTGTTTAGCATTCCTGTCATATGCAATCTGGTTCATTGTTTTTGCTGCTGCTTATTGTCAATAGAAGTTCTGCATTTCTGTTTTCTGAACAATATTACACTACTGCGTTTACTTGTTTTTGTTTTACTGATTAACTTCATATCTGCAGATTAACTTCATATCTGCATAATTGTGTTTTATGGTTTAGCCGAATTAAGGTTTGTGAGATTCTGCTGTGTGCAAATTGGTTTGGTTTAATTGCGTGCGTGGGTAAAATTGAAGGCTCCCTAATTGGGTTGAAAGCCAACTTTAGCAGTAGCAATGCGAGCCAACAAATCAACGACAAGCCATAAAGTGCAAATAAATCATGCACATAAGGAACTAACAAATAATGTGATAATTATTTACAAGAGATGTTTCTAAAGCTTTTTGTCATTCTTTCTACATAGAGCTGCAGATACAAATTAATATTAAGGCCAAACCTTCCTTTCTAATGGAATAATGAACAAAACTCTTAAGGGGAGAAGGACTGACTATTTTTCGCCAAACCGAACACTGACCTAAAAGATAGAAAGTGGAACATTATTGTCACTGATGTGTCTATCTAGTAATTGTCTGATTTTGACTAACCATCTTCGCAATTTAAACTTGTTCTGATGTGTCTCAATGTACACGATACAAGAGAGTTGACCGAGTCCACAGACTCCATTGTTAGTTTGGCAGTAGGAGAAGAATTGGTAAGGATCTGGAATGCTATTGTAAACAAAGATCCTCCATCTGTGTTTTTCTCTTGCTGCCTTGAAGTGATAACCATTGGCCTTGACTCTAGACCGTCAGGAATAATCGAGAATCCCGAGGAAAGTATGGCAAGATTGCTCGAATCGCAACCTGTCATCACAGACTGAATACCAGTAATGTCCACAGGAGCATATACCACCATTGATTCATAAGAGTTTGTGCAGCTATCTTGCAGTATCCACATATTGTTTTCTTTAGATTTAATTGTCTGCAAAATCAAGAAAAAAAATCCCATATTTTTCTCAGAACTATGCTTTAAATGTAACTTGCATTTTGTTCAATGTGTTCTGGTTTGAACATTGAGTAAACTTACTTGGATTGTTACTGCATTGCCTCTGTCTTGTCCTTTGGCTAAATTGGCAATGGACTGCACTTCCCCACCACTAGACATGATATCCCACTGTCACAATGATAATTGTCAACACAAATACCCTAAATTTTAATGACTCTGCACAATAACCATGATGATTCTAAAATATCTCAACAAATATCTATACTCTAAAATATGATTGATACCTCAGTTCGACGAGCTTCATCCCTCAAGAAATCAAACAGAACATTAGGAGATATAGGCAACCATACAGAAGAAACTGCACAAAGTATCAACCCAAGAGGTTCACCAGGATCATTCAAATTCTTTCTAGAACTAATCCTTATATCTTCTCCAGTTTTACTAGTAACTTTGGTCCATGTATGAAAGCTTGATGCACTAATAGCTTGACAGAAACTCCATGTCATTCTTTGTGCCAACTTCAAAATGCTTTTTCTCCCAGCCAATGTGGCAACACCTAACATCTTTATTTAGTAAACTATCTAACAAAATAACCTTTTTTTTTTCTTATTAGAATTCATCACTCACCAGTTGAATCCTTCATGGGAACATTTGTTGCCATGAAGAAAACTAGACGTTCACATTGAAGTTGAAGGGTCGCAATCCAATGTCTTGCCCCAAAAGCTAGGCCACTGTTTACAATGGTGCGATACATCGAATGAACTGCACTCTTTTGGCACTCCAAGTGTTCTACCCATATTACCTATTTTTTAAATCCGAAAGATAAATCAATATTCATAATCATAAGAGGAGCGCTAAGAACATACTTTTTTTCATATTATTTATATACATACTTTGCAATGACCATTTGACTTATCCTCAATAATACAACCAGATGGTCGTTTTCTGCACTTCACGAGGGATGCATCAATGTTGTCTTCTACTTTGTCTATGGACACATCAACAATTGCCCATTTTTCACCACTCAATTGTTTGCAGTATCTGACAAAATACACTTCTCTAGTAGGAACCATTGGTGTTAACATTTGCAGCTCAGCAAACATCTGTTGTAGTAGTAGTAGTACACAATACAAAATTGAGAATTGAGAATTTATTGTCTCCTGTTTTCTATTATGTACAATTCAAATCTTTCAATTAATCTATAATTGAGAATTGTCAAACCATTTTTACTAATCAACTAATTAAATAATGACCGAAAATTGCACTGGAGACAAAACTGAAGAAGAATCGGAAAATATCCCGATCCCTCGGAGAGATAGAGATTCCAATTGAGATGAATTTGACAAGATATGGAGGAGAAGAAAGTGCCAAAGTGTTACTAAAGTCTAAATGACATTGAACTTTTTGTATTTTTTGTGTCTTTATCTACATTTCTGTTAAATAGATAAATAAAGGTTGTGCTTAAATGAGTGGAAAAGTTGACAAGCACTTTCACTTCTAAAAAGAAAGATTAATGCACGTGTTAAGAAACCATAATTTCTATAATCAAACGCATAGTATTTTTATTTTTTTTGTGAAATTATACCACAATCAACTTAAAGTTTTTATCAAAAATAGAAATATCATTTAAAATTACGAGGTACCATCATTTTCTTTTGTTTGTCATGTTTTGGACCACTTAAATAAAATAAATTATCACATCAATAATCCATGTATGAATTGTTCCTTTCTATAAAGCAATAAATTTTTACTATTTAAGACATTAGAAGTTTAGAACTACTGAATGAAAATGACTGAAATTATGATCTTTTTCTTCTTTTCAATTTACCATGACTGCATAAAGTTTTATCAAATTAAAGTTTTCATAAATTTAGTAGGACCATCAAATTGAATATCAAAGATATACCTAGCAAAATGGTAACCATTTTCCCCTTACCAGTTGGACAGCACCATTCTTGTTAGAACTTTCTCCTTTGCATATAATGTCAACTGTTGCAGCCTTAGATATTAAACATGGAAACATTTCCTTCCATTGGTTCTGCAAAAATTGTACAATAAAAATCTTTTAACTTCTACAACACAAAATGAATTATTTTTTATGTGCATGATTGGTTTATCAATAAATTTAACAGAATCACGGTGACTCAATATAATTTTTGTAAATGTTACATTTTCGAGTTTTATGAAGAAAAAAAAATGTAACATTGAGAAATTGTCAAACTCACCGCTAATTCAAACGTATTAACCTTTGTGCTTTCTAATGTTTACACTATTTTTTTTTTCCCGATATTCCACGTGATTATAAAGTAATTACCACTAAAATCAATACTTTTTAATAATATCAAGATTATGATAAACATTCGCAATAATATATATCAAGATTATGATTGACTGATAGCGTAAAAAAAGTTATTTTTCACAAAGCATACATATTAAATTATAATTAAGAAATATTTAAAAGAAAAAAAACTTAGTTATAAGAATGTATAAGCATTAATTTGTGTCTTACAGCATCAAGAAAACATTGGACAATCCTTGGAAGATCTGCAAAAACAACTCCTGTATCTCTTGAAGCTTCAATGGATCTTTTTGGCCTTCCATTATCTGAATTTTCAACTAAAAATTCCTTCATATATTCATCATAATTAAGTATTTCACGACCAGTCTCTAAACTACGTAGCCACAATGGTTCATCCATTGTAGCCATCTTTATAAGCTCATCCATTGCTTGGTTTACTATATCCATTATTCTTGATTCATCAAGACCAAAAATTCCAGTGTAAAAATCCAAAGAACTTTTAATATTTTCTTGGTCATGGCTAGTAGAACATGAAGGTGACATTGTTCCTGATGCATGTTTCCCTAAAGCTGCTCTTAGCTTCTCTACCTGTACACATGTGTCAATTACTAATTAAGAGTGAAAATTTTCAATCATAATTTATATTATTGAAAAAACATAAATTAGGAATAGACATGATAAACTACTAAACTAATGTAATAGCGAAGTGGATTTCCTGCAGTAATCGCAAGACATAGTATTTGATTGAGCTGTTCAATTTTAAATCGGCGGATGGTTTTTCAGTATAAAATTGAGCTTATAATCAGAACGTCTGATTTAAAATTGATGGTGAGATTCAATACTGCATGAAACTGCGTGCAATCTCTACATTATGGAATCCTATGTAGTAGTCGCTAACTATGCTTAATAACAAAATTAATATGATTTTTTTTCTCTGTTTTTACTCGCTTGTGAAATTTGGTCTTTGTCAAATTTTAGCTCGCTAGAATTTTTAATCTAAAAGCAGTACAAGAAGAAGAAAAAAAAGTATTGACGTGTGATAAAACATGCACATTGTAAATTCACCTAAGTTAGATGAATCTGAATCATCATATTTTATGTCACGTCAATAAAAAAAAATATTTCATTGGCGAGTGAAAATAAAACGGTCAAAACTTTAATTAAATGTATAACTAAGTTTGAGTTAATTGAACACAAAATTAACCTCAGCTTTGAGTTTGACATTTTCAATACGTAGTTGTTGTTCTTCAGTTGGCATGGCACCATCTTTGTTTGTATTGGGTACCCCACAATTAGGGCAACAAGCTTTGTTTATGGTCTCTCTTAGGGTCTTATTTTTCTCTCTTAATTTCTCTATTTCAGTTTTCAACAATGAATTTTCATGTCTCTCTTGTATTGCCTGCATAATGCAACATATTAATTATATGTAGTTCTCAATATTATTATTAAATTCACATAATTAAAAGTTAAAAATAAAAATCACAAATTAATTTTTAAAAAAATTAAATTGAGATGATCTAATATATAATATACCTTGATTTGGGTTCTACGATTTTGGAACCAAAATTTGACTTGCCTTGGAGCAAGGCCTAATTGCTTGCTAAGTTGTTGCCTTTGCTTTTCATCAGGATGTGGTGACTCTTTGAAAAGCCTACAATATTTATTTACATTCATCATTAAATTTTCTTTTTTACATATATATTATAAAATATAAACTATGCATTTGATACTTTAGAGCTGGCATGCAAATCATATGTATACTATATATAACAAAAAATAATCAAATTAGTGACCTACTAAAAACTTACTTAACATCTAACATATGAATAGAAAATCATCACAAAACACATGCCATTCTTTTATTCAAATAAATCTAAATATATTAATCATAGGTATCTCTCCAAGAACAAAGACACACATGGTAATCATAGAGTACTGTGCATATTGGGATGGCAGGAACTAAAAAAAGAAAAATGTAAGAAAATCATAGCACTGAAATCTCAATTGTCACACTCATCATAGATGATATATTCAATGATATTCTGCCTCTTTCATACTATTATTTGCCTTTTAATTAAATTACTACTATAATAATACACACTTGTTAAAAAAAAATTAATTATCTAGTACTAGTATACTATTATTCCAAAATATTAATATTTTTATATTAAAAATGATAAATAGAATGAGACAAATAAAAATTATTTAAAAATGAAATGCACTACTATTATGGAGGAGTATTAATTGTGATCCAAACAAAATAGGAAGAAAAACAAAGCATGGAAATTATATTATATACGCACGCTTCCATGACTCTAATCTGTTCAGCTGTGTGTCTATGATATTTCTTCCTTTTTTTCTTCTTTTGCTTATTATCTCCATCACCACCACCTTCATCATCTTCATCTCCTTCAAATTCATCCTCTGATTTGGATCTCGTTGGACCGGAATACTCGCTACTAATTTCCTCAACACGTTGATCACCTCCAACGGTACTCCCTTCCTCCCCTTCCTCCACCTCCATGTTACTAGTACTCGCCCCTTCACCTTCCGCCGCCAATCCACCATGCCGAAAAATCCCTGCCTGAAAACATAAAATAATCAAAAAAATACTAACAAAAATCATTTTAATTACAACTATCTATATATATAATATTTAAATTTAATATTTTACCATTATTTACAAAAGTAAAAAAGAGCATCTAAAGCAAATGGACCATATATTTCCTCCGTACTTTTTATAAGTATCGCTTTTGCAAGCGCTTGCAAGTCCAAAAGAGTGTTTATAAAGAGAGACGAATGGACTAACATGAAAGAAATGTCTCGAGTGAAAAGTTCGATTAATGAGTTGAAAGATGCCGAATGAAAAAATTTCAATTTAAAGTTTCAAAATTTAAATTAAAAATAAAATAAAATAAAATAAAATAAAATGAATGTAACTACTTGTTTAAATTTATATTAACACATTTGTGTGTAAAATAAGTAAGTATTTGAAGAAAAATGAAGAAGTTATAGTTAGAAAACTTACAAGGCTAAGAGAGAGAGCTGGAGAGGGAAAGAAATCTTTGGCACGAGAAGAGGAAGGAGGAGGAGGATTATTGGACATGTCTACAACACACATTGATGAAGAAATTAAGAAAGAGTGTTTGTGTTTTTTAAGGAGTTTGTGTCATTTGCGGTTTTGTTACATGACTATGATGAAGAGAGTGGCTACAAAGAAAGCTATGTCTTGAAGAAAAATAAAAACGAGGATAGAGACGTAGGTGAGGGGACTCAACAATTTAAGAATATAAAAACAAAAGTGAAGGAACTCGTTTCACTTTTTATTTTTATTTTATTCCCATTATGAATATATTATTATTATTTTCATTTATTATTTTTATAGTTTTGTTTGGTTGCTCTTGTGTAAAATGTGAAAGTGGTACTGGTAGGATTGATTGTTAGATAAAATGAAATGAAAGGTGAGTCAACACCTAACTAACATTGTCATAAGTTGAATTTATGGTTCCAACGGTTTTTTTTTTTTTTAATTTTTTTAACTCTACTTAACTCAACCCAAAAATATTCTCTCTATTCATTATATTCACCTTAAATTTTTTTAAAAAAATAATAGTGTGACTAAGTATTATAACCATGCAAAAAATTCTCTAACTATTTTAAGAGAGTTTGGGATGTATAGAGAAAATATTTCACACTTCATGAGAGTATTTGTAGAGAACAATAATAGATTAATTTTAAAGAATCCTTTAAAATATACAAAACCTTTTAAAATCTCCTCCAATACACTTTTTGAGTTCCTACAAATTATAAGAATTTTATATTATGAAGAAAAATAAATTCTCCTCCCCTTTCTTTTCCTCCAAAATGACAAACAAAGCTTAATATTTTACCATTCTATTTTGGCATACACTATTAGTCATTTTGTGTCAATGTTTCCTTTGATTATGTAAATTGTGTCATACTATGTTTTGTTTTGATAGAAGAAAAGAAATTATAAGAAGAAACAAATATGTTGATCATTAATTTACTAGGGTCATATTAACTTGTGCTCTAAGGGCACATGTTAAGTTACCTAAAAATAAAAATATAGCGTTTAATGATATAAAGAATTTAATGTTTAGATAATTGAAAAATTCAATAAATTTTTTCCACATTTATCGGGCACATGTTAACATTCTCTCATTTACTAAATTACCCTAAACACATGTTATGTGAGACAAGTTTAACAAAACTCAAAAGAACACCAACATAAAAAGACTAAAAGGTACAACACTTTTAAAAATTAAGAGGACTAAGAGAATGCTTTAACTCATATTTTGTTCATGATGATTAGTTAATGTAAATATGCTCATTAACCTCAAATGATTAATGTATTTATTGATATATAGCTCTAGATTTGTCTTCCTTATATTAAAAAAAAAGCTCTAGATTTGTCTTCCATTTTCTTAAACTTGTTGTGGAAGTTATAAATATTTATTATAGGCCTATTTATTATTAATTTATTTATTGAACAAGCTATTTATTATTTATTTATTAAGATACAAATTTCATCAAACTCCAACTCCATAATAAAAAGTTTTGGTGTCATGTGGGTTATGATTGAGTTTATATCTACAATTCAACCAAGGTATGCACAATGCTATCCTTTTTTCCTGCAATTTCCTTCATCGTGGTATACTAGCTAGTAGTTGGGAATGGTAGATAGCTTGAAACAATCACATGATTATAGCACAAACCTAATATAGAGAATAGCATTAATTGAATTTGAGGTTACTTTCACACCTCTCTCTACTTTATCTCTTTTTCATTTTATTTTTTTCATCTTAAATTACATGCACCCTTTTGATCCACCACTAAAGAAAGCAATAAAAATTAAACACAAAAAATATCATAGGAAAGGGGTATCTTGCTTTCTTTGTTCTAAAGCCCTTGTCGCTTTCTTGCAAATTAAGTTTCAGGTCACAAAAGAATAAAAAGATACTATAAAATAAACACAACAGGTGAAAGAAAAAACAAGAAACTGCTAGTTACACTTGTGGCTTATAAATCATAGAAATTTTAAGTAGTAAAATGAAAAGTAAGGTTATGTACTTCTATATATTTAAATAGACCAAATACATTAATTATGCAATGAATTTTTAAAAAATAATTTACTTATATTTTATCACGGAGGAAGTATGTTTATGTACTATCACAAAAGTACGAGGGGAAAGATTAGATTAGAGGAGACTAGATTAGAGGAGACACAGTCTCTTTGGAGATTGATGGTTTTTAAAAAATTTGTGTACTATAATCTATCATTAATTGCAGAATTTCGGACTAGAATCCAAGTCAAAATTGATATGCGTAGATGGTCTATAAATAATTTGATTTGGTTCGGATATTGTAAAATCGAACCAAACCAACTAGTTTTTTATTGGTTTCGATTTTTTTTTCTTCCAAAAACCAAACTAAACTGACCCGTTGAACAATCAAACTAGAAATGAATTAGGTATTTGGGTATGGTATTTGCCATTACTACCCTTCAAACTTCATCATTATATATCGAGTGATGGATACAAATGCAACCAATTTATCTTGATACTAATAAATATATTGTCTCAGAAAGCCAAGAAGTAATCATGTTCCTTTCATGATTTTGTTTTTTGGGGTTTTCCATATGTTTTTCCAAATCGGAGGTAATATCTTATTTAATTCAACGTACATATTGTCAGACATTAAATGTGAACACCTCTTTTAGTTGAGAGTCAAACCACTGAGTTACTAATTGTTGAAGTTGTTTGGAGTCTCACATTGCTCATGTTTTTGGCATGTTGAGTGTATAAATGTGTTTAGGCACCCTCACCCTCCGAGCTCGGTTTGGGATGAGCTCCAAGCCCATTTAACGTGGTATCAGAGTTGATCGGGTTAAGGATTGCAATGTCGAAATTGGATTCAGACTCACGCTAGACATGAGGGTAGATGTTGAAGTTATTTAAAGTCTCACATTACTCAGGTTCTTGGGTTGTTGAATGTATAAATGTGCTTGGATATCCTCACTCTTCCGGCTAGCTTTTGCAATGAGAGATTCAACTATAGATTAACATAAATTTTGGCTTGTCATCACTCTTAAATATTACATTTGATAGATTAACAGAAATTTTGTTTTCTAGCACTTGCATTAACTCAACTAAACAAGTTTAAATCTCTAATTCTCTAGAATCTCAAGAGATAAAAGCAGAATTCTTCACACAGATTGTAACAAAAAATGTTGTGTCCAATTATAGTCACCTGATTCATTCCCAAAACACTGCATGAAACAAATAAGAACCTACTCAAATTAAATACAGTGAGATTTATGACACACCTTAATTGGCATTGCCTAAGACTAGTAAGTAATAAAATATTGATAATTAGTTAGAAATATATAACAACAAAGCTTATTTATAAGTTCTGTAACTTCCAACACGACACGTAATTCAGGTAATTGACAGGCTACATATAAAGACAACACAGTCCATAATAGGATGATACAGATCCACGTACGTTCATGTTTTGCATTCTGTCAAATAAAGATCAATGTGTGATTCTTTACAGTTATTACAAAAATTTAAACCACTTTCATTCAACTTTGAAAGATAGATAGCTTTGAAGAGTAGATGAAATGCCTCATGCAATTGATGGAAACTAAAATAAATAGCTAGCTAACGCCAAATTGTTGGGTATGGCTGATTAATTATAGGTTACTTACTATAAGTGCAGGCCCTGCCAGCAAGGTGTGCTATGGTGCCGAGCCTCTATTTTCTGGAGCTTAAAAAACTTATATGGTAGCAAGTCTTTAAAAAACATATGAAAATGATTTTATGTTATTAATATTATTTTATGTGACTATTAGAATATGAATGAATATTCTGGTCTCCGCGAATATAATTCAGTTGGGTTGGTAGGGATATCATATATTATATATATATATGTAAGGATCGGAGTTTGAATTCAAGTTTCCCCTCTCATTCACCGTTAGGTGGGGGAGTTAATGACTATTTTCTATGTTATTTATAATTTAAACGAAGATCTTTCTTTTTGAATTTTTTGTGTTTTTTATTGAAGATTTGATTTTAACATTTGGGTTAGGCCTCAAAATAGTCGGGGCCAGCCTGTATAAGTGAAGTGGCAGGTAGATTTCAAACGCTAATAACAAGATATAGTCTATAACTCTAATTTTGAATAGTAGAAAATCACTTCCATCACTCTACACTCATAGACATGGATACAATTGGTTGACTTCTATAAAAATCTTGTGTTTGTTTTGAGTTTACGTATTCCGTAGAGCAATGTTATTTAAACAATTTTTTTAAATAATTTTTTGACAATTTTCTCTCATGCTCACATTGTATTATTGTCTATTATCTTGTATTGTGAATACCAAGAAATATAATACGGATGAGTTAATACCGATGATGGGATGATGGAAAACAATGCAATTTCAAAAGTTTTATTTTTTGGACTATTTTCATAAATTGCATTGTCTGGTTTGGGGGGTGTGGGGATGGGGGAGGGGGATTTCAATCATTTAGGTTTCTTGATTATCAAGTTGTTTGTGAATGGATAAATTGTCGTCCGCTAACTTCTATTATCATCGGTTGTGCAAGACACATTAATGAGACATTTTCGTTATATTAGACGTTGATCCTAATCTATATTAGATCACTAGAGACTAATTTGCCTATGAAATTTTTGCCTATAAAATTTAGGTCATTCTATTTACAAATTTGTTAGTAATTGCAATTATACATGCACAAACTAATTCCAAACACATTAGTCCATAAGATGCCTAAATTTTAAAAGCAAATTAAGCTCTCTTATACCGTAAAATTGATGTGAAATTAAAGTGAAGTTTCACTGATACTTACAATTTTGAACTAATTTGCCTATTCACTCGCCTTACTTATTTGCCTATTCACTAATACTTTATGAAGCACAAACACAAACATAGACACTGGACATAGACACGGACACCGGACACGACACGGACACGTTGACACCGATAATAATTTAAAAAAATGACATAATTTAGTATAATTATAAGTGTCGGTGTCGACACCGACACAGACATGTGTCCAACACGCACACGCCTAATCTAAGGAGTGTCCGTGCTTCATAACTATCACATTAGTCCATGTTATATTGGATTCACATGTATATTTTGAATTAAGAAGTAATTTGGAATTGTTCTTGATATTCATTTTTAGAGTATACCATAAAATTGGTTCATAACTTTTTAAGACACACTTAAATTGATTCGCGACAAAAATTCTATAATTCTATTAAATTTTAGGCTTAATTAGTAAAATGGTCCCTTAAAGACATTTTTGGTTTCAGATTGGTCCCTTAAAGAAAAAAGGGTCCAAATAGGTCTCTTAAAGAAAAAAGTCCGAATAGGTCCCTTAGTGACATCTCCGTTAATCAGTTTGGTCCCTAAAAAGAGGTCTAAATAGGACCAAACTGATTAACGGAGATGTCTTTAAGGGACCTATTCGGACTTTTTTTTTTCTTTAAGGACCTATTTGGACCTTTTTTCTTTAAGGGACCAATCTAAAACCAAAAATATCTTTAATGAACCATTTTACTAATTAAGCCAAAAATTTTACCAAACACCTTTAATTCTATAAAACAAACTTGTAAACTATTACTATAATAAACTAGAAGATAACTTATCTGAGTTACCAGAGACACCCTTAATTTATACTAAGTGACTAAATATATCAACTAGTTTTCCAAATTGATAAAGTCAATGAAGTTTTTGCGATATTTACAAAGTCATAAACCAAATTGTTTTTAAAAACTTTTCCCCCATTTTTGCTCCATGTCACTGTTCAACGGCTCAATTTGGAATGACTTATGATGCTGCAAACCCTGGTATAACCTTCAATGCAGACAATTTTGCAGTGAAGCAATTGACAACATAGTACATTGGAAACAATACCATGTAACATGTATGTCAGATACACAACACAACAAACCTCAACAAAACAACAATGTCTTTTTATTCCATTCAAAAAACACGACAAACTTCAACAACAATTTCATTCCTTTTCAACCTCTTCCCTGTTTTTCCATCCTCGTACCACTCATTACCCATCCAACAAACCCCTTTTGTTCATTCATTTTCTCCATCACCAACCCCCCACTGTTACACTTCACTACTCCAATCTTGTATCGATTCCAAGGCATTAAACCCAGGGAAACAGCTCCATGCTCAATTCTTCCATCTGGGTTTTGCTTACAATGAAGTCTTGGCCACTAAACTTGTTCATCTGTACGCTGTTTCTAACTCTCTTCCAAATGCACGTAACCTGTTCGACAAAATTCCCAAACGGAATTTGTTTCTATGGAATGTTTTGATTCGGGGTTATGCCTGGAATGGGCCTCACGATACTGCCATTTCACTATACCATAGCATGCTTGACTATGGTCTTAAGCCTGATAATTTCACTTTACCGTTTGTTCTTAAGGCATGTTCGGCACTTTCTGCGATTGGAGAGGGAAGGAGCATTCATGAGTATGTGATAAAAAATGGGTGGGAGAGGGATGTTTTTGTAGGTGCAGCCCTTATTGACATGTATGCCAAATGTGGTTGTGTGATGGATGCGCGTCACGTATTTAATACAATTGTTGTGCGCGATGTTGTGTTGTGGACCTCTATGGTTGCTACTTATTCTCAAAATGGACACCCTGATGAATCACTTTCGTTGTGCCGTGAGATGGCCGCTAATGGTGTTAGACCTACCGAGGCAACTCTTGTGACTGTGGTTTCATCTTCGGCTGACATTGCATGTCTCCCTTATGGGAGGGAAATCCATGGATTTGGTTGGAGAAATGGATTTCAATCCAATGACAGGGTTAAAACTGCTTTGATTGATATGTATGCAAAATGTGGTTCTGTGAAAGTTGCCCGTGCTTTGTTTGAGCGGCTTTGGGAAAAAAGGGTTGTTTCGTGGAATGCAATTATTACTGGTTATGCAATGCACGGTCTTTCTGTTGAATCTTTGGACTTGTTTGAAAAAATGAGGAAGGAGGCTCGGCCGGATAATATAACCTTTGTCAGTGTTCTTGCGGCTTGCAGCCGAGGGCGTTTGTTGGATGAAGGACGGGCGCTGTACAACTTGATGGTGAAGGATTATGGTATCAATCCTACAGTTCAACATTACACTTGCATGGTTGATCTCCTTGGTCACTGTGGTCAACTGGATGAGGCGTATGATCTTATAAGACATATGAGTGTTAAGCCAGATTCTGGTGTATGGGGTGCTTTGCTGAATTCATGCAAAATCCATGGGAATGTGGAATTGGCGGAGTTAGCTTTAGAGAAACTAATTGAGCTTGAACCTGATGATTCTGGAAATTATGTGATTTTAGCTAACATGTATGCTCAATCAGGCAAGTGGGAAGGAGTGGAAAAGTTGAGGCAGTTAATGACAGACAAAGGAATAAAGAAAAACATTGCTTGTAGCTGGATTGAAGTAAAGAACAAAGTGTATGCATTTCTTGCAGGAGATGTTTCACACTCAAATTCTGATGCAATATATGCAGAGTTGAAGAGGTTAGAAGGACTAATGCATGAAGCTGGATATGCTCCAGATACAGGATCTGTTTTCCATGATGTGGAGGAAGATGAGAAAACAAGTATGGTATGCAGTCACAGTGAAAGACTAGCTATTGCATTTGGACTTATAAGTACATCGCCAGGAACCCGGCTTTTGATAACAAAGAATCTTCGAATTTGTGAGGACTGCCATGTTGCTATTAAGTTCATCTCAAAGATTACGGAGAGGGAAATTACTGTAAGAGATGTTAATCGCTATCATCATTTTAAACATGGCATGTGTTCATGCGGTGATCATTGGTGATGAGGATGAAATCCAGTTAGGAAAATTGGCCAACACAACAGTCTCTTACATCAGAGTTTTGTCCAAAATAATTGAGTTCATTCATACGTAAAATGAGTTCATCTAATGAAGGGTTATACTAAATTATTTTTGCTCCAAATGAAGGTTAAACTAAGAGTTTATTGATTAGTATTTTTGTTTGTTCGAATGATCTATCATATGAAATTCAAAGGCATGGTTTTAGCCTAAGAATCATAGTTCAAGTGCCAATTTTTTTTTAGGGTAAAATATGTTTTTTGTCCCTATAAAATTAGGAAATTTTTGTTTTTCGTCCCTATGAAAAAAGCACTTGTTTTCATCCCTACAAAAACTTTATTGATGAAAGGTTAAGCTTCAAGATTTGCCTATTGTTCTTGGTGTTTTTTGTCTTTTGCATAATATTTGTGAGATGAAAGGTGAGAAAATGGATCATGAACTTAAGGTTGATGTTATTGATGATGAAATGGTTGCTGAAGTTGGTTTGAGATCAGTTAATTCTTTGAAGGCTAGAGATGCTATTGCTCCTAATTTTTTGCATCATGGTTTAGCAGGCACTTCTTTTCTCTAAACTGATGAGAATTAGTGGATTTTGTTAATCAAGATATTTTGAAAATTGAACTCACTAAACCCTCTGTGGGTTTATGTGCCTTACCCTTAATTTCAATTCCTTGATGCATTTCTTATTTATTTCCCATCTTGCAGAACAGGTTTGACCTTCTGTATTAGTATTATGATGATTAGTTTTAGCTTGAAGCATATTCACATGCCTCTTGTGACCTTAAATTTGTTTCTATATCAGCAGGTCTTGCAAAGGGTGCAACTATTGGTATATCTATAGTAGCAATATTTGGACTTGGACTTCTTACATTTGGTTCTATATCAGCAGGTCTTAATTCCTTACATTTTTTTGTAAAGCGCTGACATTGAACATGCAGAACCTCCAGAGTAACTCTGAACATGGCAAAGTAACAAAGCTATGACGCTGACACGGCAGAGAGGTGTCTATATATCCTGCACAATCACTTTCGGCGCGTGACCTAAATTAGCATCAATACATATTTCATATCATGACATATATGTTAGCAGTCTTTAAGGAGGGAAATTGTCAACTGTGTCTGACAGGAAGGAATTTTTGTAGGATGTTGATTCAGCTTTGGTGCAATCCAAGGCAAAATGGAAGATCATCATACCATCAATTGATATGAGTATGACCATTTTACAATTTCTAACAAAGTTTCTTCACCATTGATCCAGTCAAATAATGTTGATGCTTACATCAATGGACATGACCAGTGCTTGGAGCACATAATTGACAAAGAGAGGTAAGCATATCTTACTTGTAAATGGTTAACAATAACATATATCATCACAGCTCTGTAATTCAAGCTTTCCTCGTTTGCATAAACATTGCAGCGGAATACAATTTTTTACAAGTGGAGGTGGATCAAAGGCATGGAGGGGCGACATCAAGCCATGGAATCAAGAACTGAACTTGTATCACTTACTTGTCCTTCAGATAGAAGGGTCAAGCAATTGGCCATGTCCTCCACTTCCTAAATACTATTCTATAATCTTACCCCCTTTTTTTTTTTTGGTGAATAACTTTCTCTTAACTACCTGGTCAGTAATTTCTTCACCAACTGTCCTACCCTGTCTTTTATATTTACGACTTAGAAGAAAAAATCAACACACAAACACAAAACATTAATACTAAGTGAAACTCATATATAACCATACATATATTGCATCAAAGAAAGATCCAAGAAGAACATCTCTATCAAAAACAACATTGAAGTGAAGGTATACTTCGTTACATATTCAACTTATAAATATGAAAGCCAAGATGATGGCCATAAACTTAATCTGTGGCTAATTAATCTCTCACGGAGCAATAACGACCAATAATAACATATGTCCTGCATCCATTTTAAGTGATAAGAATGAAAATTCAATCACACAAAATCCAAGTTATCAAAATTACCACAGAAAAAGTTAACAGAATATCACCAAAAAAACATATACTGGAATACTTAAACATCTTGAAGCATAAAAAAAATGGCCATCCAACCATCATATGTTTTGCATCCATTTTAGTGATAGAAATAGATATTCAATCACACAAAATCCACGTTATCAAAATCAACACAGAAAAATTAACATACTTATGGTTCTTGATTCATCAGATGACATAAACAGCAACAGAAAAACTTAATAAAATAGCATCCAATCTATAATCCAATCATGTACTCAATGTCTTCGATATCATGATTCCTAAGATGATTATGAACAAATGCAACGGTGAGTGTGATTATCTTCCTCATAATGTTGCTGCCTTTGTTTATAATGATCATGGTAATCAAGATGTCAATGATATGAAGCACGGATGACAGATTAAATAATATTTTGTTAAATTTTTCTGTTGCTGTCTTTGCTTATGTCATCTAATGAATCAAGAACCATAAGTATGTTGTTGTTTTTAGCAATTTCTGCCAATATTGTTCCAAAATCGTTCATCTCACTGTACGCATAATGTTGATGATAGTTTTGTTGAATTAATAACGTCTAAGTAACACGACTACTTGAAGCACCTTGATTCACGGATACAACACTCGTCAAAGGACCCAACGACATTGACTCGCCATGACTTGATCAAACCCAATAATTACATTTTTTTTCTCTAATAAACCCTAATATGATATTTTTTTGTCACAAACCCGTTGTGTCTTTATAACTACAGAGCTCATATATGTATTACGAGTGTAATACAATACAATGCATGTATAAATTTTATGAAATTTAGGATATAATACTATCTAGATACGAATTTAATTGATATACACTGACGGTGTAAAATAATTTTACACTGTCAACCAATACCAATCATGTTTTCCTCCACATCACTCCACTTCACCCCACTTTCTTGATATGACATGACAAAATGATGGTTATTTATTGGACGGTGGTGTAAAATTATTTTACACCGTCAGTGCATATCAATTAAACTCATTTAGATACATTAACAAATATTTTTAAAAATTATATTCGTGCATAATACTTATAAAAAAATACACTGATTTCATTATAAGGATCTAATACTAATATTTGTGATAAAAATGTATGCTAGTGCTGCTACCCACCAAAATAATTAGGCTTAACTACACATTTGAACCCTTACGTTTATTTTATGTTTCAATTTGGTCCTTATGTTTAAAAAGTATCAATTTGGTCCCTTATGTTTAAAAAGTATCAATTTGGTCCCTTACGTTTATTTTAGGTTTCAAGTTAGTCCTTTCCGTTAGTTTTGTCACTAACACCGTTTGAACAGTACACGTGTCAGTGTGTCCAAGTGCCACGTGTCAGTCCACATATGCAAATTGACTGCCACATGTGACAAAATTGACGGAAAGGACTAACTTGAAACCTAAAATAAACGTAAGGGACCAAATTGATACTTTTTAAACGTAAGGGACCAAATTGAAACCTAAAATAAACGTGAGGGACCAAATGTATAGTTAAGCCAAATAATTAAAAAATTTAAAGAAAATTAGAAACATTAAAACGACATCGTTACACTCGTCACGAAAAAGTGTAAGGAAGAAATTAGAATAGCGTTGTAGAAAGATCCACCATCTCAGTTTTTGCATAACTCATCAAATCGAACCTCCATTCCCGCTTTCCAAAATCGCCACTCACTTTTCCTTACATAACTCGCACACGTAACCCTAATTCATCAATTTCTTATTATTCAATTTTCACCAACAATCTTCATTTTTTGTCCATTTTCAATGATTCATTTCTTCACCAAACTCGATAAATTAACTTGTAGCTCAACAATTTCTATAACTATGATCTGATTCCTGAATCTTACGCATTCATTAAGGTAACTGGATCTTATCTTTTTCTCAATTCAATTCATTCTCTATCTGCTGCATTGATCTCTTTCATTTTGAGAAATATCCGGTTTCAGATTTACCTTGTAATAGATTTATTTATTTTATATATTGATGTGTTTTTTATGATTATTTTGGGATCTGATTTGAAATTTGAATAGAGTAAGGATTTCAAAGGTGTTTTTATTTTGATTTTGAATTGGTAGTGTTGTGGATTAGAGTTTTGAGTTTATTTTGGTGTTTAGGTTTTGTAATGGCGTGGTTTAATGCGAAAAATGCATGGGGGAACTTCCCTGATTTGGCGGGAGCGGTTAATAAGCTTCAGGAGAGTGTGAAGAGTATTGAGAAGAATTTTGATACTGCTCTTGGTTTTGAAGAGAAAGGGGAATCTAGTAATAATGAAGGTAATTTCTATTTCAGATCATTTGTATTGCTTATCTTTGTTTTATGAAGTTCTGAATGGATTGAAATGAGTATGATTATGAAATGAAATTTATGATTTAGGTATCTGCATAGTCTGTTAAGTTTTGTAGATAGGAATTTTGAATTGTTGGATTTTATGTCTGTTTTTAAGGTGGGGTGTTATTAGTTTTTACATTGATTAGAGATGTGCCCGTTGTTTTTCGTTTTCCAGCTTCGGGATTATGGCCGCCTATACCTGCTGACAGGAAAGCATTATTTAACCCTGTAATGGCCCTTATAGGGAACAAAAGTGAGGAAGATGGTGAAGAAACATCTGAAAATATTGAATCCTCTCGGCAGGAATCTGAAACTGAGATGTCGGTGGAAAAACCCGAGTCTCTCGATCATGTTCCTGTGGCTGAGGGAAAAGAAGCCGTTGAAACTGATAAAAGAGACAACGTGGAAGCTGAGGAAACCACAATTCAAGAGGACAATAAAGTGCACGAGGCAGAAGAAGATGGTGAGCATGCAGAGTCAGCAGATGGGACAACTGCACAGGATTTGGAGCACGGAAAGGACGAACATGAGTTACCGGAGATGCCTGTTGAATTGCCTGAATCTCCCATTCAGAAGTCCGAGAATTCAGATTCCATTAGCAGTCCTCAAGAGAAAGAGATTGCTGGAGTCGGAGCATTGGAAAGTCCAGTGATGTTGCTACCCACGGTTTCTAATCTTGGAGATTATGTAGTTGAGGGTAGTAATAGTGAGCTTGGTGAGTCTCATGGTACTAGTGATGTGCATGAGACTGTTGAAGTCGAGACAGAAGAGGAGAGTAAAGAAGAAGAGAGGGTACAAGCAGAGGAAAGTGTAGAGAGAATTTCTTCTGTTCGACCTGATGAGGCATCAGACAATACTGAGAAAAGAGATGATGCAGACACTTCTGTTCTACATTCTGTAGCTTCTGTCGAAAGCAATAGCATCAATCAATTATTTAATGAAGACCAGTCCAGTGCTGCTCCAGATGAGTCGTCTGAGGTGGCACCTGACTTGCTTTCACATGACAATGAAACAACCGTTAAAGAAACTGAAAGGAACCATCTTGCCAATAATATTGAAACTGACATAAAAGAGCAACATTTGAATTCTATAAAAAATATGCCTGACTCAGATTCCATACTTGAACTGGAGAAGGTGAAAAAGGAGATGAAGATGATGGAGGCAGCACTACAAGGTGCTGCAAGACAAGCTCAGGTATTTCACATTACTGTGCATATTCTTTAAAGAAATAAGCACATTCATTCTTGTTGCAAGTGTCCGGATGAAAAGAATATTGTTCTAAGTGTCCAGATGGAAAACAATGTAGGATTCAGATCTTGTTATTTTTCTAGCATGAAAGCTAATGTTCCCGTGGCCTCTAGGTAGCTATTACTATAGCAAAGAAGTTTTGTTCTGCTATTGTACCTTTCTTCTTTGTTAAAGTTTCTAATTAGTTTGTCATAAATACGCCTTCTTGCTTTGTTGTAGACTGATTGAGAGATATATGTCACACATTTTTTCTTTTTGGTATCCGCAACAAAAGCTTTTGTGATGCATATTCATTTTTATGTTACTAGCTCCCAGACGATAAGTCACTTGAGGGTTCAGATGTTGTTACATTTTATGTGTGAAAACTATGATGAATGATCATATGGTCTCTTGGCAGGCTTTGTTATGATTAAGAAGTTTCTTCTTGTCCTAACTGTCCTTTTCTTATTGGTTATGGCCTAAGAGGGTATTTTGCTTGGCTTCTTACATTAAACTGAGATCATAAAATTGCTCTGTGGTGTTAAAATAGCTAAGTTTCTAATTAATTTTATTTTAATTTGTTTTCCTGCTCCATTGCACTCCTTTTCTTCATCTATAACCAACTTAGATCTTCTAACTAGCAATTGTTACTGGTGAAAAATCATTTGATTGTTTTTTCTTAATTAATGTTTCGCTATTTTCAAAAAGCTATATGTCTTGTCTAATTATGTTCCCAGCGTTTATCTCTTATGTACAATTTTTGCAGCCATGAGAGTGCTGTATATCTTGTTGCAATTTTTACCCTTGGTTCTCTTTTTACAGGCTAAAGCTGATGAGATAGCAAAATTGATGAATGAGAATGAACAATTCAAAGCTTTAATTGAAGATTTAAAGGTATATTTATTTTTTCAATGCATTGTAGTTAGGATCATGTTTTGCTTTAATATTCAGTTTTTTATACAATCAACTGATATCAAATGAAAGAATTTCCTTTAACAGTGAGGGCTCTCTACTCAAATGTGAGGCAAAGAAAATGAATTACACAGCTTAGGGAATTTGAGAGCCCTGATCTCCCGCACTCTCAATGACACAATAGCCTCCCTCCCTCTCTTTCCCTTGTGACATACATTCTGTTATTTGTCAATCAATTACAATTATTTATAATGTTATTCAATTCAATTATGAACTCTCCTCATCTGGCTGATTCCTCTTCTTCCTAAAATACACTCTTTTTTGTTTTAACTATATGTTGTGTATGATATCTGCAGTTCTACACTGAAATTTAGAAGTTTCACTTTGTCTTGTAAACCCTGCTCTGAACAACTTCCTCTTTAGTTATCCTATCTTCCTTTTCTATGTCATTATCCACCACGAGTCCTTGACCATTTCTCTAAGATGTGAAAGGTGCTCAATGCTGAACTTCATCACAACCAAAATACATCCCTTTTCTCCTCCTTTTTCTATTGTTGTCATCTACTTTGTCCTTGCCTGCACTGTCAGTTCTCAGCCTCCTTACTGTATTGGAGCTAGTACTTGTCCCTGCCTTTGTGGCATAGGATGCTAACGACGAATCTTTTCCAACATACTCTAGCATTATGGAAACAACTAATGGATTATGTATGCAAATTAAAAAGGGATATTAGCCACTGTTGTGCAAAATATGAGCTGAAGGATGTTTATGTGTCGATGTTGATGATATATGATGTAGTGCAGTAGACATTTTTTAAATAAACTATCGAATTTAGGATTTTCTTAGGTTTATCTTCCTTATTCATCGCGTCAGTTCTGGTGGTATAAAAAATGTATCCCTTTTTAGATATTGTCCTTGTGGTCTTGTTGTCACATTGATTATTTTATTGTAATCTTTTGGATATTTTTTCCTCGTACGCTATGTATTAGTTTTCTTTTGTACATTCTCTATTTGAAAATCATTTGGTATTTTTGTAACCTAATTAGTTATCATGCTCTGTTTCTGTTTTTATCATGTGTCCTGTGCCCCACTTTCTTCAAATATTTCTATTTAATTATTGATAATTGTGGAGCAGAGAAAATCCAATGAAGCTGAAGTCGAGTCTTTGCGAGAGGAATACCATCATAGGGTTTCAACTCTTGAGAGAAAGGTATCACTTGTCATAAATCTTATGTTTCCGGTTTTTAATCAACAAAGTTTTCAATAATATAACTCAAAATGATTTGTTCTGAAGTTGTGTATAGCATTTTCAATCTTTACATCAAAGTTATGATTGAAATTTTTGCCATAGAAAACAATATATTGTGTAATAAATGACAGAAGTCCTATTAGCCAAAAATATTTTATGGGGACGAAAGCACTGTGAATGTATTATAAGCATTGCAGGTTGGTGTTAGAAATTCATTTTGGATTTTGAAATTTGTGATTTATCAAAGAGGATTATTGGATATTACGTATATGTTTTTAGTGTACACTTTTATTGAAAACTGTTATTGACTCCACTCCATACATTTTGTGTTAAATTGCAGATTTATGCCCTCACCAAGGAAAGGGATACGCTTCGCCGAGAGCAGAATAAAAAAAGTGATGCAGCTGCTCTATTGAAGGAAAAGGATGAAATAATTAATCAAGTTATGGCAGAAGGTAACATAATCTGAAATCAACCAAAATCTGTATTATCCCGACTTCAGGGGATACAAAACTTTGTTGTTTTTTTTATGTGTTTTGTTAGGGTTGATTATATGGGTGTTTCTTTTAGATGTATGTCAGCAACTTCTGAAAGGATAAAAACTAACACTGAATTTTTCCGGTGGATAGTTCTTTGGACAAATACTGTAGCACTAAGGATGAATATTCATAGTCATCAAATTAATAAATGCTTTGACAAAACCTTCACTTAGACTATCTTCTCCTACTTATTGAATTATGAAGTTTCGTCATCCATTTTGTAAAATTTTAGTCGGCCACTTTGCTTGGCCCTACGAAATATTTGATTTGAGGCCTCCTTGATGGAATTGCAGTTGGTGTGTTGATGGTAATTGATGGGGGTGTGAGCTCTATTAAATTCCACGGGTTTATAAATTTTATATCTCTAAAATCCAAACATGTAGTCTATCAACAACTCTTTTAATATATCGAGATTCTAGCACAAGTCCGAATGTGTGGCTTTTTGTTTTTGGGGGGCATTTGGATGTGGGTGCTGCGTGGGTTTTGACAGATTCAATTGAGGTGGTTCCATTAATGCGTAGTTTTACAAAACCTTTGTTCCTCATAGCTTGGTATTAGTATCTATGAATCTCGATTCATTATGATGAATCCAGATGAATCACACACAGAGGTTTCCCCTGAACTTTGTGAAGCCAATCACTTTTTTCTTGTCACCTGTGTGTAGCTAGCCCTTTTTTTTTTGTCATTTTGATTTTTGACTTGAATCTTGAATTATTTTGAGGTTTGTGTGCACTAGTTTATGCTTTTGCCCATGTCAATTGACTTGAATCTTGAAATATTTTTATTGATAATGTATCTTACTATTCATAATAAGATTTAATTCATGATTCAAAAATTAGGTATTCTTTTGATAACCATTCTTCAAAAACATTATCCATTGAAGCATGCCAACAGGTTAATTACTAGCTATTACGGAGCCCTTTCATATTAAATTTTCTCTCATCTCAGGTGAAGAACTTTCTAAAAAGCAGGCCACACAAGAATCTACGATAAGGAAACTTAGGGCTCAGGTATGCAGAGTACTTATTGTATCTTCCCAAACTTAAATCATTTTCTATGCGTAAATAATAAACCTTATATTTACCTTTTTTCATGAAAGCTAGATTAGAGATCTTGAGGAGGAGAAAAAAGGTTTGACTACTAAACTTCAGGTAACTGAATACCAAGAGCATTATTGAAAGTTATTATTTGCATGCTACTTTTTTGAAAGTTATTATTCTGTTGCCAAATATTTTCTTCATGGTATAGTTTGACTGTAAAAATCCCATCTTGTCTTAAGTGTAATTTATGATTTATTCTTGTGTGCTACTGCCTACTGTGGATCCTCTTTGTCATTGGAAAGCATCAAATCCCTTTTTAAAGCAGTAGGTGTTGACAATCCTAATATTTATGTGGATTTCTAATTTAAGCTGCTGTTTGATTAATGTCATGCAATCCAGGTAGAGGAGAATAAAGTAGAAAGTATCAAGAGGGACAAGACAGCTACAGAGAAGTTGTTGCAAGAAACAATAGAAAAACATCAAAATGAACTTGCAGAGCAGAAAGAGTATTACACTAATGCTTTGGCTGCTGCTAAGGAGGCTGAAGCATTAGCAGAGGCACGGGCCAACAATGAAGCAAGAACTGAGCTAGAGAGTCGTCTAAGAGAAGCCGAGGAACGTGAATCTATGCTGGTCCAGGCACTCGAAGAGCTGAGACAAACATTAAGTAGAAAGGAACAGCAGGTTTTCGTTGTGTTTTCTGTCTCTTTTCTACTAAGTTGACTTTCTCAGGATATTGCTTTTAATTCAACTGTTTCCTTCATCCATATTCAGGCTGTCTTCAAAGAAGACATGCTTTGTAGAGACATTGAGGATCTTCAAAAGCGTTACCAGGTCTGCTCCCCTGCTTTCTGATTGTTGTTCAGTTATTTAACTTTTGATGGTTTTGCTTTTCCTTGTTTTATTATAGTTTAGCAGCCGTGTTTGTGCTTTTGGTAGTTTTCTAATTTGACTTGCTTTTGCTAGGCAAGTGAAAGACGGTGTGAAGAACTGATTACGCAAGTTCCAGAATCTACAAGGCCGCTTTTAAGGCAAATTGAAGCCATGCAGGTAATAAACATATGATAAAAAATTACTTTTCCTTCTGTTTTTTGTTCTGCTAAGTGGGATCTGTACTAAGACTAGAATTCACCTGATAACAGGAAACAAATGCCAGAAGAGCCGAAGCTTGGGCTGCTGTTGAAAGAAGTCTTAATTCTCGACTTCAGGTCTTCAGAATACTTTTTATTTTTAACTTTTAGAATCTTTCCTACTCTATATTATTGTATTTATATTTTTCAATTAACTCTACAGGAAGCTGAGGCTAAAGCTGCAACTGCTGAGGAAAGAGAGCGATCTGTGAATGATCGCTTATCTCAAACCTTGTCTCGAATTAATGTTCTTGAGGCTCAGGTTCTGAAATTTCTTGAGTGAAATCATGTCCTTAATGATGGTTTTGTGTACATGTGACTAACTTCAATAATGAATTTCAGATTTCATGCCTTAGGGCAGAACAAACTCAATTAAGTAAGACCCTGGAAAAAGAAAGACAAAGGGCAGCTGAAAGTAGGCAGGAATATCTTGCTGCAAAGGAGGAAGCTGACACTCAAGAAGGTCGTGCGAGACAGCTTGAGGAAGAAATTAGAGACATAAGACAGAAACACAAACATGAGTTGACGGAGGCATTGATGCACAGGGAGCGTCTTCAGCAGGTAGAGTTTCTGCTTATGGTTTCAAACTGGCATTGTTAAGTGATATCCTTGTTATATGAAGCTCCCGGTTTCTTATTGCATTAAATTTCTCTTGTCTTTTAATTCTTACATTACTTGGGTCATTGAATGCACCAGCCAAAGAGGTATATATTTGGCTTATGCTGATGAATATTTCTGAGAAATGTAACAAAAGAAAGTCAACTTGGTTTTTCAAGGTACTTTTGAAATGCTGTGTGGATGCTTGGGATATAACAAATATAAACATGATGTAGAATATTTGAGAAATCTATGGAACGAAACCATGTATGAAAATAAAAACAAAAAATTGATTGGATATGGTATTGCTGGTAACAATGTTAAATTCCATCCATCTTACCTTTGTGATTATTTTTTGTCATTTTTGCCAGGAAATAGAAAAAGAAAAAGCTGCTCGATCAGATCTGGAGAGGACCGTTCGTGTTCATTCTGTCCCATCATCAGATCAAACTCCCCCAACAAAGCATAATTCTGCTTTTGAGAATGGTGTGATGCTCTGCTTCTCTTTATATCACTAGGCTCAGTCTTGCCTGTCATATTTTCTATAATATACTTCATGATGTAGGGAATCCGGCCCGAAAATTATCTAGTACAACCTCTCTGGGAAGCTGGGAAGAAAGCTATTTTCTTCAAGCATCACTGGATTCATCCGACAGTTTTTCTGAGCGGAGAAACCCAGGAGAACTAAGTATGAGTCCTTACTATATGAAGAGCATGACACCCAGTTCTTTTGAGGCTGCACTTCGTCAGAAGGAGGGTGAACTTGCTTCATATATGTCACGCCTGGTATGATTTTTTGCCATCGATCTCTCTAGTTTAACGTTTAACCTCTGTTCCTTTTTATAGGAGACAATTCACTTTTAGATTCATTGGATAATTGATGAATTTGGTCTATTTTTTATTTTTTTGAACGGCTGATGAATTTGGTCTATAATATAGATCAGATACATCAATTATTCAATGAATCTAAAAAGTGACTTGTCTCTTAAAAAAATGAATGGAGGTAGTATTTGGCATCATACCTTCAAGTTCATAGCTCCAATTTTTCTTGTCATTGAGAATTTCTCCTAATGTTTAAGTAATTTAATTTATATTAAGCTATTGCATCATTTGAGGTTGATGTCAATGTCATTTTTATATTTGGGGTATAATGTTGTTTACGTTTTTTTTAATAACAAAAATTCCAGGCATCACTGGAATCTATTCGTGATTCTCTTGCTGAAGAGTTGGTCAAATTGACAGCACAGGTAAGTTCAGCTTCCTGTATAATTACTGTAGAAAGAGAAAGAGAGGAGACATGAGAATATTATAACGGGATACACTACAATGTGTAGTGACCCTCATATTTATATTACTAGTTACTAGGTTAAGAGAGTAATGCATAAGAAAAGCACGGGCCAAGCTCATATACTCAAGACTAAACCCTAGTAACTTATTATAATAACTATTAACAATTATCCTCTGGTCCATTTCCTTGTTAACCACAGTCTGTATATCTATACTGCAGTGTGAAAAGTTGCGTGGAGAGGCTGCTGTGCTCCCTGGCTTAAGATCGGAGCTAGAAGCACTGAGGAGGAGGCACTCTGCTGCTTTGGAGTTGATGGGTGAACGTGATGAAGAGGTAATTTTTACTTTGCCTAATTTTGCTTTCTAAAAATGATATTCTAGGGGGTGTTTGTTTTGAGGTATGAATTTGTGGAGGAACTCTCACTCTTAATCATCTTATAAATTTTCTCGTGTTTGAACTTTGAAATACTTAAAAGAGCCCAAACATCGCACAACTGGATTCCTCACCTCCTTCCTTACAATCTGAGAAATCGAAATAATAGAAAAACACTAGACACACTAGGCCCCAAATACAGGAAGGGACGTAGAAGAAAAAATAATTATTGGGTTAAATTAGTTAGTTATGCAAGCCTCTGACTCTAAAATACCATCACTATTCTATCCAATTTCCTTTTACTTAATTATAAAAAGAAAAGTTATCTACTTTCTATCTAAACAAAGTTGAATGTGTTCAGCTGGAGGAACTTCGTGCGGATATTGTCGATTTAAAGGAAATGTACAGAGAACAAGTCAACTTACTTGTGAATAAGGTACGTTAAGCAAGATCTTTTCCGACTTAGAAGCCCTAGGTATCCTTTTATCACTTCTCAGAATGTTCAGTATTTTCTTTTATCTAACCATGCTATATATTTTTCTTTCAGATCCAGATAATGAGTTCATCAATGGGTAACACCTAATTTTGCCGAAGAAAGGGCTGGGAGATCGGAAAGGTTAGTAGTGTCTAGCAACCATTTTGTGATGGCTATTTCTCCGAGCTGTGTATGATGTCAATTGGCACAATAACAGTACATTGGAGATTAGTGCCTTTAGTCTCTGAAGAATGATTCCTTTCAGGTCTTCAATCAAGAAGGATTTATACTTTGTTTATCTGAGCAACATATATTGATGGTGTTCTCCCTTTGCTAAATATGATTTGTATTATGACTTGGGGAATGTTGTATAGTGTGTGAGAATCTTCTCACCAAGAGATATAGGGATTTTTTCGAGTGTGTGATGATACAAACAAACAAAATATATATTCCTTTGAACCTGTGATCTATGTTCTGTTTTTCTTCCTTCTCTTGGTCCTCCCTTTTTCAATGCAAATCAGTTGGTGTATGTATTATTTGAATACCTATTACGATTTTATGACATTACAACATAAAATGTATTTTTAAATAAATCTTTTTATTGGATCTAGATTTCTGTCTTAAGTTTTATGTTTTATTGTTGATAGTGGAGCTGTAGGGGTTTGAAATTACATGTTAATGATCCTGAGAATCAAAGATAAAAGGCAAAATTACATCAGGTATTTTATCTAATATTTTTGTAACACTATGGTCCTTTATTATTTTTTATTTGTAACATTTAGGTCATTTATTTTTTTATAAATAAATAAGATAAGGACCAAAGTGTTACAAAAAAAGGACTAAAGTGTTACAAATAAAAAAGATAAAGACCCAAAGTGTTACAAATAAAAAATAAAGGACCAAAATGTTAAAAAAAAAATAAAGGATCAAAGTGTTACAAAAAATTAAGATAAAGAACCTGCAGTGTAATTTTACCAAGATAAAATAAATAAAATGATTGATTATGAGCCCGTTGGCTGTTTGTTATGCTAAAAATAAAAAGCTACTATGATTAACTTATCAAGTAAATCATTTTTAATAAAATAAAGAAAAAAGTATAGTTTATAGTGTTCATGTTCTTTTTGAAGAAAATGATTTTTAGTAGAAGTGAGAAAAGCATAGTTTATTGCCTCAAAAATATTAGTAAAAATCTTTGAATGGGAGTTTGTGCGACAAAAAAATACCTCCGTACAATTCCACTTAATTAATCAGGAGAGTATTGTCAAAAAAAAAAAAAAAAATTATCAGTAGAGTATTAACAATGTACTTGTTTACTTTTATATAAAAAATGAAAAACACAAACATTTTTATTACATAAAAAATACTATATTATTACTTATCCTAACCAATTATAGGAGAGGACAGAGGAAGAAATAAATGCATTCAATATTACTATACTGTTTCTTTTTATTTTAATTTATGTTATTTTAATTTTATTGGTTTACTTTAATTATCTGTTTAGTGGAATGGTGACATAGTACTATTATGAATTTTGGGTATAAAAACAGCATCTGGTAAGTAAATTCTCAGCGTCTTGTGTTTCATCTTCATTATTTATTTGGATGTGTTAAATGTCACAAGTCTAAAACAGATTCACCCTAATTTGTATTATAGTATCTCATTTTATTTTATTCTGTCCAATCCATGAATTCACACCTAGTGTAATTTTATTCCTGTGTAATTATCTTTTTATAGGAGACAATTCACTTTTAGATTCATTGGATAATTGATGAATTTGGCCTATTTTTTATTTTTTTGAACGGCTGATGAATTTGGTCTATAATATAGATCAGATACATCAATTATTCAATGAATCTAAAAAGTGACTTGTCTCTTAAAAAAATGAATGGAGGTAGTATTTGGCATCATACCTTCAAGTTCATAGCTCCAATTTTTCTTGTCATTGAGAATTTCTCTTAATGTTTGAGTAATTTAATTTATATTAAGCTATTGCATCATTTGAGGTTGATGTCAATGTCATTTTTATATTTGGGGTATAATGTTGTTGACGTTTTTTTTAATAACAAAAATTCCAGGCATCACTGGAATCTATTCGTGATTCTCTTGCTGAAGAGTTGGTCAAATTGACAGCACAGGTAAGTTCAGCTTCCTGTATCAAAACTATATATGAATGGACAAAATATGGTTTTTACAGTAATAACCATATTTTGTCCATTCATATATAGTTTTGATAAGCTGATTTTATTCCTATTGCTAGATGACACACTTGTAAGTGGTCTAGAAATTGAAAAGTTTGAGCCGCTTGCAGACAATGTATGGGAAGCAAAACACCAATTTAGAGATGTTGCAGTTAAGGTCATTAAAAACAAGAGAGACGCCTTGGCAGAAATTCAAGCATACGTCTCTAAATTCAAGCATACGGAAATTCAATGACCCCCTCTATGCTAAATTTGTTCCACATCCATCATACAGGTATTTCGGAGGCTTTAGAAATTAATAGAAACTGGAACGTCATATTGCCTCGGTGGTGGTTGTGAATGAAAGCTGGGAAGAGTGTTCCTCCTATATCGTGTCATATGCTTCTGCTATGATTAACACTACTGCTCCCACAAAAAATCCAGTCTGATGATAATTGCGGATCATATTTCTGCAGTATCGTTTTAAAAACCAACCAATAGCTTTTTAAACAAACTCAAATGGCACCTAATTAAATTGCTCCTCAATTCTTTGTAGATGGCTTTGGCTTTGTCCTGATATGGCCCACTCTCTGCAAGATTCAGCTTACACATTAGTTTCAAGAAGCAATGAATACAAGTTGAATATATGCAGATATACCTTTCTCAGCATAATGTAACAAGAGTTGCATAGACATCTTAGTTGAGCTCACAGGTCAAAGATTTCATCACCATATGTCAGCAACTTGTTAATTGTTTACTTTGTTGATTAATTATATATAATTTCTTCATTTTAAACAGTTTATGATTAATTTAATCCAAAGCTTAACAAATACTAAATTCAATATTTCAAGATAGCCAAGTAATATAATTCAAAACAATTAAAAAACTTGCATTTCATTAAAAACATTTTATTTCAAAATTTTAACTATCAATGCAGTGCTCTCTATTTAGAGAACACTTTCAAAAATACGTGTATACCGCTATCAGTGAAGAGCACACGGTATTCTTTAGTAAAAGGCGAAAGAATAGTTCACTTTGTGCTCATCACACGGTTCCGTATTTCAACATAAGCAGGCTCATATTATTTATACAGTAAGCAGTTTACTTTCATATATGCTGCAGCCGATGTGGGCTTTGATAAAACAATATGGGCAATTAAAGAAAGACAAATACCTTGTTTACCATACTTTGTAACATCCTTGTATATGTACACAACCAATTAATATGAAAACTTGTCTAAGTTTAGAATCTCATGCTATGTGATGATACTTCTGTAGCAGGCAGAAGTGAATTACAGATTGACATGTCTAAGTTATACATATATTTTTGATTTGGAACATAACCATAATTAACTCAAACGTGCTTAAAAACCATTATATATGCATATCAGTTAAGTCTCCACTTTGGTCCAACAGAATTTTCTGCACTAGTATTGGCTCCAAGATTTTTGGATACCTCTTGGAGCTGCAACCAAGATAATAATCAACATATTTTTCAGCAATTCTTGCACTCTAATATAAAACTAGTGATCCATATCAAAGATTACAAGATATTTATAATAGAATAATTGTAGCACGAGCATAATACTTAATTACTGCACAGAACCAAATACAACCCCGGCATATGTTAAGGTAACAATTTAAAAAGACAACAATTTGATATGGAGAGTTTAAACTTAAAGCAAGAATTTGTTTAAAACTTCCTTAGAAGAACCTAGAGTTTAACCTTTCATACCTAGCCCAATTGCCTCGGAGCCTTTCATGATCCTTAGTCTCCTACACGAGTCAGCGAACATCTGCATCAAGCAACAATTTAACTAAGTCAGTTCAACCATTGGACTATCATGATTTAACATAAGCTTCAATATGAAAGTGTTTCGGAGAGCTTATAGGAACAACTTATGACATGTCCATAAGTTGTTTTCAGTTTATTTTTCATAAGTTCTTCATGATAGCTTATGAAAATAGCTTATAGCATATACGAACAAAGTTTAACTTATTTTATCTTTTGTTACAGATATAGCTTAATACATAAGCAATTATATGATACATGATTATGCTAAAAGCGCTTAATTAAGTTTGTTTATCCAAACAGCGCCTAAAAAGAAATAACTTACCCCCAAGGAACATCACCTACAAGCATCCAATTTCCATCTTTATCTTCATATATATGTAAGAACATATTTAGATCCATGAAGAAGATCCCTCAAAGAGCTCTCACTTAGTCCATCTTTTCCAGGAAGTCCAGGAGAATTGCATTGACCTGATTTTAGGAATAGGCATACATTAGAGCACAAAATGGTTATATACATAAACACTTAATTAACTGTGTATCCAAACAAGGTCTAGATAAGTAAGTTAAGCTAGGAAACTTTATTGATATAGATCATGTCATTAATTTCACAGCTTGTTAACAAAAGGTGTATCAAAAATCAAAATAAGTTTCTTAAATCTAGACCATCAAAGTAATCCAATGAACCAGATACAACAACAACAACATTGTTCATGTCTATTTTTCTTTGTCTTGTCTGCTGGTATTAACGTTGCTGCCAAAAACTTTCTAACCAATCATATTTGGGTCAACCAATAAAAATAAGGATATTTTGATATAAACAATGTAATATACTGTAATTTCCATTCCTAAACTTTAATCATCACCATTATTCCTCATAGATAGTACTATCCAATAATCTCCATGACGACAAAGAGTGAGATTAAGCTTATAGGCAAATGGTCAAGTCCTTATGTGGCAAGGGTGAAGATTGCCCTTAACATCAAATCACTTGAATATGAAAATTTTGAAGAGAATGAAACCTTTAACCCCAAAAGTGATCTTCTAGTTCAATCCAACCCTGTTTATGGCAAAGTCCCAGTTCTCATTCACCAAAATAAACCCATTTGTGAGTCTCTTATCATTGTTGAATACATAGATGAAACTTGGTCAACTTCTCCTTCTATACTTCCCTCTGATTCTTATGATAGATCACTTGCTTTATTCTGGGCTGCTTATATAGATCAAAAGGTACCTTCTTTTTGTTTTCCTTTTTCTTGTTAATTCATTGGATGTATTTTTGATGTTTTTTTTTTTTATAATTTTTTGATATATAAAAAAAACTAAAGGCCTAAACTGATCCTTAAAATATAGGGTGAGTTATTTGATCATGAGAAATTGAAACTATGAATTTGATTAATTATTAAAAACATCAAATGTTAGTCCAAATTGGATCTACTTGGATTGACTTATTTAAGTTTGTCTAGTGACATAAACACTCATAAGACTGAGAGAGCTTATAGATTTTTTTTTTTTTTGACTTGTTCATAACTCATAAGCTCTCTAAAATGACTTATATGAACAATTATAGCTTATACTTGTGAAAACAATTTGACTTTATTCTATATGTGTTTAATTAAGTTGTTTATCCAAATAATGGTATAGTCTTGAAGACACTAAAATGTTTCTAAAAATCGTCTTAAAAATGACCGAACATTTGAGATTTTTGAGAACAGAACCATTGCTTTTCATTTCTTATGATCAAATAGGTATCTGTGTCATATGGTCTTCAGAAAGAAATGAAATTTGAACTAATATGAAGTTTAATTGTTTGATTTAATTTTATCATTTTGTGTGAAAATGGAACAGTGGTTTCCTCCTATGCAAAGCATAATTACTGTTGAAGGAGAGGAGGAAAGGAAGCCATATTTTGAGGTAATGGAAGAAGTGGTTGAGAAGATGGAGGAAGCTTTTGGAAAATGCAGCAAAGGAAAGCCATTTTTTGGTGGGGATAAGATTGGTTATCTTGATATTGCATTTGGAAGCTTTTTGGGATGGCTTAGTGTGATAGAGCATGATTATGAAAGGAAAGTTTTGGTTGAAGAAAAGGCTCCTAATTTGGTGAAATGGGCTGAGAGATTTGTTGTTGATCCTGCTGTCAAGGGACTTATACCTGAGACTGAGAGACTTGTTAAACTTTCCAAAGCTCTTCAGATCAAATGGAGAGCTGCTGTTGGTAAGATATAGAATTTGGAAGTGGGAGAATGGAGATGTTTGTCTAAATATGATGAACTTGTTGAAAAAAATAAAATAAAATAAAACCAAACTATTTTAACAGGTCGGTTCAGTTCATAAAACAAACAATTTGGTTCGATTACTATGAATTTTGAAAACAGTTCTGTTTGGTTTTCCTCTCAAACCGAACCATGCCCACCCCCTAGCAGTGACTATAAATATCGAGGAATGAATTCTCTACGGTCAAATAATGATTGCAAGATAATATCAAATATCGGATTTGAATAAATGGTAGTATATGCCAACAAAGCCATCCCACAATCTGTATCCTATTACAAATGTTTGATATAATGAAGAACACATAAGTTAACAAATTAGTAGATAAAACATTTTCTAGAAAAAAAAAACCAAAAATTCATCACTCATTTAGTATATGTTTGGATTCATTGAGATTTGCAGAATCACGATCGGTCACCTTTAGAATTTCAACAAAAAATCACTGTTTCTCCGTGATTCTGCCAAACTCACTGTGTCAATCCAAACATACACCATGCAAAAGATTGCCAAAAGGTTAATTGAACAAGAAAAAAAATAGTGAAATATAAAAACAATAAGCAGGATGATACAAAGAAACATAGTTTGCAGCAGGAGCATTAGCATCCTCATTTGTTCCAGCAACCTGTTTATTCTTTTCATGTAGTAGCTTCACAGATTGGTGAAGAATCTCATTGATATATATTTTTTGTTGCATTTGTATTAGTCTTCTGAATATTAGTTTGAGTCTCTAAACCAACAAGAGAAAACAAAGTAGTTCCACTTCCAGCTTGAGATCCATCATTAACAGAGAAAATCCAGATTATTTACCCTCAATTATCCATAAAGTTAAAATACACGATCTTTCTTAGACCGGTGGAAATTTAAATGGTATAGAGGAACGATGTAAAAAACATTCCATGCATATGCAACGTGTTCATATTCAAGGGTCCTAATGTCCTATCACCCATGCATCTACATTCACGGCGTTCTTAAGAAGTTCACATTCCTCAACAATTTCCATGATTAGTAGATAAAATATCTGTGTCCTATTACAAATGTTTGATATAATGAAGAACACATAAGGTTAACAAATTAGTAGATAAAATAAAACATTTTCCATAAAACAAAAAATTGAACTAGTTTTGAATTATCTATATGTTCCTTGATTTTGGTGTACGTCCATGCTCCATTTCAAGGTGGATGTATGTATGTTGTTTTGATGGAAAATGTGTAACTCACAATATCACTACTAAGGGTCCTCGTTGCGAGTTTGTCACACTTGTCGCAAACACGCTATCATCTGCAATGTCACGGCCAGACAAAGCTACTAGGGGCTGGTTTGTTCTCAATGGGATGTACAATGGCTTCGCCCGTGGGAACAAGTTGCCAGGCTATTAAGAATATAGATAGTTAGTAATCAACTAGAGTTAGTTGATATGTTCCAAAATTTCAGGCATCCAAAATTATATCCATCCAAAATTTATGGCAAAATATCTTATTTCCATTCATCATCGGCCAAAATATAATGTTTTCTCAAGTTCATGGAGTATACACCTGCCCCTCCATTTTCTTCCTCCAGATCCTTCTCTGTTTTTCTCTTCTCCTCAGCAGCTGCTTGCTTAGCTTCCAAAACTGCTGGGGGAATACATGGAGGCCTTTCCTTCTGGTCACGTGGCTTCGGAAATGCAACATGCATGAAGCCTGTTCCGACAGTCATTGATTTTGTTAGACAGACTTCATCTTTAGCTCAACCCTCTGATTCAGCAACCTCTCACAAGCTGCATTTCTCACCGCAATCACACCTTCTTCCGTCAATGCACTCATGGTCATGGTCAACAACACATCAGCATCTGTCCCCTCGCCTCCTTGACCAATTGCAGTTTTCAATGCATCAGCTTTCATCTCATTCACCAACTTCATATACTCCTCAGATAATCCACTTTGGGTAAAATGCCTCTTTTAGGTTTTTGTGTTCAATAACAGTGTACTTATCTTTTCGAGGTGGCATATTAATTACCATTACCATTGTAGTTAAGTGTATACTGTATTATACATGAGCCGATTTGGATTGACTTATTTGCATTTATATATTGCATAAGTAAGTACTATCTCTATGTGTCAGTATCTTGGTTGTGTCCGATGTTCATGTCTAAGATGTTCAATCATTAGACTAAGATGTTCAATCATGTTTCGTTTGAGATATTTTCAAACTTTGATGTTTTAAATTTGGTAAGTGGTAATTGTGTGTGCTTTGTAAGATATTTCTAAGCATTGTTATGAACATGCATTCTAGTTTGAGTTAAGGACTTGATATTGTCAGCACAATAAGTGTTGTTATTTCTTGTGTATGGACAGTGTTTTAAAAACCGGCCAAAGATCGAACCGGTAATACCTTCATGTCATATTTCAATCGGTTGAATCACGATCATGTCCTGACATGCTTAAAACAAACCGTGAACGAACCAATCAGCAGATTAACCGGTTCTCGGTTCAACATGTTGAACTGACTGGTCTGATTTAGAACACTTTGGTATGAACATAATCAAAATCGTTTCTTGTCACTTTATACACATAGGATAGGAATGAACTCTGAAAAATATACAATTCCCTGAGTAGACAGAATGGGAGAATATAGTTTTTAATTGATTTTTTAATCCTTTTCGAGATTCATTTTGTGTAAGTACTAGCATAATACCAGTGCATGGCGTTGCCGCAATATTTTTTTTTATCATATGACGAATATTGTATAGTTCAAAATTAGTCCCGTTATAAAATTATTCATCAGAAACAACTTATTTTCTGGGTATAATATTTATTTAAATTTTTCATTAACAAAAACTTGTTCTTCGTGTATATAGTCATTATTTAAATTTTTCATTAATAGTAACTTTTATATCAGATATTCATAAAAATTCATATTATATTCATACCCTTTAGTAAATTTGCTGGTTTGGTCCAGTATCTTATGAAATGTAACATTTGATTTTGATGTAACCGGTTAGATCATTCATACATAAATAAAACCATAAGACTGTCCATAAATCCTAGCTCAACCGACAGAAATATCGAAATTGCTAGTGTCGAATGTCAGGACCGGGGTTCGAACCCTAGTCACTCCACTTTGTGTATGTGAGTTTTCAATAACTTTGTCATTTCGTCTATAAAAAAAAACCTTAAGGACTTACCTTTGATGAGGTTGTTATGATAAAATGCTTCAGCAAATAAAGTTCAAAGGCTCATTGACTTTCAATTCAATAAAAATATAGGCACAAAAACTAGTATGATCACATTCACATTATGACTTTGACCTTATAATTAGAGATAGAGGTGTTCCTTAATTCTATAAAAAAGAAAAACAGAGAGATAAAGGTGTTCAGTTGACCCTTGAAAGAGGGAAAGTAATGCTTGATCTCTATGCCTTCTTCAAAGGAAACTTAAACTTCCTTTTAGTGAAAGATGGTTAGGCCATCTTGTGTGAATCAACATTTTGATCTAACATGTAGGGGTCAAATAATTTAGTCAATCAAAATAATTTTTGAAGATAAAACTTTTCAATTATTTTAATTTCTCAATAAGAACTTTAAAATTATCGAATATGTAAGTTTCAGTAATATTTGTGACTTCATCATCTACGAAAAAAAAATTTCTTCGAAATTAAATTAATCCACGAAAAATATCACACAGTTAGCCGCTGTTTTAAATATCGACTGTTGATCTTTAATCAGACAGCTGTAATTATGCAGCACAGATTTCTATGATTTTTAACAGTTTGAGATCTCAACCACTCATTTTAGATCGGAAGGTCCTGATCAACTACTGCGTGAAAACTGTGTGATAATGGACAGCAGGAAATCTGTTTCCTGAATTTGTATGCATGTGCCAAACTTTGGTGTCAACCATTCCGGCTAATAGTTGTATTAAATTTCCTTGTCTTGTCTTGTCTTGTTTATATCCAAGTTGCATACAAGAAAGACATTCATTCAATGTTTTTATTCTAGTTTCTCCACCTTCAAACATGTAACAGCTATACAGGATAAGACTGCTTAATACAGAATGTTGAGATTAACTAAAATTAAATACACATTTTCCTTTGTTTTGACTTTATTTTAAATTTTATAATATATTTTTTATCAATAGGGTGATGAAGGATATACGAAGCTTCTTGTTTATTGACTTGTAACTTAAAGGATTAGTTTTTTTTTTTTTTATTTAAGAAAATTAAAGGATTGGCTATTTTGTTGGTTTTTAAATTATTGAGAATTTTTAAATATGCCTGAATTTAAAATATTTATAATTGAGTCCTTGAATTTGTCAAAAAACATTTAATTAGATCCTGAACTAATTTTTTAAGAGTCCCTGAAATTTTAAACAATTTACAATTATATATATAATTATTATTAGGTCGTTAAACTCTTAAATATTTGTATTTGGGTCCCTAAATTCAGGGACCTAATTATAAATTACTTAAAAGTTTAGGGACCAATTAAAAAATTGTTTTTAATTTTTTTGGAGGGCCCTCTATACTTTTATTAGACCAAAATTAAATGGTCCAATGACTTTTAAAATTCCAATATGCAAATGAAAATGTTATAAGCAAGCACTAGTGTTTCATATATATATATATATATATATATATATATGATTATTGCTTACTTTACTTGAACAACAAGTTGATTCTGCTCTTTGTTTAGTTTTGGAGTTTTCTATCATTGTTAGAACTTTTCTAAACTAGAAAAAGGGAGATGCAGACCACTGAGGAGCAGAAGGTTCAACAGCAGGTAGGGAGACCATGGAGTACTGGACTATTTGACTGCCATGAGAACCAAACAAATGGTAATATCATTATCTACTCTACTTTAATTCCTTCACAAAAAAAAATCTTGATAAAATTTGGTAATATCTAACCTTGTTGAAGTTCTAAGTAATTTTTGAACACATGGACAGTCAGAGAACCTATGTAGCACCGACACTTTAGATTGTTGAAGGCATGTCTGAGTCTGACACACAGTGTGTCAGACACCAACATGACAATGATCCATATATAAATGAATTCAATTATTTTATTTTTTTCAAATTATTATCGGTATCGACTTGTAAGTGCCAGTATTGTATCTGGTGTCTATGTCGTGTCTGTGTCAATATTCATATTACAGGACTAGCCTCAGAATTTTTCCATATTTTGATATCTTTGTTTTTATCCCTACTATGAACTTTTGAATTGTTTGAATTCTTCATACTTGAGAACAGAATCTTTTTACTTGCTAATCACATTTTTGTTTCACTGTTAAAATTTGTAATATGCAGAATGACTTATATCTAATTATATATACCTTGTTTTATTGTTGGCAGCTGTTATGACAGCATTTTTTCCTTGTGTAACATTTGGGCAGATAGCAGAAGTATTGGATGGTGGAGAACTCAGTAAGTAACCTCTAACACTTAATTCTCAAACTTTAATACACATGTTTTCAAATATTAACATAGTGTTTGAATTGTTAATTCTAATCATGTAAGGTTGTCATCTTGGAAGCTTCATTTACCTGCTAATGATGCCTGCTTTGTGTACTCAATGGATTATGGGATCAAAGTACAGAGAAAAGATAAGGAAAAAGTATGATTTGGTTGAAGCTCCATATACAGATGTGATTTCTCACATCTTTTGTCCATGTTGTTCTCTATGTCAAGAATTTAGAGAGCTTACGAAAAGAGGACTTGACCCGGCTCTTGGTAATTCATCTCTTATATATTTACATTTACCTTTTCATTTTTACATTCTCTTCTCATAAATAAAGTTGTTCATAACGTAAAATGACTTAGCATATGTTTGGTATCACGGTAGGTATGTTAGAATCACGGTGATCCACCGTAATTTTTCTTTCAAAAGCTACAGTGTGCAGCTTCTGTGAAATTACGGTGGATCACATGATTCTGGCGTATCCATACAAAACATAGGCTTAAAGTTGAGAACTCTAACAAAAATTGACTGCATGAAGTTGATTCTTGTTTTATCTTTTTGCAGGGTGGAATGGTATTCTTGCAAGACAGCAAAGTGATCAAACATTGAACAATCCTCCCCCGAGCCAATCCATGTCCAACTGACCGTTCTTTCAAAATTAGTGAAAATTGTATTTCTTTTGATTGTTTTTTGTGTTCATGTTTGATGCTTGTAACTGAATTATAAGAAAATAAAGCCACAACTTGGCAATTTCATATTTTTCTGTCTCAAATATATAACTTATACTAAGTAGAGACTATAGTAACTTCAGTTTCCTTAATCAGTTCCCTAATCATATTGCTAAGAAAACTCATTATGCTAAGAAGCCAATACTACTTATCATAATGACCCTTATTAATATTATCTGAGATCCAACTCTCTTTTTTCTCCTCTTGAAGTAATGTCATTAACGATGCTGACTATAAGAGAAGCCACTAAATTTCCTACAGCAGATCCTAAGCTGAATAGTGACGCTGTAATGCTCGACATGCTGCTCGGAATAGAATTCTGATTGGCCTATTGCATTAAATGCTTCTGCAAATCCACACAAAATATTATGTGGAATAAGCCACATTGCATGTTAAAACTGCTTTTGGATTATCAGAGTATCCTTCTTGAATTGTTTTTCTTCTCCTTATAGTTTCCACAATAGCTGAAACTACAAAGTCTAGAAAGGAGGAATATTTTCCAATTCCTATTCTTTTTTTGGCACTAATAATAACTTGCTTTCCTCTTACTTTTGAAGCGAGAGGAAGGAAGATACAGTCGTAAACCCCTGCGGTTATGAACACTTCCAATGTTATGAAGTCACCGAAAGAGCCTGCTGGAATTTTGAAGTTTGAAGTGATGTGTCTGTCCATTGTTTGGGTTTGTAGCAACCAAAATGAGGTTTGGCTAGTGCTAACTGATATCATGATACTTGAAGACCAAAGGGGAATGATTTTGATTATGGCTTTTAGCTGTTCAACTTGCTCAATTGTACAAAGATTCTATCTCTTTGGGGTTGATCCATCAGAAGCAATATATTTTTCTGTCTTTGTTGATGCAAGCTTTACTCAGAAACCTAAAACTCAAAAGTATCACCTCATTTAGTTAATCAATGGTTTCTTTCAAACTTAATTAATATTGAATAAATCTCCAAAATCGTCTTGAAATTGCACGGCCATGTCAACCAAGTGTCAACATAGTTCATGAAATTATTGATATTCAATGAAATTGAAAATATTTAATCACATTAGTCTTTTAGATCGGTCATTTTAGTCCTTGAAATTCTCCGAAAAAACTAATGTAATCTGATCGAGGATTTTCAATTTCAAGGACTAAATCGAATGCTACAATTTTACGGACTAAATTGCCAATTCAGTCAATTAAGATAACCATTAGGTTAAAACGATTGCATTGAAGTTCAACCTTAATTTATCAGTTGGAGCAACAAGTGTTGAGTCCTTGTTTTGGTGATACATTCCACCAGAATCTGATAGAAGATTAATAGTAGTTAATTAAATAATTATTAGGTAGTAGTTTATTAAATAATTTAGATAGTATTTATATTATTAATTGATCATCTATGTTATTGGGTTTTGTTTGGTTGGACTTTATCCTCTAGGCCCATTAAGAGTCTTATATATATATATATATGTAGTGTTCTTATCAATTTGGAATCAATGAATGAAAATGAATGTTTTATTTTATGTTTATTTTACTTGTTTTCTTTATTGCTTTTCTAGGTTTAGCTTAGTATAGCTTGATAGAGCCTCAACTCTCTATCAGAATCCTTAGGTGGAAGTGAGAGTTTTCTGTTCTTATAAGAAACAACTGTTACTCGAGCGAAACCAGTAATCATGCTACTATGTGGCTTCCGCTTAACATAGCGTGGCGAAACAAGGAAAAACAACAAAAATGACAAGAACATAAGTGCGGCCGGAATACCAAAACCTAGTTTCCAACCAAGATGATCTTGAATATAGATTATACCAGTTAATGAAAAAACGAGCAACAGCTTGAGAAGCTATGTACCAGTTTATAAAACTTTCCTAGACTCTTTGATTATTTGGTTCAGTTTTTTTGTTGAGTTGATCAGCGCCAAATGCTAAGGAACATAAGAAAACTCTGAAATGATACAATTGTTTTTGAAGTGTATAGTATCCCTTGCCCAAAAGTTAGGGACTAGTCCATTAATGCATTGAGGTTATTCCACCTCAAAGTACGATATAATAACATTATAATTTCTAATGTATTATCTGGTATGGATACAAGTAAACATTAGACAGATAAGGATCTTGTTAAGATCATATCATATCTTACTATCATCTATTTGCGAATGAACTCGTACATAAATAAATTGAGTATTCATAAACAAATAGTTTGATTTGTATAGCCTCTACACATATTTGTGACTACTACAAATTTGGCTATCCAATTTGAGTGTGAATCATGATCATGTACTATTATGGATATTTGCTCTATAATCTAACTATCTGACTAAACTTCAGCATATATATCATATCAACCATAACTTGAGCATCTCTAACTCCAAAGACCTTTCCATTTTTGCTGAATCAACCTCATTAATCCTTAGTTAACTCTTCCTTCTTTGAACCATTTTCTTCACTAATCTTGAATTCAGTTAATTCTTTCTCCTTTGAACTATCACTAACCTTGTCATCAAAAAGTGGATTCACATTCTTGAGTTCAGTTGAATCTTCCACCTCGGAACCATTTTCTTCCGTAATTACCTTGGATAACTGATCAACTGTAGGTCCATAAGCCCAACTGCATACTAAATAATACACTAAATTAAGAGCACTAACACCAGCTATAACCCAATAATACTTGTCGAAACGACCCTTGTTAATATTATCAGTGATCCACCCGTCTTTACCATCTTTCGAAGTAACGTGTTCTATAGTGCTAAATACAAAAGAAGATACTAAGTTTCCTGCAGCCATTCCCAATCCTCCAAGGGAAGTAGCGACACTAGACATACTCCGCGGAAACTCTGTGTAATAAAACTCGTTTTGGCCTATACCATTGAATGCTTCAGCTATACCACCTAAACAAAGTTGAGGTGCAAGCCATAACGCAGACATTTTCAACACTCCATGAGTATCATTCAAAAATCCTTCACTGATTGCTTTCTTTCTCCTTATACTCTCAAATGTTGCAGCAATTACCAAGTGAATAAAAGATAAAAACAATCCAATTCCCATTCTTCTCTTTGCACTGATCCTTACTGGTTTACCTCTTATCTTTGATGCTAGAGGAATAAGAACACGGTCGTAGAGAACTATCCATACAAATATTGCACCTACCATGATAACACTCAAAGATCCTGCTGGAACTTCAAAATGTGAGGTGATATGTCTGTCCAAAGATTTAGCTTGAAGCAATCCAAATGAACCTCCAATGTTAAGGGACATCATGATCCCTGTAGACCACAATGGAATAACTCTAACAATGGCTTTTAGTTCTTCTACTTGATCTACGGTGCATAGTCTCCATGGATTTATTGCTGTACCATCAGGGGCTATCTCTTGTTCATGATCCCTAATAACACAAGCTTTATTCAAAAACCTGAAAATGAAAAGCATAAGCTGATGAAATCAAATATTTAATCAGAGAAACGGTCTTTGTACAACCAAATTTGGACAGCTTTCGCAACAACTTTTTAAGTTATAAACAAAACTCAAATTGATGCTTAATTACATTCAATAGACAGATGATGGATATATCAGGTGTCGCAATTCATTAAGCACCATTAGCCAAGAATTTGGACGTGGTAACCATATTTTTCAGATGTTCAACTACATGAAGATTTGAACACCTGACAAGTATGGTTAATCACGTCTAAATTTAAGGTTAAAGAGTTTTGACACATGGTATATATGCTGATCATCTATTGAATATAATTAACAGCCTATTTGAGCTGAGTATGCCACTAAAATTGTTGTCGCAAAAGTTGTCAAATTAATCCACATGAACAAAATATGCAAAAGCTCAAAAGGTGATATGATAATTTGATTCTATATACCTTAGTCTATCAGTTGGAACAACAAGATCAAGATCTGAGCTGTTGTTGTGATGATAAAATTCAACTGAGTCCTTAGGTGGTAAGGAAAGTTTTCTGTTCTTATAAGCAGCAACAGTGACTTGTGCAAAACCAGTGAACAAACTTGTTCTTTTTGTAATCTTTACATAAAGAGGAGAAGCAAGAAAGAAGAAAAGAGTAGATAAAAACATAAGCGCCGCTGGAACACCAAAACCGATTTTCCAACCTAGATGATCTTGGATATAAACAATTACAGTGAGAGCTAATATGACAGAAATAGTTGTGAAAGCATAATACCAACTGAAGAATATTTCCAAGACCCTATGGTTATTCGGATTATCTTTCCTATTTACTTGGTCTGCACCAAATGCTAAAGAACATGAAAGACCACCATTTCCAATTGACATTAGACCAAAGGCAGACAGTAACATTGCCATTTGACCGTTTGTTGCTGATTTACAGCCTTGAGTTGGTTGGCTACAAGGCGGAGGTCGCGCTGCCGGGATCATGGCTGTTAACCACAACAGTGTCATTCCCTATAACACAAAAGCAAAAAAGAAGCATTGTTATTTGCTGCCAACTTTACTCATTACAGCACTAATTTCATAAAATATGATTGAATATGTTAGCGGCCAACACTCGGTGGGATTTAGTCCCACATCGGATAGATAGGACTCTTGAGAAGAGTTTATAAAGAGGAGTCAATCCTCACCTTACAAGCCGGTTTTGTAAGGATGAGTTAGGCCTCGATATTCGTGACATGGTATCAGAGCCTATCGGGTCTATCATTGGGCTTCCGACATCGTTCACGCTTCAGGCCCATTAGGCCGGGCTGAAGCGTGAGGGGGTGTGTTAGCGGCCAACACTCGGTGGGATTTAGTCCCACATCGGATAGATAGGACTCTTGAGAAGAGTTTATAAAGAGGAGGCAATCCTCACCTTACAAGCCGGTTTTGTAAGGATGAGTTAGGCCTCGATATTCGTGACAGAATATACCAAATTTGGTGGAACTTTTTTCCCTTTTTCATACAAGGGAATATATCACTATCTCAACAACCAACTTTGAATCATAAAAAAGAATCTGAGAACACTTTAACAGAATCTCATGTATCCATTAATAATTACTTTATCATATGAATCTGAGGACACTTTAACAGAATCTCAACAAAATAATTAAAATTGAACACAAGCATCATGATATTCAAATCTAAACAATTTTCTATCCTTACTAAGATTCATAAACTCCCAAAATTGAACTGAATCATATGCATATGCAATAGAGTAAGAGAAAAAAAGAATATATATTACCAGAAAACTGACAGCAGAACCTAATCCAACACCTAGGAATCGACCCAAATAAGAATCTGCAATAAAAGCACCAACCACAGGAGTGAAATTGCTGGCTGCTGAAGATAAGAGAAGAATCTGTGTAGCTTTTCCAAGATGAAGCCTATAACTTCCCATAAAATACAATATCATGTTTGGTAATAGTCCCAAACTTGCCATTCTAGCAAGCGCTTCATTTGCTGCAACAACAAAACCATATTAACAACAAAACCATATTAAAGTATTCTCTGTAAATGACCAAGAATAACTAGTAAAGATCCCATGCAAGATTGCTCGAACGAAGAGAAAAAATAGTAACATCTGAGTCATCCTCCGTTCTATCCTGAGTCATCATCCCTCTTCTGATAGAACGGAGGATGACTCAGTTGTAAAGTAGCATGAAACATATAACTAGTAAAGATCTCATGCAAGATTGCTCGAACAAAGAGAAAAAAATAGTAACACCCGAGTCATCCTCCTCTTCTGATAGAAGAGAACGGAGGATGACTCAGTTGTAAAGTACCATGAAACATAGTATAAGATAGATAGATATATAGATAGAGATAGATAGATAACATACCAATGATGAAAGGCATGGTGATAAGACCACCCTTGCGTTTTTGAGGTTGTTGTGAAACCATTTCATCATGAGAATCAACAACAGATGAAAGTTGAAGTTCCTTGTCCATTTTTGGAATGGAAGATAGAAGGAGGACACAAGGAGAGTGAAGTGTTGAATTGTTTAAGTAGTAGCAATATTGTTGAATGCAAATTGGAATAAGAAGTGTGAAATGATGTGAATGATTGAGAATTGCAATGGACAATCAAATAAATTGTGTGTGAATGCATATCTGTAATGCACTAACACAATTTGTGTCCTATATACTAAGGCTCTTTTAATATATTATAAATATTACTATAAACTTATAAAATACTGAAATCAAATCAATCATTGAAAACTTACAAAAAAATATCAATCATTGTAATGAATCTTGACACACCGGCACTAGATACGTTCACATGCATGATGTATACTTTGACTTATTTTGTAACCATAGTCTCTATAAGTAGAAAATAGAGTTAAAAATTCGTAGTCTTCTTTTTATCATGTAGATTTTTTTCATTTTTTTGTTGAGTTTAATTTGATACACTGGGAGATTAAAAAAAGAGAACAATGAATGATTTTACACTGACAACTAATCACAATCGGTCTAAATTACTAACATATCACACTTGTACATGTGTAAAATAATCTTTACGCATAGAGCTTATATAAATTAAATCTTTATTTTTTGATAAACTAATAAGAGTTTAATGGATATAAGCAGGCAGAGTAAAAAAAAAAAAAAACTTTACACACTCGATTAATAAGAATGATTCAACCTTTCATGTCATATCAAAAAATTGGGGTGACGCAGAAAAAATAAATAAATAAATTGGGGTGACGTGGTGAAAAACATGGTTGTGATTGGTTGACAGTGTAAATTATTTTAACTGTATATGCATATTTTTAGTATTTAATAAGATTATTTTTAGTTAATTTTAGTAATTAACTGTATGTCATATCACTTGTATGTGTAAATTCTTTTTATCATGTGCATATCTTATTAATCAAATAACCTAAAATATCTTCGTATTTGAGTTTTAATGATATTTATCACATAATTTTTTTTGGTACGTAAACAAATTAAAATAACAAAGTCATTAGAAACGTAAAATAGAAAATGGAACGACTGAAATTCGAACTCGGATCATAATTTTTGATTTAGCAATTTTGACCGAAGCTGGGAGTAGTATTAAGCATACACCGTGTTTGCCGGTAGTGCTACTTGCATTGGTTACACACACTGCTGACAATAATTTAATTGGCGGTGCCAACTTCTACCTATCATTTTTTGAATTTGCAATTTTGCATGACTCACACTATCATCACTCATCGATTCATCGCTTTATATAATCATTCCTACGACTCATGCACGGTTAACATTCACACTAAATTAATTAATTAATATCACAGTGATTATAAAAATCGACATGATATAGTATCAAATTAAAACTAATAATTAATCATAAACAATAGCACTAGTCCAATCAAGTTAGTTTTGACTCATTTTAAACAATAGCACTCGGAGACATGGATACGTCACTGGAGACGGATCCAAAAAAATCAATCAGTGGGTCATGATCACATCTTACATATAAAAAATATTTCCTCCGATTCTTAATATAAGAGAGAATTTGCTTTCCAGATTCATAGAATGTTGAATGTATTTGATCTATTTTTTAGTTCAAATACATCAATCATTCCATGAATCTAAAAAGTTAATTTTTTTCCTATATTAAGGACCTGAATTTATACGGAATAAAATAATGATATTATTATCATTGAGCGTCTCATGTAGATATTTCAATTGATAAACTAAAAGACTCTAAAAAGCTAGTAAATTCATGTGCTCAAATTTTAGAAACTAACATAACTCTCTAATTTAATAACATTTACCCAAACAAGAAATGCAAAAATTTAGACATTACAAAATCAAAGATCTAATATAGGCATGGGTAATTTTAGTAAGGTGTTTGTTTTATTCAGATTTGCATATTTGCTTTGATCTAAATTCAACATATATATCATATATCAACCATAACTTCAGCATCTCTATCTCCAAAGAAAGAGCCTTCCAGCCATTTGCTGAATCAACCTCATTAATCCTTTGTTAACTCTTCCTCTTTCAAGCCATTCTTGAATTCAGTTAACCTTTTCTCCTTTGAGCTAACACTAACCTTGTCATCAAATAGTGGATTCACATTCTTGAGTTCAGTTGAATCTTCCACCTTGGAACCATTTTCTTCGGTAATTGCCTCGGATAATTCATCAACTGTAGGTCCGTAAGACCAACTGCATACTAAATAATACACTAAATTAAGAGCACTAACACCGGCTATAACCCAATAATACTTGTCGAAACGACCCTTGTTAATATTATCAGTAATCCAACCGTCTTTTCCATCTTTAGAAGTAACGTTTTTTATAGTGATGAATACAAAAGAAGATACCAAGTTTCCTACAGCCATTCCCAATCCACCAAGGGAAGAAGCAACACTAGACATAGACCGCGGAAACTCCGTGTAATAAAACTCATTTTGTCCAATACCATTGAATGCTTCAGCTATACCACTTAAACAAAGTTGAGGTGCAAGCCATAATGCAGACATTTTCAACACTCCATGAGTATCATTCAAATATCCTTCTTTGATTGCTTTCTTTCTCCTTATACTCTCAAAAGTTGCTGCAGTTACCAACTGCAGAAAAGATACCAACAATCCAATTCCCATTCTTCTCTTTGCACTGATCCTCACTGGTTTACCTCTTATCTTTGATGCTAGAGGAATAAGAACACGGTCGTAGAGAACTATCCATAAAAATATCGCAACTACCATGATAACCATCAAAGATCCCGCTGGAACTTCAAAATGTGAAGTGATATGTCTGTCCAAGGATTTTGCTTGAAGCAATCCAAATGAACCTCCAATGTGAAGGGACATCATGATCCCTGTAGACCACAAAGGAATAACTCTAACAATGGCTTTTAATTCTTCTACTTGATTTACGGTGCATAGTCTCCATGGATTTATTGCTGTACCATCAGGGGCTATGTCTTGTTCATGATCCCTAATAACACAAGCTTTATTCAAAAACCTGAAAATGAAAAGCATAAGCTGATGAAGTCAAATATTTAATCAGAAAAACGGTCTTTGTACAACCAAATTTGGACAGCTTTCGCGACAACTTATTAAGTTATAAACATAATTCAAATAGATGGTTAATTACGTTCAACAAATGGTTAGTGGATATATCAGGTGTCACAACTCATTAAGCACTCTTGAGGTGTTCCTCTTATGCCAAACACTATTGGGCTTAGTGCGTGGATATAAATGGTAGGTGGCCCAACATATCTTGGAGAAACTCTGAAACCATCTTAGAATTGGGAGTTGGGCATAACTCAACCTTAGAAAACCGGCTTGTAAGGTGAGGATTGCCTCTTGCTTATAAACTCTTGTCCATACCAAATCAAATTCGATGGGGGACTTCTTAACATTATCCACTTAGATTGTAGTCGCAAAAGTTGTTAAATTGTAATTGTTCAAATAAAAGGAGGTATGATTATTTGATTCAATATACCTTAGTCTATCAGTCGGAACAACAAGATCATGATCTGAGCTCTTATTGTGATGGTAAAATTCGACTGAGTTCTTAGGTGGTAAGGAAAGTTTTCTGTTCTTATAAGCAGCAACAGTGACTTGTGCAAAACCAGTAAACAAACTTGTTCTTTTTGCATTCTTGACATAAAGAGGAGAAGAAAGAAAGAAGAAGAGAGTAGATAAAAACATAAGCACCGTTGGAACACCAAAACCGATTTTCCAACTAACATGATCTTGGATATAAACAATTACAGTGAGAGCTATTAGGACAGAAATAGTTGTGAAAGCATAATACCAACTGAAGAATATTTCCATGACCCTATGGTTATTAGGATTATCTTTTCTATTAACTTGGTCTGCACCAAATGCTACAGAACATGAAAGACCACCATTTCCAATTGACATTAGGCCAAAGGCAGATAGTAACATCGCCATTTGACCTGGTGTTGCTGATTTACAGCCTTGAGTTGGATGGTTACAAGGTGGAGGCCGCGCCGCTGGGATCATGGCTGTTAACCACAACAGTGTCATTCCCTATATATAACAAAAGCAAAAAAGAAGCATTGTTACTGTTAGAATAGAAAATATATGCATAAGCTTTATATATTATAGTTTGTTGAGAAAATATCTCTATGATTAGGTCTCTCACGCACAACACTATTGTTCATTGGATTTGGTGCGTGGATATAAATGGTGGGTGGCCCAACCGATTTTGGAAAGGCTTTGATACCATGTTGAAATTGGGAATTGGACTTAACTCAAACCCTACAAAACCGGTTTATAAGATGAGGATTGCCTCTTATTTATAAAGTCATGTTCAGGCCAAGTCACATCCGATGTGAGACTTCTTAACAGTTACCAACTTTTCTAATTACAGCACTAATTTCTTTTTTTGAATAATTACAGCACTAATTTCATAACAATTTTCTGACGTAAGATTCATAAACTCCCAAAATTGAACAGAATCATATGCATATGCAAGTCAAAAGACAAGAAAAACACAATAGAGTGAGAAAAAAAAATACTACAAATTACCAGAAAACTGACAGCAGAACCTAATCCAACGCTTAGGAATCGACCCAAATAAGAATCTGCAATAAAAGCACCAATTACAGGTGTGGAATTGTTGGCTGCTGAGTATAAGAGAAGAATCTGTGTAGCTTTTCCAAGATGTAGCCTATAACTTCCCATAAAATACAATATCATGTTTGGTAATAGTCCCACACCTGCCATGCTAGCAAGTGCCTGATTTGCTGCAACAACAAAACCATATTATACAACAAAATTCAATCTCATTCAAACTAAAGTACTAAAAAAATCCAATTGTATAACTAGATAGATAGATAGATAGATAGATAGATAGATAGATAGATAGATAGATAGATAGATAGATAGATAGATAGATAGATAGATAGATAGATAGATAGATAGATAGATAGATAGATAGATAGATAGATAGATAACAGACCAATGATGAAAGGCAAGGTGATAAGACCACCCTTGCGTTTTTGAGGTTGTTGTTCATGATCATGATGAACATCAACAACAGATGAAAGTTGAAGTTCCTTGTCCATTTTGGAAGATAGAAGGACAAGGAGAGTGAAGTGTTGAATTGTGTTTAAGTAGTAACAATATTGTTGAATCAATGATGTCAATGCTTGCAAATTGCAATGGACAATCAAATAACAAGTTTGGATGATATTTATGGCTTCCTCTGACAACAAAGAGAAATGAAGTTTTATTAATTAGGCATACAACGTGTTTGCCTGTGGTGCCTACTAAGTACACTTGCCTTTTGTTTCACTCACAGTCTCACACACTGCTCAGTGCTCACATTATTTTAGCAGCGGTGTCTTCTGGTTCTAGCTACTAACTCTTACTATCTTAATTTGCATGGCTCATATTCCTACGATTCAGTGTTAACATTCACATTAAATTCATTAATTAATATCACAGTGATGATAAAAATCGACAATTAGCAATAGCACTAGCTAGTCCAATCATTCAGTTAACTATATAATTGTCTTCTCATCATACGGTTAACCTGTGGCTAAAATCTAGTACCGCAAACTAATGACTGTGAGAGTATTAATCATCTAACTCTCATTTTCTTTTCTCATTAAACCTAAAAATAGATAATTCATTTTTTTTTTTTTGTTAAATAGTCTAATTTGTTAGAATTTCACTTTTTAAGGTGAATAAGTGATAGGTCTGAGCATCGGTCGGGTTCGGGCCGAAAATCACTAAATTGATAAAAACCGCAATCATTTAATTTGGACCCAATTTCGACCGTCTATATCTTCGGTTTGTTCGGGTTCGGGTCATACGGGTGGCGGGTTGAACGGGTCGGTTATTACGGGTTAGATCGAAACTTTGTTTACATCTAAAACTCATTCATTATCCAAAAATTCCTAATTTTCGAATAGTTTAATACCTCGTACACAATGCAACAAAAGATAGACGAAGTAAATTAAAAAACAAAGAGGGTAAGATGCAGTTACTTTCTTTCAATATGTAGATCTAAAGACAATAAAATATTAAGTAGAAGAGACGTAGAAATTAAAATAGATCTAGAATATATATATTAGAATATATTTCCCACCTTCTTTATCACCATATTATTAATTATAAGTTTTGTAAAATATAATATTTTTATCTTATATCAAAGATGGATAAAAATAACAAAGAGAAGAGTATATTAGATTGAAAGGGAGAGAAGGAAAAAAATTAATTTGCATCTAATGGTTGTTCGGTCGGTTTCGGTTATGGAGAGATAGAATTTTAGAGACCCGCACCCGCCCGTATGCAACCGTTCATGCCCGGTTTTTTTGCAATTTGTTGACCCGAGACCCGACCCGCACCCGACCGAATGCTTCAATGTGTTGTCGGTTATATCGGTTTCGAGTCGGGTCTCGGGTTCATGCTCACCCCTAATAAGTGAAATACCATGATTCAAACTGCAATCTCTGCATATTACGTGTAATATCCCTACCATTTGAGTTATGTTCAAGGAGACCTAAAAATACGTAATTATTTAATTATTTGTTAATACAATATATAGATATGCTATAATTTTGTATCTATCGATTTATAAATTCCAACATAAAGTATATTCCATTAGGCCGTCATTGAAAAAATTACCTTAAACTGAAAAAAATAATATACTCAACCAATCTTGTAATAAATTATTTATATCTCTACTTAAATTATTTATATCTCTACTTAGAGCACTATAGTTTGTAGACCTCACCTTCGTAGCGGTAAGGTGTGGTATGGACAAGGATCATGGAGATAGAAAGAAATAGTAATAATAAAATAATAGTTTGCGTTCGTTTCAAAAACAAATAAATAAATAATAGCTTATGTCTTGACCAAAAAAATAAAAAAATAATAATAGCATGTGTAAAAAAAATATAGTAAAAAAAATAAAAATAAATAAATAAATAATAGCTCAGCGCCTCAAGGAGAAGAAGGCTACTTTGGTCTCTAGTCTCTTTTTTTGGATATACTTTTGAAAGCACAATCAATAAAGGAAATGTGTGTGCCACGTACGTTATAGAGGGGGCCACTTCGTCGACATTGGAGCTACACGTGCAAGTCAATTGGACATCTGCTTGGCCTGCCACGTGTCCTGTACGAATACAGGGACGTGAACTACACGTGCTCGAGCTCCACGTGATCCGCACGGACGAGTGACATGAACTACACTTGCTTATGCTCCACATGTCCTGTCCAACTCATAAGATGCCATATTTTACATTCTGGTGAGACACGCCACATCCATCCACATGAATGTCTCTGCCCATACACCCTTTCTGATAACAATTGCTTTCTTTTTTTCCAATTATAATGTATATTTTCTGTCATTTCTTTTCAGTTACTAATGACTAACAAGCAAACAAATAAATCCATATACTAGTAGAAAACTTCTCTTAATTAGTTCTCTATGCAAAAAAAACAATATTAGTGTGTTAGTGTTTGTGTGCATGTTCCTTATGCATACCCGAATTTGAATTATCAAGGAAGAGATCATGCTCCACAGGCATATTGGAAAACTATATTGAGATACCAATCCAACAACATACCTGGTAGTATCTGAGATACGAATCCAAGTCCCGGTAGGTTCAAAATTTGAGCGTTTCATGCAAATAGTTCAGTTGATGAGCCGAGAGACGCTAAAAAGAGCTAGTAAGTTCATGAGCTCAAACTTTAGAAACTAACATAACTCACTAATTTAATAACATCTACTCAAAAAACTGCAAAAATTTAGAGAATGAAAAATTATATTATTGTATGTCTAAAAACTTGAAGATATCTCAACATCTATGATCAAACAATCATTCAAAAATTCACTCTTTATGTCGGTTCAACTATTGCAGTTACCATAGACAAAATTAAAGCCAACTGCATAATAAATATACAAGTGAATATCCAATATATTTTCTAGTTTTTACAAATATTTCTAACAAATCACTAATTTAGTAGGGGTACCACTTAATTTTTATTTGCTTAAGTGGTTGCTCTTTTTACTTGTTACACAAAAAGCTCCGGATCCAACCATTCATTTGTGCCGAATACTTAATGAACCATAAAATTTTATTGAAGATGATACATAATCCATTGAAAGGGTTCAGCATCAGCTTCAAGTCCAGCTCAGAGATCCATTCTGGAATCTTACACTTGGTTAAAATGATAAAAAAATATATATACAATAATAATTGATCGAACTCAATATGACAAAAAAATGAGTATGTTCAGTGATACCTGTTGAAGGCAGCAGAACTGATGGGAATTACACCTTCTGGAGATACAAGAGCATCAACTAGAACATCAGTTGAAGTAACTGGTATCACACCATCATCTAGTATTTGTTGTGAATATGAGAGTGCAACTGCAAATCCAAATTACGTTATATTGATACAATTGTAGGTTTTATTCAACCGAATATATATTAACTAGAAGGAGGAAATGAATACCAAGCAAGGGCGGCTTCCAATTCCGAGTCTCTGTAAGTTCCTGATAATTTTTCAAGAAGGTATCGTAGTAACTGTGGAAATGGGAATATTAACTGTTAACAATCCTTGAACTATGAAGGAAAACCTATTGCCTTTCTGAAATTAACAAGACGAGACATTATTTGAGTTTTGAAAATTGCAATCATTAACCGGTTACATATTATACTAATGGAAAACCTAATGCTTTTGTCTGGATGCTAGAAATATAAAAGCATACCCTCCACCACGGCCTAAACGTCGTCCAGATTTGTCAAATGCCAATCCTTGGGAGAGAAATAATATAATTGATTAGCTATATGTAAGATTAGACATCAATAATCAAATAAGACATGAGAAGCTTACCAGGTAAAAGCAAAATATCAACTGGTTCATTCGCCTGCAAAACTGCACCAAAGAGATCTTTCAGAAGGTTGTTGATATTGGCCAATCAGAATAAGTATAAAAATACACTAGACGGAGGTCAACACTACAAGAATCAGAAAAATAAAATTAACTGCACAAAAGTAGCCATGTAAGGGAGAAGGACACCAATGTACATAAGTAACTTGTATGTATCTGATCTTGTGGAAGCAGCTTTATATAAGTTATACCATTCTGACTGGCTTCACTATTTCATTATCTTTTTTTAAAATTTAAAAAAAAAAAAAAAACTTTTAGATTAGAAACCCTGATTAGGATTTTCATATTATCTGTAAAATTACGTCATGTAAGATTCAACAAAATTAGCTTCATGTGATGTAATTATGACTTGATAATGGCATTTTAAAAGAAGATTCAAATTTCAATTTGGAGGTTAAGCACACTGTTTTTGGAAGTTTGCTACATCTTTGACAGCTAAATATTCAAGCAGTAAGATAAGAGTGTTTGGCAGTAAATGAAAACAAAAAACCCAACAAAAGAGAGAGACAACTCAGACAAGTACCATCTTCACGTGCATTTCCATCAGCATCGACAGGATCTGGTTCTAAGATGTTCATTGAGTTTGCAACAAGATCATCAATACGCGATATGTTAAGCATCCGCATGTTGCTATTTTTATCCTCCACCCGTGGTACATATAGTTTTTTACCACCTGCATTTGGTCATCACATTGTCTTGATAAATAAAATTCATATACTGCAATATTTTATTTTGGAGGCAGGGAATACTTATTGTTTGACACATGACAGTCTTCTAAGAACAAGCAAAGAAAATATGTAAATTTTTTTTAAAAAAATTTACCCGAAGCATTACTCTTATGAAGGTATGCTTGCTGTGGGATGTACCACGGTGATGAAATATTCAAATGTTAAATTGCAGTGAAAGTTCATCGATGAATTATTCACCCCCTTATCAACAGAGACAGAACCATGACTTTTAATTTGGAGGTGCAATATTCGTTTGTATGAATTTGCAATATTAAAAATATAATATATAACTTTTGAAAATTGAAAGTATAATATTAATATATAACATAATTGTTCTCTACAACTTTTCATATTATGAAAACAGTCCTCTCTCTTACGACTTCACATCAGATTCACGGTGATATTTATAATAGAAAAAAGTTCTTTCAATTGTTGCAGTTCTTCCTGAATCCCTGATTGTATCAAAACATACATCTATGAAATAGTATCCGGTAAAATAAATCTATAAATATCATGAGCTACCTAATCGAGGACAGGATATAGTTGTTCAATAATCACAAGTTCGTGTTGAGAAAATAGGATTTGCGACCTATGGTTAAAATTTCAGTTGGGCAGCCCTTACACCTGTTGTCGTACATCTCTCTTTGCTTACCAAACGGCCCCTAACTAAATGTTTCTGCTCAGATTATGTCTAACCGGTATAGCCATATGCCAGCCATTGGATATGAATTGTAGATTGATCCAACTGCCGAGATTTAGCTAGACAGCGCAGAGGATTTGGTTAACTGTCACAAGGAAATATAACTAACATAGTTTTCAAAAGACATCAATAACAATCTTGTATACAGCATTCTGTTTTTTATGTCTACAATACAAAAATTTAAAACTTTGATAACTCATATAAAACGAGTAGAGACCATCTCCATTCTTCAAAGAAATGGAAGCTTTCATTAAATGCAGATCATGGAAAATAGTGATTTGTTCAAATTTTGCTATGCTACATACAATGCTACCAGTGTTACAATAACCTCTATCTGACAAACCTCTATTTGACAAACACTGTACTAAATAGCATGTTGCAGAACAAAAGTGATTTGGTCAAATTCCACTATTCGACGACATTGATATAATATAAAGTTGTTGTTGTCATTAATAATTCCTCAAACAATTTTCCCTATATATTAGACGCTTGTGTAGGATCAAGATTCTAACTTCCTCAAAAATATAATTTATTAACAAAAAAATAAAAAATCAATTGTTAAACGACATACCAGTGGGTGGAGGCTGCAAAATTTGTGATAAGAGTTTGAAAGTATCCACTTCTCGTAAAGCACTACAGCTTATGTATGCGCATAACCTAAGGCTTGATTTGAACCACGGAGCTCCCAAAATTATGTCTTGAATAGCGTTGTCTGAACAACGAACAAATAAAACAAACTTGTTTGTAGGAATTAAAAAAAACAATAGTAAAAGAAGGAAAGAAGATTAAAATGTACCTTGTTGAGACCTGAGGGAGGGGTCGATAGCCTTGAGGGTTTTTCTGACCTGAGTTCGAAGAACTCGTTTCTGTTTGAAAATGGCATCCAGGTCATCACGGTTGTTGTCGTTGTTACAGTTAGTTGACATCCTCAGCAGACGATTTGGTTGCCACAACTGTCCACTAATTACCACACCTTTAGCAGCTGCTCTTGTATACCACTGTGTCATCATAACTCTGTCTTCACATCCATTTTTTTGTTCTTTTATTATTGATATATATATATATATATATGGTGAGGGGTCTGTTTGGTAAAAAAAATAGCGAATAGCTCATAAGCAAGCTTATAACGAATGAGGTTATAGCGAACAGCTTAAAAGCTAGCTGATTGAATTTGTAATGTTTGGAAAAATTAGTAGATGAACTAGTTTATAAATATGAAATGACATTAAAAATATGTTATCTTTTCAGGTGAGATGGTGGGGGTAAAATTGAAAGAGAAAAAAATGATAAGCTATAAGCTTGAGGGTCCGTTTGGATTGACTTATTTTTGAGCTTATGTAAATAAATAGGCTTTCATGTTAATTAATAAGTTCTAACTAACAAAAATTGTATCTTCATAAGTTGTGTTTTCATAAACTCTCTTGACAAACTTATGAATAATACATAAAAGTTTATTTACTTGCATAAGCTATTTTACATAAGCTCAAAAATAAAACAATCCAAACGGGTGTTAAGCTATATAAGCTAATTGAATTAGCTTATCAAAATAAGCTATAAGCAATTAAAAATAAGTTATAAGCTCATAAGAACAAAAAATGTTACCAAATATGGCATTGCCAAACAGAGTCGGTGTGACAATTCTTGAAAGAATGAAATTTTAGGTTTTGTGTTAGTAATTAGTTTTGATATATAGAATATATAAGATTAGAATTTAGATAGAAAGAGCAAATAAATCATGGGAATTTAGATTAGAATTTAGGAAGCATAAGCAGAATTAATGAACGCAGAAGAAGAAAAATGATATAATTATGGAAAATTAGCATAGAATGAAATGAGAATTGAAAATAGGATTGGCAAATTTGTTACTGACCTGTTCCTTTCTGTTAGACACGGCGAGTCAGACACAAACTCAGACACGGCGAGTCAGAACGGAGAGTCAGAACGGAGAGTCAGACACGGCGGCGATCGGAGAGTGTTATTGGCAAATTTGTTTTTTATTTTTTATTGGTGTGTTATATTATTGAAGATATTTTTAGTTTATTTTCTTTTTTGGGGAAGTTTTAAATTTCTTTTTTATAGATAAATAAATATTATATTGTGTTTATGTTTCTAAATTCTAAATATTATAATGTTATTTTTTTTTATATCCCATGTTTCAAGCATAATTAATTTACATTTAAAAAACTATACACAAAACATTCATCCTAATTGTTGATTTTTAATATATTATTATATTGAACTAGACTCAAAATTTTAGAAGTAGATCGATTTGATGCATGAGTTCAAACATCAGTTGATCCGTCTATTTTATTAGATAAGGGTGGGAGTCAGTCACGCCTAAATGAGATAAGTCTGAAAAAATAGGGACACATGAAACACCTCTCATTACCTCCTCCATTATTCATATGACATGTCTATATATAAGACATCGTAAATATCAATAAGAAATACGTTTTTCTTTGATCACCTATATAAATTCTTAAATTTTAGTATGATGTACATAAAATAACTCAAAAACAAATGTCTATTATATTTTGTGTCATACAAACTTAAATTTCACATTTCCATAACCTATTTTTAACTGATAAATTAAAATTTTGAGCCTGCCCAATGTAAAAATGATTTTTTAATTGTTTATTTATCTATTATAATGAAAAATAATTTGTAGAGGTTGGAGATACAAGTTGGGGTAGCATGTAAATTTTTCCTAGACTACCAAATATGAAACGGGCCTTTTAGGATGGGCTTCACACCAGTGGAGTGTGTTGTTGATGAAAGCTTCTCTCCCCACCCATGTTTCTTTTCTACTCCCAAAACATGTAGAAAATTTCGGTAAATTAAAATTAAAATTTTGTTAGTATAAAATTTACACTAAAAAAAAACTTCGGGAAAAAGAAATCAAAGTTTTCTGCCTATTTTGAGGGTAAAAAAGAAACGTGGAATGAGAAGAGAAGCTTTCTTTGTTGACTGTTTTGGCTCTGCCCTTCAAATCATTTTCACCTCTAAGAGGGTGTTTGTTTTATATCTTTGTGATGTCTCGATTTCTACTATGATTATATCTAAAATTATTAATAAAAACCTAACATGGTTAGATGTCATCAGAGAAGTGAAAAACAAATTGAGGAAATAATGTAGGTATTTAGACTATTAAATTATAAATATAGAATAATATTTAAATTTAAAAGAAATAGAGAAAAGTTGATTATCGATTGGGATGTCAAAATTGAAAATAATTAAGAAAATTCAGTAAAAAAAAAAAAACTTATAACTTAAATATTACATTTAATTTTTTATAGTAATACACATTAGATACTTATCGACTTGACTTATGAAACTCTTAACAAAATCCGATAGAATACATCAACTACATAAAAATTTTAAAAATATTTAGCAATGAAATGAAGAACCGCACTAGGTATTGGGCCAATCATCTCATATTCTTTAAATTGTGATTTGTATATAAAAATTAATTAATTAATTTATTGTTGGTGGATAAAAAGGTAACCACTGCCACTACCCATTTGGCTCTATATTCAAAAGTAGGGAATTATTTAAGGGAACATACATATATGTATATAAAATTGTCAAACAAATTCTTTAGTTAAATGATCGAATATACTAGTAGAATTATATTCATGTGATTATACTATATATTTGGCTTAGGATGATGTAATATGGAGTGTCATGATGATGTAAGCATCATTCAACTGAAAAATTGAAGGAGCGTCGAAGAAAATGGTACTAATAATAGTACTGTACATGAAATGGAATGAAGCACTTGATGAGTACTAGTAATATTTTGTGTCAAAAATTACAATACTATTTGTTTAATCTGAAAAGTGGTCCAAACAAAAAAGATGACCCGATTGGATTGAGTGATGAGATGGGGTCCATATTTTACATTCGGGTCAGACACGCCACATAAATCCACATGAATGTCTGCCCATAAACCCTTCTGACAACTGTTACTTTTAATTTTTTCAATTATATATATATAATTTCCAAGTTACTAACAAACAAATGTTAAATCCATATAGTAAGCTATATACGAGTGAGTGAGTGAGTGAGTACTATAGTTAGTATAGTGTGCAAAACAACAAGTACAACAATGTGAGTGTACATGTGTTTGTTTGTGTTCATGTTTGTTCCTTATGCATACTATCAAGGAATTGTGAAACAGATTTTCAACCAACAAATCATGAAATATACATATGTGACTGAAAGAAAAGAAAAGAAAAGGAATTATAGTAATGCAAGATTATGATTGATTTTCACGTGCAAATTAGTATATTATGCATGGATATCATCATATATGTACATTAGTTTTTTTTTTTCCTTCATCATCAATATTATTTTTAAAATTGCAAAATAAAATAGTAAGTTTTTTTTTTAACAAGCTAAAATGAGATATATTAACAAACAAGTCTCCTTAGCACAAGATGTGCCAAGATAGACCACCAGAGTTTACAAATAGTCACAGAAAGAAATGAACAATCATTTTGCAAAATAAAATTATTTTTAAAATTGCAAAATAAAATAGTAAGCATTTTGCAAATAGTCACATGAATATTATTTTTAAAATTGCAAAATAAAATAGTAAGCTTGACCATATGTGTTGTGAGGTCTCTTCTTCACATAATTCATTAATTCCAAAAAGTGCACATATATATAAAGCTTCTTTCAATTTATTTCTTTTGACAATGTTGTTCATTTTTATTTTTAAACCTAAATGCATTGTTTATGCCTCCATTCAATCTCACTGATTTATGATTGTAGCGCTTTATTTCAAAATTTGAAAATATAATAATCTCTTAATTAGTTTCAAACTTCTTAACATGGTGCAAATTTGTACATAATAGAAAAATCATTTTCTTAAAAGGGCATTTAACAGGAATCATCGATATGTTCCGTTTTTTCTTTTTGTAAATTAATTTTATAATAAGGGACATGAAGAGTAGTTAATATGAAATCTTAAATTTGAAAACAAACCTAGTAATTTTTTTATATAAAAAAAAACATCAATAATGAAAAAGAAAGGCATGGATACTAATTAATGATACATCTCAACATAAGAAGGGATAATTTCAACCCAGCACAAATCATATTTAGAAGAACCAAACTTACATATCCAATTGAAGTTTTGAACCAAACTTGATAATAATTAAGATCAAACTCAATAGATAATCTAATTAATTAGATTAGAGGATTTAAATATTCCAGTTATTGATTGATCAACCATAATGGCATGCATTTATATAGCATCGTGAGCAATCAGCCTTTTCATTATCACAGACTGATTGCTCATGATGTTATATATCATCGAGAAATTTCCTTCATCATCATGTTAATTAAAATCCACTTCCAAATGCTGGTGCCCAATAATCAGCTCCATTTTCACTTCCAACATGTTGTGTGCATGACACAGGAACCAAACACAACCCTCTACTCCTCAAGTCCTTTGCCTTATTATTAGCTCCTGCATTCTAATTATAATTCCAAAAAAAAAAATTAATTAATTAATATTATTATAAATTATTTATTAACGTGACATGAATAATTATTTTGTTTTAGACAAAATTTAAATTCGTGATTACAAAAATAAGTGCATATTTGAAATGACAGCATAAAATGCATGTATTCAACAAAATCATAATTAGATATCGTGATTCTGACAAACTTATCTCGAACTCAAAATGTGCTAAACTCTAATTTATATCATTTTAATTAGTAAATAAATACTAAATATTAACAAGAATCATGCAAAGTGTGAGAGTTTCTATGCCTAATTTTTGTACTTGATGATACTAATGGTGATAATGATAATATATATAGTGAATGGAATCTTATATAAATATTTAAAACAAGAGGAGTCAAATGAAGAATACTAAAAATCATGATGGCCATGGGGCAGCTTTTGAACAAAAAGAAAGAAAAGAATACCTGGTTTGGAATTGGAGCACCCTTTCTTTTTAGGCCAGTGTCATCCAACAGCTAGATGGGAATAAAAAGAAGAAACTATATATTAATTACTAATTTCCCTTCTCTATGAAATTTGACTTCATATCACAATTCAGCTTCATCATGTTTTTCTTAAAAAGTTGTTATAAAAAATGCTGAGAAACCTTGTACTATTGCTGGTTTCAATGGCATTACTATCTCTCAGGTTTTTACCATAAGAAAAAATTTAGTGAATATTTAATGTATTTGGTCTATTTATAGATGATTCATATACCAGATACATCAAATATTCAATGAACTTGAATTTTTTTTATAATAAGGACCAAAAAAAGTAATTAATTAAAGGGTTATGCTAACCGGTGCCCCCGGGGCACTAGTTAAGGATACCAAAAGGAGTAATTTTTGCATTGAAAAGAGCATTTTTTATACTTATAAAAAGTAGATTACACAATTTTCAATATATTCATACTTTATTTAGCTCCTTAACCAGTGCCCCAGGGGCACTAGTTAGCATTTTCCTTAATTAAATAATTAAATAGTATAATAATTGCAAAAAGAGGCTAATTACCATTAATTTGATTCTAATTAACTCTAATAAAATGATGGATCCAATAAAGCTAGCTTACCTGACCGGGGTCCTCAGGAAATACAGAATTTCTTTCTACATGCACCTGTTAATTGTTTTATATAAAAAAATTATTAAAAAAAATTAAAAAAGGAAGGAACAAACATAGTATTAAAAATACATTAAGAAAAAAATTCTAATAGGGTACCACCATGTTAATAATAGTAGTATAGTCCATTTTTGTCCTGTTCATGAATTTGAGAAAAAGTGAAACATTGGGAAATGTGTACTTACAGAATGTTGATTCCTCATCATGTTTTTTGATGCTGCAGTGTCCAAGTAAGGAGAGCTTAGTGCCTGCAACAAAAGTGAGGAATAAATTTTTATACTAACTCCCACAACTTAACAAAACATCAAAATTCAACAAACTTTAACTGCATGCTCTGAATTGCTTGCTGCATCGTACTGTACATAATTAAATTATCTCTTATAACGTTTTTGTGAGGTTAGCTCGGTTGTCATGAACATTCGCATTTATATGTATAGGAGTTAGGTTCGAACCCCTACATTTCACTGATTTAGTGGATTTTCTAGTTACTAAACAAGAAAAATTATCTTCTATAACAAGAGTCGTACTAAACAGTGTATTGGAAACATTTGATGTATTTCATCAAATACATCAACCTGATTGAACTAGTTAACCATATTCATAAACTTTTGTTGATCTAATTTTTTTATATTTAAGATCAAAGATAGTAGTATTAAAAAGTCTCACATTAGTTGAAAGATGACTTGAATATATATGTTTATAAGTGAGGGTCAATTCTCACCTTACCAACCTTACAAGCTGGATTGTAAGGTGAAGATTGTCACTCATTTATAAATATATATTCAAGTCATCTCATAATCAATATGAAATTTTTTAGCTGGCAGTAATAAATAGTAAGAATTATTTATAGAAACATCACCTCAATTTGACTCTGCAGAAACCTGATGTATCCGATGGCTTCTAATAATACAGAAGCTGTGTCAGTCTGCAAAAGTGAAAAACACCAAAGACTCATCTTTCTTACTTTCTTCTTTTAATGTTAAAAGTGAAATTCTAATCAATGACAAAAGATAGTATCATGAAAGACTACTTTGAATTGAAAACAACAACTATTTCATTTTGCATTGTGCTTAATTATAAGTACTTCTATAATAGTAGTGATTAATTAGTTTCTTAATTAATTACCTTTCCAAATGGAGAAACTAGCTGGTGAAGTGCTGTTATTCTATCACCTAGCTTCTCCTTCCTCACCTGATTCAGCATATTCATATATAATTAGTATAGTATAGTTTTGAATAAGCTATAATTAAGGATATATAACAATTTCATTTGCTTTAATTAATTTCTCTCTTCATACAAGTATATATAATTATCAGCAAAAAGAATATTACAGTGTTAGAGACAAAGACAATGAAGAAAGACAACAAACAACAAAAAAACATACACATATATACAAGTAAGAAAGAAATTACATAAAAGATCAAAGAAATTTAAAAGAGTTAATTTGTGAGTAATTAACCTTTAGAGGTGGTTGACTTGATGAAGATGGCTGAACCCTAGCCTTCTTATTGACTCCATTAATAGTGGAACTATTACACTATAGAGCATAAAAAATAAATATATGAAATTAATTTAAATTTTCATAGCATATCATGAATAGTTAATCTCTATATAGTTCAATATATTCATAGTTAATCTCTGTTAGTTTTATGCAAAGACCTAATTATTATTAATAATATATTTGTCATTCAAAAAAAAAACTTATTTTCTCTGTCCCAAAATATAAACAAAAATATGTCAACAAAAATTAATGTATCTGGTTTAAATTTTACATCAAATACATCAACTTTTATTTACTAGTTTTTGCTTATATTTTGAAATGGAGAGAGTATATTTATAAATTATTATAATAATAATTAAGATATTATATAGAAGTTAAAAAAAAAAAAAACAATAATAATTAACAAGAAGCTATATAGAGTATGACCTATATTTAATTTTACCTCAGATGTTTGATCTTGTAGTAAATTCTTGCTATGGTCTAGCTTGTTATAAGTGAAATCCAACATATTATTATCACTACTTAAGCTAGTGACATGAGAACTTGGAGAAGAAACTGGCACCATATGTGACCAAGATGAACCAAGTGATCCAGAATTATTAGGATGAAACTCTTCATGATGATGATGATGCTCTTGTTGGCCATAAAAATTCTCATTTTGAGAAACTTCATGCTTTATTACATCCATAATAGGAACTCTTGAAGATGGATTCAGAATTTGCACATCCCAGTTTTCTGAGTTTTTTGGCTCAAAATGATTGAAACCAAGTCTCTCTTCTTCTCCAGGTACTCCAGTACTGTTAAATATACACATAACCCTCAAAATTTTCACACCATGTAATAATAAAAATAAAAAACCATGGATAAGAGTCAAAGAGCTTGTAACTACAAGCGACAGTTTTAAATTGCAGTCTACAATTGCAGCCGCAAAATAAAGAATTTTGAAGTTTTCGCAACAGCATCGCACCACATGTTATAGATATAACTAACTACTAACCAATCATAAATATTAACTTGTAACTACCTTAAACAATATTCAAACTCATTTTAAAAAATCTCAAACTAAATAACGTTGTGGCGTAACTGTAACTGCAACTGCAATTTAAAATCGTATTACTGGAGATAAAATCAATAAGTTAAAGAGAAAGAGAGTATGATTTTACTAACAAAAGTAGTTGACTCCATGATTGAGGAGGTACTTCAGAATTTTCAGTCAAGGAATTGAAAGGGATTGAAGAAGATCCAAGCATATATTGAGGAGGGATATTCAAAGATGGTGGATGCATGTTCCACCAATTAGGGTTCCCAGCCATCATTTGCTACAATGGATCATGAGTCTCAACATATATGTGTAGAAAATTTCAATTTCAATTTTCAAAAAAATAAAAATAAAATTAAACTTTCCTAAGAAATGAAATTTTTTTAAACAACTTTTTTCTCCTACTTTTCTACTTTCACCTTTGTGATGATATTTCCTTGTATGTGCAACCAAACAAGACTTTGGATAAAGGTTTGAAGAGTTGTGTTTTGCTTTCTTACTATAGATGTGATGAAGAAACGTAAAGTCTTGGGGTCTCAAAGTATTTTATAGAGATGAGGTTAACAAACTTTGCATACTTTTTTTTTCTTTCCATTCAATTTATTTATTAATTATTTTTTTCCTTTTTTATTCTTGCTTTTACTTTATTATAAAGTAGAGCAGAAAAAAAAGGTGGTGGCCAGTTTTTGAGGCTATTATTCACTTAGTGCTAATTAATTCCTTAATTTGGGGTTACACCTTGGGATTGTTTTAAGGCTATCTAGGGTTGGGGGGTGAATGTAGGTATCATATCATAATAATAAAATAGTATTTGAGATTAATTTTTGAGATGCTTTATTTATTCTTTGAAGCAATAATTCACTTTAATAGACTAAGCTATAATACAAAATTTTAGTGGCTGATTTAAAATAGAACCAAAACAGAAAATGATAGAAATTGTCCATCATCGAATAAGTGCTTTCTCTCAACTCACCTCTCAAGTACTACAGTACAAATATAAACCATATAGAAAACACACCACATTGAAGTAAGATTCTGATTAGTGATTAACTATAACTATTAGCATCATTACCAATTAATATAGGAGAGGAGACAATTCTTGTAATATTTTTTATAATTGGTGAATTAATTCTCTAGCTTGTTTAAAAGGTATTTGATGCTCTCTTGTATTTGTAAGGGTTGAAGTATCCTAGTAATTACATAATACAAATCTTTGCTTATAAAAAAAAATATAGAAAGTAATAAAATATGAAAAATTTAAAATAAAAATTATCTTTTACACATGACACCAATATGCATTCTGGTAATTATTATTAATTTTTTATGAGAAATGCACGCTGGTAATTTATGTATATATTTTTTTTTTTTACTAGTGTGCATGTATTGAAATGTAGTATAGTGTGTATATATAGGAGCGAAAATAGGTTCCACTGAGAGCAGCTTTGCAAACGGTAAGAAAGCAATTTTTTTTTTTTTTTGAGGGGGTCAAATTTAAAGAAATATATTTTGAATGTTGCTTTAGATGAATTTTATTGTCAATAAAGATCTTGAAAGGTTGTTTAAGAGATCGGAAGTGTTAAAGTAATACAATGGAATACATCTACCAAATAGTGAATATATCCTGCCATTCCTATTTTTATGAGAAATTCTTATATGGTCATGACCAAACAATTATATTTGGTCATATTTACAAAAACTATCACATCACTTAATAATTTTAAAAGCAAATTTTATTTAATTATTTTTTCAAATACTTATTTGCCTTTATTTGGGAGTGACCAAAATGTAATCGTTTGATCATGTGACCATGTAAGACTATCTCTATTTTTATTAGTTTCAACTTTCAAGGATTAAATCGCGTGTAACCTATATATGACGAACCTAGATATTTTAAGTGTTTGTATTTATTCACATAAAGGGTTAAATCGCATGTAATTTATGATGAACCCTAATTTCTATTTTGGGTTAAATATTTTTTAGTCCCTACATTTTGCTCTATAGTCAAGAATAGTCCCAAAAAAATTTTTATGGTTGAAAAAAATCCTACACTTTTTTCCGTTATCAAAATTGGTCCCTACCGTTAATTTTTTTAACAGAATGTAGATGTGGCGCAACTGGTCAATAATATGATGACACATGTCTTTTCCACAAGAGTTATTGCGCACATTTTCACACCAAATCATCTTTTATTTGTATTTGCATTTATCTGTAAACCTAAACACTTAGATCATGAAATGCAAATACAAATAAAAGATGATGGCATTCATATTTATTTAAGTAAGAGATGGTTTGACCTTTTACAAAAGAAAAAAAAAGTCAGACTAATAGAACTAAAAGACTATCTCCGCAAGTCCTAGCTAGTTCAACTGATAAAAAATGTCAAAATTTTTTGGTCGGATGTCATGATCGGAATTCAAATCCAGACTTCTCCACATCCGGCCAAATAATTTCAATATTTTTATCGTTTAAGCTAAAATTTGAATACACAAATTATTCCTTGTAGTATTATTTAACTAACAACCAAAATTTTCATGTGCTAACTTGAGAACTCATCGGCCCATCAAGTGCCGATCCAAAAGCGATTAAAGAATGAAATAGATGCAACAAAAAGAAATTTGGCATCTACCATACCTAAACAGAAATTTTATTTTATTTTTAAATGTTAACATGTGTTTTTAGAACTTTGTTTAAAGAATTGTAAAATAAAAAAAATTAAAGAATGATGTAATTATTATTGACAAGTCTTTAGCTTTGAATTTTAATGTTCCTTATTTTATTTTATTTTTCATAATACAGTGAACAAGTTTTAGATCGATGCAACAATAACACGTGACATTTATTTGTGTATGGTTTTTGATACTCACAAAACATATTACTAAATTATACTACGTATTTTATTTTGTGATAAAAAAGTTATGTGAGAATATTTATAAATTTTAAAGAGTTACAAGAATCATGACATACCTTAAATTTTAAAGAGTTTTTGTGGAAATATATACTTATAAATTATATATCAAAGAGATCTTCACACTTATAGCAAGAATTGAATCCACGTTTTAATAAACACCAAACACTACCTTGAATAATCAAAACAAAAAAGGTCATGAATTGAACCACATGTATGAGATGAGAAGAGAAGATAAGCTTAGTTACTCTTTTTGACCATTGGTCTTCCACTCAAGAATATTGAGTAAAATTCAGAAAGTTTATGTCTCACCAACACACACTCTTGAAGCTAAGTGATATCCACATTGATAACTTTTCTTCACTTTGTGTTTAATCATTTGATAAGTGCAAAAAGAAAACAAGATTTAGATCAATGAGTTTTGACAAATTATTGACTTTTTCTTTAGTTTTTCTACTTCTATTTACATTACATGTGTGTGGTACTAATGAACAAAATTGAAAGGTTAGTGCGCTTATGAATAATATAGTTTGACTCAACTTATTGAAAAATATCTTTAACTTTAGAGTAAAGTTACAATCTAATCAAGCTTAAAATTGTTGAGACATTTAGTCAAAAAAAAAATGTTGTTGAGAAATAATGTTATAGTATAAGATAAAAATTAATGGAAAACCATAAGCTAATAATTACGTATACATGACTAATTTAAAATAAAAACATGAATTGAAGTAAAATAAAAAAGGTGATAAAAAAATCAAATATCGTCGACAGCAGGATTCGAACCTGCGCAGGCAAAGCCCAACAGATTTCGAGTCTGTCTCCTTAACCACTCGGACATATCGACGTTTGCTTATTGATTTTTGATCGAGATGATACAAATATGTGTAAAGGCAATGTTAACTTCAGCGTGAGAGACTCACTTTCATAGAGGCCCATAACCTGCAAGTGCATTTGGAAAATACTGGGCTCTTTTTTATTGGTACTGGGCCTGTTATTGCTATGCACAAAGAGATGAAAAATGTTCGAGTATCACTTTTCACACCCCACATAGTTTTTTTGCACGCTCTTCTAAATTATTAAAATACTTCGATCGCCACTTAAGTTGTGAACTCAGTTCATACCTTAAGTAGAGAAAGACAAATTTTTATTTTTATCTCAACCCTTGATGTTTACACCTGTCACCGTCACGCCTCACATGAATGAAAATATTATGAAACACCACAGTTTGCTACTTAGAGTGTAAACTCATTTTGCACTTTAACTAGAGCGATTGTAAAATAGTATCAACCAATCACACACATCGTAGAATTATATAAATTAAAACATTTTTGATATTTTTAATCACTCGCTCATACAATGTTTCATTCAAAATATATTCTTGGGGGGTGAATGGAGGGTTCGCACTTTAACTTGCGAACGGTGTTTGTTTAAAAAAAAAAAAATCATGGGAGGTGAGGGAAGGGTGAGAGAGACATAAAAAATTGATTTTCATAAGGTTTGCTACTTAAGTAGCTAACTTTGTAGCTAACTTTTTTTTTCTTTGAATTTTTGCTATTTAACACACTCTCTATCTAACCTGCGAGGAGGGCAAAATAAGAAAGTTCATAGGGTGCTTGAGAAGCTCAGTTAGCAGAAAAAGAACTCGAAATTTTTCTCCCACCTCATCAATTATATATTTATCCCTATAAATCAATTTTATTTTATTTCAAGTTTTTTATCATTTGCCTTTTACCTAAGTTCATTTTTTATGAATGATTTTACAATCATTTTAAGGAGATTTAAACTCTAATTCTTGAGGTTACAATGCTAACCTCTTACCATGGAGTTAACACTTTACAGACACCTTATTGGGCCTTTTTTTACTGGTACTGGGCCTGTTATTGCTATGCACAAACAAGAGATGAAAAATTTTCCTTTCACCGCTACAATTATATATTTTCTTTACCCTTATAAATCATTTTTTTTTTCCTTTTAATTTCCTTTCACCTCTACAATTATATATTTTCTTTACCCTTATATTTTCTTTGATTTTACAACCGTTTTAAGGAGATTTAAACTCTAATTCCTCTTACCATGGAGTTAACAGTTTACAAAGACCTTAGCATGAGTTTAAAATTTGGTCTATTGGAAAAAATCAAGTACCAAATATAGGATAAAAATAAAATCTAAAATGAGTTTATAAAAGAGCGACAATCTTTATTTTCTTTATTTACAAGCCAACTTTATAAGAGTAAGTTCAACTTTCATCTCTAAGTTAAAAATGTTTCGCACTTTGCTAAAATTATATTTCATATACCTTGTCTTATAAATTTCTACTTAGGCGGAAGTCACACGCTTTTAATGCTTGTATTTAAGGAGAACAAATCCTCTTAAGTAGTTTTTTCCTGTAGTGCAATCTATTCCCTTCATTTTATTACTCTTGCAATTTTATTTTTATTAAAATGAATGGCCATGATTGAACTGCACCCCCTCCAGTATGGAAGGGAATTCGGATCCGTATTCAAGTATCCAACCTCTCATTTAATTCCTAACTCAATGCTTCGAGTAGGATTATATCATATGCAAATAACATATATCTCGGTGCTAGCTCTTGAATGTGTTTCGTCGATACATCCTAAACTAAAGCAACAAGATAAGGGTTTAAATAAATCTAATAATTTCTCTCGTTGACTCGTTGTATTGAAAATTATTTTATGAATGAAATAAATTAAGTGTGTGTTTGTAAAATAAATAAATAAATCTAACAATTAGTGAGTTACTTGTTCATAGCTCAACTCTGCATCTTTACATCAATAGAAGTCTCCTCATACATAACTTTAATGGCTCAAATATAAGTCATGTTAAAACTATTATATATATGTTGATTTTGATTAAATAAGAGCTTTTTTAAAAAATAAAAAATACTACCAAATTTATGCAGTTACTCAATTGTGTTGAATTATCTATCCTACTTTTTACCAAAATTATCAATGAACATTATTATAATAAATTACTCTTTGGAAGATATAAACAACTTAGAATTATCACTTCCAAAATTATTATCTGGATTGACATTTAATCACTTGTAGTATGAAAATAGATAATGCGGTTAATTCACGAACTATAAATGCTCTTGTTAAGCATCATTGCAAATTTTGAAACTCTTTTCAACTTGGAAAGATTCCAAACAGATAATTTCCACTAAGAAAATGGATTGTTTGTTGTAAATAAATATAGAACTCATCTATTTCCTTAATTACTACTTCCCATAAGGTTACTTTCTTCATGGGGTTTTCTCTCTTGGTAGTAAAGTGTGGAAGTGCGTTTGGTTTGGTTCTAAGAAAATGACTCAGATTATATCAATAAGGGCTGTTTCAGGGTTTTCCATCAAACAAAATAATGTGTAGATTCTTTGCACCAAAAGAGAAAAAAATAGTAAAAACCAAAAAGGAACATTTGGTTAATATTTTTTTTTTACAGAACATTTGGTTAATATTGAATACTTGAAAAATTAGCATTTCTTTTTAGAAATACACGAAATGACAAACCATTAAAAACTCACATATATAGACATTCGACCTAATAATTTTGACATTTCTGTCATTTATGATAGGATTTGTGGACCGCAAAATTAGCATTTCTATAACCTTGTTATTAATTTTTCTTAAGAAGGACTATATATGGTTGATCTGCTAAAAAATAAGGGTCTGGACATGACAACTTCAGATGTACTGCGTTTGATTTTAAAATTGTTCCTAATACTGGACAAACTGGGGGTAAAGGAACAAGACAAAAACCAAAATTTTTGTCCCCTACTGAACCACGAAACAACTTTTTGTTCTCTGCACAATTTATCTAAAATGCCAAAATAACTTATTGCCAACCAAATATCGTACAACACAAAATTTATTTGATACCTTAAACCTTTATCTTGTGATGTTCTTTCTTATACTATTATATTCGGTACTTACATTTTATGGATCAAACGTAACTCACATAACATTTGTTTTGAGAGATGTTCTTACTTGAGCACAAACCTAAAAGAAATTTATTTAGGCACATATATATAAGCAAAAAAATAAAAATGAAAAATGATTAAATGATGTGACAATATAAATTTTGTTTTAACTTTATTTCATTTTTAGTGTGTGTCTAAATATTTTTTGGGTTTGATCCAAGTAAGTATTTCTCTCGTTTTGATTCATCTAAATTTAATGACAAGTTTTAAATTTTTTGGAGTTTATTACTTTATACAATTGGAATTGGAATTTAACATGTGAACAGTTATTGTAGTGGTTGCTATATCGGTAGTATCACGTTGGGATTATTAATTTTTTTTTTTTTTTTGGTTACATGGGATTATTATATGTTACATTGGCCTCAGCCATAATTTGGGATTATTATATAGTTGCACAAAGAACTCTGTTTGGAAATAAAATGAGCGTGCTATTAAGAATTTGATTTACTTGGAGAGTGTCGGGAAAAACAACGAGAAAATGTTCTAAGATCATAAGATAGAAAGACGTCACATCTTTACTTAAAATTTGAAGACATTAGCTATATAGATCACATTTCTCATAAATCTAACATTCTTCTTATTCATAATAGATGTGAGACTTAATCAATCACAGTTGAAATCCAATAACTTTTAGTAATACTAAAGCAGGAATGCTATTGGGACACACATCTCCAACAAATATACCACATTTATACACATTTTATACTTTACCTCACGTGTCCCACACATGTGACATTTTCAATTTTATTTTAATTAAAAATTAATTAACAAACATATCAAATACACAAAAATGCACTGTTTGTTTCATCTTCTCTCTTGCAGAATTCATTCCCTCTCCTCGCCTTCTCCCTCTCTGCGACGTTCTACTACTTAGAGTTGTCACCGTCACCACCGCCGAGAGGTCTGTTCTGTCTCCGTCGTATGTGCCTCTCTCTCTGAATCGTGTTTTGTGCTCGTGAGTTTCCCTCTTCTCTTTTTCCTCTTCCACTATGTCGATCCTGGCTTTCAATCTCTTTCATTCTTCATAATTTACTTCCAATTTATAAACTTTTGTAATCTTAAATTGAAAAATTAGTGTCCATTTTGGTATTGGATTTGAAATTGCAAGGGTTGCTTTCAATTGTATAAAATCAAATTGGGGGAAAACTCTCAAAATTTAGGTTTAAGAAATTGAATTGCTCTGCATTTTTTGGGTGGGTGTAAATAACTAAATATTGATTCTTTGTGGAAAAAACTATTGTAGAATAAGTAAGCATGTGATTATAGTTTGATGGTTTTATTCAGCTTATTTTTTATTGTGTGTTTTAAATTTCAATACATGGAAAATGAAATACTCCCTCCGTCCCAAATTATAAGGGAAAAAATGCCATTTTTTTTGTCCCAAATTATAAGAGAAAAAATCATTTTCAAGAATATTTTTTCCTTATTTTCATAAAATTAAATGCAAATTGCATTTAATTTCTTTTCTCTCTCATTTTCTCAATAAACAACAACCAATAAAAATTGTTTTTACATCTTCCTATGCAACTTATTCCAAGGAAAACCCACAAAAACATACTTCAAATTCTCATATTTTACTTTTTCTTAATAAGTGTGATTTTTTTATTTTCCCTTATAATTTGGGACGGAGGGAGTAAACATTAACATTTATTGTAGAAATTGTTTGAAAATTATTAGTTATGGGGTCTTATGACTACTAATTTGGAAATTGAATTGTTTGAAAATTATAAGGTGCATGTTATTGTCCCTGTGTTATATCTTATTGGAGTGGATGATGTCATAGGCCTTGTTGTTTGAAATTTGTTGGTTTGAGAGTTAATGTATTGTATGTTTTCACTTGGCATTCCTTATGCCTTGCTTCTTTGATGAAAACTTTTGGTTTAACAACAAAATTATTACACCATAGATCCATATGGAGAAAATTACAATTTCACATATGTTCTATTTTTTTTCTTTCTTTGTTACTAGCATGCTTTGCTTTTGTTGTTGTAGGAGCAATTCTATTTTTTTTGTTTTAATGTCTGAAGTCTCAACTTGTGCGTATTTAATTTGCAGCATAAGCTAACAGGCGGCTAAGCATGCACATGCATCATATATGCAGTCACTACTAGATGACGATGCTTAAACACAATGACAGCGGGATGTAGGTCAGGATGACGTAGGGCAGCAAGACGCATGTCATCAAAGAGATTCACCTGATGTAGCCAACTCCAAGTTATCATCTGGTATGATTAGCTTGAAGCAACTAATTTGCAAATGGTGTCTGCTTGACATGGATTATCTGAAACAACACTCGTTCAACAAGCTTAAATGGGCAGTAAAAACATTGAGAAGTTGAAGTTCAAGTTGTCTGATGAGAGGAAGAAAAGGAATTGGCTTATCATGATTTTGTTGTTATCATGAGAATTGTTTATTGCATATTTAATTACTTGGTATTTACGGGGAAACTTATGGATTTTACTTGTAATGTCATGTACTTGAAATAATGTTATATGTTACTCTTGTTTTCTGTTTTGATTGTTTTTTTAACAACTATGTAAGGTTGAAGATTAATATCATATTGTGTGTGGGATGTAACTTGGTGTGATGCTCAAATTCTATGTTGTCTCCTTTCCCCCAATGTCTCAAGAAACTCTAGGCTATTCTCATGCTTCGAGTCTCTTATCTAATCCTATTTGTCCAATAATGATCTTCACATATATGTTAAGACAAAATTAAAAGTGAATGATTTTTTCATGTTTAAAAGATTTTAAGCTAGTTAACCAAATTTATTTCTCAACTCCCGAGTTATCTATACATGACTCCCCACGTCTACATTGTTAATAATTTAAAGGAATCTAATTATTTGTTCATGAATGTATTGTACATAAGACACCTCTCTATGATTTTAGATGAGAAAAATAAAACAAAGTCAAAGGTTAATGTATTTTTTTCTTGTTTGGAAGATTTTAAGTCATTTAACCAAATATGTCTCCCAACTCCCCTATTATCTACACACAACTCCCCACATTTGTATTATTAATAATTTAAAGGAATATAACTATTTGTTTACAAGTGTCATTGTAAATGAGACACACTTCTAACTGTTTTCAGATGAAAAAGTTAAAACAAACTTAAGGATGAATGGTTTTTTCTTGTTTGAAAAATTTTAAGTCAATTAACCAAATATGTTCCCCAACTACCCAGTTATCTACACATAACTCCACATTTGTACTGATAATAATTTAAATGAATCTAAGTATATATTCACAAGTGTCATTGGACATGAGACACACTTCTGATTGTTTTCAGATGAAAAAGTTAAAACAAAGTTAAAGGTGAATGATTTTTTCATGTTTGAAAGATTTTAAGCTAGTTAACCAAATTTATTTCTCAACTCCCGAGTTATCTATACATGACTCCCCACATCTACATTGTTAATAATTTAAAGGAATCTAATTATTTGTTCATGAATGTATTGTACATAAGACACCTCTGTATGATTTTAGATGAGAAAATTAAAACAAAGTTAAAGGTTAATGATTTTTTGTTTCTAGTTTGGAAGATTTTAAGTCATTTAACCAAATATGTCTCCCAACTCCCCTGTTATCTACACATAACTCCCCACATTTGTATTATTAATAATTTAAAGGAATAGAAGTATTTGTTTACAAGTGTTATTGTACATGAGACACACTTCTAACTGTTTTCAGATTGAAAAAGTTAAAACAAACTTAAGGATGAATGATTTTTTCTTGTTTGAAAAATTTTAAGTCAGTTAACCAAATATGTCTCCCAACTCCCCTGTTATCTACACATAACTCCCCACATTTGTATTATTAATAATTTAAAGGAATAGAAGTATTTGTTTACAAGTGTTATTGTACATGAGACACACTTCTAACTGTTTTCAGATTGAAAAAGTTAAAACAAAGTTAAAGGTGAATGATTTTAAGCTAGTTAACCAAATCTATTGCTCAACTCCTCGGTTATCTACACATATCTCCACATCTGTACCGTTAATAATTTAAATGAATCTCACTATTTATTCAGAAGTGTCATTGGACAATAAACACACTTCTGATTGTTTTCAGATGAAAAAGTTAAAACAAAGTTAAAGGTGAATGATTTTAAGCTAGTTAACCAAATCTATTGCTCAACTTCCCAGTTATCTACACATAACTCCACATATACACCGTTAATAATTTAAATGAATGGTATTGTACATAAAACACCTCTTTATGATTTTACTATGTATGATTTCATATGGGAAAACTAAAACAAAGTTAAAGGTTAATGATTTTTTTCTTGTTTGGAAGATTTGAATTCAGTTACCCAAATATGTTGTCCAACTCCCCTGTTATATACGAATAACTCCCCACATTGTATTATTAATAATTTAAAGGAATCTCATAATTTTTGTTCACGAATCACGACTGACATTGTACATGGGACACACTTATGATTATTTTCATATGTTCATAATTCGGTCTATAATTCATTTTTTTAAAAAATTTTACTATTTTATTAAATATTAAATAAAAACATACACTCCTATATGACATCAAGCACAACAAACTTACAAATAAATTCATTGATAAAATTTTGTTAAAAATTGAATACATCATGTAAGAATATGAAACAATACAAATGCAAGAAGATGAACACATTACACAAAATAACACTATGATCAAAACGTCGACTCCGTCACGTAGACAATGGAGAAGAACACAGATACAATAAAGGAAATGGATGAGTTGTGAATCGAGAGAGATCAGAGAGACAATGGATGCACCAGAGAAGAAACGACTTGGTTTCTCACATGCCTCAATCTGCACTACATATTGCTGCTTACAAGTTACACAGCTTCTCCTGCAATTTTCAAAGGAAAAGTACATGTTATTTTTAGAAACCATTGTTATTATGTAGCTAAACTAAAGACCCCTTGTGGAATGTAAAATGATTTTCCACCATGTTATATGCATGAGATCAATATTGACTTGAAAAAAGTCACAGTTTCAATGTTCTGTTATCCTAAACCTAAAGTTCTTAGATTGGTGCTATGAGAACCAGCAAAATAGAATTGCAGCAACAAAAGCAATTAGAAAGGAATGGCAATTTCAATCACAAGAGTCAATTGATCTTCAGTTAGATCTAAATGAGTTGGAGGCACCAATTCCAGAATTGAGAGCTATTCAGTTGTGGCAACATAATCCACGCCATTTTGATAATATGGAGAAACACTACTAGAAAATTCGCTTTTAGAGACCAATTTAGCGACCGAAATAATTTGGTCGCTATAGAGACTGAATTAGAGACCAAATTTCAAGTGTCAAAGTTAAAAAAACATTCGGTCGCTAAATCGGTCGCTAAGTAATTTAGAGACCGAATTAGAGACTGATAGTTAGCGACCAATATTTCGGTCGCTCTTAGAGACCGAATTAGAGACCAAAATTTTGACCTTCAAATTCAAAAACTATCCGGTCGCTAAATCCGTCGCTAAGTGATTATAGAGACCGAATTGGAGACCGATTATTATTAGCGACAGCAGATCCGACACAAATGTTTTTTTTTTTTTACAAATCACTAAAATAGGTGTGATATATTATTTTTATTATTTTATTTTTCACTTTAATACCCTCACGAAAATTTAACTTATTGAGAAATAATCTCAAATTAACAAACAAATTTGAAACCCTTGTAGCAATCTCTGCAGACATTCAAAAACCAAGATTCAATTCCTGCATGCTCTCAAACTGACCTGGATTCAATTTCTTCATGCCCTTAAACCTCCTCCCTGGATTCAACTTCTTCATACCTTAAAATTCTCGATTCAGTTTCTTATACACTCAAACACGTTTCCCCCCTTTTCGATTCAGTCTCTCGTACACTCAAACCCTCATTCAGTCTTTCATAATTCATACACTCAAATATGTTGTTCCCCTTTGATTTCGATTCAAATTATGTGACAAAAGATGGAATTCTGCGACGAAGAAGAACATATGCGATTCCGATTCTCATGTTCCCTCGTCAAACATGATCCATTCTCTAGTTGAGGTTTGTCAAATTGCAATTTCGTTCCATCCCGTTTCTATTCTTTAGCTTCTTTTTTTTACTCACTTTTACAGTTTTGTGTATTTGTGTATTTGATTGGTCAATGATTTCTCCAATGCAAATTCTTCTTCATAGAAGCTATCTTTTATTCTATCAGGATATTGATTGCTTTTTTTGTTATGATTTTCACTTTTTGTGATTTGATTTGATTGGTGAGTGTTTTAATTTGAATTTGTTTATGGCAGTAGTTATTGACATTAGAGAAGTTGAAGTTAGATGACAAGTGACAACCTTAAGATCTAATTGGCACTCAAGGCTTCGTCAACTTCTATCAAACGAAGGCATCATTGGTCCATCTATAATTCTTGATTCTAAACATGTATGTTACTATTTTCTATACAATACTTGATATTTGTTGTTCAAGGGAATTTTTTTATCACAATTTAAACCCCTTTATTTGAATTTGTTTTTATCAGTCTTATTTATCTGTTTTGATTATAAAAAAAATGTGATTTCTATATAAGGCTGAGTAATTTGAGATTAGGTTACTGCATTTGTTGTTGCTATTTTTCTATTAACGATTCAGTTTTTTATTGCCTGGTATATATTATGTGCAAGAACTTTGTAAATCATGAACTTTGCTTGGTTTTGCAATTGGTGGCTTATGTGGTTGCTTATGATTTTTGTCTTTGCATAATTTTGACAAATTCTTTGATTTGTAGTTTGTGAATGCTCTGTTATGTATGAGTTAAAGAAATTAGCAGAATAGGTTTTAGCAGACTCACAATAGTGTACACTTTTCGACTTTTGGTCAGTAACTGAAATGGCACATAAAACTATAGGTGTTGCCGTTTTGTAGTAGTATAGAAGTTTATTTTTTTGGGGTTTTAAAGACTCCATTTAGAAAGAAGTGAATATTTTAACTTAAAGTTATGTTGATTCCATGGTTGCATAATCTCAACCTAGAAAAACCGTGAAGCCATCTTAAATAACATAAATTTAATTTGAGTTTCTTTCATCATTTGTTTTTGTTTAGAGTTTACCTACATAATGCTTCTCCAAAACCCTACTGTTCTCTTTTGTCATGATAATTAACTTGTGTTGGAGTTTCAAATTATACTTGGGTTTTTCTCCCTTAATCCATATGTCATCCAATTCTTAAACTACCATTCTACCAATATGTCATTGTTGCTGTTAAGACTTAAGACTATGAACTCTATTTTTCATAAATATTCATGTAGTTATTTTCGTGATTTGTTCAATAAGTCCTGTCCTTTATTATATTTTAAGGCTTATGTTATTTTTGGAAAATTGTGTAAAACTAAGGCATATTGAATTTTTGTTAAATGTGATGCCTGATTTTGATTATGAATTGGAATATGATATTAAGGAATAGATCTTGTACATAAAATTTTAAATCAGAGAAAAAATATCGTGATGATCCTTATCTTTTAATATTTAAATTGCAGCATACTAAGTGATATTGATGTCGAGGCACAACTAAGCTTACTGATTTTTAATTTTTTGTTATGAGTTTCTGTTTTTTTGTTGATCAGTTAGTTTATAATATTTTTTTAATATATATTTTGATAATTGTCTCCCACAATTTGTTCCCCTTTGTGATCGACAGATTCTCTTCATTCTCTAGTTGAATTTTAATCACCAATCAAGATTTAATTCAGTTTCCTCGGTGATTCCTTCCCATTCTCCAGTTGAGGTTTGTCAATTCGTGATTTCTCTAGATTCTTCTTATCTATCATGTCCCTTCGAATCCGATTCAGATTACTTACAGAGAAAAAGAAAGTACATGAAAGATCAGAAGAAAGAATGTGATTCACAACAGTTTCTCTAACAAACCGCTGCTCTACTTTTTCTTTTCGACAAAAGCTTTGCGTCTACTCACTTCAATTTCAATCTTCTTGATTTGGTTTGGATCAACACTACGGAAGTACGTTGCAATCTCTCTCTTTCTCTTTCACCCTTTTTTTGACGTTGTTTTAACTTTGAATGGTATATCTTAGTTCTCCTGCTATATATAAAAACCTTGTGTTTAACTTGTACATTTTTTTTTTTGTAATTTGACTAGGTTCAATTGAATTATCGGTGCAAAGTTATGATGAACCAAGTTTTGCATATTGAAGTGCTAAATTTGAAGGTCAACATTAGAAGAAAGTAAACAGACATATATAGTAGTGATAACTTAGTCTTAGTCTTGGTTCGGTTTTGGATATTATGTATTTTTTTATAAGTATTTTGTAATACTTAAATATATTAAAAATATTATGTTCATATTATTGTGTGCACATTTAATTTTGTGGTGTGTATTCTGTTTTAGAGATATTAAAATAGATTTTAAAAATTGCTTTTAGGGATTGTAAATTTAATAATGATAATAATAATTTTTTTTTTTAAAAAAAAAAGTTCTTAGAGACCGAAATAGAGACTGAATTTAATATGTAATGTCGCAAAATCGGTCGCAAAATCAGTCGCAACAAACAGACAAATTAGTGACTAAATCAGTCGCTACTATTAGTCACTAAATCAGTTGCTATAGCGTCGAACAATGTGTCGCAACCAGCATCGCAAATTCAGTCTCTAAGCCAGTCTCCAAGTTCAGTCACTATTTCGGTCTCTAAAGTTAGTCGCTAAATCGGTCGCTATAAAATCGGTCGCTGGTTTGGTCACAACGGATCAGCGACCAGGGTCGTTGATGCTGATTTTAGATGGTCGCTAAATTGGTCGCTAACGGATTTAGAGACCGATTTTGATGAAAATCGGTCTCTAAATCGGTCGCTAAAAGCGAATTTTCTAGTAGTGAAAGCATTGCTTCGCATCAGAATGGAGAACAACATTATGGCAATACAAAGGGCGCGATACGGCATGTTAAAAAATGTGCACATTTTTTTACACGCAAATAGAATATTTCTATCTGCGGTAGAGGAAGAAGTCATCTTATGCACAAATGAATACTTATCAAATACTGGTGAAGAATAGTGTAATTAATCACAAATGTCCGGGTGTGGAGTGACATGTCTTCCAAAATTTCATCAGTGTTTGTATTTGCACAGATAGAAATGTTCTATTTACGCATAAAAAAAACTGTGCACATTATCAGTATTCTTCATCAATATTTGTATTTTTTTTAGTTATTTATATTATTTAGGGAATATTACACGCACCTCCTATGGCATCATCCACTCCAATAAGATATAACACAGGGACAATAACATGCACCTTACTACTGCATAATCCAAGCCTTAATTAGTAGTCATAAGACCCCATAACTAATAATTTTCAAACAATTTCTACAATAAATGTTAATGTTTATTTCATTTTCCATGTATTGAAATTTAAAACACACAATAAAAAATAAGCTGAATAAAACCATCAAACTATAATCACATGCTTACTTATTCTACAATAGTTTTTTCCACAAAGAATCAATATTTAGTTATTTACACCCACCCAAAAAATGCAGAGCAATTCAATTTCTTAAACCTAAATTTTGAGAGTTTTCCCCCAATTTGATTTTATACAATTGAAAGTAACCCTTGCAATTTCAAATCCAATACCAAAATGGGCACTAATTTTTTCAATTTAAGATTACAAAAGTTTATAAATTGGAAGTAAATTATGAAGAATGAAAGAGATTGAAAGCCAGGATCGACATAGTGGAAGAGGAAAAAGAGAAGAGGGAAACTCACGAGCACAAAACACGATTCAGAGAGAGAGGCACATACGACGGAGACAGAACAGGCCTCTCGGCGGTGGTGATGGTGACAACTCTAAGTAGTAGAACGTCGCAGAGAGGGAGAAGGCGAGGAGAGGGAATGAATTCTGCAAGAGAGAAGATGAAACAAACAGTGCATTCTTGTGTATTTGATATGTTTGTTAATTAATTTTTAATTAAAATAAAATTGAAAATGTCACATGTGTGGGACACGTGAGGTAAAGTATAAAGTGTGTATAAATGTGGTATATTTGTTGGAGGTGTGTGTCCCAATAGCATTCCTGATACTAAAGTATGAGCATATATAATTATTTTTTTCAAATAATGATGCAAGCTATATGAGTTAGTTTCAAGATAACAATCCCCTCCTAATCCTAAAGCGATCAAGTTTAATTAAAGACGTGATACTAAAACTACTTTACGTTCTCTTTCAAGATAATTAACGAAACCCAAACCTAATCTCCTATTTTCATTCATGGTTATTAAGTTGGTGAACCCATTAAGCCATTTTCTTCTTTCTTTCTAAATGTCAGAAGGAACCCTAGTTATTATCCTGCATAAAACTGATCGTCTAACTTTATGTTTTTTATTTCAATCTTCGCCTCTCAACCCTCAAATCTCTATTTAAATTCATCGATTTAGTTCGATTTAATTGAATTTTTCTAATCCGATTAGATCCCTAGTATTCTTGACTCAACCTATAATTTTTTATGACAAAATTCATTTTTCTAAAAAATAAAGAAACAACAGTTACAATGTGTAGAGTAGAGACAGAGTAGAGACAGGTAGGACAGTAGGTGGAATAACGTAGACATACGGTTATGAGAGTACAGTATTTGAGTACTACTGGTATAGGAAATGTATTGTACCTGCCTGGAGAAACGTAATGATGGATGTCCCCTAAGAAGGACGTAGAGTAAGGTGCACCGTCGGATGTTATATGTGAATTTGTGATCATTGACTTCACAGTTTGACACATTACTTACACTTTTGGCATAATTATTGCGATTGGATACGATGTGATACGCGCGTGGATGCATGCAATGCAAATGAATGAATATTCATTCTCTTTCTTCTCTTTAACTTCACAAGTCACAACAAACACCAACACACGCCTCACTTAATTCATGTACTCAACAAACAAACAGTACCTTGCCGGGAAATGCTCAGAAACCTGTCGGTGCAACTACTGCATACAAAATGTTAGTACACTATTTTCAATAAAAAAAAAATAGATCCTTTCTTAATAATGTTTCTTAATAGTGCTACTATTATTTTATAGAAACATTACACCGATACTCCAAAAATGACGAAGTATCGTGTTCAATACGTACTCGATACCGTTACTTGTTCGATACTTTCTGATACACGTATCGAAGAAGTATCGGCAATTGATATTATTTTTTTAAAAAAAACATTATAACCAATATGTGTCAAATACTTCTCCGATACGCGTATCGAAGAAATATCGGACAATTAATACTCTTTGATGATGAAAACATAGGAAATGAGATTGAATGCTAGAGTATGATGTTACCGGGACTTGGATCTCCAACTCTTAAACTCTTAGCTCAACTAGTTGAGCTACCCATCCACCGTCAAAAATAGTTGAGCTACCTATCCCACCTTTTTTTTGGGTAGTACTTAACTTAAGATATGTAATTGTCAGTTTGCTCAATTTGAGTAATTTGAATGATAATTTTTTGGAAAATGTTAACTTGTGCCCTTAAGACACATTTTAATGAGATAAATGTGGAAATATGCTCTTGAAAATCGTGTAATCAACTCTTTTAACATTTAATATTTTGTATCATTAAATGCTAAATTTCTATATTTAGGTATCTTATCATGTGCCCTTAGGGCACATGTTAACATTATCGATTTTAGTTATGTTTATATATTTTGCATTTATATATTTAATTTTTAAATAACGTATCCCGGCCGTATCGTATCGGAAATTTTGAAAATTTTATCGTATCAGTGTCATATCGTATCGGTATCGTGTCACGTATCAGGGTTTTATTTAATTTATAATGGATGAGTTTATAGTGGATAAGAAAATGTTTGTTTCTTAGGTTCATAAAATATTTGATGTATTTAGTCTATATTATGGATCAGATACGTCAAACATTCTATAAACCTAAAATATTCCGATCCTTATTATAAGAAAAAAATGTGTTTTTTAGATTCTTAGAATGTGTTATGTAATGTTCTATAAGTCTAGAAAACAAACTTTTTCTTATAATAAAGATCGAAAGTATTTTTTTTAGGTTAGCATTTGCCCTTTTTTTTTTATAATAAAGACTAGAAAGAGTACGTAGATAAACTATTTGTACAATGTTTTAAAAGTTGTATATATATAGTTTATTAATCTCGTTTGGGAGTCAGTTCTGACATCAAATGGTTCTAACACCGTTTCGATCGCAGTATATGAGATCGAACCATAATTTTTCCTACCAAGTCTAACATCAATTAATTACCACCGAACCAACTAACAATTAAAAATAGAAGAATAATTTGATCTTATTTTTACAAAAAGAGGTATTGAAATATATATACCGTAAATGATATTTATTTTGAATATTTATTCCATAGAATTATTTACTATATTCAATATATAGTCAAAATAAATATAGTAAATAATTCTATGGAAGAAAGGCTCAAGAAGGTTCTTTTGTGCATCAACAAAACCAGCCAGCTCTTCTCCAATGCTTCATATCAATAAAATATCACATCACACCATAACTTCACTTTCATTACTCTCTTCCTTCTAAGTCTTCTATAACTATCATCATCATCAGTATCATCATCATAATAGTTTAAACTTGTCTTCAAATATTTAGTATCCATTAACCTTGTCCTTAGTACCATTTTGATGTCTACACCATTAGAACATGATTACATAGGTTTGACAGATAATTCTTCAATGGACAAAACATCTTCATCTCTCAACTTCAAGGAGACAGAGCTTAGACTAGGCTTACCTGGTTGTGAATCTCCTGACAGAAAACCAGTCTCTTTCTTTAGTAACAAGGATTTGAACATTAATGTTTGTTCTCCTTTGAAGAACCTTGTAACTAGTGTTGGAGCTAAAAGAGGTTTCTCTGATGCTATTGATGAATCTTCTAGCAAATGGATTTTTTCTGTTAATGATGGGTCTCAAGCTGGAATTGGAACTACTTTGTTTTCTCCTAGAGGAGAAGGAAATGTTGGAAAATCTCTTGTTGGTTTAGAGACTCAAACTAATATAAATGTACCAAAGAATATCAATGAGATTCTTCACCAATCTGTGAAGCCAGTACATGAAAAGAATAAACAGGTTGTTGGAACAAATGAGGATGCTAATGCTCCTGCTGCAAAGTATGTTTCTTTGTATCTTGCTGCTTTATTGTTTTTAGAATTTACTATTGTTTTTATTTTCTTGTTCAATTAACTTTTTGGCAATCTTTTGCATGGTCTATGTTTGGATTGACACGGTGAGTTTGGCAGAATCACAGAGAAACGGTGAGTTTTTGTTGAAACTCTAAAAGGTGGCCGGTCGTGATTCTGCCAATTTCATAGTCAATCCAAACGTACACCAAAATCAAGGAACATATAGATAAACATGTTTGAGTTACATTATGCCATGTAGTATAAGTCATAAAACTAGACATGATAGGTTTTTTTATGGCTTCATGTTCTGTGGTTCAACTCTTCAATAGACATGATTTGTTTCCTCTTTGGAATGAGTTTTAGTATGATATATTTTCTTATGCAAAAATTGAATTTTTTCATATACAATTCAAAACTAGTGTGAATGATGAATTTTTATTTTAGAAATTGTTTTATCTACTAATTTGTCAAACTTTATGTGTTCTTCATTATATCAAACATTTATAATAGGACACAGATTGTGGGATGGCCACCAATTCGATCGTTTCGAAAGAACACGATGGCATCAAATTTGACAAAGAGCAATGATGAAGCTGAGGGAAAACCAGGATTTGAATGTCTCTATGTAAAAGTTAGTATGGATGGTGCTCCTTATCTCAGAAAAGTTGATCTCAAAATTTACAACAACTATATGGAACTTTCTTCAGCTCTTGAGAAGATGTTCACATGCTTTACCATCGGTACTAACTTTACCTTCTTCAAATTATGTCCCTTAACTGCTTATTTTGATTTTTGATACTGCTTATCAATAAAGTTTCCTAGCTTAACTTACTTATCTAGACCTTGTTTGGATACACAGTTAATTAAGTGTTTCTGTATAACTATTTTGTGCTCTAATATATGCATATTCCTTAAATCAGGTCAATTCAATTCTCCTGGAGTTCCTGGGAAAGATGGACTAAGTGAGAGCTCTTTGAGGGATCTTCTTCATGGATCTGAATATGTTCTTACATATGAAGATAAAGATGGAGATTGGATGCTTGTAGGTGATGTTCCTTGGGGGTAAGTTATTTCTTTTTAGGCGCTGTTTCGATAAACAGTTTAATTAAGCGCTTATAGCATAATCATGTATCATATAATTGCTTATGTATAAGCTATATCTGTATCGAAAGATAAAATAGGTTAAACTTTATTCGTATATGCTATAAGCTGTTTTCATGCTATCATGAAGAACTTATGAAAATAAACTGAGAACAACTTATGGACATGTCATAAGTTGTTTCTATAAGCTCTCCCAAACACTTTCATATTGAAGCTTATGTTAAATCAGGATAGCCCAACGGTTTAACTGGCTTACTGAAATTGTTGCTTGATGCAGGATGTTCGCCGACTCGTGTAGGAGACTAAGGATCATGAAAGGCTCCGAGGCAATTGGGCTAGGTATGAAAGGTTAAACTCTAGGTTCTTCTAAGGAAGTTTTAAACAAATTCTTGCTTTAAACTCTCCATTAGGCACTTCCAATCATAATTTCAAGATATATTAAGATGATTTCAGCCAGAGTTTTGTTGTCTTTTTAAATGTTACCTTAACATATGCCGAGGTTGTATTTGGTTCTCTGCAGTAATTAAGTATTATGCTCGCGCGACTATTATAAATATTGTGTGCAAGAATTGCTGAAAATTATGTTGATTATTATCTTGGTTTCAGCTCCAAGAGGCATCGAAAAATCTCGGAGCCAATACTAGTGCAGAAAATTCTGTTGGACCAAAGTGGAGACTTAACTGATATGCATATATAAAGGTTTTCAAGGAAGTTTGAGTTTATTATGGTTATGTTCCAAATCAAAAATATATGTAACTTAGACATGTCAATCTGTAATTTTAAACTGAGACAAGTATCATCACATAGCATGAGATTCTAAACTTAGACAAGTTTTCATATTAATTGGCTGTGTAAATATACAAGGATGTTACAAAGTATGGTAAACCAGGTATTTTGTCTTTCTTTAATTGCCTATGTTTTCTGATCAAAGCCCACATCGGCTGCAGCATATATGAAAGTAAACTGCTTACTCTATAAAATATATGAGCCTGCTTTCTGTTGAAACTATGGAACCGTGTGAGGAGCACAAAGCGAACTATTCTTTCGCCTTTTACTAAAGAATACCGTGTGCTCTTCACTGATAGCGGTATACACATATTTTTGAAAGTGTTCTCTAAATAGAGAGCACTGCATTTATAGTTAAAATTTTGAAAATAATGTTTTTAATGAAATACAATTTAGTTGTTTTGAATTATATACTTGGCTTTGTTGAAATATTGAATTTATTTGTTAAGTTTTGGATTACATTAATGATAAACTGTTTAAAATGAAGAAATGATGTATAATCATTTTTCATGGATCTAAGATGAAAATATACATTTTTCCCTAAAAAAAAAGATGAAATCTTGAATGAAGAAAACAAATGTCATACTGAATGAATCGTCGGCGAAACTTCAACATACTTAGAAAATAAAAATTGCCAATCACATTAGTCCTTAATTGATGAAACCTTGGATCAAGCCTTCAAAATAAACAATTAACAAGTTGCTGATATATGGTGATGAAATCTTTGACTTGTTAGCTCAATTAAGATGCCTATCCAAATCTTCTTAATCAAACAAGGATTTTTGGGGTCACCTAAGCCACTCTTTTTTGTTCATGTTTTCAATACTCAAACTTGAAAGAAAATTCCATCTTCCTTGGGTGCTTGAACAAGAATTCAGATGACATAGATAACAACAAAGTTTCAATGCAATGTTTATTCTCTTCTTGATTGAGCGAACACAAGAAGAGAAAGAGAAGGGGAAGTTGTGTCCATGTTTTCTAAACAGAGCCCACATCGGCTGCAGCATATATCATAGTAAAGTGCTTATTATATAAATAACACATAGTTTACTATGTGTGATCTACGGAACCATGTGATTAGCACAAAGCGAACTATTCTTTCGCCTTTTACTAAAGAATACCGTGTGCTATTCACTGATAGTGGTATACACATATTTTTGAAAGAGTTCTCTCTACAGAGAGCTCTGCATATATAGTTTAATTTTCTGCTTTTTTTAAAATGAAATGCAAGTTTTATTTTAAGTTTATATTTATATTTGGTTATTTTGAATTTAGTAGTAAAAGATTAAACCCCTTGTGTTATTTTTGTTTACAACCGAAGAAATTATATATTGTTAAAAGATCTAATATGAAGATATATGTTAACTTTTGGAGTGTGCGTATAAGCGATCAACATGGTGCATGATATTTGGTGAGTTAGGTAACATGACAATCTTGTGAAAAAGAATCTAGGTCGAGTTCGTAAAATATAACATAAACACTTATCATTAATTAGGCGATGTTGCTGGTAGGCGATGTTCCTTGGGGAGTAAGTTATTTCGATAAACAGTTTAATTAAGCGCTTATAGCATAAACAATTATCATATAATTGCATATGTATAAATTGTATATATAACAAATATAACATAAGTCAACCAAATGTTAGTTGGTTCAGTGGTGATTGACGCTGAACTTGGTATGGAGGGGACCACAGTTCGATCCCTAGCAACTGCATTTGGGAGGGGACTGGAACCACTTGATGCCAGAACTCGCCCCGAACTCTGGACTACTAGGGCCCCCTTCCCCTAGGAACCAGAGGGTGAAAACCAAAAAAAAAAATATATATATATAACATAAGTCAAACTATATTCATATACGCTATAAGCTGTTTTCATTAATTATCATGAAGAGTTTATGAAAATAAACATAAAACAACTTGTAAACATGTCATAAGTTGTTTTGTTTCTATAAGCTATCCACATTGAAGCTTATGTTGTTAAATTAATCATGATAGTCCAGTGGTTGAACTGACTTACTTAAATTGTTGCTTGATGCAGGATGTTTGCCGACTCGTGTAGGAGACTAAGGATCATGAAAGGCTCCGAGGCAATTGGGCTAGGTATGAAAGGTTGAACTCTAGGTTCTTCTAAGGAAGTTTTCAACAAATTCTTGCTTTAAACTCTCCATTAGGCACTTCCAATTATAATTTCAAGATATATTAAGATGATTTCAGCCAGAGTTTTATTTGTTGTCTTTTTAAATTGTTACCTTAACATATGCCGAGGTTGTATTTGGTTCTTCGCAGTAATTAAGTATTATGCTCGCGCTACAATTATTCTATTATAAATATCTTGTAATCTTTGATATGGATCACTAGTTTAATATTAGAGTGCAAGAATTGCTGAAAAATATGTTGATTATTATCTTGAGTGCAGAAAATTCTGTTGGACCAAAGTGGAGACTTAACTGATATGCTGCATATATAAAGGTTTTCAAGGAAGTTTGAGTTTATTATGGCTATGTTCCAAATCAAAAATATATGTAACTTAGACATGTCAATCTGTAATATTAAACTTAGACAAATATCATCACATAGCATGAGATTCTAAACTTAGACAAGTTTTCGTATTTGTCTTTCTTTAATTGCCCATGTTTTCTGATCAAAGCCCACATCGGCTGCAGCATATATGAAAGTAAACTCCTTACTATATAAATAATATGACCTTACATTGTGTTGAACTACGAACCGTCTGATGATCACAAATGGAACTATTCTTTTGCTTTTTACTAAAGAATACAAAACATGAAATTGTGACTTACTGAATTAGTTCTCATTATTTATTTTTCGGGAAAGAGGGTAAATTATCGAACAAGGAAAGGGATCCAATTACTTCGAAAGAATTGAACGAGGAGCCATATGAGGTGAAAATCTCATGTACGGTTCTGTAGAGTGGCGGTAAGGATGACTTATTTGTCAACTTTTCCACTATTACCCCTGAAAAACCAAACTCTGCCTTACATAAAGTTGCCAGAGTACGCCTAACCTCTGGATTTGAAATCCAGGGCCGGTTTTGGGCCAGGGCAGGCAGGGCTAGAGCCCAGTGCCTCCAAATTTTGGGGGCCTCAATTTTTTTCCAGGCCCATCAAGTTAATAGTATAGTCAAGTATTGTTTTTGCGAATTTCTAAAACAAAATGAATGTTGCCCTAGATGGTATGAGTTCGACTCCCATCTGATAACTTTTATGCTTTTGTTTGTTTTTATTTTGTTGTAATCCATTTCTTTTGGGTACATTTATTGTAATCCATTTATAAATTATAATGAACATTTCATTAACTATTTTTAAAATTGTGTAACAAAAAAACACTATTTTTAAAATTGTTTCCTTTTTTAACATGGTGAGTTTTTTTTTTTAAAAAAAATCACTATAATTTATAAATAACTTCACCACTTTATATTTTTTTTTAAAAAAAAACTACATTTTATTATTTCTTTGAAAATACAGAATTAATTTATAAAATTAAGTTGCAATTTTTATTGTGGAATGACCTTATCTTTATGTTAGTTACACGGATAAATGACTATTTTTGATGTTGTTGATACTATTTATAATTTAAATAAATAATATTCTTTTTAATTTTATTTTTTATTATGGGTCCATTTTTATTATTTGTCCTGAGCCTCCAACATCTTGGAACCGTCCGTGTTGAAATCACTGCTTATATACTTGGTATTGGCCATAATTTACAACACACTGATAGAGGTATACCCATATTTTTGAAAGTGTTCTCTAAATAGAGAGCACTGCATTGATAGTTAAAATTTTGAAATCAAATGTTTTTAATGAAATGCAATTTTTTAATTGTTTTGAATTATATTACTAGGCTATATCTTGAAATATTGAATTTATTTGTTAAGCTTTGGATTAAATTAATCATAAACTGTTTAAAATGAAGAAATTATATATAATCATTTGTCATGGATCTAAGATGAAAATATACATTTTCCCTAAAAAAAGATGAAATCTTGAATCAAGAAATCAAATGTCATACTGAGCTAATAGGTCAATAGACAAGTTGCTGATATGGTGATGAAATCTTTGACCTGTTAGCTTAGCTCAATTAAGATGTCTATGCAACTCTTCTTACATTATGCTGAGAAAGTATCAAAGCAACTATCAGCAAAGAAAGTATCATAAAAAAAACACAGCTTCTGGCAAAACCGAATCATTTGGAGCATAAAAGGCTCCTGGCTGTGAAGCATTAGCTCCAATGTCACATAACAAACATAAATTAATACTAACAACTACAGTAAGTAATTGAATGCATTTATAAGTTATTTCAGATTTTGATTCAATTTGAACCATAATTAGTTGCAAAGTGATTTACATGATGGAAGTTAAGCGATCATCCACTTGGACAAAGAGTAGAAAATTACATTTTTATCCAAAACTTTAAAGAATTACGTGACCTTTCTTATTTATACGTTGTTCAACATTCTTTTTTGTGTCCAATGTGAGATTTCTAACTCTCACCTGCTACACAATAATCCTCACTTCAAACTATATATTTATGACCCCTTACTTTCCATCCAATGCCCCCAATTGGATTTGGGAGATGGGATATCTTTTCATTCATAAAAAAGATTATGAAGTCGCTTATGTTGATTTGAGCACCCAAATAATTGAGGAGGTTGGCATTACTGGTGAGTTATTTTATTTGCGGTCTTTACAAGGAAAGGAAAGCCTTCTTTCGATTGGAGGATCAAGTAACTAGTTAATTGTAAACTAGTTATAGACGACTGAAGAAATTATGGATAATCTAAGAGCATTTTTGGCTGTTTACTTTTGGAGTGTGTGTGTGCGCGAATGATATAAGAGCACTTTTGGCAATCAAGTTAGCCACCATACGTTAAAAAGTAACTAAAGTCTTGTTCAAAAAAAAGTAACTAAAGTTGGATAGAATTGAACAATGTATAAAGAATTTGAAAAAGGAAAGGCAAAGAAAAATAGAAGAACTATATCTTAAGCCAAATCAGGCTGAAGCAAATATTTGTAAATAATACAGATACAAAAATTCCTTCAACTACATCATAGCCTTGTCTAAGCAACTGTAAATTACTGTTCAGATATCTGTAAATAAACCATCTGAGTGTATCCATTAAATACAGAATTGTCAAATTTACCCAAACCAAGCCGCTGGAACAAACCATATCGTCCATCTTCAACAATTGGATTGGGAGCACGAGCAGGATCATATCTAGTTTGATGAGTGAGGGAAGGACCAGCAACTGGTGGGAGTTCCCAATACACATCAAGAATAGATTCAACATACCGGCTATTCTGAAAATGTTGTGCGTAAGATATTGGCTTATTACTGTGATTGAAGTTGTCACGCATGTACCCTCTAACTCCCCACCATACTTCCCCTGGCCCACACAGTTCTTCGATATCAACAGCTTTCTCCCAGAATTGCTTCCTTCTTGACCTGATCCTAGCTTCATCGCTGTCTTTAAAGCAACTGTGTCCCCCACCTTAGATCAACAAAAGAACAAAACAAAAGTCAAATTCCTTTTCCAACAGTTGCATGGAACCATACAAACATTTTCCAACAAATGGATGCTGGACTTTTTATGCCAACATCGCCTATATTTTTGCAACCAAAACCACAATTGATAAAATTTTTAGTATTAAGTAAATCCCTTTTGACATTCGCTGGAACAGATCTCATGTGCAATTCCATATACATTTGTTCCTGCATAATTTCTCTACACATGTAATATGCATAAATATAATCCACAAAATATATGAAAATACAAAACCAGCAAATTAATGAAATGCATTACTACTATTTTGTGGTGGAACAAACATAAGCAGCAACTTGAAAGGTCAAACCCCAGAAATGTAGCAATTTGCTGCCAGCAAAGATAGATTTAGTCACCAGCAAGCAACTGTTTACTAGCATAAGAAATGGTGGTAGATTTGAAAAGTGGCTCACAGCCGTATGGGTCACAACCATTAGGGTTGGTTACGAGCCACTTCAAAAATCTACCACCTTTACTTATGCACTCGATTCCAAGTTTAGGTTCGAAAACACGGACAATTTGGGAGAAACCCATGGATATAATAGTAAACATAGTCGCATCAGCTTCAACCCACAATCCATCACGAACAAATCAAATGATAATCCTCTCTAACTCCTACATTTGTTGTTATGAACTTAACAAATGGAGCAGCTATAGAGAAAATTATGAACAACAAATGTAGGAGTTAGAGAGGATTATCATTTGATTTGGTTTGTTCATGACTGATTCGATGCAAATGCCCCTTCTACCCCAATGATCTTCTGCAACTTTTCGGCAAACGATCCAGTGTTTTTTTGGCCAAGATCTTCACGTGCAAAGAAGAAACAAAGAAGAAGCAAGAAAGAAAATACAAGAAACAAAGGAGGGAGAGTATGAAAAAGCTGCAGTTACACAGCAGTGCGACGGCGGGTTGCAGCAGTAAAAGAGAAGATGCTGCATATGTTTTATTGAGAAGAGGATATTTTAGTTTTAGGGTTTCACAGAAAGAGCTTTTTATAAGCTCAAGTTGGGCTGCCCAACGATGGGCCGAGTATTTCGCTAAAGTCTAACAAGAATGAAAAAAATACTTCGAATAAATGAAATAGATTATATGAATATATAGAATAAATTACTTAAAATAAATATCTAATGCAATTTATTTAGTATTTTGTGTGTCTGTGTATGTAGTAATGGTAATTATTTAATAAATATAAAAAAAAATATTAGAATAGCTCTAGCACTAGCAGTCATCCCGTTACACGTTATACCCCTATATTTCAGTTTTGGGGGTAGCCGCTATTCAGGATGACAAGATAGGTCACAACCCTAACGTTGTTTTTGAATGCATGAAAAACAAGGGAAAAGGTCAAGAAGTGCAAACACAACATTGGTCACAACCCTAAAATCTTCTTATCACATGTCATCTTTACTAAGTTATTGATGTCATATCATAAATATACTTTTTCTTTCCCACTTTCTACCCAATCACACAAAAGGATATAATTTATTTACATTTCTTTCCTTTCACTTTATTTTAAACCAAACAACTAACTCATTTTCTACTCTATTTCTTTCCTCTTACTTTTCTATCCTATGAAGCACAAATGCAGACACACACATGACACAAATACATAGACACCACCGCTAGGACACTGACAAAAGATCTAAATCTAGAGCAGAGATGATCACAAGATATGATGAAGATGTGTATATGCGGGAGGACATGCATATGCATGAACTGCTGATCCGGTTAAAACACTAATATATTACTTCTTAAAGATTTTATTGTCTCCAATCTTTACACGAAAAAACAAACAAACTTAGTTGTGTTATTCTCACTGTAGTCGTGTTGGAGGTGTCAGGTGTGTCAAAGCAAAGGAAAATTTTCATTTCGAGCATACGTGTCAATGTCATATAAGTGTCCAGGTCAAACATGCAGATACGCCTAAACATAGCAGTGTCTAAGCCTCAAAAGTTTTGTCAATCAAACAAATTGCAAGACAAATAAACAGTAGTTTCCATTCCAAGTAACCAAAATGTATTTTTTCTGTCAGATGTAGGGTTTGAACCTTTCAAGTAGCTATATAGACTTATGTTTGTTTCACTACAGACTAGTACTAGTGTTTTTCATCAATTTTCTGGCTTTATATGTTTGATTTTCATTCATTTTTCGTCAATGATATTTATGCATATTTTGTATGCATTTCTCATGGAAACAGAAACAAAATTCAATAAAATAAGATAATTCAATAGCAAAGTGAGAGTTTACACACCTCGTATATAAAATTGATCACATATCTGCCTCAAAGAATAATGGTCACCAGTACCAGTGTCATAGTTATCCTCAAAAACGAGATGCCTGAACCCAGCTTTCAGAGCTTGTTCGATTCTGCTCATTATGACACATACAAAATAACAATTAAAATATGCAGCAGCAATTTCATCATAAGTACTCAACTACTGAATCATGCATCTCGAAGATCTCGTAATTCACCTTTTCAATTCATTTTGATGGTCGTCAAAAAATATAAGAACCCGACTAAGGTCCTTAATCCCATGTTTGCTCATAACTTTTGGCCAATCAACACTTCCAAAATCCACGAAGTCCTTTCCAGCATAATATGTACAGTTACCATCAACATATGCAGGTCCCTTTTTTAGATACTTTTCTGGATGCCTAGGTGAAAGAGAAACAATCCGTGTGTCTGGCATAGCTTGCCGCAACACCCAAGTCGAATGTCCTTTGAAAGCACCACTCTCAATCATCAGATCCGGTTTTAGCCATCTGGCAATGAACCAAAGTCCAAAGCTGTGGTCAAAACCCATCCCATACATGTTGTTTTGGATTGGCCGTGTTTCATATATAGGAACAAACTCTTCTAGCCCCTTGAGCAGATCTTTCGATGTCCATTCTACAGTTTTACCATGTTTCGATCTGCCTTTACCAAGGATAAGATTATAAGTATCCAACAACAAACTATGACTTGACAATTTCAAAATAAAAAACAAAGTTTGAAACAACAGGAAATGAAATTGTCAATCCATTACCACAAATTATTGAATCATTCTCACAAATTATCCATAGTTAAGCAAGTGCAACTTCAAACTCCATCTTTTGAAAGAAATGTGATTAATAAGGAATATAAAATACCACTACAATCAACATTTTACTCTTGACTCAAAAGTCTGATCTAACGGTAAACATACCCGAAAGTAGTAAACAAATACTCCCTCCGGTCTCATATATAAGCAAATTTTCACTTTTTAGATTCATTGAATAATTGATGTATCTGATCACTTTTTAGACCAAATACATCAATTATTCAATAAATCTAAAAAGTGAAAAGTTGTTTATATATGAGACTGGAGGGAGTACTAGTTTAGCTACAAAACACTTGATAAATTTATATTATCTAACAACTCTGAAGCATGAGTACTTCTAAAAGGTGAAATACCCATACCGGGTACGCGTATAGTACTCTTGGTAGTTGGTACTCCTTTTTTTTTTCTTTCTTCTCAATATTCTGTTTTGAGTAAAATATATGCGATTTTCTCATATATTAATAACAATATAATATAGTTCATGCATTTATGCTTCTTTGTTGTTGTAAATCTAACACAAATTTTCACTTTTTAAACTTTTATTGTAATGTTTTCATGTGAACTGAACAACTTAGCCCTCTCATGTTACATTATATAATTAAACTCTCATACTACTTATTGACATACTCTACCTTGATTTGTTCTAAAATACCGAATTCCGTATCCATGCATCATAGTCTAACAATAATACACCCAAATTTCCCCCTTAAAATAGTAGCTAAATGTAACTTGTTTAACTTTGATTACTTAACTTACATACATAGATTCCTAAAGCTATTCACCAGAATTCAAATCAGCCAATTATACAATAAGAGAAGAAATTTGATTCCATTAAGAATCAGGATCTGGAAACTAAATAATAAATTGAATATTAAAATTTCACCCAAAAAAAAAAAATTCAAATTTTAATGATTTATCATTCCAATCAAGAAGCATTTGAATTTGATTTTCCATAGACAACAAAATCTCAACTCCTAAACTACAAAATTAAGTATTTTTCCTCTTGATCCAAACAAAACCTAAAAATAGGATCTTCAAATTTCCAAAACAAGAAAATGAAATAACAATGAGATCAGATCAGCGCAAAGAGACTTACAGCAGGGCACACCAAGGGTTCCAAAATCGGAATCAAGACCATCGAGACCGAAAAAAGCAGCACGAGATGCAGGTTTATAGAAAGAGGAAGATGAGATGCAAACGAATTTACGAGAGGTGTAGAAGAAAGAGAGAGCTAAGAGAAGAATCAATGCAATGGCGATACAAGGAACGTATTGAGAAGTTCGGAAGAGATTTGAAGCTCTGTTTGTGAAGCGAAAGAGAATGTGTTGTTGTTTTTTAGTTTTGGATTCGTCGAAGTTTATTGCGTCGGCGTCGGATTGTGAGTTGCCGCGACGAGAGGAGAGTGTTCGTTCTAACATGGACATGGTGGTGGTGGTGGTGGTGGTGGACGGTGGTGAGTGGTGGTGGTTGTTTGGTTCGGAGTGTGTCCGAGTGAATGTGATAGTTTTGAAGATGATGATGACATTCGGTTTTATTGTTATTTTTTGTTTGTTTTTTTAACTTTTGCTGTTTTTTATCCTAAATTTTGTTTGTTGGTTTTTTTTTTTCTTTCATTTTTCTGTTACTTATTTGTTTCTATAATTAGGGGGGAAATTAATGTGATTCATATTAAGTTCTTAACCATGTATGTACAATGCTTAGAGTAGAAAGAAGAAGAAAAAAAAAACAAATTTACTTAGAAATAAATAACAATAAGAATTATATATAATGACTATAAATTTCACCGTTAAAATAGATAAGTGTAATGTCTAATATTCAAACCCTACTCCTAAATTACAATGTCTCAATCAATTTAGCTAGCTTACCGGAACTGTACCAGATTCTTTCTAACTCTCTCTACATTAACTATAAATACAACTATAAAGATAATACATTTTTTTTAGCTTAAATGGTTAATGAGTTCTCTCTAGAACTAATTGTTTCAAAGAATCATGTTCGATTTTTAGTAAGAACAATTCTTGAATAGACTTTTTTTTTGTCAAAATTCTTGAATAGACTTTATTGACCTTGTAACCGAACTCTAAATTATCGGAGGTACCTTCTTCTGAGAATCAAATAGTTAAAAAAAAAAATGAGAGTCATAAAATTATTCTATAGCGTAGGCACTTCTTAAACACCGTGCTAGTACAATTTTTCGATTAAAATTATAAAGGACAATAAAGTAAATTTAATTCTTGTTTTACATCAAATCAAAAAAATTAACTATACTTAACCGATTTTTTTAAACACTACAAACTTTTAATATGATCAAATGTACAATTTTTAGTGTGGATATCAATCTCCAGCGAGATACCATATGGTAAGGTAACCAACACAAATTGGCTAATAGAGGCACTTTACTCCTTGGTTTGATTATCCACCAAAAACTCCTAGGTTTGATTCTCGCATAGTTAAAAAATGTGTTGGCTAACCTTTTAGTGTGAGGACACTAGTAAAATACCAACCAATAGTCATAAATAAAATAGAGTCATGTTACGAGCAGAGATTAATCTTACTTTTTTAATGTGAGAACACACTCATAAAATACCAACCAATGGTCATAAATAAAATAGAGTCACGTTAACGAGCGTCGTAAGAATATTATTTGAAAAATCTATAAAAATAGTTTGTGTTGAAAATATAAGTTAAATATTGGTCAAAATAAAAAATATATATTTTTAATACAAAAAAACTAAATTTTTATATAAAAATTATTTTCACTATATAAAAATATTGTCTTAAAATTTTAAATGAAAGTGAAATGTGATTTATGTTACTCCATTTATGTTACTACATTTTTTATATAAAAATTTTAAATTTCTTAGGCCACTATTGTCTGTTTTCATTACTTTTATTTGCTTTGGACTACTCTTAAAATACACTATTGTAAGGAAAAGAAGAAAGCATCTTCATAAAAAAATTAGCGGGTAGCAACTTACAGAATAGAAGTATTGCTTCTAATATAAGCCTATGTATTGAATAATACATGTTCTTCTTGATGTTATGCACCATTCAATTAATACTTACACATTTGTTTGACTTTTTTCATATAATATAAACTTGTATTTTATTTAAATGGAACAGTATTGGAGAGGTTCTATATGATTATATGAATACCTTAAAAGACACATAGCTGTAATTTATTCCTTATTTAACAAACAAGGAACCAGAACAATCCTCATTGAAGGCAAGAATAGATTAATGAGCATATATATTTTGTGGTGTATTTTTAAATTCTTATACATAGTATAAGATGAAAAGTATGTGACAAATTAATATACATATAAAACTAGCATAACTCTATGTATCATATATATGCATGCTTATACTATACCCTCCTCCAATGGTGTGTCTAGGGGCTATGTTTGGATGCAAACGTTCTAATTCCATTGGAGGCTATCTTCTATCAACTTTGGTTACCATATTAATTCTTTGCATTTTGCGTTTACTATGTTATGGCTTTTTTCGGTTACTAAAGAGAAAAGATTCTTGTATTGGTGTACAGCAAAATGATAGCTTACAAATACAATCAGAAAATACAAGGCAAGCTCTCTCATAATCATAATCCTATAATGGTAAGAGGAGTGCTAGCAACACACTCCAATAACAAACACACTCTAACACACTCTTTTTTATTGGTTAAAATTTATGTGGGTCCCATAAAAGTTATATGGGTCCACATTTTTTTATGGGACCCATGTGAATTTCAACCAATAAAAAAGAGTGTGTTGGAGTGTGTTTGTTAAAGAGTGTGTTGCTAGCATTATTCATAATGGTAATAAGGGATTGTTTGGAATAAAAGCTTATTTGAGCTTATCTAGTAGCATAGGCACTTGAGAACTTGTGTATACAAATTATTACTTTTTTTTTTCGACAAAGCAAATTATTTACATGTTAATAAGCTATTTTTTGGCTTATTTTCATAAGTTCTATAAGATAGTTTATAGCTTACTCAAAAACGATCTGACTTTATTTTATCTTCTATAAGATTAGTTTATAGCTTAGCCATAAACGCTTGTGTTATAAGCTGCAAATTAAGTTGTTTATCTAAACAATACCTAATTCATTGAGTAAAAGCTTTTCTTGCTCTATTTTTTTTTTCCAAGTATAATTTTCTTGATGACGGATTTTGATATTAATAAATTACTTGATTCACACCGAGAGTTTGGTCTATCAGAAGAGGCTAGACTCTCCGAACGTGGCAAACCAAGGTTCGAAATTCGGGTAAGAGAGATATCCACATTTAGTGTCTGACAGTGTCTCGAATAAAATTACTTCCGGTAGAATGTAATGAAAACCAAAAAGAAAGAAGAAAATTACTTGATCCACTTCTCTCAATTAGTCCAAAATTTATAGTGCTCATACTTGTTTCCAGCTTGAGACATTACTCTCATTGAAATTCTTTGTATGAGTGACACGCCAAAGCTTCAAGACACCATCTAAGCTTCCGGTAGAAACAGTACAACAATCTTCATTATCATCATCATTAACCAAACATCCTCCTAAAAAAGCTGCTACACATCTAATTGGTCCTCTATGACCAACCAAAACAGCTAAACAAACATGTTGTCCATCTTGTTCTCTACTCCAAACTCTGCTAGTTGAATCAGCTGAACCACTAACTACATATTTAGCAACACTAGTTAAACACAAAACAGCATGTGTATGTCCTTGAATTGATCCACCATATTGTAATTGTCCTACAAACCAACCCTTTAACCAATAATGTATGTAACCATCTGTGCATCCGCCGTATAAAATTCCTCCATCATTATTGCTTAGTGTTAAGGCTTTTACAGGTGAATATTTTGCATGAAGTGTTACTGTTAGAGAATGAGGTTGATCATGGCTACAAAAATTTCGACGCCAAACTTTGATTGTTGCGTCGTCTGAGGCAGTGTAGAGAACGCCGTCATCAGATACAATTATAGCATTGATTGGATCAGGGTGTGCTTTGATTGTTTCTATGCATTTGAGGTCTGAGATTCTCCATACTTTTACTGTTTTGTCAAGAGATGCAGTGTATATAATGTCTTCTGCTGTGTTAATTGCCATTGATGTTATTAGTCTCTTATGCTTCATCTGCTGAGTGATGGCACAAAGCAAACAATCAATCATAATCTAGATCATTAAAAACATTTGACTTCGATCATAACTATTTCTAAAGTCACATATACGATTGAATGTAATTTATCGACAGTTAAAACTTTTTTACGCTGACAGTGTATCAGAATTAAACTCGTAGATAAAATGTTACAGCTAAGGAGGCAATTAACGTAGTATACTTACCGTCTTGTCTTTTCCTGCAATGTAGCTACGAACATAGCCTAGTGTCTTAGGAATAGTAGCAGATCGAACATGCTTCAAAACCTTATTATTATCCCAAATTGTCGTCCATACTCGAATCTTTCCATCGCCATAAGCTGCATAAACAGTGTCGTTGGAAACCTCGATCGCAACAACCTTTGAAGCTTTAGTCTTCAATTGTCCACATTCAGTGAACTCAGGTAGCTTCCAACACCTTACAACATTGGAATCAGAACCAGTGTAGAGTAAACCACGTGATGATAAAGCTACGCAAATGATTTGTCCATCGTTTCGTAGGACAGAAGAGGCACAATGGTAGGTTGTTTGTAGAGACTCAGAATCAGTGAGTTTAGTGGGAAAACAGTGATGATGAGGAGAGGAAATTGGAGAGTTTTGAAGACTGCGAGATAAAGTAGGACATGAGAGTTTTGAGAAAGGTGTTTCTTTTGTAGAATGGCTTCTAAAGATGTTGCTGTTGATGTTGTTATGAACTGTGGTTGATGATGTAAAAGCAAAATCAGGTGAGTCCATATTGATTTTGTAAATTTGTGTTTGTCTTTTCAAAAGAAAGATGATTTCATTATGATGAGTTGTGGATTATGAATTATGAAGTTTGGTGTAATAGGGTTGTGAAATATAATGGTGGTAGATGTTTGCTATAACTTTGTTTAATAGCTGAACTGTATTATAGAAAATAAGATGCATATGCAGTGCAGTGCAGTACAGTACAGTGTATTGGTTGCATGTTTTTACAAATTACAACTGTTCTCTGAGCCAGTGTTTATGATTATGGGGACACACAAAAAAAGATAACTCTTACAACTTAGCCTAAGTTTAATTTTTCTAATTTTTTCTTTTTGGTAATAAAAGGTTTAGACGAGTTAGGTCTTCGGAGCTCACTAGATCTAGGGCATACATTAAGGTTCAGAGAGCGTTGATAGAGGTACTTACAGATCATTCACCACTGACAGATGTAATTATAGAGAACGACGTCCTTATGGAGACAGCGGGAGTTGAACTCACGTCCTTGTGAGGCATATGAGTCAACTCCTTACCAACTGTACCAACCTCTCTATTGTTAATTTTTCTATTACACATCACATTTATTACTAGTAACTAGTAATTTTTCTCTTTTTCTAAGTTTTGTATTTTGCTTCTCTACACTTCTCATACCACTTAGTTTAGGGGTATGAGTAAAAAATCTTTTTCTATAGGAGAAAAGCCAAACACTCATCATATATTTGAAAGGTTGGTTATGTTTAGAGAAAAATATAAAATCAAATGAATATAGGGAATCATTTGAGGTAAATATGAATTTCTTTTGAATTAACTGATGAGGACAGATTATTTTTCTAAAATTATTACATCATGGTTAATGAAGTTGATCTTAACCGTTTCCTGAATTATCATATAACATTAATTGCAAGTCTATTAATGGAACTCCTTCAAGTTTCAATCATAAAAGTAGCTCACCAAATAGTCTGAAATTTAGTGTCTCTTTGGATTTCTGTTGTGATTTTGTTTCTAGTGTCACCAAATGTGCTTTCATTTCTTTCAATGCATCTAACCAAAAAAAAATGATTGTATGTGACATCAATCCACCAATTCGTCCTGTTTAAGCCGTAAAAAAAACCGGTCAAATGGATCGAGTGATCGATCCTTTTTTTCTTTTGTATATAATATTGGTATCATTTTCAGATCAAAATTTTTAATATATCTGTATAAGGATTGATAAACTTTATATACACTCATGTTCCATGGTGGTCACCTAGTCAAGAACAAATAAACAATTCTAGAATGAGCCTCTTTGTCACACAAAGAACTGGTACACAGAAAAATAAATAGAAATGGGAGTCATAGCACATTATTTTAAGATCCCTGGATTTCTGTTCCAAGACAAGTAGGATGGATCTCCAAGAGGTCTGCAAATAGAGAAATATAGCAATGTTAGCTCACAGGTACATTAGAAATAAGAAAAAATATTCATCAGTTTTTCTCTACTATGTAGCCATATGAATTTCCTAACATAAAATTTGAGGTTAAATTGCACTTTTGGTCCCCTAACTTTTACAAACTTGCGATTTTGACCCCATAACTTCCATAATAGCCCTTTTGGCCTTCTAACTTTCAAAACATGCGATTTTCGCCCCCAGACTTTAGCCGCTTTTGCAAAAAGATGGCCCCACTGATTTTGGCCAAGTCAATGCACACGTTACAAGTGACTCACATGCCACATCAGCCTGGCTTGCCACATATGCTGAGGTGGCATGTGAGTCATTGTCCACATGGCAAGACATGGGCTAAAAGTGCAATTTAGCCTAAATTTAATTAGAACTTATGTCAATTTCAACCAATTGAAAAATGCGTATTCAAATGTGAGTGTCACAAAATGTGCCGCTAGCATTTCGCATCTCATATAATATGGCTTGATGATTCCAAATGTAATATCATGATATTCTATCATAAAAAATAAATGTAGAACCATAAAGGTGTATATGATGAGCACAATATTTCATTTGATTACCTTGGCTTGATGACATACAGAAGAATGAATCCTATGGCACAGAACAAGGATAGGCCACCAACAACAAGGTATGCCATCCCTAAGAAGGGATTTTTCCCACCAATCCAAGTAGTTGTTGATAGAACTAGATTCTTTTTACCTCCAAATTCATATGTGTTATAATTGTTCTGTATTACTATTTCGATCTCATTATTAGCTTCAAGATCAGTCTCTATCTTCCCATACAGTTTTCGAAAAGTTGGCAGTGCTGCTGTTCGCATCCACACAATGAGATCCTCTTGTTCGCTCAACTGATGCATCGCGACAAGTCATAGGTTAGTTATCATAAAAGCAACTTACTTTTCGGTATAAAAATAGTTAAACATAAACTTATATGATAAATTGTTGTGCTATAAACGCTTAACAAACTGTTTATCCAAACGTGATCTTACAGGTATGCTTTCATCGAGTTTTCCACCTCCAATCAATTCTCCACTCTGAAAATTTTTAGGATAAACATTAGGACCAAATTTAGAACCTCTGTCACTTGACCATGCTATGTTCTTTTTGTTGACAGTTAAATCCTTGTTGTTCATGGAAAATTTGTAGGTGTCATTGAACAGACTCCATGCAATAAGGCCACAAGGAACAATCGGCGCATTTCCTTTTGTTTTGTCTTCTGGAGAACAGTTACTTGTGTCACTCTCAGATGCTTTATTCCACAATTGCTTATCACTTCTACTCTTAACATATCTGCAAGAATTAATCATCCAAAATCATATTAACGGCAACATTAAAAAAATATGCATCAAATCATCAAATAGTGGCTAGCGCCTGGCGGTGCTATAGTGCTACTGCATAACGAAATTTGAACAAGTTGCTATTGTTACACGATACGCTACTTAGTACAAATATTGTGAATATAGCCGCGCTGTAGCACTGTTGCATAGCATAATTTGATCAAACTGTTGTTTTCTGCGATCTGCAATTGACAACACTTAAATTGTGCGTACCTGCGATGATTTTGATAGTAGTTATCAAGTTGATAGTAGATGAAAATAGGAGCTTGCATTTTGTGCTCGACCTGTGAGGTTTACGACTAATTATTTCCAATAAGGTAAAAATGAAAAATGAAACTCTTCTGATACAGAAAAGTGAATTATGAACTAACAGTCCATTTGTGGGTGCAGGTCTTGTTAGTGGTAGCACTTTTAATATATGCAACTGCATTATCAGCATCCGAAGAAGGAAGACACGTGTCGTCGTATCTAAATACAGCTTCCTCCACCTGCATTAGTATGTTGAATTCAGTAACAAAACTTCATTTCATTTCATTCAATGTATATGTATTGTTATGTTACCTTCTCTGATGAAAACAATGAAGCAAGACCAACAGGGATAAAGATGATTCCAATGACAGTAAATGTAGAAATGACCTATGAAAATTACAAAGATGAAAACACTGATCAATAATTGTTGCAACATTAAAAAGACAAACCAGAAACAACACCTTAAACTGTAGTAAAAGTTAGTGCATGTTTGGTTTGACGGTGATTTTGACAGAATTATGGTGGATTATCACGATTTTGACAAAACCTACATTTTGTAGCTTCAACAAAATCAAGGTCACAGCGTAATTTTGTCAAACTCACCTCGATTCCAAACACGCACTAATTAAATGAGTAATGTTGCATTGCATGCATGTTATACCCATCCAGGTGTTAGAATCGGTTTCCATGCAGGAAGTTCTTGTTGCGAGAATCTTGAATCTACAATTAAAAAAATAAATTAGGAACAATAATAATATAATAATAATAATAATAATAATAATAATAATAATAATGTAACACAACTTTGTACATGAAACAGCCTTAATTTCCTAAGATTTCAATTCCACGAATCATAAAAAACAAATGATACCCCCGACCCCCGAACCAGATTAGGCGGTCCAGTGGACCGGACCAGATTGGTGGTGAAAACATAAAAAAATGATTTTATTTATAATTTTATGATTGGAATAATGAATCATTGTTTGAATCAACATCATAGGAAGAAAAACAAATAAAACAAGACATGTTATCATACATATATATATATATATATATATATATATATATATATGTAATGTAACATATTTTGAAGTGCAAATGAATGAATTAAAACATACATACATTTTGGTTTCTTGGATGTTTTCTTAGAATTAGGAGGAGATTGTCCTTCTTTGCCACCGACTGGAGACATGTCCATCATGGTTACTCTCTCTCTCTCTCTCTCTCTCTCACTTTGTTCTAAATAATAATCAAAGGATAATTAATTAAGTTACATCAATAATCAAGAGATAGAGAATTAATTAAAAAACTGTAATGAAGTGGTTAAGGGAATTGAAGAGTGTGTGTACGTACGTAAGTAATTCAGTTTGTTTGTTTGCTTTATCAAACGTTGGAATTGGAGAACCGTTCAATGTGATTGTTTAATATTGGACCATTTCATTTCACCACCGCAACTATCGCTCTTACTAACTATTTCCAGAGATTTATATTAGTTTTGTTTATATTTTAATATATTATATTAGATCTCTTATGTATGTCAAAAAAAATAAAAATATTAGTTCTCTTATAATATTTTATAAGTTTGAAAAAATGCGTCATATTTTATTTTAATAGTGTAGTTGTATAAGATCTAAGCATATATAGTCACACGTCGCTTTGATTTTTATTTTTCATGTATTTCTTTTTTTTTTTTTTTTTCAATAAGAGTTGGAGGCATGCATACATACAATACCTTTTTTTTTATCATGTGATTTCGTTTTTTGAAAATTACGTATCGAATAGGTTTAGTCCCTTCTATGCAGTTTAACGTACCAAGTAGTTTTTCTACTTACTTCCCTCTCGTTCTTTTGAAGTTTCTTCTCACATATTCACTTTGGTGTGAAATTTTATCAAGACTTTATTAGTCCCTATTTTTTAGTCTATTGTTTGGTTTAATTTTTTTTTGCTTGGTCATAGTAGAATAATTTTTTCAACACCCTCCACATGTTTAATAGTACAAAGATTAAGAAATATTATTCTTCTTTTTTTAGTTTGCATGATATTAGAAGAATTTAACATTCAACATGCATGTCATCTTATTCTTACAATTATCTCACTATTTACCCACCCATAACTATAATATTTACCTCTTAAAATATTAAATATTATGTTTAGAGAGTAATTTAAATAACAAAATAGATAAATATAATATAGTAACATATTATTTTACTTACCATTGGCTAAATAAGAAATAGAGAAACTTTGCAACCACACATAAAATATTTAAAAATCATAGTTACGATAAATATATATATATATATATATATATATATATATATATATATATATATATATATATATATATATATATATATGGGGTTTTCTAACTTAGACCCTAGTTAGGTCTAAGTTAGCAAGGTGCACCTTTTGAGTTGGACCAAAATACCCATTCTTTTAATTTTTGAAAGAATAGAGCAACAGGGGCATTTCTGTAATTTTATATAAAAAAAAAATAACAACACGCGCCCCACCTTCTTAAACAATTAATAGACGTGGATCCAGTGTCGCGCGCGTACGGAAGGACCATGGTTACAGACCGTTGATTTCCATCAGACAGCCAAGATGTGATCTCATTAAGACTGTCTGATCAATCAGACAGCCCAGATCATCCTGATCTATCTGATCATCTTGTCTGCGCCACACTAGATTATATGCTGGAGAGAGAAAATTTTGCTTTTGAAAAAGGCAGCCACGTGTCAGCATATGAATGGGTCTGCGTGATTTTTTTCATTTTATACTTTAAACTCGATTATTTCGTCGTAAATTAATTTTTTATTTTTTATTTTTTATACCAAAATTCATAATTTTTTTTTCTCTACAAATAGAGATTTGGTTCGTTTGATTTGGACACCGAAAAAAAAAACGCAATTTTTCACTACTTTAAACTCGATTATTTCGTCGTAAATTAATTTTTTATTTTTTATACCAAAATTCATAATATTTTTTTTCCTACAAATAGAGACTTGGTTCGTTTGATTTGGACATCGAAATCCTTCTGAAACCATTTATATGGTAGAATGGTTTCAGAGAGTTGTAATCTGAAACCATTTTGCTGGTAAAATGGTTTCAGAAGCAAATAACTAATAATCAACTTACTGAAACCATTTTACCAGCAAAATGGTTTCAGATTACAACTCTCTGAAACCATTCTACCAGATAAATGGTTTCAGAAGCAAACACAATTAATAAATTACTCACTGAAACCATTTTGCTGGTAGAATGGTTTCAGTAAGTTGATTATTAGTTATTTGCTTCTGAAACCATTTAGCTTGTAGAATGGTTTCAGAGAGTTGTAATCTGAAACCATTTTGCTGGTAAAATGGTTTCAGAAGCAAATAACTAATAATCAACTTACTGAAACCATTTTACCAGCAAAATGGTTTCAGATTACAACTCTCTGAAACCATTCTACCAGATAAATGGTTTCAGAAGCAAACACAATTAATAAATTACTCACTGAAACCATTTTGCTGGTAGAATGGTTTCAGTAAGTTGATTATTAGTTATTTGCTTCTGAAACCATTTAGCTTGTAGAATGGTTGCACATAGTTGTATTCTGAAACCATTTTACTGGTAGAATGGTTTCAGTGAGTAATTTATTAATTGTGTTTGCTTCTGAAACCATTTATCTGGTAGAATGGTTTCAGAGAGTTGTAATCTGAAACCATTTTGCTGGTAAAATGGTTTCAGTAAGTTGATTATTAGTTATTTGCTTCTGAAACCATTTAGCTTGTAGAATGGTTGCACATAGTTGTATTCTGAAACCATTTTACTGGTAGAATGGTTTCAGTGAGTTGATGTAAGGTAGTGAAAAATGAGATTAAGTTAGTGAAAAATTGGGTTTTTTTTTCTGTGTCCAAATCAAACGAACCAAGTCTCTATTTGTAGAGAAAAAAAAATTATGAATTTTGGTATAAAAAATAAAAAATAAAAAATTAATTTACGACGAGATAATCGAGTTTAAAGTAGTGAAAAATTGCGTTTTTTTTTCGGTGTCCAAATCAAACAAACCAAGTCTCTATTTGTAGAGAAAAAAAAATTATGAATTTTGGTATAAAAATTAAAAAATAAAAAATTAATTTACGACGAAATAATCGAGTTTAAAGTATTAAATGGAAAAAAATTAACGCAGTCAATCATTGTGTGACACGTGGCCTGCCTTTTCAAAAAGCTTTTTCTCTCCGCGTCATCCTGTCCACCACGCGCACCTGTCGGCGCGTGTCATGCACGCGCGTGATTTTTGTCAAATGAGAAGCTGCCACGTGTCCTGGGGGGGGGAAAAAGAAGTGGGGGCGCGTGTACTGTTGCATAAAATTACAGAAATGCCCCTGTTGCTCTATTCTTCCAAAAAATTAAAAAATGGGTATTTTTGTCCAACTCAAAAGGTGCACCTTGCTAATTTAGACCCAACTGGGTCTAAGTTAGCAGCCCCCTATATATATATATATAGGTTTGCACAATATTGAGTAGTAGACGCATTTCACTATGTTGATGTTGATAAATTGAGGAATATGAATACACAAAGTGCACGATGCACTTGTAAAATGCAGATAAGTGCATAGGATGTTACATGTTAATTTATATAGGTTATTAAGCAAAAATATATTTACTCTTGGAAATGTTTTTCCTCAAAGAGTGCTGTAATTATTTTGGGAGAAAAACAAATGCATATATCTAGATTCAAAATTAGTGGATATTTAAAGATCAATAATACTCTAAAAAAAGCTAAATAATACTCCATAATTATATAAATTGTAGTTACCCTCTTCATCTCTAAAATTGTAACGACTCTCTCACTTTATTTCTTTTAGAGTACTTGACCACAAAGATTAAGAAATAATTAATTTAAAAATGCATAGACTGATATATTTTTGCTTTCCTCTTTCTTTTTTTTTCCACAATTATTTTCCTCATATTTTGCATACTAATTTCTTACACTTAAAAAATATTCTTAAAAAACAAATAACGACCGATGTTCCACTAAGATGTTACCCTTATTAAAACTTACGTTGCACTACATCCATTTTATGGTATGAAAGATAATGGATTATCTCTCATCACCCATTCATTTCCCTTTTCATTACCTTGGTGCAATAGAGTTATAAAATTTCTAAAATATAGGTGGCATATATAGTTGGGATGCTGCATATAGCCTCATATGACGATCTTAATTTAAAAAAATAAAATTATATTTATTGATACTTGTAATTCATTAACTGTAAACATTTTTTTCAATATACCTGTGTTCATTTATCTATTGTTACTTTTATTGTAAACTTAATTATTGTACATTCTTTTATTCTTTTGTTACTTTTATATTCATTTATTCTTTAATAATGTCATTAAGGGAAAACATGATTGATTACTCGTGTTCGGAATGTGAGGAAGATTTGAATGAGAATTTAGGTGAGTTTTGTCAATCCCTTAAATAATTTCCTAACTTATCAGCTACACTCAAAACAATGTCAACAAGTAAGTAGATCACCTTTTACCAACTTTTTTATCTATTGTGTTTTTAAATTTACATATTTTGTTTTTATATATGAACACATAGATGAAGACATATGGTTTTATGGACAACCTCACCGTTAACACTAATATTCATTGCAATTTCATGTTTTTCAATCGTTACCAGTGTTATGAAGAATGATATGTTGCTGATTGGAGAAGGGTATAGCAATAGCAATTTTGGAGAAACCAACAAGGCAGACATTAGCATTGATCCCAAAGAAAGGTCCAAACCTCTAAGGTCAATGATGGAAGATAGAATATTTAGGAAAAACTAAAATTAACATGCAGGCACAATTAAAGCTCTTTAAAATAGTTAATAATTAGAAATGTTTAGTACTACCAAAATATGAACAAGGCCTGGAGGAAGAAAGAAAAGCTAAGTTAGGCTGTGTAAGAGGATCAAAATTCAAAAAAAGTGCTTATACGCGTCAAAATGCAAGCTCATTTTTATGTTGAAAAAATGCTCAATAATACCATTACCATAACCGAGGTTGAATAAATAACTTAATTGCTATGTTTCTCTCCAATCACAAGTATGCAACTATTGCATTTTGTGTAGCAGAAGATCTTTGGCAGCTTATAACTAAACTAAATAATCCTTTATAATTTCTGACTATACCTAGTGTAACTTAACTTCCTTTTGACCAATTAATGTCAATAAACAAAATCTTGAAATAGATCATTTAGATCCAAGTCCTTTTTAATGGGACAATCAAAATATTGATGATATCAAAATAAGACAGATAGATATGATTCCATTCAGAAAACAGCAGTTTATTTAATTTCTGTCTATGCATCACTGCATTAGCATTTGAAAAGAAAAGACGGCACATGAGAATCAATAACTCACGATTTTCGCCATCAAATCAGAATTTAGCATACAAATATCGAGAAAACTGATATGCATGTGCGGATCTAATTGAATCATAAACATGTTTTCTAAAAAGAAAAAAGAATAGGGAAGTACTTGCTAAATCATTTAAGGATAATTTTTCATTAACTTGTCCACAAGACAAATTCGGTGTCCTTCTTAGCACATAATTCATCAAACCATCAAATACAGTTATACAACAGTTGCATGGTAGACGCAAATGTAGAGCAGGCACATAGTTCATAATTCATAGTTTAAACCACCAAATCAACAATTGCATAGTAGAAGCTAAGGAAACAACAGACACGATAGAGACACTACTGCTTACATTACATATCATATTTGTTATCAATAAACTGAAGTTGACATTTTGCGGAGGCCCTTGGATATGAGGATAATTCCATCTCGATTTCATGTTGCTCCTTATCACCCCATATTGATATTGTCATGGTTTCTAAAACTCCCGCATTATTTAGAATATGTCTTGCTAACATCATGTCATGTTCTAGGTCAAGAAATGCAAAGTCCCGAATAATGCAAGTTCGAAGATTTGATGAAAAGCATTGTGGAACGGACTTTTGGGGCAACCAACTTCCTTGTTCGGCTTCAAAGTTCGTATCCCACTCAGTTTGTGTCTTCTGTTAATAATTCACAAAATAAAATTAAACATGGATGTATGTTAAGATAAGATAAACTAAATACAAATTATCAACACTTAACAAACCTGGTAAATGACAAGATTTTGAAGTTTAGGGCAGTAGTGGAGCAACTTTAGTACCAAATCCGAAATATTGTTGATCACCAAGTGGGTCAAATTATGAAAGATAGGAAGTTCATGAAACTCCATCCTCATTTGAAATCGCAGAAACTCCAAATTAGAGACTGCTTTAATCGGGAAACACGGACAGTCGGTGATATCTGCTCTAATCAACTTGCTTAAGTACAACCTTTCAGCAGCTGGATAGTCCACCTTCCACGACAAGAAAACTATATTGCATAACTTTATATCCTCAAGAACTGGACATCCAGCAAGAAGCAAAATGAAAACTTGATGATCATAGAAATTAATATTTTTCAAATTAAGGGTTTTGAGTGAGGGAAATCCAAATCCACTGCAAGACACAGCAAAGCCATCTACACTAAACCAACTAAGGTTTAGAACAACTAAAGTTTTGCAACTAAAGACAATATTGGGAAATCTGGGCCGTTCATAAAAACAGTTAGCAGCATTGAGCAAATTGAAATGAAGATCGAGATAGTTCAGTTGGCGTTGAACGATGAAATTAAGCCATATGATGAGATTGGGAATGATAAGAGATTTAGCATTATCAAGTTTAGCATATGCAATGTCAAGGTGGAAAGTGTTGATACCGGCATTGGCGACTCGAGAAGCTATGACGGAGTGGAGGAAGCGATTGAAGAGGTGAATGGATACAATGTCTGGTAATTTGATGTTGCTGAAGTTGAGAAGAGGAATAGAACGCCATACATGAATCCACCTTTTGGAAAGAACTCCTGTTCTAACGGCATCTTTGGTTGGGTTGAAAGAGAGAATGCAGTGGAGGATATCATCTGATAAATTGCTTATCCTATCTTCCTCCACCACCATTGTTGTTTTCCACGGCTCGCTCTGTAATGCTATATATACAAAAATCAGTTTTTTAGAGTCATCGCATAGTTAATGTATTTAGTCTATGTTATGGACCAGATGCAATGAATCTAGTGTTACGGAGGATGTACTTGACGGGAAAATGATTTTATGTTGTAACTGTGCCACGCAGTTACCGTTATGAACTGTCTGATCTTATAGACAGTCATAGATTGTTTTACTGTGTGAGTGATCTATACCGTCCGATCTTAAATGAATAGCCCAAATTTGTTACTGCGTGAAATAACATGGATATGTGACAACAGGTAATCCTTATCCGTATGGTTCATGATTTCTCTTCTTTGTTACTTTCACAAATAAGGAAGATCATTAAGACTATGCAATGAATCTAGTGTTACAGAGGGTTTACTTGACGGGAAAAGAATTTCTTGTTGTAACTGTGCGACGTAGTTACATCTATGAACCGTCCGATCGGATAGACAGCCTAGATTGTTTTACTGTGTGAGTGATCTAAATTGTCCGATCTTAAATGAATAGCTTAGATTTATTACTGCGTGAAACATCATGAATATGTGAAAGCAGGTAATCCTGATTCATACTTGACATGGGTCATGATTTTTCTTCTTTGTTACTTTCACAAATAAGGAAGATCATTAAGACTATGCAATGAATCTAGTGTTACAGAGGGTGTACTTGACGAGAAAAGGATTTCCTGTTGTAATTGTGCGACGCAGTTACAGCTATGAACCGTCCGATCGGATAGACAGCCTAGGTTGTTTTACTATGCGAGAGATCTAAATTGTCTGATCTTAAATGAATAGCTCGAATTTATTACTGCGTTAAACAACATGAATTTGTGACAGCAGGTAATCCTGATTCGTACTTGACGTGGGTCATGATTTTTCTTCTTTGTTACTTTCACAAATAAGGAAGATCATTAAGACTATGCAATGAATAGCTTAGATTTATTACTGCGTGAAACATCATGAATATGTGACAGCAGGTAATCCTAATCCATACTTGACGTGAGTCATGATTTTTCTTCTTTGTTACTTTCACAAATAAGGAAGATCATTAAGACTATGCAATGAATCTACGGTTACACAGGATGTACTTGACGAGAAAAGGATTTCCTGTTGTAACTGTGCGACGCAGTTACAGTTATGAACCGTCCGATCTGATAGACAACCTAATTTGTTTTATTGTGTGAGTGATCTAAATTGTCCGATCTTAAATGAATAACTTAGATTTATTACTGCATGAAACATCATGAATATGTGACAGCAGGTAATCCTGATCCATACTTGACGTGAGTCATGATTTTTCTTCTTTGTTACTTTCACAAATAAGGAAGATCAATAAGACTATGCAATGAATAGCTTAGATTTATTATTGCGTGAAACATCATGAATATGTGACAGCAGGTAATCCTAATCCATACTTGACGTGAGTCATAATTTTTCTTCTTTGTTACTTTCACAAATAAGGAAGATCATTAAGACTATGCAATGAATCTAGTGTTACACAAGATGTACTTGACGAGAAAAGGATTTTCTGTTGTAACTGTGCGACACAGTTACAACTATGAACCGTCTGATTTGATAGACAGCCTAAATTGTTTTATTGTGTGAGTGATCTAAATTGTCCGATCTTAAATGAATAACTTAGATTTATTACTGCGTGAAACATCATGAATATGTGACAGGAGGTAATCCTGATCCATACTTGACGTGAGTCATGATTTTTCTACTCTGTTACTTTCACAAATAAGGAAGATCATTAAGACTATGCAATGAATCTAGTGTTACAGAGGGTGTACTTGACGGGAAAAGGATTTCATGTTGTAACTGTGTGACGCAGTTACATCTATGAACCGTCCGATCTGATAGACAACCTAGATTGTTTTACTGTGTGAGTGATCTAAATTGTCCGATCTTAAATGAATAGCTCAAATTTATTACTGCGTGAAACAGCATGAATATGTGACAGGAGGTAATCCTGATCCGTACTTGACGTGGGTCATGATTTCTTATCTTTGTTACTTTCACAAATAAGGAAGATCATTAAGACTATGCAATGAATCTAATGTTACAGAGGGTGTACTTGACGGGAAAAGGATTTCCTACTGTATCTGTGCGATGCAGTTACAACTATGAACCGTCTGATCTGATTGACAACCTAGATTGTTTTATCATGTGAGTGATCTAAATTGTCCGAACTTAAATGAATAGCTCAAATTTATTACTGCGTGAAACAACATGAATATGTGATAGTGGGTAATCCTGATCCGTACTTGACGTGAATCATGATTTCTCTTCTTTGTAGCTTTCACAAATAAGGAAGATCATTAAGGAGTTAGGTTTGTGGTTCATATTGGATCCGATTGTTTAAACTTTAAATTTTTTTGTTATTTTTGAAAATAGATTTAAAATTAAGTGATTTTTTTTTTTTTAAGGGTCTGTTTGGTTCGGGGGTTTTGAAGGGGAGGTGAGGGGAGGGGAGGTAATATTTTAATTTTTTTGTGTTTGGTTCAATTTTTAGGAGGGGATATGAGGGGAGGGGAGGTAAGCAGAATCCCTCCTAAACTCAATTTTTGCTTCCCCCCAAATTGGGGGGATTTGGAGGGGAGGGGAGGGAAGTTTTTTTAAAGTTTATTAAATTGACAAAATTATTCTCAATATATTTTAGAATTCCAATATTATCCTTATTACCATTTTTATTATTAAGTCTTTGTTGTTTGTATTGCCTATACTCCTTGTCTACCTCTGTTTGTACCTGTGGTGTCGTTGTTGCTCATCAAGTATGTATCTGGATCTAATTCTCATTGAGGATAACCAAAATAATATTACAATAGTCAAAGATCCCTATTGTTTCTTGCTTTGTGGAGATGATCTATACTCCCGGTGACGCGGTATTGTCTCATATGCCAAACTAAAACAAAACAAAAGGCAGGACCCTTGATGCAAATGTGGCAACATAAAACTGAATAAACGAACCAGACATGTTACAATTCAAATAAGGAATGTGGTACAGGCAACCTTGCATTACGTAGGAATGTGATCATCTCCATAAAGCTTAAGATAACACTGTTGAATTCACACAAGTTTTATTATTAGAAATAATATTATTTTGTCCCACTACCAAATAATGAGAAGATGGTGACACTTTATGGACCCAACCGAGCTGATGGCGATGAATTATCAGATTTATTATTAGAAATAATATTATTTTGTCCCAATGAAATGATTGAAATGAAAGAGTCAATGAATATGGTTGTTGAGGCACTACGAGAAGGAAATGAAATAATGAGAGAACGTCAAAAATATGATCTGCCTCCAATTTCTGGTGAAGAAACATGGAATTTAATAGAGGGTTGCGGGTGTGAGGCAGCGTCATTGCCTGAGATATATTGTGCTGTCATGAACGATGTTAACAAACTTAGAATGATTCTCCAATTTTCACTTGAAGCACGCAAAGCTGTGATAATGCAACTGGTCTTTGGTTCATCTAATTAATCATCCTATAATGGTGCTATGATGTTTATGAATATTTTATTTGCATTTTAATATGTTTTTAAATATTTGGAACACTTGTTTGAACATTTACGAATATTTTGGAGGTTGTACGATGTACTTTGTTTGAATATTTCCTTCCGTGTTTTATTGAATCAAAGTTTTGGTTTTAATGTCTATGTAGTGAATTTCTTGGTGTGGTAGTGAGTTTCGTGCATGTGATATTTTTTTTCTTTGAAAAGTATGTGTTATTTGTTTTGATGTAATAATAAAGAGATATTAGTTTTAAAAATATGAGTGTTATAAGATTTTAAGGGTAAAAACGTAATTTGCTTTTAAAATACCTCCCCTCCCCTTGTGAACCAAACATATATTTAATTAAAATATCTCACCTCCCCTCCTCTCCCCTCTTTTGAACCAAACACATATGTAATTAAAAAATTTCCCTCCCCTCCCCTCTATAAAAATACCTCACCTCCCCTCCCCCTATTTTGAACCAAACAGACCCTAAATTTCATAAGAAAGTCATTGAGCAGGTGGCGGTGTGTGTGGGTAAGATTTTTTTATCTTTTTATTGAATGAATATTATGGGACAAATCACCATTTTGATCTTCGAAAAAGTAAATGTAGTAGTTCAAAGGTTGGGATTTCGATTTGCTACCATTAAAAATCACACTGTTTTTGCACTATTTCAGATATGAGTCATTAATTACATATTAGACAGTTCAGATTAATTATGTAATAAAATCGGACGACTCTAATCTAAAACAGTGTAAAAATTATGTTAGAAGAAACTACAACATATAATTTGTTTCCCAAAGGGATTTGGATTCTCTACCTTTGATATCTTTAAATTCACCTACATTCAAGCTAAAATTAACTAAGAAAGAGAAAATATTGTATACATGTAACACTTTATAAGTAAAAATGTAGTTTTTAAGTTTATTATATATTTAATATAAAATGAATCTAAAAAGTGCATTTTTTCTTATAAAATTTTACGGAGGAGTATTTGAGTGCATTTATATGTGTTGTCATGACCAAATTACCCTAAAAAAATTTGTCTAATACTTTAAAAAATCCAAATCCTTCGTTTATTCATCATATGTTTTTGGACGCGTTACTAATTGTAATTGTTATGAAACCTTTGAGCTAAAGATTAATTATTATTGCTACAAATCATAAATAAATAAAGATAAATAAAAAGATTAGATATTTTGAAATATTCTAAAGTTGACACATAAGTATAAGTGTACAATGTCATCAGGTTCTTAAAAAAAAAATGTCATCAGGTAACGATATAAGCATAAGAATATTTATGCACGTAAGTTTTTTCAAAAGTAGTGTCTAATGATATAATCTTGCTTCGATTTCTAATGATATAATCTATTGAACATATATATTATGTTGCATTTGTTTCTTTTATTTAAGTCCTATTTTAAGGATTAGCGAAGAGTTAAGAAAAAGAATATAAAAAAAATGTATTAAAGAATATTTGTCTCAATAGAGCAGTTATTTTTTCTTTTAATCTATTAATGCATTACTACTCATTAAATTAATTTAGTGGAGCATAATACGAAATGTTAAGAGAGTTTGGCAAGGTTTTTAATAGAAAATAGAGAATTTGAGCTCATTTAGACATGCCACAGGCAAAATGGAGGCTTAGGAATAACTTTAAGCATTAGTGTAGTTTTTTTTTTTTTACTAAAAAAGACGATATTCATTCCAATAATTGATAGAGTACATCCGATCAAAATATAAATTCAACATCGCTAAAAACAAGAAGGATGATTCTGCAAACAAACTCACATAATCCATGTTAATAACATATAACGGAAAAATAGCTATAAATACTACAATAAGATTAAAGTCACTAGAATGTTCATGCTTCCAGATGTGCAACGTTGATGCCCAAATAATTGATTGAATCTGCAATTGATTGAAGATGATCTTTCAATATGAATATTTCAATATGAACTAAACGAACACCACAAGACGGAAAATAAAAAATGCCGCACTCGGACGACGATCAACACAAATCCCGCACTCGGACGACGAAATCACAAATACAAAAGAAAACAACTAAAAGACTCTATGCGAAAAATCACTTATTTAAAATAAAAGCAAATAAAAAATATGGAGATGGGTGATTTTAGACCAAGAATGACCTAAAACCACCCCCTAATCAGTAAAGGAACAAGAGAGCTCAAGGTTGAAAAACTAGGGCTGGCACATAGAAAGAGAGAGGGAGACTGCATTAGTGTAGTTTAGAATACATACATGTAATATAGATAGATAGATTATCAATTAATTAATTATGTTTTGATCACACATAACTTAACTTTTATATTTTCCTATCTAAACTAGAATTAATAATCATATGCTAATCCTCCTTATTGAAACTTTAGTGTGAAGTTTGTGCAGAGAAAGTAATTTTGATCGTTATAGAAATTATTTTGCATATATTTTGATTAATGAAATGCTATAAGTTTATTTTCGTCAAAACAAACACGTGTCATTTCTTAAATTAAAAATGACTACATCGCTCAACAATTACAAGCTAATACCCTCCATTCGGCCAAAAAATAAATTACAAGCTAAATGTTGGGGAAGCTGTGAGGATAAATGCTTGTAAATTGTTGCCTAGCCTGGCATAGTACTATAATAATAATCAGATTATGCAAAAAGAATAAATTGATACATTTAGTCAAGAAGCCGAAGCGGCAACATCTACTACTACATCGTCTGACTCGTCAACTATCATGTCGTTTCTGAAAAGCAATTTCAGATATGGAAGAACTTTGGGAAGCACTGCTAAATCTGCTATATTGATACTCATCAAGTCAAATGCAATACATGTTTTATCCATGTGTGCTTTATCAAATACAGGAATTTTTGGATATCTTTGGCTGAAGTGAGTAAGTATGATACGATATACGTTAGCTTTTTCTCCCATTTCTATGGCTTCATTAGTGGTGCTGTGGTTTTTTGCTATAGCCTCCTCTACCATACCCTCCTCAAATGTTGCCTGCATCAATTAGCATTTCATCAATTACCGACGTTTACAACTTAATTTTACATTATATCTTATGACATAAGTACACGTACAAGTGTTTGAAAGAGTTTATGAAATGGCTTATAACATATTCACAAGCTGTTTTGGCTTATTTAATAAGCTTTCCATGACAGCGAATAAAAACAACTTACAATAAACACTGATATAAATACTTATAAGCACTCAATTCATGCAATAAGTGCTAATTTAAGATGTTTATGCAAACGCAATCAATGTTGAAGAAAACACACTAGTGTGGACGATAATGTATATTGTTGGGCTTAAAACATTCACTGCAGAAGGAAAAAGAATCGAAGCAAAAAAGGTTTAAAATAAAAGACTTGCCTCGTGTATAAGAACAGTTGCATCTCGAGATGCTTCTATTAGCTCTGGGCAGGGCCGTGTGTCACCAGAATATACAATCTTCCAACCAGGTATCACTTTTCCAACACTATTAATCCTTTCTTCTGCTTTTAGGACAACACCATATGACTGTGGACAATGTACAACAGGAAAACTAATCAAGGCACTGAGACCGGCTTCTTGGATTACCCCCTTCAATTTCCTTAGGAGGGGATAAACTGCATCTTTGTCAACAGGACTACCTGGTCTTTTCCAATAACTTTGCATTTGAGACCCTTTAGCAAATAAAGTTGAATCGACTTTTGATGCGTTTATTTCTGCATTATTATTGCTCAGATCCTGAGATTTAACTGTTTCTTGCATGTCATTCTCAAAATCATCCAATGACGCTGCTAAGGTGTGTTTGCAGTCAAGAAACAGCATATCTAAATCTTCTAGTCTTTGGTACGCATCTAAATATCTCTTTAGCTTCCTTGGTCCTACAACAAGCACTGGTTCATGAGGAACCCCCCTCAGCAAATCACGGCGCAGAGCAAGAATCCTAGCCAACCCAGTGTGGTGATCGGCATGAATATGTGAAATCCAAATGCAGGTTAAAGATTTCACAACATCATCAGCACCACTTACGCCATATCTGTTTCCAAGGGATACATCAACCAACAGTTCAGGTTAAAAGAAGAAAACAAGAGCAGTAGAATAATAATCAATTTAATTTAGACTTGCCTTCTTTTGAGCTGTCCTAAGGTTCCTTCACCACAGTCCAAGAGCACACCCCCTTTCGAAAAAAGATTTATATAGATTGAGGTCACGTTTCGATACTTGGATGGCTGGGATGAACCAGTTCCAAGAAGCACTATCTCCAAGTCGTCTCTCCTTATATTTTCCAAGCAAGCAGGAGTAATACCATCTTCACACAGCCATGGCTCTTCAATCACCATCTGGTGATCAGCCACAGGAACCGTATCCTCCTTTGTCTGACTGGAATCTTGACAGAGCTGACTGACTTGCTGAGCTGCTTCCACAACCTCTGGAATCTCTGACAGCAACTCATCAATAATTTCTGAGGAAGACACTTTAGTTGGAATACTAGATCTATCCAACCCAAGATTAACGTAGGGACGCAAAGTAAACTGTATAGCATAGAGCAATTTATATATCAATATATCAACTTGGTAAAAGCAAGAACAAAGAACGAACAAGTGAAGTAATAGTCATAATGTGACAAATTTATTAGGGAGATGGTTTAAGTAGCACATATCAAGGAGGAGAACATTAAATCTCGTCCAAAAAGAAAATTAATAGAGCTCTAGTGGGAAAATAGCATCACATCGAAGATGATTTGATTGCAAAAAATAAAGAGTAAAACCTAAGAAAAGAAAGTTCTCTAAATGTATTTACATCAAGTTTGGGGACATGAAAATTTGCTTGAATTATTTATTATTTTTGCATCATACAAGATTCATGAGAAAACCACTCTCCAAGGATTCAACAACAACACCGTTCTTATGTTCTTTATTAGTGGCGCATCAAATAGTTTAGGATTGTTCGAACACATTCGCATGTTAGATCACCAGGACTATTCCTAATTTGAAAATCACATGGTTGTTACTTGAGCCTGTGTTGCAGCATTAGGTATAATTCATAATCATATAACTTAACAATAATAGTCTCTTCTTTTTCAAAATAAATGTCATCACCAGTCATGTGAAAATTAGACACATCTCAAATTCCAAAAACTTTATTTTGACATCTTTAGGAACAAATAAGTTAACAGTCAGGCAAAGTCCATCTTCCATACCTTGAGAAGATTTTCAGCAGAAATGACGTTAGAAAGTGCTGATAAAGAATCCTGCAAAAGAATCAAATCAAACACTTTAATTAGACACATCACACATGTATGTCATAACTACCAATTGTACATGTAAGCAAATTTCCCTATCTACCTCATTGTGACAAACCTCACTTGAAGCAAGAGATCCAGGTTTTGAGCAATTCTGATTTGCAAGAGACCAAAATCCTGGAGCTGGAAAGAACCGAGGACACAAGTAATTAAGTCGTGTTGCAGTTCTTGCACTAGCTTTCAAAATAGGAACCTCTACATTCTTCCTGCAAACAGCAAGAGCAACCAGAATTAATCACTAATAAAACAGGCTAGGAAAACCAGGAAAAAAGGACTCCCCAGAAAGACTAACACATTACTTTTCATGTCCGGCCATGATATGCTGTGCAGAACCAAATGTCTTCATCCAGTTTTGGTAGTTTGAACAACTTACAACAGATTCAGGAGTTAAGTGAATTACACATGAAACACTCCTATCAGCCTTTGGCAGGTTTCCCACTTGATCCCCATACGTGGCCAGTGATTTTGCAGACAACATTGCTTCTAAGTGAGATTCTGTTGGACAATCTACAACGAGTACAATAGGACCAGGAATAGAAGGATCCATGACATCACTTGGATGAACCTATTGTGGTAGGAAAAGTTACAAAAAAATGTACATAAGCTCAACATCAAACTAAAAATAAACTAACTCACATGTGTGACGGAAATCTATGTGTCTCAAAATGAATTCTTATGAAAATTTCCTGCCACCGTGGTTTGGGTATACATTAATGTGTTACAGTTTTGAGGCTTACCATAACATTCTGGCGATCAGATTCCACCGAATTTCCAAGTTGCAGTTCACGATACTTTGGACCAGGTCTGAGGCCAAGTGCCTTAGCCTTCTCCGGATCAAATTTTCCCTTAATCTCAGGCAGCTCGCAAACATATACTACAGACATATCACCAAGCTTAGCAGCTGACAGCTTTTTACCATTGGGGGAATCAACAATATTTGTGCTATGATCTGTCTTTTGTGAAGGGCTTCGACAAGGTTGAAGGATGATGGCTGATATTTTGACCACCTCATCATCAACAAGAACAATGGGGTCATTTTGACACTGCACAGTGGACTCATTGGTGCCGAAGGTAGGTCCAAAGCTTTTTGTGTGAACCATGGCGGCATTGGGGATAAAAGATCTCATGGCATCTACTAAATACTTAAGATCTGAAGGACCCCATATGTTGACCTGTAAATTAAAAAAAGTTAGCATTTATAATAAATATATTTGACAGAACTGGAAGATTATATGAAGTTAGTCTGCTACTTACAGACATCCCCTCGTCTCCCATGCCAGCCAAAGTAAGCAGTAAACCTGTGAGTTGATGAACGGTTGTGAGTATTTTCAAAGCTATTCTTAATGTATTGTTACTCTAAATATCAAATTTAAGTATTCCAGAAAGCAGAAATATAATTTAAACATCAAATTATAGTATGTTATTTTCTGCAACATATAGTATGAACATTGACTAAAATCACAAGATTAATAATAATAATCCAACACGGACCTGGCAGCCCACCGGCAGTCTCGGAACAGACACGAGAAAGAAATATGTGATCTATCTGAAGAAGAAAAAAAAAATTAGCAAGTGTGTGAAACTAAATATGATAACTTAAAAGTTTCAGATACATGATACCTTTGATAACTTAATCCTATGCTCAGTGCAAAATCTTTGTAGTCCCTGAATTGAAATATGATATAAGGTTAATAAACAAATCTATCTTATAAGTCAAGTCATACATTAAGGCCATGTTTGGATAAACCACTTAATTAAGCACCTAGAACATAAACACTACAATAAGCACATGCATTAAGGGCCCATTTGGATTAGCTTATTTTTGAGCTTATGCAAACAGCTTATGTAATTTTTATGTATTATTATAAGTTTTTCAAGGTAGTTTATGATAAATAGTTTATAAAAATACAATTTTCACTGGTGTGTACTAATAAAATAGCATAAAACCTAATTTATATTGAATAAGTTGTTTGCATAAGCTCAAAAATAAACGGGCCCTAAGTCATATAAGTGCTTGTGTATATATAAACAATCTATTTCTATAACAAAAAATAAAACAATGTCAAGGTGTTTTCATAAGCTAAAGCTAACAACTTATGGGCATGTCATAAATTGTTTTCATAAACTCTCTCAGATAGTCTCACAAGTGTTTATGCCACATCTATAACCTGTTTCCATAAGCTATCATCGAGAGCCTATGGAAATAAGCTGACAACCTAAGGGCATGTCATAAATTGTTTTAATAAGCTCTCTCGGACGGTGGTCTCACACGTGTTTACGCCACTATATAAGCTCAAATGAGTTGATTCAAACATGCACAAAGTTCTTTTCTTTATGATATAACATATAAAAAAGGGTAAGACAATAACATGATAAAATTCATAGATTATAGATTATGCAATACACTTACCTCCCCAGCATTAAATATAAACCTTTGTTTATCAAAGAAAAGCATAACAGCAGGTGAAGTATCTTGAGTATCCATTCCAGTACCCAAAATCTACAAACAAAAATCACAAACAATCAAATAAAAAACCAATTTTTAATTTTCAAATTTCAATATCTACTTAAACACAAAACAATGAGAGAAAATAGAACCAACCCAATACCTGTACATAAGAAATGGTGTTAATAGGATTAAGTTTTCGAACTTTGAGTTGAAGATTTTTCTTAGGTAAATCAGTTTTATCAGTTCCTTCTGCTCTTCTTTTGTTGAAACCGGAAGTGCCGAAGGAAGGGGTCTCTTCAAGTTCCACCATTGGGGTGGTTGTGGTTTTGGTGTATCTGCGGCGGAGATGAAGAGGAGGAACGTTAACGTTACGGCGGCGTGGTGAGGAAGAAGAAGAAGAAGAAGAGGAGGAGACAAGGGTTGAGAGAAATCGGAGATGGGGAGAGGGTTTAGAGGAGAGAGGAAGAGAAGGGAAGAAAAGAAAATTGCGAAAGTTTAAAAATTGGGCCATTTTGACCCTTTTTCTATGTTTCAAAGGTTTTAGCCAAACACAACATAACCTCATCACTCTCACAATTTTTCTATCTATCTATTTTTTATTTGCTTAAATAAATTAATAAATTGGATAAATAAATTTTTAAATGTAGTAAATAGTGGAGTACTAACAAAGTAACTGTGAGGGTAATAAGTGTAGCTCAAATAATATCTACCAGAGATATTATTGGCATGGTTGGGGTTCGAATCCCAGATTCCACATTTAAATGTGTGAGACTCTAGCCACTAGGCTATTTGACCCAAAAAAATTAACTGCGAGAGGGGATTAGAACCATTTGATGTTACCGTGACCTCCGAACAAAATAAAATTAGTGGTGAAAGCAAAAAAATTATTTAATTATTTTTTCTGATTTTTTGTTTTTAAAATTTTAATAGTAAAAATATATTTTAAAAAACTCCAAAGACTCCGATGATAAAAAAGATAGATCTTGAATCCGAGATTTTCTGAATTTGAGAATTAGAATGATGTGTCTTATATTTCTTCATAAAGGTGGCATGAATGAAATAATTTATATTACTATTCTAAGTTGACATTTTAGATATATAATTTTAACATACAATTCTATAATAATAGAGTGTTTTCTAATTTCTTTGTAAACTTTTTTGTGTGTGAAATTAAATCTAGTGCACTAATTAACAAGTAGGATTGGCAACGAGGTGGGATAAGACGGGGACGGATTTTGTCCACCCTAAATTCAAACTTGTGAAGTTTGGGTTTTTTCAAACCCACCCGAATTCTGAGGAGGATACAAAGTATAACCCCAAATTCATACTCAAAGGGGATCGAGTATCCCCGTTACGTCTCTTTCCACATGAATTTGGCTTGTATTTTAGTATATCTTTAATTAAAAAAAATTAAAATCCCAAAATTATTTTCTAAGTGCATGTACCTTACCTTTGTCTGACTAATTCTTCAAACTTGCTTCAATATTCCGATCATAATTAATGATATTTTTGTACTGATTTATCGTTACTTTGATATTACAGGAAATTCTTTGTGCTATAATTGCATTTGCACCTCATGTAAACTATTTTCTTACTTAAGGGTCCGTTTGGTGCACAGGATAAGAGACATGATAGGATAACTGTATCATATCCTGTCGCAATCTAGTGTTTGGTGATACAACATGATATGATAAGTTAATCCTGAAGCTTATCCTATCATGTCTCTCTAGTTATAATTCTTATCCTGAATTTGAGCTGGGTTACCAGCAGGATAGGATAAGAAGAAAAAAAATTTACTGATTTATTTTATAAAATATATTTTAAAATACATAAAATAAAATTAATAAAATATAAATAATAAAATAATTAATTTTTAAATATATATATGTGATTTTCTCACAGGGGTAATTTTGTAATTTATATATTTTAAAAAATCAAAATTTTACTAAAATTACAATATTTTAAAGTAAAATGATTATTAAAAAATTGACAAATAGGGATATTAATTTAAATTTTATAAAAAATTAAATATAATTCTTTTGCAATAGTAGTTTTATTATTTACGTATGAGATATATCATATATTTATTTGGCTTATCTAACATGTATATATTATAGAGTTATTTATTTGATCATGATTCATATAAAAAATTAAACTTGATTATTTTCTCATGATTTTTATTTTAAATTATATAAAGTTATTTGATTACTTATTTATATTTTTTATTTATAAAATTCAAAGTATTACAAAATAATTTTAAAAAAATAACAATTGTTTTACAAGAGTAATTTTGTCAATTAAATATGTTATATATCTTATCATATTATTATGAGCGAGTATATATTAAAAACAAAATATAATAGTTATCATGTTTGTTATCCTGTGTGCACCAAACATAGGATATGATAACTGAGTATAAATGTTATCCTGTTATTATCCTATCCTTATCCTGTTTTATATCCTATCAGGGCCCGTTTGGTGCGCAGGATAGGATAGTGACATGATAGGATATACAACAGGATAGTGATAGAATAGGATATCAGCAGGATAACAGTTATCCTCAGTTATCCTATCCTGTGTTTGGTGCACACAGGATAACAAACATGATAACTATTATATTTTGTTTTTAATACATACTTGCTCATAATAATATGATAAGATATATAACATATTTAATTGACAAAATTACCCTCGTAAAACAATTGTTATTTGTTAAAAATTATATTGTAATACTTTGAATTTTATAAATAAAAATATAAATAAGTAATTGTACAAAAAGAAAAAGTAATCAAATAACTTTAAATTTTAAATACAAATCATGAGAAAATAAACAAATTAAGTTTTTTATATGAATCATGATCAAATAAATAACTCAATTATACATGTTAGATAAGCTAAATAAATATATGATATATGTAAATAATAAAACTACCATTGCAAAAGAATTATATTTAAGTTGTTATTAAATTTAAATTAATATTCTTATTTTGCAATTTTTAATAATTATTTTAATTTAAAATATTGTAATTTTAGGAGAATTTTGATTTTTTAGATTATATAAATTACAAAATTACCCTTGTGAGAAAATCACATATATATTTAAAAATTAATTATTTTATTATTAATTTACTATCAAATTATTTTATTAATTTTCAATTTTAATTTACTATCAAAAATTAACTATGCTATCCTGTACACCAAACGGGCCCTAAAAGAATATAACTCACAATTGTAATAGCAATTTTTCTAAGTATTTCATATCTCCAAAATTTCTAAGAAGTATTTCACATCTCCAAAATGCTACAATGATTTTTGTATAGTTCCATTTATGGTTTACTTTATTGCATGTTTTGTGTATGTTTCTTTCACATCGTATGTTAATAATGAATACAAATAGTAATAAAGCTATTACAAGTTGCTGGAATAGCTCAGTTGGTTAGAGCGTGTGGCTGTTAACCACAAGGTCGGAGGTTCAACCCCTCCTTCTAGCGATTTTTATTTTGTTTTTTATTTTATTAGTTTTTAAATTTTCACGGACCTGTTCTTGGCCCATAACTTTGTTGGTCATGATTCCATACAGCCCAAACTCAATATAAACATAACCCAAAAATAATTATTAATTTATCTCTATAAAATATACTATTTTTGTGCCTACAAATAAACTATTTTTCATTTTTGAATGTAATTTTTTTTAGTTCCTCTAAAAAAAAATTCAAACAATAATTGTCTAAATATTTTGTCAGCAAGTTTGTTTCTTATTGTTAAAGGCTGCAAATGTGACCATGTTTAGAGAGGCTAAAAACTTATTTTAACAACATTGATCTAATTTTCCGAGGAATAATATTTGGAGCACCATTGTTTGTAGCAATTTTATAGAGAAACTAAAAATAAGAAATAATATATTTATAGGGACTAAAAACTATGTTAAAAAAACTTCTTCTATTTTCGTGTGTAGGTGTTCTGACAGTTGGGACAAGCTTATTTAATTTTAACTAAGTGATTGAGGTCAAATGGATAATAAGCACCCTCGAAAGACATTATTTGGGAGAATCCGAGTTCGATTCAACAATTTTTACATGCCGCACTCTGGATCACTAGGTCCCCTTCTCTTAAAATCGGAGAGTTAACGCGACAAAAAACATCAAAAAGAAACTATCTCATTTTTATTTATAAAAGAACAGCACTCCTTGGACAACATCTTGAATTAATCTTACTTGAAAACAATGGTCCATATACCTTACATTAAATTGAAAGCAACAAAAAACAAAAGGATAAAAGCTAATAAGAAAAGAATGAGTTCTTTTTTATTGAAGAGAAACTCAAATCACATAAGCAACAAAATAACCTCAATAAAATCAGAAATCACTACTCAAAGGTACATGATCTGATGGCATAAAGACATAGCCATAGATAACACCAGCCAAACCACCACCAATAAGAGGTCCAGCCCAATAGATCCAATTGTCATGGTAATCACCACTAACAACTGCAGGCCCAAATGAACGTGCTGGATTCATTGATCCACCAGAGAATGGGCCTGCAGCTAAGATATTTGCACCAACAATGAAACCAATAGCAATTGGTGCAATTGTCCCTAATGATCCTTTCTTAGGATCAGCTGCTGTGGCATACACTGTGTACACCAATCCAAATGTTATGATAATCTCAGTTACAACTCCTTCAAATGTTCCAACACCAGAAGCCACACTATCGATAGGAATTGTCTGAAAACAAATACATAAGATTGGTTACATTACATGTATATCAATGTTTAAGGTTAGTGAACACAAATTTTTTTGGTAAGTTAATGTATGTATTATGTAACTGTGAAGACTAATCACCCGAGTTAAATGAAATCTTGGTTTTTTTTCGAAAGACAAAACATATATTTTTCTATACGTATCGGTCAGAGATCAAATCCTGATGTAAGAGTATACTGGATCCCTTCAATTAATATGATGGAGGGGTAAAAACCAAAAAGATATGAAACTTGTGATGCAAGAATGATAAATTTACCAAGCTTCCTGTGACAAACTTGAGGAGTAAGCATGCTACTATGGAACCAAGAAGCTGTGCAATCCAGTAGAAGATACCAGTGAGGATTGTGATCTGTCCTCCAATAGCCAACCCAAAAGTCACAGCAGGGTTGACATGTCCTCCAGAAATGTTGGCTCCGACGGAAACAGCAACAAACAAAGCAAAACCATGACAAATAGCAACAGCTACTAAACCAACAGGATCAAGAGCTGCATCTGATGTCAACTTAGCTGCAAAATCACAAAGTTTGTTAAGTGTTTGGTTTTCATAATTCAAAAACTTTGTTATGACAACATATAGTCTACATTTTTGTTATGTCATGTTCTTAAATATCTTATCATAGTAAAAACTAATTACCATAGGCTATGGCTGAACCAACACCAGCAAAAACAAAGATAAAAGTTGAGATGAACTCAGCAACATAGGCCTTAATAGAGCTCACGCTGAAAGAATCATCGAAGCGTCCAAATGCTATGCCAGCCATGATCTACACAAGTTTCTGGTTGAGAAGATGAGAAAATGTTCCTAATTAGAAATGTTGGTGTGGCACAAAAGGCTTGTGAGCTATATATATATAGTAGAAATTGTGAAGTGGTACATTAAGGCTAATTAAATAAGTTCGTGAACTTGATCTGTAAGGTTGCATTATTATCATTATTAATTAAATATAGTGTGATTATTATAGTAAATCTATTTTGAAGGGACACTTGAAATTAAAAGGGTTGATAAATGTACATGTACTATAGTGTTATGAAAAAGGGAATGTGGTTATATGGTATAGGAATGCAATGCATAACCAAACATGTATATTTCTGGTAACATTAGCTGTCACTGGCGTGATTCAGTAGTTAGAAGTGTCCAGAAGCAAATAATTTATTGTTTCATGTGAATAATATGGTGTTTGGTAGGGTAGAATGTGAACCAAATAATCATAAAAGTAAAACAAACAAGTACTAATTATATAGGTCATAGATCACATCATGCATTTCCGAGGATTGGATATTGGTCCGGTCTTAAACACTAACTAGCACCGTTTGGTTCTTTTGTCTATAGTTCCAATTTAGAACATGAATTGTCTGTTTGGATCTGAGGCCCTTTTCTTGCTGTGAACTAATGAACTTATGACTTATGAGAAACATTTTCTCTTGATAATTTTTTTATATTTTTGACGGCCTAAAGTCATTGCATGGGTTGCCTTACCCTTAGGCCGGCCCTGATCAGCTGTACTTGTGTATGAAGGGGAAATTTACCCTAGACAGAGATTGCAGCAGCACATGTTTTGTCTTAATTAATTGCGGATTATAAGCTACTAATTAAAGGAATGAAACCTTATCTGCCAACTGTTGTTAGCATATACCAATTGTTTAATTATACATACATGGCTACATGCATCATAACCCACATTATCCTCATTAGTTTTGCTAGGACAAATCGTTCGGGAGAATCTGAGTTTGATCCCTGGTAAAAACAATTTTTTATCAAACTTTACTTACCTCGCCGACGAACAATTCCCTAAAACTATAAAATCAAATTTTTACTACCGAGCTGACACCTCTAGAACAAGTGGTTTATTCTGTAGTGAGTGAAAGTAAATAAGTAAATAAACATATACACTGATCAGTAACTTCTCTAACAATAATAACTAACATGTTAATGTAAGCACATAGTGTAACCTTATAAGTTGATAACCTTATCCTGCAAATACCAGGTGGAGAATATTCCACGTAGGATAGCATACATGTGCCACCTCATCTATCATCATCTTATTGTTGTGTCCATAGTTTACACCAGAGTCTACCAAAACACACTTTACTAAGCACAAATTCCATACAACAACAACCTTAATTTGAAGTTGAAGAACATAACATTCACACATGTCACTCCTCCAACTCAAACTAACCCCTAATGCATTCACACCTTCCTCTCATAGATTCAGACCAAACAGAAGAACACTCTTCACAAGAACCAAAATTAGAGCAGTTAGCACAGTCCCTGACAAGAATTCAGAAACCATTGAATCTAATAATAATGAACCACCCTCAGTAGGCTTTGCATTTGTCAGTGTAAGTTCAATTTATTTATTTTCCGTTTCAAATAGTCTAACGACGAGACTCACACATACTAAATGTTGATAAGTAAAAAATTGCGTTTTCAACCTGTGCGTTTCAACATATCAAATGTATCTGCAACATTTTACTATCTGAGTTATATTTATAAGACATTGCAAGTTAAAATTTAAAAACCATTATTAATTAATTAATAATACATACATGTAATTAATTCTACATTATTAATATAGTTGGTTTGTTCATTTTATTTATTTATTGAAATTAATAATATCTAATCAATTTTTTGTGGGTTAGTCAGTGTTGCTACCAGATGGATCACCAGATGTGCACTATCGTTCTGCTAGTGGTGGTCAGAAGCTTAGGAACATAATGCTGGATTCTAATATTGAACTCTATGGACCCTATGTAAGTAAATATCACCAACTTTTTTTTGTCAGTAGTCTGATGGCTAAAATAAGTGGGGGTATTCGAGGTTCAAACCTGACTCTTACGTATAAAATGTGATGTCCTTACCAATTGAGTTAAGAACACTGTGACATATATCACCAACTTTAATAATTTGAATCACTAATGATTGCATGCTAATTATTTTATTGTTAATTTTTCCAGGGTAGAATTTTGTTAAATTGTGGAGGGGGTGGAACTTGTGCAACATGTATGGTAGAGGTGAGTTGTAATTAATAACCGTATAGAATTTTCTAACAAAAAACACCTTTTATTGGTTAATTTAGAGTAAACAATGATGGTTTTTATTGTATACAGGTTCTTGAAGGCAAGGAGCTTCTGAATCCTCGAACCGACAAAGAGAAAGAAAAATTAAAGAGAGTAAGTAAAATTTAGTCAATAATTATTTCAGTTAAAGATCAAATTTAGACACTCTAAGTTGATCTGACCTTAACTGAATCTCATTAACTAATTGTTATGATTGAATGTTAACTTGATTGTCAAGTATATTTGAAATGTGAACTCTTGTGACAAGAAAAATTACAATTCTGATATGTTTTTTTTTTTTTCCTTTGTTTAGAAACCAAAGAATTGGAGATTAGCTTGTCAAACAGTTGTTGGTGAAGCAGATTCTACAGGGGTGGTCAGTAATACTGATCTTTTAGATTGGAAAAAAAATTATTTATAATTTATAAGTTATGCTTACTTTGTATTAAGCAATATATTGGTTTTTCATTCCATTTGATGCAGGTTGTGATTCAACAATTACCTGAGTGGAAAGGACATGAATGGAAATATGAAAAAGTTGATGATGAGTCAGAAGAGTCTTCATGAGGAAAATCTTGAAGATTATATTTGATACTTGTAACTAGAAGTTGTATATCTTTCTTAGAATTTTCATCAGATTTCATTTTTCTTGTCGTATTTTTTTTTTTAAAAGGAAAATTACATCTCTCTCTCTCTCTCTCTCTCAACCAGAAGTTGTATATCTTTGTTAGAATTTTCATATCTCAGTTCATTTTTCTTGTCTTATTTTTGGTTAAAAAAATCACATATCTTTAAGAAATACTGATTAGATAAAAGAAATATTGAATAAATTCATTAAATGATATGATGGTCCTTTATATAGGAAAGGTTACAGAGAGAGTATAGTTCTGGACAAAGTGTGGTTTTTAAGAAATATAAATATTGAACCAAACACAATAACAGACATACCATTACAATCTGTTACATACCAATGGAGCAAAAAATTTAAAATGTGTCAAAAAATTTGTATGCATATATTTTGCGAACTCGATGGTCCTAATAATAATAATCATCCTAATGTTGTTATCCATTGTTTGCTTAATTAAACAACGGAGGGGCAGTAGCAAATTGGACTCGGCAGGTTGCAATCCTGCAATCAATCGCTCCTATACAAACTTAATGCTATTTGACCTGCGGTTCTCGGGCAACATATACGAGAGAAATTGATTTCAGATACTCCTCCCTCTTAGGCCTTTGATTCATACTGTTTATGCCTGAATTAAAAGAAGAAAATCAAACTTCTCATTAAATATTGAAAGCTCATATCAGTTATTAAGGAAAAGCTTTTTATCTTTTTCGCACAGCATGGAGCTAAAGGGAAAGTTGTCGAGCAAAATAAAACAATAAAACTTAAAAAGAGAATGAAATGGTAGCAGCACCTTGTGTTCACCTAGCAATTATCGCAGCTGCACTCAACTGCAATTCCAGTTGAGAAAAAATTTGGATGACTACTGAAAACAAACCAAGAAGATCATAACACTGCCTCTTCTTCATCAGACGTGGAGGTTGATGTTTGTAGATTATATGATGAGTTTTTCGTTGATCTAGTGACACACAACCATTTCCTCGGGATATCAGGATCATCGCTAGATACGGTTGGCACATGCCAACTTCCATTGGCTGATTCCTGCAATTATATTTCCCAAAAACTTAATCATCTTTCATGAATATGTTTAGAATATATAATTTAAGTCCCAAATCTCTAATTCAAACCCTTCAGAATTGGACAAAAATCTGAAGTCAATTCATTGAGCACATTGGTGTGAATTCTATTTCAAAGCTAAGTCAGGGAAAACGAGTAACAGCCATATTATGTGCTTGGTGGAAAGAGGAAACATGTAATTCTACATCCGAGGGAATAAGAAAAACAGTTTGGTTATCATCTCACCTGAATAACTAGTGAATAACGAGGAGGTAGAACTAGGGAAACTCCACGTTTTGAGGCTGATACTCGAACCTGCAAACCAAAAAAGGCATCATATACCGTTTCACTATTGGAGCTAAATATCTAAATATCATTAACAGAAGACAACTACAAAATTAGTAATTCAGCATCAAGAAAGGCTAAAAATTCTCGAAAACTAATTCTAAGTTTTAACATAACGACATAACATATTCTTGCAAACTTCACAGTTCAGAAAATTTGTCAATGAAGCCAGTGGTTAGAGAAATGAATCAGAAGCACGAATTATATTTTCTAATCAAGAATCTCTAGAGGAACTTAATTGTAGGATTCATAAGCTTATTCTAGACTAGCGCTAGCCTCATTCCATATTAGATTACTAGGATTATAGTTAAGCAAACATGGTTGCGCAGAAGGTAATATTGAACAATTAAACTGAGGACAATGTGAAATCCTTGCTTCTAGCATTATGTATTCGATAGTTCATAGATAAGAGAACATGCAGAATTGATGATAGCCTTCTAAATTTATAATGAACACATCTTGATAGGGTTATGATGAACTTCTCCAATAATTCAGAATACCTGGTGCTTTTCCTTCCATCTTGGGAAAAAACTAGAACCCAGAAGTTGGAACAAGTGATCCCTCATCTCGTCATTTGTCAAAAGTAAGCATTTACAACTAACAGCTGCATATAACCAGTACCTGCAAAAAACAAATCAACATGTTAGTACAGCCGAGTTATTGGAGAGCTACACATCTATATTCGTATCAATGTTGGAAATGTATAATACAAGTCAACAAGAATTGAAAATTTAAAATAAGAAGGAAAAAAGTTGCATTAGAAAACTCAAATCTAACTTAAAATATCATGCAAACACTTCATTACCAGTCATCATTTGAACCATAGGGAGTAGGATAAAGAACACCATTTTTTTTCCAATTTTCTATAAGTCTCCTGTTATTTGGACTCTGAGCAGGACCACCAGTTACTCGATTCATATGCAAAATTATAAGTGGTAATCTCTTTGAAGGGCTTAATTCACGCAATTGTCGAACAACATAATCAAGCTACAACCAAGGGGAAAGAATCATTAAGTAGCCGGTGTCATAATACGCTAATAAAGTCAAAAGTTTTACGCCCACCTGAGAAAAGCTGAAATGAGCAATGTTGGCAAGTCCTACATTTGCACCATCAACAACGGCATCAAATGGACCATTCTTCTCAAGCCACTTCTGCAAAAGTTAATCATATATATCAGTTCCTATGCATAGCCACTAGTCAAAGGCAGTCTACAAGATAAGAGAAGAGTCCTCCATCACCAAATTCAGCTTTTAAGTAACACAACATCTCAAGAAAACAGTGAGTGAATACCGCATTACCTGAAAATGACTGAAGTTTGCCTTAGGTTGTTTTTGGCAAGCTAATTTAGACAGCGAGGCAGCAAAGTTTTCGGTCTCTTTTGGATCAATATCAATACTCACGAGCTTCTCACTGCACGAAAGACACGTTCCATCCTCGTCCACATTCGTCTTAACAACCTTCCATTGCCCACTTCCAAGCCACCCTTGACCATGCCATCCTCCACCTCCCCTCACAAACCCTTCTCTTATTTTCTCAACATCCCATTCCCTCTTCCCAATCTTCATCGCATATTCAGACCTAAACCAATCCTCGATAATCTTCAAAGTTGACTCAGACACCTGTCTAACCACAGCACGTAGTCGATGCAACATCTCATACACCTTATCTTCATTCTCCACCTCAACACTAACTTCCAAAAGAGCAGAAAGTTCATCCTCCTCCGCCATAACACCCGACTCAATCATATCAGCATCAACTTCATAAGCTTTAACAGCATCCCCTCTCTTGCAAAATCCAAAAAGAGCAGGACCATAAGATCTCAACCTAGGTACAATCTCAAAATTCTTCATTTGTTTCAACAACTCAAAAGCCATGTCAGGATCATCCTTAGCAGCAGCAACCCTAGCAGCATTAGTAAAAGTAGCTTCATTCGGTTCAACTTGATCATTCAACATCTGTTGAAATATCTCAAAACCTCTTTCAAGACCCGAATGAGAAACACCAACATTATCATTATCACCATCATTGTCACCAATTTGAACAGAACAAAGGTATAATATTTTGTTATAATGTTCAACATTGAGTACAACACCTAATTTTCGTGCCTCGTCGTAAAGATTAAGTGCTTGAATAACATCACCTGATTTAGAACAATTGTTGAGCTGTTTTTGTAAAATACCTTCAGGTGATTCTTGATGGTTTTTTCTTCTGGTTCTGGCTGAAACCTTGATGGTTCCTTTGGATGAAGAATTGTCATTGTCACGTGAATTGGGTGTTTGAGCTGCTAAAGTGTTGATGGTGGCGTTAATGGAGAGAATAAAAGCACAACGGTTGAATGTGTGTTTCAGAGTGGAAGAAGAAGTGAGAAAGGGGCGATGGGAATGTGTGAGGATTGAGAAAAGAGGAGTGAGTTTCGCCATTGAAGCGCTTATACGCAGCATCGCAATTCATTAATTAATTAATCAAATTTTCGTTAAGTGAAAGAAGAAGAAGAGAAAAAAAAAACAGAGAGAGGAAAACAAACAACCTCGGACTTGGTTGGAAGTAGAACTATGTTGTTTGTTGCTGTACTAGGATGTTCAAAACCCTATCCAAATTCCGCCGCGTTATCACTTCCATCTTTGAGATTTTTTTCAACTAACTAACAACCCTTAAAAATCTTGTTACAACCCAAAATAACAAAAATACCCTTCTTAAATTGAAATTAAATTCCCAATTCTCAAACACTCGTGCAAACTCAGTTCATATAAACATATGTAAATTACCTTACCGGAAGTGGAAGTGGTTCATTGGCTAAGGGACCATGTCTTTTATATGAGTGGCGGTGGAGCCCGATGGACTGCTTGCTTAGGTGATGGGTTGGCGCACGCCCTACGAATTTACCAAAATACCCCCGTCTGTTACTTAAGTAGGGGACACCCCAAAACACCCGACCTTTATAACATCCGCCACTTAAGTAGCGGACGACATTTTTTAGAAATTCTCATTTTTATAATGTCCGCTACTTAAGTAGCGAAAGAGTAAAAAGGAAAAGGCGTAGGACGCGTGAGTAACTGGTAGGATGACACTCCCGCGGACGTTTTTTAGGTTAAACAAAAACTTTCATTCAACTAGAAATGGTGGAAACATCAGATGTGTTACAAAGATCTGCAGAAAGGGAATTTCAGACTACTCCCATCCACAATTTAGTACCAACAGAATTTAAGTGACGCCTAACATGTGCCACAAGCACTGTCTATGTGTTCAATAAGCAATTTACAATCTTGGATCACAAGTTCAATCACCGCTACAGATTTGTTTGAGTTAATACAATTCACCATAGTGGTAGCATCTCAAGCAATGACAATGTCTTTCATGTTTAACTCGATAGCTTTTTGAAGACACCAATCTCACTCCAAGTGCCTCGGCCAAGAAAGGTTCTACATCAATGAACTCTATTTCTATCCAATGGCCGGAAAATTTTGAGTTCATATTTTAAATATGATATGGTGAAGTCAAATATAAGTTCTTCTATCTCTATCCAATGGCCAGAAAATTTGTAGAGTGCAATAACTGCGATTTGGCAACATTAAGGAATCCAGATCCATCAAAATAAGATATCAGCAAATGATGCAATATCAGTGAGGTTCAACAAAAAAACAATTAACATTTCACACATATTACAGTTACCAGTTAACCACATTTACGAAGAAACTTTTAGACAAACATGGACTACGATTTTGGAAATCGAGCTCTACAAGAAACCATATCAATCGTCAAACAAACATTTAAACACAACCTATCTAAATCCCACGCACTACTAGTAACCACTTTTTTTTCCTGATTATGCTACCTAGGTTGATGTTGTGTCGACAGGCATTTACATTGGCTACTAGATACGTTTAAAGCTTTTGAGAAGCAATTCCCATGATTCCTTATTACACATAAGAGAAAGTCAGGCTATAACCAACAAGATATCAATTACTCTTCCTGTATATTTTCAGGAAAAGGTATTGAAGCACAGCAATGATAGTATCCATTTTCATCAAATGAAAATCTCTTTGAAAGATGAGCTTCACGAATAAGATACTGTCCCCAGTCCTCTGATCCATACTGCTTGAATATGCTCCGTGCATCAAAAGAGTCAACATTCCTCTTCCACTTTGTCCTGAACACCAGCAGCTTATATCAGATATTTAAACCGAAATAATCTAACAAAGTTTAAAAAAGCAAGGGAGATTGTTGAGCTGCAAAAAACTAAGGATGTCTAAAAGAAAATATAAAAGCGGGAGCAGCACCTTTTCCTATGCCTTGAATTCATCACAGTGGCGTGCAGCTGCATCACAAGAAAAAACTCGCTGATTACTGAAACTACCAAACTTACAAGCAAGTTATATAGCAGAGGGAGAGTATGGTATTATTCTATCATCAGTTTTTCCAAAATTTGCATATAAGCACAATGAATATTTACCTTCAGTCTTTGTTTAGCATCATTCTCCAAGACAAGTCCAGCTTCAACATATGCATCAATTATGACTTCTAAGTAAGCTCAGAAATATACAACTTTTTGAGCACAATGTGTATAATCAATACCAGGTACAATCACAGATCCATAATTATTTTAATTTATAGAACCAAAAAAAAAAAAAAAAAAACCCACAGGGAACTATTCATATATGGATACGACAGGCACGTAAAAGGCGGGCCTCATTGCCAATTTCTTCCACAGGAGTATATAGGACACGGGCTTTGGCGAAGGAACCTTTCATGCATTCCTGCAAGATTAACCATATGTTTGCCTTATTAAAAATATGAAACATAGACTACTATAATAAAGTTTGTATCCAATATAGACTACTATCGCAAATCTTTCAATGAAATCCCAAGCCAGTATAGGTATTAGGACGAAGTGATAACATCTCACAATGCAATGCTGAAGTTAATGTAACAATTTGTCTACGAGTTTGAAAAGAGAAAAGCTTCAAATTGTGAATATATTATAATTTTAAATGCATTAAAAAGACACTTTGCAGAAATCAACTTGTATTTAGTCACTTCATTCCATATATTTAGTGAATGCACCAGCCTTAAACTGTCCTATTATATATTGTCAACTAACAATTAGCAAGTAGGAATTCAGGAGTGCTGTATTGATAACTTGGAGTGTAAAATAGATTCTTACCAGTCCCTTTAATCTTACTGAGAGAGGCCGATTATCCAATGCTTCCATAACTTTTGAGGAAATACTCTGCATGGATACAAACATAATTACAAAGAAAGAATTTAATTTACATACTATATATTATTATGTTGTGTTTAATAAAACTTACCTGCAAGACCTCAGTGGCTGTCTTAACTCGGTCTGTGTTCCATAGCTTAAGCATGAGTACTGTGAGGTGAAATGTCTTAGGCTTGATGAATATAGATTTATCAATCCCCAAGTCTGTAAAAGTGAAAAATAAATCAATGACGTTTCATTTTAAAGACGATAGCACATAGAAGTTGAAGATTAAAACAGAAGAATAAACAATTAATCCTCGATGGATTTCTACATGACAAAGTAATCTCAAACTATGAAAAAAATGACTAGTTACTGAGTAATATAAGCATGTCCTTGAAATCACTTTAATAAATGGTGAAGTAGAATTCTTAGTTCAGGCTCACCAAGTGTAAAAATATAGTGAACAGAAAAATGTAATGAAACATACACCAACACTCACTAAAGAATAGTTATGCTGCTGAGTTGATTAAACATTGGAGATCATTTCACAATCTCCCGATCTTTTGACTCCAAATTTTAAGCAATATGCATTCAAAACATAGCAAAAGAGATTGCTCCATACCAGATGAAGCAGAAGACTTGGATGCTTTAGGTGCATAACTGACAAATGGTATGCTGGTAAGATTAACTTTAACTGATTTACTGTCATCATCAACTTTAAGTTCAACTGCAACATCAGCATTTTCCTTTGACAATTGATCCACTTCTTTATTATCAGTAGTATCCTCAGCCTCATTGGAGTCAGTGTCAACATTCTCATCTATGCAAGAATCGTCATTTCCCAAAATAGTGTGTTGAAAATTCATTAGTTTAGAAACTAACTCGGGATGGATGGCCAGTGGAAGGGATATGAAGTGTGAATAGTCAAGATTTCGACTCCTAACCGTCTGTATCAAACACAAGAAAATATGTGAACTATAGTTTGTGACTGGAAAGTAATATCAACTCAAGTCACCAGCACCAACATAATACACTACAAAGATTTTTTTTTTGGAAAAAGAAGGTAATTATAGCCATAAATTTCTTCAGATTGAAAGATTGCATGGACAGACAACTGACCTCATCAATTATAGCCTGAATCTTCTCTGAAGCTGAAGTCACGCTATCTACGGAAATGCCTTCAATGGCTGCAAAATACAATTATACCTCTTAGATGATAAGAAAAATATCATATAGACATATAATAGCTTGATCTTATTCTAGAGTAACTTAGTCTTTTGTATCAAAACACATCAAACACAATTCAAAATCTTCTTTTTTCTTCTTTTCCCTCCTTTATCTAAAACTCTAAAACTTCAACATAAATCATTTAGATATTGGATTTCTTTATCCACTCTTATATAGACAATATCTTGCTCCAAATTGCCAAATTGTTAAGAGGGAAGAGCATCCACTTCAAATGGAAGTACTGTACACTTAGCCAATCTAAGACTCAATCTTATGTTTCTGGTCTATAATTATTTTAGGTCTTTTGATGCAGGAGAATTGTATTCATGCCAAATCAGCTATCACTTAATTTAATATCTCAATCTATAAAGATAAAACTAATCAAAGTTGAAACAGAACCATAATAGAAAATAACTATTTCAAAGCTAACACGTTGGAAATAAACGGTGGATTTGGTGAAAACAAAAACTTACTAATAAACTCATCTTCTTTTGAAGAAGGGAATATTATCTTAACTTTTGTCTCTTCTTCTATCTGTTTCTGTGTGTATCCCCTGAAACATTATTAAGAATGAGTGACAAGCATATAATCTTATTTCATAAGAACTATCTTCTACACTCTCTCTTTTATGATAACAATAGCAACAAGATTTTGTAATATTGTATCCATATGATGTTGACAATTGAATCTCAAGCCTAAACTATTTACTATTCCTGATAAGCATCACTATGTTTCCTTTTCTGCCTATTTATAAACTATTAATATGCATCACTAGTTACAATTCTCTATAACTTTCACTCATGTCAAGCTCATCCTCCTTTTCATGTAAGCAATATTGTTATCAATGCCAAACAAATTAAAAACTAGTTTTTACCCTTTTCCTTTAATAAAACGAAATAGAGAAGCACCAACCTGCACAACAAACACAAAATGGAAGAGCTGAAGTTGTTGATTTTTCGATGCATAATCAGCAAGTGAACCAAATGCACGTAGGGACTTTTAAAGAAGAAAAAAAATATGAACTAGATTTCAGAACTGAGGCAGATAGATGGTACAGTCAAAGCTTTCTAAAAAGCAACAGGTGATCTAATTTATTTCCACTTTAAATTGTGGGAAAATCGGAAGAACAATATCAGACGATAATCAATAAAGCTATGGTCAGAATCAGAAGAAACAAAAACAAGAAAACAATCAGCTGCGTAGTGTTTCATGCAGGAGTTCTTATGAATTTCTCGCATCCAATTTCTATTAAGTCCCGCCAACTAACAACAAACCAACCAATTCTAGCGCTATAGTAATCTTCAATATAGATTGAGGTATTGAACAACTAACAATTCAAGAAACCTGAACATAAAGGGACAAATTAACAGATTGGTTGACAACTTCATCAAATGTAAACTATCAATTCATGGCAATAGAAAAAGGGAAGTGAAAATCTATAATCTTGCCTTCATAGAAATCGAATGCTTTTCAGCGGAGAGAGATGAATCTCCTTCTAGCACTTTGTTTTCAACATTACCCTGCATGAGATGCTCATTTGAGATAGTGCTAGATGTGCTACAACCCACTTCTTGAACTCTACCTCCATCTTCTGACTTAACTGTCGCAGCTGTTATCGAGCTTTCTGCAAAACACGTCAATTTAAGGCGTCATCTTCTTCTTGATATTACCTTTACATAGCCAAAACCATAAAAGATACCAAAATTCCCATTTTATCTAACAACGTGGAGCTATACATTATAGTATACCATAGCTAAAGATCAGATAAAAGTAACTACAATATCTGTTTCAATACTTTCAAAGGAATGCCACATAAAGTCATGTCACGAAAAAGAAATCATGCATATCATAAACATAATGCAAAGTTATTGGCACGCCCAGAAATCGATCACTAATATTGCATGGAACAAAAAAGTCTAACCTTCACAAGAACTAGCATTAGTCGCAATAGGTCTCCATATAGCTTTCATTGTTTTTTCCTTCTTGCTATTGTCATCAATACAAACTCTCTTTTTTCTACCACCCATTATAAAATCACAGCTTAAACCATGATAATTTCTCTGTTCCTGATACAAAAAAACCAGTAAGTGTTAAAGCAGAGAAATGACTTTAAAACTCTTAAAACAATCAAATTTGTTGTTACAATTATTACATATCAATGAGACACCATTTCAGTACAGTACAGTATAGCAAAATTAAATTTCACCGGAGGAAAACCTATGAAGCACGAACACAGACATAAACACCAGACATGACACGTCGACACCGAAATACTTTGAGAAAATAACATAATACTTCAATGTAATTATAAGTGTCGAAGTGTCGTTGTGAGACAACGACGCGTGTTCGACATTAGAACACGCCTAATCCGGGTAGTGTTTATGCTTCATAGAGGAAAACTAGTAATGTTAACATAACTTAATTTCACTATGAATACTATTTTTTTTACTAAACTATGAATACTATTTATTATTAGGGAAATGCTAAACAGTGTCTGGGGGAACCTGAAAGTGTGTAGGGTTTGATGAAACATAAGTGTTGGTAAATCTGAGAACTCTGTCGACTCTGCAAAACAACAAAATAATATGACAATTAAGAAATAGTTTTATGATTTGAAGATAACATCGAACAAAACATGTACAACAACAGAGAAATGAAATTTGTTAAGGTGGAGTGGAGGAACCTCAAGAGAGACCTGCTGCAACCTATCATTCCCTTGCTCCAATGAATGAACTGCAAGCCCACTTTTGTAACTTCAAACTTCTTTTTCCAAGTGACGGTGCAAAAACAAAGTTTGGTCTTTATCCAAATGGTAGACAAAAACATCAATTAATTAAGGTTAAATTACACCTTAAATTTTTTTTTTGTCTTTGAAGTGGTAATCCACTAAAATTAAACTCACATAATTGTGAGATCTCAGGTTCGAACCCGGATCATAACGTTCGGCCTAACAATTTCGACAATTTTTGTCAGTTGAGCTATGACTTACGGACAATTACACCTTAAATTTTTATTAATTTATAGTTTGATCTTAAAAATATATTATACGCACCTTATAACACAAAATGTTTATTATAATAAATATTTATGTATAAATTTGTATAAGTTATTTTTATAACAAAAGATAAAAAATTAAATTAAATTATTTTTTTATATGTTAAAAAGTTGTTTCCATAAGCTATTTTTGAAAACTTATGAAAATAAGCTAAAATATTACTAAATATTTTTTTTTATTAAAACTATTTTCCCACACTTGATTTTTTCTCTTGATATTTAAGATTGATATTATACTAAAATATAAAATTTATTTAGAATAAAGTATTTAAAAATATATAGAATAAAATAGTTTTCCTCGTTGGAAGGATCCAAACACATATGAGGGTAAGTCAACTAATTCTCCTAGTTTCTGTTGTTGTTTCATGTATGCATTTTATTTGTACAAGTAACCTCACCTGATCCCATTTGCAAACTGGGAACAACCTTTTCTGCATGACTATATATATACTTGGTAAGGCATTTAGCAATGTTTTTGGCACAAGATTCACAAATTTAGTTTCTTTGTGCATATTTTAATTCTTTAGTTTTAATGTCTTAAACTGCAGAAAACAATCGCAAAACATGACAAACTATAGTGGCTAGAGCACTTGCTAGATATGAGCATGAAAAGGAGCTAGAGCCATTTAAGGGTAACTCAACAAATCCTAGTTTCTGTTGCAGCTAACTCATTGGAAGGTTATTCTATGCTCAGCTTATGTTGTCAGCCAAAGAATTATACCGTCTTTTCGTGCTCAGCTTATGGTGTAGAAAGCGTTTGGATCCAAGATTTAAAATAGTCACATGGACTGATTATTCATCGACTGAGAATACATGAACTCGGTCACTTTACATATTAGCCATTTCCACTAGAAGAGTTAAATGTTTTCGATCAATTGATCATATGCAATCTTTCTTTATCTCTGAAAATTTTGTCATTACGACCTTTCCAAAGAAACCATGTACAAATAAATCATATTACACCGAATTTTTCAGTTCAAATTCTGCTGCTTCCACACAGTCCAGCGAATTGCTGAAAGTTTTTGATAATGCGTGATTATGCAGTGCCGCATAAAATCTCAACCAGCTCAGAACTTGTACCAGACCAATAATTGATGTTTCAGTTTGCTACAGGAAGCTCCATTTGAATAACCAAAACAAACATGACAAATCAAAATTGGTTTTCAACATTTTTCTCTGATACAATGCTTCAAAACAACATTTCTTTTCGTGATATCACCTTAGCATTTATGGAGGCTTCATATATGATGTGAGATGGCAAAGAAATGATATTAATCAACCCGCCTTAAGAAAATGATAGTAATCTATCTGTCTACGGTCTACCTATCTGTTATGCCAAAATTCCATTCACTTAAGTCCTTCGGTTTATTTTGTCATTGAACAAGACGAAGAACGTCAAAGGAAAAACGGAGGAGCAGTTGGTAGCTTTCCTAAATTGTCACTTTGTTGATTTTGTAACCATCTTCTGAACTGCTTCGGACGCTGCAGATGCTGCCTTGTCAAAACCTAACTTTTGCAGCTCAGTCAAGAAACCATTAGCATCAGTTTCACTGATTTTGTATGGACTGTGTTGAGCATCAGGAAATGAACCATTTATCACATCTTCCTTATAATCAAGTAAGGCTTTGTTGATGACGTCTCCGACACGAGCATATTGTTTACAAAATTTTGGAGTAACCTACAAAAGATAGGGTCATCGCAACTTCAACATTGAATCATTATCTCCAAGGTTAACATTATAAAAATTGAAAGAAAACCTCGGTTAATATTTGAGCCAAATACCTTTGCATGATGGGGGTGCTGCAACATACCAAGAAGATCATGATAAACAAGTACCTGCATGATTAATAAAATCTAAATTAGAAATTATTGGCTTTCAACTAAGAAAAATACTCCATTTTCTTTTCCTTAATGTAAAATTATAACTTACAAATGAAGCTTTGCATAATTATTTCAAAACAACTGAGGGATAATCAAATTAAAATTCCATTCATAAGAGACGTATGACCAATCTTAACATATTCTCCAGCTCAATATCATCATCATCATCATCATCATCATCATCATCATATATTGCATTAAAGTGAAAATATTATTTGAGAGAGACAATTATCAAGAAGCAAAAGCTGAACAAAGCAAATTAGATGACGAACAAATGCCTTCAAATAAAGGGAAGGTAAAGTATGTTTAGCTAAACAAAATATTTGCAACTAACGTAGGATACTCAAAGTATTTGGAATCACGCCAAGTTTCACGAAATCACAGTGAAACTGTGATTTTGTTGAAGCTACAAAGTGTAATATTTGCCAAAGTCGCGGTAGCACATCGTGGTTATGACCGACTCACTCACTGTCAAACCATACATGCACTTATCAGCTAAAATGGAAATTAGGCCAACTGACCTGTCCACTGCAATAAGGTCCAGCCCCAATTCCAATAGTCGGAATTTCAAGCGCCGCTGTTGCTGCGGCAGCCACAGGTGCAGGCACACATTCTAAAACAACAGCAAAACATCCTGCTTCCTGGAAAGCCAGTGCCGACTCAACAACCTACACAAACTCATTCCTTTTAGAATCGCTAAAAATTGTTCAAAATGCAAAAACAGTTGCATCATGCATGAGAGAATAGAGATATAGACCTTGACAGCACTAGCAACATTCCTTCCTTGAGGCCTAAATCCACCTAAAACACTAATAGCCTGTGGAGTAAGACCAACATGTCCAATCACAGCTATTCCAGCTTCAACAATAGCTTTTGCGGCAACAACTCTTGATGGGGAACCTCCTTCCAATTTTACAGCATCCATTCCTCCTTCTTTCAAAATCCGAACTGCCGCATCCACTGCCTGCTTATAATCAAAACAGCAACACTTAAAACCATAGCATATGGTAAGAAAAAAGTTAAAATATTTACACAAATAAGCACCCCAAGTCCTTAATTCCAACCATTTCCTTTCCACATTTCAATTCTAACCAACAACCAAACAGGTCACATTTCAAGTTTAAAAGAAACGAATTCCACTCTGATACAAAATCACCAAACTTAACAACCCTAGACTCGGATTCTCTATAGTTAGGAACGCACACAACACAACCACGCAGTCAAGAAATCTAAATCCTAGTATTCCAACTTCACCAAATCAACTTTAAAAATGCAATTCACACTATAAGATGTCCAATTTTCATCAAAGGACTGATATCACGGCTGCGAAAGAATAGAAAATCTAATTCCTTATCTAGCACCAGCACTTCAGAGGTGTCTGGTGTCTGACACTGAAACATGTCTAACACCAATACATATGACTACATTCAATCACTTCCGTTTTTAACGGTCTATGTGTCAGTGTCATCTAAGGTGTACTTGTCAATGCTTTCATAGCTAATTCCAACAACCCTAACAAGGAAAAAATCTATAAAAAAAAAATGCCTCCAATTCCTAAATTTTGTTTCAACAAATCTTAAATAAAAGTGAATATCAAACAACACAAACAAATTCCAAAATCCCAGATGAAAAAGAAAAAAGATGCAAACTTTCTCTTTTTAAGATAATTACACACGGGTAACAAGCTGCACCGCTAGACCTTTCTGTATAGAAAAACCTAATCTTTGAAAAACTACATTCGTAGACCTATGCGACACAACATTACATTGCACGACCCTTTGAACTCTTTTCAGAAGGTGTTACAACCTCTGGTGCTAAAAAGCCAAAAGTGTCGAATGTAAACGGTATAAAAACGTGTTGATTGTCATAAATTTTTGAGTTCACTCAACCAAATTTCACATTTAAAACCATCCATCCCAACAACCAAAAACTTAACAATTAAAGTCCAAAAGAAACAAATTCCAATCTTTTAATAAAAAAATAAAGAAAGAAAAAACAGAGTATAGTACCTGTATAGAACTACATTCATACGTTCCAAAAGGTAAATCAGCAACAAGAAGAGGAGTCTTAGCACCACGAGCAACAGCACGACAATGAACAAGCATTTCATCTAATGTAATAGGTAAAGTAGTGTCATGACCATGAACAACCATGGAAGCAGAATCACCAACAACACATATATCAATGGAGGCTGTATCAAGGTGAACAGCAGAAGGGTAATCATAAGCAGTAACCACTGTGATTGGTACTGAGTTTCGATATTTTTGTCGGAGTTGTGAAAGTGTTACTCTTTTGTTTTGAGATGTTGGTCCTGAATATACTGTGTTTTCTGGTAGATTGCTCATAGAACGAATGTGTTTTTGAAGAAATGAATGGTGAAGGGTTGTTGTACGGAGTATGGACCTTAGAAACGACATGGTTGTGATGCACGACGGCGGCAGTTTACCAGTTTAACAATAAATTAAGTCACATAGACTTCTTTCTTTTCTTTTCTTTTTTGTCCTAGGACGACTAATTCAAGGGGATCAATCTCACCGTTCATTTGTGGGCCCTATTTAAAGTCAGAGTTTTTTTTTGCTTTGTATGGACTTAGCCCACCGAAATTGGCACCTGTGGGAATCGAATCCGAAACCTTGAGAGAAGCATACTCCAAGGGTCCAAGCCAACACCACTCGACCAACCCCAAGTGGATTAGTCACATATAGACATTGAATAAGGCAGTGCAACATATATGATTTTTTTTTTCAGCTTTGGAGTTTTCACGTTTTATTCGTGTGTTGTGATTGTGTATTTTTATTTTCTTTATACCTATTATTTTCAACGATTTTTGAGTTGAATAATTATTGATAAACTCTCCAGTATGTTGGTTCTATTAGTGAAGATTGTATTAATTTTAATATTTGCTTTTATAGTTAAAATTTTGTTCATATTAAGTGAAACTAACCAAACTATCCATTAAGTGAAACTAGACTATATGTGGATTGAAGTGACTCCACCTTATATTTTAGTAGCTTTGCCTTTTAATTTATTGTTGGACTTTTATTAATGAAATTATTTCATTTGGTCACTATTATAAGTATAAAAAATATTTTTTTTAATTCATTGAAAAAGTAATATATCCGGTCAATAATATTTCAAATACGCTATTTTTTTGCACCGACTGATGGAGTATCTTTTAACGTCCCAAAACAAAAATCAGTTTACCTTCTTTGTTATATGCACTCTGTTTTCCTTCTCTACTCATAAACAAGAGTAAACCAATGGTAATTTTTGGAGATGCCAAAACCATTAGATTTTGGACAAATCTTTTGGTTCCCAATGTAGGTCCTCTTTTTTTTTTTTGGACAAACAATGTAGGTTCTCTTGGGAAAGCAAATAATGAATATTTGGTTACCAATGTAGGTCCTCTTGTGAAAGCTAATAATTAATGGATTATTGACTACTCCATTTGGTCGCATATATTAAAAACATTTTATTTTTTTATATTTATTATAAAATTGATGTATTTAAACTATATTATTGTCTAGATATATCAATTCTACGTCTAAAAAGTCAAATTTTTTCTTATATATAATACTGAATAGAGTATTAGCTTTTGCAAATTTGTAGTATTGATAAAAAAAAAAGGAGTAATTTCATTAATAAAAGTCCGACAAAAAATTAAAAGTCACTTTGAGTTTTGTACTTGCAACAATGGTGACTTTTCTAATCCTTCTTCCATTACAGTACCATTTATATAAACTCTCAAATTGCTTGGCCTCTCTCATCACTCATGTACCTGGAAGCAAATTAGGCAGGGTTTTGTTTTTAAAATTGATAATTGGGTAACTTATATATTTGGTATTGTAGTGAGTGTGTCTGGTTGAAAGGCTGAAGGTGCTTTGAATGATAGGACGATTTAAATATTTAGTATATAGTCTGAAGTGTCGAGCTAAAATAGTGAAGGCGCTCTGAATGATTGAGTGTTTAAATTCTTGATAATAAACAATCAATACATATAAATCTTGTCTTTGAGCAGTTTGTTGATTTACTCTTTTTTGTCACTTTGGTGTAGTGGTTAGAAATTTATCTTTAAAGTAAATAAATGAAGTGTCAGAAGTTTGAATTTTAACTTATGCACATAAAATGTGATGTTTTTATCAACTGACCCAACGTCATGGGGATATTTGTTAATTTATTTTAATTGCGTAATATATGATTGATTTTATAAAATTAAAGTAGTTTTTCAAATGTTATTTGGAAAATTTGTAGTTTTGCTAAAATACCCAATGCACATATGCAATAATAGTTCAATTTTTTTTACCATAATATTGATACAAAATTTTTACCGTTGTTGCCGATAATTAATCTTCGTCGGGAAATATGTGGGGCACACAAGGTGAATTCTCTCCTTTCAACCAAATTTTCTACATATACATAAATCAGGAATCAAACTCCTTACCACATGCTTAAAGATATCAAATTTTTATCGAATCATTCAATTTAACATGTGTTTGGAAAAATGTTAACACATGTCAGAAATATAGTTGGAAGTATTAATATCCCCAATTATCATAGTCCATTTTTTGATGTGTCACATCTTGCCCCCTTGGATAGGGATAGTTTCTAAATAATTTATGGCAAGATATGGCGGATTTAGATCCTCTAAATAAAATAAAATTATATGGATCATGTTGTAATAATTTTAGTCGATAATTTATGTTTTTTCTGCCCTCTTTTTAAATAGGTTTTTCTCTTTGTGATTTACCATCTATTAAATTAAGAAAAATAAAGATAATATGTGAGATAAAATTGGAGCTGATCCAAATTCATGACAAGATATACACGGTGCTTTTGTCTCAGCACAATGCACACAACGACATAGTATCCAATGGAATATAATTTCTTATAGTTACTGCGTCACACAATAATTGATTTGAGATGTCTGATCTAAAATTAGCGGCTAAGATTACTTTAATGCATAAAATTGTGCGTAACATCAAAATCGTCCGATCTCAAATAAAAGGTTATAATCTAATACTGTGTGAAAATCTGAATCTGAATCCGTATGCAATGATAGAGATTATCTTTATTTATTTATTGAGGTGTTCCCATCCTTTTGTTTTTTCTTCTGGTGTATCTTCTTTTGACCAAAGATCTTATGTTTTGATTGTAATTCACTAGGCTTTTTTCCAAAAAATAAATTTCTTTTGTGGATGGCAAATAGTTTAACATCTACTTATTTCTTGTATTTTTTTTTTTTTTCATATCCATATAATTGTGCGTGCATGAGATATTTACTAGTAGGTACAACAAGAAAATATAAAATACATTACAATACATACGTGGGTCCTTTCAATACTAGTGAGATGAAACATGATATCCCTCTTAGTCCTACATGACCTTATACCTGTTTTTTTTCTTCTTATTAAGCATGACATTATACTTGTGTTATATAACAAGTGGATCCGACTATTTAGAGGCTATGTTTGAATATTAAAAATAATTTTTATTAAAAAATAAGTATCATTGCAAATAACATCATGAAGAGAATATTCTAATAAAAAATTAAATTTGTTGTAGAGATTAAAATGATTTAGTGGTCAAGTTTGTGAATGACTTGTACATGTAATTCTTTCAATTATTAAGTTTTTCAAAAAAAAGTTACTGATTTTAATTTAATTTAAAATTACTAGCACTAAAAAAATGACACCATTAAAATTCGAATCAATAAACTTGCACACGCAAATATCACAAGCTACCACTAATCTATCAATGCCATTTGATATATTATGAAAATTGTCAATATATAACTATTATTTCAGGACGTCATACATCTGACACATAGTTTAGGCCGATGCTGTTTATCCAAATAATTCTTTCACAAGAAAAGGAAATTTGTTAAAATCTTCTCTTCATATTTTTCTGTTTCTTTTACCATGTTAGTTTAATTACTTACTATAAAGTTATCTCTTTTTCTTCATTTTTTTTTTCAACCTTTGCAATTTGCACTCCCAATATTATTGGTAGGTTAAGGGTCACTATATCTTGTATAAGAACACAACCTTTCTCTTCTACAAAAACACATTTCACAAACACCATTTTCCTAGAAATCTATCAATCACTTCCTAATTCTAAGAAACAATGAAACAAACAAGAAACTGTCACGAAACTTCAAATTCAATAAACTCTTCAAAACCTCAAAAAACAGAGACAAAAAAACAGAGCAAGGTGAAGAAAAACAGAGTCTTTAGCAACCATCCAGTTTATCATGGTGTTCGAATGCGAAGTTGGGGCAAATGGGTATCTGAAATTCGTGAACCTCGCAAGAAATCACGAATTTGGCTTGGAACTTATGCTACTCCCGAAATGGCTGCAAGAGCACATGATGTTGCTGCTTTAAACATAAAGGGTCATTCACCTATTCTTAATTTTCCCGAAATAGCTCACGTGCTTCCTAAACCAATCACGTTGAATCCACGTGATATACAAGTTGCTGCTGCAGAAGCTGCTTCAATGGTGGAATTTGATTCTGAGATGTTACACTCCGACTCAGGTGAGTCATGTTCATCATTTTCATCAGAGTCTTCAGAGCTGAGTGAGATTGTTGAGCTTCCTAATATAGAAGAGAGTTTTGACTCGGTTGAGTTGAGAAGTGAGTTTATTTTGATTGACTCGGTGGAAAATTGGGTGTATCCGTCAGTAGAAAGTTTGTGTGACATGGTGATTGAAGAACAGAGTTTTATGTTATGACTTATGAGAGTTTTATTTTATGTTTGGTTGGCTATTTCAATGTCTTGTTCCTTTTGTAATATAAGTACCCTCCAACTGAATTTCATCCCTTCTTATTCTCAAAGTGTGCATATATAGTAATTAGCTCATCTTGATGTAGGACAGAATTCGGTTGGAAGAAAGAACTCACATTGTGTGCCTGTAGGTTCCCCGATAGAGATTAGTCATCGTTAACGGCGGTGAAAACTTCATAAGTGATATGTGGTGTAGAAAAGTAATCTAGGAGTTTAATTTAAGAATTGAAGTTTGATCAATTTTACACAGTTTTAATCTTAACTGTTTATTTTTTAATGCTAAGTTGTTTAGCACTAGGGTTGAACTTGTTTTGGATCAAGAGCTTCTCGGTTATACTACCTCCATAATACTACTTAAATTATGAAGTTAGACGTTGTGATTAGAGTTTAGACTTCGACTCGTTAATTTATGTGTGTGTGAATTTTCAATGATTAATATCATTTCGTTTATCTATCAAAAGAGAAGCAACTAACATCATGTTTGTAGTGAAAATGATTAATAACTTAACATGAGATGTGGATAAAAGAGAGGACCTCACGATTGAGAGGTTGATGAAAAATAGAAGTGAATTATATTGACCGATTACATAAGTTGAATTAGTTTATAGGATAACGTGAGTCAATTGCATTTCTCTATCCATTTGACAATCACATAAAATACCACACATCTCAACAAAAATAAGGCATTGTTCCAAAGTTATGCAAAAAAATAAATCTTACATAATAATTAATTAATAGCCATGTTTGGAGTATGCGATATTTAATTTTTGTTTAAAAAGCAAAATAAAAAAGAACACGCCCAGTGGGACTCGAACCCACAATCGCTTGATTAGAAGTCAAGCGCCTTATCCATTAGGCCATGGGCGCTTCGGATGTTAATGATTGAATACGAATAGTATTAGTTGCTAGGAATTTACCCCGTTGCAAACTACATAAATCACTTTGTTTGTACCACAAAATAAGCCAATTGCTGATAAAATGCCATCGTTTAACTAACTGTTAACACTACTCAGAACTAGCTTAACTTCATTTTATTAGATTTATAATTAACTTAACAAGTTTTAACACATTTGGATCTTCCATGAAGTGAAAACCATATTTGAACTAGCAAATCAATTACTACTTATATAAAATATTGACATTGTTTAATTAACTCAAATTTATGTGTATATGCATGTAGGATTATGTCACGTTTCAACTATTAAATAAAATATATCAATATCATCATTAGTAGATAGGTCATGTAACCTTCACCATTAGTTGAAGTTGGGTTAGCTTGATCATATCATCCTTGTGATGATTGAAGAGCTAGGAAACATGTAAGAATATATTTATATATATGAACAAAGACATTGGTCTTACCTTGTACACTTATGAAATGGAACACAAAGGTGGAGATAGAGTATGTGTCACAGGAGCTTCTGGCTTTTTGGCTTCTTGGCTTATTAAGAGACTTCTTCTTTCTGGCTATCATGTCATTGGAACAGTTAGAGATTTAGGTTTATTTCAATTATCCAAACTTAATTTTGCTACAAATTAATTATTTTTATCTGAATATTGTTGGTTACACAAATTTAATGTTTTTTTAGTACACATGGTATTAGAACATTGTGTTGCGATCGTTGGCAACAAGATTCTACATTAGTAAAAAAAAACTTAAATTCGATTCATTAAGTCATCCATTTGAGAGACAATCCAATCTCTGTGTGAAAAAATTTAGATGTCTAGCTGTTGACTCGATTACTTGTCCTACAAGATTCCAAATTTTGATTACATTTACATTAATAAATGTATGATGCTCATATGTATTTGCAGGGAAGAAGGAGAAAGTTGAACATTTATGGAAGTTGGAAGGAGCAACAGAAAGACTAGAACTAGTCCAAGCTGATTTAATGGAAGAAAATAGCTTCGACAACGCGATCATGGGATGCAAAGGTGTCTTCCACATTGCCTCTCCAGTACTCAAACATATATCAGATGATCCTAAGGTGTGATATTTCAATTGTATTTCTATGTTTTCATCAATCATGTGGCAATTATATGATAATATTGATACCAATTGATGGCAAGTTAGGTCCATGGAGACTATACATAGTGAAATAAGTCATGTTACTTTGATCAATGTCGAATATGGTTATCAATTTTTGTCCAAAAAACAGGCAGAAATCTTGGAACCGGCAGTCCAAGGTACGCTAAATGTGTTGCGTTCTTGTAAGAGGAACCCAGACCTTGTTCGAGTGGTGTTAGCCTCGTCGTCTTCAGCTATTAGAGTAAGAGCTGATTTTGATCCAAACATACCAATTGATGAGTCATCTTGGAGCTCCCTGGAATTGTGCGAGAAACTCAAGGTACACATTTCTTTAACTAGTCGTGTATTCTAATCAAGATATTGAGTTCAAGTGATTTTTAAATATTGTTCTCATGTGACAACATAATATGAAATATAATTTGAGATACATGTACAATTTGTTTAATATGAAACTTATGTGACATGCATGTATTGAATTAAGGCATGGTACCCAATGTCAAAGACAATGGCAGAAAAAGCAGCTTGGGAATATTGCAAAGAGAATGGAATAGACTTAGTGACTATTTTACCATCATTCATCATTGGACCTAGCTTGCCATCAGATTTATGTTCTACTGCTTCTGATGTTCTAGGCTTGTTCAAAGGTGCATGCACGCGCGCGCACACACACAAACACCTTAATTTGATTGATAATTTTTTTTTTAAGAAAAAAAATCTGATTATGATTAATATTTCTAATCAATTAATTACAACAGGGGAAACAGAGAAATTTGAATGGCATGGAAGGATGGGATATGTTCATATTGATGATGTTGCACTTTGTCACATCCTTCTTTATGAGAATAAAGCCTCTCATGGCAGATATCTTTGCTGCTCTACAGTAATGGATAATGATGATTTGGTTGCCATGCTAGCAACTCGTTTTCCTGGTTTTCCCATTCCCAAAAGGTGTGTTAATGCTTCTCATTACATCACATCAACATAGTTGTTTCTTAGTATGGAAATTATGGTACATATACTTTATTCTAATAATTAATGTAATTAGTTTGATAAAGAAAAATGTTGATTTTTTTCTATCTAGTAGTCTAATAGTGACTAGTCTCGCACATTTAAATGTGGAGAATTGTGAAATCTTATATTCAAATCTGGACCATTGTATTTCAGCGTCCCAGCAACTACCAACTATATCCTTTTCTTTTCCGGACAATACTTTATATAACTTTGATCTATATATATATATATATATATAAGAATTATAATAGGATTTAATTTGTATACATCAACAAAAACCTAAGTTTTTTTTACATCATTCCATCAAAATCCATGTAAATATTTGTGGAGATATTTTAAGAATTAACTTAAAAAATAACACTATGATATTTTATAGAAATTAATCTCATTACAAATACATAATGTGTAGTATATGATTTATTTGGTTTTCAGGTTCAAGAAACAAGATAGACCATATTATGAATTAAACACAGGAAAGATTGAGAGTCTAGGATTCAAGTTTAAATCTATTGAAGAAATGTTTGATGATTCCTTTGCATCACTTGTGGAACAAGGCTATCTCACTCTTCCTCACCAACCCCGTTATGTTGTATTGTAATCAACTTCTGCATATGTATGCTTTACTTCAGATATATTATGTTAATTAATTTCAAGTACCTTATAGTATTATATACCAATAAATATGTATACAACATTGATGGGAATAATCACTTTTGGAACCAAAAGAATAAGACAAAATTACTTAACTATTAATTTCTTCTATTCTGCTCTAGCTAGTGTTTAGTTTAATGCACATATTATTTATGTGTACATCAATTTGTATAATTTGGTGGATTTAATCTTGTAACCATCACTGATGATTATAAATTGGAGAAACAGAAAAGAGATCAGAACAAAAAATCAAAGAAATAATCACAACCATCTCTTACATAAATTGAAGCCAAAATCAGACCAAACTCAACCAAGTTCCTTCAGACTCCCACAATCTCAGTTACAAAATACTGAGTAGTCTTATTAGTATCAATGCTAGTTGCAAGCAAATGAGCATATCCAAAGTCGCTCTTGGCATAAACATCTTTGCTGCTGGTGTCATATTATCAAATCATTCTAGCCATGGAGAAGTTATCAGAGTATGCGACACATTTTTGACACATTTGTGCTTCTTAGATAAGTCATAAGTTAATAATAATTGAATTTGCTTTGTTTTTTAAGGATTAATTAAATGTGCATCTCTTTAATTCTTAAGGTTGTTTTTTAGGACATAAGTTGTGAACCTTGATGGTAAAAAACTTGTCTTTAACAAAATAACAAAAATAAAGTTTGGTCTTATGCATTAAGCTCTACGCTGTCCGTCTGCTTTTATAAGCAACAGTTTACGCTCGACAAAAGAGCTTATAATTAGGGACAAATAGTACCTGTTTATAATTCATTTTGCTTTCTTTCATAGAAATATACGTAAGAAACTAATAGCTTGATTTATGTTAATCATGGCAGGGGAACTATCCATCCATTGATTCCAAATATGGCTTTTGTGGGAGTGGGATACCTCGAGAGTCTTTCAAATCTTCACTCTTCGGAGATACACTCGACGTGGCTTGCTGGACTTGTTGATGAGAAATTCAAGCTTCCTACAGTTTAGACCATGCTTACACAAACCCTTGCTGGATATTTGGAGTTTAACATGAGAGGGTTTATTTTTTATTTTTAAATAAACTATTAAATTAGTCTCTAATTTTATAATGTACTCAAATAGATCCATAAATTTACAAATATATTTAAAAAGTTTTTTTTTTTTTTCTAATTTAACCCTTGACAATTCGAGGATCTTTACTCATCGATCAACAAGAACAAGTTATATGTGAAATAAAAATTGATTACAAATTCGTTGTGACTTGTGAATACCACGTGTAAAATTACGTATGTGGCTTATTCTTATTGATTTTTGGGCAAATACCCCTAAATTATCAAAAGAAACAAGAAATGAGGTTAGAGTTTTAACAAAATACCATAACATAACTAGTTACATAGAGAATATACTTATATAATAAAACATAATAGTCCTTACCAAAAAAATATAATTAAACATAATAGTAAACAATAAATAGGCTAAAGTGTCATAGGCTGGCCCAGTTATTATTATAACAAAAGGTTCATTACATATTATCTAACCCTTATCTTAATGGAGTTGGATTCCTTGCAGTAGAATTTTTCCACAGTTTCATACAGTAACAAATCTCAACCGTTTAATTAAGATCAGACACGGTTGAGATTAGTTACACAATTTCACATAATAGACAGAGTGATGTAACAGTGTGAAATTCGTTTCCGATTAATATGTTCGAAGTATAAACTGTTGTTCACATTTACTGATTTCTATCGAGAAACTTGAAAATTTACAAGGCAAATGATCCAAAAACTGACCCTTGGACCACTAGATTAATAGGCACGATAGATACCCTACCATTTGAACAAATATAAGTTAGTGCCAAGTAGCTTCTTGACAACAGTGACATTATGTGGAAACAAATTGACTTTTGAGAGTAAATTCTAAGGAATTTTCCTTGAAGATAATTTAATCCAAACACCTAAATACACGCTCAAAAGTCTATAACATGCATGCTCTTTGTCCCTACTATAATTTCCCAAACATTTCCTCAAAAGTTTATATAACTAACCTTCTTATATAAGTGCCACATTCATAAAGCCTAACTAGTTATTCTCTCACTGCCTAAAAAGGCTTTTAACTCAACCCCAAAAATATGGATCAAGAGTTTTTAGATGCAATTAAGAAAAATGACATGACAACATTTTCAAGCCTAGTGAAAGAGAGAGAAGGAATCATCAACCAGAGAACAGATGATACCTTAAGTACTCCATTACACCTTGCTTCCAAGTATGGTTCCATTGAAATGGTGTCTGAGATTGTTAGATTATGTCCTGACATGGTTTCTGCTGAGAATAAAAACATGGAAACTCCAATTCATGAGGCTTGTAGACAAGAGAATGTTGAGGTTTTAATATTGCTGCTAGAAGTCAATCCTAGGGCTGCTTGCAAGCTTAATACTACTTGTAAAAGTGTTTTTTTTGTGGCTTGCTGTCATGGTCATCTTGACTTGGTGAACCTCTTGTTGAATTTATCTGATAACGTGGGGCGAGAAGTAGCAGGGTTTGATCATGCTTGTTTCCTTATTGCTGCATCAAGAGGGAACACAGGTGAGCATAAAGAGTTTTCTTCGCGATGTTTGAACCTTTTTTTATAGTATTGAACTACTAATTTAGTAAGATATAGTAATTTAGGGCCGAATCGCAGTTTTTGGTAGGTTGCGTGTTTTAATTGTGCGAGTTAGGTAAATATACAGTTCATGGATTGGAAATTTTATAGTTATCTCCTAAACTGTTGATTATCTATGCAGATGTTGTTAGAGAGTTGTTGAACAAGTGGCCAGATCTTACTCAAATGATCGACGAGAATGGGAATTCTGCATTGCATCATGCTTGTAATAAAGGACACAGAGAGATTGTATGGATACTACTAACACGTGATTCAAATCTTGCTTTACAATACAACAACAATGGTTATACACCATTGCATCTTGCAGTGATGAATGGGAAAGTCTCAATCCTCAACGATTTTGTATCGGGAAGTGCTGCATCGTTTCACTATACCACAAGAGAAGAAGAGACAGTATTTCATTTAGCTGTGAGATATGGATGCTATGATGCTTTGGTTTTCTTGGTGCAAGTTGCAAATGGTACAAACTTATTGCACTGCCAAGATAGATATGGCAACACTGTCTTACATCTAGCAGTTTCAGGCGGTCGCCATAAGGTAAGAAATTGATGTGAGTTTTGAATATTGGAACCAAATTTTGGTACATATTATCCTTAAATATTATTCTATTCAATAGTTAACGATTATTTTTCATCATAGTTTTATAATCATTGTAGATGACAGATTTCTTGATCAACAAGACAAAGCTGGATATCAATATTAGGAATAGTGAAGGGATCACAGCACTTGACATTCTTGATCAGGCTATGGACAGCATAGAAAATAGGTACCTACAAGCAACATTCATCCGAGCCGGTGGTAAGAGAAGCCTCCAATCTTCCTCCTTTTCACTTGAACTAGACAAGACCAATTTTCCCTCACCACCATCTAGGCGTTCTCCGTCGCGAAGGTATATATCTAATGAAATGGAAGTGCTAAGTGAAGTGGTTTCTTATGATTGTATTAGTCCTCCACCGGTTAGCAAAAGCACTGAATCTAGATCACCTCAGCCTCAAATAAGTGAGAGGTTTGAGAATGGAACCTATAATCCATATTACTTCTCACCGACTAATTTAGTGAAACACAAGCATCATAATAACAAAGAAAAAACGGAAAATATGAACCATACTAAGAGGAAAAACTATCATGAGATGCACAAAGAGGCAATACTAAATGCAAGAAACACTATTGTATTAGTGGCTGTTTTGATTGCAACTGTAACTTTTGCTGCTGGTATTAGTCCACCTGGTGGTGTGTACCAAGAAGGACCAATGAGAGGCAAATCAATGGTTGGTAAAACATCAGCTTTTAAGGTATTTGCAATAAGCAATAACATAGCACTTTTCACATCTTTATCTATAGTTATTGTTCTTGTTAGTGTCATTCCATTTAGAAGGAAACCACAAAAAATACTATTGATCATTGCTCACAAGGTTATGTGGGTCGCTGTTGCGTTTATGGCAACTGGTTATGTTGCAGCTACATGGGTGATTTTGCCACATAATCAAGGGATGCAATGGCTAACTGTTGTGCTAATAGCACTTGGTGGTGGCTCTTTAGGTACAATTTTCATTGGTCTTAGTGTGATGCTTGTTGAACATTGGCTTAGGAAATCTAAGTGGAGAAAGAAAAGAAAGGAAAGTGGGGATGGAAATGCAGATTCAGATAAGGAAAGTGAAAATTCAGATTTTCAAAGCTCTTATCTACAAGGTTACCATTCATATTGATTCATTTGTTGGCTCCTAAGATGAAAATATTATGTACTGTGTGTAGAAAATTATTTGTACATTAATATCGCTTCTTCAAGAATGTTAACTATGTATATTCCAAAATATTTTCTAAAACTGTTTCATACAGCAGAATCAGGCAGAAAAAGTTATAGCACGGTAACATCGGAAATTCAAAACCACTATCTTCATATCTTATCGCGATGTTTATCGAATCTAATCAATTTGTTTTAACTGGAAAGAGATTATATCAGTGACAACAATATTTAGGAAGTTAGTTTTATCTTTTCCAAGTCATCAAATTCATTTGCTGTTTATGATTAAGTATAAACAATGAAAACTGATTCGTGGTAGGAACGCCTAATATATGAACTAATGCAATGATTCAACCCATAAGCCAACGGTTATAAAAGAGAAAGTCAAGATTTGAACATAAATAGTAGTTCAATACAATACAAAAACCATAATGAAATCAAATGATACTAGACTAGTAGAAATGGGTAAAAGTTCAAATGGTAATAATGCCTAAACAACTCAAATTTCAGAAGAATCGATGAAAGAAAAACAACTAGTTAAACACCATAACAAGACATTTTAGAGTGCTAACATCGTCACAATTCCAAATGTGATCAAAGTAGACAGAAAACTTGAAGCAAGCACCATGGTGGAAGAGGAAGTAGCCTGATCCACGGAATCAGAAGAATAAGGTGAATCCGAAGGAGCCATGATCGGTGATGAACCTTCAGGCGGAACTGCAATGGTGGTAGGTGGAGATGCTGGAATTGAATGCGGCGCCATAACTTCAACGAGCAATTTTTGGCCATGGTTGCAATGATCATCAGTTCCACTTATGAAATAGAAAGGTCCTGATCTGTCAAGATTAAAAGTGCTCTTTCCATTGGTGAAAGTAGTGATTGGTTCACTTGTGTCACAGTTGAAGTAATCAAATTTCTCCACACTAAGAACTGAATCCTTCTCATACTCAAATACTGCATAAATAACAACAACAAAAGTGAATCATAAACAAAAAAAAAAAAAAAAAACTTAAGTTAAATGCGACTAATGAACGAAAAAAGTGCGGAATATGTACCGAGGGAGTCTCCAATTTGGAATCTGTTTCTTTCAGCCCATTGAGTGTAAAAAGCAGTGTTGTTTTGATCAGGTTGACGCCAACCCAAGTGATCACCAACATGGAACTGTCTTGCAGATTGAACAGTAGTGACAGAAACCAAGAAAATGATGAAGCAACTGAATACAAGGGATGCCATGTTTGTTTGTGTTCTGCTTCTAAGTATGTTTCTTCAGAAGACAAAGAATGAATGAATTGTTGTAACTTGTAACACAAAGGCAATGCATGATATATATAGAGATAGTATAAGAGGGAAAGTGGTGTGATTTAGTGGGAAGTTATTAAGGTGACAGTAATAACGTGGTGTGTGTGGTAGTGATCATGGCGGTTACTTGGTTTGTAGAGATTAAGAATGAACAGACAACAAATGAAGTATTTTGAACCAAATAATAAATAAAAAATGAGTGGTTTGTTCTTACATCCATTTTCACAAATTTCAATGAAAAAAAAGAATATGCACCGACAGTGTAAAATAAATATCAACCATGTTTTTTGCCACATCACCCCACTAAACCCCACTTTCTTAATATAATATGGAAGAATGCTTCATTCTTATCGATTGTCAGTGTAAAATTAATTTACACCGATGGTGCGTAGTCTTTAAACTCAATTTCAATACTGTTAAGATATAATTGAATGCATATAAAAAAAATATTTCATCAATAAAAAAAATTAAAAATACTCCTGACTAACTACTTAGTTTTAGGTAGAGTTAATTATCTGTATATTATTTAAATGCTTTAAAAAATATTTTTAACTGTTTATAAATTATGAAAAATAAGATAAACATTATTAAAAAAATATTGTAAAAGTTGAATGGATAAATATATTTTTTTTAGCAAAAATGAATAAATATCTATTAAAATAATGATGTGGATTTTGTATGCCATACAATTAATAATAAAGGTGATAACACTCATGGGAGAAAGTTATATCTAATTTATTAAATAAATTTGACAATAACTAATAAGACCTAATAAAATTCTCTGTATTCCATAAAAAGGTTTTGTAAGGTATGTAAAGAAAGAATATAATACAACAAAAAGGTACATCAAATATGCAAAAAGAATAGAAAATTCCCAAAATTGGAGGGGACTTGCCCTTATGATTTTTCTGTTTCCTTTCCATTGCTACTCACTTCTTGTAGTTCTCTACGTTTGGCATCCCTTATGTCTAGTATGCTAATAGGCATTTTTGGTTTTATGAGGCCATGCAACTGTACAAGACGAGCAATGTCTTCTTTGATTAAGCTTTTCTTCTCAACAAGTTCATTCACCATAGCATCCATCAGTGTTCTATTTTGCTGCATCATCTGATATCAAGCAAAAGAAAGTGGTCACTTTTTACTCAATAATGATCATTATGTGTAACAAAGTTGTGATTACCGATCAAGAGTCGTCAAGTTCTTTAATCCTTCATTGAACTATATAACATACGTACCTCTTTTGCGCGTTCATAGCACAAGTTTAGAATCTTCAATGCTCCCAAATCAATTTCCTGACAATACCATGCAATGAAAGTTGGCCACATGTTATCATTGATTGCCATATATAAAACTATTGGTATGTGAGAAATGATTTTTGTACAATCAAATTTAGACAACTTTCACGAAAAAAAATTAAGTGGCTAATGCAGTTTAAATAGGTGATTAGGTTCAGTAGACAGTTAACAGATATAAGCATACAGCAGGTGTTGAAACTCGTTAACTACGGTAACTTCATTAACTACGAATTTGGACGTGGTTACCTATACTTTCTGGTGTTTAACAAGAATCAAGATGAGAAAACAAAACTTGAGACAGAACACGTACATTAATTCGGTCTGACAACCAGAAATTGGATACTCCGTGATGCTTTTCAGAAAGCCCGCCAAGCATATACATTCTTGCTGCAACCCTAGCATTGTCGGCAGTTTCAGCCCATATCGTACTCAACTGAAATATTGCAAATCAAGTCAATATTTCAACACAACCATAAACTATTTAAAATCATAGATACAACACTGATAACTTGTGTACACAATGATATTGATATCAAAACTGTAATTTACAATGGAAAAAAAAGTGCAATGAATCAAATAAATAAATAAAATCAATGTAGAACTTAGAAAAAGCCATTTCTCTGGCTAGTCCATAATTATACTGTATTTTCATTCTTTTTTCTAACAGATTTTCCAAACATATAATTGTAATCCCACTTGTAGAAATACAAAATGCCCTAGAAAGATTAAATTATTGTCATTCATCAAAGCTAGTTAACAAATACATTAAAACATGCATAATGTCAAAATTGAGTTTTTATGTTCTGCAATGGTTTTCACATGTAGCTTTACAATTACAAATGAAAACTAGATTTGGGAATTTATAGCTAGCGAGTAGAAAGATTCCCTAACCTTATCTTTCCCAAACCATATTTCATCAGCAGCACGCGGTGCTAGTTGAACAGTAATATGGTCAAAGAGTGATTGTCGACTGCATGATATTAGTAGTTACAAGTTACAAGAAAATAATATTGGAGGCACTAAACATATTTGTAATGCAATTTGATCAAGCAGTAGCAATTCAAGTCAAACGAATATGAAGGCGATATAAAGCCTTTGCAAACATTGACTCGTGCTAGAAATAAACAGACAATATTTATTTAAAATAAAGGTTTAATAAAAGAATCCATACGTGAGCATTCCATCGTTAAAATTCATGGAATCCAGCTGCGCTCGAACATAACCCAATTCCCTACCAGCTCTAGGAGCAATTGTGATCTACAACAAAGCAATAAAAAGCGAAAATGTTTTAGTTCCTTGTCATTAGCAGTCAGATAATGAATATTAAGAAGACAAAATAACGAGGAAAATTCATTTTTATGTGAATTTCCTGAGTTCTAATGTCTAGAGTCTACTGTGGATGCATACAGATAATATGATAAACAAGACAACTTCACCTTTCGCATGCCATACTCTTTGAACGCAATAATATTCCATTAAATATAAAAATAGACTAATAGAGTTTATTTATGCTTTAGCACATAAATTCATTATTGCATTGCATTTATGCTGTCCTATGCCACTTCAGATGTCTGGCATGGCACAATGATAGGAACAATGAACAAGGCAGGAAGTGATAAGAGGTGTTACAAGCAAGTTCTTCGTCTATTTACCCCTTGTCTTCTCATAATGGTCTCTTTCAAATTAACTTCAAGCTTAATCATTTTTTGTAATTAAACAATCTTTGGCCAACTTTTGGTATCTGATATACACAGAAATAATGACGAGGAAAATAATGCAAGCAGTTGGGGTTTTCAGATGATGACACTTGTGAAAACTATTTGAAAGGACTTTTTAGGGTCTTCTACTAATGATAAATTCACAAAATTTCTCTTTTCAGACATGAGACTATAAGAGAGTGTCCAAAAAAAAAATGATTAGAAAGTAGTGTCCATACATATTCAATATCGTCAATATTAGGCAAGTTCATAGCCGCAACAGCCATTGCAACTTCATTTAAAGCTACTTGTTCCCATGTCTCTTTGCTTCGCTCCTTTCTATCTAGCATTCCTCTCTCTTCCATTTGAGCAGCTTGTAACAAGTCATCGGTAGTAATCTGCAACAGTAAAAAGCAGAAATGAAGAACAGTCAGCTACCATGTATTGAAAATAATGTTACAAAACTCAGACTGGTCCAACTGGTTTAACCAAAAATTGGATCCATAGCCGGTCTGGTCCACATATCAGACTGTATCTGCATTTAAACTGGAAGGACGTCATTAACCCGGATTTATACAGGGTAAAAAATGAACCAGCGACTCTGTTTTAAATTTTTTCACAAATTCCATCACTGCATCGACCTGTGACTGCACACTATCCCTTGTCTCATGTCTGCCACGCTTCAGAAGGCAGAAGCAATGCACGCTGTCTCACATGCAGGCGGTGATGGATGTGCAAGCTAAATCCCATTATGCAAAAAGTGCATAATCCATTTGCAAGCTAAATCCCATTATGCAAAAAATGCATACTCCGATATCAAACCTAGGCAATGAGGATTCTATAAGAATATAAAATGGCATTGCTACTCCGCCAGATGGGTGTTGAGTAAATTAGTTACATACAAATTATATAAAACCTTGATAAAAGGATGTATAAATTTCAAATAGATTAGTTCGTTCGATTCAGCTAGTGGTCTGCTGGTTCGACTAGTGATCTACTGACCCGGTCGGTAGCATGACCAAGTCGACGACCAGTCCGAATTTTATAACATTGACTGAAACTAGTAAGCCTTTTCTTATTGTTGGACCATAGAAACTTCTGGCATCCACTATCAACCTTTAAGCATTGCAAAGTAAAATGAATAATTTGTGCAGTTGATATAGCTCTTCAGGTTGGATAAACAGACCTTTTATTTTCATGCTTGATTTTAGAAAATAATAAGAACTGGATCTGGCGTGCCATACAAGATACATCAAAGCAAATTTCAATGGCCTATAGGAAAGTACCTGAACAATAACTATCTGAAAGATAGTTAATGTATATCATGGATTCATTACCTCAGTCCTTGATTCTCGCATCATATTGATAGCAGCAACCTCAACTATGTTGGCTAGCTCCGCCCCAACCATTCCATCAGTCATACTAGAAATAATTTCATAGTCTATATCTTCAGCCACTGGCTTTTTACGAGCATGGACCTATCACAGCCACCAAGAGAAAATGAATATACATACATACTACGTTTGGTGCCATTAGTCACAAATCCACAACTAATAATACTTTCCAGATCACAAAAGAAAACTGAATCCAAAAGCTAACACATTAATAAAAAAACTATAGAATGCTACCTTTAGAATTTCAATGCGGCCAATGACACCGGGTTTGGGGATAAATATTTTCCGATCAAACCGACCAGGCCTTACAAGTGCTGGATCCAGAATGTCTGGTCGGTTTGTGGATGCAATAGTAATCACCTCTCCCTTTCCTTCAAATCCATCTAAGCACACCAGCAGCTGGAGCATTCATCCAACAGGAAACATCAACCAAAATATACACAAAATTTTACTTATAAGAAGCGATTGGAAAGTTCAGTATGTCATGCCTAACCTGATTAAGAGTAGCATCACGTTCCTGTCCACCTGAACCTTTAATCAAGCCACGCTTCCTTCCAACAGCATCCAGCTCATCAATGAAGACAACAGATGGAGCCTGAAAGTATAATACAAAATGTTTGCCAATTAGACACAAACACTGAAGCGTGGAAGTAGATTAATTCCATTTTGACCGATCAGCTTGAAACAGATTAAAAGAGGAATAACAGAATGTGACAGGTGTGGATGCTAATTAAGAAAAGAAAGTAATCAGTGGAAATAGGTTGCAAGAACCAAACTCTTATAACAAATAATAAAAAAATGTGAGTGCAATGGAAAAGCTAAAAATGTACACACATTTTCCTTGGCTTCTTGGTAAAGTGATCGAACACGAGAAGCCCCAACACCAACGTATATTTCCACAAACTGTGAAGCAGAAATAGAGAAGAAATTAACCCCTGCCTCACCAGCCACAGCTTTTGCTAGCAATGTCTTTCCCACTCCAGGAGGGCCACAAAGAAGTATGCCACCTGATTCAGTGAGCAATTTAACCTTCATTTAGTCAAGTTCAAAGTACTCTCTCGATCAATTTTGAATGTTTCTTCCTTTCTTCCAATAGATAAATGAAAAACTTTGTAACTACAAAAAAGATAATCAAATATTTCTGCAATCACAACATTGCCAAAAAGCTATAGTAAACGAAAATTGTCCATTAAATTTCCTAAACATAATCTTTCCCTAAGACTAAAGCAGTTCAAATTATTTTGCCAAATGGTTATCAAAGAGTTAAGGTAAATGAAACCTGGGATTTTCACTCCTCTCCTTCGGTACATCTCTCCATGAGTGAAGAACTTCACAATCTCTTCAAGTTCAAGGCGTATTTTACCAAGACCAGCAACATCAGTAAACTTCACATCCACACCTCTCTCAAGATACTGAGGAAGCCTTTTATTTTGTGCTCTTCGAACTCGCGCCCCCGATTTCATAAACTGCTTTGTCATTCTCAAATAAGGATTCTCCTCTCCTTTCCCTGGCTCACTCTCATCATCATCAGCACCAGCTTCAGTCCACCCCATCTCGGATTCCATCTCCCTTATTTTCTTCCTCTCTTCAGCATCAGCTTTCTGAATCTTAACTCTATCCTCGTAATCCTTCTTTTGTTTCTTATAGCTATACACCACAGTCCTATAAAAAATTAAGAAAAAAACCACTCCAAGTCCATTAATCACATTTTTATTCTTTGCCATTTTAGTCCAAAATTGAGCACTCATTACAGAAGTGTTCTTAGCTACAACCATTCTTTTCTTATAATCTTTCTTCCTCATCTGTCTCTTTCGTGTCTCCTCTTCTCTCTTCTTATTTCTCTCATTCCTCTCTATCATCTCCTTCTCCCGCTTCTTCCTCATCACTTCCTCTTTCTTCTGCTTCTGCAACTCCATCCTAACTTTCCCCAACTCCAATTCTTTCTTCGATTTCTTCTTCGGCTTAAACCTATTTACGAACGAAACCAAAGGCTTGTGAAATGGAAGAGACACCCAAATCCTATACAAAACAGGAAGAGGTATCTCCGGATTCTTAACAGGCGGCGTATATGCATTCATACACAAAGAATCAACCTTTAACTCATCCCATAAACTCCAAAATTTTCCATCATTTTCAATTGATGGCAACACTGTTCTCAAAACTCTAGAATCTTCCAAAACAACCAAAACTGCCACAGAATGTTCCCTCAATTCTGCAGCACTAGACTTCACTATGTGTTTGAGTTTACCTGAGTTCTTCAATTCAATGATTTCTGTGTAAGGAATGCGTTCTGTAACAACGGGAATTCCTTCAATCCATGATTTCAGCTCCTCCGGAGTTAAAGCTTCAACCTTTTTGGTCGAACCTTTTCTGGGTGTCCGTTTTTTTTCCGTGACGGTGGCGACAGCGGTGGCAGATTGAGGAAGTGAAGCAGATATGACAGTAAGGGTTACAGAGAGTTTGAGGAAATTGAGGTTTTTTTTATTGGGGGTTTTGTCTTTTTCTTCATTTTCAGTTTCTGGGGTTTGAATTTGTGATGAAATTGAATGGAATTTGGAGTGTTTTGGGAATTTTTTGAATTTGGGGTTTAAGAATGGTGATGTTGAAGATGGAGGGAAATGAATGAGACAATGGGAAGACATGGAAATGAAGTGTTTTTTTGTGATGAAAAAGATAAGGTAATAATGTTATAGTGTCATGTTATGTTTGTTATGTTAGGTGAAGACATTGTCATTGATGATGATGTTGAAGATTAGAGGGGAAATTGAGGAAACATGAAGCTGAAGAACAAGTTCAGAAGAGTTGAAGAAAAAGAGTGCACTTTAGTTTCTGTGGATAAACTGAGTTTTTTTTTTGTACTTTCTAAAGTAGTAGCAGTACTATATGTTTTGTTGCATTAACAAATTGGTTTTTTAAATACAAATGTCCATAAATAGTTTTTTAATAGATAAAATGCAGATCATTGAAAATTCTCACGTAGAATAAAGAGACTAGTATTCAAACCCTGATCATAACCTCCAAACAAACAATTTCAATAATCTTGTTAGTTGAACTAGAATTTGTGAACTCCATTCATAAAAATGCTTGTTAATTTTTGGGTTTAAAAAACCTCTGAGGCGATAAAAAGATAATGCATAAACAAACCAACGACTTTTTAATTATGTTTTTGCAAAATCTAACAACTTTTTCATATGAGCTTCAAACCTTCAAGATAGGGCCCGAACTCAAGATTAATCCAATCTTTGTTCGAAGCCTTCAAGAGAAGTATTGTGTCGAAAACATCTCAGCCATGAAATAAACACTTAAGATTATATGTTTGTTTCAAACAATTTATCGTTTTGCAATTGGAATTAGCAAGTAACCAGTTAATAATGTCCAAACTCAAATAATAAGTATCGCTGTTTATGTATCAACTATAAGTTTTTCTGATGTGAATGAACATCAAAATCTAAAGTGCATCATAAACAAAAACAACATTCAAGTAGATGAACTGCCGGAATGAAACAGATCAACATTACATTCATTTCTGTCCAAAATCTTAAGTGCCTGCACAATGAGCAGATTTTACATAAACATTGATCAACATGTATCTGTATCTCATGCCAATATATGATGATCCCATTTCTCAAAACATTTGGCCACAAATTACTGATCATAGCCATTCATAACATTGCAAGGCTAAGATGCCAAAAAATCCAATCAAAAGAGTAAACATTCCAACTCAAATCCAATGAACATTACACGCCGAACCTCTTCAGAGGGTATGAATAACTGAAAGAGTAAAATATTGCTTATAATAAAACATGATGATCCAGTTTTTTTTTTTATAAGCACATGATGATACAGTTTGATTCGCCAGAACAGATAATCTAGACTCCAAACATCAAGTCCATTATCTGGGACGCCAATGATTTTGTTGGGGATGCAATGGTACCTCCGGTCTGCCTTGTAGTTGCGTTGCCATTCTGCAGATAATATGGCCGGGTAGGAGCTTTTGATGTACTTACTTCTGGGTTTCTAGCAGAGGGTAGAGGAATAGGCATAAATCCTTGATTGTTAAGCCTTTCGGTCAAAGATTGACGTTGTATGGGATCCAAGGGTTTCACGCCAATAATTAGGACTCCATTAATTTGCATTCCGTTCTTGTTAAGAGCTTTTTGTGCAGCAGATCGATTCTGCATCACCAAGAAATTTATTTAGTAGTGTATAGGCTAAACATCAAGGTGGTTAACAAACAGCAACTAAGAAACCACTTTCAAAATGGCAAAGTATGGAAAGAAAAATATATTAAAAGGAAAAAGCAGAGGAAATATAGATAAAAATACTACGACAAAAAATGTCTAAATAGATGGATGTATGGTCTTGGATTGGCATTGCAAGATACGACCATTACTTTAAAAAGAAAAATTTAATCATAGTGTTCATTGTTCAAGCAAAGCAACAGGAGGATTGCAAACCTGATACAAAATGTGCATCCAATTAGCATCTCTAGGACCAGGAACATGTTTCAAAATTTCACCACATTTTTCAAACTCCCTTAAAACCAAATTAGTATCATATGGAGAAAATCTGCACAGAAAGAGTATTATTAGAAGCATGTACATTGGTATATATAATCATATATACTCTTGTAATGGGCAAACAATTAACTGAATGAATTGGTGAGGAATCCCTCGGCACAATCAATTATCTATATGTAAGGTTTACAGTAGACTACATAAATAGGGCAACAAATTATACGACAGTTAAACTAATAAAAACAGAATATATTCACCACTAAATAGATTACACTCTCCCTAAAAAGGAGATACCTTGCAACAAAAACAAATATAAAGTGCTACTTTTAGCTTTATTGATTTCACTTTAACATCTCTAAGTAACTGCAAAAAGTTCTTAAGTTTGGAAATTATTTTACTGCTAGTCTGAAAGCCAAAAAGTAACAGCTTTAAAATAATAATTTATCCAATCCATTCAAGATGATAATAATATACAATTACAAACACAGATGACATAAATATAAAATTAAACTCCCCCGTCAAAATGTCTAATAAAACAAGTCTTTTTATAAACCATTTGGCAGATGTCATGGTCACAATCAGCTGTGATTTTGGCCACTATGGAAGGTGCTACAGCAAACCGCTACACTGCAGTTTATGACATTCTATGAAATTGACATATCAATCAACCAATCCAAATGTAGCCTTAGGTATTGTTGACCCCTTATTATTACGAAACGCAAGCTCATTTAATTTTCCAATGTACTTTTCAAAAATAAACACATTGATAAGAACAGCTTTTCCTATTGCATGAAACCAGGAATCCAACCCAGAACATATAGAAACATAAATGGGAAATAACTGCCATTAGGATAGCTCTTTGAGGGGCTAACTTCCTCCCTGCCAAAAGGCCCCAATTACTCTTTGATTTATCTATCCTCTAAAACAATACTCAATATTTCCTCACTCCTCCAATATGGGAATTAATTTAGCAAATGTCCTTTTAGCCACCATTCTGGCTACATTGTGGTCTGGAAATTGTGACCTACCCTCCTATATGCCCATCATACAAACTTTGCCAATAATTCTCACTGATTATCAGTCAATTCTTAATTTATCAGTGACAATTATCAAAACTTTGATAACGAGAAGCACAAAACCTATACTAAAATCAGGTGTTTTGTTGGAACACAGATAGTGGTAAAAATTAAATCAAAATGGAATGGTACAGATTTTCATACTAGACAGTTTTTCCCTACCAATATGTGCAATTGTGTATGATGTGTCATTCTTACTCAGAAATAGCTGTGCACATTTTTTTCAAATTCTCACATTTCCTTGCAGTCTTTTCAATTTGGAATTAATTTTTTTATGTGCTACTGCTATATGAAAAATGGGTTTTCTCCCAACTGTATAGACCAATTTCCTTTTTTATTTAGGGGTTATGAAATTGAATTTTATGGCTTCCTAATATATTTTATTCACACTTTCTTATGTTTTTTTATTACTGAAGGGACAAATGCATATAAATAGTTGTAAAAGTAGAATGCATTACTATTATTCCTTAGCAATAAACCAAATGTAAATGCTAAAGCAGAGTTAAGACATTACCCGTATACTGTTACCCATTCTTCCTCGTTGAGATTCCCTGCAGGCAAGGAACTCCTCTGGACCTCAGGTCTTGCCACTTCTAGTGGTGGAGGAAGAGTAATCAAAGCACTAGGCTGAACCACGCCCTCAACTGGAGAACTCCTTCCTTTCTCTTCTTGTTCACCACCACTCTTCGCAGTTGCAGGTGACCACCAATTCAAACCCGGCGAGCCCTGTTGGTTTTGCTGCACCCCTCTTAAAGCATAAGATGTACTGGCCTCAGATTTTCCTTTTGCTGGAGTTGAAAATTCTCTATTTAAAGTTTGCACAGGAGTTTTATTGTCCGACTTAGTCTCGGGAGATACTTGGTAATCCAATATGCCTGATTCAGGAGAAAAGTCTGATCTGTCTTCCAAGGTGAAAACAGGAGGCGGAGGAAGGTCCGAATTACCACCAAAGTTTTCACGCCATAGAGAAGAAGATGCACCTGACTGTCCTGGACTAGAAAACTTTCCCCGGCGGGAAGAAATAGGGGAAGCTAAATCCTGAAAAAACAATGATTGTCTACCAGACCTTGGAGTTCTTTGCACTGTGGTGTTCATATTATTATATGACATATTACAGCGAATAGAGTCAATATCTGCAAACCAAACCAAGAAACAAATGTGTTAAAACCAAATTCACTGAAAAAATTGAGCTGAGGGCATTCCTCAATGGTGAGCAATATGTAGATTTTACATAGAGCTATACGCCCAATTTGGATAATCATCTTAATTTGCAGCTTATAGCATAATTTTTTTTTTATTTATAATACCTCACATGTATATACTATTATTTACACACTTATCATGATATGCATAAATGCTTGTCATGATAAGCTGGAATTTCTATAACATAAGAAGATAAAATAAAGTTAAACTGTTTCCTATAAGTTGTAAGCTGTTTTCATAAGCTATCTTGGAGAGCTTATGAAAATAAGTCAAAAATAGTTTATGAACACGTGTTACATGTCATAAGCTGTTTTCATAATTAAATCCCAACAATCCCAAAATTATAAAGATTTAAGAACCTATAAAACTTAATTACTAATTCATTTCTAAATCAACCTAACCCATGACAGTTTGGTAACATATATAAACTATTCAAACGGAAAATTGTTCAATTAATTGATCAAGAAATTCAAAATTGAAGACGAAGAAGATGCATACTAGGGTTATTGTGAAATTCAAATGATGCAGAGTAGAGAAAGTGGGAGAGAAATACCTGGTAGTGGCGGTGGCGGTGGTGGTGGTGGTGGCGAGTTGAAGTGAAGGGTTTTTGAATTATGAATGTGGAAGTGAACGAATTGAAATTGTGAATTTAGGGTTTAAGAATTTTCCCTCCTAAATCAAAACCCTAATTCTCCCCTTCGTTTTTCCGTTTTTCAACTCCGATCAGAACGTTGTTTTGTGTTCTCTCGCAATAAACAAATCGTAAGATTTTCTTACATTAAATTAAATTTATAAAAAAAAAAGTTTATAAAAGAAAAAGATTCAGTGAAAAAATAATTTAACGATATTTAAGGATGGTGTAAAAAATTTGATAGAAAAAAAAAGATGGTGTAAAAAAGTATTTTAACGAATTAATACCAAAATTACGGTAATTAGTTTAATTGATATGCACCGACGGTGTAAAATAGTTTTAGACGATCGTCCAATAAACAACCACAATTTTGTCATGTCATATCAAGAAAGTGGGATGAAGTGGAGTGATGTGACGGAAAACATAGTTGGTATTGATTGACGGTGTCGTCGCTGTATTTAAATTAAATCCTTACGATAATATCTAAATTTAAATGTAGTTTTAATCTCATCTCATTATTTTAAATTTTTTTAAGTTTTGAAAGTCGATCCTCTATTTTAAAAATTAAGTTTTGGTTCCCCTATTTATTACCATTGTTTTTTCTTCTTTTGATTCCCACTCCATTTCCCAAAAAAAATTCTTTTGATTATGATTCCCACTCCATTTTAAAGTCGGTTTGAATTAAAGGGGTAAATTTGTTTTTGATACATAGACTAAATGACAAAACTATTATAATTAGGGTTAGCCCGAAAAATACGTAGTGTGTAAAGGATTGGTCTTTAACGATGAAATTTAAGCACGTTTCATACTTCGAACTTTTTGTCTTTTTTGTAAAAGTCTAATAGGGTCAAATAGTCTGGTTTATCAACTTTAGTCAGGCTTGATAAAATACGTTTATCGGTTGTCGGCCTTCCGTTGTATTAGTATTTTAGTATTTGCGATCGATCTGGTGATGATCGGACATCTACCTCACTTGTTTTGTTACCAATTGTGAGCTCGGAGATTAAGTTGAAAACAACTGAGATTAGATCTCTCACGAAAACGGTGAAGCAAAAAATCTAGATTATACTTGATTTCGCGTTCCTGAAAACTTTGTTTTGTAGGTATACTCAAATAATGTAAAAAAAAAAATTTGGTTTGTATTCTAGCCTCGCTATTGGGACAACAAATTTCCCAATTTGTCTAATCTTGTTTTCTTCGAATTTTGTTGACTTTACATCTCCATAATCTCTAAAATCGCACCAACGACACACATTATAGAGTTGTCTTGTTAGGAAAAATTAACTACAATTACATTTTTTTTTGTCACAACACTTGTGACCAATTACAACTCTATACAAAAATGAGTTACAATCTTCTACGTTGAGCTAAAATTTATAAGAAAATACTGTTAGGACATATGCTGAACACAATGCTAGTACATTGTGTACTACTAACTGTTAGGACAAGTGTTGTGTCATGTGTACATAGGGTTTTAGCTAGTGTGCGTGTATGTGTAATTGCTTGATTGACAAGCTAGTACTTGTAAAGTCTATATAAGGCATTTGCCTATCACGAATAATATACAAATCACACCTTTTACCCAACAAATACTATATAAAATACCAAATTGATGATATGATTGAAAGTCAACACAACTCCAATCTTAAATTGTTTTTGTCCTCAATGAACATGCATGTCAATACACAAATTTATGTGAATGATAACAATCTCGTAGTTTCTTGCTTCATTCGACAATGGAACCACCCGTTTTACTTTGGTGATCATGTTCAGTTAACATTTCAATCCTAATACTTCAATTGGGATACATTCGAAAGTAATTTGTTCACAAGATGCCAACCAAACTCAATCTTCTTCTTCTTCTCTCTCTCTCTCTCTCTCTCTCTCTCTCACACACACACACACACACACACTTGTTCTCTTAATTATTTGGCAGCGTAATCACTCAATCAACGTTTAAATGACGCATTATCATAGGCACAAAAACATTTTAAAGAAGCGATCAAAGTTCATACAAAATCATGTTTTTTTAGGTCTTTTTTCGGGTTATAGTGTGACTTAGCTAAATGTTAGTATTCATGTAATTCTATACTAACATATGAAATATCCTTTTACTACTTTTGCTTATTATAGAAACCAACACTTACCCGAGTTCAATTCACAATAGTAATAGTTCACAAAGAACATTTTTTTATATAAAATAAATCAAGATTTTGATGACCGCTCTTAATCTGGTCAACACTATCTAATAAAACATTTGTCTAGCATGATTCGAAATGTTTGACTTGAATTGTTACTTGTTTCCTTACCAACATTAGGATATCTTCCAAGTCCTAACTCCTAATAGTGAGACCCCTCATGTTGTGTTTTGACCACTAAATCATTAATGTAGACTTCCAAGTTTTTATTTCTTTTGATTTGCTTTGATAATACCTTATCGACAAGACGTTAGTACATAGCGTCTACATTGATTTGTGACTACTACGATCACATTACTAGGTTCTACGTACTTAGTTAACATACAAGTCATCACTACACATAGAATAAATAAAAATAGAAGATAATTTGCCAATTGTCACACAAATCAAGAGAATAATTGGTTATATAAAAAATTTCGAAATTAAAAGTGATTGTTCCGGTACACTTAAAAGTCCCACAACGCTTGTAAATCGAGACTAAGGGAAGTTTATGTACAACATCCACACACTTTAGCCCACCAAGACGCCTTTTACAAAAGGCAAAACGGTGAGGTATCACACACGGCCAAAAGCAGACAATACTACGGAATATGGTGTGACACACTTAGGGTGGAACGAAAAATTGACGTTAGAAGGAGGGGAAAGACGCCACACACCCTCTAGAGATTTGGATCATTTCTTGTGCCATACGCCTGCAATTTTATGAGTGTGAAGAGAGAGAAATTAAGAAAAAAAATAGAAAAGTGATAATGAGAAAAAAGAAACGCTGAAAGAGAAAGACACATAAAAGAGAAAGGAAAGAGAACTAAATAGAGAAAATAAGCGAGGTTTTAAATCCATCCTTAACCCGTTAGCCCCTATCGAAGCTACGAATAGCTTATATACAACACTCACACACACATACACCTTTTACAAAAAAACAAAACCACGATGGATCACACACAACTAAAAGAAACAATACTTCAAGTGAATACTAGTAGAGAGGTAGCCGACAATACCTTCAACGGAACTGTACATACCACTACTACCTGCCATCCCATCCCGTCAAAATGTCACATGTCTTATCAGAGTCAAACTCATACATCAAATCAATACTAATGGGGGGTATCCGTATAATGATAGCATCTGTGTCAAACTAGTACTATTCGTAGTAGTATAGGAGTAGTATTCAACATGTCATACATCACCACAGATACGGTATATACTCCTCCTATATAATGTACAGTACTTTGTTAATTATATTTATGGCAATGCCATCATCACCATACACTCTCTCTCCACTGTTCATAAATATATTGAAATTTCTATGAAAAGTAATAAACGTTGAACATTTTTTAAAATTAAATGATAAAACATATGGTAAATATTTAAAACGAAAGACGCATGCAAAAAAGGTCATGATGGTATGTCCTATGTTGTTGACCCACTCCAACACAAACCTCTTCCTCCTCTCCCATGCTTTTGTGTATTTTAAGACTCTCTCATCACAATATTTCACTAGCTACCACCATTCCCATTACTTCTCCCAACACCCTCTTGCTTCTTCAATTTTACTCTTTTGCCATTGTCTCTACTCATATCATATGGTTTGTGTATGTCACCACCATCCTCATATGTTATCTACTACTTTGACAATATTATTGCCCAATGTCCCTCATGCCCTTTAACATGGACAAAAATAATCTTTTCCTTTGTCTTCTTATAGAAATATGGACGGTTACTCTATTTTGTGTGTGTGAGTTTTCAATAGTTTTATCATTTCACCTATCAACAAAAAAAAGCAAGTAATAAATATAAATAAGTACTAGTATATTTACAGATTTAAATTGAATGCAGTCAACACCTATAACTACAAACATTCAATTAAATCAAAATTATTTGATTAAGATCGAACAATTTAAATTTGAGACGTATAATTAAATCAAACGACTCGAAATCACTTGGTTTGGTCTAATGGTGAGAGATTTAAGTAATATGTAATAAGGTTCCAGGTTCGATTACATTACAAAAAAAACCGACTCTAATGCATTGATTACATTACAACTGATTGCTCCTAATCTGTTTCCTACATTTACTAGTACAAGTGTTCATTTTTTTTTGCATATAGACAAAATGATATGTTATTAAAAATTCAACACACATAAAGTGGAAAGATTTGAGTTTGAACATCGATTAAGAAGTACAACTTAACAATTTCGATATTTCTATCAGTTGATCCAGAATTTGTGGTACTATCTTCATCCTTTATTTTTTATTTTATTTATTAAAAAAATGACAATAATAAATTACTAATATAGAGGGTTAATTATGACATTAAACAGGTAATGATTCATATAGCGGCGGGTCCCGTGTGTATTGGGACGTTCCAAAGCAACTAATGTCAGAAACACGCAGCCCCGCCGCGCAAATAAGGGCACTTTAGTCCTTTTCTACACCTATATTCCACTTCAATTTTCTTAAAAATTAAAAATTAACACTGTTGCTCCATTTTTTGAACTGAAAGCGAAATAACCAATAAGAAACCAAATCACACACACACACACACCAGAACAAAAACAAAAAACAAAACAAAAAAACTCCCAAAACCATGAAGAAGAAAACATGAAGAACCAACTACAACAACAACAACACCACAACATCCTCAACTTCATGTTTCTCTTTCAACTACGTTTTCCTTTCTTTTTCTTACTTTAATTCCCAAACCCAAAAAAACATGTCACATAAAAGTTACTATTATTATTATTAAAAAAAAAAAACACTTTTCCAGAGATTCCTTCACAAAAAAAAACACTTTCCAGTTTCTCAATCTTATCTCTTCAAACATCATGTTTCACAAAACATGAAGAAGATCGTTGAAAAAACGGTGTCGTTTTAGTGTATCAGAATATCTAAATCGGTTCAAAGCTTTTCTAGCTGTTAATAGTAGTACTTTTTTTTTTTAAGAAACCAGATCGTTGTTATTATCAAGATTAAGTTTTTCACAAGGCTCTGATCTCAAAGATTTCTCGAAGATTTTAACGTGTTTTTCTTGTGTTCTTCACTGTCTCTTGTAAAGGAAACACTTTTTTTTTTTTTGCTTTCAATGCATGGTTTGGTTTAAAAAAGCAGTTATAATTGAAATCTGGTTAGAAAAAGTTTAGTGGTTGGTGAAAGTGATTTTGTTTGGTTTAGAGGTTTAGGAAAAACTATGTCTTGTAAAGATGGTAAAGGTGGAAATGGAGGAATAGATAATGGAAAATATGTTCGTTATACACCTGAACAAGTTGAAGCTCTTGAGAGGCTTTATCATGATTGTCCTAAACCAAGTAGTGTTCGTCGTCAACAGCTTATTAGAGAGTGTCCTATTCTTTCTCATATTGAACCTAAGCAGATCAAAGTTTGGTTCCAAAATAGAAGGTATATAGTTTTTTAGATTAATGTTGAAAAATTTCTTAAATTTTGATTCTTTGAATCTTTGTGTTGTGTTTTTTTGGTAACGGTCATGATTAAATGATATTAATGGCGGGTTTTGTTTGGTAGTTGATTAATGTTGAAATAATTGTTCATTATGATATTTTTAGTGTTTTTTAGTATTGATAATGATTAGATGATTTTAAGCCACTGAGTTTGGTCTAGTTGTGAGAGGTTTGAGTAATATGCATGAGAAATGATTGGATGATTTTAATGGTGGGTTTTGTTTGTGGTTAATTATTCAGATGTAGAGAGAAGCAGAGAAAAGAGGCTTCACGTTTGCAAGCTGTGAATAGGAAGTTGACTGCTATGAATAAGCTGCTTATGGAGGAGAATGATAGGTTGCAGAAACAAGTTTCTCATTTGGTGTATGAAAATGGCTACTTTCGCCAACATACAACCCAAAATGTATGCTTTTTTGCTTATTGCGTATTTACAAAGTCTTATGTTATGATCAACAATTATTTCCTTGTTTTCTCTTTACAGTTTTCCTAATTTCAGCATGATTAATGATTACTAGTTTAGAATTGCTTATGAAAAAAGTACTAGTTTAGAATTTGAGCCAGAGTGGTGGTTTTTGTGCAGACTAATCTTGCAACCAAAGACACAAGCTGTGATTCAGCGGTGACTAGTGGTCAACGCAGTTTGACGGCCCAGCATCCCCCAAGGGATGCCAGTCCTGCAGGGTTAGTGGGAGAATGATTATTTGCATTGGGTCCCTTTCTGTTTATTCCTTGTCTGTGAAAATTTGGATGTGTCTGTTTGGCCTTATGAAATCATTTGGCATTTTTTTTTCCCGCAGACTTTTGTCCATTGCAGAAGAAACTTTAGCAGAGTTTCTTTCAAAGGCTACTGGAACTGCTGTTGAGTGGGTCCAAATGCCTGGAATGAAGGTAATCTAATACTGTAACTCTTAATATTTTTTAATCAACTTGTTTTATTATTCGATTTTTTCATCCGGATGAGTTAGGCCAAATTTACATCTTTCAATATACAATATATTTTTCATTAATATTGGCTTATTTGTGCAGCCTGGTCCGGAATCTATTGGAATCGTTGCAATTTCTCATGGTTGCCCTGGTGTGGCAGCTAGAGCATGCGGCCTAGTGGGTCTAGAACCTACAAGGGTTAGTGTTCTGAATTTATTGTCTTTATGATAATTGTTTTACTGATGTTCATCAACGGCATGATCAACTGTACTCTTTACAGGTTGCAGAAATCCTTAAAGATCGGCCCTCGTGGTATCGTGATTGCCGAGCTGTGGATATTCTGAACGTGCTCCCCACAGCAAATGGTGGAACCATTGAGCTGCTTTACATGCAGGTAAAGCAACTCAAACTCAGCATGTATGAATGGTGACTCTATAATTTAGCAAACTAAATCTCTTATGTGCATACTTTGTGATGATCAGCTATATGCGCCAACAACATTGGCTCCTGCGCGGGACTTATGGTTGTTGCGCTACACATCTGTTTTAGAAGATGGAAGCCTAGTGGTAAGTGAATGTAAAGAACCCTTAATATTTCTATTTGATTAAACGGTGTAGTTAAAAACAGACAACAGATTCCTCCTAATTCACATGTAGATGAGCACATTTGAATCATTCCTTAAATGCTTTCCTGTTTCAGATATGTGAGAGGTCCCTTAAAAATACACAGAATGGTCCAAGCATGCCTCCTGTGCAGCATTTTGTCCGAGCTGAGATGCTTCCCAGTGGGTACTTGATAAGACCTTGTGAAGGAGGTGGTTCCATAATCCACATTGTTGATCATATGGATTTAGAGGTACAAGAATTCAACTTCTTTTTATTGATATTTTCATCCAACATGAAATAACTTAAACATGTTTGTATTATTATTGTTAGCCATGGAGTGTTCCTGAAGTATTGCGTCCACTGTATGAATCATCAACAATGCTGGCTCAGAAGACAACAATGGTGGTAGGTATTTTTGTATTTAATTATTGATGATGGTTTTTGTTAACAGTGGAACAAATATAGAATAAGGGCTCCATCAAAAGCTGCGTTTTATTTACATTTTTCACCTTTTCATGCAGGCCCTACGTCACTTGAGGCAGATTTCACATGAAGTTTCTCAGTCTAATGTCACTGGGTGGGGTAGACGACCGGCAGCACTTCGAGCACTTGGTCAAAGATTGAGCCGGTTAATATATTTAACTGAGGCATATGTATTTGTGGTAATTCGTTGTAACCAAAGTTGGAATCTAACTTATATTTCCTTGCAGGGGTTTCAATGAGGCACTCAATGGGTTTAGTGATGAGGGATGGTCAATGATTGGCAATGACGGTGTTGACGATGTTACAATTCTAGTGAATTCATCGCCTGACAAATTAATGGGTCTGAATCTATCATTTGCCAATGGATTTCCATCTGTCAGTAATGCAGTCTTATGTGCTAAAGCTTCAATGCTATTACAAGTAAGCATGCTTTTTTCTATAAAATTAGAGAATAAAGTATCAGTCAGAAAACTTGTGTTTCATTGCTATGTATGATTTTAGACGTAGATACATGTCAAGCACCTATTATATTATAAACATAAAATTCTGTGTTCAGGCATATTCTTATTTTTGTGGTGTGAGCGCTGAGCTATTAAGCTCATGTTTAATCGAAAAACTAATACTAATGACTACAATTATCTAGTTAAGAAAAACTGCGTGTATCCAATCGGATTATGGTATGAGAGATATAAGGACTTGTTTGGCCATTCTTTAGCCTTTCTAATATGAAATTACTGATCATGCCTTATTTGTTTTCTGAGGAGTAATTGTTATGGTTATTTCTGTCTACTTCCAGCCGTGCTGTCCTCATTAACAAAATCATGGTCTAGAGACATTACCAATTTTAAGTTTTAACATTGAACTTTTGTTATTGCCATGTGTAATGTCTTTGCCCAGAATGTGCCTCCAGCCATTCTACTAAGGTTTCTACGGGAGCATAGATCAGAATGGGCAGACAACAACATGGATGCTTACTCAGCTGCTGCTATCAAAGTTGGCCCTTGTAGTTTTGCAGGATCTCGGGTTGGAAATTACGGGGGTCAAGTAATTCTTCCTCTAGCCCACACTATTGAGCACGAGGAGGTAAAAGTTTGCACTTAACGCACTAAAATCAATTATGAATGTAATAATGTGTAGGTTTTAACTTTTTGCTTACTATTCTAGTTTCTGGAAGTCATTAAATTGGAAGGAATTGCTCATTCTCCAGAAGACACAATAATGCCTAGAGAAGTGTTTCTTTTACAAGTAAGTTTTTCCGCCTTATATTGCGAATGTTATTACGAATAGTCCTCTATGCTTACTTTCTATGTCCATAATGTGGAGAAATGCTTCTTTTTCATCTTATTGAACTTTTTTTTTATAGAAAAAATAACTTGCTCGTTTAGCTCAGGTACTATTATTTGAACTTCTATGGCTACCAAAATGAGGCAACTTTTTGTTCTTGCCATTCACTTTCACTTTGATTTCTACATTACCATTGCGTTACTCTTTTTTAAGAAGAAAACAAGCAAGAAAATGTGTGAATTGGTGTGCATTACACTTGGAGCTTTGCTTTACTTATATATATTCACATTGAATTACAGTAACAAAGATTGATGTTATCCTATTTACTATATTTACACGTACTGTACGCATAACTGTCCTATTTACCTTTTCTGTAACACCCCTGTAAGTTAGAGCATATAGATCTTATGCACCAATATGGTACATAACTTCATATACACACAAGAACCCCAAAGACATGGTAAAAACATGCCAATTGATAATTTGAAGTAATAAACTAACTAGTGGCGATGTTTCGATTCAATCCTCTTGTCAAGGAAATTACTATCCATCTCAATGTCCTTCTGTGAATGATTAGATTTGATGTAATATACAGTGCAACCTGATTATAAAAACCTGCATAACTTCCCAAATGTAAGGTTTTTGTGAAGTTGCTTTGATGTACTTAACAATGTGAGCTATGGTATCTCGATGTATTTAACTAGTCAAGTAATTGGCTTATCACACTAACAATAGAGGATAAATTTTGGTGTGATAGCAAGATAATTGAGATTTAATTTGCTTACTATTCTTTTGTATCTCTAAATTTGAAATTTGGCTTCGCCTAATTTGGTTGAAGCCTCGCTTTAGGATCTTAGGAGTGTCAACATGTTTAGTGTTCTTCAAACATGTATCCTCTAGAATGTCTATTGTATACTTGTTGAATTAAAATAACTTCCTCCTTGAGTTGTTCCATCTCTATCCCTAATAAATACCGAAGCCTAAAAATGGTGGCAAGGATGTTGTTTATCTGAGAAATGTCATGATGATCACTGCCTGTAATGACAATGTCATAAAATGTACACGAGCTAGTAAATACACCCGGTGGTAGAATGGTGATAGAAAGGCCGAGTCTTCTACTTCACTTTGGGTGAATGGCAAAGTTAACCAAACTACTAAACAACATTGATAAACATGTCATAATGTGTCTCCATGTAGAGATTTGTGATAATGACAGACTAGTTCTGGAGACTCGTTATAATGTGTCTCCATGTGTGTCAATGGCGGCGCTGTTTCACCTATCCAATTGTGGAATATTGTCATATCATCTAATCTAGAAGGTTATACATACCAAAAGATAAATTAGGCACTCATAGTTATATTATATAGTCTTATAGTCGATATTTAGTTTTTACTAATAAGTATGTTATGTTAAACTTAACGAAAAATTATATTTGTTATCTACTCTATAAGAATATTTAATTCAACGGTATGGATTGATATGATGTCATGCATTACATGTTGCTGTATAACAACTATCCTATTTACATTACTTTTAACTCTTTCTTATAGTTCCTTTGATTTGTTTTGACAGCTGTGCAGTGGAATGGATGAGAATGCTGTTGGTACCTGTGCTGAGCTTATATTTGCTCCAATTGATGCATCTTTTGCTGATGATGCCCCCCTTCTGCCTTCTGGATTTCGCATTATTCCTCTTGATTCGGGAAAGGTCAGCCTTGTTCATTGTTGAAGCATTATATTTAGTTTAAGTTTAGTATTTACCTTTCCACTTGATTCTTTTAATTATTATGTAAAATCTTGCAGGAAGTGGTCAACCCAAATCGCACCCTTGACCTGGCATCTGCCCTTGATATTGGCCCTGCTGGAAACAAATCTTCAAATGATAGTTCTGGAAATTCTGGCTGTATGAGATCAGTGATGACAATAGCATTTGAATTTGCTTTTGAAAGTCATATGCAAGACCATGTAGCATCTATGGCACGGCAATATGTTCGCAGCATTATATCGTCTGTCCAAAGGGTAGCATTGGCACTTTCACCTTCTAATTTGAGTTCACAAGCTGGCCTTAGGACACCACTTGGTACTCCTGAAGCTCAAACGCTTGCTCGTTGGATCTGTAACAGTTATAGGTGTGTAAGCTCCTTCACCTTATCTTTAAGTTTATGATAGGTTAGATAAGTTTCATGAACACATTTAGTGAAATTTCTGGCTTTGATATTTCAAACAGCAGTTTATTTAATGTCTTTATTTTTTAGGTGCTTCTTGGGTGCTGAGTTACTTAAATCTAATAATGAGGGGAACGAATCTTTACTCAAGTCCTTGTGGCATCACTCCGATGCAATACTATGCTGCACTCTAAAGGTATGCTTGAAATTGATTTCAAATTCATAGAATATTTGTATATATACTTGTTTGAAAGCAACTTCATGACACTCGGTTTTTGCAGGCAATGCCCGTGTTCACTTTTGCAAACCAGGCAGGGCTTGACATGCTGGAGACTACCTTAGTTGCTTTACAGGATATAGCATTGGAGAAAATATTTGATGACCATGGCCGAAAGATTCTGTGCTCGGAGTTTCCTCAAATTATACAACAGGTATGCATAGCTTGAAGTCGGAGTACGCCAAAAATAGTACTAGCAACATTTTCTTTCTATTGATTTCTCTTCAATTTTTTGGGTAGGGTTTTGCATGTCTTCAAGGTGGTCTTTGTCTCTCAAGCATGGGGAGACCTATTTCATATGAAAGAGTAGTGGCTTGGAAGGTGCTGAATGAAGAAGAGAATGGTCATTGTATTAGTTTTATGTTTGTGAACTGGTCTTTTGTTTGACATTGTTAAGACTTGTTTTGTTGACATTGTTATTAGAGAATAGGATTCAAAGTGTTAAAGAGGAAGCACTCTTATTAAGACGTGTTTTGTTGCTTGGTGTTTTGCTATATTTGCTGCAAAAACTTGGATTGCATGTAAAAACCTAACTACTTATGTATTAACCTATGTTACTTCTTTACTTATAATTCCGTGCTGTGTTTATTTTTTGCGGGAAGAATTCTTGATGCCGCGAGACAAATCAATCTCCATTTTTCGGTATACTCAGTTTACAATAATGAGGCAACCAATACAATTGACGTTGCTCCTTATCATTATATTTCTGCTCTTCATGATTGAGCCGATGACTTGATTGGTGAAATAGATGGCGGAAATTTCAGTAGTTCCTCATGTCACATGAGAGGATCTATTCTCTTCTCATTAGTTACATTTTTTTGATGAATTAGAGATCCTCCATGTACATAGTTATATTGACTAATGTTGAATTTTATAAATTCATTGTGTAATTCATATCTCTAAAACTGTTACTTGTTGTGTAAGAAACTAAAAGTTGGTTGTAATCACTTGCTTAGGTGGCAAGCAATTGGTTAGTTTTGTTAGTTAGTGAGGCTAACAAACTCAATTAGTTAGTTAGAAGTGTTTTAGAGTTAGTTGGAGAGTTGGTTTTAAATTTTGTGTATGTGATTGCTTGGTGTGTCAAGTAAGGTTTATAAATGCATTAGATGCATCATTAGTGAATGTAACTCTTTCTTTTGTGCCCCAAAGTGGATGAATAAAAACTCTCCTTTTTCTCTATCTCTCATCTTCTTCAACATACTCCATAACCAAGTTTCTTCATTCTTTCCATTGTTTTTGATCAAGCCTGCAAAACTGTGAAACTGCTTCTGTGCTCATAGGCGCGCCCTGAGCCTGTGCAGTGTGTGATCTTGCAAGCTTGTGAGTGTTCTAGTGTGTGTGCAAGTGCTTATTGCTGCGCTAACAACTAATTGATTGAGCTAAATAGAACCATAATGAGTGGCGGCAAAACACAATTTTTTTTTATGCTGTCGTGTTTTTAAAACGGAATTTGATTGAACTATTATAAGTTGAACACTTTTCTAATCTACCCTTGTATAATTTGAGGGCATTTATTCATCAACCAATGAGAACAATCTATATACAAATTCAAAAGTTTGTTACAATTTAGTTGTGGGTACCATATGCAAATCCAATTATATGACTTGTTCTCATTGGTTGATGGGTAAATACCTTCAAATTATGAAGGAGTAGATTAAATCTCACCTTATTTTATTTGGACATATATTGGTACACCGCTGAGGTGGACCATTCTAATAGGTCCACAAATAATGTTTAATATAGAAAAATTAATAAACACTATTTGTAAACCTATCACAATAGTCAACCTCAGCAAGTCTATAGTACATATCTAAATAAAATATGTACCAAAGAATTCACCATATTGTAATGCTCATTTTTTTTCACCCACTGGTTCTTAGGGGAAGGAGGCCCTAGTAGTCCAAAATTCAGGGCGAGTTCTGGCATCAAGTGGTTTCAGTCCCCTCTCAAATGCAGTTGCGAAGGATCGTACTGTCGTCCTTCCTACCGAACCTTGGTGTAATACTCATATTTATTTGTTTATAACTGTCATAATTTTTTCAAATATAATTAATTAACCGATGTAACATTACATTCACGTACGTTACATGTATGAATTATGATGCACACTGTATGAGTACCTATCTACTAACTTTTATATTTCAGCCTTTTGAGGCCCCCTCCCTACTACCCTATAGTAGCTCAAATTCATAGTACATACATGAATCTTTTACAGCGAGGTACTTCAACTTTATTTAGTTAGTTGATATATATATATATCTCTATATTGAAAGTACTAATTTAGATGGCTGCTTTTTGAAACCCCCGTGAAATAAAAAAGATGCATGGCTCGTGTGAGGTGCAGACGTGCAGTCTCTTTTTTCCTTCTTCATGTATAATCAAGTTTACCACAAAAGCATAAATGTATACACATATGGTTTTACCATGCCACCACGTGAATACCCCACAATCATCTTTGTATTGGAGGACAACCAATAAATCTTCTTAAAAGGGACTACTTTATATTAATGCTAGCTAGCCAACTTTTTTTATTGTATTAATATAATATTCTTTGCTAAAATGTTACTAATTAGTATTAGTATAATATAATATTGATGGTTGTTTTAAACATTGTCCTAATAAGTATAGTTTTTCTTTTTCATTTTCTTCTACCTAATAAGCATGTAATACTAGATAGAGCTAGCTACTCTTGTTTTGCACATCTTTAAAAGATTTAGTACACATTACAATTTTAAAAAAATCAATAAAAGTCTTTGTTGATTTTTATTTTTAAAATTAATTTTCATCTTATAGGCATGTTGCTAGCTCATCTTAGCTCTAAATATGAGTAACAGAAAATTTGATTTTGATAATTCAAAATATAAGAAAATCTTATTTTTTTTTAAACTAATATTTATAATGATATCATTCATGCATGTCTTTCAATTAATATTCGATCAATTAATTTAAGAACTCAATAACCTTTTGGTCTCATTTTTTTAATGAAGGATAGTTTGGAAAATTAAGTAAAACTATTTTTTTTAAACCAATTATCCTTTATACGTAAATGCGGAAACTATTTCTCTCAAACGTGGACGACAAACTCTCCCTAATAATTACTAGTATTTAAAAATTAAAATAATACTAATTATTTTACCAGAAAGATATGCCGTTGTTTGTACATAAAAACTGTTTTTTTTTTTTGTCAAGTAGTTTAGTGGCTAGAAATTCCACCTTTGAGGTGGATAAGTGAGATGACCGGAATTCGAACTCCGACCCCTTACATATATAATGTAATATTCCTTCCAACTGAGTTAAGCTCACGGTACTGTACATAAAAGCTTAATTAGATGAATTAAGTCAACTTTGAAGAGTTCACAAGATCCTTGTAGAATCTGAATTAAGTCATCGTGAACAAAACCTACATCTTTTTTACATATATTGGAGATTAGATAAAATATTATATAAGAAATATTAATATGCCAAGCTGGACAAAACATGGACATAATTTACAAATAGTGGCTGGGGACTATGTCACATTCACACTTAATTCAAGATTCAAGTCATTTTGTCGACCAAGTCCAATTACATTGACCCCGGACTAATATAGTGGCTTAAATTGTTCCAAAAAATAAAATGAAAATATAGTGGCTTAAAATGAAGCACCGTGAAAGAAATATGTGGAATCAAAATAAATTACTTATATAATAAATACTTATGCTAATATAAACACTTAATTAAATAGTTTATGCAAAAATGATCATGGACCATGTGTTAGTATATATGTATGTGGTTACATTTCAACTAAATTATCAGCCATAGAATGAAATCATGCATTAGTCACCTTATTCTTGCTTCCATCCACAACTACCAAGCGTGGAATTAAGTTCAAGTTGGTAGTAGTAAAACATGGATAGAAAAAAAGCACAACTATATATCACACTTCAAATTTTCAAAAGCTATATCATAGATCACATTCACTTCATTTACTCTTCTTGAAAAATCTAGCAATTAAGTTCACGATCTTTGAAAACTGACATTTGCATTTCTAAGATCCACACATTCTTAGCAACACTATTATAAATAACATTGTTCCTCCTAGCTAGTTTCTTCAACCTTAACATTTTCTAAGACTCAACACTCAAGTTATTATTATAGCTCATTTTCTAACACTATTATTATAAACATGGCACCTCATGGAGATTCATTACCTAGCTCATTTTCTAGGGCAAACAACATAGTATGCGCCAAACCACCGAAACCTAATTCATCCGATCATAACAATAACATTCAAAGAACAATCTCCGACATATCGTTTGAGTTATCCAAACAAGACATTGATTTAACACAACTTCCACCGATAACCGAAGTTGAGGATGCAAAGTGCGAATGTTGTGGCATGTCGGAAGAGTTTACACCGGAGTACATAAAACGCGTTCGCGATAAGTACTTAGGTAAATGGGTTTGTGGTTTGTGTTCCGAGGCGGTGAAAGAAGAGCTGGAGAAAAATGGTGGGAAAAAAGATGAAGCTTTGAATGAACACATGAATGCATGTCTTAGGTTTAATAAATATGGAAAGACTTTTCCTGTTTTGTTTCAAGCTGAAGCTATGAAAGAGATGTTGAAAAAGAGTAAAATGGAAGGTAGAAGGGCTAAGTCATTTAACCCTAGAGAGAAAGGTGGTGAAAAGAAAGGTGGTCTTGCTAGAAGTTCAAGTTGCATTCCTGCCCTTACTAAATGATTCACAATAGCCAATTAATCTTAACTTACAAGTTAATTATAACTTCTTAATTTACATTTCGTCGTGCATGTTTGAATTCACAATGAATCTGGTAGAGTTTTAGTATATCACCGTAAATTTTAGAAAACTACACCGAAGTCTAAGAAAATACGGTGTTAGACTCTGGTCAAACTCATTGTGATTTCAAATATATGCACTATAAGTCTTTTAATTTTGTGTTAATTAATTTCTATGTTGTATAAGGAACATGGTTTGTATCTCTAAATATTGTTCCTTTTTTCTTTTTGTACTGACTAGTGACCACTACTCATGAGTCTTTAGGGGTTGAAGATAACATAGCCCTTAAGTTACCTTTTGATATGAGTCTAAGGTTTTTTAGGTCTCTCTCCCTATCACTATCATAGTTTTTATTGAAAGGAAGTTGATCCGTGTGAGGACTTCTTTATCTTTCTTTTGTGGAGAGTTATTCTTTGTATTTAGTCAGTGGCTTTTTCAATGTATTTTTAGGTATTTCTAATCTTATAAAAGAAATAAAATTTGCTTCATGTATTGATCTACTGGTACTACTTTGATTGTGTGCCTTTGTCTCAATTCAAGGTTACCAAATCCAAGAGAGAAATTCCTTGGCTTAGAAGGCATAATTAATTGTGACATTTTTATAAAAAGAAAATATATATCTCATTAACATATAATATATGTTTTTTTATTAGAAATTAAAAAAAATAAAAATAAAAAGAACCTATTCTTATAAATAAAAAAAAACTATAATATACACATGTATAATTTCTACTTGTGGCCATTGCCTATATCCATAAAAATAATGGATTGTTATATATATATATATATATATATATATATATATATATATATATATATATATATATATATATATATATATATATATATGTCATTCTATATCCTATAGATAATATATATAATGGATGAGTTAAACATTCACCACTAGAAAAATTGGAAATAGAGACGGAAATATTCCTTTGCTAGCTATTTGGTATGATTTCCGTTGCTACGTACTTTAGAGACAAATTGGAAATGGATTAACTTAGAAAATTCAAAATCATGATAAAATGCATAAAATTCAATTTATATAAAAAGTACTAAATACACAAAAAAAAATAGTTTGTACTACACGTTATAGTGAGTGGCATAAGTTTGGTAAAATGATTGCACTCAGTAACTGCGAACCACTGTAATGATTTTCAGTCGTTCAATCTTAAATAAGGGTAAAGATTATCTAGTATTGATTTTTTGAAAATATAATATAAAATCGTTTGATCATAAATAGATAGATGACTGAGATTTATTATTATGGAAAACTATATATTTTTTTGACAACAAAAAATCTTGGTCCCATAAATTTGTTCTTCACCACAATAATATTACGGAGTATAGTTCGCCAAAATGTGAAAACAACATCAAAACATACCTTTGTTCTTGACCACAAACATTAAAGAGTTTACCAAAATGTGAAAATAACATCAATATGCAATGGGTAATCCGTAATCATCACCTTCACCCATCTCCTCATTAGTATTATCACTCTCTCTTATATTTGGTGTTAAAATTATTTTGTAGCATAAAATTTCAAACAACCTATCCCATTCTTTCATCCTTTGCTTCATTTTTTCTTGTTCAATGAAGCGAGGTGACTACTGCCAGCCTAAACCGCCGAAATCTTTAAAATTTAAATTTTTACGTTTCTGATGGGTTGCACCAACGAAACTACCTGGTTGCCGGAAATAGTCCGCAAGTAATACATGAATTTCTTGTAGTGATACATGATGATATTAATTAATTATTGCAAGATTAGATCAACTCAAAAATAAATAATTGTAGTCCACACCATGGACATATTTTACTTCCCCACGGTAGAATATATTATGGCCCCGTTAACATCAAGTTTTCAATAATTTCAATTACACGACGAGTTAAATCAAGTTTGAATCCCATGATTGATGCTAATTGGCAATTGTAATCAACTCAAGGTGGTTTTGAATAATTAAAAATACTTTTGTGTGTTTGATTTCAAGCATTGTTTTAGTAGTCGGATGGTTAGAAATTCACTTTTTAAGGTAAATAAATAGGAGTATCATAATTTGAACCCTAGTTAGTCCCTGCACGCAATATTTCTACCAACTGAACAATATTCACGGAGACATTTCAAGCATTCTTCTAATTAATAGAAAAATAAAAGTAATTTGTTCTATTTTTTAAATAGTTAATTATCATATACTTTTAAATTTATTTTATATTTATACATAGTTTTTACTTTTTTTACCTTAAATTAAAATTAAAAATTTGTTAGAATGTACCATAGTTTCTCAAACTCTCACGTGTTAGATTGCATTTTGTAATTAAAATGCATTGCTGGATACACAATCTGGCATTATTTTCTGGCATGGTGGATGTGGATATGTTTGATTTCAACAATTAATTTCAATTCAACCAAGTAAAGTAAAGCACTCCTTTTGTCCTCTCCACCCAAAAAAGCATAGGCTAGCTTCCCCCAATAATATGATACATAGTATTAAAATATAACAAAATATTATAAAGACATATAAAGTAACACAAAATAACAAAGTATTATAAAGACATAAAGTAACACAAAACATTTATGCACACTATTACCATATTGTTGATTCAATATTCATTTCTCATTCTCATCCTTTCCTTTCCCCCCACTATATATAACCTCATCACCCTCCTCATTCTTGTCCTCAAATCAAATACACATCTCTTCATATATCTCTCTCAATATCTCCCTCTCCCTCTCTCTCATAATTACTCTCTCTCAAATTATTCCAAACAAAAAAACAATTTCTATAAAATATAAAAAAAAATGGAAAGCAATCTACCAGTGATGTCAAAGAGAGTATGGAAAATGGTACGTGTGGTATTCTTCATGTTAAGAAAAGGCATATCAAAGGGCAAATTAATGATGGGACTAAACATGATGCTCAAACGCCGTGGAAAGCTTGCCGGAAAAGCCATTGCCAATTTAATGTTCCACCATCATAGCCACCACAACAATGGCGGCTCCACCTCAAGCAGCCGCTCCCATGATTCACACCACCAATTCACTAGGGAGTATGAATTTAGCTGCAGCAACACTCCCCACCACTTCTTTCCAATAGGGAAGCGTCACCGCAGCCACAACAATTTCTTCACTTGCGCTCACGTGCCATCTACACAGGATGATGATGTGGCAACAATGAGTGCAATGAAGGCAGTGTTAGAGATGCTTAACAATGATCAAACGATTGTAGAAGCATCTCCAGCACTGCCCGGATTCGGACGGAGTCCAATGGTGAGGCAATTGAGGGTGACTGACTCGCCATTTCCTTTAAGAGAAGATGATGAAAAGGACAATCAAGTTGATAAGGCAGCTGAAGATTTCATAAACAGGTTTTACAGCCAATTGAGAAAGCAAGATTGATTGATTAATTAATTCAACCTACCCTGTTTAGCTAATAATTAAAGTGTGATCGTTTGTTGTGAATGTTAAGTAACCATTTTATTTTCATTTTGGTTATTTTCATGATATATATAATCCAGAGTTGATATGCCTATATATGTTGGAGATTTATTTGTCACATGTGCTTAATTTATTTTAACTTTTTTTTTAATAAAAAAACAGTTAATTTTGTCAAAACATAAAATAGAAAATAGGAAAATAAATTATAAATTACAATATGTTTGGCCAGTAATTAATCCACATTCCCTTTTTTCTTCTTAATAATCACTTTATTTTTTGGCACAACTTAATAATCACTTTTAAATTATAACTTTATGTACGCTCCTATTTGGAGTGCTTTTTGAGTCTAATATATGGCCTGTGGGAATTGATAAATGAGTTTTGTTTGTTCATATAGATTACACGGCTCTTTCTAAAATTTCTCACAAAAAAAAAAAAGAAGAAAAAAAAGCTCTTTCTTAAAAGGAGAACAATTGAAGAAAATATAAAGGGAAGAAACTCTACATAGGACATCAATCAAAAATTAAAATATGTGTAAAGGGTTCAAAGCATAGGCTTGCTGTGTTTGTGTTGATATTTAATTTCATTATAATCAATTGAAATTATTATAAAGTATTTGAATATATATTACACGAGTTAATTAACCGATAATGGGTCCCCTGTGAGTTTATCTCAATTGATAAGTACATCACATTTTATATGTAAAAACTAGAATTCGAACCCAAACACTGTATTTATCCATTATAAGATTAAAATTTCAAGTCACTAAATTACTAAAACAAATTAGCCGATAATGGTATATATATATTGTACTTTTAACAAACATATATAGAATCTTTCTGAGGTACCCATTTGTACACATATCTTTGTACTAAAAAAGAATTTTAATTTTATCCAAAAATAAAAACAAGAATCTCAATAAATCTTTTGGATTTAGGATATACTCTCACCTTGCAGAATTTTGGGTTTTAATATATTCAACATTTTTTTCTTCCTTTCAAGTTTCTTCCAGTTTTATTCTTGCTTTTAACCTCTCTTGTCTAAATATTTAATTAAATATAAAATAATTACATATAAATAAAAGATAAATAGACAATAAATTATGCCGTTAATTTTTTAAATGAAAAAACTAATCATCTTAATTAAAAACATGTGTTTTGTTTGTGGGGAGATTTTGAAAGATTTAGCTACATGGTAATTGGTTAATGTGAAATTGGAGTGTACAGCAACAACATCCCACTTCGTTGTCCTATAGCTAGCTGCTGCTGGTCCCCTCCAAAATTTTGTTGCCTTTCTTCTAGCATACACACTTTCTCTTTTTATTTTAAATCCTTTTCCTAGTTTTTAAAGATGAGAAATATATACTTTCCTCAAAATTAGATAGAGAAATATTTTGTACCAAAAAAAAAAAAGAGAAATAAAAAATGTTCTATTTAAGTTGTTATGGTTCTTTAAAAATAATTAATTGTTTTACTTTAATGATCAAATTAGTAGTATCATTTATTAAAATATTTTTAATGTAGTAACTATAAGTCAAGTGAAGTTCAATAAATAATTAAAATTAGTTTGGCAGATGAATTTATAAAGGATGTGGTAGATTTTGAATTTTTCTTAAGTCGGTTCCAACTTTAACCGGCCTAAACTTAATAAAAAAAAATCAAAATTTAGTTCTAAAACATAGAGCCGGGTATACGGACCAAGGTCCGCGGGCCGACCCGTTTAACCCGCAGCCCGCACGGACTTAAGACCAAATTTTTTTGGCCCGTTTACATTTTTGCCCGTGTGGGTTGGACCGTTAAAACCGCGGGTTATGCGGGTTAAATCCGCGGGTTCGCGGGTTAGCCCGTGGCCCGCCTTCTTTTTTTTATATAATTAATTACAAAATTTATCAGATATAAATAATTTTGGTCCATGTCCAAATTCAAGTTTCTTAACCACAAAAAAAAAAGACTTAGTCTAAACCCTAATTATAAAAAACAACAACACACTTCAATTTTAATCACGTAGACAACAACACAAAACATCAGGATTCAAACATGTTCTTCTACTTATAATCTTTTGTTCTTTTTCAACATCTTTTACTTTGTCTTAGCTGTATATACATTTTCTAGTATTTAAAATATACATGTCCAAATGGATAGTTATTTTTCTTGGAGGTATTTTCCGCTATTATGTTTTGAATAATTTGGTTTTCTTGATGTGATTTAGTTAAGTTGAATCTGTTAATCTTTTTATGCTTTTTTGGGTACATGTAAAAAGTTTTTCTCACTAAAATGGACAGTACAAAAATGACGATAAAAATCAATTGAGTTTGATTTTAGTTGCATTACTTACAAAGAGAAGATAGGTAAATTCAATGATATCACAAACTTTATTTATTTTTATTTGTTAGTTACAATTTATATGTTATAACATAAAATTATTAATTAATATATTTTTTTAAGCTTTCATTATATCAATATTTTACTAATTTAGTTTATTTTTTGAAATAAAAAGTGATTTTTTATTTTTTTTGGTAATAGTCCGCGGGTTAACCGTTTAACCCGCGAGCTTATGCGGACCGGACTCGGACTTAATATTATAACTCGTTTATATTTGCCGACGGGCTTGTTCGCCCCATTTAATATGCGGGTTTATGCGGGGCGGGTTAAACGGGGCGGGCTAGCCCGCATACCCAGCTCTACTAAAACATATATAATTATATTATTTTAAATTAAAATAAATTATAGAAGGTAAAAGTGAATTTTAGTTAAAAATAATAAGGATAGAAATGGAAGAAAAAAAATATAAGTTATAAGCTTATAAATTACTTGTTGAAATAGTATATAAAAAATAAGCTATAAGTCAGTAAAATAAACTACAAGTTTGTGATGAAAGACTAAACCAAATAGATCTTTTAACTTATAAACTAATACAAAATATTAAGTTATTAGTAAATTTTTGGCTTAAATATGTGATAAGTCCCTGCAGTTTCACCTAGTTTTGGTATTAGTCCCTGCAGTTTTTTTTGTTGGTTTTTCATCCCTGCAGTTTGAAACAATTTTGGTATTAGTCCCTCTGTTACTTCCAGCCGTTACAAAAAAGAGCACTTAACGGAGTGCCACGTGGCCCAATCAATATGAGCCACGTGGCACATTAAAAAATACAACTTTAAAATTTTTTTAATGTAAAGAAAGATAAATGATTGCATAAAAGAGGGGTTTGGCTTAGTGTCTCCTTCTACTTCGTGAGTAGCAGCCATGGCCATGGGAGAGAGATTTTGTGACCTTCATTTTCTTCAACAACAACCAACTTCTTCTTCTTCTTCTTCTTCTTCTTCTTCTTCTTCTTCTTCTTCTTCTTCTTCTTCTTCTTCTTCCACACCACCATCCAACTTCATCTTCTTCATCAACCACACCACCACCACCACTACGAACACCACCACCACAACCACCACCACCACTTAACTCTGTCATTTTTTAAGCTTCAATTTAAAGCTTCAGTTTATTCATTATCCTTTATTGTCTATGTTTAAATCCAAATGAAATTACTTAAAATAAAATTTGATTTATATAACTCCTTCAGTATTTAAAATACACTAATAGTTGGTAACATATAGCCATTAATACTCAAAATACACCAAGAGTTGGCATTATAAGCCACTAATACTCAAAATACATCAAAAGTTGACATTATAAGCCACTAGTACTCTATACACTGAAATTCAGTTGGCAACATAGGCCACCATAATACATAATACATCATTTTTGGAGTTTCACCTTCTTCTGCGGTCCTGCGTACTTTCTCTTCTTTTCCTACAATAATAGATTTATCATTGAATCAGTTACAAGAATGGTTTAAATCTATATAAAGTACAAAAAGTTTTAAATTTGCAATAATACTTTTTTTGGTGCAGTACAAAACATTGGCTCAGTAGTCTGTTTTTGAGAAAGCACACAAGGAACAGGTTGGCTTTGAATTTGAGTTGCACAAACTGAATCTATACCAAGTGCACGTTCTAGTTCCTCGACTGAAGCTACAATTACATTGTCATCATTTTCATCTAAAAGGCATTCAATTGGTGCCTTAACAACACGTGCAGTACTAACTGCGGTAGATGCAGTTTCAGCTGCATTAGATGCAGTACCAACTGCGGTAGATGCATTAACAAATCCATTAGATGCAGATGCATTTTCAACATTTTTCTTTGGTTTTCTCTGTCATAAAAAAAATACAATCAGACCTAGCATTATGTGAAGTTCTACTCAGTGAAATAAAAGCTAGTAAATAACCTTATACCTGTCTGCGTTGTGCATCTGAGTTCACTTCTGTGCTCTTGCAACCCCTGGTATTATGACCAGGATTTCCACATTTTGTACACCTGTTAGGCGCAGGCCTTTGTTTTCTAGGCTTTGCATCTTCATGAGCATCCCTTCTTCTCATCTTTTTTGGTCTACCAGGACCTCTCTTGTATTGTGGGGGTAACATATCTTCAACTTCAACTTCAGCCTCAGGCCACATGTCTTGACCATTAATAGCGCTAACACTAAAACTATAGCAAAGTTCATATGCCTCCCTTGAATAATAGTGATCAACAAAGTCCTCAGGATTTTGGTTTGAGAATCCCATAGCTGAAATGGCATGTCTACATGGTATGCCTACTAATTCCCAAAAGTTACATGTACAAGTTCTTTTGTCTAAATTAACAATAAAACTACTAGCATGTTGATGATGTTCAACCTGAAATTCAGTTTCACTAGACAAATGTGAGCACCAACCTGCACTAAGTTCAACTTCCCTGTTCAATCTCTTCATAGGTGTAGGCATTATCCTTTGTTGGTACTTAACATTTTTATACCTTAAAGTTGTCATTCTATTCATCAGATAAATTCTAATCCATTCACACATAGTGATAATTGGTTTATCCCTAGCAACCAAGATAGTACTATTGAAAGCCTCAGAAATATTATTCATTAGGACATCACACTTTGAAAAAAATGAGAAAGCATGCTTACACCACAACTTTGTTTGATGTCCTACTAGCCACTCCCATGCCTTTGTATTTACTACTTTCAGCTCTGACATTTTCTTCTCGTATGCTTGGATGTATGTTGCCTTAGCTGCCCCCATCATGAGATCTCTAATTTGAGTGCCTCCACCAAATTTTTTCTTAAAGTTAGCATATAGATGCCTCAAACATAGCCTGTGTTCTAATTTTTCAAACATCTCTTCAAAAACAGGAATCAACCCCTACCATTAATGAAATAGGTATCTTTAGCATACAAAAACACAAACAACAAGCATGCAACAAAATATATAGCGTAAATATAGGTATAAACAACATTTACCTTTTGTTGATCAGAAATGAAAACCCATCTTTTTTCTTGTCCAATATCCTCTAGTAGCAACGTCAAAAACCATCTCCATTGCATATTGCAGGTGTACTACTTGAACTACCTCCCACTGTATGATTTAAACGAGTCTTCAAGTTGTACGTCTGCCCATCAACCATCATTCTTGTGGGTAGGAATTCTGGATCAACATCATCGTCACTCGAACCAAATCCATCATCCAACCCTAAAGCTCTCTCATCTTCACTATCATCAAAATGAATCCCTTTTGCTTCATCTTCACTGCTATTAGTCTCATTTTCGTCACTGCCCTCACCTTCTTCATATTCACCAGCATCATCATTGACACCAACACGTATACTCTTGTCCCCAATATTATTAGGTATATCATTATTAGCTTGTAATTCAAGACAAATAGGAGCATCCACAAGGCAAACATTGTTACCAACATCATGTTCAACATATATATGAGCATCAACTTTGTTGTTTATGGCATAATCAACAATATCATCGGCATCTTTGTCCAACCTTAACATTTTGTAACCTAATTCAACCTCAACTTTCCACCACATTCTGAAACTATTTTTACCGTATTTTAGCTTTCTCACAATACCCTCTGCTTCCAAATAATTCCATTTGTCCTTATTAATCCCCTCAATTACAGTTACACTACCACCCCTATAATACACAATCCAATCTCTTACAAACTGACCCCCATGATGTACAACTATGGTGAAACTCATCTTTCTGTACATAAAGACAAAAAAGTAATCAAAGAACGATAAAATAAAAACCTTGTACATAGAAAACATAGAAAAACACATGTTCAACTCAAACCAAACAATAAAAAAAATTGGTCAAGACAATAATAAAGCATTAAAACTAGGCTCACATACAAACAAATTGTCCCCACACATTCAATTAAAAAATCAAAAGCAACAAAGGTAAAAACAGTTTCCCAAATAAGAAAAATATTTCCCAGAAGAAGACAAACGAACCATAGAAGAAAATATAAAAGAAAGACGAACCATAGAAGAAAAACGAACCTTTAAGCAGTTTTTTAAACATGACCAACCATGATTATGTGATTATCATAAACCCTAGCAAATTTTCTTGCCTTCGTTATGTGATTTTGTATAACCCTGCAATGATTTATGAACACTTAAATAGACCTTAATATAATAATAATAATATAAATAAATAAATAAATAGTAATGGTAAAAGAAATATTAATAAAAGTGGTGTTTTTTAATGTGCCACGTGGCTTATAAGGATTGGGCCACGTGGCACTCCGTTAAGTATTCCTTTTTTGTAACGGCTGGAAGTAACAGAGGGACTAATACCAAAATTGTTTCAAACTGCAGGGATGAAAAACCAACAAAAAAAACTGCAGGGACTAATACCAAAACTAGGTGAAACTGCAGGGACTTATTACATATTTAAGCCTAAATTTTTTTATCCATAAACATATAAGCTTTTATAATAAACCGTTAAGAATAATGGTAAATTGGTAATTAGTTAGGTAATAGTTTGTTAGAGTTGGTTAATCCATACATTGTTCTATATGAGAGTCAATATTGTATTTTCACTATCTTTTATCAAATATAAATCCTTATAATTTTTACTATCTTAAAAACTTTCTAAAATTTTCTCAATTTTTCCCAAGCCATGCCTTAACATAAACTATTCTACTAAACCGAACTCTAGGGTCTTGTAGCTTAATGATTAATTTATGATTGTAAAAAAAAAATTAAAATGTCGATTTCAGTGGCAAATGATTAAGTCGAAGTGGATACTGCGACCAAGTCATTTTAACTTTTTTAATAATAACAAAAGGTGGCAGCCCATAAAGCCAAAAGCTTAGGTTAGTGAAGTGTTTGGTTGAAACTTGAAAGTACTACTCTGTCCCAAAATATAAGCAAAAAGTGATCAACTAAAGTGGATGTATTTGGTTAAAAATTTAGTCCAAATATATTCATTTTGGTTGATCACTTTTTGCTTATATTTTAGGACGGAGGGAGTACAAATTAAGGATTTGAGAGAGATTAATTGGGAGACATGTGTAGTTTTTGGAACTTCTCACACTTGTTTACCTTTTATTTTTTGACAACTGTTAATATATGTTTTAAAGTAGATGTTAAAAAACTAATTATAGAAATATTCATAAATAAAGTTAAAATATTTTTTTATAATGTAAATTTTTTATTTATGAATTTCTTAATATGTATTTTTAATGTACAAATTAACAGACCCTCTGGTGCAAGGTGTGATGATCTAGACACCTAAATGCTAATCATATATAAATGTGAAAAAAAAAGTGGTTTATATAGTCACGAACCGCGAACCGTAACGTAATTCGGAAGAGAGAAAAATACATAAAAGACCAATCAAATAAATTATCAATTTTTTTTTACACAAATAAAATATCAAATTTAAAGGACTACAAATGTAATTTTTTTCGGGTGAAATATATTGCTGGCTGCACAATCTAGAAATTATGGCTTGTGCTTCTACCAAGCAAAGTAAAGCTCTCCTTTTGCACTCACCAAAAGCAGTGGCTTCCACCACTATAACAAAATATTATAACAATTTATTAATTATAAAGACATAAAGTATTACAAAACATTTATACACCCACGGGTTATTCTATTCTATTACCATATGGTTGATTCAATATTCATTTCTCATTCTCATCCTTTACTTTTCCCCCACTATATATAACCTCATCACCCTCCTCACTCTTGTCCTCAAATCAAATATATCTCTCTCAATCTCCCTCTCCCTCAAAATCATTCTCTCAAATTATTCCAAATATAAAAACAATTTCTATAAAAAAAATAAAAAATGGAAAGCAATCTACCAGTGATATCAAAGAGAGTATGGAGTATGATACGTGTGGCTTTTTTCATGTTAAGGAAAGGCATATCAAAGGGTAAACTAATGATGGACCTTAACATGATGCTCAAACGTCGCGGCAAGCTTGCCGGAAAAGCCATTGCTAATTTAATGTTCCACCATCATAGCCACCACAACAACGGCGGTTCAACCTCAAGCCGCCGCTCACACCACCAATTCACCTCCTCAAGGGAGTATGAGTTCAGCTGCAGCAACACCCCTCACCATTTCTTCCCATTAGGGAAGCGTCACCGTAGCCACAATAATTTCTTCACTTGCGCTCATGTGCCAGCTACACAGGATGATGATGTGGCAACAATGAGCGCAATGAAGGCAGTGTTGGAGATGCTTAACAATGATCAAACAATTGTAGGAGCATCTCCTGCACTTCCTGGATTCGGGCGGAGTCCAATGGTGAGACAATTGAGGGTGACTGACTCGCCATTTCCTTTAAGAGAAGATGATGAGAAGGACAATGATCAAGTTGATAAGGCTGCTGAAGATTTCATAAGCAGGTTTTACAGCCAGTTGAGGGGACAAGATATTGATTGATTGATTAATTAATTCAAACTACCTTGTTTATTTAGTTGATAATAAGTCATGTGTCATCGTTTGTTGTTAATAAATCATTTTCATTTTTGGTTATTTTCAATTTTTAATGATATATGATCCAGAGTTGATATGCCAATTATATGAGGGAGATTTTATGATTGTTCATGTTATGTGTTTGCATGTTTAATTTAATTTTACTTTGCTTATCAACAATTTACAGATATATTTATAAGGAGGTTTTTTTTAGTATTCTAAAGTTTTTTTTTTTTTTTTATAACAAATATATTATAAATATTAATATAAAAACGAAAAAAGTACAATAAATTCAGAAAAACAAAAAATTCTCGAAATTAAAATACACTCCACCAGAACTCCAACAATCTCTAAGGTAAGATGAGATAATCTTCTAATAAAGTTTTGTCAGGCACGTAAAATTAATTCAAATTTATATTTATTTTAAAATAATTAAATATTTTTAACAAGTGTTTTTTCTTTATTTTATTCTATTTGAGTCTAATATGGCTCGAGGGAATTGACTATTATATTGTGCATGCTCATATATAGACTATACAGCTGTTTCTAATATTTGTGGAAAAAAAATTAAAAAGCTCTTTCTAAAAAGGAGAATAATTGAAGATGATAAGAGGAGAAACTCTACATAGGACATCAATCAAAAATTAAAAAATGTATAAAGCGTAGCTTAGGCATGTGTTTAAATTATTTCATTATAATCAATTGAAATTATTGGAAAGTATTCGAATATACGAATTAATTAACCGATATATTATGTACTCTAGTCTCTACAAACAAATATAGAATCTTTCTGAGGTACCCTTCGTACTCGTTCACATCTTTAATTGTAAGAATTTCAATATTATCCAACAAAAATATTTTTCAATAAATCATTTTGATTTTGGATATACTCACGAGCCATAACCATGCACATGCACCATGCAGAATTTTGGTTTATAATAATTAACATTCAACATATTTTCTTCCTTCCAAGTTTCTTCAATTTTAATTATTGCTTTTAACCTCTCTTGTATCTTTGCCTTAATCAAGTTAATGATATTTCATTATTTTGCGTACATGTTACAATATAAAGACAAGATTCGGTAACAAATTAATTAATGTATTAGTATATTATATACTATGTGTTTTGTAGGAAGATTTTGAAAGATTTAGCTAAATGGTAATTGGTTAATGTTATTGGTTACCTTGATTCTGTATAAAGTTAAATTGGAGGTAGTGTACAGCAACAACATCACCACCACTTCGTTGTCCTAATATGAATCCACCATGTCCAAGTTATACTATATTGCTCTATTGCTAGCTGGTCCCTTCAAAAATTTTGTTGCCTTTCTCAACTTTTACTTTCTTGCACACACACTTTCTCTTTTATTGAAAAAGTTTTTCCAATCAAGTTTTTTAAGATCAAAACACTTTTCTCAAAATTTGAAAAGAAATACTACGTACCCTCTCGGTTCCGTTTTGTAAGACCTCATTTGACTAAATATACTATTCATATGTGTTGTTTTGACCGTATTTTTCTAAAAATATATAAATGTAAATATTATCATATAAGATCTTGTTTGATTTGTTTCGATGAATGTTTTTAAAATATCAAATTTTTATAATTTTTACTAATAAAAAATTAAAAATATTCGTAATCAAAATTATGCATTGACATGCGTGCACTAGTGAATGAGTTCTTGGGATAGAGGGAGTAATAAGTAATTCTAAGAAACTCTATGTTTTCTTTTGTTTCGTGCTGACTAGTCCACCGATATTGACATTAGAGAGAAACGAATATGAGACTTTGAAAGAATCACACTTCAAGATCTTAAGTCAACACCACTAAACTAACCCAAATGAGTTTAAATCTGAGTGATATATAACCTAACAATAGTATTAATTATTCAGGTAATTTCTTTTGACGCTCTATGACTTTCTTAAACATCATCCGCTACTCAAATAGTAGACGTTGTTTTTTTTCTAAAATTTCATTTTATAACATCCACTAAAATTAAATAGCATGTGAGTAAAAATATGATGCACGAGAAGCTTATAAGGCGCAAAAAAAAATATTAATGCTAAATTCCTAATGTTGATAAACTAAAATTGTAAAAAAATAAAATGTCAACTTCTGTGAAAAATTAAGTGGAGGTGAATACCTGGATTATTGTTTCTTGTAGGAAAAATGAAACACTCAAAAGTGATAGGCGAGCAAAGTCGTTTTTAACTTTTTTCAATCACAGATAATTAAAGGTGTGGCAGCCCATAAAGCCAAAAGCTTAGGTGAAGTGTTTGGTTGAAACTTGAAAGTACAAATTAAGGATTTGAGAGAGATTAATTGGGAGACATGTGTAGTTTTTGGAACTTCTCACCATTATTGTTTGCATTTAAATTTTTGACACTCTATTACATAAGCCCATTTTTCTTTTATGACTTATAGGTCTTTTTTTTAAAGTCACACTAGATTTAATTTAGCGATGAAAACTTTATGTAGTAAATATGAGGTCCTAGATATTTAATCATTATCGGTTCCATTTTATATAAAAAAAAGTCATAAATACTTTGATAAACTAAATAAATTTCTACTTTAAAGAATAAATCTATAAAAATAACATTCATTATCAATAAATTTATTATTTTTATCAATTTTTAAAATTATCGTAATTTAGAAACGAAGTTCTACATTTAAAGACATATGATACTTTGTAGTGTTCACCATATTTAGAGGAGGACTTTTTAACACAAAAATTGAATTGTATTTTTAAACAATTTCACCATTTCATTAATCAAACAGTTTATGCAAAGGATCTTTAGATGAGTCGGTTCCATCATTATGCAAACAGTTTATGCAATATAAATTAAGTTTTATGTTATTTTATAAGTTCACACTAGTGAAACTTGTAATTTTATAAGTTATTTTATCATAAACTACCTTGACAAACTTATAATAATATATAAAAATTGCATAAGCTGTTTGCATAAGTTCTAAAAAAAGCTGGACCAAACGAGCCCAAAGAAGGCCAGAGTTTCTATTAAAAAAAAATCAAAGAAAAATGATATTGAAACTTTCCTATATTGTGCTTTTATTTCTTGCGTGAAACAGTTATTATAATAAAAAACGATGACGTTGTTTTCTACTTTTTATAGCTGTCTTGGAGCATATAGAAATTAACCATGGAAATTACTAACCACAAGATTAAATTTTCTTCTTCTTTTGACAGAAAGAAAGCACAAGATGAAGTTAAAGTTTCACTATATGTGAAAAAAAGAGGATAAAGTTTCACTAGTTGACCTTGACTTATTATGTTTAATGCAGTGCATGGCTGTGTGTGCTATTGCTATACGCACTTCTTTTGCTACCTTTGTTGAAAGCTGATTTTTATGTTCTCTTGTACTTCAATTTTGCTTGCCATGCTAACAAAGCATTGTTTCTACTACTTTAGTTTTAGTTCCTATTCTACTCACAAAGATTCTTAATTATTTTGGAGTTCAAAATACTATTTTATTTTCTACTAACAAAATTTTTATAACATTTTCCCGCTTAGAATATTTGATCTCCATATGGTAAAACATTTAAACTCTACATATGGAGAATATTTGATGGAAAAAAACTAGGTGGCTGGTTTTTTTTTTTTAAATAATATAGGCACGTTCAAAATTAATAGACTTCATGTTTATTAATTATTAGTATTATTTAATTCTTTTACACTTTGAATTTAGAATGTTTGTTTTTACTTTTTACATTGTTTTTGTCTTTCTATGCCAATAATTGGAAGTGGTTGATGCGTCAAAATCATATCAAATCGGTTTAGGGACATATGTTATTGTTTTTAATAATTAAGTACAAAATTGTAGAGAAATTGAATTTCATTTGAGTTATAGGGGTGTATAGTGGGTTAGAGGGTGTGCAGAAAGAAAACTATCTAATATTTGGGTTTTCTTTGATGCTAAGCTTTCTCTTTATCTCATGTTTACCCACTCGCATTTAGCACACGCGCTTGCGCGTAAGTTAGTCTTCTACATGGTCTTTTTAGTGTTAAAGCCTAAGCAAAGCATGATTAATAGGTTGAACCAAAACAATATTGACCAAGTCTAAAACATTTTTGAGTTTGATTTTTCCATTAATAGTGACATATCTTTCATTACTGTTTATATATATTATATGGAAATGAAAAAGAAAATAGGTTAAAACACAAATGATGATTGACATTTTTTTTTTATATAATAATAAGATTAGTAATCAGATTTAATTAGTGGTCTTTTATGATTTAATATCTATTTAGTCAAAAAAATGATTTAATATCTAGATTTATTTTGATTAGTATACACATGTCACAACTATAAGGCAAAAATCCAAAACATAAAAATTGCGCCTTCAAATCAACCAAATTTTTTTTCTTATAAGAGTAAATAAACCATAATTTTTGTGACACTTGGATAGCACGAAAATATTTAACCATTTAATTACAGAAAAATTAGGCAAGTAACATCAAAAGTCCATTTCTTGTCAAAAATAAAAAACATCAAAAGTCTATATATATTATTATACGTACGTGTATAGAATTATCAATCAAATATATTTATCTATTTTAATTTTTATACAATATATTACATAAAATCGTGCGCAATAGCCTTGTTAAATGTATATATTAGTTGGTTTATTTTTGCCAAGAAAGGAAACCTTTCCCTCAATTCTCATGTTTGTTCGTACATTTATTTTTTTTTGTACAAATTTTAAAAATAAAGCACCTGAAGTGGCTACAAAAGTCATGTTATTTTGTCTTTCTCTTTATTGATTGATTCAACAAAATGTTAAATACTATAATTCAATCCAAAGAGCTTTGGCTTATTGCTTTTGGTCACTTCTAATTGTTCACTCAACCAAATAAAAGTTGTACTAAAGTATATATTGCACAAACTAGTGCTCATTTCAAGGGTGAAAGTTACAAGAAAACAATCTTTTGATTACTAAAGGAATTTATATGCTTGTTTGAATCGGAGGTGGCAACTTCTAACCAAGTTGCCGTAATACCCGAACACGAAACAGACCATTATTTCCAAACTCAAATTCAACTCGTTTTTGTTTGGCAAAATTAAGCTATAAGTTAACTCTTTAGAGAAAAGTTACCTGATTAAAATTAACGTGTTTGATAAAATTAATTTTTAAAGTGATTGATGAATATAAAATGACGCAGTACGAAAGCGTGAAGGAAAAGCAAGCGTTAATCCTATAATAAAACACAGGTTCGCAAGCGATAAACTTGTTAGATAAGGCTCTGGAATCCACCAGATTTCCGGAATCCACCAGAAAGAGTAACTAATCTAGAATCCACTAGAATTCCGGAATCCACCAGAAGGAGTAATTTGGAATCCACCAAATTTGAGAAAAATCTCTGTATTTTTATTCAATCAAAAGGTTGCCTTCAAGGCTACAATAATTTAGGTTAAATAGGAGTGAAAAATAAAATTAATAAATCTCCTAAAAGATTGTAAAAATAAAAACAACAAACCTAGTTAAATAAAAATTACAAATCTACCTAAAATATAAAAATAACTAACCTAGGTGAAATATAAAAATAAGAAATCAACCTAAAATATAATAAAACTAAATCTAACTAAAATAATAATATACAGAAGAAATCCTCCTACATCATAAAAAGACATAAAATGACATGTATGTTTAGTGGATAATTTTTTTATTTTATAAAAAATAAAAAAATTAAATTAAAGGTTAGAAATCGAAAAACTGTAAAAAAAATTATAAGCTATAAGTTCAAACACACTACTTGAAATAACATCTAAAAAAACTATAAGCTAATGAGAAAAACTTTTTACCAAACACATTTTTTTAAACAAGATTATAAGCTAGTCCAATAAACTATAAGTTAGTTTATTCAACTTACCAAATACATTCATAATCATTTTGATTTTGGAATATTCAGCTTCCAAGTAATTTGATCAAATAATTGTTCATAGGTCCTATCTCAATCTTAGTAAAACAAAATAATAATTATATTTCAACCGATAAAAATATCAAAATTATTATATTTAACGTCTTGATTGGAGTTCGAATTATGAGTCTCTGATTTGTATGTGTGAATTTATAATCGCGTTCTCATTTCATCTATAAAAAAATTGATCAAATAATTGAGCTAATAATTGTTTCGTTACCAAGAAACATAAGTGAAGCGAGAACATTATTTTTTGAGGAAATACTTTCTAATAAAAAGTTCTTGATTAAATTTTCAATATAAAAAATAAACCTATCCAAAAATCCAAGTACTATATATCCCATAATGGTTGTACTTATGTTAGCACATACAATGCTTTTTAAGAAGTGACAGAGCATACACAGATAATGTGACAATTATAATGATAAAGGATTGGATAAAACTTAACCTTATCTATTAAGGATTAGATCTAAATTAGTCCTATCCAATTTATTGAATACTATATATTTTCTCATAATTGCTTTTCTTACTATATAATGATTACATTTGTCTTCAGAATCTAGGTTAACTCTTGGTTAAGAAATGTCTCTATTTATTTAGTGGAAAACAAACAGATGCATGAGATTGTTCATATAACTTGAGAGAGGATTCTCTCCATTACCAGCTCAATAATTTTCCACGTACACCTTACCTTTATATTTCTTTTTACTAGTTTTTTTATCACTTTTTTTTTTTGGATAATCCTAGGGAAATCTGAAATTGGGATAAAGATGCATATTCTAGTTATTGCAATCTCCACTTTGTGAAGGTTTCTAGCACAACATGTAAATATGTCAGGTTTTATTTTTTTCACTTTTCTTAGGTACATTTAGTCAAAAAAAAAAAAAAAAAACCTTTCTTTGGTACAATATAATGTTATTCCACTTTAAAAAAATAAAAATACAATGTCATTCCATTTCACGGATTTGAAAATTGGTGTAATTGCCTTGAAATTATAATCAGAAAAAAAAAATTAAAATGCTGCCTCCTGCGCGAAGCGCAACATGCGCGAGTCTATTTATAGGTAGTGCATTTTTTCTGATTTGGAAGAGGTTTTTAGCGTTTCTGAGGCCAACAAACAGACTAGAGTTTTAAGAGAAACATCTTGTGAAGACTCTAGGGTAATCATTCTATCACCTTGGGAAACACTTTCATTGAAATCTCATGGTCACGGGAAGAGATTTGGGAAAATGGTAGAATTAGGGTTGAAGTCTAATTCTTGCAATTCTTGTATTGAATCTCGTTGTAATCAAGTTTTCTATCGATAGTGGAACAAAGAGTCTCCCCCAGAGTAGATCGGTTTTGACTGAACTGGGTAAACATTTGCTTCGTGTTCTTTACAGTTGTATCGCTTATCTTTTGTTCGTGATTATTATTGTTATTTCCACGTTTTGATTGCTTATTCGATTTACTCCACACATCAAGATTATTGATGTGATATTAAAGAATTCACAACAAAAATAAAATAAAATAAATGGAAGTTTGAGTGTGAAATATTGTCAATATGTTAGTGAACATTTTTACTAATTAAAAAATATAGGTATACTAAAATCAGTGTTGTTAATAGCAGATTGCCAAAGCAGTTAAAACAAGTGATTATATATAAAATAAAATGTAAACTACTAATAAAACAAAAAACAGAAATTAAAAAGACTTAAAACTCAAAAGTTAAGTAGTTCAAACTTGAAAACAACTAATAATTGGTAGTTCTAACTCTAACTAGTGAAATGGTGAAGGTGAAGATAAAATAATGAAAAATAATACAAATATATTAGTATATATATATCACATACACAGAATTTCAAGATCCTTTTGACGAATTTGTCTATCCAAGAGGGGACGCGGATGTTGTTTGCCTAAGTAAGAGAGATGTTGATCTATTACGACCAAATACATATATCAACGACAATATTATCGATTTTTACATTCTATATCTAAAGAATAAGATACCAGAGCAGGAAAAGGCTAGGACCACTTTTTCAATAGTTTTTTCTTTCCAAAGTTGGCTGGTGTGAACAAGAATGCACCCTATACTTGTGATGGCAAATCAATATTTCAAAATGTTCGTAAATGGACAAGGAAAGTAAATTTGTTTGACAAAGATTTTATTTTCATACCTATTAGAATATATATAGACCCGCCGCCTAATATATATATATATATATATATATATATATATATGAAGTTTGTTAATTTAGATCCACATAAAAACATGAAGGTTTAAATTAGCAATTCGCACAAAAAAAATAAAATTCATGTTTATTATTTAAAACTATAGTAACTTGAGGGATAGTTTTGTAACTTTCATAAAAAATATTCCTTAATTTGCACCCACTTTGCTAACTTACACCCACTTTATTTATAAACATCTTTATGTTTGGATTAATGTATCAAATTGTCTTTTTTTATTTCCTATGTTGTTTATTTAGATTGCATATATTTATAATTAAGTGGGTGTAAATTAGCAAATGAGTGCACAACATTTAATAAAATTTACCTAACTAACCCTCAATTTTCTAGTGTAAAATAACTAAATGTCAAGGGTTTTTTGTCCAAAGTGAAAAGATGCGCATTGCTAATTTAGACCTTCATGTTTTTAAAATAAAATACAAAAGTATATATGAAGAAAAGTGAGAGACCGAGGTGTTACATAACATACATGATTCTAAAATTCATATTTAATACATGAAAATTGAGGGAGAATGAATTCTTCTGAAAAAGATATTGGTAGTATATGCATGTAGCATGTTGATGATTGATATGAATGATCCTAATATTCATATTTAATACATGAGAAGTAAGGAACGTCAATTGTGTATGATTTGTTCACATCTCATGTTTCTGATGCAACTTCAGCGTTATGGAAGGACAAACTTAATCAACATAGGGCTGGTAAAAATTCAAACAACTAACATACCAAAAAATACATGAGAAGAGAAGTGAAGGTGATGGAGGCAGGAATTATGAAATATGAGAGTCGGTAGTGTGTAGGTAGTGGTCAGGCCCACCAACTCATCATCACTCACTCCACTACTTTATTGTTTTTATTTATTTTTAATATGGGTCAATACATAGCGGCTATACTCATTTATGAAACATTAACCAGTAAAAGCCTAACATTAACCAATTTTGATATCAATACATAGCGGCTATACTGGTTTATGAGAAAAATGACGTTATTTTGAGCATAGCGAAGTCAAGTTGCCATATCGACTTTCGTATCGGATAGCCAAAATTTCGATACGCAATACCAGTATACCGACACTATACCAAACATTTAACAACATTGACTAAAATAATTACTTCTTTCAAGTTACACAAGACTTTTGAAATAAATAATTATAGCTATTTTTAAAAAGAATGAAAAATAACTTTTATCATTAATTTTAAAAATACATCATTCCTATTTTATTTTCCCCATCACAACGAGTAATTTCAAAAGAGTCGCTTCTTCTTCTTCTTTTTTTTTTTTTTTTTTTTTGAGACAAGAGTCACTTCTTCTTATTAATTAATAAGCTAAAATTAACATGAGAAAATGAAAACATAAAATATTTCACAAAGTAAGCAAACATGGCTTGGCAACTTTTAAGTAGTATTAAAGCCCTGCATTGTTCATTGTTTCAAGTTTTCAACTGTGAAAAATTACTATTTTTTTTACCAAAATACCCTTAACATAAACTTTTAAAGGTATTTTGATAATTTTGCGGGGCGCATGAGAAAATTGGTAGGATGTCAAGAGAAATTCTTTAGTCTGATTCAGCTTAAGCTCTTAAATGGGCTTTGCACATATGACCTGGTAGACTTATTTTAAAAAAAAAACAATTTCTACCCCAACAATCTTCACTCTACCCCAACATATTTTTCAAAATACCCAGTATACCCTTATAAAAAATTAGTATATTTTAATATTTTTTTTGTCGTATTATACTGTTCCGGTAGACTGTTTCATCCTCCCAAAAAATTGTTCCAGTAAGTATTTATCTTTACCGGTATGTTAATTTTACCGGTACACTTTTTAAAAAGTGTTCCGGTATGTTGATTTTAACGGTACACTTGATTTTAATAAGTATACCGGTAAAATTAACACACCGGAACATTTTTTAAAAAGTGTATCGGTAAAATTAACATATCAGTAAAGATGAAACAGTTTTTGGAGGATGAAACAGTCTACCAACAGTATAGAGCGTGGCGTTCGCCATGTGTTGTTAACACATTATACGCCCCTTTTTGAAATAAAACATGTGGCTGCCATCACTTGTAATGGCGTGCGCTATGTACCTGTGATTTAGGCTGCTATATTGTGGCTTTTGTGGCCCAATTGGCACTTGTTTGTTTTGGCATTCACCTCCTTTTTTGCTTCCTGATCCGATCTAATTCTTTATTAGCATTTATTTTGTAACTTATAAATTATTTGGTAGCTTTCGGACATTCCTGAAATACATAAAAATAATAGTAATAATACTACGAAAAATGCAAAGAAATAGTAAAATATTAAGCTAATTTTATTAAATAAATAGTGCATTTTTCGGTGTTATCATGACACTAATAAATCTAATGACTATAATTTTAAGACCATAATTAAATAATTAAAAAATAAAAAATAACACAAAAAAAAAGGAATAAATGTGTTGAGTCTTGGGTCTTTACCTATATTCACCAGCCTTACCAACCTAATATGTATATATATTGAGAAAATTTAGTAGTACAATGTACACTTTAAGTTGCTACTATTATTAAATTATAAACTTTGTCATCTTTTTAGAGTTTTACTTTTACACGGTAACATTTAATATTTTATGATATATAAATATTTATTAATAGAGATGGGAATTGGTGTATTATTACTAATATGGAAATATAGTTTGTCCAAAAACAAAAACTAATATGGAATATTAATTTTATTATTTTTTTAGAAAGGAATATTAATTAATTATTACACTATACTATTGAATGTCTAAGAAAGAGGTTGGATCAAGAGTAGGGTGCTCAAATTCAAATCAACCCAATTAAAAACTGGAAACTGATTAAAAAAAAACGAAAATCGCAAAAAACTGAATAATTTTGGATGCATTTGAATGTCTTTTTATAAAAACCGCTGAGTCGGATTTTGGATTGAATTCTCAAAATCAATACAAACCGAACCAAACCGCATATATATATTTTAATTTTTTTATTTATTAGTATGATATATTGCATTAACCTCTTATATGTTGCTTGTAAATTATTTTAAATGTCTTGTAATTACTCCAAATCCGTAGTCCCATGGGGCATATGAAAACTGGTCTTTCATAATGAAAACAATCCTATATATCATTTTTTTATGTATATATTTTAAATTTAGCAATATAATTAGTTACTTGCTTAATTTTCTTTTCTAATAGTTTCAAATAAAATATATTTTTTATATTATAAGTATTTATCCTTAAAAAAATATTACAAGTATTTATGTGTTGAATAGAACCGAACCAACCGAACCGAAGTAAACCGCATAAAATTGGATTGGATTTGATCGGTTATTTTTTTTAGTCATCCAAAAATCGAACCAAATCGCATGTTATTTTTTCTTTGAATCGGATGACGTTTTGTCTCATAATCGATCCAAATTGAACCGCGAGCACCCCTAATCAGAGGTTCACCACCGGGTCAAATAATGTCTTTGTATAGTTAATTTAATTTAAGGACCGTAAATAGTAACGTATTAAAATCATATTTGTCTTTTTGCAGGGAAGGTTAATTACATTTAAAGGAGGACGGTGTTTCTTTCAAGATTTGATACTCCCTCTCATTGGAGATCTGGGTTTTATTTTTATTAGTTCATTTTTATTTTTATTTTTATTACACCTATGTTTATTTTTATTATTTTTATTTTTATTACACCTATGTTTATTTTTATTATTTCATTTCTAACCCCTCACATTTTCACTATACACCTATGTTTCACTTGGCTGACTTTATTTTTATTTCCATGTTATATTTTTTTTTATCAAATAGTATGGTTGCTAGAAATTTCACCTTATGACAAAAAAAATAAAAAATTCATCTTATGAATAAATTCAATGTGTCGAAGTTCGAAACTCGACTACTACGTATAAAATGTGATACCTTAGCAACCGAATCCTGCTCACAAGAACATTTTCCGGTAATACTTTATTATAGCAACCGCGGTAAGTGTGAAATGTCAATATCTTATAGAATAAAATTGAATACAAAAAATGAAAAGAAAATGTAGATAATGGCAATTTCATTTTTTAAGGTTAATTTCTTTTACATGCCACTTGCTTTGCCCAATTATTCCTCTCATTGAATGCTACCTTTCGATTGAGTCCAAATTTATCTCGTACCTCATCTTATTTATAAAAATGGTTGTTTTTCGTCATTAGAATCTCCCCTATATACATCCATTCAAATTATTTGTCACCGTCATTACTTTTAATTGAATGTATAGGTTGTGAGGTTACTCTATAAAATATTATAGTAGTTGTCATTACTATTATAAACAATTTGGTTTGAATTTCAGTTTTTCTTTTCCATTTTTTCCATTCTCTCATTTTTTTATTTTTTTTTTAAAGAAATATGTTAGTCATAGATTAATCAATCAAATGAGAATGGTGTTGTAGACATAGAAAAATAGACAGCCGAGGATCCATATCTTTTGATTCTCCCTTAATTATTTTATTTACTTTTTTCAATTACATTTTTTTAAAAAATATTATTCTATAGTTTAATAATATACTTATTACTCATACAAAAATAATTCCGTTCTTTATTTTTATTTTTTTGTCAAAAAAATTATGTTCTATTTTAGTTATGCCACAAATCATCATATATAAAACGATTAGAAGTAGATCATATGACTAAAAAAGTTTCAACGCGCTTGAATAACAAATAAATATCAAGTAAATGGATTATAATAGATCATCATTGGTTAGGATTGAGATTCTATGTTCCTAACATCGATTAACCAACAAAAATCTATTATATTAAAAGATGCATCTATGATCTATCTATGACAAATACAAATGATTAACCAAAACAAATATGCAAGCTGCTCCTGTCTATATATCTTGCATATATATAAAGTAAGACCACAAAGCACACTTTCACACTCAAAAAATTAAATTCATCTAATAAGGAGTTTTCAAATACAATCAAGCTATATACCTCACTAACTCTCATTATAATGAATTCAAATAATGACAATAATTCCTTTCTATGTAAATAAAAGTAAAAGTACCAAACTAAAAGTGATCCACTTATGACAAAAGGACCACAAAACCACTATCCACAAACAAAAAATTGAAGAGAAAAATGAAATGTAGCAAATGGAGGAGAATGTTTAATTATCAACAATTATTTGTATCATTTAAATTTTTATACTAATTAATACAACCACAGATAAGATTTAAGAAGAAAATCATGTATGAGTTTTCATTTGGAACATGGATTATACCGCCTCTGAAGTATATATATTTCTTAAATTACCTCTCACAAAATCACACTCTAGTCTTCACACTAAAGGATTATACTCACATGTATTCTTCAACTATAGGATGAAAATAATGGTAGACTCCACGTAATGAATTTTTGGTTATTCTACCAAATTATTATTATTATTTTTTTTTTGGTTGACTATTATACCAAATTAATATAGGATGACAATTTAATACTAGTTGTCATTACTATTAAGCCAAAAAATAATAAAATGCTTATACATTATTTCTATTAATGGTAGTACTACATTAATTAAAATGTGAATGTAAATAAAATGCTTATACAATCACCCACGTAACTCTCATTTTGTGTTCTATAAATTGGAATGAAGTTTTCATTCTTACTCATTAACACAAAACCATGGCTTCATCAACACTAATAGTTTTTATTACTATTCTGTGTTCATGTTCATTGACCTTCGGATCTTATCAATATCTCCACCTAGTTCTGCAATGGGCCCCTGCACAATGCAGGGTCTCCGACTTTAAGTGTACTAAGCCCGCGGCACATGATAAGTTTACGGTGCACGGGATATGGCCGTCTAATTTCAAAGATCCTCAGCCAAGAGATTGCAAGTTATCAAGTTCAAAAGACCAGACTCTTGACATGAAAAATGTAATCAATTTGTTTAAAATATTGTTTTATTTTAATTTGTTACTATTATCACTCTTAACATGTTTTTCACTAATATTTGTTGTTTTTTCTTCCTAAAGCTTCCTCGAGGATTAGTGAATAGGCTTACGACGTTATGGCCCAGTTTAACTAGCACTGATGAAGACTTTTGGAGGCTTCAGTGGAAAACCCATGGAACCTGCTCCTTCTCTATGTTTGGCCAGGCGAAATACTTCTGGTTAGCGGTAAATCATTGGGAACATATGAATATATTTGAAATGCTTAGGGAAGATGGTATTGTCCCAACTCCAGGTAAAATGTTCGATCAAAACGACATAATAGAAGCTATAAAGAAACATCACTTCCATGGTCAGGTTGCCATTAAACCTGAATTCCATTGCAGACCAATATCACAATCAGGATCAAAACCACCAAGTCCACTATCATCAGAGTTATTAGAGATAAGGCTGTGTGTAGATCATGATGGATTTAACTACTTTAACTGTACAAGTGGTGGAAATTGTGGACAAAAATTTGAATGGTTTATATGAATGAATGATACTAGTACGTACTACTATGTCTTCTGTACTAAATAACACATATGTCTGTCTATGGCAGACATCCTTAATTTTAAAGGGAATTTATAATTTAAATATATGGTATACTTCTGTCTGTGGAACAAACAAACTATATGGTAATAATATATGTTATTCATTTTGATTAATGTTACTTACTTCTGTCTATGGCATCCTTTTATTTATTTATTTATTTATTTTAAAGGGAATATACGGTAATAATGATGTAGGATTTTGATTGTGCATGAGAGAGACTGAGTGAAAGTTTCATACATTTCAACCACAAGTTAATTTCTTTTGTTAACTTCATTAGTCACATTAATTAGTATAGTGAAAACAAAAACTGTACTAAACAAAAAATAATAAACCAAATGAAGTTTATGAAATCAAGATACCGCAAGAAAATGGAAAATATGATATGCTATAGTTTTAATCATAAGCTGTCAAAATTTGGCAAACCAGAAGCATGCATGCATGATTGATCTGTACATTGTCTGCCTTCATTGAAACGTTCTCAACATATTTCTTGGATTTATCATATTTCTTGGGTCGCCTATCCAAGTATAACAAACAAATAACATTATGTTTCTAACTATGTGAAGTGAAATTATTTTTGTATTTGTTTCAATTTGTGTCTAGACTTCATTTACCCCGACTGCATTCAGACATCACTTCAACTGTCATTCTGTTTATCAATCTTCGGATCAAATGGACCTTTAGGGTTTCTGCCATTATGAAGGAAAAATTGTGTTCATAACACCTACTGCGGAATAAAATTGTGTTCCAAACTTAGAAACAATTCTATAGGTCCTGTTCTTACTGTTTACCAATTAAAACCCTACACCTGGCTTAATTTATTCCACATCAGATTTTAATTTCAACGAAAATTACGTTGTCACCGTTACCGAAATTTTCAAAACAATCGGCAAGCAAAGCAACAAAGGCGGTGGTGACCTTTGTTCATGTCCATGAGTCTTGACACAACAGTAAAAGATGGAAACAATCGGCGAGTAAAAGACAAAGGAATAGTATTACACGATGGAAATATGGAAGAATAGTGGAACAGTGGGTTAGCTGGAAAAGTGAGGATAAGGGACTTCAATTTGACTGAGATCTGGGGAATTCCATGCCATTTGGGGATTTTGTTTAAATTCAATTTTGAAGTCAAGAAAAGATAATGTTACTTCGTATACTTGTACGTTACGTCGTATACTTGTACATATGCTGGATCTAGTTCACCAAGGATCGTATACTTGTACGTTACGTCGTATACTTCTACATATGCTGATGATAATCCTCTAGTCTTCAATCATATTAATGAACTTGATAATCATGTGTTTAGGAACTTAACTTCTAGTGGTTTAATTGGAAATATAGCTCCAGCAATATCCAATCTGAGGTCAATAGCACAGTCAATATATAGTTGATCACAAAAATGAAACTTGTTCCTAAAGTTGAGTAAAAATAGTTTGCTTTCAATTTTAGAGATTTGTCGAATAACAGTTTGACTGGAGCTGTGCCTGATTTCCTATCTCAGATGCGCTTCTTGCGAGTTTTGTAAGTAAACTATCTTCATCTCGGTAAATTCTATAGAATGGTGAAGCTTTCATGATGCTAGGTGGACTTGATTTTCAATTAATGTTAATGTTTAATGTTTGAAGAAACCTTGAAGGAAATCAATTATCAGGAGCAATTCCAATACAACTCCTTGCGCATTCCGAGAATAGTACGCTCAAATTCAAGTATGTTCCATTTCATGAGCTAGCTAATAGTGATTTATCTCTTATTTATATTTTAAGAAATATGTGGTGTAGACTACGTCACATAAATAACATTATTATTTGTTACTGTAAATACAAGTTTTGGTGGAAATCCAAATCTTTGCTCCTCAGGTTCATGTAACAAGATCAATAAGGTTGTAGTTCCATTAGTAGCATCACTTGGTGGTGCTTTCATGATGCTAGCAGTAGCAACGATTTCTTTTCGCTTATACTACAAGAGACACCAAGGTACATGTTTTTATTCTATTGATGTTGCGAAAGCCAAACAACGTCTATGTCTATGTATAAAATTTTCCCACTATAAACGAGTGATACTTTTTCTTCTATTTGGATACTAACTGTGTTTGGTTTTTCTCACTTTCCCATAATGTGAGCAAGCTGGGTGGTTATTCAAGAATAAAGCAGGAACTAGAGTCAAAGAAACAAGAATTCACTTATGAAGAAGTATTAAGCATTACCAGAAACTTTGAAAAGGTTGTGGGGAAAGGAGCATCTGGAACAGTCTATCATGGCTGGATTGATCATGAGACGGAGGTAGCTGTCAAAATGTTATCTTCCAAATCAGCTCAAGGAAATATGCAATTCCAAGCAGAGGTAGTATCATTAGTTAACTGGCAAATTTCATCATGCCTGTGTGTATGTGTGTGTGTGTGCGCGCGCGTGTGTATAGTTAATGCAGCTCTTGTTCCAGACCCAGTTCTTCTACCAAGCATCGATCCATCTAAAACTTGAAATAGAGCTAGATATTTATGAACATTATGTTAATTATAATTAGGGGACTTGATGTGTATTAATTTCATTTCTTGCATTTTACTCATTTGACAATTGCTTTCAACTATATTAATTAATATATTTTGTCTATGATGCATTAATACTTCATTTTCCCTTGTCTCATATTCGATACTCTCCGATTCCATCACAAAGACACACACACACACACTAGCATAGTATTAGTATCAACAACTCTTGAAAAAAAATATCATGAGAGATATTATTATTTAATATGATAGTAGTAATACTAATAGCAATTAAATTATATTGATCCAAGTACCTAGGCAATAAAAAATTGATAAGCAAAGTTGGGTATTTATGCCTTTGAAGTATAATAAAAAACAAGTGGGTTGTTACAGAACTAATATACCTTGCTTGAATGGATAAACTTCTTGCTGCAAACATTTCTCTTCGAATTCACCAAACCTTGGAATGGTGTTGGCGATGGAGGACTTGCAGAGTTCAAGATCCAAAAATGTGATAGCTAGATTATTGAGAGTCATTATAGCTCAGATCAAATTTGTCGGAGCAGGGAGAAAACCATCAAGAAACCTGAACTTATTCTTGGAAATATGGGCCTGATTTCAACCATTCTGCAATGGATTTCATCTGATGTGGAGATGGAACAACAGTGTATTTCAAGCTTGAAGTCACTAGTGTCTTTGACATCACTAAGACAAAAAGAAACATTTTTCATCTTTATGTAGAAAAAAAAAGGGAAACAAAATTAAATCACCTAATAGCACAGTAATATACCTTTGGGCTAAAACAAAAAAAACAACTAATTATTTAAACCTTCAATTGGAAGAAGGCTTTCCTTGTAAGTTCCAATATTACAATTCATTTCCTCTCCTTTAACACCGATCTCCTCAACTATTTGAGTGCTCAAATCAACCCATGCTAGTTCATCATCTTTTTTTCTAAAGAAAATATATCCCTCCTTTCCAACTCCAATTGGTCTCCAGTCAAAGGAAGGTATGGGGCCAATAATAAAGAGTTTGATCCATGATTCCCTCACACGGAGTTCACCCAAGATTGATATTTGGAAAATAGTATCGGCGCTTTCATGATTTGAGATCAAAGCAATTGACCCATTTAAAACCACCAAGTGATATCTTGTAGAGTGTGAAAAATCAGAATTTTCATCCATGGGTGTTATAAAGAACACCTCCTCACTCAAGTCAAATGAAAGTAAACACTTTTCACCAGTAAGGTGTGATGCTACCCAATGACACATTCCATCCGAGTACACTTCAAGTCCTTGGTATGCACTACTACAAAGCCAATAAGGCATATCAATGTCGATTATCCTCCAAGAGTTAGTTCTTAGACTATATATCACAAACATAGGGTCGAAAATTATTGGTGGGCAATTGTTATAATCATAGTAATCAAGTTTTACATACTGAAACACCTTAATGTCATCTCTAACTTTGTCATAACCAAACCCATGAAAAGAATGATAAGAGGACAGGTCAGGTGGTCGTGGTTCCGACTCATCAGGGCTAGGAGGAAGGACCACAAATTCATTGGTAGCCGGATTCCACAATACAAATCGGACCTTATTTGCATCTCCTCCTCGATAATACTGATTGAGACAAAAAATGCCGTTAACACTAGTGGAGCACAAAATATTAATATTAACGTCATCATCATGAAATGGAGGTGGCAAATTTAATTTGAGTGTATTCTTGAAAGTTTGATCACGAGGGAGCAAATGCAATTGTGCGCGATAGAGATCCATTTCAGGATGATGTATGAGGAGAAATGTATGACCGGAATCATCATCATCATCATTGTTACTAGATATGATGAAATGTTTACGAAACATTGTCATGAAATTAGGGTTTTCAAATAAAATGGACCATGATTTTCTTACACATCCAAAACGCTTCAATGATTTGATTGGTAATTTCGAAAGAATGTAGAATGAAAGATCATCATGTATATACTTGTTGTTGCCGCTAACCTTATCATCATCGGAATCCATTTGGCTGATGCTGCTAACCTTATCATCATCGGAATCCGTGGTCGCATTGACGGTTGTGATTTGGCTTTTATCAGCGATGATCGTGATAGCATCCGCTTCTCCCGCCACCGCCATATTCATCGCTCAGCAGGAAGGGGTTACAGATTATTACAGACGCTTTGTTTTGTTTTGTCTTCTCTTCTTGGTTAGAGAAGAACAAGCTGATAAGTTGAACTGAACTGGGCTAATTAATTGGACTGGACCGTGATAAGGGTGGACCAACATCAATATAGAGTTAAAAAAAAAAAAAAACAATTTCTACCCCCAACAATCTTCGCTCTACCCCAACATATTTTTCAAAATACCCTGTATACCCTTATAAAAAATTAGTATATTTTAATAATTTTTTTTGGTCGTATTATACTGTTCCGGTAGACTGTATCATCCTCCCAAAAAATTGTTCCAGTAAGTATTTATCTTTACCGGTACACTTTTTAAAAAGTGTTCCGGTATGTTGATTTTACCGGTACACTTGATTTTAATAAGTATACCGGTAAAATTAACATACCGGAACATTTTTTAAAAAGTGTACTGGTAAAATTAACTTACCGGTAAAGATAAATACTTACCGGAATAGTTTTTGGGAGGATGAAATAGTCTACCGGAACAGTATAATACGACAAATTTTTTTTATTAAAATATACTAATTTTTTATAAGGTTATACTGGGTATTTTGAAAAATATGTTGGGGTAGAGTGAAGATTGTTGGGGTAGAAAAAAAAATTGGCTTATTTTCTTGTGTGAAGAAGATCAGCCCAATAGAGAGGTTTAAAGTAGAAATAGAAATGGGGAAAACGGGATTCTAGGATAGATAGTGTGTCTTTTCCTAAAGTTTTTTCTTTCTTACCACCAACCGTAGACTTTGGGTTAAATTTATAAAAATCTTACTTCTTGCAACTCTGAGAGACATGACCACCCCCTGAAAATTCCATTTTACTCATCTTGCTATTTAGGATGTGAGTGTGTAAAATTGCAAAACTGGAACACCGTAGTTCGCTTTTTAGGATGCGAACTAGTTCACTTTGTAAAAATCAAACTTTTTATCCCCTTCATCTTATAAGGCAATAATACTATAAATTAAATTGTAACACTCTCATGTGTGTATATATAGAAATAATAATATTTCACATTATTACTCTCTCGTACCGTAAATACGGAACTGTGTATCAGTTCGCTCTCTAAGTAGCAAAATTTATTTCGGTTCGCAATCTAATTAGCGAGTGACAATATTTTATACTCAAAATAAACGTTTTCACCCCAAGAATGAAAAAAATCATGAAAAAAAATAGTTCGCTTATTTTTTTCATTCTTAAGGGTGAAGATGTTGAGTTTGAGAATTTATATTGTCACTCGCTATTTAGTGTGCGAAAACTGTGCTTTTCTGGAAGTTTTTTTGGGGGTTTTAAGGGTTTAAGAAAGTAGAATAGAAGCTTTTCTGTTTGGCCAAATTGGCCGCTGTGAACCAAATATAAGTCTTTGATTAGTAGTGATTTTTTTTTTCCTTTCTTTCTTTCTCCACCCTATACATCTCTTACTTACTTTCTGAAAATCCAAAATACTTCTTTTATAATGCGATTAGATTTTAAAATTTGAATGTGTTTTAATTTTTAATTTAAATTTATAGTTAAGTTAATAAAAATTAAAGCATTAAACTAATAGTAATATTTTAAGTTCATATCAATGACATGTTATCAAAAGAAGTGAGTTGAAATATGTAACATGATTTTTTATAAAAAAAATTATATAAACTAAAACAAGAAAAAAAAAATATAGAGAGATCAAATTTTGAATGTTACTTTTAAGGAGATAAAAGTTAGAAGAAAATTTTAGAATGACTAAAAATAAATTGAGAAAGGTGGATCATTTTTGTTTAAAATGGGAATTTTGTATTGTTTTATTTTTGTGCTTCACTATCATTAACATGAACTTTTTTCCTAAAGTTTTTTGCAAATTTTTTAACATATTGGAGTAGTTTCTAGAAGGGCGGACATTAACATGACTTAGTCAATCTGAAAAGAATTTGGAAAAATAACTAAATGATATACAAAAATTACAACAATTTAAATAAACAAATTTCTAGTGCAATGTCACCTTGAAGAGAATAGAGAATCATAACATGTCAATCCATCAATTAATTAACTATTTTTTTTTTTAAATCTGAAGTGAATCCTGCTATATCGATCCTAAATTTCTTTGGGGACATATTTATCATTCAATAATTTATTTGTCATATTATTTTTATTTTTACTTATTTTAAAATAAACTTAAATTTTATCTTTCTCCTAAGGTAAAATAAAATAAAAAATCTCCCTAAATTTATGATTTGAATAAAAAATAAGACTTAAGACAAATGCTGCCAGCCATGTACCACACCATTTGGTTCTCTTCCTACCTCTTATTTCTATCAACCCCCTACACCCATTTGTCATTTTCATATACTCCTACATCATACTATACTATACTATAAAATAATTAATATCACCCTTTCTTCATAGAAAAATTAGACCCATTTTCAAACTCTCACTAATGAGTGGAAAACACGAAAAAGAGGAAGAAAGAACAAGAAGAGCAATAGTAATACACACACCAAAAAAATGAAAAGGCCAAACACAAATCTCTAGTTTCAAACTTCAACAACAATTAATCTTTTCCTTTTCTGAAAAGTGTTATGTTAGGTACTTTGTTTTGTTAATCCAAAAAAAGTAAGTATTTACACAATTTCAATTTGCTTTAATCTCTTTTTGTTTACATATAGTTGGTATAAGTTTTAGATTTTAAGAATCATCATGTACAAACAATGTAAAAAATTTCACGCATATATACGATTGTCGAACCAAGTGGTTGAGTTAGATTAGTTACCCTAGTTAAGAACGAATCTTTGGATAAAACCCGAGTTCGAATCTTGGTTGAAACCATTTTTATCTAGAGTTTAATTCATGTTGAAAAATATTGAATTTTTTTTCGGAGAACCTGAGTTTAACTAGTGAACGAAACATTTATATGCGAAATTAACATCCTTATATAATCTTTTGTTATCATATATTTGGAATTTATTGTAGGTGAATAAACTAAGGAGAGACAAAAATGGATGGGAGTTTAAGTAGAAGCATAAGTAGGAGTTTAAGTAGGTCAAGTTGGAGAATGGAAGAAGTGTTTGCTAGTGGAAGATATTCTAGAAGAACTTCTAATGTTGATGAAGATGAAGAAGCACTTAAATGGGCTGCCATAGAAAAGTTGCCAACTTATGATAGGCTAAGAACAAGTATCCTTCAAACATATGCTGAAGAATATGGTGATCAAGATCATCCAAATAGAGTTCAACATAAGGAAGTTGATGTTAGAAAGCTAGATGTGAATGAAAGACAAAAATTTATAGATAAAATCTTCAAGGTTGCTGAAGAAGATAATGAAAAGTATTTGAGCAAATTCAGAAACAGAATTGATAAGTGAGTTTTCATATGAACTTTTTTCAAACCTATACTATTATTTATGTGGTTTAATTATTGCTTTATGTGTATAGTAATAAATATGATTCAAGTTTTTTTCTTAAATTTTTGAATTTAAGGAACACTTTCAACATGGATTTTTTTTTTTTTTCACTACTTGTTTTGTTTACGACTAGAACAATTATGATTAAGTGGGTTTTTTTAATGTAATTTTAGTTTTTATTTTTTGTATTTTTTAGTTTTGATTTATTTTAAATATTTAGATAAAATTAACTAAAATGAAGGCTTGTTTATGTATGCATTTGACTTTTGGGCCGGCAAACTAAATGCCATCTGTTTTTGTGGTATTGAAATTGAAATAGTAAACACTTAATGATTATTTGTTTCTTATATTAATTGTTTGTCTTTGTCATTATTTGAGAGCAAACATCAAGATGGATCTCAATTAAACGCGGTAACTGCGTCATGTAATTACCACAAAAAATAAAAAAATTCCATTTTTTTCCATGCTATGTTTCTAATCGTTTGATTTGAAATCAATGTCCGAGATTGTATATAGTTAATTTTATTAAAATGTAATATGAACCGTCCGATCTAAAATTAACGATCGAAGTTGATTATTACAAACGAGTTTGGGTTCTCTCAATTTATTATTCCTCCATTTGGAGAGAGATAGACACATTAAGAATTAGTGGGACCCATTAAAAGTGGGACCCACTAATTTTTTCTTGTGTCTATCTCTCTCTAAATGGAGAGATAATAAATGGAGGGAACCTGAACTCATTAGAAACAAATAATCTTTATCATTGTTCATTAAATAAAATTTATATTTCTGAGACATAGATACTTAATCAAGAGCTTAAGATATTACATGATGGTTTGATGAATGAAATCGAGTGTCTATTAGTTTTTAAGTATGAATGGTTAAGTCTCATATCGATTATGAATTAGAAAAATATTAAATTTATAAAAAAGATAATTCACTAACATGATGTCTTAAAATTTTGAGTAAAGATATAACGTCTCCATCTCTTATGGTCTAAAGATATTTAACCCGACATTTCTCTAGAGCAGTCTTGACTCTTCTTCAACATTAGTCAATCTAGTCGGTGCATGCATGTACCAATAGTATTAATTCTTAAACATTTTTTATACTATATGATATGATACACACACATCTCTAACATATTGTTCCCACACACATACCCCTATACGGCTATACTTAATGTAAAAAATCATGGATCATCCACTTGTTTATTAAATTAAATTGTTGTTATTAATTATTGCAGGGTTGGTATTCGACTCCCAACAGTAGAAGTGAGGTTTGAAAATCTTAGTATTGAGGCAGATTCCTATGTTGGTAGCAGAGCTTTACCAACCTTACCAAATGTATCATTGAATATGCTTGAATCAGCTCTACGTATTTTTGGTATTAGTACTGCCAAAAAAACTAAACTCACTATTCTTAAAAATGTTTCTGGCATTATTAAACCTTCTAGGTACGTAAATTAATCACTAAATTTATTTGTAGTAAAATATTAATCTTGAACTTTTTTTATATAAATTTATTTATTATTAATTATTTGGTATGGTGTTAGGATGACCCTTTTACTAGGTCCCCCTTCATCAGGGAAAACGACTCTTTTGCTAGCTTTGGCTGGAAAACTTGACACTGACTTAAGGGTAAGCTCCAAACCCAAAACTTAGTCAATCTTATCTTCTTAATTAGTCATATTATTACTAGTAATAAAATTTAGTAAAACAATGACAACAAATTAGTTTTATCATTATTTAATTATCACTCAGAGTCGAACATGCTACGTCGATAATATTCAAGATGTTTTAACTCAGTTATAAGATAATGTTAACTATAATCTCAAGGGATGTGACAATCTACACATGCGCAATATTGCATATGTTAGATAAACATTTTTTTATCACCATTAAAAAAAACTCTTTTTTTAAAAGATGAATTAGTACTAGTATAATGTATACACTATATGTATAAATATTAATAAATATTAGAAAATTTCTAACACTTGTATTAAAGGTACATGTTAAGGAATTGAATTGAATAATTCAATCCAAAACGTCATATATTCAACTTCTTAAAGTCAAAATTATAAGCTTTTTAATATAAAATTTCTGTTTTTAGATGTGTCAAATTCTGATTTATCATTTTTTAAAACTAAATCTTTTACTTGGAAAAAAATAAATATTTTAAAATTAATTATTAGTATTAATAAGGAGCTTTTTATAAAAATAAAATAAAAATTAGATAGTCTAATTTGAAGTTGAACTTATATTTAGGAATTATAACTTTTTACTAAATAGGACTTATATTCATAGAATAATAAGCTATAAATGTTGTTTGGTTTGGATAAAAATAGGTAGAAGGAGAAATCTCTTACAATGGATACAATCTCAATGAGTTTGTCCCTAGAAAGACTTCAGCATATATTAGCCAAAATGATGTACATTTGGGAGTAATGACTGTAAAAGAAACATTGGATTTTTCAGCTAGATGCCAAGGAGTTGGGACACGATATGGTATTAAATTAATTTAATCAAAAATTAATTTCCTTTGATATTCTATTATATTCAATTTTTATATTGTTAGGACTACTAAATTTAAAATTTTTTGGTATTAAAAATTGTTACTGCAGATCTATTGTCTGAGCTTGCTCGAAGGGAAAAGGATGCTGGCATATTTCCTGAGGCAGAACTAGACCTATTCATGAAGGTATATATGATTAATTAATTATATAATCTCAAATATTAAACAATCAATAATAATAATATCCCTTTTATTATATATAAAAAAAATATTCACATTTTTTTGTACATGTAATTTATAGGCAACTGCAATGGAAGGAACAGAAAGCAGTCTCATTACAGATTATACGCTCAAAGTAAGTGGTTTATTTTTTTTTAACACTATTTAGTGGCGAAACTCTAAATTATCAGATTCCTTTCTTCTGATAATAAACAAAGGGTTAACAAACAAAATAATATTTATATTTATTTGAAATTAAAATATTAGATATAGAAGAAAATAATTTGATTAGATTCCAACATTGTTCCTCATTCAGTCATTTGCAAAAGTCCAAACCACACGTTCTTAGGATTCACGACTATATGCTATCTTTTATATCGTCAAAAAATTTAATTCAACTTAATTAATCAAGTCCAAATGGTACAAGTAGTACCACTTGATCCAAACACTATAGATTAATATGTATGATGGTTAATGTAGGGCCAGCTGGAAAACCTCTTGTTCTATATGACTTGGAGTACATACTTAATCAAACTCATGCATTAGTTTCACATCTCTTAGGATATGACCTATATATATATATATATATATATATATATATATATATATATATATATATATATATATATATATATAAACGATGGTAAATCTTATCTTATAAGCCAGTTTTGTAGGGTTAAGTTATGTTACGTCAAATTCTTAATTTATGGTATTAGAGCCGCCCTCACGATCCATGAACCATTCCTATCAAGTCTCTGATCGGACCATCCATCCATTTATATTCGTGCACCAAATTCAATAGTGTTAGGTGCGAAAGAGTGTGTTAAGAATCTCACAGTTATGTGAATTCTCACGATGTTCTCTTTTAAAAAAAAAAAAAACTTTCAACGAAACTGAAAAAATGTGAATGTTATTTATAAACTACCATCAACTTCAAATTTTTAGATGATATGAGAATATCGTGTTTACCAAAATACAGTAACATCTTTGGGAACATGTATAAATCTAGGATGATTTTTTTTTTTTTTTGAAGTAAAGAACTTATACTTATTCTGATTAAAAAAACTCTTACTAGCTATAAGTTGAATTAAATTGAACCAATCATGTACACACTAATCTTATTAAAAATGGCAGGCCTGATAATTTAAAATTATTATGTTATGAAAAATCAACTAATAATTTGTTTGTTTATGTGTAACAGATACTAGGACTTGATATATGCAAAGATACCATTGTTGGTGATGAAATGCAGAGAGGCATATCTGGTGGCCAAAAGAAGCGTGTAACAACAGGTAACAACAAATAATAAGTCAAAATCAAAATCCTCTTCTCTTAAATTTTTAGGTTTAATTCCAAAAATTGAGAACAATGTTTGTCTTTTTAAGGCTCACATAGCTTTTGTCACTACATATATACGGTGTACTTAGATGTGGGAATAAGCCATGCTGGCTTACGAGGTCTTAAGGTCTAGCCTACATAGTTTCAGGTCAGCTTAGTCTATATTTTTAAATAGACCAAGCCAAAACTTTTTTATAAGCCTATTTAGTTAAATATGTCAGACTGCAGACCATTAAAAAAACTTTTTAACCTACTAGGTCGGCCTATTTAAGTTAATACCAATAATATTTTTATTACTATTATTATTTATATATTCAAATTTGTATTTTGATTAAATTATAAATTTATTAACTTTTTCGATAGTTTAAGTTTATTAATGTACATTAGTTTCACACACACATATATATATATAGTTAAAATCTCTAAAATATCAAAAGTACATTGATTTATTAGTTCATAAGTATTTTTAAAAATAAATGTAATTATTTATTTAAATATGTTCATGTGAAATAAGTTTTTAAACAGGCTAACAGGTCACATTAGCCTTTCAAAAGACCAGACTCGGGCCTAAAAAATAAGCCTATGATAGGCCATAGGTCAGACTCATGCCTTCAATTTTTTGACAGACCAGGCTTAGGCTTGGCAAAGCCTAGCTTAACCTAGCCTATTTCCACCTCTAGTGTGTACTATTGCTTATCTATGAAAAACTAAAAATTATGTTTGCTTTTGTTTTTCAGTTTTTGAGTTTGGTTTTTTTTTTAATTATTATTTTGTTTTAATTTTATAAAATCTGTTTGTGTTGGAATTTGTTTTGTGATAGTTGTCACATTGATTTTTTTTATGCATTTTAATTTTTTTTTATGCATGTTGTCACGTTGATTTAAGTCCTTATAACATTTATACCCTGTTTATTCCATAAATAAATTTCATTAGCTGGAACTTTGCTCATCTCTCATATATACTATAAAAATAACACTTTACATCTATATCATATGTATATAATAAGTCATAATGCCTTAAGATAATAAAATATACGTAGAACATCAGAGGGTCCAATTAAAGATTGCAACAAAGTTCAACCACTCATGTATCTCTGATATCATCAACACTAATATACTAATATAAGTTTACTCAGTCAAAGTTAATCTATATACTAGCATGTTTACTGAGTCAAAGTATATACTAGTATATATAAATATAATTGCAATTAATTAGTCATTATATGTTAATATGATTTTACTCATATAAAATTCAAAGATTTCATTTTCATGTTGATAAAATAATTCTTCTTTTTTAACAAGTCAAAATAATTCCTTCAAATGTACTAAAAAACAATCCTCAAATTTTGTCTCAATAATATTTCTTGTTGTAATAGTGTCAGCAGTGGTAATAATTTTACTTTATAACTTCATCAGATATGTTCAAATTTCAGATGAGATAGTTGCAAAAGAGTTATTACTACTACCATTATTAATAATAATTTCTCCTTTTTGAATTTTTTTTATTAAAAATAAAAATAATTTTCTTTAACACTTAACAGTTTTAGTGTTTACTGTTAAGTCAACTAATGAGTACCTTTAAATTCTTGTATAATATTTTTAGGAAAATGCTAAACAGTGCCCGGGGGCACGTCACTGTTTAAGGAACCAAATATAGTAATATCATATTGAAGTTTGTGCAGTTAACTCCTCGAAAGTCAAAAAAATGTTATTTTCAATTTTAAAATTTCTTTTTTTGGTTTCCTTAACCAGTGCTCTGGGGGCACCGGTTAGCATGACCCATATTTTTATAACCATATTTAGAACATTATAAACATTTCTCCCACCAAAATTTTAACAAGTGGTCAATTAAATATCAGTGTTTAGTCCCGTTAACTTAGCTCAGTTGGTAGGAACATCGCCACTATATGTGTAGGAGTCCGGGTTCGAACCCGGGACACTTCACTTATTCACTTTTAAGATAAATTTTCTAGCCACCGGACATAAAAAAAAATGTATCAATGTTTTAAGTGTCAAAAAAATCTCAAGAAACCAAAATTTTATATAAATAAAACATATTTAATGCTAGTTATGTTATATTGACATGGGTTTGGATTTGCCACACAGGTGAAATGATTGTTGGGCCTACAAAAACACTTTTTATGGATGAGATATCAACTGGTCTTGATAGTTCCACAACATATCAGATAGTAAAATGTTTCCAACAAATTGTACACCTCACTGAAGCAACAATATTCATGTCCTTACTTCAACCTGCTCCTGAGACATTTGATCTATTTGATGATATTGTCTTAATATCAGAAGGTCAAATAGTATATCAAGGCTCACGTGAACATGTCATTGAATTCTTTGATTCTTGTGGGTTTAAATGTCCTGACAGAAAAGGAACTGCAGATTTCTTGCAAGAGGTATATATTCATATGTTGCAAATCATCACAATGCTTTTGTTATTAAATAAAAATACTAGTTACCAATAGTTAGTTGGTTCAGTGGTAATTGGCCCTGGACTTGATAGGGAAGACCAAAGTTTGTTCCCCCGCAACTGCGATTGGAAGGAGGCTGGAACCACTTGATGCCAGAATTGGCCCCCGAACTAGATTAGACGGTCCAGTGGCCCGGATACTGGTGGTGAAAACCAAAATAGCATTAGATTACTTGAAGAGCTTATTTTCAGATAATTTACTTATTGTTCAAAGAGCTTAATTAAAAATCACTTTAAATTTTGTACAGGTTACATCAAGGAAAGATCAAGAACAATATTGGTCAAACAGAAACATACCATACCGTTATATAACAGTCACAGAATTTGCAAACAGATTCAAACAATTCCACATTGGAACACAGCTTCAAAATGAACTATCTATCCCATTTGACAAATCAACAGGACATAGAGCATCTCTTGTTTTCAAGAAATACACAGTTCCTACAATGGAACTTCTCAAAGCATGTTGGGACAAAGAATGGCTTTTAATAAAGAGAAACTCATTTGTTTACATATTCAAGACAGTTCAAATATGCATTGTTGCTATCATATCAGGAACTGTTTTTATAAGAACTGAAATGCATAGAAGGAATGAGGGTGATGCTGCTGTTTATATTGGTGCTATTTTGTTTACTATGATCATGAACATGTTCAATGGTTTTTCTGAGATGCCAATGACTATTGCAAGGCTTCCTGTGTTCTACAAACATAGAGATCATCTTTTTCATCCTCCATGGACTTATACACTTCCAAATTTTTTTCTAAAGATTCCTATTTCAATTTTTGAGGCTATTGTTTGGGTTCTTATTACATATTATACTATTGGATTTGCACCTGAAGCTAGCAGGTATGTAACCTGTGAAGCACGGACACTACTCTGATTAGGCGTGTCCTGGTGTTGAACTCCCGTTGGTGTCTGACACTGACATTTATAGTTACATTGAGGGCTAATTCATTTCTAACTTGTAGGTTCTTCAAGCATTTGTTGTTGGTGTTTCTTGTTCAACAAATGGCAGCTGGAATGTTTAGGGTAATATCTGGAGTTTGTAGGTCAATGATTATTGCCAACACTGGTGGAGCCCTCATGCTTCTTCTTGTTTTCTTACTTGGAGGTTTCATCCTTCCTAAACGTGAGTCATTAATCAAACCTATGAAGCACTGACATTGATGCCAGATAATACATTGACAATTGACATGTCACATCAATATTAAATTGATTGAATGAAATCACATATTTCAGTGTCGTGTCTAGACATGACTTCAATCGGAAGTATCGTGCTAAAGAGATTATAAACTCAAATTAAAGCACTAATCTATGTAATTTGTTATACTCACCAATATGATCATGCCTTAATGTTAACAGGTGACATTCCAAATTGGTGGGTGTGGGGCTATTGGATTTCTCCATTGTCATATGCTTTCAATGCTTTTTCTGTGAATGAAATGTTTGATCCAAGGTGGAGCAAACCGGTGAGTACTATAATATTACTATTTCTCAACACCGTATAAAAAAGTGCGATTAAAAGGTTCATATAAAACTTTTATATTTCTAACTTGAAATTTTCATGTTTTGCAGTCTTCAGATGGTTCAACTTCATTAGGTGTAGCTACATTGAATAACTTTGATGTTTATGCTGAAAAATATTGGTACTGGATAGGTGTAGCAGCTCTTCTTGGTTTCACTATTTTATACAATGTTCTCTTCACTCTTGCACTTATGTACCTTAATCGTAAGACCTCGCATTATTTTCTAAAATTTAAGTACATTACTTTGTTTCCACTTGATGTTCATGTAGTGTCAATGAAAGCTTTTTAATTTGATTTGTTTTGTTTGATTCACTAGCTATTGGAAAGAAACAAGCAATTATATCAGAAGAAGAAGCAACTGAAATGGAAGCTGGAGGAAATTCCAAGGAGGAACCTAGACTTGTAAGGAAGGAGTCCAACAAAGGCAATAGCAAAAGTAAATATGAAACTAAACAACTTCAACTATAGTTTAGCTAGAATTGCATTTTTTGTTTGTTTGTTGGGTATGGCTCGTAGTATACTGATAAGTGGACAGGCTGATCGAGTGAGGCGAGTATTTAAAAACAAGTTGTACTTTGTAGACCCTAAGCTTGAATAATATGAAGGTACTGCAGCCGCATTGCAGTCAAAGATGTAGGCACAATAGGCCTAACTCCGTGATCAGTAGTATCATGTGTTTTCTGTTTGCGTTTTTTTTTTATCTCTTTTTACTTTTGAACTAGGGCCGTTGTTCTAACGTTTTTTGTTGTGATGTGGAATGATGCTAATGAAGCTTGTCTTTACATGATTCATTTCAGGAGAAGTAGCAATGCAGAGAATGCCAACACTTGAGTCGGCCAATGGAGTTGCTCCAAAGAGAGGAATGGTTCTTCCTTTTCAACCACTTGCAATGTCTTTTGATAGTGTTAATTACTATGTAGACATGCCAGCAGTAAGAACCTCATCCTCATATAGCCTTTTTTCGATAAGAATTTTTTATTTTAATAATCAATGGTACCTATGAAGTTTTAATTTGAACTTTGAACAGGAAATGAAAGAGCAAGGAGTATCAGAAAATAGGTTGCAATTGCTTAGAGAAGTAACTGGTGCATTTAGGCCGGGAGTTCTAACTGCGTTAATGGGAGTTAGTGGAGCTGGAAAGACAACTTTGATGGATGTTTTAGCTGGAAGGAAGACAGGTGGTTACATTCAAGGAGATGTTAGAATCTCTGGCTTTCCTAAGAACCAAGAAACCTTTGCAAGAATCTCCGGATACTGCGAACAAACTGATATCCATTCACCCCAAGTTACTGTCAGAGAATCTGTTATTTACTCGGCTTTCCTTCGATTACCTAGAGAAGTCAATAATGAGGAAAAAATGGTAAGCACTAAGCATAGTATCTTTTTTATGCTTCCAACCTGGTTTTAAATAGCAGTCGCGATCTTTGATATCATGAAGAATCACAGGCAAATACAATTGATGTAACCTTAACAAAATTTATTTCTTTTCAGAAATTTGTGGATGAAGTAATGGATTTGGTGGAGTTGGATAATCTTAGGGATGCTATAGTTGGCCTTCCAGGTGTTACAGGGTTGTCAACTGAACAACGAAAAAGACTAACAATAGCCGTTGAGCTTGTTGCTAATCCTTCAATCATTTTCATGGATGAACCTACTTCAGGTCTTGATGCAAGAGCAGCAGCAATTGTTATGAGGACAGTGAGAAACACTGTTGACACCGGAAGAACAGTTGTCTGCACAATTCACCAGCCTAGTATCGATATCTTTGAAGCCTTCGATGAGGTACCAATAAACTTGTCATCTATATGTCTCATGTGCTTTTACTTTTGCCTCTTTGGATAAACAACTTAATTATGTACTTTTAGAATTCGTGCTTATTGTATAAGTGTTTATGTATGAGCTACGATTTTTATAACAAGATAAATTGAAGTCAAATTGTTTTAGATGCTATCCTGAAGAATTTATGAAAATAAGCTGAAAACAACTTATGGACATGTTATATGTTGTTTTCGTAAGCTCTTTCAAACTGTCTCACAAGTGTTTTATGCTAGTAAATAAGCTCGAATAAGCCAATCCTAACATGACGTTTATCTTCACGGCCTTATGATAATTAAAATTATTTTATGAATCAGCTACTTTTGATGAAGAGAGGAGGACAAGTGATCTACTCAGGACCATTAGGAAGAAATTCACACAAGATTATAGAATATTTCGAGGTATTAAAAGTTTACAAAAATTTGATCATATTTATTTTATCAAGAGTTTTGTAAAATGAATTCAACATATCATCCCTTGGTCACAGGCAATTCCAGGGGTCACAAAAATTAAGGATAAGTACAATCCAGCTACATGGATGTTAGAGGTAAGCTCTATAGCAGCTGAAGCTAGACTTGCAATGGACTTTGCTGAATACTACAAAACCTCAACATTGCATCAGTAAGTCCACAAAAAATTATACCACCCTTGTTTTCGATTTGATTTGCACGCATTTGTTAGTATTTTAATGTTCAAATATCGCAATTGTTATGAGTAGGAGAAACAAAGCTCTTGTAAGTGAGTTAAGTACTCCTCCACCAGGAGCAAAAGATGTATATTTCACCACTCAATATTCTCAATCAACTTTGGGACAATTCAAATCATGTCTATGGAAGCAATGGTTGACTTATTGGAGAAGTCCAGATTACAATCTTGTTAGATATTTCTTCACATTGGCTGCAGCTCTCATGGTGGGAACAGTCTTTTGGAAAGCCGGCAAGAAAAGGTTTAAACTTGTTACCTATAAAGAAATGAAATATAATTCCATAGTGTTATTTTGATTTTTTTTTTCGTTATCTTCGTACAGGCATAGCTCAGCTGATTTGAACACGATTATAGGAGCATTATATGGTTCTGTATTTTTTGTCGGTGTCAACAATTGTCAAACTGTTCAACCAGTAGTAGCGGTTGAAAGAACTGTTTTCTATAGAGAAAGAGCAGCTGGAATGTATTCTGCTTTACCTTATGCCATTGCTCAGGTCAAAGCATTAGTTAAAAGATAAAGTTTAAGGGTCTTTTGATTCGCAAAACAATAAGTACTGAATAGAACAATACCTTACTCACTTTTCAAATCAAACATGGAACAATACCTTGGTTTTTTACGAATCAAATGCACCCTAAAATGTTTTGTGCATGTTGCTTATTATGTTGACATGGTTGTTTCATTTGTAGGTTGTTTGTGAAATACCATATGTATTTTTTGAAACTATATATTTTGCATTCATAGTGTATGCTATGGTAGGCTTTGAATGGAAAGTGGAGAAGGTGTGTTGGTTCTTCTTTGTGAGCTTCTTTTCCTTCTTGTACTTCACATACTATGGGATGATGACAGTTTCCATTACACCAAACCACCAAGTGGCTGCAATCTTTGGAGCAGCTTTCTATGGACTCTTTAATCTCTTTTCTGGTTTCTTTATCCCAAGACCAGTAAGTAACATTTCTTTTTTAATCTCCTCATTTCCAAAGTTCTTTCTTTTTAAGTCTTACTTTTCAAACAATACTTTAATGATATAGAAAATAAAATGACAAGATTTAATTCACATATGCACGGCCCGCGGACACTCCTCAGATTAGGCGTGTCCCGTGTTGGACACGTGCACCGACACTTGATTAGGCGTGTCCGTGTCTGTGCTTCATATGGCCGCATCACCTTGTGACTTGTCAGTTCATTATTCAACATAGTTCTTCTAAGTATGCTCATGGTTATTTTGGCTGACATAGTTCTTCTACAAAATTTGACATTTCAGAAAATTCCTAAATGGTGGATTTGGTATTATTGGATTTGTCCAGTGGCATGGACAGTGTATGGATTAATTGTGTCACAATATAGAGATGTGACAGTAGGCATAAGTGTGCCTGGTGAGACTGAAAAAATTGCCATCAATAAATTTATTGAAGAACATTATGGATTCAAACCAGATTTCATGGGGCCAGTTTCTGCTGTTTTGATTGGTTTCACTGTATTTTTTGCATTTATATTTGCCTTCTGCATCAAGGCATTGAATTTCCAAACCAGATAAAAATAAAAAGTACAAGCTTCTTGAAAGTTTTACCAATGAGATTATGAGAGTGTTTTATGTATGTGTATACATCTACTATATTAGCTATGGACAACAAATTTTGTACTTGATGATGATAGACAACTATATATGGCAAACTTTGCTAAAATGTTTGAGTGTCATGTGGTACTTGTAGATTTTGTTGATCAATGTTGATCATTGATGCATGTAGCTTAATTAGTTAAATTTGACATTCTTTCATTTTAAACACCATAAGGGGAGGTGCTCACTTTGTTTCTTTGATAGTAGAGTTCAATCCTCTTCTTAGGCAGGATATTGAAAAGAAAAAGAAAAAAAAAGGCAAATGATTTTATTTTATCAAAAGTAGAAAGAAAAAAGTTGCAATTAGCATTAAAACACACACACACACACACATATATATATATATATATATATATATATATATATATATATATATATATATATATATATATATGAAGAAAGTGAGGTGATGTGACGAAAAATATGATTATTATTGATCGATAGTGTAAAATATGATTAATGGACTATGAGGGGGGCAGGCGAACAGGAACCGACCGAGAACCAGAACCACTTGATTGACCCCTTCGTACATACTCGATTCATTAGGGTCGGGGATTAACCAATAATAAAACAAGTGCAAAAAATAGCGCAAGCGAAGTCGGGAAACTACTTTCAGTGCATATTCATTCTTCTTTTTAAAAGAAGTAGTTATAATAATATATTCGTAAAATAATTATCGATAATATTAGAGAAAAAAGAAAATTATTTTTTCCGTAGACCATAGGGACTATTTTTTGTCAAATACTGTAACTATTTTTTTCCGGAGTTCGAACTCTGATCCCATGCATATATAATGTAATATCCTGCCAATTGAGTTAAGCTCACGAGACCCGTAGAGACAATTGGTTTGAAAGTGTATTTATGTTAAACTCATGAAACAATTACTTCCTCCATTCCAAAATAACGTCGCATTTGACTACTACACATTTGTCAATGCACAATTTTAATAATTAATATATTTAGTTGTATATTATTAAAAAATATTAAAATGTGATATTTTAAAAGTACTTATCAAGTCAAATCTAACAAGATCTTACTATAAATTGATATTTATCTTTATATATTAGAGATCAAATTACACCGGTGTAACATTTGAATAATGTGACACCGTTCAATAACACTTTAACGAATACAAATTTTACAAAATCCACCGTTGGATTGAAAGCTTATATCGTATAGATCATCAATGTTGAATTGTATAAAAATCTAAAATCGTTTGATATGTTTTTGAGATAGATCAAGATTAATGGTTTATGCATTTTTATTGAATACCGTTAATCTTGATCTATCTCAAAAACATATCAAACGATTTTAGATCTTTATACAATTCAAATCTATACGATATAAACTTTCAATCCAACGGTGAATTTTGTAAAATTTGTATTCATTAAAGTGTTATTGAACGGTGTAACATTATTCAAATGTTACACCGGTAATTTGATCCTCCCCTTTTTCATAAAAATATAGTCAAAATAACTTATCTTTTACAAGTAAAAGGAATGTTGAGTTGCTCACAATCAAGTATTTTGATGATGTGGCACTCTATAAGAAAAGTTTACAATCTCTATTAAAAAACATTTTCATCATTTGCTTTAATTAAATCATTTTAATTTTAACTAGTATAAATTACCCGTGCATTGCACGGGTTAGTTTTTACTTATAAAAATATAAATTTTTTATTTTTCTACGTTCAAAATTAAATTTTTTAAATTTTAAACATATAAGTAATTTATATTAAACAGTCATTCATTCATATACTTGTAAAAGTTTAATAAAAAAAAAATACTTGTAAAAGTTTCAACCCCGTGGTCTATGAATATAGTTGATAAATTTTGACATTATTAGGGGGACCGAACTTCAAACCCTAAATTCTTTATTTCTCTACATTGAGTCTAGTCACTAATATAACCTATAGAAATTTCATCCCATGTATAAAAATTTGGATGTTCCACCCATCATAAATATATCAGAATTTGGATGAACCTTCATCCTAAAATATTTCTAGCAAAGTCATTGGTGACTATATTTCCTATTTTTTTGTGGATTCGAATTTTCATTGCCCATCTTAATGGTCTCTTAATTATTTTGTGCGACAATTTTAATGACAATATTTCACTCTTTTTTTTTCTTTTATGAATTCATAATTGACTAATGTGTTTATTGACAACAATATGAATATTAACGAAAATATTTACTAATAAAAATTTAAACGCCATACATAAAGTGTTTAAAATATTTAGTTAATAATATTTATAAAAATTATTTCTTTTGAAAATTTAAATGTATTCATGTTAAAAAAATAGAATAAGATGTCAAAATATTTCCTAAAATATTTCTAGAAAAGACATCGGTTTGCTATTTTTTTATGGATTCAAATTTTCATTGACCATCTTAATGGTCCCTTAATTATTGCGTTGCAATTTTAATGACAATATTTCACTCTTTTTTTTCCCTTTTATGAGTTCATATTTGCTTTGACTAATGTGTTTATTGACAAAATATGAATATCACGAAAATATTTACTAATAAAAAAACAAAGACACGTTTGCATGAGTTTGTTGCTACTCCTCTGATCACTCGTAATAATTAAGTTAAATAAAAAATGAGAAAAAATACACGTTTGAGAAAAGAATTGAGACTCCTAAATCGAACTTTTTTAAATATGTAAATAAAACAAAGATAAATGTGTAATCTAAATAATCACGGGTAATGAAATCATAGCAATGAGCCTATTTTATAGGGAGGTTGAGCTTAAAAATACAATATTTTTTGTTAGAATGTCTGTGAAACTTTTATCTATACCTTCAAACATATTATTTAGTATTAATAGAGTGTGGCTTTTATGTAGACCTTGAAAAATATTATTTATTGGTTAGATTTAATTAGACCTTTAAACATATTATTTATTATTAATTTGTTATTAATATAATGTGTAATTCTACCAAAAATATTAATAATGTGTAATGCATTCATGAGAAAGGATGACCGTAAAACTAAAATATTGAATTTGAAACAAATAATAATAAAATAAGAGGTTGATTAGTAGTGAGCTATTGGATAAAAAAGATAAACAATGCATTTATGTCTATTGTCTTTTTAATTTTAACATATTTGTTTATTATTATGGTTTTATTACATGTAATTATCTTATTGAATGTGCCTAACCATTAATTGTTGTAAGAATTTTTCTGGATGGATTCAAATTTTCATTGACCATCTTAATGATCTCTTAATTATTTTGTGCAACAATTTTAATGATAATTATTTCATTCTTTTTTTCCTTTTATGTGAATTCATATTTGCTTTGACTAATGTTTTATTGACACAATATGAATATTAACGAAAATGTTATCTTTTCTAGATTGTTTTTTTTGGTGTTTTTTAGTTTTATTCTGGACATGTTGTATCTCTTTGATGTTCTGCTATCATATAAGGACAGGACTGAGCTTATGAGCTCCATGCTTAAAGTTGAGCTTTGATTTTTTTGAGGCTCTTATGTACCAGACTTTACTTGTATTGTGTTTTAGCACTTCTTGTGCTATTTTCTCTATTTAATTAAAAAAATTGCTTTTCCAAACAAAATTATGTTATATTTTCTAAAGAATTGAATTCATTTAAGTAGAAATATTTCAAAATTGCCATTAATATATTTTTTATTAAAATAAAATATTCTCTAATATATTTTTTATTAAAATAAAATATTCTCTCAATTTATTTTGAATTTAAAATTAAATTTCAAAATCATAGAATATTATTATTATCACATCACATATTTTTTTTTTGACGGAATTATCACATCACATATAATCATGATTCATTTTGGTTATGTCTTCAATGTATTTAATTTTTTTATAGCCATTGTACCCAAGAAAAAACCTAATAGGAAATAAATCATGGACCCTGTTAATATTAGATTGATATGTTTTATAATTAATATATTTAATCATTATGGTATTTAATTTGAATTCATTTAAGTGTATGTGTTTCAAAATTGGTATTAATATGTTTTCTAATTAATTGAAAATTTTCATTCTTGTAACAAAAAAACATTCTTTCCATTAACTTTGAATTTAAAATTTCAGAACCATAAAGTCAAAATAAATAATAATTCAGAACCATAGATGACTCATAGCGTGCCATTTTTCGATGTTCTTTTTTATCAAGTTTTTTCTATGTGAATAATAAACAGGTTTATTTTGCATATAAAAATAAAATATACTGATTTATTTTGCTTATATTAATAGAACAATAACATTAGTTGATACTACTAAATTCTAATTTGTATAAGGAATATTGTCATTCTTCTACATGGATCTGCAAATAAAAAATTATATCTCAAAATTAGTACGATTATAATTATTTATAAACATCATTTAAGTACAAAACTTATATCAACAAAAAAATGTAGTAGAAAGATGTAAATTAAAGATATATACCAACACATTGCAATTTGGATCGTCGGCTTCACTACTACAAATAAAACAATGAAGAGTCACGAAAATTATAAACATGTGTAATGTTCATCCAAAGACCTCTTATAGAATAACAAAGAGACATAATAAAGAGACATACCTGAAATCTGATTTGTAATGTTCATCAAAAGACCTCTTATATAGAATAATAAACATGGGTATATAAGTAATTTGCCCAAAATGTGTAGTTAAAACCATTACTAAAAATTAATTAAAAATATATTGATTCCTTTTTTGGAATATATCAATGTTTTACACAAAATAAAAATAAAAATTTCACACAAATGAATTATTTGGACGTACATGAATAAAAAAAATATTAAATTTGCATAACTAATTAATATAGAAATTAGACCTATCGTTAGTTGGTCAGTGGTGATTGACGTTGAACTTGTCCCGAACCAGATTAAATTAGTGGTGAAAACAAAAAAAATATAGAAATTAGTAATTTTTCGAAATTCATAAAAAATTGATTTTTTTTTTTGAAATAATATATTATAATCTATAATTATTTTTTTTTATTTTAACCATTTTGATCTAGCTAATGCAAAAACTTATATAGTAAGACAATAATTAATAATTAATTTTTTTTAAATAAGCTAAGAATCTCGTAAAATTGGAATATATTGAATGCATGATCATCAACGGACGTGGTAATGCAACTTCAAATATAAAGAAACCACCAAAGTCTCAACCAAGTAAAATATTTCCTTTTAAAATTATTTTTAATAGGTGCATTAAATTCGATTTATAAACAATAATTGAAAAATGATTGAATTTCCAAATTAGCCAAAGATTCTAAGTAAAATGATATCATCATATATTAGAGAAATTGCAAAGGCCTTCATAGTTAGCCACATAGGAATTGGAGAAATATTAGAATGCCACGTAAGACATGGATCAAGGAAATGGTGCCACATAGGAATAAGACCATGAGAGAGAAACTCCTAAATATATAAATAATAGATTATCTTTAATTAAATCATTTTAATTTTAATTATCAATATATCAAATTATCACTATATAACCTTTTCATCATCTCCTTTAATTAAATCATTTTAATTTTAATTATCTTTAATTAAATCATTTTTATTTTAATTATCAATATATCAAATTATCACTATATAACTTCTTACAAGGGACCAACTAACTAAAATGAAAAATTATTAAATTAAAATGGACCAACTAATATATAAGATTTATATAACCACAAAATATTCATGACTATTGGAATTCTTTCAATACTAATAAAAAAAGGAATCATTATATTTCAAGCAAGTGACTCACTTTGATATTCCAAACCTCTTTGATCAATCCCTTAAAGAACTGAATTTAATAATAAAAAAAATGTGTGTCTCTCTTGCTTGAAATATATTCTTTCAATACTAAATGAATTAAAAAGGGATCATTCTTCATTACTTATATTGTTTAGAAGGGATTGCTTGAAACCAAAGGGATCATACTTCTACTTAGCCTAATGAATTAAAAGGGATCATACTTCTAATTTTATAACTCTACTTAGACATATAAGTTATTGTGATGATGTGACACTCTATAAGAAAAGTCTACAATCTTTATTAAAACCTTTTCATATTTCATATAATAGAGTTACTCTAATAATAAATAATAAACAATAATAATATATTAAAAAAAACTAACACAATTTATTGTTGTTGAATTGAGACAAAAATGAATTGCAAGTAATGAAAGGTGGAATGATGCATCATGTTATTGTTTTAATTGCATTGCAATATCATATTAAAATATATATTGTATGTTACAATTTCCTATTAATGCAATTGAAAACAAAGAATTCTTGGAGACACTAATATTGAATATGTAAATTTAGCTAATTATCAAACACAAGCTCTATATAAAGTTAACCCAAAAGCTAATTATCACTACCACCATACCAGGAAGTCTACCTTCTATGTTTTAACAAAATTTTAATTTATCTATCTCATGGCAAAAACTCTATGGTTTCTTTGTCTAACATCTCCATGAGAAAAAGTTATGCATCTTCACCTTCCATATCTTAAAGTTACACATTATAGTATCTTGAATTGATTTAAAAGCTATTGTGTGCATATATATAGTTACATCATAAGTATATTGGTTTTTGTCCTTGGTATGTGATGGTGTCTAACCTCTTAGAATATCAGGTATTTCTACATGTGATTGATTAATAAATTGATATACATATATGTGATAGTTGTCTATTAATATGTTTGTAAATTGAAATTTTTCTATTACTCTGAGTTTAGAACATCTCTAATCATTTTTTTATTTCTTTTTTAGGTTGGATATTTTTTTAAATATCAACCGGTGTTTTGTTCGATGATTAATTAAACTTTGAGTTGAATCGATTAATATGAATATGACTATTTTTTCATGTGAAGGAGGAGAACAGGATAAAACATACTTATATTTTTGCTTACGTTGCATCTTTGCTCCTTATAAAGCCTATGAAATTACACCTCATGTAAGGATGTGTATTTAACTCTAATGGCAGTTTGTAAACCATCATTTTTTTTTATTGATATAATGTTTGTAATTAGACAACTTTTCTTTTTCATTTATTATTTTATTAGTCTAATGTTTTAGCTTATTTGTTTCTTATTTTCTTTTTCATTTATTATTTTATATAAGGTAAAAGATTTGTATAAAAAATTGTTGATTAATGGAAATATAATTAATTATTTTTATGTGAATAAGTTGAAGAGGATAAAAAAGACTTCTATTTATTGATTTTGAAGTGCCTTAAAATTTATATAGATCGAGGGTATATTGATGTTGGAGGAATTCAATTAAAAGAGGACAATCCAAATAATTTAGAAATATAAATATGTGTCTCATTTTTAAATACTATATTGTCTACAATGTGTATGTGATCTACTTGATCTCGATCAAGAGAAATATAGAAACAAAAACAAAGTAGAAATTAAAATAAGTTTTTTTTTTTTTGTAGTTGACACTCAAGTCTTGCGGTTTTTATAATTGTAATACATGCAATAAGTTATATTGATTCAAATTGACTTAGAGGTTGTCCAAATATATAATCTTCATGCATTTATCGTATAACACTTGCCTAAATCTAGATGGTTCAATATGAGTATATATGAATTTTAATGGACGGTCCTATTTTAATCTACGCATGCCATCTTATTCTTACAACCATAAAATGAATCGATGAAAAGAATTGTGCTAAAAACATGTTAGTTTAGAAATTGTGCTAAATACTTTTTCCTCCCACTTAGAATTGTACTAAAAACTTTCTAAATTAAATTAAAAAAAGACAAAAATTATTAAATAAAAATTGTTGATGCTCATTTGTCAAAATAAATTTTAGAAATTATTAAAACCGTAGATGTTAAAATATATTTACATATATTTAGAAAATATAATCACACATATATTTAAACATATTTACACACAACTAAAATTCACCAACAATTCAAAAATTATTAATTTAATTTACATAATAATATAACTTTTTGGATAAATTAAGTACATATTCTAAAAGAATGTTTACGTTACGGCTGAAAATAAAATAGTGGAATATTTATAAGAATAAGATGACATTTTTTTAAGCAAATAAGAAGATGACACATGTTAAATCTTAAATTCATCTATAAGACTTTCTTTACCTTAACCAAAATTCAAATATATAAAATCTTCGTCCAAACTTATATATTGACAACAATAAATATTCAAGTTTATATAATATAATAAGAAAATAAATGTTCAAGAAAATATTAAATAAGAGGGACAAAAACTAACAATAATTTTGAAGAGACACAAACCTCACCAAGAAAAAGAAAAACAAACCATAAACAAAAGGACCAAGCAAAAAAAAAAAAGTGAACCAAACAATAGACTAAAAAATTGGGACTAATAAAGTTGGAATAAAATTTCACCAAGTGAATAAGTGAGAATAAACTCCAAGAAAACGAGAGATGAGTAAGTAGATAAGCTATTTGAAACCTTAAATTGCATAGAACGTGGTAAGCAAAATATGTTATTTGATACATAATTTTCAAAAAATGAGAACACGTGGAATAAATAGTCAAAGCCACCATATATGAATCATATTCTATAATCAAAACTTTTTTTTTACATTTCTCATGAGCAATATTGTTTACAAGTATAATTAGGTATGCCTCCAACTCTTATTGAAAATAATAAAATAAGGGATACATCAAAAATAAAAAACAAAGTGACATTTGACTATAAAATTGCAACTCATATAAAGAAAACTAAAATCTTATATTATTACACTAATAAAATAAAAAATGATACATCCTTTCAAACTTATGAAATATTATAAGAGATCTATTACATTAAAATGTAAACAAACTACGATATAAATTAATAAAAAATCTAATATTTCTAAACAACTTTTTTTTTACTTATATACTAATATTAAATATAATCATATTTTAAAATAATATCTATTATTTAACTATATGTGATTATAGTTATCGCAATTATTATTTTTTATTTATAAAAATATTTTAATTTTATATTTTAATCAAACCAGTGCAATGCACAGATTTATCCCTAGTATAAATAGTGCACACCATCAAATTATAACAGTCTACAGATGGAGTAATTACGAAAGAGAAAAAAGAGGGAGGGTGTGGTCCTATCCTATGGTGTGCATTGAATAAGTGAAAGCGTGTGGTACGCACTTGAAGTGTAGGGATGGCCAACCAAAAGTGACGTTATTTTCAAGGACGCTGCGACTTGAACGTGTTTTATCTCTACCCTCTAATTAATCCTATTTTCTCCATTGTGGGTGGGCCTGAATGCTTAATTATTTAAAGCTAAACCTAAACTAAATCATTTTTTTGTGGGGCGATACTCAGTGCTTTGTTTCAACTTTCAAGTGATGTGTTGTTTTGTTTGGACTCATGTTTCTTTGTACGAGATGTTAAAAAACATGGCATCCATAAAATAAAAAATAGAAAATAGCTTAAAAGTGTATTAATATTGATAAAGGAAAAATATTACCTAATGAGAAAAGTGAGAGTAAGGACCTATTTAGTTACACGGCTATACCTTCAAAACTCACGTCTACAACACCCAAACGTGATTTGACAATAAATTGGTGAAAATCACTTTTACGGAATATATCCAAACATAAATCAATTCTGTTCAATTCATCTTTAACCAAAATCATTTCTCTCAAACTCAATTCTCTCAAACGCAATTTTTTTCGCCGCCAAACCAAACACACACTAAAAGATTACATCAAAATTTATATATAGACATCATCAAACTACTAACTATTTTTTTAGATAAAGGCTAGTGTAGTGCAAAGGCATCAGTTGTAGAAACTTGACATCCCAACTATGTTGGCACCCCAAGCACCACCAATCATTTGCAGCACCACACATAAAAATTTATTGAAACAAAACAATTGAACATTGGGGGGACTAGGCCAAAACCCAAGAAAAACAATCAATTGAATCTATAAGAAGGCAAAGCTGTCCTATTGCGAAAAAAGTCATCACCAATAAAACTAGGAACATTATCCCACCAGTGATCTTCCCGAGACGTTAAACTAAAATTTGCAAGCTTATCAGCACAACAATTTCCTTCCCTAAAAATATGAGAAATTCTAAAGTTCATAAGGGAGCAGAAATAGATACAATTATACCAACGATTTCTAAGCTTCCAAGGAATTATATGATGATTATTGAAGGCATCCACTACTAGTTTAGAGTCGCATTCCAGCCAAAAATTATGCCAATGATTTTGATGAGCAATTTCAATAGCATGCATAGCTGCAATTGCTTCAGCAAAGAGAGAAGATTGAATACCCAGATACAAGCTAAAGCAACCTTTGATTCCTCCACTTGAGTCACGAAAAATACCACCAGCTGAGGCATACCCCGGAGAACCTCTCGCTGCACCATCAGTGTTTGCCTTTATCCAACCAGTCGGAGGAAAAGACCAAATAACCTCTTGTATCTTCGGAGCGGGACCAGCATGACTCACAATATTAAACTCTTTTAAAGCTTGAAAGTCAGTAATACAGTTGGACATAATACCCTTAGACATGTTTCCGGCCATTTGAACTGAAGCAGAAATAGAAGAGCAAGATTGATGGAAGGGAACAATTACGTTATGAAAACGGACCTGATTGCGAGCAAACCATATAGCATTTAGAGAGAAAATAATGGAGGCTAAAGCAATGTCTCTAATTTGAGTACTGGAAGAAGAATGAACAATTTGAAGTAGGCCAATAAAAGAGGTCAGATTGATATGTCTATGAAGCTTAGAGGACATCCAGGACCAAAGTCTAGCAGCAAAAGAACAATGAAGAAACAAATGAGGCGAAGTTTCGACCGCCAGACCACATAAACTACATTTAGAAACCATAAAGCAACCTCTCTTTTGTAAGTTTTCATCTGTTGGAAGCTTATTATGGAGCAGTCTCCAAAACAAGAAAGACTTGGAAGGAGGAATGAAAGATTTCCAAATTAGTTTTCCCCAAGAAACTGAATGAGTGGTATCAGTGAAATAGGCAAAAGCATCTTTGAAGGTTAGTTCACCATCACTTGTTCCAGACCAAATGAGTTTGTCAGGGAAGGGAATAATAGGTAACACCAACTTTTTGATATCCTCAATCAGATTAGGATGAATAAGAGAAATGAATTGTGGAATAGACCAGTTAAGCTCATGCAAGTATTCACTTACTTTAGATGAAAGTAAATGGCTGACATTGGGAGGAATCTGAATAATATCGGCTATGGACGAGTCTTGAAGCCATTTGTCAGTCCAAAAGTTTATCCGAGAGCCATCTCCAAGAAGCCAGAAGCTATGCTCCTTAACAGATGTAATGTGATTCTTCACACCACTCCAAATAGAGGAAGATATATGATAACGAATAGGATGACCATTACGAATACATCTAGCTCTCACAAGTTGAGCCCAATCAGCATCAGAAGAAACACAATTCCAGCATAATCTTAACATTGCAGCTTTGTTAATAAGCTTCAAAGGTCTCAGACCTAATCCTCCTTCATCAAAAGGAGTACATATAGTTTTCCAAGCAACAGTAACCATTTTTCTATTGTTAATATCACCAGACCACACAAAATTCTTTATCCAAATATCAAGCTGCTTTAATAAGGAAATTGGCCAAGGATAAACTTGAAAGCTATAAAGGAGCATGCTATTTATAATAGATTTCACAAGTTGCACTCTCCCCATGATGGATAAAAGAGAACCTTTCCAACTAGAGAGCTTAGACTTAATTCTGTCAGCAATGGGTTGTAAATGATGCACCTTAGGCTTACCTTGAAATAAAGGAACACCCAAATAAGTGAAAGGAATTTGGCCCGGACTAAAACCGAGGATATTAGAGATGGCGGCGACTCTGCTACTATGAATTGATCCTGCGAAAAATTTGCATTTGGATATACTCAATTGTTGACCCGAAGCCTCACCATAACAATGGAACAACAACATAAGAGTTTGAAGGGAGCTCTTGTTGCCTTTACAAAACACCATTATATCATCTGCATACAAGGTATGAGTAGGTGGAATGCAACCTCTAGGACCTGCCATAGGAGTAATTCTACCAGCGTCGACTAAAGAAGAGATGGACCTGCTCAGCACATCTTCAGCTAAGCAAAAAAGAATAGGGGAGAGAGGGTCTCCTTGACGAACCCCTCTCTTGCATTTGAAATAACCAACTGATTTGCCATTAACCAAAAAGGAAAGATTAGCAGATTTAAGAATAGTGTTCACCCAAGCACCGAAAGTTGAACTAAAACCAAATGCAGATAAACAATTAGTCAAGAAAGTCCAATCTAAGGTATCAAATGCCTTTTTTATATCAAATTTAAGAGCCATATTACCACCATAAGTTTTCTTCCCCAACAAATTAATTGCTTCTGAAGCAGAAAAGATGCAATCAGTAATGTGCCTGCCTTGAATAAAGCCTCTTTGTTGTGGAGAAATTATTTTAGGAGCAATTCTTGATAATCTATCAGATAACACCTTGGTGATAATTTTAAATTGAAAATTGGCAAGAGCTATAGGCCTGTAGTCTTCAATCTTGTCTGCCTCTTTAAACTTTGGAACAAGACAAACTAAATTGGAGTTAAGCCCAGGCATAATCCAATTGGAATGAAAGAATTGTACAACTGAATTATATACATCTGTAGCAATAATGTTCCAAAATGATTGATAAAAAGATCCACCAAATCCATCAGGACCTGGAGCTCCAGAACCATTCATTGAAAACACAGCTGTTTTGACCTCCTCCATAGTGGGAATTTTAGTAAGCATCATATTATCCTCATCAGTGACAATTTTGGGAATAACTTTAGCAATCAAACCATTATCCACACAGTTGTTAGAAACAGCATACAAGTTAGTATAATAATTAATAACATGATTTTCAATTTCCAACGGATCATCGATCACCATATCACCTGATCTCAGAATAGACATTTGCTTTGAAGCATACTTAATCTTAGCCATCCTATGGAAAAAAGCAGTGTTTCTATCACCATAAGTAAACCAATTAATAGAGGACTTTTGCTTCCAAAAAGATTCCTCAAATTGTAAGGCCTGTTGCAAATTAGATTGAGCCCCAATTTCGATATTATGCAAATCATCAGAGTAGCCTTCCAAGGAGATTTGTTGTTGGATAGCCTCAACTTCCTTCATACAAGAATCCACTCTAGCTTTGACATTACCAAAAGTGTGAATATTCCAAGACTTGAAAGCAGCTTTAAGAGATTTAAGCTTCTGGGCAAGAATATACATAGGACAACCATTGACCGGATTAGACCAAACTTCATTAACTAGTCTAGAGCAGTCAGGATGATCAGCCCACATTGTGAAATATTTAAAAGAGGACGGAAAATTTCTGTTTCGGTTTTGTAAGACCAATAATAGAGGGTAGTGATCTGAATGATCTCTAGGGAGAGTGCAACATGCAATTGAGCTCCAATTAAGAAAAGTGTCAGCATTAGCTAAGGCCCTATCAAGCCTTTCCTCGGTATGAGCCGAGCCAAGTCTGCCATTGGTCCAAGTGTAGGCAACACCCCTGGTGGGGATGTGAGATAAAGAACTAGAGTCAGTCCAAGCAGAGAAATCTTCACAAGAGATGCGACAAGGAGCGCTCCCACCTCTTTTTTCATGGGATCCTAAAATAGCATTAAAATCACCTAAGATAACCCAAGCACCAGGATTAGAAAGCAACAAATTATTAAGATCCTTCCACATATTCCTCCTAATAATATAGGAGGTGGAGGCATAGACCGCTGCAATGTAGACAACGTTGGAACCAATGTGAACTTGAAAAGCACAGAATTGAGATGTTGAAGCAACCAAAGTCGGAGAGCAATTGTTGGAACAAAGGCACCAGAGGGAAGGCTTATTACTGACATTAAAACCGATAGATTTTAAATTTAAGTTATTCCAAAAAGAAGGATGAATCTCCTAATTACTTACTAATTATATCTTTACCACAAGAAAGTGTAGGTATGATATATTAGTATTATGAATATATGGATAGATAATGTGCATTTCCATGTTTATTATTATTAGTACTATAAGGTTAAACAAATTCTTAGATATAAAGACTTTTAGGAATGACATTGAATAGAAAAATCACCTTTTGAAATGAAAAATATTATAATTGTTTTGAGTATACTTGACTCTCCAATTACATGTCCAAAAAGCTGGAAAATGGCCTAACCCGTTTGGCTAGCGAATCAGACTATACTCATATTTGTTTCATTAGTTTCATTAGACTATACTCATATGTGCATTATATATATATATATATATAGAGTATTGGAGTTCGAATTTCGATCATCTCATTTATCTATTTTAAAGGTGAAATTTTTAGCTCATAGACTGCTTGACAAAAAAAACTATATTCATATTTTATGCAATTTTTTAATTAAAATAATATTTATTTATTTAAATTGATTGAATAATAGAAAATAAAAATCAAACTATACACCTATACGTAATTTATAGATTGGGTGTGGCCATAAAATATGGCAGCCTAATAATAATATGAGTTGACGTGATTTTTACAGTTTGCTTCAATGGGCTAAAATGCTAAATTATGCCGTGCAAGCTGCAAGTCTGCAACCCTTTGACAATTTTTTTTTTTTTAAACTACTCGGTATTTGTTAGTTTTATTTAATAGGAACATTGTACTATATGTGTAGTAATCGACGTTCGAATCACTTAAAAATAATCGGCGGCCGGTAGCTCTACTAAGCGAAGAACCGCTCGTTGCCTTTTTTTCGCGAATAACATGTTCTGAACACTCCACTTATTCACCTTTAAAGTAAGATTTCTAGCTACAATATCGCTTGACAAAAATAATAAAATAAAAATTGTGACATTGTTAGATTAATCCACACTATGTGCTGTCATCCTTTACTTTTTAATATAAAAATATCAATAGAAAATAAATATAAAAAAATTATTTTTATTAAGAAACGTGCTCTAAAAATGAGTTTTTAAATTTTAATTATATTCAAAAAATTTATTCATTTATACATTTTTTTTCCAAATAACCTAGTGACTAAAATAGTAAAATTTCATTTTTAAAATTGAATAAGTGAGAGTAATAAAGTTCTAAAAGGTAAAATTACACTACAAATCCTTTATCTTATTTTTTTGTAACATTTTGCTCCTTTATCTTATTTTTGTAACAATTTGATCCTTTATTTTTTTTTTGTAACACTTTGGTCCTTATCTTATTTATTTATAAAAAATAAAGGATCAAAGTGTTACAAATAAAAAAAGATAAAGGACCAAACTGTTACAAAAAAGGGACTAAAGTGTTACAAATAAAAAAATAAAGGACTAAAGTGTTACAAATAAAAGATAAATGACCAAAATGTTAAAAAAAATAAAATAAAGAACCAAAGTGTTACAAAAAAATAAGATAAAGAACTTGTAGTGTAATTTTGTCGTTCTAAAAATATTAATGTTCATGGCCGATGATTGTGGAGAGGTTTGCTCAAAATAATGTTTACTCTATAAAGATTATGGGAACTTACTATCTCATTCATATGATGGATCTCAATTTCGCAATATTGATTTTATCTAAAATTGATTCGATTTTAAAAAAATTTATATTTGAATACATTCATTTAAAATTATGTGTATTTTACATGCACTATAAATCAATTATACTATAACATAAGTTTAAAATTATATCGTCCAAATTATTATAAACTTAGGAGAGACCAACACATACTCAAATAAATATACATGCCTAAGTGTAGGAACTTAAAATCAAACCCGAACACTCACATAATATATTATCATAGTCAAATCACTAACAACAACATACTATTTTGTTAGTAAATTCCTAATTATATTCAATCTTTAGTTGGCCCAATATTAGTGCTGGACTTAATAAAAATGATCAAAGTTCAATACTTGCGACTAATCAGGAGATGATTGAAATCGCTTGCAGTGCCGTATCTGAGGGGGGCAAGGACGGCAACGGCCTAGGCCCCCAAGTATTAGGGCCACCAAATTTTTTTAGGAGTATATATATTATATATGTCAATAATATAAAATAAATAAACGTGCATCGGAGTTACAATTAAAGATATGGAAAGTATAATATTGTATTTTGAGAAATATAGAAATGAAAGCTTTGTATCTAGCATGAATATTGCAAAAACTCTTGCATTGGATATGTGTTTAGAGCTGACATTTCCAACAAAGCGACGTAGCTTTCGAAAAAGACAATATGACGAGAATGATGATGATGATGATGGTGGTGGTGGTGAGGAAATACAATCATCCGAGGAATCATTTAAAGTCAATTATTTTTTTGTGGGTTGTTGATATGACAATAATTTCATTAAAAAATAGATTTGAGCAGTTAAAAGTATTTGAAAGTATTTTTGGATTTTTATTTGATGCAAAAATATTGAAATCATTAGATAATGATGAATTACAAAAATCGTGCACAAATTTTAAGATTGTTTTTTTCTCATAAGAATTTGTCAGATGTTGATGCATATGATATTTTCTCTGAATTGAAAGTGTTGCAAATGTGTTTTCCAAATGTGTTGATGTCAGCCATTGAAATTCTTGAGTTTGTCAAAGTCGCAGATTGTTATCCAAATGTTGCAATTGATTATCGAATTCTCTTAACTATTCCGATGACTGTTGCATCTGCAGAAAGAAGTTTTTTAAAGTTAAAATTATTGAAAAACTACTTGAGATTGTCAATGTCGCAAGAAAGTTGAATGGTCTAGCCATTTTATATATTAAGAAAGATACTATATAACATATTGATATAAAAACAATTATTAGTGAATTTGCAGCTAAAAATGCTCGTAAGAATTATTTTGTATGAGTATTTTGATATTAAATAAAAAAATTCAATGTTTATTAGCAATTCAATTTTTTTTATACTATTTAATAGTTAGGCACAAATTTTAAGGTCACTCATAGGCTACCAAAATCTTAGAAACGAGGCTGATTGCTTGGTGTCAGAACCGGTCCTCAAACTAGATTAGGCACAGTCCAATAGATCAAATACTAGTAGTAAAAACTAAAAAAATTACTAATTATAATATTAACTCATTAAATTGTTTGTGAATTGAGCAACAAGAAAAAGCTTAAATTAGGTTTTTGTTAGACTTGGTTGTCATATGTCTCTCTGCCCAATGTATTTGGTTATCATACGGGCCGAATGAAATAATGATGAAAATTGCACTTATTTTATGACAAGGGAAAGCCAAATTGTCCATGTCCACTTATTTTCTTCTCTTCTTTTAAGTACTAATCAATGTCCACATATTATAGTATAGTACAAGTTAGTATAAATTGCTAAAATAATTAATTAATGTATTCCATAGATTGCTTTCATATCATGAATGAAATTAAACATCGAAGAATCAATCGTTAGTTAGTTTAGTGGTATTTAGTAAGGATGATTATGATGATTCAATTCCAAAAACTGCAATCAGGAAGAGGTTGGAACCACTTGATACAAGGTTTGACCTTTGAACTAAAATAGACGGTCCGATGAATCGGATACTAATAGTAAAAAAAATAAATTAAAGACAGAAGAGAATTGTTCAATATATGTTGCATCGCCCGTTGAATTAAGACATGAAACATTTAGGGGATTGTACTCTTTAAACAAGGTGGCCTACCTTCAACTACTCCTTTGTTATTATCCACATGCTATACCTCACGGCAAACCCCCACCTACTCATGCAACTCCTTAATTTTTGTAGTAAGCATACCTCTATTTCTCAGCCGTTCAACTTGCTTTAATTTGCTTGAAATTACAGCTTTGCTTAATTAATTAAATAAATTTGCAATTAGTCTTTGGATTTATGGTAAGTAAAGATGAAAAACAATAATAAAATGATCGATCAACTGAGATAATTTAAAAATATCATGACGGCATATTGTTAATTTTTATAAGTAATTAAGTGATTATGAGTTTGATAGCGTATGAAAAGAAAATCGGTTGGAAAGAAATAATTTATTATATGTACGTTCAACAGATTCTTTGACAAAGATCACCACTAAGTGAAGATGAAAATTTCGTACAAATAACATGCATGGTGGTAACCCAAAAAATTATTTTGCAATATTTATTTGAAACAAGAGCATTTTTAATACAATTCATTAATAAATTTAAATCAAATAACACGACAAAAAAGAGCATGGTCAAGTGAGGGTCCGTCACACAAAAAAGAATAAGTGAGGGATACATTTTATTTGGAAGGGAATGAACCACATAACTATTTGTTTGATGTATGACAGAATTCACACTAAAGTTGAGAAAACAAACAAGAATATATCAAGGACATTCTTGAATGACATATATATTCCAAAGTCTGAATTTTCATTTTTTTTAAGGAATTGTTTTTTAATGCTTCAAATTAAGTACTCTTTTATAAGTTACATACATAAAAGTGGCCTAACTTAATTTTCACATACGTTAGACGCACAATTTTGAATATTAATAATTTTTATTATTTATTATAAAAAATTTAATATTTTAAATACCTTCAACATAAATCGAAAAATATTTTACGTACTATATTTGTCTTTATATATTAGTAAATCAAGATAGTCAAAGTAAATTATAGGGTTAAATATGTTTTTATTTCCTACATTTTGGCGAACTTCTAAAAATAGTCCCTACATTTTTTTAATTATATTTTTAGTCCTCACATTTTTGCCGTTTCCAATATTAGTCTTTACTGTAAAATTTTAGTTGATTGGACAAACATAAAATGTCACATAGATGCCACACAGATTCATTTAATAACGTGGATGCATAGAGAGTAAGTAGTAAAATGACAGGGCCGGTCCCAAGTATTTGGAGGCCCTGTTTGAAAATTTAAAATGGATCTTTAATAAAAATATAATTTTTTTTTAAAAGTCATACTCTATTTAAATTGTAAATAACATAAAAAATAGTCATCATAGTAAATAACATCTAAAAGCGACATATTTTAATCAATGACATTAAAATACATCTTCAATCTAATATCATTATCAACTTTACATTTTCTTGGGGAAAAAAAACTTTCTTGTAATGCTGCTTCTTTTTTTACAATCAACCGCAAGTTATTTATAAAATTAAGAGTGTGTTTATTAAATATTTTATTTTTTGAGTTATAAAATATTTTTAGTAGTAACAAAGTCATTAATTTCTTTTACATATATAAATTTTTTAATAGACCGATATAAACAATTAGAGGCCCTGAATGTTTGAGGCTCTGTGCGGTGGCTCACCTTGCACACCCACAGGGCCGGCCCTGGTAAATGAGTCTGTGTGGAATATATATAGCATTTTTGGTCTGTCTAGTCAACCAAAATTTTACATTAGAGACCAATTTAAAAAACAGCAAAAACATGAACTAAAAATATAATTAAAAAATGTAATAACTATTTTTCGTAGTCCGTCAAAATATAAGAACGGTAAACATTCTTTTGGTATGAGGTAGTATTGAAAATTAACAAAATTGAAGATGTTTCACGGTGAAAACAAAGAAATATTTAACTTTGCCAGCAAAGAGTTTTATACAACGAGATGTCATGGACTCTTCTTCTTTTGGTGCGAGAAAACATCCTAGAAAACAAAGAACCAATGTATATTTCCAAGTACGTCATAAAACGAATATGCAATTTGGTTTGTCCTTCCCTTCAAGAAGTACCATTGTATGTCGTTTTCCTTTCTTTTTTCCACTCTATCTTCCCCAAATAACTAAGAAAACCATATTTTTTTACCACAACAGTTAAACTCTAATTTGGTCCTTAATTTTGTGATTAGAGATACTTTAAAAAAAAAAACACTGTTGATACTATAATTAACTTAAGATATAATATAATTTTTAATCATGTCATGCTTACTAACAAATAACAATATATAATATCTTCTTATGTACACAAAATTTAATCGAATTAGATTTCGTGGTTTTGTTAAGGTTAGAAAAAATCTCAATGCTTGGGGCTCAAAGAGTGATGACTATTACTTTGTGTGCATATTATCCAACAATAATGTTTTCACATTTGTTGTGGCATTCGAACTTAAGTCCTTTGTATAATATTCAAATTGAATTATCCTTACCAAATGTGTCAACCTTCATTGACTTTCTTATATGTATTTAACATTCATGAATGTGAATTTTGAAATATGTTATTTGAATATCAAAGTACATACATAGTAACTAATCAAAGCACACATAGATGAAATGACATGAGGTTAATTTCATCTAGCTTAATCAGTGTCTATTTAAAAAATAAAAAATAAATACTAACGCCCGTACTAAAACTTGACAGTCAACAATATTAAAACTCTTAAAAAGAGTCTGTTGTCTATCCCGATCTTTGTTCGCCTTGTGCAAAGACCGATTATTATTAATAATATTTTGCCGTTTCAAAAAAAAAAAAACTCACACGAGTTGAAATATATATTAGTTGTTGTTGTAGTTACATGTAAAAAATAAATCTATTTGACACACAAACGCGCACACCGTATATATAATTAACATGTTTATCTCTAAAAAAAATATAACATACAACAATAAAAAATCACACACAGTAATCATTTTTTATCATCAATTTAAAATTAATTGATCTACATTAGTTATGCACTAAAATAATTTCGACCATTCATTAATATATCGAATAATTGAAACTGTAACTGGGTTACAACAGTTTCCGGAAAATACATACAACATATTGTTGAAGAGAATGTCATTTTAGAGAAGAGATGTAACATATTAAAAAAGAAGAAAAATAAAAAGGAAGAGAATTGAGTCAAAAAAAAAAAAAGAGGAAGAGACGTTTCACCTGAAAAAAAAAAAAAACATTTTGTTTTTACATAGAAATAGAATAATGTCGTCTAAACCCAAACATATAACACCTGATCCATCGCTGCGAAAGCTATTGATTTAATCTTATAGTATATGTGAAAGTTTGCTTAAATAAAAGAGACAATATTCTCATGTAGGAAAAAAAAATCATATTCATTCATATAAAAAGAGACAATATTCTCATGTAGACAATATTCACAATCATAACAAATATTTCTCCTGCATCAAAAAAAAAAAATCTCCAATAAAAAAATACAAAAAATATTCTCATTTGTTTTGTACAGTATTTTTCATAATACTGTATGAGTTTTGGTATGATCTTTTCATAATATCGATAACATCTTTAATTTTTTTAATAATAATAAAAATTTTTTATTAACAAACTTAACATAATATAAGATACATCTTTTTCTGTCTGGTCCGCTAGTAATTTATAAAATGTATTTCTCATTTTTATAAAAGGAAAAAAAAAGTAAATATACTGTATGTTTCAATTCCACGTGGAAATGCGATGGCACCCACACCACATCACATCACATCACATCACAACCACAGACATTGGATGCTGGTACTCTCCGTCCACCACAGCTAGGTATATTGCTGTCTCATTCCATAGTCGCAACACAAACCCACTGGCCACTGGCCATAGATTAGCCTCAAAATAAATACTTCACGTTATAAACCATTTATATCCGAAATAATTTTCTCATAAGAGTAACATTAATTAGTTTGCTTGTCCTCACGAACTTATCTCAGTTGATAAGGAGTAGGGATATCACTTATTTAGTTGAAATTTCAAGCTACTGCACTAACTACTATACAAAAATAATAATAAATTAATTAGTTTGATTAATAAAGATAAGAGTTATTAACAACTGGTATAATTTATGATCCGTATCTATATATATAATTCCTAGATAGTTCTCCTACTATCTATCTTAACCCTAATTCACATCACCCACTTACATTCAATTAAATCACACAATAATGCCACATCATTTCCTTATATTATATCATTCTCATCTCTATTTTTTTTTATATTATATCAATCTCATAATAAATAATAAAGAATTATGCTTCTCCAATTATCCAAAAGTTGATGTCACAATATCTCATCTCTATTTTTTTCATAGAAACAACAAAGAGTTTATAATTTAGTCACACAAAAAAATACGAAGATTGTATACATTATTGACTTAATCACATTATAATTGTAGAGAAAAGTGAAGGTTATGCAAAAAGTTAGGTTATGAGATTGAAATATATAACCATTATCATTATCATATTTCATTCAATTTTGATGGTCCCTACTCATTCTCTATACATATAGGTATATATATGTAACAGACAAATACAAACTGAAGTTACGTCTATGAATATATTGTTTGTTGATGAAAAGGTGATGTACTATCTTGATATACTTATCACATTTTCAAAAAATCTCTATTGATGTTTTTTTTTATTATTGACTTTTTCCTTTTTTTTTTACTTTGATCATCCAGTGTGATAAGATTCTTGCTACTTTGGGAAAGAGTTTGGTTTCAAAGATAAAAAAATTGGTTGAAGAAGGGTCAACATATAAGGTTGAAAATATATTGGTTGGAGGAAGTGATAAGTACATCACTTTATTATTATTATTATTATTATTATTATTATTATTATTATTATTATTATTATTATTATTATAATTTTCATTTTCACAACACTTATTGTTACAATTTATACGAATAATTTTTTAACATCATAATATAAAATACCACATAACACCTGTGCATCGCACGGGTATGGGACTAGTTTTTTAAATACAAAAACAACAATTAAATTGAAACAGTAACTCCGCAGTCAAAAACACTTAAAAAATAACATAAATAAAGTAATAATTAAGCTTATATAATTTGAAAAGTGTTAGAAACAGTGTTTTAAAAACCGGACCGGTTATCGAACCGGTGATGATATTGGGTCACTGGTTCATTGGTCGAACCACTGGGTCACTGGTCGAACTGCATAATAGACCGAATTAAATCGGATTAAACCGATAAAATGAACCGGTCTCTATATAGTTATTGAACCGGTCTCAATTAAAAAATATGAAATTTTGAAAATTTCATAAACACACCTATTTAAAAAAATTATCTATAATATAAACATGTGATTTGTTTTGGTGGCGAGTGTAATAGTAATATAAATATATATACTGTAATATTATGTAAAAAAAATAATATTATATTCATAAAGATCATATTATTTAGGATACACCTAATTTTGTATATGGAAAAAATGAACGGCATCTAAATTGGGCTATTTTGAATTCATGTATTAAAAAAGCCCAAACCATGTGATATAAAGTTACAAACCCTAAACTGTAGATATAATATTTGCTACATGTTTTGCAGCCGTCACTTCTATCTCACTTCACTTTTCCTTTATTACTATGTACTGCATTTTTCTTCTTTCTTTTTCTATGTGAGATTGCAAGTCCATATTTAATTCTAATTTTCTTCTTTCACATCTTTTTCCTTGAAAGTGGATCCGTTCATGTCTGCTACCATAAACTCAATTCTCATGTCGCTTGCTATTTTCTCATCTTCGATCTCTCTGAATCCGAGTCTCTGTTTCTGAATCTCCAAACGCTAACAACTTGTCTCTGTTTCTCATTTCTATTTTCATTCTGATTTATTTTAATTTTTCTATTTCATTTTTTTAATTATTAATAATAACAAAACAGTATCTTGAAAAGAAAAAAAAAAAAATATAACAAAACGACGTTGTTTTGGTAGAAAATAAAAACGGGTGTAATCAAACCGCCGGATCAGGGGAACCGTCGGTTCACCGGTTTTCCCGGTTTTTTCCGGTTTTTTCCGGTTCCCATCGGTCCAACTGCATGGACGATCCAACATATGAACCAGACCGGAAAGGCTCCGGTTTCCGGTTCGACCGGTCCGACCGGCCGGTTCGGTCCGGTTTTTAAAACACTGGTTAGAAATAATAATCACTAACACTTGTACCAAAAAAATAAATAATCACTAACACTCGCTAGTGAAAATAAAACCTTAATAAAATAGTGAACTTCGCTAGAATTTCACTAAATTAGAGAGTGAATTATTAAAAATTAAAAAGAGTATTAAAAATAGAGTGTAGTATCCTCTCATTTAGCAATTAGAGATCATATAACTTTATTTTATTTTTCATTTTTGTTTTCTTAATTAGTGACTCAAGACGATTATGTAATATATATTTTTCTTAACCAATCTAATATTTTTCTAGTTTAATTGGTTTAACAATTTATTTTTTATTTTTTTATACATAAATAAAATAGCAAGTCATTGAAAACTCACACACAAAACAGATGATATTTCTGCCGATTGGATTATAATTTATTCACCATTTAACAATTTTATTTTGGATGGCACCACTTGGTTCCATGTAATTTGGACTCACTCTTTTATTGCTTACATAGTTTTTGTTTTTTATTTATTTTATATATCATTAAAAAAAGAGAAATAGTTTTTGAAGAAGCAAAGGGTAATTTGGTAAAGCTTAGCGACGATGAGAAATGGAGTTCATTCCTGGCACTTGTTCAAACAAGTTGCAAATTTCAACCTTTTTAAGGTGACTTCACCAAACGTGTTTAGTTCCATTCCACAACCAACACTATTAATTCTCTCTCTCTCTCTCTCTCTCTCTCTCTCTCTCTCTCGTGCTGTTGTGTGACAGACAAACTCAAACTCAGCATCATCAGGAGAGAGGGAGTGTGACAGAGAAGAAAAACCGAAAACCTTGCTTTGCCATAACACTCTTTCTCTCTCTTTGTGTTACAGCAATACAAGATTCTCTCACTTTCTCGGACTTACTCAGCCATCATGATCTCTTCAACCAGATGCACTTTCCTGGTAACAATCTTTCATTTCCATCTCTAAATCACAAAATTATCATGATTTCATATTTTCCACAATTGCCAAAAATTCAACATGTTTCTGGGTTTTTTGTTTTTCAGCTAAAAGTAAATAAAAATCATATTTTTATTGTGATTATGATTAGATTAGCCGATTTTTTTCATCTGGGTATTGATGATTTGATATAAAGGTTTAATTTTTAATTTTAATTTTCAATTTTGGTGAATTTATGGTAAGCAGGGTAATACAGGATTAGGTGGGTGTGGTAATTTTCATGGAGGGCAGAGAAGGAGTTGTGGTCCTTGGAGGGTGACGTGTATGTCACCAAGCAATGACAGAAATGGCAGTGTTGTTAATGTGATGGAGACACCTTTGAAGGAAATTAAAAAGGAGCATGTGGAGGTGGAGGTGGTGGAGGATGTTGATGATAATCCGATCTCCGGTGGCGGTCCTCGCGATGTTTATGGGGAAGATAAGGCGACTGAGGATCACTTTGTAACTCCTTGGAGTGTGTCTGTTGCTAGGTGAGTGTGACACTCCTGATCTTATGTTCTTACTAGTTGTCCTTGACTTTGATCATATATCATAATTTTCTTATGTTTTAATCCTTAATTAGATTCATGTTAGATTCTTGTCTGTTGTGTTGTCTACGTCATGTCCTCAATTGGAGTACTTGAAATTTTATTGGAAAACTTTTGTTATGAATGAAACATGAAGATTTATTTTATTTATAAAGGGAGATCTTGAATATGCTTGTTAGATGTCATCAGTATAGTTTTTTGGTTCACCTAATTTATATCGTCAAACATTTCGCTATTGTTTTTGTTGTACCTCCGGTCCTAAATATAAGAGACAGTTGGGTCAACAAAAGTTTATGTATTTGATCCCAAAAAAATCGACCCAACAATCTCTTATATATAGGACCGAAAGAAGTATATATGCTAGTAAGGACTGTAGTTACTTTCTGTGGTATGCATGCTAATTTGCATCTGTGTATTTAACTGTGTCTTATCCGGTTGATCTTGGTTCTAATCTCTGATGTTCTTTATTATCATTTGATTCTTGGTTTTTAGTGGTTATACATTGTTGCGAGATCCACACTTCAACAAAGGGTTAGCTTTCACTGAAAAAGAGAGGGATGCACACTACTTGCGTGGTCTTCTTCCTCCAACAGTTATACCTCAAGAAACTCAGGTGAAGAAAATGATCCAGCACATACGTCAATATCAAGTTCCATTGCAGAGGTACACGGCTATGATGGATCTTCAGGTGTGTCCTTGTGAACTATTATTATTAATTCACATGATTTGATTGGCAATTTTTAGACTTGAATTCTAATTTTCGTTCACTTTGATATATTGTGGATTGCAGGAAAGAAATGAACGTTTGTTTTACAAACTTCTCATTGAACACGTTGAAGAATTGCTCCCAATTGTGTATACTCCAACTGTTGGTGAGGCTTGCCAAAAATACGGGGACATTTTTATGCGACCTCAGGGTCTTTATATTAGTTTGAAAGAGAAGTAAGTTTAACTATGACCACTCTTTTATCCTCCCGGATTCTTTGTTCGTGTTTACCTTTGATTGAATGCTCAATCTATTTTGTTTGTGTTGATTTTAAGGGGGAGGATTCTTGAAGTACTGAGGAATTGGCCTGAAAAGAACATTCAAGTCATAGTTGTAACCGATGGAGAACGAATCTTAGGTCTTGGGGATCTAGGTTGTCAGGTAATTTCTATTATGCTTGTTCACATTATTAATTTATGATAGTTACATTGAATCACATTATCTGATGTTGTAATTTTCCTTTGGCAACCTATTTTGTATTCTCAGGGAATGGGAATACCGGTGGGAAAACTTTCTTTATATACGGCACTAGGAGGAGTTCGTCCTTCAGCTGTAAGTATATATTTCGGCTACATTGTAACTTGTTAACCCCTAAATAATGCATAATGTAACCTTGATTTCGTATTACATTTATAATGTTTTCTTTTTAAAAAATCACAGTGCTTGCCTATTACTATCGACGTGGGGACAAACAATGAGAAGCTGCTCAATGATGAATTGTATATTGGGCTAAAGCAAAGACGAGCAGTCGGCCAGGAATATTCTGAACTCTTGCACGAATTTATGACTGCAGTCAAGCAAACTTACGGTGAAAAAGTCCTAATTCAGGTATCAACCTCTGTGAAGACTTTGCGTACTTATTTTCTGGCTTACCTGATGGCCGTCCGTACTAATTCCTACTCTCCTGTTTTCTGTATATGTTATGTCGCATAATTAGTTTGAAGACTTTGCAAACCACAACGCTTTTGATCTGCTTGAAAAATATAGATCAACACATCTGGTTTTTAACGACGATATTCAGGTGATAAATTCGTATCTTAATTATTAATTCAGCTATTTTGAAACTATACTCATCATAATAGTCTCTGACATTGTATCCACTTTGTTTCAGGGAACGGCGTCTGTTGTTCTCGCTGGACTAGTTGCAGCTTTGAAATTAGTTGGTGGAAACTTAGCTGACCACAGATTTTTATTCCTCGGTGCTGGTGAGGTATGTCCGTATAATTCTGTGACATAACGTATTAAAACTCGTTAAATGTAGATGTTTTTTAAATCACTTTGAGTACAAACTGGCAACTGCTGCATTCATTTACTCTTTGTAGCTTAATTATATTGTCTGGTCGTTGCAGGCGGGCACGGGAATCGCTGAACTCATTGCACTTGAAACATCAAAACAGGTTGGTAGCTACTTTCAGGGTGGTGAGAGTATTGTGATGTGAGCATTGTATGAATAATTTAGATTTATTGAGAAACTACCATTTTTTATGCAGACAAATCTTCCGTTGGAGGAAGTGCGCAAGAATATTTGGTTGGTAGACTCAAAGGGATTGATTGTCAGATCCCGTAAAGAATCCCTCCAACATTTCAAGAAGCCCTGGGCTCATGAACACGAACCTGTGAAAAACCTCCTCGACGCTGTTAATGTATGATCAATCTTCCTGTTTATTACACCTAGACACACGCATGCACAGAACAGAAGTTTACTTTTTGTTACATTTTCAATGTTATCTTTTCAGAAAATTAAGCCAACAGTGCTTATCGGAACATCAGGACAAGGAAGAACTTTTACCAAAGAGGTGATCGAGGCAATGGCTTCTATTAACGAGGTACCGTACCGTGTCAATCTATTAATCTACCTAACTTGTACCTCCCATGCAATTTCATGTTTGAATAAGTTGAGTAATGTTGTCTTGTTTTATAATGCTTGTAGAAACCTATTATTCTTTCTCTTTCCAACCCAACATCACAGTCAGAATGTACTGCTGAAGAAGCTTATAAGTGGAGCAAGGTAATAGGAAGCAACTTGTGTTTTTGTATTCATATTTAAGCGTTCTTTTATAATATTTCAACGGTCAATTTTTATCGATTTACATAGGTTGTTTTCATGGAATCTATCAATATTGATTTTTCTGCTATTTTTTGTTTCCCTTGTCTTCGTATTAGGGTCGTGCGATTTTTGCAAGTGGAAGCCCATTTCCACCCGTTGAATATAACGGGAAAGTGTTTACGCCTGGCCAGGTCTAACCCCAAATTTTTTTATTACGCTTAATGTTTTTCATGTTAAATAAGGTCTAATTTGAATGTTTTGTTCTTCAGGCAAATAATGCATACATATTTCCTGGGTTCGGCCTAGGTTTAATAATGTCCGGAACCATTCGTGTACATGACGACCTGCTTTTGGCTGCCTGTAAGTTCACAAGAGATATGAACATTAATTTCGAATAAATTGATGTAATAAGATATGGTTGCAATGACACGGTCTTTAATCTTTAATATTGAATTGAACAGCTGAGGCGTTGGCTGCACAAGTATCAGAAGAGAACTTTGAGAAGGGTTTGATATTCCCACCATTCACCAACATCAGAAAGATTTCAGCTCACATAGCTGCCAAAGTTGCTGCTAAGGCTTATGAGCTTGGTGAGCTTTTACCTTTTCCTTTCCTTTCCTTTCCCTTCCTTGCCTTTCCTTTCCTTTCCGTAAACTCTCTCAAATAGTTTCACAAATAAAATATTTATACCGGTGGATAAGTTCAAATAAGTCAATCCAAACAGACATATAATTATTAAATTTGTGTTTTTGTTAGGTTTGGCCACTCGCCTTCCACAGCCGAAAGATTTGGTGAAGTTTGCTGAGAGCTGTATGTATACCCCAGCCTACAGAACTTACCGGTGATGCGACAAGACAATAATACCCCCGTTTTCTTTTCTTTTTCTTTTTTTCTTTAAATAATTTTACTGTCAATTTTTTAATTTTTTCTTTACTTTTTCTTGTTTTGTTCTTATGAATCATTATTGTATTGGGTGAGTTAGGAAGGAAACTAGGAAGGTGTAGTGGTAGTTGGACTACTAAGGGTAGTTTGATAAGTTATGCTATATTTTTTCTTTCTTTCTTTTTGTGTGACAGACAGTATTCAAAATTAGAAATGGGAGAATTTTAAAACAGCAACTTGCATATGTCATATTGCATATATATGGTTGATAGTGAACTCATTGAATATTTTTATCTTTTGGAATTGGAGGGCGATAAAACGTGTTTATTTCATGAATAATTTATTTTAACCAATTGAACCCAAAAAATAATTCCTCACATTTTTCTTAATGATAAAAATCTCCTTACAGAAAACATTATGTACATCATGGAGCAACAGGTGTTAAATACTACATAAATAAATGGGAGTGTTACCGATTTTCATGTGTAAGTTAGGTTACATGAATCCAATTTGGAATGGGAGTTCCAAATTGGAAGTCATGAATCCGGTGAGGGTTTATATAGGATTGGACAATCCTCCCCTTTGCAATCTTTCTCCTAGAGCTGACATGCGATTTGCAATCGCAAGTGTTATTGCAAAGTGTTGATCAAATGATTCACTTTCTTTCGTAGTAAGAACTTTGAATTCACGCTTAAGATCTTGTAGATGAGTACGTTTCATCTTCGTGGATCCTTGGTATTTCCTTCTCATCGCATCCCAAATGTCTTTGGAAGTATCATGAACCAGAATAGTCTTTGAGTTTGTTGGCTTCAACTGCTTGTTGTTGTTCAATGGTGGCGTTTGGTGGTGCCACCGTAACCCCTTGCTCTTTCAATTGCCACAACTCTTTCGATGAGATTTTCCATCAACATAGTCCAAAGTTGGTAAAAACCATCATATTAGGGTACAAGAGTATGCAGAAACTTGTTTTCCTCCGCCATGGTTGATAGGAGAAGATGATCGGAACGAAAGAAAAAATGGTGAGAACGATGGTTGTAACTAACTTTTGAACGAGTAAAAAAAAAAAAAAAACTAACTTTTGAACAAAAATTGCAATTTTCTTACTCTTAGGTCCCCGACGCATGGAGTACCTGATACCACTTGTTAGTTTTCACGGGTAATCCTCTTGTTTATTCCACTACATCAATGTCATATATATAGGCCAATACATAAGAGCAAACATGCTAACAAGTAACAACAAATCATGACTGGGCACGCCAGGCTAAGCAGCTCAAGGCGCTACACAAAGCTAGATCACACACAGACAAAAACTAATGAATGCCTAACATTTTGGTCTAAACTTAATTTTTACACCGATTATTCAGCTCACTTTTACATAAATACATTCAAACATAATTTCATTTTACATCCAACTTACTTTTAACTAAAATTAATTTTTTTATGAAAAGACAACTTGAGCATACAGGCTTGATCCTAACCTTCCACGATGTGTGGGTTTTAAGTGTGTTAATTTCTTAAATAGAAAAATGTTTTTCCGTATAATCTCTTATCATTGAATTTCTCAACTATATAGATTTAATATTTTATTTAAAAAATTATTACTGAAAAATCTTATCCTCACTCAAATGCTAAATTTATGTAATATGTATAGAAGGATAACACGAATTAATTAAAAAGTGAACAAATAGATAGCACATGACATAATAGACTTTTTTTATTTTTTTTACACAACATATATAATGGATAGGTAATATATATACAATCAATAAAGATGAATTTGTTTGTCTTTGTCAACTTGGCTCAATTGATAAGGACACATCGTTATAAACACAGGAGCTGAAATTTATAGCCACTATACTACATGACAAAAAAAAAAAGATGAATTTGTTTATTTTATTCTAAACCGTAGTTAAAAAAAAATTGTAATCTTAAACAAATTGAAAATTCACTGGTAAAAAAATAAAATAAAATTCAAATCTCTTATATATAAACAAAGTTAGAGTGATGAGAATAATATCTAAATATCTTTTCAAGATTTTATATTTATATATAGTCTTAGATTTATACTTAAAATAATATAATATTAGGATTTATGATTTATATTTTAGTTTAGAATATTTAAGATTTGTTTAAAATTTATAAAATTAATTTATTATTTAAAATATATGATTTATTTTTATGTAGCTTTATATATAGACTCATATAAAAATAAAGTGAGAGTTCATTATTATTTCAATTATCAAATCATTATTGTCACTCTTTGTTCTTCATATGGATTCTAATAATTTTATACTTTATTTTCTTTTTCCTTTAGTTGCCATCTTTGCTATCGCATCATTATTGTCACTCTTTGTTCATATGGATTCTTATAATTTTATACTTTATTTTCTTTTTCCTTTAGTTGCCATCTTTGCTATCGCATCACTTGTCATGGCTTTATGTTCTTTATGTGAACCGACGTGTGAACCGATCCAGTTGCACGTGGAACATGAAAGGAGAGAATTTGATGAAAGAATTATGGCTAGGTTGGAACATTATAGACAAGAAGGTGTACGAGTTAATATGTCTTTTTATGAACGAACAGTGATTGCTAGGAAGATGTTGAAAGTGTTACCGCCGGTAAAAATCTATAATAGAGACGAAACCAATGATTGTCCTATTTGCAAGGAAGAATTTAAGAAAGGGGAGTCGATTCAACCTTTTGCTTTATGTGCACATGAATTTCATTCTTCATGCCTCAGTTCTTGGTTACTTGGGGGAAACACAACTTGCCCGATTTGTCGTCAAGATTTATCAACTATAGTTTGATTCACTTAAGAAAATTAAGTTTTCAATTTTTTTTTTTTTGCCTCAATCAGATGCACCATTTTTGTAGTCATCAATCAAATGTACTAATACATATTTAGTTAAACTATGAAAAGATGATATTTTATTTTATCTTTTTTGTTTTATTTCATTATATTTTTACATTCGATTTGATATAAGTTATTTTTAAAAAATCAACCGACTTGTATTTGTGAATGATGTCTTTTTGTATGTATATATGTGTGTGACTTCAATTTTTTCAATACACCTCCTTACATTCAACACCATTAGACTTGATGGATATAAATTGTTGGTGGCCCAAATTGTTAGACTCCAATACTATATTAGATTTTTACGTTGACCCGACTTTACAAAACTAATTTGTAATGAAATATTTTTTTTCTTTAATTTATAATCTCTTGTCAGATTTAATCTTTAATCTAAGTGGGACTTAGGTTTTCTGGTTACCTACCAGAAAACCAACATTTTTTGGGGGTCTAAAACCCTCAATAAATTGACTAAACCCTAAAATATGCCAATTTATTTGGCGGTTGGTTTCATCTGTAAATTGCTTATTGATAAATTTGCTGGCGGTTTAAACCGTGAAAAAATGATAGATTTAGAATTTAGTAAAATCAAGAAAAAACACTTATTAACGGTTAGACCCTTAATAATTTACCGAGGGTTCAGACCCTCACAAAATGAAAGGCAAAAATTCAAATTTTGAATTTATTAACTTATGAGATTTTTTTCACCTATTAGATTGGTGTCTTTGATTAATTAGACTCTCCTCATCATGGAGTAAGTCATAATAATTGGTGCTTTTGTTAAAAGTTGAATTACAATTTTTTTCCTTCATGAATATCAGTTTTTAAAGAGAGTGACATTAATATTAGTTTCACAATAGAAAAGAAAATTCAATAAAATTAATATAACATACACAATAGAAAATTAATATAAGTCGAGTAATGTTGTATTGTTTTATAAGTGTGTTTGAATGGAGGAATTTTTTGAGGTAAAATAATGTTTTGAGGGAAGTCAAATGATTTGAGGTGAATTCCATTGTTTGGATGAAAATTCGAAGAATTTTCAAAATGATGGAAATTTATGAAGTACTTTGTTCAAGTTAAATTTAGAGAATTTCAAAATGACACATAAAACAAAAGAATTTAAAATTTCTCCTTCTCTATAAACTTTTAAAAATTACTAATTGATCGTAAAACTTAAAATTAGCCGAAAAACCTAAAATCGACGACAAACGCTAAATCGGCTGAAAATCCAAAAAATCGGCAGAAAAAACCTAAAATCGACTATAAACCCTAAAATCGGCCGAAAACCCAAAAAATCGGCAAAAAACCCTAAAATCGGCCAAAATCCCAAAAATCGACTACAAACCCTAAAATCGGCTGAAAACCCAAAAAATCAGCCGAAAAACCAAAAAATGACCGAAAACCCAAAAAATCGTCCGAAACCTAAAATCGGCCAAAATCCAAAAAATCGACTATAAACCCTAAAATCGGCCGGCAACCCGAAAAATCAGCAGAAAAACCTAAAATCGCCCAAAATTCCAAAAATCGACTATAAACCCTAAAATCAGCCGAAAACCAAAAAATCGGCCGAAAAACAAAAAATCGACCGAAAACCCAAAATCGTCCGAAGAATCTAAAATTGTCCATAAACCCAAAAAACTCGGCCGAAAACCTAAAATCGACCCAAATTCCTGAAATCGGCTATAAACCCCAAAATCGGCCGAAAAACCTAAAATCGACTATAAACCCATTTTTCGACCGATATTAGGGTTTATAGTCGATTTTTGGGTTTTTTGATTGATTTTTTGTTTTTTGGTCAATTTTAGGGTTTATAGTCGATTTTTGGGGTTTTCGCCGATTTTAGCTTCTTCGGCCGATTTTTTGGGTTTAGGGTCAATTTTTGGGTTTTTGATTGATTTTTTGGGTTTTCAGCCGATTTTAGAGTTTATAATCGATTTTAGGGCTTTTGGTCGATTTTAGGTTTTTTAGCCGATTTTGTGTTTACTGTGGATTTTAGGGTTTTTGGCCGATTTTAGGTTTTTCGGTCAATTTTTTCGGTTTATCGGCCGATTTTATGGTTTTTGGCCGATTTTAGGTTTTTCGGCCGATTTTATGGTTTATAGTCGATTTTAGGTTCTTTTAGCCGATTTTAGGTTTTCCCGCCGATTTTTTCGATTTTAGGGTCGATTTTATTAAAATAAATAAAATTAAATGAAGGAAATTCAATTACATTACCCAAACAAAATTTTTACAATTGATGGAATTTCAACACTTTATCCAAACACTGAAATTTGAAAATTAAGGGAATTCAATTGAATTTCCTAGTATTTAAAATCCCTTGAATTTCTAGAAACTCTCACACACTCTTAAGTTTTTTATGTGAAGTGATTTGTGGACAGATCCACAAATCATAAGACTAAACGGTGAATAAATAAAGAGAAACTTTTCCACACATAAAAAAATTAGATAAGATAAACAAAAAGAAAATTAGATAAGATGACAATGAATGAAGATGAATTTGATTATATTCTTAACCGTAGATAAAAAAAATTGTAATCTTAAACAAAAATTTTTTTTTTGATAAATTGTAATCTTAAACAAATTGAAAATTCACTGGTAAAAAAAAAAACAAACTAAATTCAAATCTCTTATAAATAAACATAGTGAGAGTTCATTGTTAATTCAATTATCAAATCACTATTGTCATTATTTGTTTTCCATATGAATTCTGATATTCTTGCTATTCTTGCTTTTCTTGCTTGCATGTCCGTCTTGTTGGTCCCATTGGTTATCATATGGTTATGTGCTATATCATCTACGGTGTCTTGTGGACCGACCCAGTTGCAAGAGGAACATGAAAGGAGAGAAATTGAAACTACAAGAGTGCTTAGGGCAAAAAGTGCAGTGAATATTGCTAGGTCTATGTTAAGAGTGTTACCGCCGGTAAAAACCTAATATAGAGGAAACCAATAATTGTCCTATTTGCAAGGAAGAATTTAAAAAAGGGGAGTTGATTCAACCTTTTACTTTATGTGCACATGAATTTCATTCTTCATGCCTCAATTCTTGGTTACTTGGGGGGAAAACAACTTGCCCTACTTGTCGTCAAGATTTATCAATTACAGTTAGTTAGATTCAAATAAAAATTATGTTTTCATGTTTTTACATTTTTTTTTTTTGCCTCAATCAGATGTACAATATTTATAGTCATCGATCAAATGTACTAGTACATATTTAGTTAAAGTATGGAAACATGATATGTATTTGTTTTTGTTTTATTTCATTATATTTTAACATTTGATTTGATATAGTAACTACCGATTGGCCACAAATAGGACTTGATACTGGATATAAATTGTTGGTGGCCCAAATTGTTAGGCTTTAATACTATATTGAATTTTTATGTTGACTCGACTTTACAAAACTGATCTATAATGCAAAAGATGTTTCTCTTTAATTTATAATCTTTTGGTAGATCTAATCTTTAATCTAAGTGGGAATTAAGTTTTCTGTTAAAAGTTGAATTACAATTTTTTTTTCATGAATATCGGTTTTTAAAGAGAGTGGCATTAATATTAGTTTCACAATAGAAAAGAAAATTCAATAAAATTAATATAACATACACAATAGAAAAATGGGTCTTGCTAAACAGTGCCCCCGAGGCACTCTTTAAGCATTCTATTTAAAGAAATAATTTCCTCAAAAAGTGGAACATTTCAATTTTCGAGGCGTTGACTTCACACATTTCTATAAAATTTTAACAAAAACTTACTATTTAAGATGCTTAAAGAGTGCCCCGGGAGCACTGTTTAGCATTTTCCTAGAAAAATTAATATAAGTCAAGTAATGTTGTATTGTTTTATAATGCTTGTAGAATCCTATTATTCTTTCTCTTTCCAACCTAACATTACAGTCAGAATGTACTGCTGAAGAAGCTTATATGTGGAGCAATTAATATGATAGGGCAAGGTCTGATTTGAATGTTTTGTTCTTCAGGCAAATAATGCAAAACATATTTCCTGGGTTCGGCCTAGTTTTAATAATGTCTGGAAGCATTCGTGTACATGATGACCTGCTTTTGGCTTCCTGTAAGTTCACAAGAGATATGAATGTTAATTTCGAAAAGAAAAAAAAAATAGATAAGATGACATTGAATAAAGATGAATTTGCTTATCTTATTTTAAACCGTAGATAAAAAAATTGTAATCTTAAACGTATTGAAAATTCACTGGTAAAAAAAAAAAAATCAAACTAAATTCAAATATCTTCTATGTAAACAAAGTAAGAGTGTTGAGAATAATGTCTAAATATCTTTTCAAAATTTTATATTTATAAATGGTTTTAAATTTATAATTAAAATAAGATAATATCGTAATTTATGATTTATATTTCAGTTTAGAATATTTAAAATTTGTTTAAAATTTATAGGATTAATTTAAAATAAGATAATATTGTAATTCATTATTGTCATTATTTGTTCTCCATGTATAGATCCTATATTCTTTATTTGCTTCCTTTCCTCATCTTGGTTGTCCCCATTGCTTGTCATATATATAGCTTTAGATTTTTTATGTGCAGTGATTTGTGGGGGTCCAGTTGCATGAGGAACATGAAAGAGTTAAAATCCTGAATTTTATCACTTATTTTTTAATTTTTTGGATTTTGTCCCCCTCAAAATTGTAATTGGAGTTTCAATTTCAAAATTTGGCACACAACTCCATTTTGATTAATAATTCATCAGACTGGTACCAAAATGACCGTAATCGAGTTAGATTTCCATAAAATTATGCACCACTAAATTTGGAGTTACAGAGGAAGAGTATCTATCGATTTAGTGTTGACCTGTCAAATTACTAATTCTGCAAAAATCTGTTTATGACCTTCAAATTCAACATTGTCTACTGAATGCATCGTAGCTCTAAATTCGATGAAATTGAAATGCCAACAAGACTAATTTCGTTAGCTTTCCAGGCATGCAAATATTATTCAAAACAGAGCTACAGGGTGAGAGACAAGACGAAAATACTAGTAGTAGTTACATACAATAATTAATTTGGATAGACCTACACTAAAACAGTAATTAATTTCTCTCTGTAACTCCAAATTTAGTGGGGTTTGATTATGTGAAAAGCTAACTTGATTACGGTCATTTTGGTACCAGTTTGGTGAGTTATTGATCAAAATTGAGTTATGTGCAAAAGGGAGTGGTTATGGTGCATAAGCTTTTTTCTTATGCACCATGCATAAATAATGAAAATTGTTTAACGCACCCTCAAATTGCTTATCGCCCCCCCATATACTTAGCACACCCCCCAAATTTTCTCATGCACCCCCCTAAATTTTCTCGCGCGCCCCCCAAAACCATTTTTGTTGTAAAATGGTTTCACATTAGATGTACTTATAATGCCAAAACCATTTTTACTGGTCGAATGGTTTTAGAGGGTTGTAATCCAAAACGATCCTGCTTGTGGAATGATTTTGTGTGTTATTTATGTGGGGGGTGGGGGGCGCGCTTAGCAATTTGAGGGCGCGCTAAGCAATTTGGGGGGCACGCTAAGTAAACTGGGGGCGTTAAGCAATCTAGGGGGCGCGCTAAGCAAACTGGGGGGCGCGCTAAGCAATCTGAGGTATTTATGCATGGTGTGCATAAGCAAGGCTTATGCACCATAACTTATGCCTATGCAAAACTTTGAAGTTGAGGCTCAAAAACAGATTTTGTGCATAATTTTTTTATTTTGGGGGGGGGGGGGGGCAAAATCATAAAATAGGGGTATAAAATTCAGGATTTTAAAATAGGGGGCGTTAAATTCCGGATTTTAAAATGGGGGGGGGGGGGGGTGGGGGCAAAATCCAAAAATTATAAAATAGGGGTATAAAATTCAGGATTTTAAAATAGGGGGGGTTAAATTTCGGATTTTAAAATAGGAGGGATATGTTTCATAGCCAACTTCAGTAGTTTCATAGCCAACAATTGTCCAAAAATTACGCTTTAGTTATGAAAAGGTATTCTTCTTTCTTTCTTGGACATGTGTTCATATGAAGATAAATTTCTGGGATTGTATGAAGTTGATGATGATGATGAAGATGAAGAGCTAATGATGAATTTCTGGGTTTTTAGTTAAAATAGATTTTAAAAATTAAAGTTATTAATAATAGTATTATTTTAGTGTTTTTTAATAGAAAAAACTGACAAAAGGACTAATTTGTGCATATTTTGATAGATAAATGACCTATATGTTACATAAAAAAGATAAAGGACTAAAGTGTTACAAATAAATAAGATAAATGACTATCCGTGTAATTTTGCCTTAAAAGTTTGATTTGTTATTCAAGAATATCGATAAAAGTTTACTATTGATTGTGAAGAGAAACTTCTTTAAGTTTAGTAACACATGAAAAACTTAATTTATTTAAAGTGTTACAAGGTATTGTATATGGCTAAGTTGTTAGTGAGGATTATTATTTACAATATCAATAAAATCGAAGATATTGGAACGAAGTCAAGCATGTACTTCGTTACTTTAGAGGTAAAATTGATATGATTTTATTTTATTTAAAAGTACCAAAATTAGAATTAACAGAACTCTTAGCATTACATGAGATGAGTCGAGATTATGTTTGGTTGAGGTCACTAATTCAACACATACAAGAGAGTTATGATTTATCTGCAAAGAATGGTGATATAAGCATTCAACAAATTCGTTCGTATGAAAATTTGGCAGCCTTTTCACGAAGCCACTTGCAAGTACAAGTTTTGAAAAACTGATACAAAAGATTGATCGTCGTCATCTTAGAGATGGTTGTATGGTTGAGGGGGAGAAATACAATATCATGTAAAGGATGTTGTACTCTTTTTCCTTCACTAGAATTTTTTTCCATTGCGTTTTTCTTTAGTAAAGTTTTAATGAGGCACATCCTCGATGAACTTTCAAAGGGGAGTGTTATGAACAATAAGTCTCAATGGATGCCCATCCTAACTATTCCCCTTCCTATAACTCTCACTAATGAGTACGTGGACCTTAATTCTTTTGTTCTTTCACTTTCCCTCTTTGTGTCCTATAAATAGGACTATTGTTATGATGTAAACACACAAGTAATGAGTTGAATACAAAGTTCTCATTCTCTCTACCTCTATGTTTTAGCACTTATAATTTATTTCTATCAGATTTAACTTTTAGGAAACATATTGTCCTTATGATTAAGTGTTATTTTTATTTTTTTAAAAAAGCTGATCACTTTGGATCATACATTCCGTATTAGTTAAACGTGGTAATAGCACATAAGAGATATATATATATATTGAGTCAGGATCCGTTGACACCAACTAGTTTGACACCAAATGTTACACCTCTCAATAACGTTTTAACCGATATAAATTTTATAAAATCCACCGTTGGATTGAAAGTTTACATCATATAGATCATTTGTGTAAAATTTCAAATAAATCCAAAATCATTTGATATGTTATTGAGATACATCAAAATTAACGGTTTTTGTATTTTTTTAAATGCCGTTAATCTTTATGTGTCTCAATAGCATATCAAATGATTTTGGATTTGTCTGAAATTTTACACAAATGATCTATATGATGTAAACTTTCAATCCAACGGTGGATTTTATAAAATTTATATCGGTTAAAACGTTATTGAGAGGTGTAACATTTGGTGTCAAACTAGTTGGTGTCAACGGATCCTGACTCATATATATATATATATATATATATATATATATATATATATATATATATATATATATATTTTTATATACAAAAATAATGGATAGGTTATTTAATTTTCCTTAGTCCGCTAACAATATATAACTTATTTTTTTTGCATGGTACTAACGAAAATACCATAAGGACAATGGATAGATTATTTTTTACTCATAATAAAATAGATAAGGCTGACCAATGAATAAATAAAGAGAAACTTTTCTTCACATATAAAAAAATTAGATAAGATGAACAATAAATAAAGATAATTTTATCTAGCTATCTTATTCCAAACAATAAATCAAAAAATAAGGAATTTCCCTTATTTTGTGGAATTGTAACAAATTAAATTCAAACCTCTTATATATAAACAAAAAGTGAGAGTTCATTATTTCAATTATCAAATCATTATTCTCATTCTCTATTATCCATATGACTCGTGATCAGTTTCTTTATTTGCTTGTCATATTGATTATCCCATCGCTTGTCCTATTGTCATGGACCTTATTATTTTATGCTATAAAGTTTTTTGTACCTAGACTAGTAGCTTTGGTTGAGAGGATCCAGTTGCAGAGGGATCATGAAAGGAGAGAATTTGAAACTACAAGTGTTTGGGCTAGCATGGAACATCATGGACAAGATGTACAAGTCAATATGTCTATGTCTTTTGATAAAAGAATAGAGATTGCTAGGTTGATGATAAGAGTGTTGCCGCCGGTAAAAGCTTTCGATGGCGACGAAACCAGTGATTGTTCTATTTGCATTGAAGAATTTAAGAAAGGAGAGTTGATTCAACCTTTTGTTTTATGTGCACATGAATTTCATTCTTCATGCCTTAATTCTTGGTTACTTGGGGGAAAAACAACTTGCCCTATTTGTCGTTATGATTTAGTAAGTGTAGTTAGATCCCCATAAGTAATATGTACAATATTTGTAGTCATCAAATGTACATATTTAGTTAAACTTTGGAAAGATAATTTGATTTTGTTTTCTTTCAACATATTTATATATATTTGATTTCATATAATTTATTTTAACAAAATCATGAATAATGTCTTTCTGTGCAAATTATTGTCAAAGTAGTGTGTGTGACTTGGATTTTTTCTAAATAAAATTTTTCACGTTAAACACTATTAGACTTGATATTGCATATAAATTGTTGGTGATCCGAAGTAATAGACTGTAATACTATATTGGGTGACCCAAGAAGTATCGATTACGTAATTAACTTGCAATTAACAAATCTAAGTTAATTAGTATAAGAAAAATGTCTATGTTAAATAATTTACACGCGGGCACACGTACGTGAAGATGGCACATTGACACTACGTAACATAATATAATGGTATCATAAAGACAATGATATCTCTAGCTCTAATGAAATTACTTATACTTCAACTTGCTAATTACCTTATATATACCTTTAAATTTAATATTCATGTGATTTTTTTGGTAAGGAATATTCATGTGATATATAAAGCTAGTTTCTTGGAAGTTATATATATTTGTTTTTCAAAAGTTGTTTTCACCAGAGTAAAAGTTGTTTTCACTAGAGTAAATCTTATTAATGTGATATATGATATGAGAATGGATGCTCTCAATTTTGTTTTCCTCAATTTTCACATCTTAACCATCAATCACATTTTCACCATATCTTTTAAATTAAAATATTGTTTTATATTTATCATCCAATAGTCTATTGTTCTACATTATTTTTTCAAAAAAAATTTCACTTGAGAGAATCATTTCTCGTGATATATAAAGTTGTTTTCACTAGATAAAATATATTTATAAATATAAATATATTTATGTACCAAAAATATATATAAATATATTTTAGTGACAATTTAAACATCAGTTCACCATTGACCCAAAAAAAAATATTAGTTCACCATTAAACTGTGAGAGTTTATCCTTTTTATTAAATAAAATAAGATCGATAAAACTTAGACATTTTTTTGTATTAGTCTGACTAAAAACTAAGAATTAAGTAGTTTTTTTTTTCCAAGTAATTTAATAGTTAGAAATTCACATTTTGAGTTGAATAAATCTGTAGATCTGAGATTCAACCCTGATTCTACATATAAAATGCAATATAGGTAACAATCGTTAGTTGGTTCAGTGGTGATTGACGCTGAACTATCTTATTTTCATATAATGACGCATGTCATCAGCGAGAACGACGGTTGTAACTAACTTTTGAACGAGTAAAAAAAATTAACTTTTTAACAAAAATTGCAATTTTCCCACTCTCAGGTCCCCAATGCGTGGAGTACCTGATACCACTTGTTAGTTTTCACGGGTAATCCTCTTGTTTATTCAACTACATCAATGTCATATATAAGAGCAAACATGCTATTGCTAACAATAAAACATGACTGGGCCTTACTTTTAACTAAAGAATGCCTAACATTTTGGTCTAAACTTAATTTTTACACCGATTATTCAGCTCACTTTTACATAAATACATTCAAACATAATTCATTTTACATCCAACTTACTTTTAACTAAAATCAATTTTTTCATGAAAAGACAACTTGAGCATACAGGCTTGACCCTAACCTTCTACGATGTGTGGGCCTTTAAGTGTTATCCATACGTAGAATAGGAAGTGTACCCCCGTTAATTTCTTAAATAGAAAAATGTTTTTCTGTGTAATCTCTTATCATTAAATTTCTCCATTATATTGATTTAATTTTAAACTTTTTTATTACTGATTAATTTTTTTTTACGGAATCATTGGATGATATATAACGGTTTGTTACTAAAAAATTAAATAAGGCTAAACAATGAATAAATATAAAGAAACTTTTTCACACATATAAGAAAATTAGATAAGATTAACAAAAAAAAATAGATAAGATGACAATGAATAAAGATTTAGATAAAAAAAAATATTGTAATCTTAAACAAATTGAAAATTCACTCGTAACAAAAAAAAAATAATTCAAATCTCTTACTCCATCCACAATATATTTGGGGAAACTTTTTGATGGGTTTTGATAACATATCAAATAATTTTTAATTTAAAGATGAATTTTATAAATTTATATTATTTATAGTATTATTCATTACTTGTACACCGTCCACCACTTAAAAGGCTTCTACACGTTGGATATTATCCTCCATAGCTATACAAGTTTTCATGCATTAGACCATCCACAATGGTTAAACACTCTCAACACCACTTTTTCACTTCCCAACACTCCACGTCATTTTCTCTTTCTTCCACCTAATCATTCAACACACATTCAACTTTTATCATCTCCAATAGTTTTTTCATTCAACACTCTACCCCACCACTTTTTATTTCATATTCTTATTTAAATTTATATTTTTGTTTTTATGATTAAATAAAATTACAATTATCGATTAAAATTAATTTAAAATAATTAACACTTAACGATTTATTTTTTAGTTTTTTGTAATAAAAACAAAATTTATTTAAATAATTTATACGATACAGATCATCTTAACTTAATTTAAAATACAACACACAAGTAACGTAATTAGTGAGATACAAATAATTTAAACATTGGCATATAAGCACTCCCGTAATTAGTGCGATACAAATAATTTAAAATACAACACACAAGTAACGTATTTGTGTTGAAAATTCGGGAAATTCAGGTGCACCACCACTCGGAACATTTTCATTCACCATTGGCATATAACCATTAAACGAGAGTGCTTGAGATGAATTTCTCATCATAGATCCATAATATGGATGAAAGTTTGGAACAGACTCGGAACATTTTCATTCACCATTGACATATAACCATTAAACGAGAGTGCTTGAGATGGATTTCTCATCATAGATCCATAATATGGATGAAAGTTTGGAACAGACTCGGAACATTTTCATTCACCATTGGCATATAACCATTAAATGAGAGTGCTTGAGATAGATTTCTCATCATAGATCCATAATATGGATGAAAGTTTGGAACAGAGGATGACTGGTTGAAATTTGGTGCAAAACCAAAATTAGGTATGTTTTGAGTATGTTGGTTGGAAAATTGATTTGGATTTTGAAAATTGTTGGGATTTTGATAATTGTTGAGATTTTGAAAATTGTTGGGATTTTGATAATTGTTGGGATAATTAGAAGAATTTTGGCTGTTGAAATGATTATTGGAATCCATTTCACAAAAAAAAAAGATTAATACTTCAAGATTAACACTAATAGAAAGATAATAATAAGATTAATATAATGAAAAAATCGATTTTTTTTTGTGTCCAAATCAAATGAACCAAGTCTCTATTTATAGACAAAAAAAAATCATGAATTTTGGTGAAAAAATAAAAAATTAATTTGCAACGAAATAATTGAGTTCAAAGTATTAAATGGATAAAAATCTAGTCAGCCACGTGGCTGGATCTTATGAAGAAAACACTCTCTCTCCGCGTCCCCTCTCCCCCACTCCCCCTGTCCGCACGTGTCGTACACGCGCCTGTCTTGTGTGAATGGAAGCTTGCCAAGTGTCCCCCTGCGTCAAATTCAATTGTGTTGAGTTTTCTCAACACATCTCTCTTCCATATCATCTTCAACATTTATTCAACAACCATTGCACTCCTTTTTTGCTTGTTGAGTTGAAATCAACACAACCATTGTATATCGTCTTAGAGTTAGTTTGGGTCATGGGAACTTGTGCTAGGGCTGATGTTATAAACACCATAAATATAGAAACGGGTATTAAAAAATCAATTTTCAAATTTTTAAAAAATTGAATGTATATTTTTTTTTTATAAAATAATTATATTATTTTTTAACACGTGTCTAAGGGAAAATTAATTTCTTTCATTCTTGGAAAAAGCCACGAAATCTATTTTCTTTCCTAAAATTCAATTTCGCTTTCAAGTCACACCATTCAAAACCAAATTTGCCTTGGACCTAACATCAACATACCGTGTAGAACTTTTATGATCCAGTCAACATTTTTTTTTCTTTCTTTTAATGGTACACAATCAGTTGTGTGTAGGAAAAATCTTTAGAGTATAAGAAATTAAAGAATATTCTCACAACCAATGTACACTCTGATTATTCAAACCTTACCCTCCAGGGTTAGAATGCTACGTACTCCCAATATTGTAACCTGATTTGGCTGCGTAATTTATTAAGAAGTTTCGGTATAGGTTGATTCGGACAATAGTTTATAAAGTAGATGCAATCTTCATTTTATAAGTCAGTTTTGTAAAAATGAGTTAAACCTAATATCCGATTCTAATATAATTGTCATCTTTTACCCCAACTCACATAAGAGAGTCTACATAAAAGGTTTTTACGTTTGTTTATTTGGAGTCCACTTTTAATATTTAAATTAAATGTCGACACACTCAACCTTAACAGTAATAAAGTAAATATTATTTACATTAATATCAAACCTCTAAATAGTCGGAACCGGACTTATCTAACTTTAACATACAAAAAAAACTAACATTATGGAAAAAAGCATAAATACAAAATAGTATTTTTTTTTTGTGACAATACTAACTATAGTATTAAAAAACAACACAATTCAAAGGGTACACACACCAACAGTTGTTTGGATGACCTAAGAAGTACTATCAATTAAGTAAACTTGCCATTACAAATCTATATCTATATTAATTAGTATAAAAAAAAATGTCTTAATTTACATGCTGGGGCACGTGAAGATGGAACATTGACACTATATAATAGTATCCCACTCAAAAACTATAGCATCACAAAGACAATGATATCTCTAGCTCTAATCAAATTAGTTATACTTCAACTTGCTTATAATTACTTTACACCTTTAAATTTAATATTCATGTATATAAAGCTAGTTTCTGAGAAGTTAGATATCGACATTTTTTATAATTTTTTTCACTAGTAAATCTTATTCAAACCGTGTCAAATACTAAGATATAAATATATTTCAGTACGTGAAAATTTAAACATTAATTAATTCTCTAATTTGTGAAAGTCTAGATTTTTTATCTAATAACCTAGTGGTTTTTTTATCTAATAGTTTAGTTGCTATAAATTTCATCTTAAAGATGAATAAGTGGAGTGACGGACTCAAGAATGGAAGTTACAGAACGGGGTAGTGAAGAGAAGTAGACAGCAAGCTTTTCTCAATGTCCAAGTTCGAATCCAGCTCCTGCATAATATATACGATATCACTACCAATTGAGATAAGCTTACAAGGACAGAGTTCAGGCCTTTCTATCGGTCAGAATTCGATCCATCAGATATCTTAAGGGGATAACATACTTTATCTTGGTACAATATGTTACTATAAATCTATAATTATATTATATCTTGAATTCTTTAAGTCATACACACAACTTTTTTTGACAGACACACAACTAAAGTATGCAAAAGCCTATAAGAAAAAACCTAAAGTATGCAAAAGCTTGACTTTGCTTCATTCACCCTTTATTTCTTCTCTTATATCTGTGATGGAAAATGTAAAATTTGGCGTGATCCATGTTACAACGTGTCCGTACAAATAACATAATCATATATATCTTCATCTTCGGAGATAATTTTGTTTATTTAGTAAGACTGAAAATTTTATATTTGGGTCGGCCAATGAATGATAAGATTATGTCGAGTCAATGAATCTGACTAGTATTAGCAAAGCTGAGGATGGCTATGCATGTACACTAGCTGTTTTTTTTTTCTTCCAATACTCCCTTCGGTCATTAATATAAGAGAAATTGGACTTTCTAGATTCATTGAAATGAATATAATGTATGTAGCCCATATTATTGACTAGATACATTAGATTTACAATGAATCTAAAAAGCAAAGTGTCTATTATATTAAGGACCGGAGGGAATAATTACAAGTGTGTTGTTATAGGACGAGATAAGATAACTCATATGCTCTAATTTAATAGAATTAGCTAATGACACGAAAATAATAATAATATAATAAAAAAATATAGTTAGCTAAGGATATGGATATAAAATGTGCATACCAATCAAAGGGAAGGAAATGTTTGAAAGATTAATCTTCTCTTTTTTTTTTTTTTTGAAAAGAAAAGAAAGACTAATCTTTTATGATTGAAGTACTTACATATTTTTATCATATTTAGTTCTTTAATTAGTGCCTTGAAGATACTATTTAACATTTTCTATAAATATATATATAATTGAAGAACATTCCTAGAATGAGTAATAAAAATGTGGTTACAAAATTGTTAGTTGTCAATTGAGAGTGAGATTGGAATATTTTCTCTTACGACTTCATACTCCTTTATTTCCCATTCCCAAATATAAGTAGTCCTTATAAAAAAATTACAGCAAGGATTAATTATATATACTAGTTTTTGCAAAAGAATATTAGTACTCCATTTGCAAGAAAAAATAAGAAATAAAGACTAATTTAATTAGTAAAACGTAAAATAATACTGTATTGGTTTTAATTTGGATATACTCCACGTAAAGCATGTAGAGCCATTGGTCACTACACGTGACCTATTAACTTATCCGTAAGTACAGTACATGTATTGGCCATTTCTAGATTTCTAATTCCAATTTAATCGTAACACATCCAAATAATTGTTGGGCTATGAGGAAGAAGTTTCTAATTAGTGTGTTCGTTAGGGTACTAGTTAAGGATATTAAAGATAAATTTTGTATTGAAAATAATTTTTTTATATTATATAAATATTAACTACACAAATTTAGTTTATAAAAAAAACTACACAAATTAAAATATAATTTTAATGTATTGAATTTCTCTAAATATGTCTCTAATATTGGTTAGCATTTTTTAAATAAATAAATGATCAAAGAAAAGAATCCATGTAGATTTGGAAAATATAGCACGTGAGAAGAAAATCTAAAGCGTTTTTGCCGTATGTATTTGTTGTTGAGAATTGAGATGAGAGGATAATAAAATGTTAACGTTATGTGTCATAGCTCAACAGATAAAAATGTCGACATTGTTAGGTTATACGTCATGATCCGGATTCGAATCAATAATCTCACAATTATATGTGAGTTTAATTTCAATGAATTACTACTTTATTTAAGACGAAAAAAAATTAGCGTCCATGTTTACTCTTCGACCATTCTTTTCCTTAATCTATTATCCATTGTGACCAACTCAAATTTCTCAATAACAAAATTTTAATTGCTAGCTTCAAATATACTATTGCTAAATTAAACTAAGAAAATACAAGGTGTAGTCAAATACTCCCTCTAGTCTTTATTATGAGAGAAGCTTAACTTTTTAGGTTCATTGTAAAATTAATGTATTTGGACTATATTATAGTCCAAATATATTAGTTTTACAATGAACCTAAAAAGTAAAATTTCTCTTATAATAAGAACTGGAGGGAGTATATACTCATAAAACTGAAAGTTAGTTTTACAAATTTTTTAAAAAAAACACACGACTTTCCTATTATAAATGTGCGATTTAAAGTTAGTTTCACACCAAAAGATAAATGTGAGATTTAAAGATATTCTCTAATGTGCTTAGAGAATATCACACACATAAAGAGAATAATAAATGTGCAGATTTATTCACTAAACTTAAAATTTCCTCAAATGTCAATCTCTTCTCCTTTTTTTTTTGTCAAGAAATATCAATCTCTTCTTATAATAAAAAAAATGTCAACCTCTTAACTCATGAAAGATGTTTGTGATCTTCTTAAAAATGACATAATAAGAACATTTTTTTTTTTTCACCATCAGTTTAATCTGATTTTTGGGTCAGTTCTGACATCAATTGATTTCAGTCTTCGATCTCGATCGTAGTTACAAGAGATCAAACCATGATTCTCCCTACCAAATTCGCATCAATCACCACTAAACCAATTAACGATCGATATAATAACATTCCTTTTCAGTTTGATTTTTTTTAGCTTCCTCATCAGTAAGTAAAAGAGAAAATCTTACTAAAGTAGTTGATCAAGTTCTCCAACAAAATTAGTTATACATGCATAAAAGATAATTATTAGCACAATTAATATAACAAAAAAAAATGTAGAATAAGGAAGGGTAAAATAGTGATTTGAAAAAACAACGAGCGATGCACCGCGTTCCACTACCATATATACTCCCATTTAAGACGTTAAATTAAAATACCAGATATAACCCTATGATTAACAGAAAAATCCCGAATTATCCAAACAAACTCATTTTTCATTTCCTTAATTAAGCAAAACCCATGCACACATTTTATTATTATCTCTAACTAATTATTAATTATAATAATTAATTAATTTTCTTCTCTCTCAATTTATCTAATCTAATCTAAATCTATTTCATTGATTCATTTCATTCCATCTCTATAGAGAAGATATATCAAAATATAGCACACGTTGCTATTGTCTCCTTTGAACCTCCGTGAGACGGCGGCGAATCGGAATGACTCGGCGGTGCTCTCACTGCAGCAATAACGGCCATAACTCACGGACATGTCCGTCTAGAGGCAGCGGAGGCGGTGGCGGCGGAGGGGTTAGGCTTTTCGGAGTTAGATTAACCGATGGATCAATCATTAAAAAAAGCGCGAGTATGGGAAACCTTAACCTCGCTGCACTTCACCATTGTTCTTCTTCTTCTTCTTCGCTTAATCCTGGTTCATCGATTAATCCCGGTTCACCTTGTTCTGACCCGCCTAATGACCCTGACGGTTATTTGTCTGATGATCCGGCTCATGCTTCTACCTTCGTCTCCCGCCGCGGCGAAAGAAAAAAAGGTATAATCATTTGCTGCATTTTTATTTATTACTCTCGATTCTCCGTTAGATTAATTGATCGAATAATTGATGTATCTAGTCTATATTATATTAATGTTTGGATTAATGAAGTTGGTGGTTAATGATGATGGTGAAGGAAAACCTCACATTTTAAGCGTGTTAGATTTGCTTTTGAATTTATTTGATTGTGAAATTTATTGTTTTTTATTTTTTGCACGCAAAGAAGTTAATAAATGTGTGTATATTTTTAAATTTAAATGATACCAATAAATCTTTACCAGGTATAGCTCAATTGGGATTGTTGATTGAACATGGTTATCCATCAGGGTAGAAACCTGAGTCTATTATTTGTGAGTTTTTAGTTGGTGCAATCCTGCGATCCAATTCGTTTTAAAAAAAGAACATAAATGATACAAATACATGCAGAAGTTGCGGTTCAAACCCAAGACACTTCATTTATTTAGCTTTAAGGGTGAAATTTTAGCTACTAAGCTACTTGACTAAAAAAAAATGTGCCTTTAGGCCCATGTTGTCAAGACTTTTATTTTATTTTTTGGAAAAATGAACTGTTCCTGTTATACTATCATAATGGTATGTTTGGTTATGGTTTTGAATCTTTTGATATTCATATTTTATGGAACTTTTGTGGTTTGATTGGTCCCGCAATGACGGCATTTAATGTTATTAACATGAGTAATTTGGATAGATATGAAACATTTAATGTTTTTATTGTTCAATTGGTCCCGTAGTATTTTGAGGCAGTTGGATTGGAGCTCGTAGCAGTTGAATTTATAGTAGGACAACAAGGAAATGTTCACATTGTTATTTTATGCTTTGATAATTATATAATATACACCTACATTCAATTTTATTTTTTTAATGTATATACCTATATCTATGCTTTTTTTGTTTTCTTCCACGAACAAAGGGGTGTCGCCGTGTCGGTGAAAAACTGTTTAATATCTGGAATTTGTATTGAGGTTTAAGTAATTCACTATAAAAAGCAAATCTGTATTGAGGTTTAAGTAATTCACTATAAAAAGCAAATCTGTTATTTGAAAATTACTGGTCTCCAGACAAAGAGTTTGATACTTAATCAAATTGCCTTTCTGACATTTATGTTCTAAAACCAGAAGTATTGCTCTTAGGTGGCTTAACTAGTTTAAGCACAATTGTGCATGTAGCTGTTTAAAACTGTGACTCTTGTAACGAGGATATAAGGTTCTAATTCCATAAGTCATAATCCCCCAAAATGCTGCTACTTCGATACTTACCTGTTTTTATTGCAGAGTCTCTCAACTCTGTTTTTCCTTTTACATGTCTTTGTGGAGATTAGTTGCTGCATTGAATTGTTGTAATTTAACAAAGATTGTTTATTCATCAAATAGGCTGAGTACCCTGTTGTCTCGTTGATTGGATTACTTCATTCAATATGCTCTTTTGTGTGTTTTAGGTGTTCCATGGACTGAAGAAGAACATCGATTGTTCTTGGTTGGTCTCCATAAGCTAGGCAAAGGAGACTGGCGTGGGATAGCACGTAATTTTGTTGTGTCAAGGACTCCTACTCAAGTAGCAAGTCATGCACAGAAGTATTTTATCCGGCAGAGTAATGCTACTAGGAGAAAGAGGCGTTCCAGCCTTTTTGACATGGCTCCAGATATGGTTGGTCTTCATTCATCACATCTAATTTTGGAGCAATTACAATGCAGAGACATACTTATTTCTGCTACATATATATCATATATATGTAGTCTGATAGAATGGGAAACTAGTTTTCCTCCTATCCTATCAACACCACTGCACCAAGCAATATATAAGTTATCATTACTACCGTAACAAGTTTTTTGTCGATAGCATGTTGTTTTGAGAAAACTCCTTAGTGTGTTTGGCTTGAATCCATTTAAATAGTGTGTTTATAAACAAGAGAAATATGTTAAGATAATCTTTGCATATTTATTACGGCATGATGACACCTTGACTGTGTTGAATTTCTCAATACTAGTTCTTGCTTCAATAGACAGCAGACTATTTTATTACAGTCACATTTACTGAAGCCTTTATTTGCTAATTACCACAAATGGAGTCATCCTAGTTGTAATTGGATATTGAATATTACGAGTTATGTTTGATGAGTATTATGTAGTCATTTTCTTCTTGAGCTAACTTCTTTTTTTAAATCATGTGCTAGTGTCCTGATTCAACTTTGATGCCAGAAGAACAAGTACTACTTCCACCTTCTGAGAACTCACAACCTTGCAATGGAAAATCACAGCCATCACTAAATCTCTCTCTCAAGTCAGAATATGAACCGATGGAAACTACATCTGAAGAAAATGCAGAAGAGGGCAATGAAACTACAATGGGATCAAAGGGATCGACACCAATGACTCATGGATTTTTCCCATCTTATGTACCTGTTCCATTTTCAATATGGCCATCAATTGGAGCTCCATTTGAAGAAGTCAATGGAGGAGAGACATCTCATCATAGTCATCATCAGGTTCTCAAGCCGATACCAGTCATTCCAAAGGAACCTGTCAACGTTGATGAACTTGTGGGAATGTCTCATCTGAGCATTGGGGAAGCACAGGTACATGACAGAGAGCCTTCTCCGCTTTCCTTGAAGTTGTTAGGAGAGCCCTCAAGGCAATCAGCATTCCATGCAAATGCTCCAGTTGGTGGTTCCGATCTAAACGGTGGCAAAAACAGCGCCATTCAAGCGGTTTGAGACTTTCAAAATCTGGTGAAGACAGTAGTAACTAAGTCCTCTTTTGGTCATCTTTCATTTGTGCTATAATATATAACTTTTTTTTTTGTTTTCTCTGAGCCATAATCTTCTAAGTAGTAAGAAGTCATATGGTGGTATGTAGCTCAGGTTAGATCAATTCTTATGCAAATACTTATTCTTTCTAACTGTAAACAAAAATGAAATTTGAATAATCAAATATAGCCAAGAGGTCCATGTCCCTCTCGGTTTGGCTATAATTGTTGGCTGGCCAGTGGCCAGCTCCATGTATTCTTTCTTCCTGCAACCCGCTCCTGGATAATGTACCCATTCTTTTGTGTATTAGGGGTTGCAAGTTGATATTCTCAAAATCAAGGACACACACCCCTGTCACCCCCCCCCCCCCCCCCCCCCCCCCCCCCCCCCCCCCCCCTAGTTACAGCCAAATGGGCTAACCCGGCCCCCCTTATATCACCGGTAGGTAACATGAGTTCAATTTGTTCCCATAGTTAAATGGGTTGGATCAGTATGATACTTGCCAAATGGGCTAACCCGGCCCATATATCACCGAATATAATTGGTTACTATATACGGTTTAATCAAAAAAAGTTTACATTGTTAAAAATTTATAACATTTTAGTTACTTTCTGATCTCTTGCAAAATCTTCACCAAACAACAGGGTCGAATGTTTCAACGACAAAATATCGGTTGAGATTAAGCCAAAAATGAAGACTGGGTTTTAGAATTTACACAAGTCTGCACAATCGTCTTACAAGCCTCAGTTCACAAAGCTTGATTATCCCAGTTTGCTTGCTTCATTAACCTTTCTGTTTTATGAAATATCAAATTTTTCCAAGTATTTGAATTATGAAATATCGCATCGACCTCTCAGATATTTTGAAAATGCTATCTATTACATGCATTTGGATGCAAAACACAGACAGAGAGACAAAAAGGATGTAACAGTGATATGATTTATGGTATATATCCTCTGTTGAAAGGTTCAAAAGAGTGTTAGTGGCTCAATAATTATTATTTGGTCCTTTCGTTTTCGAGGTTTGCAAACAAGGATCTTGTCTCATGCATTTGGATAAAATTTTGGCGGACATAACAAAAGTTTGGTTTAGTGGACAATGCTTTCAATAAAATCAGTGGATTCTTTCTGAAGATGATGATTGACGAGTAGAAGAATTGATGCTACCAGTGCCAGTAAAGAAGAATAACACATAAATGTCACTTGTGAGTGAGAAAGCAACCTCAACTAACCCTTCCATGCTTCGTGTCAGAGCATATTACTTGATGAAGAAAGGAAAAGGAGAGAATAGTGATACTTTTTTTAGCAACTAATTCTATGATATGAGGTGCAACTCATCTATGCATTTCACTCACGTCCCTTTCAATTTTATTAGATCTTCTTTGCTTTTCCAAATAGGAGATGTACATACAATGTTTTCTGGTATAAAATTGCGCCTGAAATCACTTCATGGTGTTAAGATTCTAATTTTTTGTTATACTTTTTATTTACTTTACACTAACATGTATGAGTATTCTACACATACTCTTAATCATCTATCACCGCATAGATATTTGTATAGATATTATAGGTCTTGAGCATTGGGTCTAACTCATCCTTACAAAGTCGGCTTGTAAAGTGAGAATTGCCTCTAGTTTATAAATACTTAGTCAAGTCATATCGCAACCGATGTGGGACTTCTTAACAATAGGGAGAAACAGTTAGGAAGTCCCACATCGGATGAGTTGAATTGAACAATGGTTTATAAGTAAGAGGCAATTCTAACCTTACAAGCCGGTTTTATAGTGTTGAGTTAACCCCAATACACAATTCTAGGATGATATTAGAGTCTCTTCACGATCTGTTCGGCTCAATCCGACGTGGAACTTCTTAACTTTTAATATTAAAGTGTATAGTTATTCAAAGACATCTAAAGCTAAATGTTACCTTAGATTGTCTATTTTGTAAATGTTTGTTGTTATTTCTTTTGGTAAATGGTAATTAATGTTTTTGTATATGCATAACATATATGACTGTTATTCTTATCACAGTCCATGGTGGAATTCTTATCAACATAGGAGATATTGATAAGAGGGAGGGGGGGGGGAAATCTGAGTCTAGAAAAAGACAGACACCAAATTCTGATCCTTTTAACCCACCTAAAACATTCCACTTTTTTAAGTGATTACAAAGGAAAGGAATAGATGTGACCACATAGATATTAAAGAAATTTTATCATTGGATGGAAGGAGAGAATGTGGTGTGGGAGATATTAACCACAGATCATTCCATCACGGATAACACAACATAAACACGGATACGTTGACGTTGCTAATGAAAATACTTATACATACTAATATTTTAAAATATCTAAATTGAAAATTAAAATATGTTTGTACATCTAAATTAAAGAGTGTCTAATGTGTATTTTTAGACATTTGAGTTGTTAGAATGTGTCGTACGAGCATTGGACACTAATTTGTGTCATATTCCCAAAGGCATAGGTACTTAATAGTGTGGAGTACTTGTGGAAACACCGTGGCAAACACGGGTTAGTTAAACTTTGCTGCAGATTTGTATACTCACTTGGTCTAGTCACTTCACTGTGGCAGCATAAGCATTAGGAGTAAAGGAATGAATACATAAAGTATCTCTTGTGCAACACTTCTTTTTCCTTTGATAGGAGCCAAATAAACTTGTTTCTGTGATTGCAAAGTAAGAAATGTTGAGGACCACTAAGATGCAATGCAAATTTCTTATTTCAATCATTGAAAGTTTTCCCTCATGATATTTTTCTTCTTTTGGTCATATGATTGATGATTTCTCTGTGTGCACCATATCTTACTAAGTTTCTAGAATTAAAAATATTCAAGAAGGGAGTACTTACTTCATGTAGCACTTGAGGAAGTGTTGAATGCAGTTGAAGTTCTATTAAATTATGAGGTTATAACTTACAAATGTGCATGTAAATGAGACTGATAAGAACTATTAATTTTTTCCTTCGCTAATTAGGTCATCCCAAGTCTTAACAAAGATGTTGATAAACTGTATAAAACTGACTTTTTAGATTGAAGGCGTGTATATGGTGTCCGACATATGTGATAATGTGAGAGTCTATTTTGTAATATGATGATATAATGTTTTAGTAGATAGTCTACCACGCCTTCAAGGACAAATCTGTGAGAGCTTACGCAAGACTCGAATTAAAGCATTCAATCTCTCAAAAATGTGGTGTTGTGGACTTGGGGTCGGAACAATATACCCTTAATCTTTTCTATAATATGTATTCTGACATATATGCTAAATATTGGTATCCGATACAAATATTTCCCAAATAAACTAAATGGATACTATCACTATGCTAACTTTCTTGGTTGCCAGAGTCACCCAACAAATTTAAAGACCTAAAGTAAGATTTGAAATGAGACCCTTTAAAACTAACAACAAAATTAAAAGTTTTTTTAAGTATAATTAAATCTTACGATCTTTGTTGGGTCATCACGAGGAGGCAGCCGGGGATCATCCACATTGGGCTTAAGAACAACTCTACAAGTGAGTTGGACACCACACTCTTACCCAAAACCTTAAGGTGTTAGGTTTATGGGTCATCTCACTTATAAAGTGTTTAACCTCCACTTTTCTAAGCAATGTGAGACTTAACCACTCACACTTGCCACAACAATCTCCCCCTCAAGTGTGAGTCCATCCACTCTTGGATATGCTCTCCCTCAAGCGGAAGCTTTCTTCATCCTACACTTGTACCGCCGTAAGCCACCCTGCTCCACGGGACTCGCCGCCTGACCACCTTTGTCAGGAAGACTTTCGATACAAGGAGCCAATTCAACCCTTCGTCAAACCATCGGCTCTGATACCACTATTGGGTCATCACGAGGAGGCAGCCGGGGATCATCCACATTGGGCTTAAGAACAACTCTACAAGTGAGTTGGACACCACACTCTTACCCAAAACCTTAAGGTGTTAGGTTTATGGGTCATCTCACTTATAAAGTGTTTAACCTCCACTTTTCTAAGCAATGTGGGACTTAACCACTCACACTTGCCACAACAATCTTAAACAAGAAAATACACTCATGAGGTTGTTTATTTTATTTTTGTGAATCAATTAATAAAATTTATACTATGTCACATAAAATAAAATAAAATTAAAAAATTTATATTATTAATTCAATTAATAATATAAATTTGAGGGGCAATACAATGCGTGAAGTTCAAGGCAGCTGCCTACGGATACAGTTATAGAATACGACATTTTTAAAAAATTTAACATACAAATAAGTTAATATACATACAATACAAATATCTCACCATTTTAAAAGTATCCATGTTTCGCTGCTTCCATGGGAATGGATTACCTCCCGTGAAAAATCAACGGGAGGGGGTGCAGTGCCATCATCTACCGCTCATTTATTTTATTTTATTATGTTAATTACTGTTCACGTTTAAATTGAAGACTGTGATTTTACTGAACAAAAAAGTCACTGGAGAGGATCCCCTCCCCTGCTTCCATTCAACATTGGCATCATACAACTTGGCTAACGAGCCACTATTGTTCCATTCCATGTAAATCATCCACAGATCGACACATGTCCATTAAGAAAGCAACATCAACCCATGATTTGCATCAATTCCCATAGGCTTCGTGTGAGAGCATATTACTTGATTAGGAAAGGAAAAGGAAAGAACACAAATACTTTTTTTAGTAAATAATTCTATGACGTGCAACCATTTGGGGCACTATGCATATCACTCATGTCCCTTTCAATGTTATTAGACAATGTTTTTTCTGGTTTAAAATTGAACATGAAAGCACTTCATCATGTCTAGATAGATTCTATTCTAATTTGTTTTATTACTATGTTTTTAGTTACTATACACTAAAAAGTTTATTTGTCTATAACCACCTAGATATTAAGATGTATGTAACAATATATTGAGATATGATTGGATTGGATGTTTCCATAAAAGTATGTGTATTGTTCTTAAATTCATTAACATTATTTGGTTTTGGGGGTGTTACTCTGAGTTTACTGTCTGAAATGAAACGATTTTATAGTTCAAAGATATTTAAATGACTAAATGTCATCATAGGTTACCATGTGTTTTACTTATTTTGTTAAAATTTTTGTTCTACTAGTGTTAGATTATGTTAGTAATTTTCCCGTCTGAGGGAGCACATAGAATAAAAAGGGACCAATGGCACTACGTTACGTATGGACTAATTTTTTTTTTAAGAGATTCGATATATGAATTGTTAACATAGAATTTATTGTCTAATATTATAACATAGCTTTTAATTCTAAATCTGAGATAATTAGTCTAACTAGCACTAGAGATAATAGAATTAATGCGCACTTGAATTAATGCTTTCATAATGAAATAGAGTAAGCAAGTGTCTTTAATGGAATAGAGTAATTTTAAGGTTTTTTCTAATTAACCCTCACATAAATTGAGGGTAGGTGCCCTATGATGATGTGGCACCAATGAAATTTATCCACATTTATTTAAGTCAAACATAATTAATTTTTTACCATAAAGTAATTTAGACTATTTTTATTTTCATTTAATTATATTTTATGTATTATATTCTATGAATTTATATTTTTGACCTAATTACTTCTGATTTGTTTGCTTCTTATTCAAATTGTATTACGTCTCAAACAACTTTCTTCTTCGCGTAAAAAAAAAAACTTTCTTCTTATTGTCAAAAAACTTTCTTCTTCTTCTTAATGCTTTCAATCTCTGCTGCAGCCTCCACCACCGTCATGTTAGCATTCTACGGCTCCTCCGCTTTTGTGTTATCCGATGTCAATCTTTACTGCAGTCTTCGCCACCGATCTATCAGATTTCTTCAAGATTCTAAAACTTGTGATTTTCAATTTCTTAGATGTTATGTTTTTTAGCGTATTTTTTCCTGTTTTTTTTTTTTACTTATTTTTTCATCGTCATTTTGTTTTTGTTTTCTTTGGTTGTCCATATCGGGAAAAAATTGAAAACAAAATAGTTTAGAGAAGACAAAATGAAATTAGGAGAATGTAATCAAGAAAATTGATCCAATTGATTGGCCACTGAGTTAAGAAGAATTTGATTTATGATTGTTGACTAATAAGGAATATAATTCAATATTTATTACCATATTATTGAAAATTCAAAACTCAAATGAATCGAATTAATTGCACCAAGTAATGGGTTACAATGAGTAAACCGTCAAATACCCTCTTAAAATTTTAAAATTCGTCAAATACCCCATGAAATTTGGAAATAGGCAAATACCCCCTGAAATTTTAAAAAGTCAATCAAATTGCCCCCTTGCACTACCAGTCAGAGTCCACGCCAGAAGGCAATTTGGTTGACTTTTTAAAATTTCAGGGGGGTATTTGTCAATTTCCAAATTTCAGGGGGTATTTGACGAATTTTAAAATTTTAGGGGGTATTTCACAGTTTACTCGGGTTACAATATGCAATATAGACACGGGTTTTGTAAGGAATGATCTAGTAATAAATAAAAATGATTTGTTTTGCCTTTCCATAAAAGGAAATAGAGACTAGGTATATCAAGTAACATACTCTTAAACTTGCACTATATCAAGGAAATAGAGACCATTGTCGGAAAACAATCACACGGAAACTTGATCGATCACAAGTGCGGTCTACCTAAAATTTATCCGATCAAAATGAAAAGGTTCGACTATTCTAGGAAGACAAACTAACTCTTGAACTTGTTTAGGGTTTAGGGTTTAACTATTGATCATAAGTAAAAATTTAAATAGTTCATCTGAACTAAAAGAAAGGTCGGACCATTGTCGCAAAACAATCACACAGAAGCTTGATCGATCACAAGTGCGGTCTACCTGAAATTTATCCGATCAAAATGAAAAGGTTCGACTATTTTAAGAAGACGAACTAACTCTTGAACTTGTTTAGGGTTTAACTATTGATCACAAGTAAAAATATAAATAGTTCATCTGAACTAAAAGAAAGGTCGGACCATTGTCGCAAACCTAAACCTAATTACTTAACCTAATTTTTTCCCCTCTTTTTTCTAAGATCGACATCATATCGACCAACGTTAATCTATGCAATGATTTAAAGAGATTGAAAAAATAAATACTATATACTCCCTCTGTGTCAAATTACTTGTCGTTTTAGAAGGAAAAAAATTTAAGAAAGTGTATTTTTGCACTTAATTTCCTATTATACCATTATTTTAATTCACCAATAAGCTTATTTTGTTTTTTTCCACGCACTTTATCTTTCCAATAAATTTAATATGTTATGTACCAATTTTTTTAAAAAACAAACATTTTTTTTTTAAAACTTAAAAAAACAAACTTTAATTTTCCGAATATATAATCTTTTACGGTTTCAACTACTCCTAAATATTTGGAATTTACATGAGTGACTTAGATAGCTAACAATTTTTTTTTCTAAAACGACAAGTAATTTGAAATGGAGGGAGTATTTACACTGGAATAGCATGAATTATTTGATTTGATTTTTTTTGAAGCATTATTTGATTTCATTTAATAAATGTACAAGTGGAATTGTATATTTAAATTAGAGATATTAGTTTTTTTTTCTTTGTTGTTTTTGTTCTCTTATTATTTTTATTTAAACTAACATTGATATATATTTATTTTTTCGAATCTATAACATTGATTTTTTTTTTACTAATAACAATGGTATTTTATAATCAATATATAACATTTAGAAACAAGCATTCAATGATCAAATTAATTCTAATTATATTTACACATAGTCTAAAATATAATTAAAGAAAACTAGTAACATAAAATATAATTAATTGAAAATAAAGTAGTCAAAATAATTTATGGTAAGAAATTAATTATGTTTGACTTAAATACACGTGGATGAATTTCATTGGTGCCACATCAGCATAGGGGAACTACCCTCAATTTATGTGAGGGTAGAGAAGTAGTCACCTAATTTTAATATGCAAGAGCATATTTCACTAATTTAGGGTTAATTCCTCATGATAATAAAAAGGATTGCAATGAAATATAACATCAATTTTATCAAAGAAATAGGGGAGGAATTCGAAATAACATTACCAATCTTCACAATCTATCTCAAACTTATCTTATCATTCAAAAATATCTTTCAAACAAATTTCCAAAACATTATCAATTTTACTTACTTTCTAAATTCACATTAATTATTTTGTTATACATTCCCGGTGTAGATGAACTTACATATAAATATAAGTTCTTGACGACAAATTTAGTACACTTGCCAAAGGGTCACATCATTAAATGTAAAAGTGGATGTAATATTTTATATGTCAGAACACCCATAAACATAATATCTTAGATTTTGAATTAAAATGCAATTAATGTCCAAACTCTCTTATGTGGTTATTCATGTTCCAATTCAAAGTCCAATGTGATAATTATTGGACCCCTTATAACCCAACAAAATCCAACAATGGCCACTAGACACTAGTCTTGCTGATGCAAAATTTTACATGCACTCACTAGGTTATCAGTTTTAGGGAAGGAGTCTCACATCGATTGCGAGATGACCTTAAAGTATGCTTATAAGTGAGGGCAATCCTCACCTTACAAGCCAATTTTTTGGGTTGAGTTAGGCGCAATACTCAATTCTAAGATGGTATCAGAGCCTCTCCACGATCCGTTGGGCCACCTGTACGTTATCAGGTTTCCGCTATCAGGTCACCCACCGTTTATATCCACGCACCAAGTCCAATAGTGCTACGCATGAGGGGATGTGTTAAAAAGTCTCACATCGATTGCGAGATGTCTGAATCTAAATGTGTGTTTATAAGTGACGGCAATCCTCATCTTACGAGTCGGTTTCGTAGGGTTGAGTTAGACACAACACCCAATTTAAGAGGGAATTCTTGTCATATCGATGGTGGAATTCTTATCAACATAGGAGATATTGATAAGAGGGGGAGAAATTTGTTTTGAGCTAGAAAAACACAGAGAAACCAGATTCTGATCCTCTTCTACAAAGGAAAGGAGTAGATGTGACCACATAGATATTAAATAAATTTTATGATTGGAGGAAGGAGAGAGTATGATATATGTTTTGTAGATTGAATACTTTCTTTGTCTAGTCACTTCACTTCACTGTGGCATCATAAGCATTAGGAATAAAGGAATGAATGCATAAAGAATCTCTTGTGCAACACTTCTTTTTCCTGTGATAGGAGCCAAATACACTTGTTCCTGTGACCACTAAGATGCAATGCTAAATTCTTATGTCAATCATTGAAAGTTTTCCCTCTCTCTTTTGGTTACATGATTGATGATTCTATGTGCACCATATCTTATTCAAGTTTCTAGATATTAAAATATTGATGAATGGAGCAATCGAAGTAATTCATGTAGCTAGCACTTGAGGAAGTGCTGCATGTAGTTGAAGTTCTACAAAATTATCAGCTTAACTAGTACTATTTCCTTTACTATATAAGGTCCTCTCAACAAAGTGTTGAGATATATATCAAGTGAATTTTGTCCCACAAATTAATGAAAAAATTGGTACAAGTGTGTAAACTCCATTTTAAGATTTTAGGTAAAGATGCAGTGTCCAAGTTCCAACTCGAGACGTTAATATATAATATCAAAATCCAAAACAATAAATAGTACCCTTTGCCCCTAGAATTGTAGTACAGTACAATATAGATACACAAATACATGAAAATTTTGAAATTCAAATACAATATGGCCTAAATTAGGGATTTGGATTTGTTCTGAGTCATCCGATCAATAACTGACGACCGAAATTGAATATAATTAATTTTAACAACATGCAATATGGATTGTTTCATGTTTAATCAATGACTCTGATTGGAAACTGGGTGCTCTATCAATTTTGAAATATCTGGCTGCATGGTTGATAAGTAAATGGATAAGTTATTTCAAAAAGTTAAACTAAAGTAAATGGATAAGTAATATCAAAGTAAAGTAGAGAAAAGGACATTGATATTCATGGTTGCCTTCAACATTGCCATCATACAACATGGCTAATAAGTAATAAGCCACTATTGTTCCATTCCATGTAACTCAAAGACAGTGTAACACATGTCCAATGAAAACTTTAGGGGTTGACTTTGTTAGCAAAATGGGTAAGAGGGAACTGTTCTGTTTACAGTCAAAATCAGTTGTGACCACTCTATTTATTTTTTCTTTTCTACTTGCCTTCCTCTTTTCATTTCATTCCCACCCAATTTCATCTAATTTCTTCCTACCAATCAATGTCATTGGATCCTTGTTTTATTTCATACTTGATTTTCCTTATTCTTCCTATTTTCCCATAAGGACAATGTTATAACATTGGCTTATCTTGTATTGATTCATAGCTTATAACTCTTAAAATTGAGTGTTAGGTCTAACTCTATCCTATAAAATTGACTATAAGGTGAAAATTGTCCTCACTTATAAATACTTATTCACTTATAAATACTTATTCAGATCATCTTGCAACCGATGTAAGACTTCTTAACACACCCCTCACGCCCAGCACTATTGGGATTGGCGCCGCGAATATAAATGGTGGATGGTCTAATCAGAAGTCTGATAGCAGACCGTCCAACGGATCGTGGAGGAAGCTCTGATACTATCTTAAAATTGAGAGTTGGTTTAACTCAACCCTATAAAATCGACCGTACGGTGAGAATTGTCATCTCGCAACCAATGTGGAACTTCTTAATAATAACATGGTTTAAGACTGATATGTTATTTAGTAAAAAAAAAAAAAAACTATATGTTTATACTTCATAAAACAATAACTATATGTTAATGATATTATGAATTAAAAGTAGTAAGAAAAAATATGTATTAAGAGTTTAAGGGCCCGTTTGGTGCACAGGATAAGAGACAGGATAGGATAATTGTATCATATCCTGCCGCAATCCAGTGTTTGGTGATACAACAGGATATGATAAGTTAATCCTGAAGTTTATCCCATCCTGTCTCTCTAGTTATAATTCTTATCCTGAATTTGAGCTGGGTTACCAGCAGGATAGGATAAGAAGAAAAAAAAAATTACTGATTTATTTTATAAAATATATTTTAAAATACATAAAATAAAATTAATAAAATATAAATAATAAAATAATTAATTTTTAAATATATATGTGATTTTCTTATAGGGGTAATTTTGTAATTTATACATTCTAAAAAATCAAAATTTTACTAAAATTACAATATTTTAAAGTAAAATAATTATTAAAAAATTGACAAATAGGGATATTAATTTAAATTTATAAAAAATTAAATATAATTCTTTTGCAATAGTAGTTTTATTATTTACGTATGAGATATATCATATATTTATTTGCCTTATCTAACATGTATATATTATTGAGTTATTTATTTGCTTATGATTCATATAAAAAATTAAACTTGATTATTTTCTCATGATTTTTATTTTAAATTATATAAAGTTATTTGATTACTTATTTATATTTTTTATTTATAAAATTCAAAGTATTACAAAATAATTTTTAAAAAATAACAATTGTTTTACAAGAGTAATTTTGTCAATTAAATATGTTATATATCTTATAATATTATTATGAGCAAGTATATATTAAAAACAAAATATAATAGTTATCATATTTGTTATCCTATGTGCACCAAACATAGGATATGATAACTGAGTATAACTGTTATCCTGCTGTTATCCTATCCTATCTTTATCCTGTTTTATATCCTATCCTGTCACTATGCTATCCTGCGCACCAAACGGGCCCTAAGTACATTTAAATTGTTTTGTTAATGGTGGAGAGAGCGTAAATATTTATATAAGAGAGGAGAGGAAAGTAATTCAACCCCTTTTAAAAAAGAATGTGTGATTTTCTCAATGATAGAGGAGAGCTGGATAGTGAATATATATATATATTTTTTTTAACTTAAAAGAGGAAGATAGTGTGCAGTTTAAGCAGAAAAAATGAGTGTATGTAGTTTACTTTTATTTTATCGAAAATGATAAATTGATAAATAGTACCGTCCTAATAATGGTTAAGAAAATAAAACAATAATAATATAATTTTAAAAATAGTGTATTTAAAATATCATAAAATTTTAAACAAATTTTTTCACCGACACTATTTAACATGACCGTTATTTTATTTAAATTGGAATTAATTAATATTACTAAATGTTTACCAATTTATTTTAATTATTATACTTTTGTCAGTATCATGGAAATTCTTAGCAGTTCTTGTGATAATATCTTTTATTTCACAAACGGTATGAGAATTTCGAACGTTACAGATCATGGATTAAAGTTATGATGAACGAAAATATGATTCTTTGGTGTATTTTAGAAAAGATGTTATAGATTTAAAAAAAGAAGAAGCAAGAAAACATGCATGTAGACGTAACAATGATGAGATATATTTTACTAATATGGAATCGATCGTTTGATGTGTAGATGAATATAATCATACATATAACATATATATATCAATGAGAAAAGTCTGAAAAAAATAAGAAAATATAAATTGTGTTTAGTTATGGTTGTGAGTACAGTATTATACATTCTAATTCTAGAATTAATGAAAAGAAAAATATAAAAGAAGTATCCCACTTAAATCGTGGTAAATTCTTTTCATGGAATCAACAACATTCTCAACTTTATAATACTACTAGTAAGTTCTTCATGCCATAACAAGTCGCGCCGCTAAACCTTTTTGTATGACAAAATCAATCATTCGAAAAATTATATTCATAGACCTAGAAGACACAATATTAATATGCATAATCTTTTGAATTTTTTTAAGGAGATCCACAACTTCTAGTGCTAAAAAGTTAAAAATATCGATTACAAATAAATAAAAATACGTTGATTGTCATAGCACAATTTATCTGTCACATTTGATGTTTGTACGTTGATATTTAAGTACCACATGTAAGAACATAACGGTTTTTATTTTAATTATTAGTAAAAACCCACATTAAATATGGTCCATAGGTTTTAGGAGTTATGGTTTTAGAGCATCTCAATTTTTAATGGTCATTATTTGGGTGGTAATGGCTCATGATTTCTTGATGGTAGAATCAAGCATATAAAGTAGCCTTTGGTCCCTAAGCTCTCTCTCAATTTCACTATTCAGAAAATATACACCATCTATATAGTTGAGAGTAAGAGCTTGGAAGACTAAAAGAGCCTCAACAACTTCAAGCAAGATCAATCCTCAACATGAACAAGCTTTAAGCAATAGCAATGGCGGGAGGTATTTCAGCTATTTAAATTCAATTTCGTTTCCGTTGTTTAAGGTTGAATTTCATTTATGAATTTGTAGATATTCTTACATTTGGTATCAGAGCGTGGTTATTTGCCTCTGCCTTGCCAATTTTCGTATCCTGATTTTAGAATCTTTGCGTGAGCTTTAGAATTTTCGATTTAATATTTTAGCATTTTAGATACAGAATAATTGATGAACCATGAAGCAATAATTTTTCGGTTTATGATTATGTGTTTAAGTTTCAATTTTAATGTTAAAATCGTATGAAATCGGAAGTTTCAAAATATGGGTTCTTGCTTGAATTTTTTTAAGTTAATTTCGATTTCAGATTATGAGCGTTTTATATGCAGAAAAACGTTGAATCATATGAAAATTATTTTAGATTCATGATTCTGTGCGTAAAACATGAATTTTTGTTGTTAAAGATATCTGAAATCACGTTTTTCTGTTTCGGGTTTCGTGGGGTTTTTCAACCGGGTCGTTCTGACGCGTCTGGAGGTTGAAGAAGATGATAATTAAGTTTATTCAATGCTATTGTATAAATAATACGTAACGCATTTATTTGTTAAGCGTTCCACTTTTGTTGTAGTGGTTGGTTCGATTGCTTGTCACAATGATGTCGCGGGTTCGATTCAGCGTTTTGTAAGTTTTGCGAAATTTTATTTTTAGTGAACAGCTTTGATTAAAATAAAAAATGAGGAAAAGTACACGCAACTCAGTTTTGAACCCAGGACCTGAACCTGGATATTGCGGTCCTTCTATGTAACCGCTGGGCTGCATGTAACCTTTTGTTATTTGTTTGCATTAACGTTGTATTTATTCGTGGTTAAAGTTCTGTAACCACTTGGCTATGCAGCTAATCCACTTAATTGTTATTATTCCATGGTTAATTTTTGTAACCAACTTAAGCATGATATTTAAGTTTTAATCATGAAATTATTATGTGCATTAAGATTAATTGGTTACATTTTGTGCAATTGAATATTATTAATTAAATGTCAATATGATTTATATAATTTTAATTGATTAAGGAGTAGCCGCAGCATCTTTAATTAAGTAAAATTATATATTAAGAGTTTAAAATCATGTTAGTGACATTGATTGTAATTGACTATATTGAACGTAGTAAATTTTATCCCACAGAAATTTTTATTATGTATGTATGGTTAATTAGGATAAAATATTAAATTATATTTTCTAATTTACCCACAGGGATTAGAAAAGGGAACATAATTTGATAGTTTTATCATTAAGTTATATGAATCTAATTGAATAAAACTTTAGCCCACAGGTAAGTTTTATGTTACTAGGTTCATAGTTTGAAACATGATTTACATTGGTAAAACATGATACTATTTGTTTGGTAGTCTCGATTTAATTATAAGCATGTAAATTTAATTTTACAGCTATGCAGCCTAAGAATTTCTCTGATTTAAGCGTGAAATTCCCAAACTAAAGGATGAAAACAATAAGGTGTAGAAGGAGATAGTTCTTCTTCATTTACCAATGATGAATATTGATTATGCTATTCGGAAAGACGAATCATCCCCTATTACAGAGGCTAGCCTTCAGGAAGATGTCGATCTTTATGAAATGTGGAAGCGATAATCGTCTCAATGTGATGTTCATAAAGACCAACATCTTTGCTAGCATTAGTGGTTATGTTGATCAGCATAATGATGTTCAAGCATTGCTTAAGGTCATTGATGAACATTTTAAAACATCATATAAGACACTTGTTATCACCTTAATTATGAAGTTTTCATCAATGAAGCTCATCGTTCTAAAATGTGTGCGTTAGCATATCATGCGAATAAGGGATATAGCAGCACAACTAAAGACTCTTGAGATTAGCATGTCAGAATTTTTCCTTGTGCATTATATTTTGAGCATTTTTCCATCCCATATCAACTGTTCATAATTTCTTATAACACACTTAAGGATAAATGGTCAGCCAATGAACTTTTGACCATGTGTGTTCAAGAAGAAGAATGATTGGTGATGGACATCGATAAAAATGTTATAATGACAAATATGGGAAATAGCATGATCTTGAAAGGTAAACCAATCTCATTTGTCTGTTATGATTCTAATATGGTTGATGTTATTTATAACACATGATGGATTGATTTTGGTTCTACAATCCATGTTATTGAATACCTTATAGTCTATAACCAACTTAAAGAAACCACTTCCAAGTGAGCAAGACATCTATTCAAGAAGTAAGGTGCGTTCACATATAGATGTTGTTGGAACATGCAATTTAATTTTTCAGTAGTGGCTTTGTTTTTTAAATTTGGAAAAGACTTTTATGTTTCAAATTTTTTCTAGAAAATTAATTTCTATTTAACGCTTGAACCATTGGGATAATCCTTTATTTTTATAAAGCATCTTTCAGTTTGTTTTATAAATCTAAATTTGTTGGAAATGATGTATTATCCGATGGTTTCTTTTCTCAATTAATTTTTCAAATTGATGCCACTAATAATGTTATGCATGTTCAAGCTAAAACTGATTGATGTGTTATAAATAAGGAATCCTCTATTCTGTGGCACCGGAGATTAAGACATTTCTCCATTCAGAAAATCAAAAGACTAGCGAATGATGAAGTACTTGATACTTTGGATTTCACTAATTTTGAGACTTGTGTAAATTGCATTCAGGAAAAGCAAACTAACACACATAAGAAGGGTGCTAAGAGGAAATCTGAAATATTAGAAATCATACATTCAGATATATGTTATACGTTCAGACATGGACATATGAGGTCTGAAATACTTCATCTCCTTCATTGATGATTAATCACGATATATGTATGTCTACTTGCTTCATAATAATTACGAAGCGTTGGAAGCCTATAAAGTTTTAAGGCTGAAGTAGAAAATAATGCGAAAAGCAAATTAAGATCGTGAGAAATTATAGAGGTGAAAAATATTATTATATATATACTGAGAATGGACATAGTTAGGAGTATGCGTAGCAACTTCGGACTTTCAAAGTCATTGTGGAGCGAAACTCTTAAAACAGTAGTGTATATATTGAACCGTGTTCCAACTAAGGTTGTCCCAAAGACACCTTTTGAGTTATTTAAAGGTTGGAAACCGAGTTTGTGTCATATACGCATTTGGGGATGCCCATCTGAAGTAAGAGTTTACAACTCACAAGAAAAGAAACTAGACCTTATGATTATAAGTTGGTATTTCATTGGATATGCCGAAAAAATCTAAAGGATATTAAGTTATATTGTCCATCTCATAGCACTAGAATTGTGGAATCGAGAAATGCAAAGTTTCTTGAAAATGACTTGATTAGTGGGAGCAATCAATTCCAAGACATTTGTTCTGATAAAACTAATATTGATGTTGAACCCTCAACTTCAAGTGATCAGTTGATTGTCATTCGTAGTACCCTTCAAGTTCAAACGGGTATTAGACAATCAATTATTGAAGTTCCACAAGCGGCGGATAATAATCTAGTAAATGAAGATGTTCAAGAATTTCATGAAATTATTGAACAAAACGTTGAACCAACGTTATGAAAGATTACTAGAAAAAGAGAGCCAACTATAGCTAGTGATCTTGAGGTATATTTACAAGAGTCGGACTATAACATGTGTGCTGAAAATGATTCTGAAACGTTCTCACTTGGATGTGAAAACTGCATTCTGAATGGAAATCTAGAAGAAAAGGTTTACATGAAATAAACCGAAGGAATTTCTTCTAGTGGTGATAAGCTTTTGGTATGCAAGCTTAAGAAATCCGTATATGGACTCAAACAAGCTTCCCTTTAGTGGTATTTAAACTTTTCATGATGTCATCTCTTCATTTTAATTTGTAGAGAACATTATGGATTAATGTATATACCAGAAGATCAGTGGGAGTAGAATTTGTTTCCTTATTTTGTTCATGGATGATATTTTACTTGCTACCGATGATAAAGATTTGCTATATGAGGTGAAATAATTTCTCTCTAAGAGTTTTGATATGTAGGATATGGGTGACGCTTCTTATGTCATTGACATTAAGATTCAAAGAGTCTGAATTCGTAGAATTTCAGGTTTGTCACAAGAGGCTTACATCAATAAGGTCTTAGAGAGGTTTCAGAGGAAAGATTGTTCACCAAATATAGCACCCATCGTGGTTCTATTTGGACCAATGCTCGAAGAATGATTTTGAAAGGGAACAAATGCTTAATATTCTATATGCTTCCACTGGTGGAAGCCTAATGTATGCTCAGGTTCGCACACGGCCCGACATTGCATTTGCAATTGGAAATGCAATTGGAATATTAAACAAATATTAGAGAATCCAGATATGGAACACTGGAAAGCTGCAAATAAAGTAACTAGGTACCTTAAGGTACCAAAGAATACATGCTTATGTATATGTGAACTGAAATTGTAGAGGTCAAAGATTACTCTAATTAAGAGATTACAGACTGCGTTGACTTAAGAAAATCAACATCCGGTTACATCTTCATGTTAGCCGGTGGAGTTGTTTATTGAAAAAGCGCAAAACAGACCTTGACCGTCACTTTCACAATTGAAACTAAGTTCGTATTTTGTTTGAGGCTACATCACATGGTGTATGGATGAAGAGTTTCCTTTTGGGTTTAAAATTGTAAACTCAATATTTAGACCACTAAAGATACATTTTGACAATTCAGTTGCGGTTTTATGGCTAAGAATAACAAAAGTGGAAGTCGAATTAAGTATATCGACATTAAGTATTTAGCCGTAAGAAAGCGCATTAAGGATCAAATAATTATTATTGATCATATTAGTATTGAACTGATGATTGTCGATCTTTTTGACTAAAGGCATGCCACCGTCAAAATTTAAGGATCGTGTAGAAAAATGGGACTTGGTTCCTATATTTGGTTTTCGTTTTAAGAACGATTTTGTTTTATGAAACTCTGTATATGATATTTTCTCATGTTTTAAGTTCTAAAGTGTACGTACAAATTTGATTTTGAGAAATATTGTTTAGGTTTGGAACTTGAATAAACATAAATGTTATGAGTTTATTCATTAAGCTATATTTGAGTTTGGTTCCTCTTTATGATTGTATACATACAGTTTATTAATAAAACTCTTATATATTACAGTATTTTCTCATATTCATGCGCACTATAGTTTTGAGAAAATATATTTCAGTTGGACCAAGAATAAATATATGATTTATTCATTAAGTTTTATTGCCACATTAAGTATATACTTGAGAAACTAAACATGTCGTAATACATAGATGATAATACTCGCGATTAGAGAAACTATCACTATGATTCGCATGTTTGTTTCTTAAGGAAGGTATTTGATGACTCATTTAGACCAATAATTAGATACTATGGACCAAGTGGGAGAATGTAAGAACATAACGGTTTTTATTTTAATTATTAGTAAAAACCCACATTAAATATGGTCCATAGGTTTTAGGAGTTATGGTTTTAGAGCATCTCAATTTTTAATGGTCATTATTTGGGTGGTAATGGCTCATGATTTCTTGATGGTAGAATCAAGCATATAAAGTAGCCTTTGGTCCCTAAGCTCTCTCTCAATTTCACTATTCAGAAAATATACACCATCTATATAGTTGAGAGTAAGAGCTTGGAAGACTAAAAGAGCCTCAACAACTTCAAGCAAGATCAATCCTCAACATGAACAAGCTTTAAGCAATAGCAATGGCGGGAGGTATTTCAGCTATTTAAATTCAATTTCGTTTCCGTTGTTTAAGGTTGAATTTCATTTATGAATTTGTAGATATTCTTACACCACATGCTTTGATTTATTTTTTTTTACTTTTTACCACCAGTTTAATAAAGTTCGGATGTCAGTTCTGCCATCAAGTAGTTACATTTTCCTCCCAATTGAAGTTCCTATCAATTCAGCATCAATCACCACTGAACTAAATAATCATGTACATGCTTTGATATTTAAATAGTTAAGTAATTTATACTACAATTATGCAGCGTAAGCATGCTTTTACTTTAGGGTCCCTTTTGAGGATAAAATTCTTTGTCTCATGCGATACCCAATAATATTGTTTTTGGAATTTCTTTTAAGTTAATTTATCTTTTGCTTACAATCAACTAAATTTATCTTTTAAGTTAATGTATGTCTCCTTTTATTTTTTATTTTACTTTATTAAAAAGGGAATGGATTACTCCCTTAAATATTCTTAATTTTCTATTTGTGCATCCGTATAACAGAGATGGAATATGTTAATGCATCTTCATCTTCGTCCATAATCTTTTTTAATCTCATTTTTGGACATGATTGATAGTGTGACATAGTGACGACATTATATTACAGTGGATTGCCAAATAAATATGATGATTATTTTTAGAGACCTTTCAAGTGTTTTGGTATTATTTTCATAAAACAGTTTGTTAATCACCAAATATGAAAACAGTTTTGTTATAACATTAATAAATTCAAGTGTTTTGGTATTATTTTTTTTTTTCTAAACCAACAAATTAATCACCATTTTTATGAAATTAAAAAACTATATTGTTGTCGTTCTCGTGAGCTTAACTCAGTTGGTAGGGATATTACACTATATGTGCAGAAGCCCGTGTTCGAATCCGGAACACTCCACTTATTCACATTTATGTTATGTTTGGAACGAATGATAATGTTGCCTAGGTACGGGTACGGTACCGGTATACGGTACCGGTACTGGTACGCGGTACGACATTTTTAGAAAATTTAAGGTACGGGTACGTTATTATTATCATCATGCTTTGAAGATTTAATTTTTTTTGTCTATCGTCTCAACTATTTTCATAAAAAATGAGAGATAATTGAAATATAATAAAAAATTATAATATTTTAAGAGAATTTTCAACGGTCAATATGTTTTTTCCGTATTCATCATCATAAATCAACCAAATAAAAATGAGTACGGAATCGGTGCGTACCATACGAGTACCATGGAGTATCCGGTACTGATACGTACCCGGTACGTGTACTTCACCGTTTTAGGAGTACCCATGCTACATAGAAGAGAGATAGCAGAGAAACGGATCATTTCTCTTGATTGGTTACGAGAAGAAATGCTGAAGAGAGACATAAAACCTGTGGTCCCACCACTTTTTGGTTTCTTCTCATGTTAGCGAAAAAACAAGAGAGAAACAACTTTCATTTGTTCACTTTACAAATATACTCTTATCTCTCGCCTATTATTTCTTCTACCATATTTGTTGCTTCAAGTAGAAAAATACTAATTTTAAGTTTTGAATTTAAACAATTAATTTTATCAAGTAGCACTGTAGCAATCATGTTGTACTGTAGCCATTCAACTAATTTTTATCACATTATTTTGATTTATAAATCAATTCAACGAATACTACCAAGTGCTAACGGTACAAGAAAAGAAACAAGCCATTTATATGAACGGTATTTTTGTCCTTTCAAAAAGTAAACACACGTCTTTCTTTTCTATTTCTCTCTTTTCTCTCTTATACCAAACAACACATCAAATCTACTCTATTTCTCTTATTTTTCTCTCTTCATTCTCTCTTCTCAAACTCTCTCTCACCTTTTTCTCTCTTCTCATTTTCTTCTCATAACCAAACATACCCTTAAAGTGGATTTTCTAGCCATTAAAAAGTGGATGATACGATAAAAAAACATGATAGTAAACGATCCAGTAAATTATGTAGTAGATTCTCATACCATCTAATGTGGGACTTCTTTACATACGTACTTAATACATCATAATAACCACGAGGACTTTTTTTATTTAAAGCACTATCAAAAACTACATGTGAACACCTTTTTTAGTTAGAACTCAAATTTTAGTTTATCACGTCTTAGGAGTGTCGCTCATTACATTAATCTCAAGTTAAGCATCAGGGTTAACTAACAATAATAGTATTTCTCCAATATTTCAAACATTTTATGGCCTTTTTTTTCATAGACGTGACAAACACCTAACATATTCACACACATAATTGTCGGATCACAAATTTGAATCCAAATAAATGTGTTCAACCTAATAATATCTGTATTTGTCAGTTAAACTTGTAGTCGGAATTTCACCATTTAAAGTCAATAAGTGGTGAATCCCAAATTTAAATCTCAATCCTTATTACAATTTTATTCAGTACTTATCTTTTACAGATCAAACATTCTCGCATAAACTTTTATAGTTAGTTTTTACCAAGTACTATATTAAGAAATACTTTAAATGGTTTGTCATTATGTTAAAATAAAAAACCAGTTTGAAAATAAATTTTCAACAAATACTCCCTCCGTCCCAAAAGTTTAAAATTAAAAATTTCTTAATCTTTGTGCCCGAGTTCAAAAAGACTACTGTTCTAGGACGGAGGGAGTATTTACAAATTATTGTATCTTAAATGCTGAAAGATGTCAAATGAAATTTGATTTTAAAGAATTTATAAGTTAGTCCACATGTCATTTAATTTCTTTAGATATGTTCTCTAAATATACATCACAACAAACAGGAAGCTCAATAGATGTCTCCACGTTCCGTACAAGTAATATGTCCATGGCTAATGGTGCTCATTAAACTATTAAACCTTTTTCCCTATTTAGCTGATTGCACATGTTAATATATTTACATATACTTTGGTCGAATGAAACTCTTTCTGTTTGAATGTGACACTAAATTCTTTTCCTCATTTTATATATAAAAAAGTTTTAGTGATCTAGGTTGGCTGTTTTAATAGAGTCGCAAAAAATATCACATGCTTAAAGAGTATTAATAGAGTTATTTACGGAGCATTCACTAGTAAAACTGTCTTCATGCCAATGATGGGATTTGAATTCACGTCCTTGTGAAGTATATGTCAACTTCTTACCAATTAAACATTTCCTTAATCTCTGGTTAATGCGCATGAAAAAATGTATATTAAAAGATATCGACTTATTAATTGTGTACAAAAGTATTTTGTTTAAAAAAAAATTAGTCATTCAAATTTGTTCACATATATTTTTAACTAAATTTTAGTGAAGAAACTTTACATAGGATTTGACATATATGGAATTTGAATCTTGTTAGTACTTATTTTTTAATCATTTAAAAAAGTATATGTAAATTTTGTGAATATTTTAACTTAGAATGTAATAACTCGATTGAGTGCTTGGTTATTCCTTTACATAACTAACATAGATCCAAATTCACAAATCATGGTTTCACATTTCACTCTCCCTATAGTAGCTAGTGCCATATAAAGTGACACATTTTACATGATTGAATCACAATCACTAGATTCTCTTACACATAAAGCATAGGACAGGACAATTTTTAGTGCTATAAAAACCCTGCCGCACCTTACTTCAAAATCATGTATTCCAATTCCAACTACAATTACATTGTTCCTTCTCTTCCTTTATTCTTTCTGTGTCTATTCATCTTCTTCTAATCATCATGGATAGAAACAACTCTCGTAGACAACTTGCTGCAATGAAACAGTCCCTCTTTGATCAGGTAATTTCCTTAATATGAATCAAATACATCAATTTTTTGTCGACGTGTATGTCAGGAGGTAGTACCTTCTGATCACATTGTCGTTTCAAATATTATAGGCAACTTGTGATATTATGTTTAACTTTATAGCCAAGGTACTTAATAATCGATACACATTGATGTATGTCTAATGTAATACTGTGTGTGATTTACGGTTAAACGTTGTTGTGGCTAAATAATTGAACACAACAAATTGTAAATCATAATTAACTAGTATTATAAACAATTGGTGGCTAAGGCTAATTGATAAGTATTAATTCAAATATGCATTTTTCCTAAGTTACCACATTTTACAGTAATATACATTGATAGTTACCTTACTAATCAAATATTTGGTCACATGCAGGGACATCTTGATGAGCAATTTATCCAACTTGAAGAATTGCAAGATGATGCTAATCCTAATTTTGTTGAGGAAATTGTAACTCTTTACTACCGTGATTCATCTAGGCTTATCTCTAGCTTGGAACAAACACTGTAAGTTAATTATATTAATTTCATCATACTTTGTATTTTTTTTTTTTACATTAATTCTTGAATTTTAAATTAAGTCATTTTTGTGCTTGTGGCAGGGAGAGGAATCCATTGGATTTCAACAAGTTGGACACAATCATGCACCAATTTAAAGGAAGCAGCTCAAGGTATATATATAATATAATAATTACATAAAAGTTTTTTTAAAAAATTAACAGTAATTTGGATTTAGTCAATTATTATATATTTAACCAGGTGTGTAAACTATTTTAATTGCAACAATGATTTAATATATTTTCATTCATTATGGTTTGCAGCATAGGGGCCAAAAAGGTGAAAGCAGAATCCACTCTAATTAGGGAATATTGCAGGACAGGAAATGCAGAAGGGTAATCTACCTTGCATTAAATCTGTGTTCATTAACAACCACAATGGCATTTATTCAAGGAATATGATTCTTCTTTTATAAAAATTTTAAAAAAATTATTTTAAGCTTATAAGTATCTATATATAAAAATTTAAATAAGAGAGTTTTGCAAAACTAGTGATAAATTGTTTACAAGACTTATTTAAAAAACTCATTGTTACTCACGGTGCGAACAATTTTTTGTCAGACTTTACTTACCTCAAGGCCGAACTTTGGATTACCGGGGCCCCTAGAAACCAGAGGCTTAAAACCAAAAATAACTCATTGTTACTATATATTGCAAACTTCTTTTGATTAATAGTTATTTTTCTATATATATCCTAAATAGTGATGGAAGTGTTGCTATTTGTGTTACATGCAGGTGTAGGAAGAGCTTTCAACAAATGAAGAAAGAATATGTAGCATTGAGAAAGAGACTTGAAAATTATTTTCAACTAGTTAGGCAAGCTGGGCCTATGGAGAGAGCATGTCGCCCAAAGTAGAGACCTTATATATATATATATATATATATATATATTTAATGAAGGCATGCAAATGTAAATGGTGAATTTTGTTGTACTAACTCTGAGGGAGGAAAATGTTTAATATTCACCAATAGAATTGGAAAGGCAATAGTGCCTGTATGAGAGGATTGTGGCCTACAAAATATGTATAAGGTTTATCCTATGTTTTTTTTTTAATCAAAAAGGGCTATAGGAATCCTGTTATGGAGCTTTATAGTTTATACTATCACTATAGAGGAAATTATGTTACATAGCTTTACAATTACTGTCATTTATAAATTCTCTTTATCTCCACTATTGGCTCAACTATAAAAACTATTTTCCTTTTTGACTTCTTCAAAATAATGATTTTATATTGTGGTTGAGATCGTCATATCCTAGTATCAGCCATTGTGATTGTGATTGTGATTGTAGGCAACTATTACTTTACTTATGTGAAGGTTTATTTTATTATCAATTTTAGTTAAATTTATATATTTTGCATTTATATATTTAATTTTAAATTTAATTTTTTATTAAAGAATCTTGACCGTATTGTAGCCTAATACAAACATTGTTTCCACTAGGTTGGGTGTGGTGATAGGTATTTTGTCGTATTTTGCAATCGTAACAAAATTGTGGGTTGATGCCGTTGTAAACACTACAGCAACAATGTTGTGTTGCACCATGTGATAGCGATCTGCAATTTAAAACCTATTGAAAATCATATGAAAGCCATATGCAACAGACCTCTTGAAAAAAGTTTGCACAATTTGTAATTTAACTTTATTAACGGTACACTTGTTACATATTAAAAAAATAATATAATTTATAAGAGAAACTATTTAAAATAACCTAATATATTAAGCCCTTAGGTCTTTTTAGGATTCTCATTTTGTCAATATAACAATGCATTGTTCCCACTACAAGCATTTTCTTATGAACATTAACTAAAAGCAAGCAAACATGCTGAGGCCGCAACATGCAAATCACCAGAAATTTATAGCTTACATGATACCATCACCAGGAGAGGTAGGTGTCCCCTGCATCAAATTTAACTCTATAGTATTTCAAATTTGAAACACAAGTAATTGCAACTTATTACATGGTTAACTATTTGATTCATCTAAACTTTGTCATGGCAACTGTCAAGATATGATATGATGAACATGAACAAGTTGGATGATATCCAAACGCGAGAAAGGATTTTACATCGAAACAAGTGATATTCAAACGCAATTATAGTACACATGTAAACCAGAACATTTATCTCTATATTTCACTCATTTTTCAACAGTCATCCCCACCTCCAGTCATACAAATCATTTCAATGGATTTCATCTTATTATCTGGAATCAGGTAACAATCGACTCAACTAATTGCCACAAATAACTTACGATACAACCTTAGATATTTACAAGTAATATTATCAATAATTGACTCAACCAATGCCAAAACTTTGAAAATTTTCTTTGGGTGAAAGAATCTCCAATAAAACAATGTTCAAAAGCATTTCCAGTAGCTTGGATCAGGAAGCTGGTCTTAAACTTCAGAAACGAATACTCCTGGATGATGCAATTGATGCCCTGTCACATTGTCGTGCAAATGAGTAAAAGAAGCATGCATAACAGTAAACTGCAAAAGATAGAATCATAAAGGTTCCTGAAAATACTAAGGTACTAACCATGCTTGCCGACATTTGACAGCTTCATGGCGAACAGATCTCTTTGTATCATCAAGACACTTTGGTAGTGCTCGTAGAACCTAATATAATCAAAGTGGATACTATGAAGCATAACAAATAGGCACTCAAATGTTTCCAGAAAGGTTAATAATATGAAAAATATTTATGAAAAAAGTTGATTCACAGCATTGAGCAATTAGCACATATTGAAAAGTGAATCAAGTATGAGAAAGAGTGCAACTAAAATATTGACAAACCTGTGTTCTCAATGGGTAAATACGCGCATGGGGAAGCTCAGACAATGCAACAAGACATTGAATAGCCGTCTCCCGAACAAGCTGCACAAGGGAAGAAAAAATCCACCATGAACATCATTGATTTTTATTTTATTTGGTTACAAAATCATTACTAATTTTGATTGATTTAAACAATTAAGATTGCAACAAAGTGATGAGAAGTCTAAATGTTTGAGAAACATAATTTCTTTTGAAGCAGCTTATCTTTTAACTGAGACACAAGATTTTGTACAATTTAAGTTACAGCCAAAAATAATCAGGAGTTCAAACATGTCTAGCAGGCCCTAATGTAGCTCACAATTGCAAAGATGTCTAGATTATTCAAACTGGCAAAATGGTTTGAGAAGCAATGAAGTTCCTATATAAAACAACTAAAATCTGCATGTTTTAGCAGTAAATAAATTATACAAAGAAATTATGATACCGTCTTATGAGGGTAGTCCACGAGCTTAATTAGACAATTGATGATAATATGTGCATTCTCAATGACAGCTTCTTGTCCTGCATGCATGAACATAGTTTATGTAAGACAGCATTTACAGGTCATCCTTTCTTCTTGTCAAAGATCACATGATTAGTATGGCATGTTTTAGCATGCTAATACTTTGTGGAAACACGAGAAGAAGCTACATAATGTATCAAGTGTACCAGCAAGGAACACACTAGTATTTGCGAATAATAAAAATTGCACCAAGGAAAATGATTGTTAAAACCCATATTAACATCGAAACTGATCCTTCTAATGACTCAGTTTCTTTCCCACAAGGAAAATGTAAAAAGAAACTGAAAATAAATAAAAAGGAACAATACATAGAATCACAGTATGAGAACTTAAAATTCACAACAAACTACAGCCTTAAAAATCAGATGAGTTAAATAATACAGCCATCGTAATTACCATTTTTCTCTGTCAACATCCCAGATAAAACTAGCAACAGACCATACAAGATATCTTTATCTTGGATATCTTTTGTTAACATAGACAAGCAATCCAGAAGAATTGGTATGAGCTGCAAAATTTACAAGGGAACAAAAAAATTCAATAGAAAAACAAAATTAATAGTCCAACAAATGTAATATAAGTAATTACTGATAGTTTAAAATTTCTCAAACTAACCTTTTTAGCTTCATTCAGTATAACAATCAGTGGAGTGTCAGACATGACATGTGCAAAAGCTCGTAACAGTAAACATCTGAAATTGTAGAAATAGCAATTTAGATATTTGTGAGGCGAAGGGAGACAATATATTACTCCAAGTCAAAATAGCTGTTATTCATTGGCAATTTAGTAATAGTTGCATTGTTAAAAAGGTATCGATCAAAGTTATATATATAGAAAAAGCCACGGAGGGAAAATAGTTTTTGTTTGAGAGAGCACAGTATATCTACCTGGACAGTGATGAATCAGATCTTGAGATCAACTGCTGAAAGATGGGAATCATAGAAGAGAAAAACCTCTGCTTATATAGAGGCCGTATTGTGGCATGAAATTTTTTGTTCAAACAAACTTCAGCATCACTCATAAGAACGTGAAAAGCTTCCGCAGCACATTTCCTTGCCAAAGGATCCCATTTCTGCTCTTCATTATTTTCATGTGAACCTTCAATCAAAGGCAATGAAATCTTTGTGTCTGATATTAAGCACTCAATAAATATCATAGTGATGTCTTTAATCTTTTCATGACCACGCAACAGCAAACCTTTTCCAATCCATGAGAGCCCACAAATGGCATTGGTTTGAAGCGATCTATCATTTGTGATGCTGAGGCATAAATCAGTAAGAGCCATTTCACTTCCATTACTTGATCTATTACATCTCTGCAACATATTATTACAAGAAAACACTATTTTTGTGTTGAATATAACATCAAGAGCTTCTTCCAAGGTAAGTTCGCCAGACTTCTCTACAACACTGGATTTTGAAATGAGTTTGTTGAACATAGAACCCAAAGCCTGTGCAACTGGAACAACGCCCCTAAGGAGGGTAAGTATAAAAAGATGCAGAAGTCCTCTGATATTTGGAATGTGTGTTTTGGGGCGAAGTGCAATAATTACTGATGTAAATAATAGAAGTATCCCTTCATCCCTAGGGGAAATATCATATTTTCCAAAAGTTAATGGCAATCTTTCTACATCATTAAGCTGAAAGCTGGTATGTGTCGATAACATACTGTAAGCTTTTTGAATTATAACATTTTGACTCTCTACAGAGCAACACCCGACAGAAACTTTCATCGCTTTCATCATTGCATCAAGAAGACCCTGCAATACAAGCAGGAAAAATCACCATTGCTACTTGGATTGTCTATTTAGTTGCACTTATATAAAAATAGGTACAGGATATTAACTACTCCCTCCGTTCCTTTTTTTAGGAAAAAAACAATAAATTAAGTGTACTTTTGCACATTATCTTCCTATTATACCCTTATTTTAATTTACCGATAAATTTCTTTTTTTTTTTTGCACACACTCTATTTCCAATAAATTTAATATATTATGTACAAAAAAAATTAATATGTTTGTACCAAAAAAAAAATTTTAGTTTTCCAAATATATATTAAATCTTTTACGGTTTCAACAACTACTCCTAAATATTTGGAATTTACATGAGGGTATAATAGACAAAGTATAACCTTAAATTATCAAAACGACAAGTAATTTGAAACAAAATTATTTTTCTAAAACGACAAATAAAAAGGAACGGAGGGAGTATATTCATAAAATGATTAGTGAAGATTATAATACATAAGTGTCACTTTAGATTTACCTTTTCCTCAGATGGAGCATTAGAATCCATGGAATTTCCTGCTTGGCTCCAAATCTCCACAGCAAATTGCACTACAAACTCCTCTGCACCTCCATTTTCATTGATCCTGCCCAGATTCAATTCCAAATATAAGATACATCAGAAATTGTCAGGTGCGAACAGTGTTTTATTGTGAACAGTTGATGAAAAGAAAGCACCATAAGTATATCCATTATTTTTAATACAAAATATCAAGCTATTATCATATCATAGTAAAGAAAATTCATATAGTCATAACAAAGTGAAAATAACATATAAGCCTTGAAGAGAAGAATACCATGGAAGTAGCTTGCAAGAATAGCACTCCAAAAGCTGAACAGCAATTTCAGAAGACGTCAAATTTCTACAGGCCTAGATGAACAAATACCAGAAAGTTAAAATAATATTCAAATAAGTAAAAACACGACTATAATAAGAGGATAAAAATCAGGCAGTAACAAAATAAGTTAAAGAACTTTATAAAAGTGAGATAACATATTCCATGATGCCTTGAACATGACAAATAGGGTAGAAGAAATTATTATATATACATACATAGACCTCTGATAGATTGGCAAATATGGTTCCTTCCAGCCCTTGAAGAATTGTTAGCATATTTTTCATGCCAGTCATGCCTATATCAGATAATGCTTCTACTTTGAGTGAAAATGGCAGAGCAATATCATGGAGAGAAAGCAGTTCCATAGTTTTGTCTACAACAAAACTCCTGTAGCTCATAGCTTTCTCAGACTCGCTGATGTTTTGAACAAACGAGCCAATATGAAATAATGCTTTCAATGTGGCATTCCATAGTACTGTTTTGTTGAAATCGTCTATTATAATTGACATGAATTTCTTCAAAATATTCTCAAATGTTGATTTTGGTATTGGAAAAACATCTAAATGAAACATTGCCAGAATCTGCAAGCCCTTCACTGTGTATCAGCATAAAAAGCAAAAAAGAAATCAGCAATGTGAAGATATAATAATAAAGTCACAAGGCAGGGAATCAAAATAGATTTGACGATTTAGTTAAAAATGAGAGAATGCATAGGAGAAAAAAAATGTTTTTGACGTTTGATGTTTAAAATCACGGGACAAAAACCAACATGTGACACAAATGGTAGATACTTTGGTCCCTTGACCATTTGGTCTAAGGTTCGATCCCTTGCTGGTGCGATGGAAAAACATTTGTTGGGAGAGGTCAACCCCTTAAATGTATCTCAGTTACTTCGAGGGTTAGTCTTTGCAGTTGTGCGCAGAGGATAACTTGGTTTACCAAAAAAATAAAATAATAATCACGGGACAAAATGATCCTATAAATGAGGTTCATAACAAACTATAAATTTTGTCAAGGGGTGCTCTATCAAAAACCTTTGCTGCATTTTTGAGCCACTTTGCCCTGCTGTCTCCTTTTTATATTTACTCTCACACAGATTTTCCCCATAAGTGCTTTTCGCCCCTTTTTACTAGAAAGTTTTCATCGTTTATCAATGTAAGTATGTAGTATGTATGTCACAAGTTAACAATACAGCTATTTAAGAGTACCACTACCACTTACCAAAATACAATTAAGATTCTCAAAAAGAAACACACGGTGTATTTGGATGAAAATTTTAAACTAAATCAAAAAAGAGTAATCACCTCCAATGTATATATCAGGATCAAAGGGGCACCTGTCAGCACTTACAGCTAAGACTGAACCAAAGGCATTAAATAACACATTTGAGAAACTATGAAGTATGGTGCAATATGTCCCCTGCTTTTCCTCAGATAAAATAACTAATTCCCTGCATCCTGCGAGTAGTTCTATGCAGATATAAAGGAATCCGAACTTAACACGTTGTGAGTCAAAAATACCACCACTTTGCAAGCCATCAACGTTACTAACAGAAAATCCCAAATTATCCATCATTCTTAAGAAAAGACTTTGAAACAAAGCATTGCAGGAAGGAATGGACGTCTTGGCAGTAATATAGAGAATGCGACCAATAGCATGTAGTTTCTTCTTTTCTTGCACAGAAATCGTGTCGTACATCTCATAAGAGGCAATGGTGTTGATTATAAAGTTCACATCCTCATCATCAATTATCAAGGTAACTAATTGACCGCTATTTTGCACCACAAGCTGTTGAAGTAGGGACAGAGCTTCAATTACAATTTCATCCTTTGGAAAGTCAATACCATCTATGGATGCTAGGGTAGAAGAAAAAGCTGGCTCCCCTAAATAAGTATATAAGGTGTCTTTCAATGCAGACCAAATAGCCCCAGCATATTTTGCGATTCTCTCTGCACCATATTTGGAGGAGCACACTCGAAGATATTTTAAGGAATCAATCTGAATGCACAGAAACCCAACACACGGGAAACTATAAATGGTTAAGTATTAAAAAAAAAAAGTATGATGGTAATTGCACATTTACATTTAGAATGAAATATCATACTATAGTAACACCAACCTTTGCTGACTGTAGTGAAGAAGAAAGTTTCTCAAGAAGCAGAGGAATTGCAAATGGCTCAAAAAGAGGTGTAGAAGAGAATGCAGACTGCAGAAAATTAAAATGATTAGCTCATTATAAAACACAACTGGAATAACATAAACTTGCAATTTTTTATATATAAAATATACAATATTGTATTAGAACTCAATTGCATTTGAGATATATCGAATGTGCTCTTCCATTTCTAGATGATACTATGATAGTAAGACCGAATTGCATGAAATGAATCATATGCACACATATACATACAACTCACATGTATATTAATATTTGCATTTTCTTCCTTTATTAAGTAAGGGAAACAGAATAGGAGGACACCGGATCAGCCTAAACAAGGCAACAATAAGCAACATATTTATTCAACACAAGAACCTCTATTTAATATACACGTCACTCATAAATCTAAGTGAACCAAAAGGCTACTAATAAATCCAAACGCCAATTCAGAGTAACAAGTTACAAGCAATTCACAAGTTTAAGTTGCTATATGCTCAAAAGCTGACTAACTATTGATTGTACGGTTGCTTCTAACTCAATGTACATTTTAATAAAAGAAACACCCATGGCTACTCTTCAATGTACATTTCAATCAAAGAAACACCCATGGCTACTCTACTGATATTTAAAATTCCCAGAGTACTCACTAACTACACTGTATGAAACAAGTGTAGCAGCTGCTAACTTACACTATGCATCACTTCTAAATTTAAAAACCTAGGTATAACTATAAAAGGCTTGGCTTATTAGTGGTACTGGACATTTCCAGATGATACAGAGAGCATTGCTCAGTCTCAGTATTGCTTGATTATCCCCTCTCTATCTTCCCCAAAAACAGAGAAAAGTGCATTACAGGATATGAAACTCATCAGGGAAAATCGCTTAAAATGAGAAAGAAGGAACAAAGATCAACATATTAAAATCTATCCTCAAGAAAGCAATATAACTATGGGGATTTTGGTAATCAATGACAAATCTCTTAAAAAAACATTGAACTTGAATCCCATCAATTTCTGTCTATCTCCAGAACTTTGTGAGGTTTTCAGCTAACTACTCTCTATGTATGTTCAAAAAGAAAGGAAGAGCAAAGAAACCACAAAACTGCTCTTCTATAACCTTCAATTTTATATCATGGACTCTTAGCATAAAACACATAAATTTTAGAGAAAGGACAATTTTAAAATTAAGAGTCAAAATGAAAATTGAATAACATGATTCAAAAGTTCAGAGGTTCTCATCAATGACTGAATCACTAATTATAAAAAAGAAAGAAAAAAAATACAATGAAAATAAGCACCACAAAGTCTGGACAAAAGTTCCACGTACCATCAGAGTCCTTGACAGGTCATCTCTTTGCACATGAGTGTCCCCGCTGGTTGGCTGGTAAAGAAACAAAGATTGCAAATAAATAACAGTCAGAATGGATACTTTCAGAGAAAATCTCCATCTTCAAGAGTCTTCCAGCATCAGTACTCAACAGATAATAACACAGCCACATAGGTGAAAAACAGGTAGATGCATTTATACAAACCAAGTTGTTAGTGTGTGGATCATATATAGTCACTGGCTAAGTGGTGTATAGCAATCAGAACGCACAAATGGAAGATGTTCAATGGAAAAATATATGTGAAAGGTTAAGCTTACATGTGTAAAGTGAATAGGAAAATAAGGTGCTAAAATATCAAAAAGATCTCTAGCAAAGCTTGCAAGTGGACCAGATGGATCAGGATATAGTCGTGCCAAAGAATCAACAATATGAAACGCAACCATTAAACATTCTGGATCCTTTTCTGTGTCTATGGCTTCACAAGTTCCAAAAATAAGATCCTCCTCCTACAAGAGAGTCAAGAACAAATGTGTTACGATATTACCAAAAAATAAATGAGCACACAGTGTCAGAGATCAGTAAGCAGCAAACTTTAAATAAAGTATAATTATTCTTAGAATTGGGAGTTGAGCCTAACTCAACCCTACAAAACCGGCTTGAAAGGTGAGGATTGTCTCTACTTTATAAACCCATATACAGGTCATCTCACCTCCGATGTGGGACTTCTTAACAATTATGAATACAAACAAGCTTCATAAAACACACCTTACCAATTGTAAGTCATACATTGACCGATATATTTGTGTTTTAATTGTAAGGTGAGGATTGTCTCTACTTTATAAACCCGTATATTTTTGTGTCATATCCATAGCAATATTTAATAGTATATTGAACATTAGACTGAGTAAATCCATATGTCTCTATGCAAAAGTGGAAAGATACACTTTTATTTTCAAATACTTAACAAAATTCCATCAACATAGATAATGTAGATGGTAGTATATAATAATCATATATTCATGCGACAAACTGAGATGCCACAGCACAAATCAACAGGCTGTGTTATGACTAGGCCAACCTATATTTTCTTCATAATCATAATTATGTTGTCTTTAGTTAAAGCCATACTGACAAACTGATTGGTAATAAATTGTATATACGGGGAAGTGGAAGCCTAATGCAATGGTACTTATATGTTAAAAGAAACAATTAATATCATCAGTTATAATAGTATATTCAAGAAATTCATTTTCATTTTTCTTTATTCATTGGTGTAATAGACGTTTAGGAAAGAAAGGACTACCAATGAAGCAACTGTATCGGCATAATGTTCTAGCAGGTAATCAAGCAGTTCAAAGCATATCTGCAGTATTAAAACAGAGGAATTAAATGTGAGATGTTTGACGAATATAGATTATATGAAGTCAAAAGGGGGGATTAATTACATAATAACTGCATCATGGGTTCAACTCCCCCACTAATAAAGATAACAACTAACATTTTCTATTTAAAAATAAATAAAACTGTATAAAAACATTTACCAAGAAGAACCAATCAGTTTTCAGACTGATTAATTAAGAACATTAAACTGTATAAAAACATTTACCAAGAAGAACCGATCAGTTTTCAAATTTGAGACAATTCTACTTTACAGCAGAAGTATAAAAATCTTGTCGCTTTTTGGCAACAAAAAAATTTTACCTTCCTGTCATACTGTCCTAAAGATTGAACTTGCAAGTTTTGTAAAAAAGATCGAGCAATGGCTTTGGCATCACTACCCGTTACCATACCCACACCACTTTTCCTCCTTATCAGTGCCAAGCAACCCAGAATTGCACCTCGTACTGCTTTCCAATCTACCTGATTATAAATAATATTAGAAAATATCATGGGAATATTATGCATCATTAAAGTGGTTGTAGATCATCAATCACAACACTTGGTGAATTCAAAATGAACAACAGTTCACAATCCAGTTTAATCAGCAATGTTGAAGGTTCAAGCACCAGATTTTCATAAAATATCAAAACTTCATACAATGAATAAAACTACCAGATTTAGAGATGCCGTATTTTATTCAAACTGATAAATGGAATATATTTAGGATTGAGTATCACGGCACACAACGCAATATGTTATGTGTATGGACTACGGAAGGGTCGTAGTAACTATAATATCTTCATCTCCACAATGAATTCAACTCAATCTCAACCCAGTCAAACTTTGGAACATGAATGAAATCTCTTGACATGGATTTTGAAAATTTGATGGAAAAGGAAATTATGATTTGTGAGAATATCCATCCAGAGGGAATAAGAAAGCCATCAACAGAAACAAACTAGAACAAAAATTTGAAAAAATCTCCAAACAATAACTTAGAAGCAGAACAAATATTTATACTGACCATTTTTTCCTTAAAGAACCCAACCAAGCTATGTATAGTTTCACCGTTCAGAGGTTTTGATTGAATACGAGTAAGCACCTCTGCCAGAAGAAGAATTCCTGAAGAAGTTTTTCAAGTAGACATTCACTAATAAGAACATAATCCAAAGCAAAATACATGCTATAAAATTTATATTTATATCCATACACAAATAGGCATGTGAATGGTATCCATATGCTATGTGTATGCATAAATAGATAGTGTGCTGCACAAGCACACAACTACATGTAAATTGTTAACTAGTAGTACAAAATATTAGCATACAAATCAGGCTAAAGATAATTACATCGAATGTCACACCGGTTGTGTGATGGAGTTCGAGTAAAGTAACGACCTACGGATATGTAGCTAATTCACCACAATTTTTGTTTTGCTCCATCATTCATGATCTAACAGAGAATGCTATGTGCAATAAAAGTTTGAAAAATAAGCAAAACAAACCTCTTGATCGAATAACTGCATCTGTCGAAGTCAAATACATATCCAACTCTCTAACCTAAATTTTGAAACAGAAAAAAAAAAAACTCAAAGTCAATTAAAAAAACACAAATTAAGTAACCATGAATGAATATATAAAAAATAAAAATCAAATTTTGTTTTTTGCTCAAAAAATTGAAACACATACAAGTGCTTCTAGAGTTAAAGCATTGGTCTTTATCAACACTCCAATTGCGTCCAAGCTTGCAACCTGCAATGCATAAGAATAATTAGCAGAGAATAATGATTTTGAAATTGAAAAGTATTGATGGATGAATTGAGGATGGGAGTGAACCTGGTGAGTTGGAGTGGAAGATGAGTCAACGTATGATTCAATGTGACGAGTCAATTGAGTGGTTTCCGCCATCGATGATGATGATTGAAAGGGAATTGAAGGTTTTAGAAATTATAGTTAGAGGGAGAAGAGAGAGTGCAGTATTTTAGGGTTTAAGGATATTCGCAATTACTTGTGTAGAGACTGTGTTTGTTTGGGTTCAGAAAGAAAGTGAAAGGAAAGAATATAAAGTAAAGAAAATAGAAGGAGAGAATGAGCATGGAAAGAGTAAAAACTTAGAAGTAATATACATGAAATTAAACCAAATCAAATTGTTTGTTTAGAGCTTATCAAAAAAAAAATGTTTGTTTAGATTTCGCTTATTTTTTAGTTTATGAAAATAGATTATGCAAATAAATAAACTTTTATGTTAATTCATAAGTTTTTATTAACAAAAATTATATTTTTATAAGTTGTTTTTTCGTAAACTAACTTGTAAAATTTATAATAGGCAAAATTACACTGCAGGTCCTTTATCTTATTTTTTTTGTAATATTTTGGTTCTTTATCTTTTTTTTTGTAACATTTTAGTCCTTTACCTTTTATTTGTAATATTTTTGTCCTTTATTTTTTTTATTTGTAACACTTTAGTCCTTTTTTTTATAACACTTTGGTCCTTATCTTATTTATTTATAAAAAATATAGGACCTAAATGTTACAAATAAAAAATAATAAAGGACCATAGTGTTATAAAAAAAAGATAAAGGACCAAAGTGTTACATAAAAAATATAAAGGACCAAAGTGTTACAAAAAAATAAGATAAAGGACATGCGGTGTAATTTTGCCTTTATAATAACTAGCGGGCGAGACCGGCGCGTTCGGCACCTGTCTGGCCCGCTAGTATAGGTATAGATAACATGTTTTGATTAAGTTCAAAAATAAGTCAATTCAAATAGGTTCAATATAATATTTGTTTGGTTTGATTTGCTCTGTTTTAAATTTTAATAGAATATTATGCAATTTTTATATTTAGTTTTTAATATTTCTTTGCTTATTATTAGCATGCAATCTAATAGATTATCTTCTTCTATGTTTTCAATATTACTTTGCATATTTTTTTATTTTTGGGGTCTATGTATACGAAATTGTAAATACACTAAATTCACACACGTAAAGAGATTTCGAGTTCAAACAATTTCGATATTTTATCAATTGAGTTAAGACTTATGAATATCTACACATTGACTGCACATTAAAAGTCACCACAATTTTTTGGTCATACTAGACATATTTTTTAGTTTAAAACCGGATATCCTCTACGCGCAATCGCAAAGAAAAGAGTAATACCTCGAGTCTTGTGGGACCCAAATGGATGGCAACTATTCTTAAGAGTTTTATCCGACAAAAGCCCACCTGTTTTCGGCAACACAGTACAATACAATACAAACTTTGTACTAGTTTTCACCAAATTCAACATCTTCAAAAATGTCAACCGAAAACGCATTCATAGAAATCCAAATCCCCGAACAGAAACTTCTCCCAAACGGACTTCGTTTCCCTGCAGTAGTATCTCCTTCTTCTTCTTCTCATACACTCCCTCTAAACGCAACACACACAATCAAAACCCAAAAACCCTATCTCCAATCCCTCCTTAACCAATCCGGCGCAATCATCCTCAAAAACCTCCCACTCCGAACCGCATCTCACTTCAACGACGTCGTCGAAGCTTTCGGTTACGACGAACTTCCTTACGTCGGCGGTGCAGCACCGCGGACTAAAGTCATCGGACGTGTTTTCACCGCCAACGAATCTCCGCCGGATCAGAAAATCCCTTTTCATCATGAAATGGCTCAGGTCCCTCAATTTCCTTCTAAATTGTTCTTTTTCTGTGAAGTTGAGCCTGCTAGTGGTGGTGAAACTCCGATTGTTCTTAGTCATGTTGTTTATGATAGGATGAAGGAACGGTATCCTGAGTTTGTTGAGAAGCTTGAGAAGGATGGTTTGTTGTATGTTAGGGTTTTGGGTGAAGATGATAATCCTAATTCTCCGATTGGTAGAGGATGGAAATCAACGTTCTTGACTGATGATAAGAAAGTTGCTCAACAAAGGTTATATACAATTTTTTAGTTTATAGAAAAAATGTTAGTGCTAAGCCAGTGATTATGGCATATTTGGATAAATATGCCATAGATTAATCAAATACTAATAGTATAAGCTGCTTTCGGATTAGTGCTTGCTTATGTATAAGTTTAAGTTATTTCTTTAACAAAAGAAAAGATTAAGTTAGGTTGTTTATACCTTTATAAGCTGAAAACAACTTATAGACATGTCATGAATTGTTCCTATAAACTCTCTCAAAGGTCATGTTTTGATTGACTTATTTGACTTTATTTAATGACATAAGTTTTGTGAGTATATGGGAGAATTTATGAAAATAGTGTATGGTATATACAAAAATGATTTTATTTTATAGAAAAAAAATTTAGTTTATATTCAATTCAATATACATTTTTTAGTTTATAGAAAAAAAAAAATTAGTGCTAAGTTAGTAATTATGGTCTGTTTGGATAAATAGATTATAGATTAATTAAGTACTCATTGTATCCCCGTTTATACTGCATAAGTTGTTTGCATAAGCTCAAAAATAAGCTAATCCAAACGGGCCCTAAGACTATAATTAAGCTTCTTTCGTATTGGTATTAGTGCTTATAAGTTATTTCTACAACAAAAGAATAAATGAAGTTAGATTGTTTATGCCAGAGAACTTATGAAAATAAGTTGAAAACAACTTATAGGCATGTCATGAATTGTTCCTATAAACTCCCTCAAAGGTCATATGTTTGGATTGACTTATTTGACTTTATTTAATAACATAAGTTTTGTGAGTATGTATGGCAGAATTTATGAAATTAGTTTATGGTATATACAAAAAATAAATTATTTTAGTTTATCTTTTGTTATAGAAATAGCTTTTGTGAGCTTATATATAAGCATTTATCATGATAAGCATTTGTACAGGGCCAAAGTATCACAAGTACTTAGTACTTATGCTAGTAGATAAACTCATATAAACCATTCCAAATCGTCCCTGTTCAAGTTTTCAGGGTCTAAACTTTGGACCTCCTTTTTAAAATCCCTTTGCTTAGGTCAAAAGAGTTACTTTGTGGGGGAAAAAACTGCTTTTATATTGATGTTATGAACAAGGTTTTGGATTATGTTTGCAATTGTAATCAGTATCAAATACAGCTTATGTTGCGGTCAAATAGATACTAAAAACTGTGATTTCACAGCCCAAAATACTGCTTTTGTTGTGGTCAATTAAAACTATGATGTCGCTGCCCAAATTATAGTTGTGTACTTATTTAAAAGAACTTTGATTGTGAATATTTGCAGGGCTGGTGAACTTGGTATGACATTGGAGTGGTTGGAAGATGGAGTGAAAACAGTAATGGGACCAATTCCTGCAGTGAAGTATGATGAGGTAAGAAAGCGCAAGATTTGGTTCAATAGCATGGTGGCCGCTTATACTGGTTGGAAAGATGAAAGAAATGATCCTGTTAAGGCTGTGACATTTGGGGATGGTAGCCCTTTACCTGCTGATGTAGTGTATGATTGTCTTAATATACTTGAGGAGGAATCTGTTGCAATTCCTTGGCATAAAGGGGATGTTATGTTGCTTGATAATTGGGCTGTTCTTCATTCTCGAAGACCCTTTGATCCTCCTCGAAGGGTGTTGGCTTCCCTTGTCAAGTAAATTACCAATTCCTTCCTAGCTTGCACAGGAATAAGGGTTGTTCTAGATTTCAGCTGCCTAAAATTCTTAGCTGTATTGTATTTGTAGTTTTACAGAAATAACAAGATATATACCCTATTTGTTGCGTAGATATGTATAAAATACCACCATGCTCATGCAGTTGGTCCAACCTAAGAGAAATTGTTAGCTCCTTAGTGACTATATGTCTACAATATCCATTATTTCTTTTTGGAGATTCTATACTGTAGAATTTTATACCGAACAAGAAAGGCTATTCCGAACTTTTCTTCTGTATACATGATCATCTGAAGATAATCTAGCAAAGCATTTGGTTGCATGAAGTACCTGAAAGGTGAAGTGTAATTTTTAATATAGAACAAAGCAAACATTTCTGAGTAAAATGTGGTAATCACATCCTTGTCAGAACAAGCCACTAAATTTGGTCTAGTGATGAGGGTTTGGTTAGTATGTATGAGGTCTTATGTTTGATCTTCATTAAGAAAAAAAACATCCTTGTTGTCAGAACTGGCCATGAAGCTCCAAGGATAGGTAGAACGAAAAAAATGCAAAGTAATCAAAGAATACTAACATATGTAGAAATGTTAAGATAATTGTCAGATTACAAGTTAGTACATATCTATAAGAATCATGGCAGCAAAATCCTTCCTCAGCAACAGAAATATTCACCAACAAATTGAATTGCAATTGAACATAGTTTAAAATAATTGTTATCGACCCCCCATCAATTCCATTACTACATGTCTATGATCCTTCTTGGTTATTAATTTTTCTCACACTAACAATATTAAAATAGAGAGGTTAACTTACTTATACACAATAATCATGGGGATACAAATCCATCATAATAGGATCAACGTGATCTTTCATCTTTGTCGTTTTATGGGAGAATTTTTTTATAAATGAAGTGCTATATTTGTACATAATTATTTGTCTACTTACATATATATATATATATATATATATATATATATCCATCCTAAAACTTTTGCAACTTGGATCAAAATGGATAAACTTAAGTGTCAAGTGTCAACCTCTCTTTTGCCTGATTGACCAACTATAATTTTCAACATTTATCATTGACATGATTTTCTTGCATCTTAGCCCTTTTTAGATTTGCTTACCTATCCCGATTTGCCCTCAAATAAGAATAACTTTAGCATTTTTATGATGCTCCATATATATTATAGTGGTGCATAATATATCTTCACAATCATTCGGAGGCATAAGTATTGATGCTTATACAAAACACAACATATAAAACTTTCATTCGTTTTATATTTGTTTTGGCTAGAAACTTCATCCTTAAAGTGGATAAGTGAGATGACTGGTGTTCGAACCTCGATCCCTGCATATATAATACAATGCCTTTGCCAACTGAGCTAAACTCACGGGACTTGCTTTATATTTATTTTGGTAAAAGTATTACAAGGAGATGATTGGGTTTGCATGGCTAATAGTAATGGTCCGGTTAGACTTGGTATTTGCAGTCTAATAGTAACAAGTTGGTCGATCTGATCTAATCAATATAGATGATTCCATGAATAAACTTTTAGATTAGATTCATTTGATAAGTGTCCTTTCTAAATTTTCTTTATAAAATTTGTAAGTTGAGTTAATTTTCTCAATCCATAAAACAGATTGTGTACAATAATAGTAAATCTTAATATAATATAAGTAGTCATTAATTTGGAAGTAACTTTAACCTGGCTCACGCAACATGTTCACAAATTAACTGCACTGTCCACAAATCTTGCACTCCATCATACTCTATTGGACTAATTTCCTCTCCCCCCCACCCAAAGCATGACCTCAGTGCAGTGGTTCTTAGGCCTCACATGCCCAACTTCCAACTTATAGTACAGTCGGTGCCTTTATATTTATTATTTGGCAAATGCTAAATAGTGCCTCCGGGATTAGCATTAATATTCAAACATGAATAGAGAACGTTCCTTCGAACATTGCTCGGTTGATAGAGACATCATAATATTTATGAGCATTGCTTATTTATTTTAAAGGATAAAATTATAATCACTAAATTAATAAGAAAAAATCAATCGTTGTAGTTAGTTCAGTGGTGATTGGCGTTGTACTTGATAGAAAAAACCACAGTTCGATACCCCTCAACTGCTGTCAGATGGTGTCAGAACTGACCTCCGAACTAAATTAGACGGTTCAGTGAGCCAAGTACCCTGTTGGGGAAAAAATGACTAAGAAAAAAGAAAGTGAATTGTGAACATCTTTTATTGCACCTGAACAGTTTAACCCTATTTTTCTTCTAAGGAACAATTAAAGACACTAACTCTATATACTCCAATATTGTGCAAAAGTGGATTCCATTCCTTATCATATTTACAAACTAGACACATTTTTGGTAGGACTAGGAGTACTATAGCGGCGCATGAGTCAATCATTCATTTCACATATAGAAAACAAAAAAGGTCACTACACAAAGAACTATCAAAAAGACAAGTTGATGGGGGCAATGAATGAAACGAAGAATAAAACTATGAAAGGGAATTTATTTTTATTTTTAAAAAAGCCCAATAAAAGGGGATATGGGAATGAATCGGAGAAGGAAAAATTAGCTACCCCAATTGTGGAGTCATCTTATCAATGATGGCTAACATAATATAGTCTTTCTTTTATTTAAAAATATATAATGTTCATGTAATAATAATAAATACAACAAAAGGAATGAAAATTCGGGAGAGTTAAAACAAAAAAAAAACAAAAAATAGTTGGTAGATATAATAGAATTTCTTAAGCTAGAAGTATGGTTAAGAATTTGAAATTTTTGTTGTTAATTTTGCATTGATTCTCTTTATTGGTGTTAATCCTATTTGGGACATCATACATTAAATAAAAATATATATTTCACTCAAATGAAAATTTAATATACTAGTTCTCTATATTGATCGAGTCTAGCCACTTCTATTATATTCAATTTCATTGGTTTGATTTTTACTTAGTGATTCTTTACATATGCGAAATTTGACTAGTAAGGTTGAATTGAGTCATTGATTCTTAATGTGAGAGGTATTAAGGTTTAGATATTGCATATATGATATAGACTATGAGTTAGATTTTTATAGACATATAATTAGGGTTTCGAGAAACTATAACCTTTTTTCTTTGTACATCTATCCTTGGAGACATGTGTAGGCGGATAGCCTTAAGCGTGGAATTCAATATGTATGTGTGTACCTTGGTGGACAAAATTTGGTGCATCTTTAGGGTGTGTCCATTATATGGTATGTGCAACTTCGTCTAATTTGGTGTTCTAGTTCAATTTGCGAATGAGTCTTGACTTAGTCCAGAAGAATTAATATATACCCGAGCAATCATCAACTCTTTGTCTTTAAATGTAACTTAAATATGACACCAAAAAAAATGTAACTTAAATATCGGATTAGTCTTGATCTTCCGACCAACTAAAAAAAGGAGTAATCAGTCAATTTAGTCCCTAAACTATCACTCTCTCACCAACTTAGTCCCTAAACTATTAAAACCAATTAAAAGGTCCCTAAACTATATTCACATCCTTCAATTTAGTCCCTAAACTATTTTCCATCCATCAATTTAGTCCTCCGTTATATTTTCCTTTAACTGTTCTTTAAAACCCTAAAATCCAAAAGCTACTTTTACTCTTATATCTCTCTTCTCGACCAACTCTCTCAAATCATCTCAATCTGAAAACCCTAGAGCCACCTATACGCTCCAATTCCGGTTGTCGTCGTTGTTTTAAGGTACATTTTTCACTGTTTTTCGTTCTAACTTTTATAAATTTGTAAGGGTTTATTCTCACTTATTAATTTTCAGGAATGAAATTTGTGTTTTTTAGTGCAATGAACCATGTTGTTTTAGCTTGAACCAAATTTGTTTTAGCGTGAACCATGTTGTTGTTGCTTCCTTTTTGGCGTATTCATGTTGCTGCTATTTTGAAGCTTTTGTATCTCTTATATTATTACCATCTATATTATTGTTTATGTTGCTTTGTGGTCCTAATTTGTTTAAGTATTATAGTGGTCCTAATTTGTTTCTTTTTTATGCAATTGCCTCTCTATAGTGGTCCTATTGTGGTCCTTGTTTTGTCTCCTCAATGTTTTCTCAATATGTGCTCCTTGTTAATACTATACATTATATTATATTAGATGGCTGAAAGTGATGATGATACAAGTGATGGAGGAAGGTTCTCTTATCACTCAGAAGAACTTAGAGGGCCTATTAGTTCATCTGATGAAGAGAATGAATCAGTGAGAGTTATATATCCACAATTCAATGCTGAAGCTCAATTTGGGGAAGTTAGGTTGGCTATAGAGATGGAGTTTGCAACTTTGGCTGAATTTAAAAAAGCTGTGAAAGACTATACCATCCATATTGGAAGACAAATCAAATGGATAAAGAATGACAAGGTAAGAGCAAGAGCAAAATGTGTGTTTGAGCATTGCAAATGGGAGATACTTTGTTCGCGTAGTAGTATAACAAATAGCTTTCAAATCAAGACTTTTGAAAATACAACTCACTCATGCCCAGGAACATTCACGAATAGTCAGGCCGATAGAAAGTGGGTTATTGAGAAGTTGGAATTGAGATTGAGACAACAGCCGTCTCTTAGCCATAGTGAGGCTTATTACTTGATGAAAGAGGATTATAATCTACATTTGGAGGATAGTATGATTTATAGATCACTTAAACAAGCAAAACAAAATGTCGAGGGATCTGAAATTGATCAGTATGCTAAGCTATGAGACTATTGCCATGAGTTATTATCCCAGAATCCAGGTTCAACAGTGAAAATGAGCACTATACCACAACAAGAAGGGCCGCCAATATTTCACCGATTGTATATATGTTTTGATGCTAGTAAAAGAGGGTTCAAGGAAGGCTGCAGACCTATGATTGGATTGGATGGTTGTTTTTTAAAGGGTTATTTTGGAGGACAATTGTTGACTGCTGTCGGCGGAGATGCAAACAACCACATTTTTGTCATTGCATATGCTGTAGTTGATGTCGAAAATAAAGACTATTTGTTTAGAGACTATTTGTTTTAACAGTTATTTGATTTAGCAGTAATGATTTAGCAGTGTTGTTACTATTTTGTTGTTTTTTAAGATAGTTTAGGGACTAAATTGAAGTATTTTTTATAGTTTAGGGACTACTAACAGTCACTTAACGGAAAAGTTAACCGAGGAACTAAATTGAAGGATGTGAATATAGTTTAGGGACCTTTTAGTTGGTTTTAATAGTTTAGGGACTAAATTGAAGGATGTGAATATAGTTTAGGGACCTTTTAGTTGGTTTTAATAGTTTAGGGACTAAATTGGTGAGAGAGTGATAGTTTAGGGACTAAATTGACTGATTACTCTAAAAAAAGAAAATGGGTAGGGTTGGAGTGGGATCATGCCACAAATGAAGTTAAGGATATGCATCAAAATGGTTTGCAAATGGATTTGTTGGAAGCATCTTTTGTGGCAAGTATATGTGAGAGAGAAATCTTGATATTAAAAAACGTGGGAGAAAATAACCTATACGTGGTCTCTCAATTCTCTCTCACACACACACACAGTCCATATACACAGAATGATCGAACCAAACAGCAGCCACTTTTGTTGTTTGTTGCACTATATGTTTCGTACACACGCAAAACTTGAAAACAGTAAACACACCAATCTTAATTCTCTCACTCCTACTTTGGCCACTTAGCAAATTAAACGTGCCAAAGACAATGAAAGCAAAATTGAAAACATATATAGTTATGTGGTGTGTGTTTTTGGACAAGTACAAGACATGAGATGAAAGGTCGGAACAGAATTTCCTGCAGTAAAACTTTCACGCAGTTTCACGCAGTTTTGGATCTCAGCCGTCCGATCATAAATGAATGGTTCAGATTACAAACAGTTGATTTTAGTAATATATAATCTGGACCGTCCGATTTTAATCTAACGGCCGAGATCCAAAACTGCGTCAAACTGCGTGCAAAATGGACTGCAGCAAATCCAGATCCATGAAAGGTCCAATTCCAAAATATTGTTTTTGATGTGGAAGCTGAGTCATTTTCATTCATTTGCTTTTATTGCTACCTTTTTTTCTTAAATCAAACACTTCTTTGTCACAATTTTTTCCTTTTTCTTCATCATTGTTCAGGAGGGAATTTTATGGGCTGCTGCCATAAAGCTCAATGCCGACTCCTTTAGGATTAATATAAGCCTAACATTTGTATGTCTTATTCTAAACATCTAACTCACCTTAATTAATCATTATATTTGAGTATTAAAGTGTTTGCAAGTATATTCTATCATGAAATATTAGGGTGAGATATTTATATTTTTTTAGATAATTTCTTAGTTCTGATAAGAACATTGACGTCGTCTGTGAAAAATAGGGTTTAAAATAGAAACGAGATTCAATAGACCATTTAGCTTTGATATGATTAAGAACTACTATTTTAATTTTACGGTCAAAAAAACTACTATTTTAATTTTTAAGTACATCATTTTTTTTTGCACATTTAATGCATATATACTCTTTAAAGTTTAAACATTAATTTATATTCATTGAAGTGTAATTTTCTTACCAATCGTTAGTTGGTTTAGTGGTGATTAATTGATGCTGAATTTGGTAGGGAATACCACAGTTCGATCTTCCGCAACTGCAATCGGGAGGGAGCTCAAACCACTTGATGACAGAACTAACCTCCGAATCAGATTAAACTGAAGGTGAAAAAAAAGAAGTGTAATTTTCTATATGTATACTAATACAACAACCAATCAAATGAACTACTCAACATGATATTACACTCCAAAATATTTAAAAAAATTAGTAACGGAAGAAATGAAAATACTAAAAGGGGATGATCCTAACTCATCTAATGGACACATTATCTACACTAAAAATTAGTAGGGCGGTATGAGAGGAATTTAAACATGTATACCATGTGATAAAAATGAAGTACTTATGTCTTAATAATGTTTTGATTTTACTAGTTATTTTTGTCTTAAAAAGTTAAGTCTGTTGATGTCCAGTGATCATTCTTTATAGTGGGTCACTACCATCAATTTATTCTTAAGGGAATAACATTCTCAATTCTCAACACATATGCTTGAATGAATAGGGTTCTTTGAAATAAAAGTACTTTTAAGAGCATGACAAAATTAAAGCAAAAAATAGATCATAAGGGATAAGAAGAAGCGACCCTCACTATCAGCCTATATATGAAGTTTTTTTTCTATATAAGGATTGAACTAAATTAAATATGTTATTTTGATCAATTATTAGTCCATATTTGTGTAGATGCATCATTAATTCATTTAAAGGGGCTTCTAGGATGAAAGTTCTAACAAATCTCTTATAAATGGACTATTCATTTCAAGGATGGTGCTCCAATTCAAAGTACATAAGATTTTAACTCAAAAAAATATTTACATTACTTCCCCATATGTACTAACGGTACTCGAATCAAGAACCTCTCCAATTTAAGACATTTTTTTTTTAAATAACTTGTAATTTAAGACGGATGAATGAAATCATGGAGTACATTCTTTCAGTTTGGTGGTCAATAATTCGTCATTTGATCTATTTTGCTACTATATGTAGCATTTGACATATGAAAAACAATACCATGTTTAGGAGAGTTTTAACTAATTTATCTACTCGTTGATCATATTATTATTCATCTCTTGGTTTTAATTCATAGCCTAAATCGTATTGAATATAATTTTTCTCATAATCTTTTTAATTAGTGTAACTACTCTTTAGATTGTTTTCATAGCATTTAAGATATGTGTTCCTCAAATTGTACGGATTAAGTACATCTTATATTTCTTATAACTCAATTTTCACTTATACAAATAAATGAAAACTTCAAGATAAATTATTGAAATATAATGGCTAACAAAATACTTTTTTTTTCTCGCTACGCATTCATGTACGGAAAAGATTAGACAATGTTTTCTTAGTACACATAAATATTAGAAAATCTAGCTAACTGCTCTTATTGAATTCCTTATTTTTATGGGCGACTCTAACTTTATTTACCTAATTAATTTAGTTTAATATTCCTATGATTTAATAATTCTGTACTTAAGTCAAAAAAAAAAATTCTGTACTTTGTACCAAAAAAAAGAAAAAACTGTGCTAAAAAGCCCTGTTTTAAAACGAAAGCTCTTTGAAAATGTGAGTTGTGACTTGTGACTCCTTCTTTTTCTCATTATCGTAATAATATGTTAAAAGTCTACTGCATTGAAAATAATTTAATATACTTAGTTATATATTTGTATTATTTTATTATATGTACTAAAATAACTTCAAAAAGTGGTAATAGAAATTTTATTAGTGATACATCAAGTAAAAAAATATTATTAAGTAACAATAGTTGGTTCAAATAATAAGAGATTTTGCCCTCTTAAATAAGTGGTCACGAATTTTATATCTAATATTTATACATGTGAAGAAAATTAGATTGGATGAGAGGTCACTTTGTGTTCTTAAAGATTATTCGATAAAAATTAATTATTATTAAACGAGATTTGTACTGAAAAGTCAGTAAAAGTTTTAAATTTACTTAAATCAAGTTTTACAAATGAAAATATCTAATTCAATATTTATTTATTTTTTGACAAATAATTCAATATATTTTTATTTACTATAAGATAAAGATCTTTCAAATTTTAGTTTTTAGCGATTTTTAACTATATATAAGCACCAAAAGCACTCTCTTTTTTTTTATGCTATAAAGAAAAGTTTACTTTTTTATTTTTATTTAAAAGTTAACATAAGAAATCGAAGGTTAACATCAAGAATTAAATAGTACTACTCCTGTAAATTAGTCCCACAAAAGTAGTTATCCTTTGAGTTGTTAAGAGCAGAGTTAATTTCAGAGTTGTCTTTTTTTCTTTTCATTACAAAGTAGACAAACACAAATCCCAACACTAATTAAACGGGAAGATATCACACGATAGAATAGCACTACAGAGTGATATCATGATTATATGGGGATATGTGCATGGGAAGAAGAGAGAGAGAGATAGAGAGAGAGAGGAAAGAGTGCAGAAAACACTACTCTACAGAGGAGACAAGATCATGGGATCTGCATGTTTTTATTGCACAAGACCTGCAACTATAGATCATGCAAATCCTCTGCCTTTTAAAATACAAACAAACTAGTCCATCCGTCATACAATGAGTGACTTATTTTGAAAATGTACACTATTTATATATTTTGATTTGATCATATTTTTCAATTAATAAATAAAAATAAATATTAGCAAATAAGATTTTGTTGGATTCGTCTCGATGAGTATTTTCAAAATATCAAATTTTTATAATTTTTACTATTATACAATTAAAATTATTAATCATCAAAGTTATGCATCGCGGCATATGTGAAATAGTCAACTGACTCACTCTTTTTGGGACAGAGGGAGTATGAAAATTGAAGAAAAATACGGATTGAAATCAACTAATGAATTATCCATTTTTCTTTCTTCTTCTTTTTTCTTTATCTCAAATCAAATACAACTCTGTTTGGGAATACCATATTTTAAGTTTATAGTTTTATACTCACTTTGTCCCAAAATATAAGATCTCATTGACTATTGCACATACATCAATATATAAGTTTGATTACGAATATCTTTAATTGTATATTATTAAAAATTATAAAAATTTGATATTTTGAAAATACTCATCGAAACAAATCAAACAAGATCTTGTCAGATAATATTTACATTTATATACTTTTAGAAAAATACGATCAAAAAAAATCAATTTGATAAACGTTTTTCAAAAAGAGCTTATAGCTTATCTTACTAGCTTATATGTTATTTTTTAAATGTTATTTCAAGTAGTTTGTGAGTTTATAATTTATGATTTTTTCCTTTTAATTTTACCTCTGTCATTTTATTTGAAAAAAAAGTAAATATTAAGTAAACATAAGTATATTTTTTATGTCATTTAATACTTACGAATCCGGTCAAGCATTAGTTTATAAGTTATTCATATTAAGCTAATGCAATATAGTTGTGGGTGTGAGAGGAAGAGATGTTATAAGAGTGTATGACTTTACTTTCTGACGTTGCCTTGTAGCCTAATGTCGCAGATCAGCGGTTGTGGCAGCCTGACTCATGCGGTGGCTATATTGTGCGAGGTGCGTACAATTTGCTCACTTTAGGGAGGATCAGGATGTGGAGGCCATAACAGAATTAATCTGGCACAAACAGGTACGTACCCTTAAAGGTGTCTGTGGTGGCTTGGCGGTTACTGCGAAATAGGTTACGACTAAAGACAACTTGGTACGATGTCACATGACTCACATCCTTACACATGAAACCCATTTTTGCGTGACTGGTTGCGGGGGAGTGGAGACTGCGCAACACTTGTTCTTCACTTGTCCGATTTTTTTCCCTTGTGGAGCATGATTAGATATTGGGTTTGTATTTCCTCGGCTGATTTGTTCCTCATACAAGACCATTTTGTTCAATTCACGCATTCGGCAGGAGGTTCTCGTGCTGGTCGTTCCTTTTTGTAGCTATTGTGGTTGTGTAGCATTTGGGTGGTGTGGCATGAACGAAATAGTAGAATTTTTAAGGCAAATGAGTCGACAATCCATCGTATGCTAGATAAAGTCAAAACTCATTCACTTTGGTGGATGAAAGTCTATAATGTAAATCTCGGTTTAAATTCTCATGTGTGATGGTTAAACCCATTTGTTTGCCTGGGTATTGGTTGACCAGTATTTTTATTGATGTAAATGTTTGACATTTTGTATGACATTCCTTGTATTGCACAAGACTTATTATTATTATTATAAATGAAATCCATTTTTCTTCTTCAAAAAATACCATTTGCCTTCGAACACATTAACATCTTTTCCATAAATAATAAAGCAACCATTGTTATCCCATCCATCAATTTACTGACATCTCAAAACAGCAAAAAAAAAAAAATTCAATTTTTTACTTCCTTTTTTTAAATGTTTTTATTATAAATTTTAAATTAACCCGTCCAATTTGTGTTTATCTCTTACTAAGGGTTCGTTTAGTACAACGAAAGAAAGTGGGAGGAAAAAACATTATGCAAATCAATGCATGAATTTCGATTAAAATTAGTTCAAGTTCATGTATTGATTTGCATAATTTTCTTTCCCCCCACTTTCTTTCCATTGTACCAAACACACCATAAGTGTATCTTATCCAACCAAATGATTCTTTCATCAACCAATTCCCTTTTTATGTTAAAATTGAAGAATTTAATTAATTACGAAACATAGGGGTGTACGTGGACCGGATTGAGTTGGGTTTGACCAAAACCCGAACCACATAGGATACTCTGGATTAGGTCGAAGAAAATAACCATCTGTTATAACATTGGGCCGGGTTGGGTAAATCCACTAATTTCCGGATTGGATTGGGTTGGGTAGTGGGTTACCCAAATGATTTTTTTATTTTTTTAATATTAAATATTTAAATGTCGAATCATCATGTTTTTTAATAAAAATAACTCAACTATTGTATTTTCTTGAAAAATAGTGTAACTTTTTTCACTATAAAAAATAATCACCTATTTTTGGTGTAAACCCACTAATTTACGGGATAGATAGTTTGCTACCTAAATATTTTTTTTTTGTTTTTTTTAATATCAAATGACTAAACGAAGAATTATAATATACATTTATGAAAATTATTCAAGCTTTTTATTTTATTTTTTAAATAGTGCGATAAATTATCATATTTGTTTATGAAAATTATTCAATCTTTCTATTTTCTTAAAAAATAGTATAACTTATTTTCAATATAAAAATATTTAATGATCAAATGAAAAAATCTTTAGTATTTTCATAAAAAATATTTCAAAAAATATAACACTAGTGGGTAAGTGAGTTTTTTGGATTGGGTCCGGTTTTACCCGGAACCCGACTTTTTTTATGCATTTTTCATTTTTGAAATCCGTATCCGATTTTTTTTTTCTACCCCAACAATTGTCAATCTACCACAACATTAATTTTCAAGACGGAAGGAGTACTAGTTTTGAGACATTTGTAAATTAAATATAGAAATATAATATTTTTTTAAGGAAGCCGGAAGAATTTATAAATATAGAAATATAATATTAAAAGTAATCATGTACAGTACATTCAATAACTTTTTTTGACAAAAGTACATTCAATAACTTAAAATTTATAAGTAGATCTTTTCTACTTAACATTTCTCTTTTATTTATTTATTTATTTATTTATTTTATCTTTATTTTACAAGTGTTCTTTTCTAATAGCACTTGTTAATCATATTCATATTTATCCATAATCTCTAAATTTGTTAAAATTATTTAGTATCTTGCTAATAAGTATCCTTGTGTCGATTCTTTAAGAATTTTATTTTAAAAAATAAATTATTTAAAAAATTAAACATTTCAATTTATAAGAATAAAGCAACCTGCATTGAAAGCAACCAACATGTACTAATTTTACATATTTCTTTAAGAAACTAAGCTCGTGGGCGAGCAACATTAGGCATCAACACGAGACTGAGTTTATAGTTTTAAAGTAAATCAATGATTTGTCAAAAAAAAGAAGAGTAAATCAATGATATAAATATACGTCTTTTGAAAATTGTTAATATTATTTGAGTATTTATATTTTATACACAAAATCTTTAATAATTGTAGTCTTAATTTATTTTAAGAATAATGAAGATGGTCTCTACTTTTGTCACAAGCACTTGTTAGTACACCTTTGAAATTAGTTTTGATCCCTTCAAAATCAAACCGATTAACTTGGCTATGTGTGTTGACTTTGTCGTCGTCTGGAATGTTGGGTGTTTTCGAGCTGAGACTCGTCTGCCTAAGTTCTCATTCTACCGTTGTCTCATCAGCTTTTAGCCTGAATGAGCTGTTTTTTGGATTCTGATGGCTCAATCATTTTTTATTCGAGATCGGGAGTTGGAGTCGATCTAGTGACAACTTTTGGGGCTGGGTTAGTGTCTTCTGGTGGCCTGAAATCTGAAGGATGCCTTTCTGAGGTGGTGTTTATTTTGATGTTTATTTTGACGTTCCGCATATATAAAGCGCCTGTTATGTTGTTATATTTGTTGTTTTAAAAAAGGAAAACGCTAAACAATACCCCCGGGGCACTATTTATGAAAGCAAATATAGTAATATGACATTGAACTTTGTGCAGTTAACGCCTCGAATGTCTAAAAAGTATTATTTTCAATTTAAAATTTTTTTTTTTTGGTTTCCTTAACCAGTGTCCCGAGGGCACCGGTTAGCATAACCCTTTAAAAAAAACTTGAGTAAAGTTAATCACATTGACTGTGTGTGATTAGGGAACTAGTAATAAATAAAAAGTCCCTTTCAGTGACAGTAGGTAAATAAAAAAGGTGTTTGGGGCCGGTGAAGTTGTAAGTAGTAACAAGAGAAAGGAAGGGACATAGGAGCTATAAGAGCATAGGTATAGTGTGTGTGTGAAAGGCAGAAGTAGCAACAAGAGTATCTTTAGGGGAGCTCAGCACATCATAAAACAGAACAGAATACTTTACTTCCTGTACTAAACAACCAACCTACTCCTATAACTATAACGTTGTTGTTTTTTCTATGAGACCTCATATCTCATAGGTACTAATCCATTGGTTGCGTGTATTATGCTTTAATTCTGTTCCTGTTTTGTGTGTTTTGTGTTTTTTAGGAACTTGATTTGGAATCTCTCTCCTTAGTTTTTTTTACTATGGAGTATTATATCATTCATCTGTCTCAAAATATAAGCACTACTTTGATTATTGCACGTATGTCAACGTACAATTTTGATAATTAATATTTTTAATTGTATATTGGTAAAAATTATAAAAACTTGATATTTTGAAAGTACTCATCAAAATAAATCAAACGAGATCTTATATGCTAATATTTATATCTATATTATTAAAAAAATATGGTCAAATCAATATAAGTGAATAGTGTCATTTCGTCAAAGTAGTTATTATAAAATGGAATGAATGGAGTAATTAGGCAAATGCTAACGAGTACCTCTAATGTATTTTTTAAAACTTTAAATACATAAAATGAACGCATGGAAAGTTGTAGTGTTTAACTTTTTCATAAAAAAATTATTTAAATGAAATGCTTAAAAAAATGTTTCAGGAACACTCGTTAGCAAGACCTTTATAATTATAATACAATAAGTAAAAAGTTTTCACCATAGTTATCATAGGCGGATCCACACCGCGGCTGGTCCGTGCACTTGCCCCAGTTTTGGTAAAAAAAATTTAAAAAATATTTTAGGGATTAGTTTAGGGCAAAATTGAGATTTGTTTTTGTTCAAACATAGTATCTTTTAGTTCAAAACTGAAATTTTACCCAGACTTTATAAATTTTCTGGCTGCGCCATCGATCATTATCCATTAGTATTAATCTCTGTCACAGAATATTTGAGGTATATAAGATGAACTCTCCTCTTTAAACTAAATTTTCTTTATACATATTAGCTAAAAATCAAACTCATAACCACATATTTAAGAAAAATAACACTATTATCACTTAAACCAATTTATTACTCCTTCCGATTCTAAATACAAGTGAAAATATATTTTTTAGATATATTATATTATCGATGAATCTAAAAAATAAAATTTCTCTTATATTTAGAATCAGAGGAAATATTATTTTTTATTTTTTTTACAATGTAAACAATGAGGATCAAACCTAAAACATCGTGCATACCACCCAAATTTTTCACCACTAGACAAAACCCAATGCTCGAGGAAATATTATCTCTGTTTTTAGTTTTTATCACTCTTTTTTGCTAAATGTTAAATACACCCCCCTCTTTGACACTTTATTAAAAAGAGGAAAGAGAAATAGGACCCTTAAGCGTGCAAATAAAAAGACTTAAAAGCAAAACAAAGCTAGATCACAAAATCCTTTGCTATTATAACTCTCTCTACCTTTGTGGGGTTTCTCTTCAAAACTCTTCTCTATAATACTATTTTCATTCTCTCTTCAAAACTTTGTCACTCTTTTCTCCTATTTCCTTTTTCCATTAACCAAAAGTCCCATTTAAGGTTCATTGTCTCACACACCTCAAACCTAAACAAACCACCTCAAAGCTGTATTTTTTTCACACAAGGGTATAAGGGTATGCTACCTTAACCTATCTTCTCTTTTGTGTCTATTCTTTTTTTTCACTTTTTGTGACTTATAAGTTATAATAACTCATTTTTTGTTGTTTTTGTTTTTCAGGTTTATTTAATCACTTTTTGAGTTCATTGCAAGAGTGTTTTTTTGTGTTCATTTTGTTGAAGTGATGAATGAAATGACAAGAAATGAAAGAGAATCATCAGAAGAAAGGAAGCTAGAGCTAAGACTTGCTCCACCTGGTGTTGAAAACTGGTTTAACACATCCAACAACAATAAACAAAGAGCTTATGATTATGATTATGATTATGAGTCTAAACTCTCTCTTGGTAATTTTCTTCATTTCCCATCAAACAAAGCTATTGTTGTGAAAGGTAAAGAATCATCATCATCACAAACCTGTTGTCCTAAATCAGTAGAGTTACAGAATGGTGATAACAAAGTTACAGCTGTTTCCAACACTTCTCAGAAAAGGTACAATACCTTTTTTCTATATCTAAAGTTTTTTTGTTTTTATTTTTATTTTAACTTTTTTAAGACAGAGGATATTCATTCACTGAGTCACTTTGTTTTTTTCTTCTACTATTGTGGTCCATGCAAAGCTGTTATGTTCTGTTTTTTTCTACTACAAGTTTTAATAGATAATAGATCTTGTGTTACACTTTTTAGTGCTAAAGTTTAATTTCATGTTTTTACATTATTAATTACTACATGCCTTTTATAAACATGGCACAAAAAACATGCAAATTTCTCATCCACAAAAAAAAATTTATGAAATTTTTTAAGCTTTGATGTCTCTTTGTACTATGTACTAGTAGTATTATTTTTTTTTTTGTTCTATTATCCTTTTCTTGCCATGTTTGATTCAGAGATGTCTACATCTGGTTTTTGATGCTATATATATGTTATTTATTATGTGTCTTCTTTATCTATTTTTTTCTTTGGGGTTTGGTTTGACATATTAGCATATGAAAATATGAACTTTGATATATATATATATATATATTAATTTTTTCTTGGACCCTCTTAATTAAAAAAAAGGCTATTTTTAATTTGTGTTTTGAACTATAAGTTGTTATTTGAGTGGTAAAATGTTTGACTTTATAATCTAATCTCAAGAGAGGGATTTTGAAATCTCATATAAGACAGTTATAAAATATCAAGTAGTACTTTGCATAAGTAGTAATTTTGATGTGGAAGCCTCAAGACTTTGAAGTGTGCTCCTTTCACGGTTTTATGTTCGAAACCTCCGTGTCACTTTTTGAGTTCGATCATTCCATACAAAGCGAAATCTTGAGTTTAATTGGGGTCTGTCTAGTGGACAGTGGATGTTGGAACAACTAGTAACAAAATGAAGTAATAATGAATAAACTCGAACAATAATGAACACACAAGGTTTGATAACGGAGTACCCCATGTGGTGGGCACGTCTCCGACTGTAGAATTCGTTACAACATGTTTTTATTAGATGAATGAATGAATTAAGGTTTCAGTATTACAAAAAGGTATTTTTATAACAATAATATTTCGGTCTAGATAACAACAAATACCCCTGAACCGTACCCCCTAATGCCCCCCAAAACATTTGGGCCAGACCCATATGGGCAAGGGGTGGTCGGAGTTTCGTTTCGCTCCGCTAGCTCAACTCCTCGGTCTCCCCAACCACTTCCTGATGCGTATGAGGCATACTCAGCGGTGGAAATATAGTTTCTGTCATATTGATTAGTTGGTTATTAGACAGGATATCGAGTCTTTAAACAAATTATTAATGATAATTTCCCTTTTTTAATTAAATTGTTTACAAGTACTATTTGATTAGGATAAGTGATTAGATATGGGATTTGAAGGGTTTATGCTAATAGGATATAAACAAAATTCTCTTTTTATCACAAACAGCATCTTTTATAATTTTTTAACTTTTAGAGGTTCTTACAATTTTCACTGTTTACTATCATGCTTAACTTTGTGTTTGGACCCTACCAACAACAGAACTGCTCCTGGACCAGTAGTGGGATGGCCACCAATTCGTTCATTCAGGAAGAATCTTGCAACAAGCAGCAATTCTAAGCCATCACCACCTGAGTCACATACTCAACAACACAACAAGGTTGCTGGTAAAAAACCTATTGACAACTTTGGTAAAGGTTTGTTTGTTAAGATTAATATGGATGGTGTTCCAATTGGTAGAAAAGTTGATCTTAATGCTTATGATAGCTATCAAAATCTTTCCTCAGCTGTGGATGAGCTCTTTAGAGGACTCCTTAAAGGTATTAATATTTTGTGTCCTTTTCTTATTAATAAGTTTTTTTAATTATAATAATTTTTAGATGCTTAAGACTATTGTTAGACGGTTTAAATTTTAAGACAATTTTTTATTTTGTTTTATTATAAAATTTTGAGTTGACATCTGAACCGGGCGATCAAGATCGTACCGTCTAAATCTCGTGACTCCACGACTGCATCTATTGTCGAATTGTCTAATTTACTGAATCTAGGTCCTAATATATGTTACCTTTAAGCCGACCCTAGCATACCCTAGGCCTATCCTAGCATACTCTAGGCGTATAGTATAAGTATATGACTACACTAGCTGTGTACTATATTGGCATAACATTAATTAAACATCAATGCTTAAGGTCAATCATAAATTAGCCTAGGAGTATATGGTGCTTAGGCTATTAATTCAACATTAATACCTAAGGTCAATCAAGTTCACCAAACAAGTTTTCTAGTGCAAATTTCTAATTGGCCCTTTAGAATATTTAGCTTTGAATTTTCATTTTCCAAGTTTAAAGTACTCCCTCCTACCACTGTTCACTGACAAAAAAACCAATGTATCTGGTTTATAATATACGTCAGATACATTACTATGATACATAAAATCTTAATTTGTATTTTTTATTTGTACTTGTGTGTAGCTCAAAGAGATTCCTCTAGTTGTGGAGGTAACAAGGAGGAAGAAAAAGTGATTAGTGGATTATTGGATGGAAGTGGAGAGTATACTCTTGTATATGAGGATAATGAAGGAGACAGGATGCTTGTTGGTGATGTCCCATGGCAGTAAGCATCTTCATTATTATCACTCTCAATCTTATGCTATAGTACACTATTACACTAGTATTTTAATTGATTTGATTTATGATAGTACCATTATATAATAATTTATTTATACTTTTATATTCCAACTCCATCACTCAATGTAGCAATTTGTTAGATTCCTTGTGCTTAACAATTACTATTTATTAATATTTTTTAATTATAGCTAACCACATTTATTATGACAAGTGTTACGAATAAATCTGTAGAGCTACATGCCATGGCATGTCTGTTTCTCACAAGAAAACATTTGTTCTACTGTCCCCTCTTAGAAATAATACAAATTGTAACTATAGTATAATTAACTAACTCATGCAATTTCATTATTGTTAGAAAACAATTATTTTTAGCAAAAAATTGATATTTATTATTATGTACAGTACAGTAGTACTATTTTTAATTTTTATTTATGTTTTTGGCAGTATGTTTGTATCAACAGTGAAGAGGCTTCGAGTGTTGAAGAGTACAGAGCTTTCTGCTTTTACACGTGAGTTGGAATCTTATATGATTTAATTTTAAAAAAATCTATATTTATGGTATGATTGAATATTTAAATAAACATTGTTTTTTTATTTTTTCAGTTGGTACTAAGCAAGACAAGATACCTACTTGATGTGAAGATTGAGGATTTAAATCTCTTCTAATTTGATGTTTTTGGTTCTTAATGATGAAAATCATGGAATGGAAGTAGTAGCTTTACATTACATTATGTATGAATGTTTTTTTTTTTTTTTTTTTTTTTTAATGAAGATTTGAGATGTTTATGGGTTTTTTGTATAAATAGGGGATGAAAACTTTACGGATGTGTGTACTCATGATTTAATGTGGAGTAACGATTAACTTTGTTTTGGTTTGTATTTTGAAGTTTTTTTTTTTCTTTTTAACTTACCAATTTTTACATCTCTCAAATTTATCATATACTTTTTTTTTTCTTTGATTTTTTTATCATATACTTGAATTCATGCAATAAAGACAATCTCAAATTTCATGATCTGTTTTGGTCAATAGAAAACAAGAATTTTTATTTTGGTTGACTGAAGTGTCTGTCGCTCTGTCTATAATTAATATAATTAATTATCTATTTTTATTATTTTACTTATATTTTGTCATAGCAAAAGAGATTTTGGTATTGGAAATTTAGTTTGGCATAGCTTATTTCACACTAATAAGAATGGAGGCAAAGGAATAGAAAAATATCACGTGTGAAATAATTAAAAGTTTAACCGACAAATACTTGTTGTGATAGTTAGAAATGCAAGTTGGGGGAGAATTAATGGGTCCTTGTCGTTGAATTGTGTTTTGCCTAACTTTGATGGCTGCTTAAATGTGTCACACTGGTTTTTCTATATACTACCAGTGTATAGTGAGAGGTAAGATTAGTAGTAAAACATGGATGATAAATAATTACCTTTGCGTGACTCAACTGTATTATTTTTAAGTTGAGTATAATGTCCACAGTTTATTTAGGGGGTTGGAATCATGCATTGTTTGACTTTGACCACTTATATTTTCACAAACTTTTTTTTGACAAAATATTTTCACAAACTCAGTGCTACTGTAGTAGTTGGCACTCCGTCCATCTATAATTAGTGATTTATTTGACCATTATATAGATTAAGAAAGATATGTAACTAAAAAAGAGTGAACAAACCGAGCTCATTGGTGGCAAGAATCTTCAAAGCGAGGTACTTTCCTCATTCCTCTCTTATTGATTCTAAATTTGGTAATAATCCTAGTTTTGTGTGGCGAAACATTTGGAAGTTTAGGTAAGTTTTGCATGATGGATGTAGATGGCAACATTAGAAAGAATTATGAATGAACCGTGGTTAAGGGTAGACAATGAGCATTGGGTTAGAGCTCCTCAAAAGCAAGAAGTGTATAATTTAACCGTCCAACAACTTATGCTACCCAACATAAAACAACGGGACATTCAAAAAATTAATTCTTTATTTTCTGAGGATGTTGACAAAGCTTTTATGACACGGCTGAAGCAACCGGATGGGGATGGTGTTTACGTGACTACCGAGGACAATTTATACTTGTCGGAACTAATCTCATGCATACCAAGCTCAACACTTTGTAGGGTGAAGCCATGGAATTAAAGAAGCAATAGAAGAAATGATGCAAAGAGGTTTATCCTATGTTATTTTTGAAAGTGACTCAAAAGTAGTAGTTGATGTTATTCATTCTAGGTAAGATGGATTATCCGAGTTTAACATTTTAATTTCTCATATTAAGAATTTACTTATGTCGAATAACAACTTTGAAGTCAAGTTTGTAAAGCGACAAGCGAATAGAGTTGCTCACTCCTTATCAAGGGCGACATATTTTATGTCTAGTCGTCGTCTTTTTGAGTCGATTACTCGTTGTATTGAAAGTTATTTGATTAATGAAATGAATTGAGTTTCCTTTTATAAAAAAAAAAGTGAAATACTTTAACTAAATATTTTGTGGATCAACAAATTACCATAAATGCAAAGTACAATATACTCCGGTCTCATATAAGAATAATAATACATAAAAATTTATTTATTTGCATAAGCTGTTTTGCTTATACTAAAAAATAAGTTATTTTTCAATGCAAGAAAAAAAAAGTTATTTTAAACAGACCCTAATTAGAGTCTAATAAAAAGAATATATTTTATTAACAAAAATAAAATCAGTTTTGGAACACTTTACTTACAAATGAATCGGTCATGTTATGGACGGAAGCACTAATTGGTAGAAGTAAAACCAAATTTTGGGAACTAAAATGAGTCTCAATTTGGATGTTTTTTCTTTGGATAGAAATTTAGATGTTTGTTTGAATTGGTATGTTTCCAGCTCATATTATAAGGATGTTTAACTTTCTTTGTAACAAAATAAATAATAATACTTAACCCTTTTGATATATATTTTTTTTTAAAAAAAATCAATTTTTCAAATTTCTACATTATATGAAATTAAATTATCCATAATATTGTTTATGAAATTTTTAAAATTAGCTATAGATGACAATTTGGACGACGTGTTATTGCATTCTTTGGAAAGAAAGAAATAATAGGTTGGTCTCTCAGAAGCCATTATCGATTGAATTCATTATTGATAAAATTAAGACTCTTGTTCGGTAGTAGTTGAGATCAAAGAAAAATGTTTCATGTACGATTTAATTATGGAAGAGGAAGTTGCAATGGAAGATCTTTGATTTTAAGGATTTGGCGCTGATAGAGTTGGAGTGGGAGGTTGTTGTTAAGCACTCTTACCGTGAAGCTAACCAATGTGGATACGGTTGCGCGCAAACCATGGGTGCTCTTTGGATATCGAAATTTGTTTTTATGAGGCGTGTCCACCTCAGTTTAGACATGTGGTAGATGCTAATGTTATGGGAGTCCTAGTCCCTCTAATTTTCGTGTAACTTGCCTTTTTCCTTGGGCGTTAGTCTCTTTGTAATTAAAAAAAACATGCGGTGGTTTAATTCGTTGCATTGTTTAGAGCTACTTAGTTTCTTCAAAAGATTGTTAAAATTGACCAATATAATTTTTTTAAAAAAATACTCGGATTTTAAGTTTTTGGGATATTTTTTATGGGCAAACTAATTGTTTTTGTTTTCTAGAATAATTTAAATAACAAATGAGGCTCACATTCAATGCTTTGTTTGAATTGGGCTATATGCCTGGCCCAAATTGGCCAATTGTTTCATGATGTTTTCTCTTCCCACCTCCCGTGAATCTTTTATACCCCCAATATTCCAATTTTGCCCTTGCAGAAAAATTCGGTTAGCAGAAACCGAATTTTTACTATTGCAAATTCAGAGTAAATTTCGGTTTTTAGAAACCGAAATTTGTTTTCAAGGCAAAAAAAAACTTCGGTTTCTACGAACCGAAGTTTTTTGAAGGGCAAAATTGGAAATTCAGGGGGATAAAAGATTCACGGGGGGTGGGAAGAGAAAACATCTTGTTTCCTTCCATGTTTTTTTTTTTTGACACCGATGTTTCCTTCCATTATAATCCGATGAAAAACCTTTTTTATTTCCTTACACAGTTACACTTAATCGTCTTACTTTCACTTCTTTTTTTCCCTTCATGTTTTCCCTTTGGATATTTAATAACTTTTATTAAATTTTTGAAAAACTAAAAATTTGAGTTTTATATAATATCAAAAATTAAATTTCTAATTTATTTTCAAGAAAACTCATTATTGATTTTTTGGTACATAATTGGGAACGTATACGAATTTAAACGTTATGAAGAATAAAATGGGATTTTTGGCGGCATTTTGAGACTTAAGATCTATAAATGAGAGTTTTGGATTCTTTGCCATAATTGTGTGCATAATTACAGTTCTCGACTTTTCAAATTTAAAGTGATGGTTGAGTTAGATTGTTTAAAATGAAGTTATTGAAAGTAATATTAATGTGTGAATTTGTTACGCATTCAGCAGTAATTCAAACCCATAAATCATAATCGAGGAGTACATAAGGGAAGTTTTTTCTAATAGGGCGTCGATACTTCAATGACAAATATTCTACATTCATTGCATTGTTAGTAATGAGTAGTTTTTTGGACACAAGGGAGAATAAATAATTTCTTAAAAAATAGGATTAATTGCATTGTTGACCCCTTAACTTTCATAAACTTGCAATTTTGGCACCCTAATTTTTATAATAGCATTTTTGACCCCCTAACTTTAACCTCTTTTGCAAAATCCCAATTTTGATCAAGTCAACACACACATGACAAGTCCCTTAAGTCACCATATAATGTCATGTGGAATTATTAAAATAAAAATAAATAAAAATTAAAAAAAAAACACTTGAAGGGACGCACATGATACATTCCGTCATGAAAAACAACGTAGTCCTAAATCTTAAATTATAAAACAATATTTTCATAGAAAGTTTATGCACATGTTGAATTCTGTTTTGGTTGATTTTTGTCTGCCGAGCCTATTAAGACAATTGTTAAGGCTATGTAACAGGGAAATAATTAATCAACAAGCTTAAAGTTTTTAAGAAAAGAGATTATATACAGGATGTATTTTTCAACTAATAGTTAGCTTAACGGAACAAACCTTATTTTAGAAGAAATAGTGTAATAGTGAGCTCATACATTCTTAGATATGCAGACACACACATTCTCAAATCCATATTTTTGAAATAAAACACAATCAGAGACACACATTCTCAAATCGATATTCATTTAAATTTCAATTCTAAAATTACTACTTGATTTGAAATAGAACAAACGTGGGTTGAGAAGTTGAACATTTAAGTTGATTTGAAAGAGAAGATTAAGGTCGAAGATGAAATTGATTTTGGGATTAAATAGAAAACCATAACACAACACTACCATTGCACAACCGCATGAAATTTTGCAAAGTGAAAGATGAAACAAGAAAGAAGAAGCACGTGCCTTCATTCTACATTTAATTTTATATAAATTAAGAAACCACATGAATTATTAACCATAGTGAATTCTATATAAAATTTGTGATGATTGGCCATTTAGCTAGTATCATTTCCTCCTCTTCATTTTTTTTGTCGTCTAAAAGGAGGGTCATAGACTCATAGGTCCAAAAACAAATATTATTATTCGAATATTTTTTTATTTTTTTTGTTTATAATGAGCTGGGGATCGAACTCAGGACCTACTGTATAGCGTATTATCCAAATACCTCATAATTAAGACCAAATCTAGTGACTTTATTATACGAATATTTTTACATGGACCCAAAAGTCTGAACATCTTTTTTAATTGCACACACAATAATTAAAAAGTAAACGTAGAAAAAAGAATAATCGAAGAATATATACATTTTTAAAAATAATTACATGAGTTACATGGCCGGCCTAACTTAGTTAAAGGCTTATAGCAAGTTTTATTGTTAAGCCTTATAAACAAAAAATTACATATAATTTTATAAAAGAAAAAATCAATAGTACGTAGTATTATTTTGACATTTTCTTTTGAATATTTAATATATTTTACTCATTACTTTTTATATAGCTTAAACATCTCAACAAACTAAATATATTATATCGTTTTCCTTTTTTGATTTTTTGTTATATCTTATATATTTATTTATTTTTATATAGTTTATATCTTATATTTAAAACCAAACGTTTAAGATTACTTAAATTATTTGTTACTTCTTTATATTTTAACGTCATATTTCAAAAGAAAAACACCGTATCAAGACGGGACAAACACCGTACTAAGATGAGATAAACAAAACAAAGACTCCGCACTAAAAGGAGATTAAAACAAACCGGATGAAAAAATCACAAAAGAGAAAACTAGAATAAAACCTAAAAAGTATGTGAATATCACTTATTTAAATAAAGAATAATGCTAGCAACACACTCTTTAACAAACACAATCCAACACATACTCTCTTTTATTGGTTGAAATTCACATGGGTCCCATAAAAAAATGTGGACCCATATAACTTTTATGAGACCATATAAATTTTAACCAATAGAAGAGAGTATGTTAGAGTGTGTTTGTTAAAGAGTGTGTTGCTAGCACTCCTCTTAAATAAAACACACATAAAGAACAATCAAGAGGGGTGATTCCGGATCAAAATTGATCAACCACCCCTCTCTAATGATAAAACCAGAGAATCAACCACAAAAGTTGTTGCCCGGCGGCAGAGGGAGAGATATTTGTCTTGATTTTAATTCTTCATTCTTTAGTATTGATCACATTAATTGAATGAACCTAGAGGGAAATTAACTGGTTCCCATGACAACAACTTAATAAGCCGGACTGAAAATACATTTCATACTACCAATACGTGAGACCATTAAGATTAGCACATAGTTAAATTATGTACTGATATTAGGAAACTGAGCTGACTTAGAGAACTTGTTAAACTTTGAACTTCTAAAGGTTTTATGAAAGTACCAATATGGATCTCTAGAAAATGATATTTTGAACATTATTTTAGTAAATTTTAATAAAATATTTTTTTATTGTCTTTTTTAATATTATAAAATTCATTATTTTATTATAAATAGTAAAGTCCACCTTTAATTTAGAATTTTGGGACTTCTTAAAAAAAAAAATTAGAATTTTGGGAGGTTGATAATAGAAATCCCACTAGTGTTGGGTGTGGTTATGGTGCATAAGCCCAAACTTATGCACCATGCATAAACTTGTTTCCTACACCCACCATATTTGCTTCCTACACCAAAAGCCAACTAAAAGTCAGCCCAAGTCCAAAATTAGGCAATCCATTACTCGCGCGCCCCCCATATACTACCTCATTACTTGCGCGCCCCCCATTTGCTTAGCGCACCCCCCAGTTTTTTTTTCCCTTTTTTTTTCCTAGATTTCTTGTGAGCCCCCCAATTTTTTTTCCTCCCCTAGATTTTTAGCGCGTCCCCAATTTTTTTCCCTCCTCCAAACTTCTAGCGCACCCCCCCAATTTCTAGCGCGCCCCCCGTTTCCAATTAAATAATAATTTTTGTTCCTTTGAAGTATATATTATAAAAATTCATTTTTAATTAATTTTCGTCATACACCCCCTCGAAGCCCAACATAATAACGAATGGTTCATGTATATATAAAGCATACTTGTCAAACATACAATTTAATTTTAAGTTTTATCAATCATAATCACAATATAAATAAAATCTCATACATTAATTACATATATATATATATATATATATATATATATATATATATATATATATATATATATATATATATATATATATATCGATTTTTCTTTACAATAAAGAAATGATCGAATCCAATATCTCATGCATACTATCCAAATTTTTTTCAACTAAACTAACTCTAATTGCTTTATATGATTTTTTGCTTTATGTAGCATGGTTTTGTAAAATGGTTATGTGATGTTTTACTTAATAACAATGGTTTTAGTAGATAACATCTTGGCACTAATGCCCATATGAAACCATTTAACTAAAATAATGATTTCAGTGTATAACGCTATGAAACCATTTAACTAGACTAATGGTTTCAGTGTATAACATCTTGAAACCAAATAACAAGACTAATGGTTTCAGTGTATAACAGTATGAAACCATTTAACTAGACAAATGATTTCAGTGTATAACATCTTGAAACCAATTAACAAGACTAATGGTTTCAGTAATATAATCAATATTTAAACCATTAAACCATACTTATGGTTTCAGTAATAATCAATATTTAAAATCATTAAACCATTTAGTGTAAAACCATTTTACAATACAAATGGTTTCAGTGTATAACTATATGAAACAATTTAACCAGCATAATGGTTTCCAGGATTTTTAAAACCATAAAAACACAATATTGATTTCAATAAACACATAAAACCATTTTATAATACAAATGGTTTCACTTTTTAACTCTCTGAAACCATTTAACCAGCATAATGGTTTCCAGAATTTTTAAAACCATAAAAACACAATATTGATTTCAATAAACACATAAAACCATTTTATAATACAAATGGTTTCACTTTTTAACTCTCTGAAACCATTTAACCAGCATAATGGTTTCCAGAATAATTGTAACGAAAATTCATACTTATGGTTTCACTGTTGTAACGAAAATTTATATTCTCGAGGAAAACATACAACCAGAGAGAGTGACTGGCCTCAAAGGGTCTCAAAATATTCAAATAATTTTGTATAAAATTCTGCGAATTTTTCAAGAAATATTAATATTTTTAATAACATTTCTTCCTCATTTAAATAATAAAAATAGTTACAGGTGTCCAAAAATTCCCAAAGAGATACCCAAATTTCAAGAAAATTATGTATTATTTTTATATAAAACAAAATTAAAAAAAAGGATTTCATAGGACCCACACGCGCCTCCACGCGCCTCAGCTGCGACTGGGCGTAGATGACGCGCACTGTTCATCTCCACCTTCACCCATTTCTGCAATTCGCAGGTCACGCGACCCGGTTTACCGACCCACACGCGAAATCATTAGTCTTGTTAAATGGTTTCAATATGTTAATTAATTAATATTGACTATGAAGGTAAAATAGATTTTTTGAATCCTTAAATTTCAGCAACAAGAGATGCTTCTTGCCACGTTTCCCTAGACTAGGCACTTGTTCAAGTAAGCACTTATTTGATTAAGCTAAAAATAAAAACATAAAAATTAAGCAAGTAGAGGGGGTGCAGAACGTAAGTCAGGCGGGTGCAGAAAACAAATACAGAAGTCCAGGCCCAAGCCCAGTCCATTTTCAAAAAAAAAAGTAGAAAGGAAGAAACGATTCCGTGTGGCGCCAGTCCATGGCGCGTGATACAGATCTCAGATGTCGGCCTTCTGATCCATCTGATGGCTAGGATTTAACAAATCAAAATAGATCTGACCCTTTAGATCGTTTTATAATAATCTAACGGTCATTACTTAAAATTGGAGGGAGCCAATGACACGTCGCCACATCATCGTCTTCAACCTCCACCTTCTTCTTCCTCATGAAGAACATGAAGGGAAGCCATGAAAGCTTCAAAATACCTTCATGATCATAACAACAACAACACTAAATCTCAACCGAAAATTATGAGTGGGTATACCATTTTACTCGAAATTTAACGCTGATCATGAATCCATGCTTAGATTTCACAGTGGAGGTATAGATTTTAAAAAACGATTCAATCTTTAAAACCTAAAAAAATTGAAAACACTTATTTGAGCGAAATAAGCAAAATAAACGGTTGGAAAAGCTTGAGGACATGATTTGGAACATGAATCAATTCGAAACTTACTTAGTTTGACTTTTAATTCGAAACTTACTTACTTAGTTTGGGATTTTGAGATGATAACATGTTTCATCAAAATGTCTATGATCGGATGGTTGTGATTAACTTATGCACCATACATAAGATTGACCTTATGCATATTAACTTGTGCCACTAGTGTTAACATGCTTTAAATTTACCGAAAATGCCTAGATGAACTAATTAATTAATGGGTTTTTCTATTATGTGAAAATTTGCACATATTAAGAAGTTTAAAATAGTAAATTTGTATTGGAATTTGTGCATTTTATATTAAACGTATAATATTTTAATAAAGACTAATAATTATTGTTTTTTAAAGGCAATTCTAATATTGTAGTTTTATTTGCACACAAAATAAATAAGAGATTGGTTAATTTATATGCGAGCATCTTTTGTTTTTTTTGTCACGGATAGTTTAATGGTTAAAATTTTACCCTTAAGACGAATAATCGGAGTGTTATGGTTTGAACTTTGAACCCCAATTTCTACATATAAAACGGTGTCTCAATCAACTGAGTTAACGAAGACACGAGCATCTTTTATATATAGATTAAAAGAAATCATGAATGACATTCACAAGAAATTAGAAAAGGGTGCAAAATAAAACCCAAATTTCATTAAAGTATATGCACACAAAAACAGGTGCAAAACTTGAAAAATAAAATAAAATAAAATATTACAGCTGATCGATTCCATTTAAATTTCTAATAATACCTTGTTAATTTCTACCTAAAGCATGTATATATAAAATATAAATAATATAAAGTGAAATTTGTATATAAACTTCAATTAATTACTAGCATCCTAATCATAATATATGTATAAGTAATATATCTCTCAAAATTCCATTGAAGATAAAATAGGCTTCATCAATAATTAAGTTATGTTGCCTGGCTTGAGCCTGTGTGCCGTAATTAAGAAGTTGTAGAAGATAGAAAAAAAACAAATTATGGAGTTATTATCACCTTCATCTTCACCATGTTTTCTTTCATCTCTTGAATTGGATCCACCATTATAGGCTGAGTAGTTTTAGCTAGAAAATCCTCTGAAGAAGCCATGTACATATAGGAAGAAAAAGTGTTATATTAATTTAATTATTGTAGGTGAATATATATGCAATATAATGGATCAACCTATTCATTTTAAACTTTTGTTCTTTGACTCAACCCTTCCATTCCTATATAGCCAAACAAGTAATCATATATGTTTTTAAGTGGGTGAGAGTTCAATTTTTTCATTCTTTAATGTATGTGTTTCACTTGCAAATATAGATGGACACACTCATAGATGTTGTTGACGGCAGAAAAAAAATATTCCAGCACTTTATTTGCTTTTAGAAAGTTTTGTAAATTTTGTTTTCCATTTTCACTCTTAATTTAAAATGACGAGTTTACCAACAATAGATTGGTTCAAGTGGTAAATAATTTAAACCCCTTAAACTTGTGGTCGGTCACAGGATGTTTGATCTCCGACTCTTGCGTACAAAACCTGATTGAGGAACAAGAAACTCATTTTGTGTATGTTCCCCATATGTTTTTCGACAAAAGATTAGTCACTGTTAATCGGGTGGTGAAAACTTCGTACCTATACTATAATAATTCAAAAGTAAACTTAAGTTTTTAAATTTTCAATACAAAATAAATAATGTGTTAACAATTAAGTTTTTTTTAGATCTAAATGTTTTAACAATTGAGTTATTCAATTTAGAGTTTAACCTTGTGAAATTAAGGATCCGTTTCTTTTGTAAAAATATTTTCTATTTTTATTTTCTAAAATGTGTTTAATTTTATTTTACTATTATTATAAGAGAAATTTGAAGTGAATCATCATGATGATAAAGAGAAAATGAAATAATAATTAAAAATTATGTATTTTTGAAAAATAATGAAGACAATTTTTTTACATTTAAATTCATTGTTTCCACATAATGCATAGAATTATCTATATGAAAATTCTTTTACCTCTTCTTGTTTTTTTAAAATTCGGTATCCGGCTCTAAAACCGACTAATTTGAGGGGACCAATCCCACCGCCCACTTGCGGGGTTTATTTAAAGTCAGAGTGTTTTTTTTTTTGCTATGTATGGACTAACCCACCGAAATTGGCACCACTCCAAGAACTCAAACCAACACCACTAGACTTCTTCTTGTTAATAGGTAAAATTAAAACAAATTTTAATAATAAAAATACTTTTACAATGTAAACCAAGTATAATTATTCATGTAAAATTAGAGTAGAAGAGGGTAATTTTTTTTATATATATTGCATAGCATTCATATTTGAGGTGGGTCAAGTTTGTGAAACTCGTCAACTAGGGTTTGATATCTCTACTGACAAATACAAAAAAGCAACATTAATTTGTGGGAGACGGCAACAATTTGAGGCACTTTCGCCAATATAAATATTCTAATTCTAATGGGGGAGCCCCTTTGTTAGTCAAAGAGTAATCACCATGTCAAGCGACTATATTGCTTTTATTTATCTTATATTGTATTCTCTGTCCCAAAATATAAGTAAAAGCGAGTCAAAGAAACTTGATGTATTTGGTTAAAGATTTGGGTCAAATACATTTGTTTTTGTTGACCAACTTTTGCTTATATTTTGGAACGGATGGAGTACATCTACAACACAAATTAAATAACCAACAAATTCCTAAGTGGTCAAAGTTCGATTCTTGACACATGCGTATGAAAAAAGTTCGATTCTTGACACATTCGTTTTTGTGGAGATTAAACTAAGAACATGCAATAGTTTCACACAATTTTTTTTTTTTGACAGATAGTTTCGAGCAGAGTTAACATTTCAATAACATAATTATTATATCATATGACTTATTCCATGTGAAGTTGGAGTACAATTTTGACACAATTTTTTCTATATATTTATAAATATATTAGTGAAAAAGTAAATTCATTTTAATATAATTGTCAAACATACTTTTTTTATAAAATTAATTAAAAATTCAAAAATGTCTTATGAATATTTAAATTTAATCGAAAAATGATATTCAAGTTCAAAATATTTTATGAATTGTTCAATGTTTATTTCATTCTCAAAATGAAATAATTTCATTGTTGTTTCCATGCAATTTATGTCGTACTAACCACTACTACTCATCCCTACTTTTGTCCATACCACATTTCCTGGTTTTTTTAAAAGCAATGCTCGAGCACAAAAAGTTCTCAGCTCAAAATAACTACATAATATAAAATTTTAATTCAATAGTAAATTTTATAAAATTTATATTCGTTATAATAGTATTCATGATTTGTGCATCATAAAAAACTTTATGAAATATTTCACCATATACTTGGCCACCGATATATGCACTAGCTTGAATCATTGCATGCATGACCAAAAATATAGTATGTTGTAAAATTTGTGTTAGTAATAATGAGTTAGTAACATGCAATTTTTTTTGACACATTAGTAACATGCAATTAAATAAGTAATTTGTTGAAAAAGTGGAGCTAACAAAAAGAACATACTAGTATAAGCTAGCTTATAGCTTATAGCATATAAGCTCATTTAGTTAAGAAAAATGCTTGTTAGCACGAAAAGAAAAGCAAGAATGAATCATAACCCTTAAATTTATAACACAGTTGCAACCCGATTTCCGCTCCAACCAAACCTTATGTGTTTGTTCTTTTTATTATTTTTTTAATGCCTAATTCTTGCCTTTCGTTTACCAACCCTTCGTACTAATAGCATAGTTGTATAGTTAAATACTCCCCTCCATTCTAAAAAGTAAGTCATTTTGGGAAATTTTTTTTTACCAAAATGTAAGTCGTTTTAGAATATCAATGTATAATTTTAGTTTTCTTCCTAAAAATAATTAACTACTATACTACTAGGTCCAAAAATCACTGATTTTGACCATTAAGATTAAAAACCCGACCGTATGATTGAATTCCGAAAAATAATTAACTACTATACTACTAGGGTACTAGGTCCAAAAATCAGAGATTAGTTGTTAGTCTTGTACTCCAAAAAACTTCAATTGCTAGAAGGATCTCTTCTTCATTGCTGAAGAGGACGAAACACGTTAGTAGTGTCATGAACGATCAGGTGTAGAAAGCAATGGCACGAAATACAACATCCATTCGGATTTGGGCTTTCATATTCAGGCCCAAATAAGTTTTCAAGCCTTCTTTGGTCATCTCGCACTTGAATCTCAAGATGGTGGGCTAAATACACTATTAGAAAGAGGAAGACTCCCCGCCACCGGAATTTTCATTTTTGCCCTTGCGAAAAAACTTCAGAACATGTTTTTCGATGTTTTCCTAGTTCAAATATTATTTTTAACTGCAAAATTTTTTTGAAAAATGGGTTCAGAAAATTTTACACAATGGCGAAAATGAAAATTTGGGAAGGAGGGGGGTAGAGAATTTTTCTTAGAAGAGGCAGCGGTTGCTCTCCTTCCCTGCATTGCCCGCATAGGCAAAAATACACTATCGGTCGGATATCTATCAATAAAATTTTATATTACCGAAAAATATCTTCCGGTGAGTTGATGGAGGGAGCAATTTAGAGCAATGCATCAAGGGAGAAAAGAGCAATTACCATTAGAAGATTGTTGTTATTCTCGTTGGGTTAAATGTACCCCATATGCGGGCGTAGGCGATTGTTTATTTGGGAGGAGGAAAAGTTTAGGAGTGTACTTTTTTGTTAGAAAAATGTGTTTTGCAGGCTTGTTGTTTTTGATGCGTAGAGATGAAATCTTGATCTTAATGAATGCTATTCAGCTAAAAGAGTGTACCAAAGAGTGTACCAAATTATAAGTCACTATATATTATCAATAAAGTATTTAATGCTAGTTTTCCTATTATACCTTTAATTATTTATTACTCTCTCTTCTTTCAATTCTTCAATTTAGTTTTTTATATCATTAATTAAGGACAATTTTGTAAACTAACTCATAATTTATCTTTTTACACGTAGACTTATTTAATAATAGACTTCTAATAAAGGATAATTTGCATCGGTGTAATATTTTAAACACAAATTCTGTGTTTTTTTTTTTTTTTGGTTTACAATGAGCTGGAAATCGAACCCAGAACTTATAGCATACTCCCTCCGTCCCAAATTATAAGGGAAAAAACAAAAATCACACTTATTAAGAAAAAGTAAAACAAGATAATTTGAAATATGTTTTTTTGGGTTTTCCTTGGAATAAGTTGTATGAGAAGATGTAAAAGCAATTCTTATTAGTTGTTGTTTATTAAGAAAATAGGAGAGAGAAAATTAAATGAAATTTGCATTAAATTTTATGATATTAAGGAAAAAACATTCTTGAAAATAGTTTTCCCTTATAATTTAGGACAAAAAAATAAGATTTTTTCCCTTATAATTTCGGACGGAGGGAGTCTATCCAAATCCCTCACCACTAACAAATTTTGTGCTTTGTTATAGAATTTGTGACCAAAGTTATGGAAATTTGCTCAAAAATTGGCCGCCCTAATAAGAGTATGAGCAGTCGAATTCACTTGCCTCCTGACAAGTTTAATCTCAAAGTTTAGAAAAGACGCATAAAAATAACAATATCATATGAACATATGTACTCCCTCCGTCCCAAATTATAAGGGAAAATAAAAAAATCACACTTATTAAGAAAAAGTAAAACATATATATTTTTTTTAAAGTTTTATAGACCAACACCTTAAAAATATAAATTTTAGGTTTTTCATTGCATATCTTTTCTTTTATTTCTTTTTTTTACTTTCTTAACTGGTGTAATTTTTTTAGCAATCTTAACTAGGGTACTTGGTGAGTGCACTAGCTTAAACATAAAATCTTATACCTTAATTATGCTCTCATATCTTATCATTTTTTAGAGAAATGCCCTACAATAATACTATATATTGGGCCTGTTTGGATTAACTTATTTTTGAGTTTGCAAATATTTTATACAATTTTTATGTATTATTATAAGTTTGTCAACGTAGTTTATGGGTCCGTTTGACCCGACTTTTTTAGCTTTTTTTTATAGCTTATGCAAACAGCTTATGCAATTTTTATATACTATTATATGTTTCTCAAGGTAGTTTATGATAAAATAGCTTATAAAATTACAATTTTCACTAGTGTGAACTTATAAAATAACATAAAACATAATTTATATTGCATAAGCTCTAAAAAAAATCGGGCCAAACGAGCTCTATGATAAAATAGCTTATAAAAAAAATACAATTTTTATTGAACTTATAAAATAATATAAAATTTAATTTATATTGCATAAGTCGTTTAGATAAGCTCAAAAATAAGCTAATTCAAACTAAAAAAAACCGACTCACTTATATTTTTTCCCAACATCCACATCTTTGTGCATATCCTTAAAATTTTGATATTTATATAAATCCTTTTTGACCGTAATCCGTTCCTATCTTTATGCATGCATAAGTCTAAAATTAAAACCAGTATCAACAAAAAAAAAAAAAAAACGTGAATTACTACTAGTTAGTTTGAAAATAAACAAGCAAGCAAAATACATTCAAAATTTGAATGAACAAAATGAGATAGTAATAAATAGTAAGATTAATAATCAAATCACGTGGTATTAATTTTGTGTACTCCAAGGAGTCAAACAAAGCCATTGGAAATTGCATCATCCATGAAAAAATTCCATTGATGGGTTCTTGTTTCTAACTCCATTTGGTAAAGTCCTTTTCATCAAGTATTGTATCAGTCTCATATCAGAAAAAACTGAATCAACTTTCACAGAGAAACTGTCATTGTCAGCAAGAAAATTTTCTGCAATCACTGTTCAAAGATCTTTTCCAGCACAAGTTAAAAAATCCAAATTCTCAAAACCCATTTCACCCTATTATCAGAGCCTAAAAGGGTCATACTCAAACTGAAAGGTTTGAACTTTCAACCAGAAAAGATTCAATTTTTATTTCTATGATTAGGATCAAAAATAAATTTTTAAGCATGAGAAAATGGGAATTATTGTGTTTTTTTGTAGGGTAATTGTGATTATTATTGGAGTGAGAAAATGGGAATTTTTTGTGGTGTTTCAATATTTTTTGAATTTAAAGAAGATCTTCCTAGGCTTTTTTCTAGTAATTATTACTACTTTTTCAATTTCATCTTTGTTCTTTGTTTTTGATGTTTAACTTTTGTCTTATATCTTCATCATGTGTGTCAGAATAAGATTTGTCCTTTAATATTTAATTTATTATACTATTATTTTAAAATTTGATGATTCTGTGTAAAAAAAATAAAAACAATGATGATTCTGGTTATTATTATTATATTATTATATCATTGTAGTGTTTATATTTATATTTGTGGTATAGTTTCTGCTAAATTATTATTTGGCAACATTATTCTGGCACTAAATTCCACTTTGTTCTTGTTCATCTTTTTTTAAAAACAAAAAATTGTGTCAATTTTCTATATATTATACTGCATTAGGCACCACTTGTGTTCATTGTGTTATTACACTTGTTCATAACACTTGTCATTTTTTTTCACATTTGAGTTTAACTTTTTGACATTGTTTCAAACTTCATTCAGATTGTGACACACACAAAAAAAGTTTAAACATGGGAAAAGCTTCTAGGTGGTTAAAGGGGTTGTTTGGATTGAAGAAAGAAAAGGAACATAGTAACAAATCAGGTCCATTGGTTTTTGACAAGAAGGAGAAGAAAAGATCAGGGAAAGATGATAATCACATTGATTATCAGAATCACATTCCTCAAACCAATGCTGCAGCATTTGATGCTAATGCTTGGTACAAATCCTATGTTGCTGAAAAACAGAATGAGCATAGAAAAAATGCAATTTTGCTGAGGTCATTAAGCCATGGAAGTGGCAGATTGTTTTTTGGAAGCAGGGAGAAGTTGGCTGCTGTAAAGATCCAAACTTTTTTCAGAGGCTATTTGGTATGTAAATGTGACCAACTTTTGTATTATAGTGAAGTTCATATTAAATTTGTTTTAGGGATGTTTGTTTTTTTCCTCATAAGTTGTTGTCTGTTTTTTGTTTCCACAAATTAACAAAATTTGCTGAATTTGATTGTTTTGTTAATGGTGATGCTTGTAATTAACTTTGTCTTTGTAACCTCTGTAACACTTACACTTTTGATCGATTGGACGACATAGATATGAATGATTGCCTTCAATATATTCATTTTTTCAAATTTTTACTAGTGTCGGTGTAAGTGTCATATCCAGTGTCTGTGTCGACTTTTCATACTTTGTGACACATGCTTTTTTTTATGATGGAACAGTACCTTTTTGAATTTTTGGTCATTGATTTGAAATAACTGTCTTAATTCATAATGTTCTACTTATATGCTTAATAATAATCTTAATCTGTGATCCATTTATTCATGGCTAATTTCAACACCTAGCTAATCAGTATCATCATCTAATGCAAGCATTTTGTTCTGCTATAGTAATTTATATTTTGTTCTGTTAGCAATTCAATTCAAATTCTTTATATCATTGTTTCATTCAGGCGCGAAAGGCTCTTAGAGCGCTAAAAGCACTTGTTAAGATACAAGCTCTTGTTAGAGGATACCTAGTTCGAAAAAGGGTTGCTGCAACACTTCACAGGATGCAAGCACTCATGAGAGCTCAAGCTGTTATCCGGTCAAGGCGAGCTCGTAATTCCATCGACAAGGAGAACATATATCAGTCAGAAATCCGTGGGCGAAAACATGTGGTAATTAAAATGATTTCTTGATAATGAATGATTCATGCATGCCAAGTCAAATAGATTTCATCAAATATTTAGTCTTATTTACTTAGTCTTATGTGTGTGTGTGTTTTTTCTACTCTTGCAGCAAACATTTGATGAAACTAGAAATGAACAACCCAATAAATGGCTTCCAAATTCGTCAAGTAAATTTGCTCCAAACCCGAAAATTGTTGTGGTTGATCCTCACAGGCCTCGTTCGAGATCTACAATGTCTGAATCTGGAGATGATCTGCATGATTACTATGAAGCAACATCATCCTCTCGTCCTTATCCAATTCCACGTCGAATTTCAGTTCACGAATGCCCAAATTCTCAAGATTTTGATTGGTCCGTCGATAATGTCAACAATGAACGTAAGCTATACACGGCTCATAGCACTCCTAGATTAGCCAATTTTACGCAAACTAATACTCCGGAGAGGAGTGTTTCTGGAGAGACAGCCTTGTTCTTGCCTTACGCCAATTTTCCTAACTACATGGCTAATACTCATTCATCTAAGGCAAGAGTAGTAAGGTCTCACAGTGCTCCCAAGCAAAGACCTGAGCTCAAGAAAAGGGTTCCATTTGATGAAATCATGGCCAAAAGAAATAGCATAAGTTGTGTTAGAATGCATTGGTAATCCAATCAATATATTGTTTTGATTATGTTATTTAAAGCTAGTTGGAAAATCAAAAGGAAAATTTCATAGCATAATGAAGTAAAGATGTCTTTGCTGATACTATTTACTTTGAAATTTCTGTTTCCTCTTTTGCTTGCTTTCAACAAAGCATAAGATTTCATTTTCTATCTTGTGGCTGTTTATAATTAACAATTGCAATATTGCATAGTGATTTATGTTTTTTGTTTTAACCCTCTGATCTATAGAAGAAAGAAACTTTGATAATTTGAAATACGGTAGCAGTATCATATCGTTTTTATTTGAGGATTCCTTCAAATTTCAATACAAGTTACTATGAACTTAGTATTCGTCCTCATAGTGCATGGTGTTTAAACCAAACTCGCAATCCTGCATGACAAGAAAACCTCTAGATAGATATTGTGTTAAGACAACCCCAAAGAGTATGCGAGCGTGTCACTCTCAATGGACGCACAACATCTATGAGAAGTATTAGATGTGGTGCGTTAAATTTCGAGAAGAAGTATTAGACGCACCACATCTAAAGTCATTCGTAGGAAGACTAGCATGCATCACCAACCAACAAAAATGTTTCGGATTTTCAATAATTTATAACCGCCAAATCCAACTCCAACAAGTAGTGGCGACAGGAAAAACACTCCAAATTTGTCTATCATCAATCTCACGACCAATGATAATACTACCAATGCAATCTTGGTAAAAGGATGTAAGTTGAGTGTAGAGTTTGTTGAAGTTTCAATTCCATTATCTTACCTTATATTGAGATTTTAAAAGACTAAGATTCTTAATACATGATTGTAATGGATTTTTAACACAGATTTTCAAGATTTCAAAGTAATTTATAAATTTTTATGATTTCTAACATAACTTTCAAAATGCATCAGGATATATTATATGTGTATGTTTGGTTTCAATTCTGGAGTAGCCAGAATTGATTCTAGACCTGTAGAATTAATTTTGGCTTGTTTGGTTTCTCAAAAGTAGAATTGATTCTGCCTCCAGAATTGATTCTACTTGAAGCTAGAAATTGTAGCTTCTCATTCTATAATTGATTTTTACACTCAAATTCTTTGTTCAACTCACTTTTGTATGAATACTAGGGATAAACCCGTGCGTTGCACGGGTTTGATTAAAATATATAATTAAAATATTTTTATAAATAAAAAATAATAATTGTGATAACTATAATCACATATAGTTAAATAATAGATATTATTTTAAAATATGATTATATTTAATATTAGTATATGAGTAAAAAAAAAGTTGTTTAGAAATATTAGATTTTTTATTAATTTATATCGTAGTTTGTTTACATTTTAATGTAATAGATTTCTTATAATATTTCATAAGTTTGAAAGGATGTATCATTTTTTTATTTTATTAGTGTAATAATATAAGATTTTAGTTTTCTTTATATGAGTTGCAATTTTATAGTCAAATGTCACTTTGTTTTTTATTTTTGATGTATCCCTTATTTTATTATTTTCAATAAGAGTTGGAGGCATACCTAATTATACTTCTAGACAATATTGCTCATGAGAAATGTTAAAAAAAGTTTTGATTATAGAATATGATTCATATATGGTGGCTTTGACTATTTGTTCCACGTGTTCTCATTTTTTGAAAATTATGTATCAAATAGCATATTTTGCTTACTACGTTCTATGCAATTTAAGGTTCCAAATAGCTTATCTACTTACTCATCTCTGGTTTTCTTGGAGTTTATTCTCACTTATTCACTTGGTGAAATTTTATTCCAACTTTATTAGTCCCAATTTTTTAGTCTATTGTTTGGTTCACTTTTTTTTTTTGCTTGGTCCTTTTGTTTTTGGTTTGTTTTTCTTTTTCTTGGTGAGGTTTGTGTCTCTTCAAAATTATTGTTAGTTTTTGTCCCTCTTATTTAATATTTTCTTGAACATTTATTTTCTTATTATATTATATAAACATGAATATTTGTTGTTGTCAATATATAAGTTTGGACGAAGATTTATATATTTGAATTTAGGTTTAGTTATTTGGTTAAGGTAAAGAAAGTCTTATAGATGAATTTAAGATTTAACATGTGTCATCTTCTTATTTACTTAAAAAAATGTCATCTTATTCTTATAAATATTCCACTATTTTATTTTCAGCCGTAACGTAAACATTCTTTTAGAATATGTACTTAATTTATCCAAAAAGTTATATTATTATGTAAATTAAATTAATAATTTTTGAATTATTGGTGAATTTTAGTTGTGTGTAAATATGTTTAAATATATGTGTGATTATATTTTCTAAATATATGTAAATATATTTTAACATCTACGGTTTTAATAATTTCTAAAATTTATTTTGACAAATGAGAATCAACAATTTTTATTTAATAATTTTTGTCTTTTTTTAATTTAATTTAGAAAGTTTTTAGTACAATTTTAAGTGGGAGGAAAAAGTATTTAGCACAATTTCTAAACTAACATGTTTTTAGCACAATTCTTTTCATCGATTCATTTTATGGTTGTAAGAATAAGATGGCATGCGTAGATTATAATAGGACCGTCCATTAAAATTCATATATACTCATATTGAACCATCCAGATTTAGGCAAGTGTTATACGATAAATGCATGAAGATTATATATTTGGACAACCGTCAAGTTGAATCAATATAACTGCTTGCATGTATTACAATTATAAGAACCGCATGACTTGAGTGTCAACTACAAAAAAAAAAAAACTTATTTTAATTTCTACTTTGTTTTTGTTTATATATTTCTCTTGATCGAGATCAAGTAGATCACCTACACATTGTAGACAATATAGTATTTAAAAATGAGACACATATTTATATTTCTAAATTATTTGGATTGTCCTCTTTTAATTGAATGCCTCCAACATCAATATACCCTCGATCTATATAAATTTTAAGGCACTTCAAAATCAATAAATAGAAGTCTCTTTTATCCTCTTCAACTTATTCACATGAAAATAATTAATTATATTCCCATTAATCAACAATTTTTTATACAAATCTTTTACCTTATTTATATAAAATAATAAATGAAAAAGAAAATAAGAAACAAATAAGCTAAAACATTAGACTAATAAAATAATAAATGAAAAAGAAAAGTTGTCTAATTACAAACATTATATAAATAAAAAAAATGATGGTTTACAAACTGCCATTAGAGTTAAATACACATCCTTACACGAGGTGCCATTTCATAGGCTTTATAAGGAGCAAGGATGCAACGTAAGTGATGACGGATCGTCACACTCTCTAATCCATGCCTATTTTAGCAATATTAAATGCATTTTAGTAGGTTTTAAGCAATAAATGTAAGAGAAATCTAATCATAAGCTTGATTACTTGTTTTGCAAGAAAACAGGAAAAATTGCAGGAAATTGCTGATTTTCACTACGCTGGGGGCGTAGCCCATCACGCGCGGCGTGATGCCTGACCACGCGCGGCGTGAAGCTTTGTTCAGGAATTGGATGCTCTCTGACTTGATCACGCGCGGCGTAGCACTTGACCACGCGCGGCGTGAAGAGAAGAGGAACAACTACGCCGGGGGCGTGGAGCTATCACGCGCGGCGTGAAGATGGCAGAGCTGAAGATCAGAGACCTCAGATTTTATCACGCGCCGCGTGATACCGTTACACGCGCGACGTAGTTGAAGGATTTGCAACCACGCGCGGCGTGATAGATCTGACGCGCGGCGTGGTTGCGATTATTATATAAGGATTCTGCATTTTTCTGTTAAAGGGTTGGAAAATTCTGCAATATTCATCTATTCTCTGATTTTGGAAGCATCAAGATCCAGATCAAGGACTCCATAGGATAGCTCCGAGCACCTCAATAGCATGGATTCTCAAGCCATGAAGTTGAAGCGAGGACGCGAACGAAGCAACATGAGGAGCTAAACTCCTTTTGGAGGTAGGATCTAGGATAGTCTAGGATGTAGATGAATCTATTGTGATCTGCTATATGTAAGAATGTACTCTGTTCATGTGTTTACTCAATGCAATCCTATTCTTAATGCTTTATAATCCTTCATTAGTGTTGTAATGATTTCGAGTTAAGTCACGTGCGAGAGTATTGATTTAATTTCTGAACTGAATTGCATTGAGCACTCGAGTGTTTCCGGTCGAGAGATTGAGACATAGAGTGTAGCGAACGATCGACGCGCTTTCATATCATTCGTTGTAGGTAGCTTCCGCCCGAGAGATCGGGGGAGTATCGACAACGAATAGAGTGGATTTTGACAAGAGATTGCGATTCACTAATTTGTTGATCCAGTTGTGAACACTTGTGTAGATTCCTATGATATAGTAGATTGCATGTGGTTTAGCTATAGACTAGGTGATTCCGATGATTCTACCTCGCTTTTCCATTATATCAACGCACGTTTTCTACCAATTCATCACTCAACATACCCCCAATTTATGTGTATTTCTTGCATAATGTTTATGAACACTATTAGACTAGTTTAATCACACAATCCCTGTGGATCGATATTTTTATTACTACGTGGTAATTCGTTCACTTGCGAAAATTATTCATCAAGTTTTTGGCGCCGTTGCCGGGGATTGTGATTGATTCGACAAGGCAATAGTGTTCATATTTTCTGTATTTTCTTTGATTTTTCTGTTGTTACATTTTCTGTCGAGAGCGTTCTACTTGTTTGTTTACTTGTGCATGCGGAGAACAGGTCCAATTGAGCTGGAATTCGATTCTGAGATTGAGAAAACAGCACGAGCAAATCATAAAGCGGAAGGAAGGCATGTTTGAATCATACAATCAAGAGGCACTTTTAACTAGTTGCAAGTTCAACAATGTGTTTCTACAAATCATTACCAAACAACTAGAAGCTCAATGTATGGTGCAAGCAACCTCTCAAAATAATCCTCATTTCAACACCTTCAATCTTGGAGTGAAGAATCACATGAATTGTTCTTATGGAGCTAATCCAAATCAAGCATTTCCTCAAGATCAACATTTTGAAGATCACCTTGAATCTTTTGAAGATACTCTTATCTTAGCCATGAAGATGACTCAAGGAAATTTTGAGGTGATGAAGGCAAACCAAGAAGTGTCAAGCGAACGTCATGAAGCCTCCATCAAAAATCTCGAAAACCAAATGAGTCAATTAGCAATGCAAGTCTCTTCCCTACAAACTCAAAGTGGTTTTTGTGAAAACACCACGGATCCTCGTAATGAAAGTTGTAGTTCCATTAATTTGAGGAGTAGAGAAGTTTCATCACAAAAAGTAGTGGAGAATCCTAAGAAGGATAAGAGTAAAAATGGTGTAGTTGAAAAGATGAGGGATGGTGTAGTTGAAAATATAAGAGAAAATAAGGAAGAAAAAGCTTATGAGGGTGAAGTTGAAAAGAGAGTGGAGAATGAGTCTAGTGCCAAGAAAGGCAAGAAACCTCTTGTGAAGGACCCCAAGTTTCAAGTTCCTTCACCATATGCTAGAATGCCTTATCCTAGGATGAAGAGGGTCAAGAACCAAGACCTTGAAGTTTGTGGAGTGGTATCCGAATGTTTCAAAGTGGAAGTGCTAGAGGAAGTGGTAAAAGATAAGAAAGAAGAAGAGTGGGATCATGAGATTGAAATATTTCTTCAAAACTTGGATAACCCCCTAGAAGAGGAGAAAGAGCCAAAGGCGATAAAAAAACCACTGGAATTGAAAGAACTTCCTCCTAAATGGAAGTATGTGGTTTTGGGTGGCGACTCTAGGAAACCCGTGATCATAAGTGATTTGCTCACTCCACTAGAAGAGAATGACTTGTTAAAAGAAGCGGAGAAAGTGAATGACGACCTAGGATGGGACTTGGATGGTGTGGTTCCTATCTATTGTTTGCACAAGATGGCCAAAGAAGAAGAGCCCGATCCGGTTGTCAATCCTCAAAAGTCTTCCACTTCAACATTGAAAGCTTCGATGAACCAAGGCTCTAAGAAATCTCCATCACGGTCTAGTAAGAAGGAAAGAACCAATTTGAAGGCCAAATGGGAAGGTCTCAAGAGTGATTCGGGAAGCGTGAAATCATTACTATTTGATATTAATATTGCTCCTTTGAATGAAGAGAACAAGAGGAGCCGGGTTGAATCAAAGTTGAAGTATCCTCCCTAACTTGTGATGATGAAGCGTCAAGCTAATGACGAGAAAGAAGCGCTTCTTGGGAGGCAACCCATGAGTTTACGGTCCTTTCTTCCCTTTCACTCTTATGCTACTTTATGAATAATTGTTTGATGTTTCTTTGAATTGGCTGGATGAATGTACTTTAAACTCTGAATTTGAATCTTTTTATGTTTGATTGTGGAATGGCGTTTACTTTTAGAGTTTGTTTCAATACTTTGGCATGTTCCTTCTAGTTACTTGAGTATCAATTGCATGATTTTCTCCGTGTGTGATATGTGAAACCTGCAGTGCAATAGCTTGTTGCACTCATGTGATCAAGAGGCAAAGGAAAGGAACGCACACTTTATGACCGGTTCTTTGATTCGACCCAACCGAGAGGTATTGAGCCAAACACTCTTTTTTCTTCTATGTGTGATATCCACTCATGTATTGTCTCTCGATTTTGCTTGTCGTCTTTTTATTTGATTGGTACTTTTGTAGCACACACGAGGCATGTTTATTGGTACCTTGAGCCTTTTCTATCCACCCTTACATATAATTATCCTTTGCTTAACCAATTTGAGCTGAAAAAGAAAATGTTATTTTGCACAACCTTAAGAACATTTTGAAGAAAAAAGGAATGACTTTCTTGGAGGTTAGGCACCTAATTAGTGGTTGATGCGCATTGCTCACCACTAAGTTTGGGGTTGCTCTTTGGAATTAGCAACAAATAAAGTTTGGGGTGAGGGTACTAGAGAACTTATAAAAGTTTTGATTGAAAAATTTCAAATTGCAAGGCAAAGAGAAAAAAAAAAAAAAGAAAAACAAAAACAAACAAGATGAATGAATATGAAACAAAAACAAAAAAAAAAAAAAAAATATATGGAAAAGAAGTGATAGCCTTGAATTCAATAGAATTGCAAAACTTTGTTTGATGATGTGAAAAAAAAAAAAAAGTTCTCTAGTCCACTATATTTCAAAAGGGGTTTGGTGTATGAAAATGTTCTTTGACTAATAGGGGGATCTAACTCCAAGTTTTTCTACTACTTATCCCAAAATATCACCATCCACCCTAGCCAAGCCACGTTATAACCCTAAAAGACCTCTAATGTGTGTGCGCAAAGTGAACCGAATGAATTCTTAGACTACTTGCAAAATTATTGTTGACTTGCATTGATGTGTTGATTTGAGTGAATTACCCAAACTGAAGAGTGCATGTGAGTAGTGTGATGAAATCATAGAGCCGTGGTCGGAAAGTGTGAACTACTTGAAAATGTCTTGCGGGAACGATTGTGCAATTGAGCGTTGTTTGCAGGTGGATCATTGATCATCAGGTGATTCTCATGTATGTATGATTCGAGTGAATTTAAGGAAAATGCCAAGGTCTTGACACAAAAGCTTGAGGTAAAAGTTGTTTCCTTGAGGACAAGGAAAGGTTTAAGTTTGGGGTTGTGATGACGGATCGTCACACTCTCTAATCCATGCCTATTTTAGCAATATTAAATGCATTTTAGTAGGTTTTAAGCAATAAATGTAAGAGAAATCTAATCATAAGCTTGATTACTTGTTTTGCAAGAAAACAGGAAAAATTGCAGGAAATTGCTGATTTTCACTACGCTGGGGGCGTAGCCCATCACGCGCGGCGTGATGCCTGACCACGCGCGGCGTGAAGCTTTGTTCAGGAATTGGATGCTCTCTGACTTGATCACGCGCGACGTAGCACTTGACCACGCGCGGCGTGAAGAGAAGAGGAACAACTACGCCGGGGGCGTGGAGCTATCACGCGCGGCGTGAAGATGGCAGAGCTGAAGATCAGAGACCTCAGATTTTATCACGCGCCGCGTGATACCGTTACACGCGCGACGTAGTTGAAGGATTTGCAACCACGCGCGGCGTGATAGATCTGACGCGCGGCGTGGTTGCGATTATTATATAAGGATTCTGCATTTTTCTGTTAAAGGGTTGGAAAATTCTGCAATGTTCATCTATTCTCTGATTTTGGAAGCATCAAGATCCAGATCAAGGACTCCATAGGATAGCTCCGAGCACCTCAATAGCATGGATTCTCAAGCCATGAAGTTGAAGCGAGGACGCGAACGAAGCAACATGAGGAGCTAAACTCCTTTTGGAGGTAGGATCTAGGATAGTCTAGGATGTAGATGAATCTATTGTGATCTGCTATATGTAAGAATGTACTCTGTTCATGTGTTTACTCAATGCAATCCTATTCTTAATGCTTTATAATCCTTCATTAGTGTTGTAATGATTTCGAGTTAAGTCACGTGCGAGAGTATTGATTTAATTTCTGAACTGAATTGCATTGAGCACTCGAGTGTTTCCGGTCGAGAGATTGAGACATAGAGTGTAGCGAACGATCGACGCGCTTTCATATCATTCGTTGTAGGTAGCTTCCGCCCGAGAGATCGGGGGAGTATCGACAACGAATAGAGTGGATTTTGACAAGAGATTGCGATTCACTAATTTGTTGATCCAGTTGTGAACACTTGTGTAGATTCCTATGATATAGTAGATTGCATGTGGTTTAGCTATAGACTAGGTGATTCTGATGATTCTACCTCGCTTTTCCATTATATCAACGCATGTTTTCTACCAATTCATCACTCAACATACCCCCAATTTATGTGTATTTCTTGCATAATGTTTATGAACACTATTAGACTAGTTTAATCACACAATCCCTGTGGATCGATATTTTTATTACTACGTGGTAATTCGTTCACTTGCGAAAATTATTCATCAGTAAGCAAAAATATAAGTATGTTTTATCCTGTTCTCCTCCTTCCCATGAAAAAATAGTCATATTCATATTAATCGATTCAACTCAAAGTTTAATTAATCATCGAACAAAACACTGGTTGATATTTAAAAAAATATCCAACCTAAAAAAGAAATAAAAAAATGATTAGAGATGTTCTAAACTCATAGTATAATAGAAAAATTCCAATTTACAAACATATTAATAGGCAACTATCACATATATGTATATCAATTTCTTAATCAATCACATGTAGACATACCTGGTATTCTAAGAGGTTAGACACCATCACATACCAACGACAAAAACCAATATACTTATGATGTAACTATATATATGCACACAATAGCTTTTAAATCAATTCAAGACACTAAAATGTGTAACTTTAAGATATGGAAGGTGAAGATGCATAACTTTTTCTCATGGAGATGTTAGACAAAGAAACCATAGAGTTTTTGCCATGAGATAGATAAATTAAAATTTTGTTAAAACATAGAAGGTAGACTTCCTGATATGGTGTGGTGATAATTAGCTTTTGGGTTAACTTTATATAGAGCTTGTGTTTGATAATTAGCTAAATTTACATATTCAATATTAGTGTCTCCAAGAATTCTTTGTTTTCAATTGCATTAATAGGAAATTGTAACATACAATATATATTTTAATAATATATTGCAATGCAATTAAAACAATAACATGATGCATCATTCCACCTTTCATTACTTGCAATTCATTTTTGTCTCAATTCAACAACAATAAATTGTGTTAGTTTTTTTTTAATATATTATTATTGTTTATTATTTATTATTAGAGTAACTCTATTATATGAAATATGAAAAGGTTTTAATAAAGATTGTAGACTTTTCTTATAGAGTGTCACATCATCACAATAACTTATATGTCTAAGTAGAGTCATAAAATTAGAAGTATGATCCCTTTTAATTCATTAGGCTAAGTAGAAGTATGATCCCTTTGGTTTCAAGCAATCCCTTCTAAACAATATAAGTAATGAAGAATGATCCCTTTTAATTCATTTAGTATTGAAAGAATATATTTCAAGCAAGAGAGACACACGTTTTTTTATTATTAAATTCAGTTCTTTAAGGGATTGATCAAAGAGGTTTGGAATATCAAAGTGACTCACTTGCTTGAAATATAATGATTTCTTTTTTTATTAGTATTGAAAGAATTCCAATAGTCATGAATATTTTGTGGTTATATAAATCTTATATATTAGTTCGTCCATTTTAATTTAATAATTTTTCATTTTTGTTAGTTGGTCCCTTGTAAGAAGTTATATAGTGATAATTTGATATATTGATAATTAAAATAAAAATGATTTAATTAAAGATAATTAAAATTAAAATGATTTAATTAAAGGAGATGATGAAAAGGTTATATAGTGATAATTAAAATTAAAATGATTTAATTAAAGATAATTAAAATTAAAATGATTTAATTAAAGGAGATGATAAAAAGGTTTTTTAATATTGTAAACTTTTCTTATAGAGTGACACATCATCAAAATACTTGATTGTGAGCAACTCAACATTCCTTTTACTTGTAAAAGATACCCAAACATAAATCAATTCTGTCAAACTCAATTCTATCAAAATCAATTCTATCAAACTTAATTCTGTCAAAATCAATTTTATCCACCACAGAACCAAACATATACATATGCTTGTCGAAAGGTTGCAACATCATTGTTTAGTGCTTTGTGTATATTGTCATATCCCTAACTAGTAACTCGACGTCGAGTTAAGGGACGTTCCATATTTTCAAAAACTGATTTAGTACATTAATTATCTTTATCTTTTGGAGTAATTAGTCAATTTAGTCCCTAAACTATCACTCTCTCACCAACTTAGTCCCTAAACTATTAAAACCAACTAAAAGGTCCCTAAACTATATTCATATCCTTCAATTTAGTCCCTAAACTATTAAAACCAACTAAAAGGTCCCTAAACTATATTCACATCCTTCAATTTAGTCCCTCGATTAACTTTTCCGTTAAGTGACTGTTAGTAGTCCCTAAACTATAAAAAATACTTCAATTTAGTCCCTAAACTATCTTAAAAAACAACAAAATAGTAACAACACTGCTAAATCATTACTGCTAAATCATACTGCTAAATCAAATTACTGCTAAAACAAATAGTCTCTAAACCATACTGTTAAATCAAATTCATTTTTAACATAATTCATTACTACTAAATCATCCTTTGTCTCGTTCACTACCTAGTAACAACACAAATTCATTACTGCTAAACCAAATGAAAAATTACTGCTAAATCAACAAAAACCAAAAAACAAACTTAACCATAATTTAAACCATAAACCATAATCTTCATTACATAAATCAACTAAACCATAATCCATCAAATTCATTTCATAAGTCAACAAATCCATTATCCATCAAAAGAACTAACTAAATCACAGTCCATAGTTAGTTAACTAAAGAACAATATTAATCATAAACCATAATTTCATTACTAGAAAACTAGCATGCATCATTACAAAAAAACCAAATATTATAAGCAACAATCAAACAAAAGCACTAAGTAGAAGGTCCTTCATTGCGTGATCCTCGGCTTAATCCTGGAGTTGACAAAAATGTGGTTGTTTGCATCTCCGCCGACATCAGTCAACAATTGTCCTCCAAAATAACCCTTTAAAAAACATCCATCCAATCCAATCATAGGTCTGCAGCCTTCCTTGAACCCTCTTTTACTAGCATCAAAACATATATACAATCGGTGAAATATTGGCGGCCCTTCTTGTTGTGGTATAGTGCTCATTTTCACCGTCGAACCTGGATTCTGGGATAATAGCTCATGGCAATAGTCCCATAGCTTAGCATACTGATCAATTTCAGATCCCTCGACATTTTGTTTTGCTTGTTTAAGTGATCTATAAATCATACTATCCTCCGAATGTAGATTATAATCCTCTTTCATCAAGTAATAAGCCTCACTATGGCTAAGAGACGGCTGTTGTCTCAATCTCAATTCCAACTTCTCAATAACCCACTTTCTATCAGCATGACTATTCGTGAATGTTCCTGGGCATGAGTGAGTTGTATTTTCAAAAGTCTTGATTTGAAAGCTATTTGTTATACTACTACGCGAACAAAGTATCTCCCATTTGCAATGCTCAAAAACACTTTTTGCTCTTTCTCTTACCTTGTCATTCTTTATCCATTTGATTTGTCTTCCAATATGGATGGTATAGTCTTTCACAGCTTTTTTAAATTCAGCCAAAGTTGCAAACTCCATCTCTACAGCCAACCTAACTTCCCCAAATTGAGCTTCAGCATTGAATTGTGGATATATAACTCTCACTGATTTATTCTCTTCATCAGATGAACTAATAGGCCCTCTAAGTTCTTCTGAGTGATAAGAGAACCTTCCTCCATCACTTGTATCATCATCACTTTCAGCCATCTAATATAATATAATGTATAGTATTAACAAGGAGTACAAATTGAGAAAACATTGAGGAGACAAAACAGGGACCACAATAGACCACTATAAAGAGGCAATTGCATAAAAAAGAAACAAATTAGGACCACTATAATACTTAAACAAATTAATTAGGACCACAAAACAACATAAACAATAATATAGATGGTAATAATATAAGAGATACAAAAGCTTCAAAATAGCAGCAACATGAATAAGCCAAAAAGGAAGCAACAACAACATGGTTCAAGCTAAATCAAATTTGGTTCAAGCTAAAACAACATGGTTCATTGCACTAAAAAACACAAATTTCATTCCTGAAAATTAACAAGTGAGAATAAACCCTTACAAATTTATAAAAGTTAGAACGAAAAACAGTGAAAAACATACCTTAAAACAACGATGACAACCGGAATTGGAGCGTATAGGTGGCGCTAGGGTTTTCAGATTGAGATGATTTGAGAGAGTTGATCGAGAAGAGAGATATAAGCGTAAAAGTAGCTTTTGGATTTTAGGGTTTTAAAGAATAGTTAACGGAAAAGATAACGGAGGACTAAATTGATGGATGGAAAATAGTTTAGGGACCTAATTGATGGATGAAAAATAGTTTAGGGACCTTTTAGTTGGTTTTAATAGTTTAGGGACTGAGTTGGTGAGAGAGTGATAGTTTAGGGACTAAATTGACTGATTACTCTTATCTTTTGTATTTTCATCCATTTCTTCGTTCTTCATGTATGGTAATAAGTCAATATCATTTTTTTTATTAATTAATTAACTAACACAATAACAATAATAATAACACAATAACAATTAAAAATTATTAACACGATAAAGAAAATGCTAAATACTATCCGGGGCATGGGGAACTAGATAAGAATATAAATATGAAAATTTTATTAAGTAAATTGTGCATTCAATATTTTAATGATGTGAATTATTCTCTCTCATCATTAATTTTATCATTTGTTTCATTTTTTTAGTATGTTTAACTAATGTTTCGGGGACACCGTTTAACATGACCCATAATATAATAATCCTTAGCTTAATCGATAAAGTACATAACATTTTATATGCAGGATCGGAGTTCGAATCTAAACACTCCACTTGAACCTGGACATTCCACTTTTCCGGTAAAATTTTTAGCTATTAAACTACCCGAAAAAAAAAAATAGTAACAGAATAAAATTACTAACATTTTAATAACAACAGAAGAAAATAATAATATTAAAAACGTTGTAGGGTTCTCATTTTCTTCATTTTTTCCCCAAATTTGAGTCTGTGTCTATCATCGATCTCAAGAAAGAGAGAAATGGGAGCTGGAAAGCATACCGGAGAGTTTTTCAGGAGGAGAGACGAGTGGAGGAAGCATCCCATGCTTGGCAATCAATTTCGTCACGCTACTCCTGGTCTCGGCATCGCTCTTGTCGCCTTTGGTGTCTATCTCGTCGCTGAGCAAGTCTACAACAAGATCAATCATGATTCTTCCTCTTCTCACCACGTACCCTAATCTCTTCCCTTTTCTTCCTTATTATCATTAATTGCATCAATTGATCTGTTTTCCTTAGTTCATCGCTGCATCAATTCACAAATTACTATCATATTATTATTAATCTGAATATTCAATTGCATATAATAACACAATCTCATTATTTGATCCAATACTGCTTTGTGTGTTACTGTCTATGAAGCACGTCGTAACCGATAATAATTTGAGAAAATGATATAATTTAGTGTAATCATAAGTGTATAAGTGTTGTGTCAGACACCGACATGTGTCCAACACGGGACACAGGCTAATCTGAGGAGTGTCCGTGCTTCATAGGTTACTATTGAATTGAAAGTAGTATCTGAATCACTATTGGCTTACGGTTAATTACAATTCTCTGTTGCAGGTGAAGGCTGGGGAGCACTGAGGAAAATCATTCATTGATCGTTTATTTTGTTTTGTTTGTTTGTAAAATAAGCTTACATTGCAGGGATTTCCCTTCCATGTAATTTGTTGATTAGGATAAATTTCAGACTATGTATAATGAATGAATGTATGCTTACATTTTTATGTCTCACTTATTTCTTTGAGTGAGTCACTCGGTATTTACTCATATCTGTTTTACATGTGTTTGTCTTTGTTTGCTGTCATTTGAGTGAGTGATTAGTACTAGTAAATCTACATTTTCGTATTTTAATTACAATTCAGATGTGTTGTTTGTTCTACTCGCAAAATCCTTCACGGGTGTGTGAAGAAATCACTTGTGTTTGATTGATTTCAATATGTTGTATGTTATATATACCAGTACTCCATTTCATAGACACAAAATTTCTAACCACTTAATTAGGTAGAGAATTCAATAACAGAACCAAACAGCAGTGAATCACTTAATGCTGCAGAGATGGGGGGTAAAGGGGGAGGGAAAAAGCACTTGGCTGGTTTGGGAAAAATCACTTATAACATCCGACTTTGACAATGTTTCACGAACAATACAGTCTCGATGCCAGAAGTACCTTTTCAATAAAATTAAAGATGGGGATATTGTGACCAGGTTAAGGAAAATATGTACTGGACTTTATTGACATGAATGCAGATGGTCCACTTTGGGATGCAGAGACAATGTTAGAGCAGCTTAGTTTGCTGGGGGAAAAGAATCACTACTTCTCTTGTCAACGAACTTGTGAGTTTGTTGCTTGTGACTATTTTTCTATGAAATGCAACGATTATGACAATGCTTTTGACTTTCACAGAAGTTTTTCTTTTGGTTGCACGAATATCATTTACAAATTATGCTGTTTTGTATTTACCTGCAATAGGTGGGAGTTGTTTCAGATGAAAAGTTATTGGAACTTTTGGAGTTACCAATGTCAGCAGACACTGCAGAGACGGTGTAAAGGTCCAGAGAATTGATGGACTCTGGAGTTGATCCAATGGTTTTGATGTCTCAATTAGCTGGGCGTATTATGGACATCATTGCTGGATCATATGCAGTCGTTGATACCAAACCTGACAGTTCATTCATCGGTGGTCGGAGTTGTGAGTGCAATTTTCAAGTAATTGTGTAATGGACTATGTTCGACAAAATCACGAGAATTAAGAAAGATGATAGTAATATTAAATTTATTGACAATTGACATAAGTACTGCTTTACAAGTTTACGAGTGAATTGGGTTATGTTTTTGTCATAATACTTAGTTTAAGTTGCAGAAGAAGATGTAACATGATTAGGGGTACGAGTGTGTTAGCAAAGAAATAATTGATGCACTTGAAAATTTGAAAGGAGTATTATAATAAGGGGACACAAGAAAAAATCTCAAGAGGATCAGATATTTAGGGACAAATGTAGTATTATACAATTTATTTATCTAGTGAATTTTTGCCACCCCTAATTGTGTCCTACTCACTTACAAACACCCATGGGAATTAAATTTTAGGATGAGGCACTGATTTTATTTCATGTTTATAATTATAGGCATGTCCATGGAAAGAATGTCCTTATTGTCACTAACACTACGGTGTGTTAATTTTATACAGATTCCAACCACTGTTATGGCACAAGTCTTAGCTGATTTTTTAAAATTTCTTTTCATGACGTCAATTAGATTTGCTAATGCTCTGTGCAATGTTGATGGTTTTAGTGTATATTACCTAAATGATCCCTTTTTCATGTTCATTGTATTGTGTATTATGTTCTTAGGTTGATTCTTCAGTTGGTGGCAAAACTGGGATAAACCATCCCCTTGGGAAGAACCTGATTGGTGCTTTTTACCAACCTCAGTGTGTGCTTATAGACATAGACACATTAGATACATTACCAGAGATCCTAATGTTGTCAATTGCCTTCGTCATGCTTGTCTACTCTTGCTGTTTTTACAAATTTTTGGCATCCACTGCAGAGATCCTAATGCATTGGCATATGCTATAAAGCGATCGTGTGAAAACAAGGTAGAGGTTGTGTCCTTGGATGAGAGAGAATGTGGAGTCAGGGCAACATTGAACTTGGGTCATACATTTGGTCATGTGAGTAGCTGTTACTGTTTATTGTATTATTTTCGGAAATGAAACTTCAAATATTTGCTGTGAAGACCAACCTTGGCTTTCCTGTACCGTATGAAATATTTATAACCTAGGTTATGAGGGAGAGATGGATTGTTTGAGAAACATTTAGTACCATGGCTTTCCTGTATCGTATGAAATATTTATAACCTAGGTTATGAGGGAGTGATGGATTGTTTGAGAAAAATTTAGTAGTTAAGATGGTGTACAAATAACAATCTTATTTTAGCATGATTGAAATCAACATGTCAATTTAATCAAACACGGAAGTTACATTTCTAAGAGGATAGAATAAAGAAAATGTTATGAATAATGTGTATTTTAGTTATTTATTACTGTTTTGATTAATTAATCACTTGTGCCCCATTTCATGTTATATTGCTTTGAGTTATTCTAAGTCTAACGACTTCATGAATCTTTCTGCCCCCGTAATTTCTCAGACCACTTGCATCTAGGTTTTAAAATATATTATGATTGAAAATCTAAGAATGTGTGTTTATTTGCTGTGCAAGTTGTTTTCATCAAAATAGTCAAAACAATGTTGTTTCTGCATTTTCTTTATCAGCAAATGTCCTTCTCTGATTTTATTGCTCTTTCCCATGGCCCCTTTTTTAGGCCACAGAAACTAGTGTTGGCTATGGCCATTGGCTTCATGGAGAGGCTGTTGCAACTGGCACGGTATAAATATGTATGTTTTTACAATAAAACCATGAACTATACCTACTTTTGTTTCTATTCTGAGGGAAACTGTATGTCGATGTACTCAGGTAATGACTGTTGACATGTCACACCGCCTAGGTTGGATTGATGATTCTATTGTGAAGCGAGTTAGTGACATTTTGAAACAGGAAGATACCTATTGTGCCTCCTGAAATGATGTCCGTGGACATGTTTAAATCTGTCATGGCAGTAAGAGACGATGCTTCAGTTTGAATACTCTTAATGCTTGATTTGCTTATACCGTGACTAAAACTTCACTTTTATTGGTATATCAGGTTGATAAGAAGGTAGCAGATGGATTGCTGAGACTTATCCTTCTGAAGGGTCCTCTAGGAAATTGCATTTTCACAGGGGATTATGACAGGAAGGCTCTAGATGATACGCTTCATGCATTCTGTAATTCTTGAGCTTTGGACTCGATGTTTTTATTGCAGCTTTATGCAATTTTTTTGTAATTTATAGTGAATGTTTGTATGTTGTGATAACCTCACGTGTATTTTTCTTGTATACTTGGGATGACACCCAGGGTCCCCATTATATAGGCAAGAGTCTATTACAAAGTTGTATTATTAGAAGTTGAGGCATGATCAATAATGATTATCCAGTTTCCTCGACAAAAAATCAAATAATGATTATCCAGGCAGATCATATTCATGTCGTTCTTTTTGTTGCCTACAACTTTTGCATAAACTGTTTTTTACTTTTTGAGGGGAGGATGAGTGTGGCTATGCCATTAGTCATTAACCTAAACATTTGAAGAGAACTCAGCAGCATGAAGAGCTAGATTATTCCTCTGATTCTAAATCTTGTAAATTACCTGATGAACAAGGTCTTAACAATAACAAATCAATTTAAAGCCTATTCATATTCATAAACATCTAAAAGAGTGCCAAAAGTACAGTCTAAACTAAAGTGCCTAAAATTGAATTTGAAAATGACTTCAGTAGCTAAAGTATGCTGTCTGATCATCTTCACGTGCTAAGCTCGCTTCTTCAGATTCTAACTTGACCCTCTCAAGTTGAAATGTGTGACTGCACATTCTTACGACCGCAATGCGCTTGAGTGGCTAGAGTCTTTCGACTTCCCGGATAACTATTTCTTTGCTTATCAAAAATGTTGTTGTCTACTGGTATTGCACACTTTGTCTTTCCCAATTATTATGGTAATGGCACATTACTTATACTGGCTGAGAAGCCTTTCCTACATATCAATTCACTTTGAAATCCACATGCCATTTTGTTGTGTATATATGTTTTAAGAAAGAGGAGTATCTTGTACCATGTTTGAGCAAGAGCCGGTCCCTTGTTAACTTTGGTCCATTCAAACTTTTGGGAACCTTGCTCTGTGAAAATGTTGAGCTTTTCACCATCTACACCTACCTGCAGCACAGTCATATCTTGAACACATGTCTCAAAATCATCCACTTGGTAATCATTATACTGTGAAGTTCTTATACCAGTGTTGTTAAATAGTGGCAATAGTGCTATGACATGTTGGAATTTGAACAAATCGCTATTCTTTTACAATATGTTATTCTTTGGTACAAAATATTATCAAATAACAATTATAGCAGCGCTATAGCATTGTTACGTAGCAGAATTTAAACAAACCGCTATTTTTTACCATCTACAATTGATAACAATGTTATTTATAGTCTCACCTTTTGTGACCATTCAACGTATGACAGATCACGAGTACCACTGTTAAGGCCATGCAATGACATTGTGCGGACCCCAGCGACCCTGTGCTCCAAGTAGGATCCGGTAGGGATGACAATGGGTAGGATATAGGTAGGGTACTATAGTACCCATCCCCATACCCGCAGTTTGAAAAAATACCCGTACCCATTACCCGCATTTTTTCTAGAAATAAATCGATCAATTATAAAATATAATAACATGTTATTAGAGTGATGTTACTTGGTTTTTTTTGTACAAAATGTGACACTAAAGTTTGGACAGCCATGCTTTTTACCATTTAATAGTTAGCAAATGCAATGTCTTCGGTTGTTCTTTTAGATGGCGGATCTCCAAATGCTTGATATCTGTAACAACTGAGTAATTTCAAATAGCATGAAGCAGGTTCCTAAGTGTATGTGTAGATGATCATTTTACCAAATACGACTTGAAATTGTTAAACTGATTTAGTTAAAATTGAGTTTGAAGTGAATTGAATTAAGTTCGTGTTTGGTATGACTCGTAGTTTACTGATAAGTGAACTCGAAAGAATACTCTTATAAACTAAATCGTAGTATATAAATACAAGTTGTACTAATAAACCCTACGCTTGAATAATAGAAAGGTACTGCAACCTCACTGTAGTCGGTTGAACAAGGTTTAGCAAAAGATAAGTGGTATTATTTTAAATATTTCGATGAATTTTTTTGGTTGAATCCACTGGACTTCTCCTACAGAGTCGATCTTATTTAAGGATTCATTACTCATCATACATACAATAAATGTAAATGTCTCTATCAACAAGGTTCAAACTGTGATTCGGCACACTGGAATAACCTTTTTGCTTTAACTCAAATATTTGGAAGAAAATTTGATTAAGAAAATTTGAATCAACAAAAAATATTTCCTTTCCTTCCATGCTGTCTCAATGAATGGTCCAACTCTAAGTGTTACATACATATCATGTCTCCTAATCATCTTTATAAATTTTATTAAATCGTAATTTCCTTCAAAATTGAACTGCACATGATAACAAGCACTAATATATGTTAGCAATAGCTTATTATAATCCAACTAAATATATAGTGATACTCAAATTTGGTCTTGAAACACATGGAGACATGACTTGGCCTTGCACAGGTTCATGAATGTTCTAAACAACATAAGTTTGAATCACATCGACCCCTCCTTGTTTTATATTGTTAGTGCATATCAATTAAATTCAAATACAGTTACACAAAAACACATGTGTACCCTGGGAGGACTACGAGGATAATGAACAAAATCAGAGAAAAGAAGCATCCTTTGACCATTGATGATGAGTGACCTACCATCATAAGTCACACCCTTTTCTGCACAATTGACAAAAGAAAGATAACAGTGCAACAAAAGTGGTGACAAAAAAGTCTTTACTCTTTTTTCAAAAAAAAAAAATTCTTTGTTCTTAGTCAACATCATAAAATTCTTGACAAAGTAGAAAAATGGACTAAATAATTCACAATTTCACACAGATATTTTATTAAATTCAATATTTGGTTGCTTCCAGGCTATGAACATGTTACATATGCATGAATGAGGTATTGCTTGGTGCACAAGCATTATGAACAAGGTTAACTAATTGTTTGTGTTCATGAATAAATTAATTCAAACGGGCCCTCAGTATAAGTTTAGTTAGAAGTTGCATAGAAATTTTGATTACTTGTAATAGAAAAAAAAGGAGCAAATCAGGGATTTAAGTCTATGAAATTCGCCTGGGACTAAGCATAGCTTGCCTGGGCGAGCTTTGAGTTCATGAATTTTGCTTAGTTTCTGCCAAGTTCGCCTGAGGCAAGTTTTTGCCATTTTTTGAGGATTCAATTCTGCTAATTTCGCCTTGGGCGAGACATAATTCACCCATACGAGTTTTCAGCTAATCTCTGTTTGACACCTCTACATAATGAAAAAATCGCTTGAGGTGAAAATAGTTCGCTTGGGCGAAAATGCTAGATTTGTTTCTGTTCCATAAAATGAGATCTTGGCCAATGGTTTTATTCACTGGAAACAAGATTGAAGGCTCTCCTTCATCCAAATCTTAATTATTTTTTCTCTAATTCTCTTGCAATTTTTGTAATAACAATGAGTAGCTAGATTTCTATAGATTATTTTAATTTGATGTTGCTTGAACAATGTAGTTGTTGAGTTCTATTTAATGCACTTATGAAGTGAGTATTATTCAATAATGTTTGTTCTTCCAAGTATTAATTCACTATTAGCACTATATTTTGATACTAGATCAACTATGATTGTTCAATCCTCAATTGTTTTAGAGATATCGGAGTGTTGATTGTGATTTAGAAATTAACGTTTTATCAAATCTCACTTAATTATGAATTCACCTAAATTAAAAAATTATTACAAGTAAATGAGGTTATGAGCCGAGAGAATGGGCAAAACCATTTTCTTGGTAAAATTTCACTGCATTCATTAAACTCGCCATTCCCTCGCCCACTTCCCTCAACCACCATGGCTGCCGCGTCTCGATCTATTTCCCTATTGTCTATTAGACACTGACATGGTGTGTCAGATCTCAATTTTTACTCAGATCAATCTATTTCAGTGTGATCTCAATTTTTACTCAGATCAATCTATTTCAGTCCCTATTTCTTCTTTATCTATGTGATGGATTTCTCCATTTTCCTATCTTCTATTCTTTGCCTCTGTTGAAATAAGCCTATTCATATTCTCCAGTTATGTGTGTATAGTTGGTTGCAATTACATGTACATGGTGTTTTGTTTAAGTTCATTATTAGTTTTCTAATTTGTTGAAGATGACTAAACACTCTGGTTGTGACACCATCCAAGAATTAGAAAACACTCTGGTTGCTTTATGTCTTTGACAATTCCGTCACCCCCTCCAAAAAGAAAATTATATCAATGTCAACCTAACATCTTTGAAATCATGGTGATTGAAAGATCAGAGTCCAATCACCAAAATTTCAAAGATGTTAGCAACACCTGTTGTGCCAACAATGATTAATTCTCTTCGTGTGAACCCTAGCTGCACTCTAAATCACTATCCTATGGGAGTATCCATCACTTTTGGTCACTTTATCATATTTTGAACAAAAAGAAAAACCATTTTGAAACAAAATACGAAATATAGCAGACAAAAAAAATATATTGAAAATCTAAATTCACCAACAATGCACCAACTATTAAGTGCACAAGAGAGTTTTCGAAATGTTGGTATCCCTGATTGATCATAACATTAGTTTGTTGGAAGAAGCATGGCAAAGAGCCAACACTTGATAAACACTTACACCCATGTTTTGACCATTGTGATGATTCTTTTTGCACATAGTCTATAAATGTCGATCAAATGTTGAGCTCTACCATGCGTCTCCAACAAACTAATTATCATCAACAAGGAAGGCCAAAATAAGGTATAACAAATGTACTAAAGCTTACTAGACCAACTTCAGAGAAAAATCTCAGCAAGTCTGAAGAGCAAAAGCATTTGATTTATGAGTAGTTAAACACCTTTCATGCCATTTAATCTTAGCAAGTAGGCTGCCTGAATCACCACTCAATAATTACAATTCAATTTGACACCAATATAGCACAATTACAACATAAAAAATAGTAAACAACTTAGAAACAAATAAATGTATCAACCATACCAAATAAATAGCCAGATTTATAAAAAATACACTTCATAGCAAAAATTGGTAAAAGGTTGATTAATTTGTTATTGGGTGCTGCATTCATCTCAAAGGCACATGATTTATAAGCCAAAGAGCCAAACTCCAGACCCTTAAAAAAAAATCTATTTAACTTCATTAGAACATAATAATATTTATTAATTGAATAAAAATTGAGGAAATTGGAGATTTTATTTTATGATATAGGGAAAATGATTGTTGTGATTTTCAACATAGAAAATGAAACACAACTGCCCATTTTCTCAAATTAATATTGCAAGGGAATACTTTCGGAAGAATGCATAAATCATAGCACATACCGATACACACTATCCCTGCTTTCTAACAAAATACTAACTATTTTATTATTATATGAAAATATAAATATATTAAAAGATTAAAGAAAGATACTAACAACATCTAACATAAACACAGAGAGAAAACAAAAAAAAAAAATATGATTTGGAGAAGAAAAGAGAACATAATTGTGAAAGATTATAGCGATGAATGGATGAATGAATAATGTGTGTGGAGGCAGTGAGTGAGTATATATAAGAGGAAACCACAAAACCCTAAATAGGTCATGTATCTAATGCATTGGGCTTGGGTACATGAAAAATATAATGGGCCAAACTAAAAAAGAGTATGATTTACTAATACCACCCCCATAGTTTAGAATACACCCTAACATATCTTAATATTGCATGTAATATGCACGAATAAGAATTATTAAGTTGGTAAAAATATTGCATGAGTAGGGGTTTTAACTATACAAGTCACTAAACTATTTGACAAAAAAAAAATATCTTCATTTACGATAAGAATTATATTAATTTGGCTGGCTGAAATTAATAACTTTTAAATCCAGCTCCAACTATCTTCATGTACAATTTTCTTGTAGAGCCAAGAATAACCATTTCTTATAGTATCTTTAGCAATTTAATATCACAAAATTAGTAGGATGTATTTTTTTCAGGTATATACCACACAACCACCCCAAGATCCTAAATTCCTAATAATACAATTAATATTTTAATCGAAAAAATAACATCGTATTCATGGATGTATAAATGTATTCACGCATGCTTCATCTAACATACACAAAATTACTAACCATTTATACATGTTAATGCACTTTAGGACCAGCATGCTTTAGGACGTAGGAGTATATATATATATAGATTTATCAAAGTCGTATCTCCTTGTCAAATTTGCTTTTAAAAAATAATAAAATAAATTAAACTAATTTCATTATAATAGTATCTGATATATTTTTTTCTATTTTTTTAATAAAAGAAATTTTAGAGCGAAGGAATACCTTAGTATAAATTAAAAATATTTTTAAAGTTAAAAAAATTTACAAAAAAAAATTGTATTTAACTCATTTAAATTTAGTAATGGAGTTCAAACTAGAATGAGACTATAATAATATTTTTAGAATGAGACTATATAATAATATTTTTTTAATAAGACGTAAATATAGTGCATAGATGTCAAAATTAATATAAACAAATTATGCATACCTTATAAAAATTGTCTTGACTTCACAAATGGGGTATCATTTTTCATCATCTTTTCCTTTGTGTTTTTGAACAAGATCTTTTCCTGTGTGTTATTCTCCATCACGTCTATTATTGATATTTAGGGCTGCAATTGATGGGTACTTTATTAAAGGAAGGAGAGAAAGAAAAGTTGTGTGGAATTATTATTATTATTATTATTTTTTGACGAAAAAAGTTGTGTGGAATTGTATAATAAAAGATGGTCCCTCTAATATTTCAATGAGTGTGGTACCTCTTAGGTACACTAACTTGATCAATAATTTCATTTCAATAAAAGTTCAAAAACTACTTTCATAAGTCAAACGTCAAGTTGTCAAATTTTATTCGACTTTGATCTGTTCTAAGACTCTCACGATCTTTGTAAATCTATGTGGACTTAATAAAGGTTCAATTGTCCTGGATTCGATTGCCTTTTATTCGACTACGAGAAATTAAGTTGACCCTAAATTCGGTTGCTACCATTCTTATCTAAAAACCTAATTTTGTATGAGAAATTATGAGTGACTTTACAAAATTATCCTTTATTAATGGTTTAATTGTGAAGATACTTTGAAACACCTAATGAAGGTTAAATATCATAATTACGGTGAATCAGCAAAAATATAATAATAAAAGCTAAAATTATCAACGAAAACCGAGTCCAGTGAAAAGGACTAGTCTCTCGTAACATTGCGAATCGATGTTTGAAACTTCGAAACTCAGTTGAAAGAGGTGCTGTCATTTAATTTATGAATCTCAATAAGTTGGCTCTATAAACTATTGATAGTTTGGTGGCTTTTCAACTCAAGTAAAGGTGAAAAGTTCTAAAGTTAGTAAATCAGAAGAATAACTTTATGAACAAATATTTTCATGAAAAAATCATTACTGTTCTTAAATAGAAACCAAATATACTAATATTTAATTATCATTCAGACAACAATTTAGCTATAGAAATTCAGTTAGTTCCGGTGTAAAACCCGCCACATGATGATTAAATTATTATTTAATTTCATACGGTATTAACTATGTACTAATAATACTATGTGTGTTGTATATAAAATATATTCATGTGTGTGTTTTTGCTTAGGAAAGAAATAGTAAAGATATATTTCAACAACTAGCTGAAACCTGCGGAAAAACAAAAAAGAAACAACCATGGCAAATCAGAATTCAGTAATATCCAACAACGCCATGTTAGATTCTGCTACTTTCCATGTTGAAGCCAACAAATATGTCTCTGACTTTTTACTTGAGGATGTTCCTCACTTGTCTGATTACATCCCTGATCTTCCTGTATGTAGTTAGTACTAACTTTTTCACTTTTTGTTTCTCTGTTGATGTTTGGTTTAGTTTCCATAAATTAGTGTTGTTTTAATGGTTGGTTATATTTATGGTTGTGTTTCATGTTTTTTCTTTCTGTTTTTGGTTGATCATGCAGACATATCCTGACCCATTACAAGATAATCCTTCCTATGCAGTTGTTAAGTAAGTGATGATCATTTGATTCAAATGCATTTGTAAGCTTATTTTATGTGATAAGTATTTGTATCAATATTCGAGTGACGATTTTGGCTCTGGTTGGATAAACAGCTAATTTTACAGCTTATAGGATAAGCGCTTTTGAATAAAGTTAAACTGTTTTTGTATAATCTGTAAATGTTTTTATAAGCTATCTTGAAGAGCTTACGAAAAAAGCTAAAAGCAACTTATAAACATGTCATAAGTTGTTTTTATACGTGCATAAGCTGTTTTCAATCAATTTCCTAGCCTAATTTAGAAACAAGCACTTAACTCTCTACATTAACTTATAGCATAATAAGTGTTTATGAAATAAACTATTTCTAAAACACAAGATAAAATAAAGTTAAAATGTTTTTGTATAATCTATAAAGTAAACTGTTTTCATAAGCTGTCCTGGAGAACTTATGAAGAAGAGCTAAAAACAACTTATAAGCATGTCATAAGTTATTTTTAGGTTCTCTCAAATAGTGTCACAAATGTTTATGTCAGTAGATAAGCTTAAATAAGCCAATCAAATAGTCCCTTTCTAGAAACACATGCATAAGCTGTTTTCAATCAATTTTCTAGGCTAATTTAGTAACAAGCACTTAACTCTCTAAAATAACTTATTGAATATGTGCTTAATTGAAAAGTTTGATTCTTTCTTGTGTTGGTTTATCATGTGTGCCAACAATTTTTATTCAGAGATTAAGCTGGTTAATTTATGTTTCCACAGACAGTATTATGTGAATACAGATGATACCGTAGCGCAACAGGCAAGTCATTCTTAACATTCTGATTCCGCTTCTTTCTCCTCTCAGCAATTCTACCATTCTTTTAGTGTTTCTGAGAGTTAATTATTCGAATTTGTTTCCTTTTTGTAGATAGTTGTACATAAAAATAGTCCAGGAGGGACACTTTTTCGGCGTGCCGGGCCTGCTCAGAAGGTTAGATTTCCTTTCTCTTTTGTTCAAAATTGAAGCATTTGATTCCTTCCACATATTTAATGTGAAGTGAATGTTTTGCAGGTATATTTTGATTCAGAGGAAGTGTATGCATGTGTTGTTACATGTGGTGGTCTTTGTCCTGGTCTAAATACAGTGATAAGAGAATTAGTTTGTGGCTTATACCATATGTATGGAGTGCAAAAAGTTTTGGGAATAGGGGTATGTATAATTTATGTAACAATGTCCATAATTACCTTTACTTATGTAACTTTGTTTCATTAAAATTATGATTTAGATTCTAGTGGTTTGGTTGAATGTAGGGAGGATATAGAGGTTTTTACTCTAGAAATACAATTCCTTTATCACCAAAGATTGTGAATGATATCCATAAACGTGGTGGAACCATTTTGGGGACATCATATGGAGGCCATGATACATCAAAGATTGTTGACAGCATTCAGGATCGCGGCATTAATCAAGTTTATATACTTGGAGGATTTGGAACTCAAAATGAAGCTGCTATGATTTTTGAGGTAGTGATTAATTGATGTAATTTGAATGCTTATGACGATCTATTACGAGAACTGAGAAGCCGGAAGATAATGCCAAAAATAAATGTACTAATGAGGTTTGGTTATTTACTCAGGAAATTAGAAAACGTGGCTTGAAAGTTGCAGTGGTTGGAATTCCAAAGACTATTGATAATGATATCCCTGTAAGGATGCTTTGATTCTATATGTAAAATCCTATATTTTTTTTTTTGCGCCATTGCATTGAAAAATTAAAAAGGATTAGTATTTAAACATGATTATTTAAGATTGTTCTGTATCTGAAATAGGTTATTGACAAGTCAATTGGTTTTGACACTGCTGTTGAAGAGGCGCAAAGAGCTATTAATTCTGCCCATGTTGAAGCAGAGAGTGCTGAGAATGGTATTGGTGTTGTGAAGTTAATGGGGCGTTGCAGTGGTAAGCTTCATGTTCTTATGGTAATCAATATACAACCTTAGCCTAATAGTATAAACATAGTTTTGGAATTTAAACGTGAGTGGTTAATCTCATATCGACTATGTATGAGCTAAATAAGAGTATTGACGCATTTAAAATCGATTGAATCACAATTGAACACCAGATCAATATGGTTCAATGAGACTGCAATATAACCGAAATCAAACCAACCGACTAAGTGGCCAGTTCCCAAATCAACTGTTTGAACAAGTCAATTCGACCGGATTTTTAAATGACTGCTTTGACAGTTCTCAGTTCAACCAGCTGGTTTGGCCAGATTTTTAAAACACTGCTTGGTACTCATGGTTAGTTGTTACGGTGACATAATGGTGCAGGATTTATAGCCATGTATGCAACTCTTGCGAGCCGAGATGTGGACTGTTGTTTGATTCCAGAGTCACCCTTTTACCTTGACGGACCAGGCGGACTCTTAGAGTTCATTGAGAAAAGACTGAGAGAACAAGGACACATGGTCATAGTAATAGCTGAAGGTGCAGGTCAGGAGCTAATTCCTAGTAATGACACATCTAATAAGAATAAGCCAGATGCTTCTTCTGATGACTTGTTTCAAGATGTTGGTCTGTGGTTATCTCAGAAAATTAAGGTAAAAAATTTCAAAGTTTTCCCTCCCTACTATGGTCAATGTGTTGTTTCCTTTTCTTGCATGATTATACAAAAAAATCATTTAAATGTAAACACTAGATTTTCATGTTGTAGAATTTTCTTTTAAGTTTTTTACATTTAAATGTTTGTTTCTGGTGTAGGATCACTTTGCAAGAAATACAAAAAAGACTATAAATCTGAAGTACATTGGTGAGTTCTCTAGTTGGAACTGTATATGTTTATTAATCAAAAGAATAAAATGCTGTAAACAATAAAAGAAATATTGTATTGCAGATCCTACTTACATGATCCGTGCTATTCCAAGTAATGCATCTGATAATGTGTTTTGCACCCTACTTGCTCAAAGTGCCGTTCATGGTGCAATGGCTGGATACACCGGCTTCACAGTTGGCCCAGTTAATGGCAGAAATTGTTACATTCCATTTCATGTAAGTTATTGCAACTCTTCTCGCTATCACATCTACATAATGTTTAGTATCAGTGTAACACATGCCACCTGTTTCATGTAAGTTACTGCGACTCTTCGCTGCTTGAAGCTCTATTAGCTTTAGCCAAAAGATCATTGATAGTCCACCATAAATTCACCGTCAAATCAAACAAGCACAAAGTAGACGTACAAGAAACATACATTTGACACCTTTTTCTGCACCGTGCTATATTTTTGTTTGTTATAGGTACTATTTTTGTAGTATTATATCATTAGTTTACCTTACGTGAAAATGTTATTTTGTGTGTGCAGCTTATAAATGAGGGGCAGAAGAGAGTTGTGATAACAGACCGGATGTGGGCAAGGTTACTGTCCTCAACCCATCAGCCCAGCTTTCTGAATCCTCAACATATCACAGAAGAAGCAATAGTAGAATGAACAGAACACATAACATCGGAAGTAGAAGAAAGTGTGTTGAGTCCTAGCTATAAATTATAATAATAGCCATTAAAATTGGCGAGTTACTTCAGCAAATGTAATGCTTGTAACAACTAATTACATAATTGACACTAGACAACCAGAATTAGAGAGAGAGAGAGAGAGAGAGAGAGAGAGACAGAGAGAGAGAGAGAGAGATTTGCACAATACTGGGAGCTTCTTTCAATTGTCTTTATCTACTGAATACTACGTTAATAAACTCCTTCAGATTCTTGCAACCTACTATTTCAATATTTTCCAGACCTTCAGTTCCTAAAGCTTTTACAGCTTGCTTCGGCACTACACAGGTTTTGTAACCCAACTTTGACAATGCGTGAACTCTTTTGTCGATTCTAGGAACCTGCATCGTTAAATAATCAAACAACCAGGCTAAGGCTCGGTAAAATAAATAAACCAAAATAGTGTTACAATTTGGCTTGAAACAAAGAGCAGTTCTAAAGAAGCACGGGAACTAAACAACCATGTCTAAAGAAATGCAAAGCATACAGACGATGTTTAGGTTAACTCTGGGTTGCACGGATTCAATCAAGCTCAGTCAAACCTAATACTAAGAGGAATCAATTCCTGTCTAACAATTCAAATTGGATCGGTTTCTCCTGAACAAATAAGTGTTTGGGCAAAAATAATCCTAGCATTACGGATAAAATACTGCACATAATCCCCTACATCTAAAATTTCCAAATTTAAACAGATCCTGTATATGCTTCACAGTAGTTATTCCCTCTTAATTAGCCTTTTGCACATGAAAGTAGACCTGTACAACTTTTTCGGAACCAGTTTTAGCCTTTAGCAGCAATTGGGCCGACAGTTTTATCACAACCTCTAATGCAGTGTGAGGATGAGGCAGTAAAATGCTTGACTTAGCCATATCATGCTATCATATCATTAAACTGTATAATATAAACTGCAAGCATACGGCTATACTATTGAGGACATGAAACTTGTCTTTAAATATTATTCTCGTAGCAAGTAGGAACATTTAATATCAGAAAGAACAAGCTCACCGTGCGAAGCTCTCCGCTAAGGCCAATTTCACCAATGAATGCAATGCCCTTTGGAATAGGATACTCCAAGAAACTGGAACCAAAAAATAGAATAACTAAATGAAACAAAAAAGATGCGAGTATTATATTGGAAAAAAGATTGCACATGTAATACTCCTAGTTAACTTATTTTCCAGACAAGGAGCTTCAAAGATGAACAATAAGTCAATAACCCCCTCAATTCTCACAATACATTAGCCATTTCAAACAAGTTAGAATACAAACCTGCTGCAAATTGCAGCTGCTATTGCAAGATCTCCAGCAGTCTCAGACAATGTCAATCCACTAACAACATTCAAATGTACAGACTGTTGTACAAAGAAAAGATAAGGAAACAAAATATAAGTATAAGAATACAAACATCAAAACGTAAATATTCCCACTAGTTATATTTTAAGCATTAAACAGACATGGACATGGCAAACAACTATTTTGGAAGACAAGAGAATTCAAACAATTATTTGCTGTTGATTCAAAATGAACTTGTAAATGTTAGAAAGTCAAGCCAGAAGTTAATATTACTATTTGTTTGAGTTCAAGCCAATTAAATGCATTTTCAGTTTACTAAAAACCACTGCACATGTCTTTATTCTCAAAGCAACGAAGCAGGACATACTCATAAGCATGTCAAAAAAAGGTGTGAGATAGAATGGAAATTTAGAATTATGTCATTGTAGTATTTCGGCAACAGAACCCCTTTGCAAGTTTTTTCTTTTTATTCAACTGTTTGATTATAAGGCCAAACCAACAAAAAAACACCTCAGCCACCAGGGACCATAACATTCCCCTCCATTGTTATTCTAGAAGCCAAAAGAAGGTATCAGTAAATCAAGATATGGAAAAAAAGATGGGCATAAGTCTTGACATTCCCATTTTTGACAATATCTTTCTCGTGTTATATTCACACTTTCAATTTTTCATTATCTAATCGGGCTCAACCAATTTAGTTATGTAAAAACATCAATATTTACATGATATGAATATATTATGGTTAAACAGAAAGAAACGCATCAAAACCCACTCTCAGGCAATACATTGAGAGAGGAATAACAAACTTGAAAGGATATATCATGTTTATTAATCAACTTACATTTACTGGGATATTAAGACCTGCTTGCTTTATAAGAACCTGCAGATCAAGGAACAGAGCAATAATCAATGCACAACTGAAGTCTCCCTTTCATTCATTTTCTCATTGGGAAGATAAAGGAAATATATTGACCATACATTATAATTGTCCAAGAGATAAAAGATTGTAAAAATCATGAACACAAAACTTACACATTTGATCATGTTAGCTCTATTTGCTTCAATTCCATTAGTTACTCTTGAACCTGTGGATTCTGAAAGGCAGAGTGCCTGCAACGTAGATTTTAAAATTAGTCTATATAACTTCTTTAAAGGACCTCAGAAAAGAAATAATAAAGGTGAAGATGAGCACAAAGATGAAAAATTTCATGAATATTCAGAGACAGATACATTATCACAATAATGTGATTGGTGCTTTGAGGAAACGTGTTGGGGTGAAACGTAAGGATTCTTCAAAAGCCTCACCACCATGTACTGAAGCCAAGCTCCGGTACAGTCGTACAGATCAGTTCTTACACTGGCTTGCGGTGTATCCACAGTTTATGACAAGGGTGATAGTGTGATGGTCATGTTTCATGAGAAACTTGTCCAATAAAGAACAAAATCCATAGGGACTTGAAAGCTTTTTTTTTTATACAACTATACGTCAACCCCCGTAAATCAGAGATACTTGAGATAATAAAAACTTCAATTTTATCAGTATATGATTTTAAAATATTACTGCATAAAAATAAAAAATAAAAAAAGAATGATAAATTCTAAAGATTTTGCATATAAATTATTAAAAATAAGGTGAGATTTTATTATAACATAAGTAATAGGCAACTTGATACCATAAGTCCTGTCATGGCAAGCTTCACGGAAGAGTCAAACTCATTGTGGGTCTATTATAAGCAGCCTTCCATTACATTTGCAAGAGGCTGATTCCATGGCTCGCATCCATGACATCGTTACATGACAACAACTCAAACCATTGTGGCAAAATTCATCACCGTTATTGTTTTGCACAACCAGAATTCAAAAATTACCTGAACTTCAATTATGAAAGTTCTTGAACCATCCATTATTACAGTAAAAGCTAAGCCAACTAAAACATCTGAATCAGGGTCTTGTTCGGTGAGAAACATTTCAGTGGCATTCGAAACAGCCTTAAATCCTGATTCTGACATCTCAAAAACTCCAAGCTGTTCACATAAATCAAAGACAAACATCAATTTTCTCAAATAATCAATGATTAAATAAAATAAATCAAACCCCAGATACTGTTAACATATTGTCATTATTATACATAAAAAGCAATTCTTTATGTAGTTAAATTGAGAGACTACAAAAAGTTGACATGTAAAATCGTTTAAAATAAATATTATTTTAAATTTCAGTCCCGCGCACATCAGATCACCCATGCCTTTGTATTGTAATATAATGATTTAAACTTACTGCCAAACATGCAGGATAAGGTACACAAGTTGATATATCCACATTCTCAAAATTATAAAGCATCACAGAAAATACTAATATATACATATACTATAAGAAAAGAGCAACACATCCATGTTATTACACACTGTACAAGGTATCAAGAGTATTGCAGATAGACAGTTTCTCACAAATCCTGATAGAAACAAAGTAGTGATTATCAAGAATAGGTCCTTAATTGAATAGAAATTAGTCCTGGCATGTACCTCATCAGTGGATCCAAACCGATTTTTCACAGCACGAAGCATTCGATATGAAGTGAACCTCTCGCCCTATCCATTAATATAAGCAATTAGAAAGGAGAAAAATGTAATGACATCTAAGAATCGAACTATAAGTAACATACACACAAAATGCAATGTCTTATAAACAAAGCTGTCAGAGTTTAACTTAAATGCAATATTATTAAATAATATCAATTATTTTTTTAAAAAAATCATCAGGGAATTGCAAAAACCATAAGCTTTAAGCATAACAAGTTTCAGAGGAATGAAAAAAGAAATGTTCTCAATGACTATTTTTCCGAGAGCAGATTATGCAGCATATGTTAGTCTTGTTGCACTTCATATCACCATCTTTCTAATTATTATTGTTGGAAATTCCACCTTCATTGCGGCCCGCCCCCATCTGCCTAATTGCGGCATTTGAGTTGCCTTCATTGCAGCCTCCAACACCTTCTTTGTGTTGGGTGTGAAGGGGTGGATTTAGTCCCACATTGCTAAGAGATATGGCCTGTGTAGTGTTTATAAGCAAGTGGCAGTCCTCACCTTACAAGCCGGTTTTGTAAGGTTGAGTTAGGCCCAATATAAAATCTGAGATGGTATCAGAGCCTATCTTAGATCTATTGTTGGGCTTCCCGCATCGTCCACGCTTCAGGCACATTGGGCCCGAGCGTGAGGGGGTGTGTTGGAAATTCCACCTTCATTGCGGCCCGCCCCCATCTGCCTAATTGCGGCATTTGAGTTGCCTTCATTGCAGCCTCCAACACCTTCATTGTGTTGGGTGTGAAGGGGTGGATTTAGTCCCACATTGCTAAGAGATATGGCCTGTGTAGTGTTTATAAGCAAGTGGCAGTCCTCACCTTACAAGCCGGTTTTGTAAGGTTGAGTTAGGCCCAATATAAAATCTGAGATGGTATCAGAGCCTATCTTAGATCTATTGTTGGGCTTCCCGCATCGTCCACGCTTCAGGCACATTGGGCCCGAGCGTGAGGGGGTGTGTTGGAAATTCCACCTTCATTGCGGCCCGCCCCCATCTGCCTAATTGCGGCATTTGAGTTGCCTTCATTGCAGCCTCCAACACCTTCATTGTGTTGGGTGTGAAGGGGTGGATTTAGTCCCACATTGCTAAGAGATATGGCCTGTGTAGTGTTTATAAGCAAGTGGCAGTCCTCACCTTACAAGCCGGTTTTGTAAGGTTGAGTTAGGCCCAATATAAAATCTGAGATGGTATCAGAGCCTCTCCAAGATCCGTTGGGCGGCCCAACGAGAGGCTCTGATACCATCTTAGAATTTGTGAGGCCTATACTCAACCACAAAAGCTAGCTTGAGAGTTGAGGTTTGCACTACACTTATAAAGGCTATCTTTACCCTATCTCTAGCCAATGTGGGACTTCTAACAATTATGATTGTTACTTTTTGTTATGTCTTCTAATACTATTTCATCACTGTTTGAGGAAGTTGACGTCTAAATTGAAAAGACAGAATTCAAAAAGATATCTATAAAAAAAGGTTACAACAGTTTTATTTGAACATCAGGGAGATTTCTCCCTAATTATAGTGTGATTTAGCAAAAATTTGTTGTAACTCAGCTAAACTGAAAATAAACGGCCCTTATTAAAATTTCATTATATAATCATAGGCACAAATCAACTTTACTAACTACCCAAAGAAAGATAAATGTAACAAGGTACCAACTTCTAAGTACAAGACAACATCCACAATATGCTCCAGAACACGAGGCCCAGCTATGTCTCCAGATTTTGTCACATGCCCAATCTGAAACATGAAAGAAACAAGAAAAGTAAAAAAATAAATTAAAAGATTATCATGAATGCTAACAAATGAAAATGCCATACTGAAATACATTCCCACGGAAAAATCATAAATGTAGTACAACACCAATCACACCACCTGGCTCTTTTAGGCTCACAGAGGAAAAACATTTCTACTTTTCACATACCAGCACATTTGAATAAACTTTGAGTGATGGGATTAAATTCTTTGGTAGGACAAGATGGAAAAGTCCATCATTGTCTTCTTTAAAAAAGTAGATATGATGCAAAGCAAGACACTACGTAAATAGATACAATTAACCAGTTAAATATAATTTACAAAATTGATAGAGGCTATGCTCACCAAAAGTACTGGGATGTTAGTCGTTTTAGCAAATCGCATCAAAGCCGAAGTACATTCTTTCACCTGTCACACACCTATACAAAGTCATTTACCAATAACCAGCATTTGACTTCACTGAGGAAAAAAAAGGTATATTAGTGCATTTTGATGCTTTCGGTAGATTCTGAACCTGCGTAACTCCTCCAGCACTTCCTGTTATTCCTTTCAAATAAACAGTTTGTATTGAATCAACAACCAGAGCTCGAATGGGGAGAGACTGAGCTATCCTTAATATGTCCTGACACCATGTAAAACGACCATAAAAAATAAGACAATTATTGAGACTTCTTTACACAATGCTCCATGCTGGTCAATTACAGAACATAATTATATGTGAACAAATTCCTTGATAGTGCAAGATAATAACTTTATGATAAGAAAACATGAATTAAAAATGAGTAAAAAAGCAAGAAAAAATAATGGCAGCAAACCTAATCAACGGAATCCAAGACAATACCTCAATATCAGTACTCGAATACAAATAAATATCAGATTTAATCCCAAGGCGATCTGCTCTGTGAGCAATTTGCTGAAGGCTCTGCAAGTGATGAAACAGAAATACACACTAAGTCAGAGTGCCATAGATGATAGACCCAAATGAAAGTTAGAGATCAAAAGCTAAACTACATTATCCACCTTCAACGGCAGTGGAATTAATGACTATCTATGTTCACAATATAAAATACAGGGTTTAGAAAGATGTGATAAATATGCTAAGAAGTAAAGGCCAACAGTTAAGGTTGTCAAACTCGAGAGCCTACATAAACACATCAGCTTATGTAGACTCGACTTGTGAACTCTTGTGACTTGTGAGTGAGTTTACAAGTTTACCTTAAATTAAAACTACTACTAAGAAACCCTATAAATGGAATATTATACATAATATAATACCATTAGTAATAATTCAACATTCCAACTCCCTCATAAAAGAAACTTCCAAATTGCGCTATTAAATAACAATCACAGAACGGAAAAATTAATGGGAATAGTGAATGGAAGTATGAAATTGATTCAAACTCATATTAAATGGTGATTAGTTTAATTAAAATAAGCTATACCCGTAATTTTCTATAGATTAACACAGAATCATTGTCCAATAGTTTTCATTTTCAAAACCGTTATTTAGAATCTATAATATTTTTTTCGACATAGCACAACAAATCTTTTAAACAATAACATTTTATATTTAATAGTACATTTTAGTTTGCAGAATCTGTCCCTTTTTTCTCAATAGGCCCTTATTTTGCATTAGTTGTATTCAGAAAATTTTGAACTTATTCTATATTATACGAGAGTTATCATAGCAATATGAAAATGTTTTGACGAAAAATATAAATATGACCAATATAGTTTTGTACTTTAAAAAATTTAAATGTTTAATATGAATGTGATGACACAAGGCTTATTAAAAGCAAACCTCTTCACCAGAGACGTATACAACTGGAAGGGCCTCACCGTCATTGCCATTGCATCCATCTGCTACCAACGCTGCCATCTTCCAATTTAACATCGCAAATAAACCAAGCATTAATGACAATCCACATGTCCATTCAAAGAAAACTGATTGTATCAGACTTTTGAAAAAGTAATGCATACCTGCAACAACAGTGTACTCTTCCCAACACCAGGATCGCCACTAAATAAATTCAAAGAGCCTTCAAAACAACAATAATAAATAAATAAAATTATCCATGAAAACTGAAATTCTCCATGTGCCAAAGTAACAAGTAAACTAGATTTACAAAAGATATTACGACTTCTAGAACAATCAGCTGGAAGCATTTTTATACAACAGCCAAGCCTTACCCCACTAAGTAGGGTCAGCTACAAGGATCAAATGACGCCATAATATTCTGTCATATATCATATCTCTATCCAATTCATTAATCTTTAGATCTTTCTGAATAATTTCTCTAATAGTTCTGTCTCTAGCAATTTGAATGTCCTCCACCTGATCTATTCTCCTTACTATAGAAACTACAAATCTTCTCTCCACATGCCCATACCACCTAAGTCTGGTTTCCACCATCTTTCTACAATAAGTGCTACCCCAATTCTCTCTCTAAGGTTGGCATTCCTAATCTTATCTTGTCTAGTCTTTCCACACATCCAACAGAACATTCTCATCTCTTCTAGGCATATTTTATTCTAGTGTTGGTTTTTTACTGTCCAACACTCCGTCCCATACAACATTGCCGGTCTTACACCTGGAAGCATTTTTATGAAAACTCAAATATCACGCTCATTGAGAAGAAGAATAAAAGGAACAGAAACAGTGCTCCAGTAATTATCCACTCACAACGATCAATCACCAAATGCATTGACTCTCTGAATTAGCCCCGTCCACAAAACAGACAAACATGAAACATAGTAAAGGAAAAATGGCAAATAAGAAAATTGGACCGAACCTGGTACAAGACCACCACCAAGCACAATAGAAACTTCATCTCCAAAAGGGCCAGACCTAATATCAAACAGAACTACAAAGTATAAATATACTACTTGAGAATCACCACATCAAAAGAGCATATGTTCTCATACAAGTAATCAAGTCCAACTAGTTTACTCGACTATTTTACAAAGATTCCCCAGTCGTTGCAAAATCCTAACGGATACGATTTGTCCACCTAAATTTCAATCAACACTAAAACCCTCAAATATCAATCAACCACTGAATGATATAAAATCCACAGAATTCCAAATAGACAATACAATAACACAATCCAAAACATAATAAAAAAAAGATAGAAACTTACAAAGGAAATCGCCAACCCTTCTCGTTGAATCCACGGTTAACCTCACTCAACTTAACAGGGCGCAAATGATCACCTCTCTGTGGTAGCCAAGCTCCCATTGCATCTTCAGAAACTGATATACCACTTCTAACCTTATTATTATCAACATCATTTATTTTTGCTTCATGAAACTCCTTCATTGTTCCAACCATAGTACAAGAAGGACAAGTACCCCACCATTGTCCAGCAGTATACCCACAACTGCTACAAACCCACTGAGTTTTCACCTTCCCAGTACTCCTCTTTGTCGGCGGCGTCACCGGCCTAATTACACTTCTGTTCTTCAAATTCATCATGCTCCCATTTTCACTCTCACTTGGTTTTTCCTCCTCGATTTTTTCGTCACTGTGATCGTTGATTCTCGGATTCACAACTACATTACCGTAGATACTCCAACTATTGGTGGATTCGTTTCTAGGATTGGTGGAATGTAGGGTTTCTGTATCCTCCGGTGGTGAGGATGAAGCTAAAGATGAAAAGACGCATTTGGGGTTGAGGAAATGGTGGCGTTTGTGGATATGGTGGATGAAGATTGTTCTGAGGAACTTCATGGTTATTTGATTGATACTTGTTGTGGAAGAAACTTTATATCATTTTTGCATAAACTCTTTCCTCCCAATTTCTAGGGTTTATGGGAAGAGGTTGAAGAATGTGTGTATGGTGCTTTTTTAAGAGGGAAATTTTGGGTTTTGCCCCCTTTTTGTAAAATTTTTTTTTTTTTTAAATAGTCTAGTGCTAGAAATTATGGAATGATCGGGGTTCGATCCTCGACTTCTGTATATATAATGTAATGTCAACTGAGTTAAGCTCACGAGACTTTTTTATTATAATTATTAAGAGAAAATTGTTAATGAGTGTTTTAGTCACTCGTTAAATATAATATTAAATAGAAAATTTTATGTTTAAATTTATGCATTTATAATACTTTAAAAATATATAAAAATATATATATATATATCTTCCTAACATTAATTTTATCTTTTTTTTTTTTTTTAAACTTCAAATATCATAGATAAAAATAAAAAGTGGGATACAAAAGAGGGGGACCAAGCCTAAACCCTCAACAAAGGAAACAAAACAACTAGCTAGCAACATCTAAAATAAGGAAAACCTAACCTATTTCTAGTTAAATCTTCCCTAATTTCAACTGGAGCAGATGTCCACCATGTGAAACCTTGCAAAGATAACCCGAGATTAGCAAGCTTGTCTGCACAATGATTGTCCTCCCTATAGATGTGAGATATAATGAAGCTCATGTTTCTAGTCATGTATATACAGTTCATCCATCTGTTCTTTAGTTTCCAAGGAATGATATTCGGAGATTTAAAGGCCAAGGAGACTAGCTTAGAATCACTTTCTATCCAAAGATGAGACCAATTCTGAGCATATGCATGTTCAATAGCAAGAATGACCCCCATTGCTTCCGCAAACAAAGCATTAGCCAACCCCAAATGCTTGGAAAAACAACTAACCATTTCACCTCTATGGTTTCTAAAAATACCAGAACAAGCAGCAATACCAGGATTACCCAATGAAGCTCCATCTGTGTTACATTTATACCAACCAAACATAGGTGGTTGCCACAAAACCTCAATTTATCTTTAATTTTCTTTTTTATAGTATGTTTAACAAGTGTTTTAAACAATTATTCTTTTTATAATTGGACTAGATAATTTTGTCTATTTATATTTATATGATAGTATTTTTCATTAATTTCTCGAGTCTTATGGAATCTAAATATGTCACAAACTATTTCTTTGTGAATAATCTCCTTTGCTAACGGGTTGAAACCCGTAAAAAGTTCAAATTTTATAGTTGTCCTGACAATTTTTATATTGTTATGAATAATATTGAGTGATTGTTCGTTAATAAATAACTTTGTTGTCCCATACTTATATCCTAAAATGTGTAAAAAAAAAAAAAAAATACTTGTATCCTAAAAATAGTACTCTCATTTTTATTTTTATGTAAAGTATATATTTTTTTAAAGCATGTAGAGTATATACTTAAAAGACATAATATACAATATACTTTTATTTTCTCTATCTTTGCTATTTTACTTCATTTCGTAACAATTTTTTTTATTGTTCTTTAAAAACAAGATTGTTCAATATTTTTTATTCTTTTGTATTAAAAATAATTTGATAAGTTATTACACTTTTTAATAAATAGAACTAAATATTTATTTCATTTCAACAAATGTATGTTTCATATCTTTGCTTCCTAACTCATCTAAAAATATATATGTTTCATCTGTTTTTTTTTTTTTTTACAAAATTATATGTTTCATCTATTACTTTAAAGTTTATAAACGGTGGATGACATGAGAGTTATCAAATCATAAGATATTGAAGGATGAAAATAAAAATGAGAAAATTATAATAGGACTAAAATGGAAATGTCAAAATAAGGTATAAATAAGAGTTCGTTTGATCCGTTAAAAAATAGAAACTGGATAAAATAAATAACAAAGAAACATAACAAAAGCAAGCAATTTAAGACTATTTTGATATTCGAAACAAATTTGAATGTGAATTTTCCACTTCTCCACGCATTTAAAATGTTGAGTCTAGTGACAAAAAAATGTATTAAAAAACCAATATTGAAAGGGAGCGGGACTGATTGGAAAGGTTTCCACTTGTTTGCAAGTCCGGCAGTATACAACATGAGTATGACTTTTGATACGACAACAATAAAACAGAAATGTGTGTGTGTGTGTGTTTGTTTTATTAGTCAACAGAAACTAAACTACCATAAGACAAGACAATAATTTCATTTCATAGTCATACATATGCCCAACTGTCAACAAAATAAAAAAACTGTTCTTTTGATTCATCCCAGAAGAAAAGAGGAGGGAGAGAGAGAGAGAGAGAGAGACAACCTGGCACGAAACTCAAGTAGTAGTTGTTGCAAAATACAACACCATCATATATGTTTTAATTACCTAGAAAATTAATTTGTTTCAAATATATATTAGGAATGACGGTGGCTATGCATTCATTCCAAAACTAGGATTAGTGCAAATCAGGTACTATATATTAGGAGTATTTCAAAACTAGGATTAGTGCAAATCAGGTACTATAATGTTAAATAAGATATTTTTTTTTCCTTTCTTTTTTAATCAATATTTTTTCATAAAGCATGCTTATATGGACATAATATATATCATTCATTGTAGGAGAGAATTTACATGTGCCCTCAATTTATCAGCAACTATTCAAACCATTTGGATTTCAACAAGCCTGGATGGTTAATCGACGGTGACAAAAAAAAACCATGGTGGTTTTTAAGTTTACAAAAGGATTTTGGTATATAAGTTCCGGTATTTTAGTTGCTAATAGATTTGGTTTCACACAACCCACTGCTATTTATCTCTAGCCTCGATTACAGAATAACGAGTTCTCTTTGATGAGACTGATCCAATAGATTTTCCGGTGTTTGATGTCAACGTCACCGACGTCATGGCTAATAGCAGTCAAGTATTGGTATGTTAATTTTAATGCTTACTTTTCAATCGAACCATCATACGTATATTTATAGGGATTTTAATCTTTGAAATTATTCTTTTTTAGCATTTTCCAAACAGGATTTCTAAATATGTTCTGTTGGACAATCAACGTCGAATTAATCTTAGAGATGTTGAAACCGGAAGAATTATCCGTTGTCCAATCGCCACTTCCAGCCGCTACAAATATGAAAGGTGTATAAGTGAAGGTTGGAATGATTACAAGTTGGAGAAAATGTTGAATGCTGGAGATGTGTTGAGGTGCACAATTGAAAACCCACCAAGATATATGAATATCGAGGTTATACGTCGCTGAGGACGTGGGTGGTTACTAATGTTGAAGTTATATCCAGATGTATTTTGGAATTCGTATTTATGGTCAATGTTTAACATAAAGATACTTTGTATTTAATCTAGCACAATTATGTTTGGTACTTATATAATGTAGCACCATTATGTTTTAAAGTAATGTACCTTGAGATGGATATATATTTGTGGCTATTAATCTATTTGATGTCTTCCTTACGAAAAATATGTCAAATGCAATATCATGAAAACACTATATATATCAATGTCAATTATATATGAGTGGATGGTATGCATACACCATATGGCTAATAAAATATATGGAGAACTTTACTAAATTACCTTTAGTAACAGGAAAAAAAAAAACTTTGCAAAATTAGCTTTACAATTGCCTTTTTTATGTATATCAGGATTGAAAACGACACCTCTTTTTTGTGTTCTCAAGACTTGATACTTAATATTTGATAGTAGGTCACATTAATAAAATTTGTTTTTTTCATTGATAAATCACTTTCAAAGAATTCACATACATACAATTTTTATGACACAAACAAGTTGACTACCATTATTTCCTTTTTACTTTCTTGAAGTGGTCATAAAAAACTATATTTTGCTTGGGTCAATGGAGCTATCAAAAGACAACTTTTCTGTCATTGCATGAAATGGTAGTATCATTTTTAGTATCACTTTTCACCTTAGTTTCTATGTCACTCTCTTACCAATCTCATTACACAATTCATGCTTAAAAAAACGAAAAGGCAGGTACCATTGTTGCACAAACAATGGATATATCTCAAGCAAAGCTAGCAAGATTTAATAGAAAGCAGTACCAACATAAGCAATCCAGCAATAAGAATGTTGAATCTAAAGGTTTATGTATCTAATATATATATTATTGAATTCATTTTTGAATCAAATGGATTGTATATTTTGATTAAGTTCTTAAAAGTTATATATTTTATTTATGGTGATGAATAGGAAATGTTAGAGCAAGGAAGGTCTCACAAAGAAAGATTGCAATGTTTGATGGAATGAGTTCAATGACACAAGATTCAAGTTTATCTCATTCAAATTTAGGTATGCATAATTTTGAAATTTAACTTAAAACTTTATTTGCTATTTGATTGTGCACATAGGTTAATATATTTTTTTAAATTGCAGAGAATGTCCAGCCACTGGACATAAATCCCAGTGTTCAACCACTGGAGATAAATCCCAACTACACCCTTATAAGCGGTTCAATTGCTAAGAGGAAAGCGGATAGGATTCCTCTATCACCTTTGAATCCAAGTATTTAATGAAACTTTTTTATATTCTTCATATATCATAAGTTGACTACATTTATTATATTAGTTCTTACTCATTTTTTTTATACGAAGGTTCTACTATGACTCAAAACATATCTCAAGATTTGAACTTAACCGTTCAATCAAAAAGAATCCGAACTCCAAATCCCAAGTACTTTTCTCCTACATCGTGTTTCATTAACACTCTCACAGAAGATACATACAATACTCCAAAATCAACACGACGGAGTGAATACCAAAAAGGTTACAATGCAAACTTACATACTTTGATGGATTTTTGAAAATATATATTGTGAATCAGTCACAAGTAGAAGATATATGTATCATGTTCCTAACAACAGCTTAAAATACATATTTTCAATTTTTTCAGGATCTAATTCAGCTTCTGATAAAGTTACCAATTCAGCTTATTCAAATGTTATCAATCCTACTTTTGAAAATGATCAGGGAAAATTCTCAAGGAAAGTTCCACTACAAAATAAATACATTGGTGTTCAAAGATTAGATTTTGAGAATGTCACACAAGGTATGTTACTTCAAAACATGGAAATTTTGTTGGATAAGGATATAAATTACCTTTTATGTTATCATGACATTTACTTAATTTCAAACCAGGGTCTTCTGAAGTAATAGATGAACTTGATGATTTCAAATCAACATTCTATGCAACTTCTGAAACCGAAGGTATGGATTTAACTTCCTTTATATTTACATAACTTTAACATTATAATATGGGATTTAATTACTAATAGAAATGTGTCTCATTAATACATGTAGCTATCGTTAATTTTGGGCTTCCGGAATTTACATGCACAAAGTGCTATGCTGAACTGTGGTATGAGGAAAGATCAGAAAAAACAAGAACTGGAAATCAAATTGAGTTTTCTATTTGCTGTCAAAAAGGAGAAGTGAAACTACCTCTTTTAAAAAGACCTCCAAAACTATTGCTAGATTTAATAAATGGTCATGATCGAAGGAGCAGTAACTTTAAGGAGAACATTAGAGCTTACAATAGCATGTTTGCGTTCACTTCAATGGGTGGTCAAATAAACGATAACATCAACGATGGCAGCGGACCTCCTCAATTTATATTAGGTGGTCAAAATTACCATAGAATTGGTTCTTTATTACCCGAGGCAGGAACCACTCCAAAGTTTGCACAGCTGTATGTATTTGATACACAAAATGAAGTTAATAATAGAGCTAAAGCTTTCAGGTAATTGCTTTTGTTTTTCTAATGTTGTCCAGTTGTCAATAACTTGCGGTTATAGAAACCTAATACAACGATATTAATTTTCTTTCCCAGCTCTGATAATAAAAATACAAAGAAAGATGCAATTGATCTTACTTTAGTTAAAGACCTCCAAGATATGATATATAGTTGTAATCCACTTGCACAAGCTTATAGGAAAGTCAAAGATGCATTTGAATCCGGCAGTGAGCATCATTTTTCATTAAGATTATATCGAAATCGTGAAAAAGATTCGAGGATGCATAATATTCCTACAGCTGATGAGGTGGCAGGTTTGATAGTAGGAGATTTTGAAGATTCTGATATTGGAAGAGATGTCATTATCAATGAAAGGAAATATGGATTGACTAGGATTCATGAAACTCATGTGTTGTTCTTGCCTCTTCAATATCCCTTAATCTTTCCGCGTGGTGAAAATGGTTGGGAACCAAATATTCCACGTTATTTTGAACAAGAAGTAAATAAGGAAAAGAAAAGAGAAAGAGTTACAATCAGAGAATTTGTTGCTTTTCGACTTCAAGAAAGAAAAATGGAATTTGGCAACATTTTGTCTGCTAAAAGGTTGTTGCAACAGTTTGTTGTTGATGCTTACACCATGTTAGAAGCCCAGCGTCTGTCATTCATAAGAGAAAACCAATCTAAAATTCGCCAGGATGTTCTTAGTGGTCTACAAGAAGCTGTTGATAGGGGTGATGTAGATGCTTCATTAGTAGGGAAGCGTATTATTATACCAGATTCTTTCACCGGAGGTCCAAGATATATGTTCAACAATAGTCAGGATGCAATGGGAATCTGTAAGAGGTTTGGTTATCCGGATCTTTTCATTACAGTTACATGTAATGCAAATTGGCCGGAAATACGTGACTTCATTCGTCCCAAAGGTCTTCAACCATCTGATCGACCGGATATTGTCTGTAGAGTCTTCAAGATGAAGTTAGATCAAATGATGTTTGACTTCAAAAAAAATCAAATCTTCGGCAAGGTTATAGGAGGTAAAATTTATTGGAGGTTTAGTTAATTGAATATATTGGTTGTTGAACTTATTTACTATATTAATTCATGAATTGATGAGATCTGGTTGTTATTATATATATGTGCAGGCATGTATACTGTTGAATTTCAAAAAAGAGGGCTTCCACATGCACATATGTTATTGTGGTTAGATGTTCCACATAAGATAAAATCCGGTAATGATATTGACAAGTTAATCTCAGCTGAAATTCCTCATCCTAAATTATATCCAAAACTACATGCTGTTGTTTCTTCATTTATGATGCATGGTCCATGTGGTGATGCCAATCTCAGTTCTCCTTGCATGAATGGTAGTCGTCGATGCTCAAAATTCTTTCCTAAGAAATTTAAATCAGTAACAAGTATCGATGATGAAGGATATCCCAGTTACAGGAGACGTGATACCGGAGTATTTGTAGACAAGAAGGGAGTGAAGCTGGACAACGGCTTTGTTGTGCCATACAATCCTTTTCTTTTGATGAGGTATCAAGCTCATATTAATGTTGAAGCTTGCAATAAGTCCAATGCCATCAAATACCTTTTTAAATATGTTAATAAAGGTCATGACCGATCAAATATAATGATCTCGAAAGGCAAAAGGGTAGCAAAAGATGATGATAGTCTTGACGAAATTAAAAGATTTTATGATTGTCGATATCTATCTCCGTCCGAAGCTGTTTGGAGACTATTTAAATTTGACATTCATCAAAAATTCCCAGCTGTGATTAGATTGTCAATTCATTTAGAAAATCAGCAATCTATCAAGTTTAATGATAACAGTACACTTCATAATGTTGTCAGTTACCGTGAAATGATCGACACAATGTTTCTTGCATGGTTTAAAGCAAATATGGAATATGAAGAAGCTCGAAATCTGACTTATGCAGAATTTCCTACAAAGTTTGTTTTTAATACTCAAGATCATCGTTGGCAACCAAGGAAGCAGGGTTTTAGCATTGGAAGGCTTACATATGTGCCCGTAGGAGCTGGTGAGTTATACTACTTGAGGGTTTTGTTGACAAAGGCAAAGGGGTGCACAAGTTACGAAAGTATCAAAACAGTGGATGGAAAACTATGCAAAACATTTCAAGAGGCATGCAGTGAAATGGGTCTTTTAAAAGATGATCAGGAATTCAAAGATGCACTTATTGAATCTTATGAAACAGCTACAGGTGGTGAGATGAGAAGTTTGTTTGTTAGATTGTTGAACATGAATACAATGAGTAATCCATACGATGTATGGATTTCTACTTGGAAATTACTAGCCGATGGTATTCTTTATAATAGAAGAAGAGCACTCAATCTTCCAGGTAACAATTAATTTGTTATATTTAATTAGTAACGTATTTATCATATATTATGGGCATTTAATTGATGTTATCCTTAAAATTATATTTTGCTGCAGAATTGCAAATATCTGACGATGATTTGCAAACTCTTTGTCTAATTGAGATTCAAAAATTATTGATGGCAAATGGAAGATCGTTAAGTGATTATAAGACTATGCCTGTACCTTTTGATGAAGATCTCGACATGTTTGAAAACAAACTCATAGCCGATGAACTCAGTTACAATAGAGATGAATTAGCTGTTCTGCATGCAAGTTTAGTTGAACAACTGAATGAAGAGCAACGTGAGGTGTATCAAAAAATCATGACATCAGTTTTAGCTGAAAGCGGTGAGTTTTACTTTTTGTATGGATATGGAGGTACTGGGAAAACTTTCTTATGGAAAACACTCTCGGCTGCTTTAAGATCTCAAGGTAAAATTGTCCTTAATGTTGCTTCAAGCGGTATTGCTTCACTATTGCTTCCTAATGGAAAAACAGCTCATTCAACCTTTTGCATCCCATTGGAAATAAATGAGAAATCTACTTGCAATATTACACAAGATTCTGTGAGAGCTAATTTGTTAAGGGCAGCAAGTCTTATCATATGGGATGAAGCTCCGATGATGAATCGATATTGTTTTGAAGCATTTGATCGTACAATGAAGGATGTGATGTCAAAGGTAGATAAAAACAACAATTCTAAGCCTTTCGGTGGAAAGGTTGTTGTTCTAGGTGGTGACTTCAGACAAATATTGCCTGTAGTTAGAAAAGGTTCAAGAGGAGATATTGTGAATAGAACAATATGCTCATCAAAATTATGGATGCATTGCAATGTTTTGAACTTGACAAAAAACATGAGGCTGAAAAGTGATTCAACGGACAAGGCACAAGCTGAGCTTAAAGAATTTGCTGATTGGATATTGAAAATTGGAGATGGCCTACTAAATTCAGATGACAATGGAGAGGCACAAATTCAAATTCCTGAAGATTTGTGTATTTCAGATGTTGATAAGCCGTTGCTTTCTTTGGTTAATTTTGTTTATCCAAATATTGTAACCAATATTGGGGAACCAAACTTTTTTGAAGATCAATCAATACTTGCTCCAACTTTAGAAGTTGTTGAACAGGTAAATGATTTTGTTTTATCTATGATTCCCGGTGAAGAAAAAAGCTATTTAAGTTGTGATACACCATGCAAATCTGATGAAGATTATGAAGTTCAAAGCGATTGGTTTACATCGGAATTTTTAAATGATATTCAATGTTCCGGGGTACCCAATCATCGCTTAACACTCAAAGTTGGTGTTCCTATTATGTTGTTGCGAAATATTGATCAAGCTAGCGGACTTTGCAACGGTACTAGACTACAAGTTAGGGACTTGGGAAAGAACATCATTAAAGCTTCAATTATCACCGGAAAACATGCTGGTGATATGGTCTTTCTTCCAAGGATGGACTTGGTTCCTAATGATTCTGGCCTTCCTTTCAAGTTTTCTCGCCGTCAATTTCCTATATGCTTATGTTTTGCAATGACAATCAATAAAAGCCAAGGACAGTCTATGTCCAAGGTTGGACTTTATTTACCTCGACCAGTTTTTACTCATGGTCAGCTCTATGTAGCCATTTCTAGAGTGACAACCAAGAGAGGATTGAAGATGGTTATATTAGACGAAGATGGAAAGCCATGCACCACCACTCTAAATGTGGTATATCCTGAGATTTTTGAATCTTTGTAGCGCAATTGGAGATACGGCATTAATCTAAGGTAATTATTCTCATTGTTTCCTTACTAAGATTCATTTAAATTTAGTTATTTGTTAAAAGTCCATGTGATACCAATTAATAATACTAATTTATATTATTCTGACACATGTTTATATATACTTGCAGGTTTAGAGTAGAATCAATGAATCATATTTTGAACAACTCATGATCAAATTCCTATTTCTTATGATCAATGCAATGTCATGTATCTAATTTCTTTATTACAGTATATGTGACACATAGAAAAACTTTTGTTCTTAAGATGTGTTACATTGAAAGTCTCTGTTTGTAAGGATTCAGATTTTGTAAGGTTGATGCATGTATTTTGATGCAAACAATGCAAGCTTTTTGGTATTTTATGACTATAATGATTATTATAAGAATGATTATTTTTTGGTAAAGACTTTAAGAATGAAGTTGTTCTTAAACTTTTTGGTAAAGACTTCTATTTTTTTGGAAAAGTATAGCAACCAGCACAGAAGTTGTTCATATCACAGTAGAAACCACAGGTATGTGACTGAAGTTGTTCTCTTATTTCAAACATGCTGTTCTTCATGTTCACATCTGATTTTCCTTATTCAAACCAATTAAAGTTTAAGAAATACATAATCTTAATTCTTGCAGATTTGCAAATAGTTCTTAAAAATTATGTGATCTTCGTTGAATGTTTGAAAGAATATATACTTTAGAATTACATGGATTATGAGATTTATATGATGTTCCTTGCAACTTTGTAAACAGATTTTCTTATAATTTATACTTAAGTAAGAGTATTTATGTTTAGGTTACATCACCATGATTAGCAAATATAATTGTGTAATCAGTAAATGTATAAATTTTTTTGCCAGATGAATTTAATTCCCGAAGTAGGTGCTCAGGTCGAAAGGTCTTGGTAGATGAACATCACTAATAACCATGCAAATGGGAGAAGTGTTTTGGTAATACCATACTTTTTTTTTTTTTTAGATAACCATTTAATACTTACCTAATTGTTATATTTAATAAAATTTATGTCATTATCTAATCGTATAAGCTATTTGTGCCCGTGCGTTGCACGGGTCCGATTACTAGTAGTCATACATATGCCCAACTGTCAACAAAATAAAAAAACTGTTCTTTTGATTCATCCCAGAAGAAAAGAGGAGGGAGAGAGAGAGAGAGAGAGAGAGACAACCTGGCACGAAACTCAAGTAGTAGTTGTTGCAAAATACAACACCATCACATCATGGGCTTCATTTGGGGTATTTTTCTTCCTTAGTTTGAATTCAGTTTTTTCTTCCTTATTTGATGGATTTTTTTCTAATCAATATCTATGTTTCTAGGCATAAACCACTAAAGAGTTGTTTAATGATAGTGATGAAGAGGAGTTATGTTAGTTATCTTATGAAAAAAGTAGATTAGATTTATTTTGATGATGGTGATAATGATGAAGAAGGAGGAGAAGGGTATGAAGCCTATTTTAGTGAATTTTGGTTTGGCTTTGGCTCTTTCTTTTGCTGGATTTATCTGCTCACGCCTCAGAATCACAACAATCAACCACTCTGATCCTAATCCTAACTCACCCACTTCAGGTCTTCTTTCCTTTCAAATTTCATCATGAAATCCAACTATCCAAATGATTATTTGTATGTTGTTAAATCTTTAAATGTAATCGTGTTTTTCAGGTCATGAAAGTGAAGTTAATTTAGGAGATGAATTGGGAGCTAAATTCAGTACTTCCAATACTGCTTCAGAGGTAATTTTTCCCTTCATTTTTTATACAATTGTTTGGTTAGTATTTCAAAACTTAACTGGCTTGTTCGATACAAAAACTGGATTTGTTATAGTGAATTGGTTTTAGACTGGTTTAGATTTGAACTGGTGTATGTATAGAACTAGTCTCGAATTCGGTTTTGGGTTTTAGTCAATATATGAATCTTCCATTCAAAACTTCTAAGACATCTTTTTTCAAACAATGAAACTAAAATAGGGCTATTGAATTTCCTATATATGGCAGGAAGAAACACGCACCAACGAGTTGAGGAGTGAAAATTCTCCTATTGATCTTCTCGGTAACAGCAAACAAAATGGAGATAAAGATGAGTTCCTCTTACCTGAATTTGACGAGCTCGTTAAGGAGGTAGAGTTTGAAGTAGAGGCGCCGGGGTTAAAAGTAGGATCTTCTAAAGGATATACAGTTCCTGATAAGGATAACTATGAACAAGAGATAAGTCATCTCAGAGACATGGTTAGATTGCTTCAAGACAAGGAACAAAATCTTGAGTTTCAGTTGCTTGAGTACTGTGGTCTTAGAGAGCAAGAAACAGTTGTGATGGAGCTTCAAAATAGATTGAAGATAACTAATATGGAGGTAAAGATGTTCAATCTGAAGGCTAAAAACTTACAGTCTGAGAATCGGAGATTAAAAGAACAGGTTGCCGATCATGCAAAGGTGTTGGCCGAGCTTGACACCGCAAAGGCGAAAATCGAACTACTCAATAAGGAAATTAGGTGTGATGCTGAACAGGATAAGGAACAGATCGTTACTCTTCAACGAAGAGTGGCCAAGTTGCAAGACCAAGAGTGCAAAGATGCTGCTTGTGATCAAGATATTAAAGTAAAGCTGCAAAAGCAAAAGGTTCTTGAGTTGGAAGTAGAAGAATTGAGGAAATCTAATTCAAGATTGCATACAGAGATTTCTGACTTGACTCGAAGATTCGATTCTACGCAGATCGTTGCTAATGATGCGAACCGAGAAAGTGAGCGTCTTAGAATAGAAAACGAGGACTTGATGAAGAAAATTGAGCAACTACAATCCGATCGATGTTCAGATCTTGAAGAGTTAGTGTACATGCGGTGGATAAACGCTTGCTTACGATATGAGCTGCGAAATTATCAGCCTCCGCGCAGTAAAACAGTTGCAAAGGATTTGAGTAAAAGCTTAAGCCCCAATTCTGAGAAGAAAGCCAAACAGCTTATACTTGAATATGCTGATGCTAATGGATCAGGGAGTATTGTGGACTTTGATTTTGATCAATGGTCCTCCTCGCAAGCTTCTTCTATTACTGACTCCGGAGAGTATGATGATTTTTCTTCTGTTGATAATTCATCTGCTGCCAGAAGCAACACCAAATTTTTTAGCAAGCTTAAGAGACTGATACAAGGAAAGGATAGTCGGGCTTCAACTAGATATCAAGAAGATATCAATTCTCCACGGCTGAGTACATCAACTGGAATTGATCGTAGAGCGTCTTTTGATTTCTCAACATCGATGAGTATGAAGGAAAGGAATAGGAGATACTCAAGTTTAAGTAGAGATGGTTCCTTACCAGGTTCTTTAGGCATAGAGAAATCCGATTTGGAGAAATATGCAGAAGCTCTAAAAGATTCTAGTGTGAATACTAAATATCAAAGACGTGGAAGATCAACATCATTTAGTTAGTTTGTTTTAGGTTATTGTCAATATACAAGGATTTACCTTTTCGACTGTGAATATTATGTGTTAAAAACTTACTATGTTGTTATGTTAACTGTCATTTAAAATAGCATTTAGGTCTAGTTCAGACACCAATCATATATATTACAGAAAAGTGTGTTACCAATCATTGACAAGCGTTCATCAATTAATAATAGTAGTATTTTACTTCAGATTATCACAGCATATTTAACTTGGAAAATATACTTGTCAATACTTACAAATCTACAACATAACTGTGGATAGTGTGACAGAGGTTTAAGGTTCAATTTTGTGTCCATGTTATTTATAACATTAAAAAATATGTTGGATGAAAATTTTAATCTATTACTTCTGATCTTGGAAAACAACAATATTGAATTCTTCATTGAACTTTCTTATAATTAGTTATGTCACTAGATCAGATAGCAGCCAATATTCCATCCCGAATTCGGAGTTCAGTGTTCCTTGATTTGCACAATGACCAATATAGTGTTAATACGAGATAACACAATGCGAATCTTGGCTAATTTCACCAAGGAAAAATTGTTTTTATTAACAAATTGGAGATATAAAAGAAAATAAATCTGGAACATAAACTAAATTGCAGAATTCCCTTAAAAAAAAACCAATGTACTTGAACAAAATACAACAAAATTTCTAAAATTTTATTTAATAGGATGCAAGTCTCTCCATACTAGAGAAATAAAATAACAAACGTTTGGAATTCTTAACCGTCAAGACTTATGCCTTGTTCAATCAATGCATAAGCTAGAACTTGGTTAGCAGCTTGTGAAGGATGGACACTGTCCCAAAACACATACTGAGTTGCATTAGAAGAACAATAAGGATGTTGTCCCTAAAATCCTAGTTCCACAGCAGCCTCTCCTTGCCTCCGTGAAACCTATTGAATATCACAACATAGATTAATAAGAATAAGTAACATTGTTTTACATAAAGAAAGAAATGAATGCCTTATGTTATTATAGTCTAAGTATTTCTTACCAAAATTTGAAGGGGATAGAACAAGTTCATAGAGAGATTTGAAAAATATTAAAGACAACAATCTTAAGACCAGGAAGTTGCTTACACAAACTTTCTCATGAAATATAAATAAAGTTCTTGTAGCAGGTAGGCAACCCAATGGTGGGAGTGAAGTCACTCCAATTTTTCTAGCTCCCAATTTATACAAGTCCTATGTTCAAAATACAACACATTTGATTATAATATTCCAATGTTGATCCTTTCATGATACTATATGTCTTGATATTTCAATTAATAGCCATATTTCGAAGCGTGACAATTAAAAAAAAATGTACCTTAACAAAACTTGAGAATGCATGCAGAATATTGATCAGGAGTAATAACTTTGTTGATCAAAAGAGGATTGACATAATAGTTTTGTATAAAGTCACTACTTCCACCACTCAATATATGCACCTTTAATAATTGATGCTTCCTTTTTTCTACCAGCTATCTTGGTCAGCTTGCTTTGGTATTCCTTGTAATATTTTAACTGTTGCGACAATGGAATCACATGCTGCTAAAATAATAAAATAGTGTTAAAAGACATGAATCTTCTAAGACACGTGTTTGCATTGTTCATCACAAACTTAGATTTAAAATAGCAGTCTTTTCATCATAACCAGATGCAAAAGAACAGAAAATGTGAATAGAAAAATATTTTTGAGATTTCTCAAGTAAATAGCAGATATGTAGTGTAAATGTTAACAAAAATATATTGACTCATGCTATTGTCTGGCCAGTAATTTGCAATCATTAAACCGTTCATTTTACAGCAAAAAACAGATAATTTTATGACATTTTTTTTTTTTATGAAACAACAGAAAACTTTACATTAAATTGACGACAACTAGGACACGGTGAGCCACCGAGGTGAAAGAGTTCAACATGTATTTGCTCATTTGCTGTACTTCCTGGTGAGGATTTATGCATGCTTTCCAGTTCTCAACCATTTCTCATGGGAAGAATTCACACGACCCCTCGTCCCTTGAATGATAAAAAGAGATTTCTTAAAATTGGAATGTTTGGCATATGAAAACCATGCAAAACAAATTCTAAAGCCATACCTGAAATGTCCATATGGATCTCTGATGCATCAACTGCTTTGTTGCAGCGGTAACAGAAGTACTCTCCAGTCTCCATAATTACCGAACTTCATTTTATTACAACCTTCAGTTCGAGAAATTGCCATGTCACAAGACGGACACAACTTGGAATCACGGTGAATTTCTCTGATGCTGAGTATTTCATTGATCTTTTGAAGTTCAAGTTGCCTTTGATTTCCCTTTAATTGAGATGGATTTTGACGATACTGTGAGAAGGACAAAATTTAGAAATACTGAAGCATTTTTGCATTTAAAAAATTATTTGAAAAACACATGTCAAAGCACATGCCTTTGTGGACATCATGTACAACAGCATCTAGAAACTGACCAAACTCACATCAAAACAATAAAGGGCCAAGAAACTACCACATATGCATGCAAGCATTCAAACTATTCATCACATCGTTTGATAACAATTAATGAGAAAATCCCACAGGTACAGCATTATTAACAATTTTATTGATTTCACGTTAGCATTATCCATCTCATTTTACTGACTTTTTTTTTAATTGACTTAAAAATGATAGTTCAAATATTACTCACAAAATAACAAGCTAATAATGACAATTGTATATAAACTAGAAGGATATTCATAACAAATAACTATATTATCACCCAAAACAAATAACATGATATAGTGATACAGCTATTGAGCATCACAGGTTTTATCACAAATCTACAATTAAACAGTTCAAAATGGAATACCAGTTCACTGTAAGTTGAATAACATGGTATAAAATTATATAGATGTCAAAACACAAGAAGAAAAAAATTGTCAGATTCAAAACACATACCAGCTGAATATAATGGAAGCCTTGACAGAGCTACCTAATTGCACCAGATTCCAGACGCAGAACCTTATGAGATAAACCATTTGCCCTCATTTTGTCACGCAACTTCTGAGCCTGGTCTATCATGTTTAACTTCAAATATCCATTAATCATACAAGTATAAGTATTTACATTTGGTGAACAGCCTTCCCACAACATTTTATCAAATAATGCCTGCGCCATAACCATTTTTCCAGTATTACAAAAGCCAGCTATTAGAGTTGTATATGCGATCTGATCTGGATATACACCCTTGTCTTTCATTTCCTCAAATAAGTTGTATGCTACATGTATATTGAAATTACGGGTACATAGGTCAATAAGAATTGTATATGTTTTGACGTTGAAAGTGATTCCTACTTTTGTCATTCTTGTGAATAACATCACAGCTTTTTCAGGATTTGACTGTTTAGCAAAGCCAGATATAAGGGTACTATAATTAACAACTCCAGGAAGTACATTCTTTTTAAGCATTAATGGCAGAAGCTGAAGTGCCTTTTCTGGAAAACTTTCTCTGCAAAGCTTGTGGATGAATTCATTATATGAATATGGGTTGAGGTTAACTCCGTGTTCTTGGAGTTCCTCTGACAAGACCAAGGCTTCATCGAAGTCACGTTCCCTGCAGTAAATACTAAGAATATGGTTGGAAGCGATTGTATCTGGCCATATACCACGTTTTTGCATGATACTAAAAACTTTCAATGCGTTAGCAAATTGTCTCAATTTGTAGAATCCCTTAATTAGACTGCAATAACTAAAACCAGAAGGAACAAAATTATTGCTACTCATCTCCTTCAAAAGCTCGACGGCCGAATCCATATCACCTTCCCTGCAAAATCCATCAATTAAAGTTTCATAAATAGTCTGATCATATTTGTAATCAGAAGCACCACTTTGACGGAAGATATTCATCAAGCTTTGCATCGGTATATTCTTACATAGACCTCCGCGGATGAGTGAAGTATAGGTAACAATGGATGGTTTTATTTGGTTTTGATCCATATCCGTCATCAAGTCAGTCACTTTCTCATCATCTCCATTCTTGCAGAATGCATCAATTAAAATGCTATAACTATAAACATCAGGCAATACTCCGGAGTTTTTCATTTCTTCCAAAACTACTAAAGCTTCATCTACTGCACCTCTTTGACAAAGTCCATATATAACAGCATTAAAACAATGGTTATTGAGAAGCTGGTTTTTACAGTGCAAGTTACAAATTAACTTCCACGCAACGTCAAAAGAACCAACTTTACAAAGTCCCTTAATATAAGTACTATACGTGACAACAGTCGGGATTTCCCCACTCCGATAGATCTTTCCTAAAATCTCCGAAGCCCGTCTAATATCAGCACTACACCCAACATCTCTACAATAAAAATTCATCATGATAGTATAAGTATGGATATTCGGCGTTGGACCGAAGTTTATCAAATCCTGAAACAAACATCTCACACCATCTACTCTATCTGTTTCCACCAAACATTTCAACAAGAAATTACAAGACATTATATTAGGTACAATCCCAACATCCTTAGCACTAACAAAAACATAATAGGCATGTTCAAGCATAGAGTTTGAAGCAAAAACTTTAATAAGCATATCAAACACAACAACAGACCTTTCCACATGATGTGCTGAATCAAGCAAAACAGCAAACAATTCGAATGCGTCGCGATTTTCGTCTTTATAGTATCCAACAATATCTCTAAGTAAGGCAAAAACTTCCAAATGCATACCAGATAAAGCAAAAGTATGAATGATGATTCTAAAGGAATTGATTGAGTCAGAAAAACCATGAGTTTGAACCCAACCTTTGAACTTGATTTTTCTTGCTTTACGCCAATTTAAGGACTTGAAGACTCTAGCAACCAAATGAGATAATTTTGTAGTGGTTTTGGGAAGTGGGGTATTGAAATTTGGAGTTTCATCTTCTTCAACCATCATCATCAATGCGGAAGAAGAAGTTGGAGGAGAATAGAACCTGAAGAAAGTTGGTGGTGGTTGTTGGAAGTGAACTCTGGTGGTGCTGCGGAGGAGTAAGCATTTCACCGCCATGAAATGCAGTTTTTACTACGGTTGCATCTCATCAAATGGTTTGGAGAGAGAGAGAGAGAGAGAGAGAGAGAGAGAAGAAGAAGAAGAAGAACAGTGGCGGTTGCTTGGTGTTGTGTTGAACGAGGTTGCGCGGCGGCAACGACAAAGGGTATTATTAGACATTTTTACTGTTTATGGTTCGGTTAAAGAAGAAAATTGAACCTATCGAACCAAACCGAACCGAACCAAAACCAATATTTAACTTGAGAAATAATATTTGTTCTGCCTCAAAATAATTGTCAAATATCAATGCATAATTTCACCATTAATATCTCTAACTATCCATTTCTTCTCAAAAAATATTTAATTATTTATTAGCAAAAATTATTAAAAAAAATTGATATTTCAAATGTTGAAGTTGTTAGGAGTCTCATGTTGTTCAGGTTTCGAGTCATTGTGACGTAGGAAGGCTGGCCGTGCCGGATTGAAGAGGAAGTGACACGTAAACGGAATAATGCAGATTTAATTATTTTTATATTTTAGATAGATTTGTCATTTTTATGTTTTATCTAGATTTTTTATTTTTATATTTTAGCTTGATTTATTATTTTTATATTTTAGCTAGATTTAAGCTAAACTATTGTAGCCATAAGAAGCCGTTTTTTCATTCAATAAAAATATAGAGATTATTTTCTCAAATTCTGGTGGATTCTGGAAACTCTTTTGACAAGTTTGTGCTTGCAACTTGTCTGCTTATCATTCTAAGTTTAGCGCTTGCTAAACCTATTGCTTCCGACTGCGTCACATTGTATGTATAATTGTACTTTGACACCCTCATTCTTTGAAATAACTTTTAGAGTGCAATCCATACTCATCTAACTTGGTACCATAGTCGAGAAAAGGGTTGCAATTTGGATATTGGCATGAGGGTGAATATTGAAGTTGTTTAGAGCTCTTGCTTATGTTCCCGAATCCTAAACTATTGAATGTAAAAATGTACTTGGTTGCCTTCATTTTTTGAGCTAGCTTTTAGGATGAGGTTCATGCTTATTTAATATGGTGTCAGAGCCTGTTAAAGATTGCAATATGTAATTGGACCCAAAGATTCATGCTCGATGTGATGGTGGATGTTGAAGTTGTTCGGAGTTTGTTTGAGGTATCACATTGCTCAAGTGTTCGAGTTGTTAGATATATGTGTTTAGACACGCTTGTCATTTAAGCTAATTTTTGGATGAAATTAAAACTCTTTTTATCATTAAGGCTTAAATGATCAATTCGTTCATGTAAGTTCGCAATATTTTGGTTTTTGTCCCTGTATCTTTTTTTGTTTTAAAATAGTCCCTGAATGTGCAAATCCATTTGGTGTTAGTCTCTAACGTTATGTGCCGTTACAAAAATGATGACGTGAAAAACAGAGGCTGACATGGCAATATGTGACGTAGCAAACAATTATGATGTGTCAATAATGATGCCCAGTCATCCACTTAGAGGAACCAAATCCAAAAATAAAATTGCAGAGAGGGACAAAAACCAAAAAAACAAAATTAAACCAAAAAACATATTTTTCTTCTTTTTTCTCTAAACTCAGAAATTGACTCATATTTCTCCGAACCCAAAAATTGCAAAACATGTTTTAATGGATGCGATTTGAGAGATCCAAAAGAAAAAAAGGAATAAAAACGAGTCATTTTATCTTAAAAGTTTATGAATTTTTTGGTTGACATTTGAGGATATAATGGAACTCAAATTTTATAATATATAAAGTTGTTTGATTAAAAATTCATGACAAATTTTGAAGATGATGATTAGTAAATTAATATGGTCTTTTGATTAAATCAAAATAAATGGTGTATCAGGAAACTCAATTTTTTGTTGGTTAAAGAGTTTTATGGAATTTTAGGTTGGGGAGAAAAATAAGAAGAAAATATCATTTTAGTACATTCAACACAAATTTCTGGATTTAAAGAAATAGAGTCCATTTTTGGGTTTAGAGAAAAAAAGAATAAAATATGTTTTGTTTTTTGGTTTAATTTCGTTTTTTTTTGTTTTGGTCCCTCTCTGCAATTTTATTTTTGGATTTGGTCCCTCTAAGTGGATGACTGAGCATCATTATTGACACATCATCCTCATTTGTCACACATTGCCCCGCCAGCCTTTATTTGCCACCTCATCATTTTTGTAACGACACATAATGTTTTTTTTGAAACGGCAAAATATTATTAATAATAACCGGCACAAGACGTTAGGAACTAAAATCAAATGAATTTGCACATTCAGGGACTATTTTAAAATAAAAAAAGATACAGGGACGAAAACCAAAAATTTGCAAAATTACAGGGACGAATTGATCATTTAAGCCTATCATTAAAAACGAATCGAACAATATCTTATATATACTAATATATATAAATTTATATTTTGTTTACACATGCATGCGCTGAAGGTTAAAAGAAATTCTCTGTCCATGTCATGTTGAATAATGTTTTTGGGACACTTCCTAAGTATACCAAAAATAAAAAATAAAGACAAAATTAATGTTGAAAATATAATTTTTAAAATTTTTAAAGTAATAAATACACAAGTTACGTTCTAAGATAAAATTTCGTTATTAATATACTTTTTTATAATTTAATTATGTCACTATATATATAGTAGCTTTTCAACCCAAAAATAAATAAATTATATAAATAGCAGTCAATATTTCATCTCCAATCTGGAGTTCATGCTCCTTGATATTCACAATGACAAAGATAGTAGTAGTGTTTGTACAAGATAACAAAATGCAAACCTTGGTTAATTTCACTAGGGAAAAAATGGTTTTTATTAACAAATTGGAGACATAAAAGAAAGTAAATTTGGTACATATACTTGAACAAGTTACAACGAAATTTCTAAAATTTTATTTAATAAGATGCAGATTTCTTAACACTAAAGAAATAACAAACTTTTGCATCACATTTACCACCACGAATCCTTAACCGATAAGGCTTATGCCTTGTTCGATCAATGCATCGGCTAGAACTCGGTTAGCAGCTTCCGAAGGATGGACACTATCCCAAAACACATACTGAGTTGCATTAGAACAAGTTCCTAGTGATTTTGGATTGCACAATAAGGACGTCGTCTCAACAATCCCAGTTCCGCAGCAGCCTCTCCTTGCCTCCGCGAAACCTAGAAATGTTACAAGATATATTACATGAATAAGCAACATTTTTTGAAAAAAAAATAAAATGAATATCATCATATGTTATTGCTTACCAAAATTTGAAGGGGATTGAACAAGGTCATAGAGAGGTTTGAAAATATTAAAGACAACAATCTTAAGACCAGGAAGTTGCTTTTGGAGTTTTGCCGCGGTCGAGTTCATTTTCTTGTTAAATCCTTGTGCATCATTGTTGATTCTTGTGACACAACCTTTCTCATGAAATCCAAATAAAGTTCTTGTAGCAGGTAAACAACCCAATGGTGGAAGTGAAGTCACTCCAATTTTTCTAGCTCCCAATTTATACAAATCCTATGTTCAAAACAAAGCACATTTGATTAGAATATTCTAATGTTAATCCATAGTTCAAAGAGTGGAAGTAAAATAAAGAAAATACCTTAACAAAGCTTGAGAATGTATCCACAAGGTATGAAGAATATTGATCAGGAGTAACAAATTTGTTGATTAAAGGATTGGTATAATAGTTTTGAATAAAGTCACTACTTCCACCACTCAATATGTACAATGCACCTTTAATAATCGATGCCGCCTTTTTTCTTCCAGCTATCTTGGTCAGCTTGCTTTGGTATTCCTTGTAATATTGTAACTGTTGCGACAATGGAATCGCGTGCTGCCAAAAAATAAAAGAGAGTTAATAAAGACGGATCTTCTAGCGCGTGTTTGTGTTATATACATCACACACTTACATTCAAAATAGCAGCCTTTTCATCATAACCGGATGCAGCTGAAGCAAAATTTGCTCCAATAAGAAGGTTTTTTCCTGTTGCTTGAGGGCTAAGATATGCAGGGGCATATCTCGTAAAACCCAGAGTTTCAGCTACAAAAATAAACAGCTCAATAAGAACGAAAAATATCTATTTATATAATGTAACATCGGTAGACGTTCAATCAAGATCAAGCGGTTCAAATTTTGATCAATCCTTTTTGGACTACTGATCCTGATTGAATGTCACTTATGTCTCAAATGCGGAGAGTTTCAACTTTCAACCGCACGGAGTCCACAATATAATCTAAGCTACTAGTATTGCGAATTCGATATCTTATACTAACCAGTAATATCAGTAGCTAATTTTCCATTGCAAAACCTCCCGGTAGGTTTATGGTTAACAAAATCTCTTCCATAAGGAGGATAATTAGCTTTGAAAAGAGTGTAAAGATAGTCATTGTTTCCCACATCAACAGCAGAGTCACCAAATGTAATGATTGCTGGAACAATAGCATCATCTTGTGCATTCCCTCTCCATGCCAACAACACAAATGCAAAGATAACAAAAAGTACTTCTCTACTATTCATCTTCATTTTTCTTTCTGAAGCCATTGATCTAATGTGCATTATAATTTATAAGCTAGAAAAAATTAATATGACAGGTGAATAAATGAGCCTATTGATGATGGAAGATTGAAGTTGGGTAGCTAATAAATGTATTGGCCTAATGTAGTTACATTACACAATACTACTAAGAGTCTAAGACCTTATCTTTTAATATGAAACCATAGGTTTTTAGCTTTTACCATGTGATTTAACTTTTTGGTCAAACACTCTCGTGTCAACATTATTTCTTTCATATGCTATAGTGTAGCAAAGTTGTTGAAATTAATTTGTGGACAAAACATTACTCTTGTTCACGAGAGAGTGCATGTTCATGAGTGTGTGTGTGTGTGTTGGATTTAAAGGTTGAGTTATGACTTATGAGTGAATAGTAATGAAAAGTTGAACTTAGAAAAAGTCCCACATCGGAAAATAAAAGTTGAAGGATAGTGTTTATAAAGGAAAAAGTGATGCGAATGTTTACCTTGGATCACGAAGTGGTGTGAATGGGTCCTTGCTATATGCTGGGCTCAGGAAAGTCCCCGGGCCCAAACTGCAGAAATGTAGGCCCGGTAACGGGTAAATCTTCAAGTTGGGCTTGTCTCGTGCTTCGGTGTGAGGGGCTGAGACACGTGTGTGGAGCCCATGCAAGTTCAATAGAAGAAAATTGGCCAATTTGTACAGTCATTCACAAGGTCCGTGTGACTAACAGAACGGGGCTTATGCTTCATGATCCAAAACTTTTTGGACTTTTCCACTGGGCTAGTGTTTTTTTTGGGTCCAATTGATGGACTAACTTAAGTTGAATATTCACTTAAGATACCATATATGCTGCGTTTATTTTTCAATACTATAATACACACAACAGAAAAATAATGTTATTTTGTCAAAGAAAAAAGGTTACCTCATAATAAAAACAAGAGGTTGTCCAAGTGAGTTTAGCTCAGTTGGTAGGGACATCAGCATTTTATATGTAAGAATCGGGTTCGAATCTCGAACACTTCACTTATTCATCTTTAAAGGTGGAATTTCAAGCCACTAGGCTACCTGACAAAAAAAAAAGTTTAGGCATTTTTTTAATTAGAAAGGGAGCATTTGAATTTCTACTTAGAAAATAAATTACATTAATGATAAAACTTACGAAAATAGTCCTCTATTTTTTTTGCTTTCACCACCAGTTAAATCTGATTCGGAGGTCAGTTATGGCATCAAATGATTCCAGTTCCTTTCCGATCGCAATTGCAGGGGATCGAACCGTGGTCTTCCCTACCAAGTTCAACGTCAATCACTACTGAACCAACTAACGATTGTTATCCTTCAACTTAATTGAATTTTATTTTAAGAATTCTGCTTATATTATTCATTATGTTAAATGACAAATACTATTGAAATTTACACACACTACAAGTTCTTGAATGAAGGCGTTCAACCTAACAATAACGAGACTACCATTTTACTAGTTTATAGTTTTACAAGGTCATGTGTCTAAATAGACTTGTTTTGCAGCAATTTTTTCTCATGTGTTTACAAAATTCTTTTACTAGTTTAAGTCTATAGTTTTTTTTTTGTAAAGGCTATTTCCACTAGCGTTTGAAGTAATAGCTTATCATTTTGGTCTTTGAATTGTATCTTCATCATACCCACGTTTTATAACATTAAAAGAAACTAACACAAAGCCACATCATAAAAAATGAATTTCACTAATCTTCTATTCATGCCTATCTAACTCTTTCATTAATAGAGCCCTCCATTTATTTTAAGAAACAAAGAATTTCTGATGACAAAATTTCATTGATGAATTCATTGAATTTCCAATGCACATTCATAAAAAATTAGTAGGAACATGTCCATTGCAAAGTTGCTAACTAGTTTTCCAAAATAATAGGGATATGTATTAAGGTGTTCATCAAACATGAAATATGATATATCAAGTCTAGAATATGAGCACACACATAACTACATCTTACTATAACGTCGCGTACTAGTTTCACCGACATTATAACGTGAGTGTCACAAGCGATTCTCATAGTATTACAAGCTTCAAGAAAATATAAGCAACAAAAAGACACACAATATAGCCAAACCAATTACATAAAACTGAGGCTAGAGGCTTAAATTCCCATAGTCTTCTAACCAGCCTTGGAAGATTTAGATTTTGGAGCAATGCTTGTAAGCCTATACAAGCCTTTCTGCACTTTCTGAAGAAGAGACTTTGAAGGTGCATTAGACAAAGTAAAGGCAATTGAGTCCAAATACCAATCTCCTCGTCCCTTAAAACCCACAACTTGGCCTCCATCTATTGAGAAAGTGAATGGTGTCCCTTCTTCAACTCCATATGGTCCAAAGATTCTCCGGTTGCTCTTGAATGTCAATGATCGAATAACCGGGGAACCACCGCGAACAACCGGATAGTAGTATCCGCTTACACTGATCAAATACTCGTCCGGGTATTGTAGCTTAATCTAGGAGACATAAATAAGCATGTACGTCATAAGGCAAACTAAACCTTTATCAAACATTGATGAGCAACTTCTCTAAACACGAACTAGCTTATGGTTTTTAAAAAATCACTTAAATTATTGAATATCAGAATCACTTTTTTTATAATCAGTAACAAAACGTATAAGAAAAAACAATAATTGTGCTCACCTCAGCTGTTTTGTTGCCTCCAACACCTCCATGTTTCTCAGTTGCAAAAGGCTTACCGTTCTTATCATAAACTACACAAATTGAGTCGATGCAACGATCATAAACTAGCTTGATTTCTCTTATCCCTGTAAAAGTTCCATCATCCCAACTAGTCCCACCATTGCCTCCCCATGGTCCAACTATCACACTCTTCTTCTTACCTGTTGCTTCCTACAATAATAATATTGCAAATACATAGCTGCTTTAGTTTAGCTCTAAAGAAATCTATCTACAATTCTACAAAGTAGATAAGTTTTTTATTTGTCAGAAAGTGTATCCACAAATGTTTAAAACCAAGGAAACACAAACTTAAAATGAAAAACAATAGTTATGTTGAACTCTAAACAAATAATAAGGATAGTGATTCTTTACCATAAGGGCTATTGACAAGTAAAGGGGTGTGATCGGAAGAAGCAAGTATGGTTTGTATTGAAAGCTCAACTATTAGTATTTGTAATTGTAAAGGAGATTGGAGAATGATAATGAACAAAATTGGTGGCTTTTATGGAGTATCTGATTCGAGCAGTTTTGAAAGGATATAACTTTTGCTTTAGTAAAGCACAATAACTTGTCTCATAAGGAATAAAAAATACAAATTTCAATTCACTAATTTTCAATTTATAATTTTAAGCAGTGGAGGGTGATTGTAACTTTTGAAGGAATAATAAATATAACTTTTGAACTAGATTGTAAAAAGTGGTAAATGGCATTCACTTTGTTAAGCCAAGTAGATTAGATGATGATGCTATATAAATTATTATAGAGCTCTTTTTAGAAGTCACAACAATTTTTGCTTGTGTTTACTAGGCAATAAACAATGTTAGTGCTCATGCTTTAGCAAGTGCGCCTATCTCTTATGCTCCTCGCAATAACTTTCATACTCCCCGAATTTTTATTCTTGATAATAATACGATTAACTTCATTTGAGCAAAAAGAAATACAAGTTTAAGAGATTGCGGCTGTTGCATCAAATATAATTTAGAATATATATCTGGCAAAACAAAAACTTCATACTCAAAATAAATAATAAAAGTGGCTAAAAGGGTGAGAATCATGCTCAAAATATATAAAATGTTCCTTCAAACAAGATAACACTGGTCACTTAAAACTTCATTTTGATACAAGAGTAAAAAAGAAGAAACCAATGGAAAGAAATACAAACCGAAAGACATAGGTATAATGCCAATGGAATAAATTCGAAAGCACAAATTCCTTTAAACAATTTTTTGTCAATCAATGACTATACAAGTCTTTCATGCCTCCACCACATCAGGTTCAGGAGAATTCCATGATAACTTCAGATTAGTTATCTCACTCGGTGCCAAATATGACAGATGCAACCAAACATAGAAAGTAGAAGTACTTTCGTCTTCAGAGGCTCCAACATAAAGCATGTCTTCCAAATCCTCGACCTCAAACTTGACATCATTCAAGAAATGCCGCCAGCATTTATTTTTTGAAGTGTTATAATTGCAACAAGCTGGATCCTCATCTTTGATCTTAATCATTTCACACACCGACTGCAATCACGTTAGTTAAAAAGTTAATACCAAAAACAGTTCAAGTAGGCTTTCAGCGAGTAAAATGTCTTGCTTTATCACTGATAACAGATATTTAAAAAATCAACATGAATGCATGCATCTTATGTATTGAAAAACCAAAAAAAGAAAGAGCTGCCATACCTCAGCGAATTTGCTGTCAGAGGAAGAAACTATAGATACAGATTCTGGGTGCAATGTCCGCAATAAACCATTCAAAATATCCTTGACACATGCTGATGATTTGATAATCTCAAAGTTCAGGTCATGCAAAGGAGGGTATTTGATGCTGCTCAAATCTTCATGAATAATAATATGCTGGAATAAGTAAGAAAAATAAATAAGGAGATGGTTATTTGGTAATGACAATTCATCAAAGGAAGCTGAGCAAGTATGGGATAAACATTAGAAATTAGAAGAATGGTACCTTACTAGAATGCATAATCAATTTAAATCCTTCACGATTGAACTTCGATAGAAAAGGTTCCACCGAAAACCACAGTTTTTTACCAAGTCCAAGTCCAACATCACTACGGCCAGTTTTAGATTGAAGAGAAAGTTTGGCATCCGTGAGGCAGAAAGGGGAAAAGTCAAAGTAAGGCATGTTTTCACCCTTCAACTCAAAAGAAGCAAGTTTAGGAGCAACTACTTGACCATAACTCAATTTCTTGCATCCTTTTAAAACAATTCTTTGAAGACAACGGCCAGCGATCAAAATAGATTTCATCTTATCAGAAATGCATAGATCCAATTTTTCCAGTACAGGAAATTTGTATAACTTATTGTCACTTAATAAGTCACGAGACACTTGTGGATGATCTATTGTCAACTTTTTTAGAGATTTACAGTGCTCCAAACTAACTTTGCAAGGTGTTAATTTCTTGCCACAAAACCAAAATGTCTCCAGATTAGGAGCAAAAATACAAACCTCCTTCAGTTGATTGCAGTTGTGGATCTCAACCCTACTGAGACTGGAATGACACATAAACAAGAATTTCAAACCCGAGCACTGTATCAATCTTAAATCCTCAATTGATGGGCAAGAGGAGATCAGACTTGTAAAATTGTGCGCAACTAGGTGAATTTTCCGTAGATAAAGCTTCTGCAGACGAGGAAGCATTATTTCACTCCAACTTTTCAATATGCAACCACTTAACCTTAGTCCCGTCAAAGTTTCAGATATAAAGACAACTTCTGGTAAAGTATAGCGCTTGTTATCCTTGAAGCCGATATGGAGATCTAGTTCTTTGATGCCTTGTGCCTTGGCACCAGTTAGCCAGTTGTCCACAAGTGGAGCATCTGTTAAGTCAAAGGAGGTCATATGTAGCAAAAATTTATGTATCTGCAAATTTTTCTCAGTGTATGTTAACAGAGAGTCAGCTACATGTTGTCTAAACATTTTTTCCTTATCACCGTCATCTTCAGGTCCAATTCCTGCAACAAACTTTTGTTCATAAAAAACCAACGCCGCATAGGAAAACCATACCGTTCTCCATCTCGTAGAAAGACTTCTGGTCCGGATTGCATCCTTCACATTTCGAAGGAGGGAAAGAATGTGATGGATGACATGATCAGGCAACTGAGAGATACGATCCTCCGGTTCAACACTCTTTGTCATTTGCTCCACATCCTTTTCCCCTTGAATTTCTTTTGGCCTAGCACCCTCTACAACAGAGTCATCATTATCTTCCATCTCATGTTTCCTTTTCTTTCCATGTTTCCTTTTCTTTCCACGAGATGCGAGCTGAGCCTCACCACTAGATACCATTTGAAAGGGCAGATACAAATGCTTCTTAACCCCGCAAGTTTCAAACTTTACAAACCAAACAAACAGAAAGAGATAACAAACAACGGGGTTAAGACTTAAGATTCATTTTGTTTCAAATCAATATAAAAATCATAACAAGTAATCAAGACGGGCGAAAGAATCCAAAACATGAATGATGTCACAGTAAGTAATCACCGAGAATCGCCATTACAATCAACGCTAGTCTATCTCCCAGTAACACAAATAAGGCAAAATCAGTGACTGATTATCATCAGAATCACTTCACAGATTATGAATTCAACCACAATATAAAAGCCAACAACTTCAACAATTAGGATTAACAATTCTGTGGAATGCAAATCATAAAAAATCAAAAATTTGAAATCAAAATGTAAAATAAACGGTGCCTACGAATTCATGAACGTGTAAATTACATAAATTTAGGGTATTGGAAAAAACAAAGAAATTGATCAATCAAACACAAACGATGTGATAAAATTGAAGTTATCGATCGTTGAAGAATAACATACCAATAATTAATTGAGGGTGACGCTGAAAGAACAGTCTTGTGATCAGTGATGATGATCAAATTTCTAATGACAATGAAAGTGTAACCCTAAAAACCGAAATTGGGGTAAATAGGGTTTGTTTTCGATTTGAAAAAAAGAAATGATGTTTTCTCTCCCCCACCAATTTTTTACCCACTCAATTTCCAATTTTGCCCTTGAAAAAACTTTGGTCGTAGAAATTGAAATTTTTTTTTTGCTTTGAAAATAAATTTCGTTTTCTAAAAATTGAAATTTACTCTGAATTTACACTAGTAAAGATTCGGTTTCTGCGAACCGAATTTTTCTACAAGACAAAATTGAAATATTGATGATATAAAAGATTCACGAGGTGGGAAGAGAAAACATCAAAAGGAAAAGTAAAAAGAGCAGTTAAATTATAGTGGGCTCTTTATTTAGCTATATTGGGCCATTTCATTGGAAAGTCCCGTGTTTCCGTTTTTATATTTTTGTCCTTAAGTAAATATTTTTGTCTTTAAATAAATATTTTGGAATATGTTTTCTGATTTTTCTTGTCTTGGAAAAAAATTTAGAATGTGTTTTTGGAATTTTTTTCGAATTTAAACTAGAAAACTTCGAAAAATGTGTTTCAAAGTTTTTATACAAGGGCAAAAAAAAGAAGGAGAGTAGAAAAGAAACACGGGTGATGTGAAGGAAAAAATTTCTCGTACATCAGCGAATTTCTGATGACTTAACTGACTCTATTTTTATTTTAATTTTCACTGACACATGGTCTATGAGTATGTTTGGCAATATCTGATCACGATTATATATCAGATACTTTATGCGATTCATGTTCAGTTTTTCTCATTGCTCAGATCTCTCCGAATCTTCAAATTGCCCTTATGAATACCTACTCAAAGATAAAAAAAAACCAAATGACATTTTACCTGGAGATAGAATATGGTAGGCTAAAACGTACCCCTCCTAATTTTTATTTTTTTAATAAGGCAAAATGAGGTATATTAATAGAACAGTCTCTCCAACACAAGGTGTACCGAGATCGACTACAAATACTTACAAAGAGTTAAGGAAAAAAAACCATAAACAAATCATACAAGGCCCAAACAAAGTAAAGGAGACTAAAGTCACGCTCGTTGTCTTCAAACACCTATAAGAATATTTACACCTACGGGTCGATAGAATTTGCTCTGCTAAAAATACCAAATTTTTTGTCATCTCAGCAACAAGATTGTCCTGATTCTGATTCAAACGGCCAACAACAATATGACATTCTAAATTTTAGCATTGTTTGGTGATTGTATTTTCCACATAGAACACTATATAATTATAGTTTACTTCCCCCTCTTTCTTATTTTTTTTATCTTTAGAGTCCGTTTGAATATGACTTATGTTTGAGTTTATGAAAATAATTTATATAAAGAAATAAATTTTTATATTAATTCATAAATTTTCACCAATAAAAAATTATTTTTTTACAAACTATTTTCCCATAAACTACCTTAAAAAAATTTATAAACTTAAAAATAAGTCAATCTAAAATCTCTTATAATTTACACATTTTTAAAAATACACAATTTTCTTTTACTGTATTTGACAACATTTTTTTGATGTCTATTAGTATTTCTCAAACCAAAAAGACCACGTTTAAAATATGATTAAAAGAAATAAAAGAAAAAAAAGTCAAATTATTGCCACCAAATTACCCAGTGGCGACAAATTCCTTTTTCTCATAAACTCCACACCATCAGAACCTTATAATAAGAGAAAAATCTAAGCATCTTATGGTTGCATCTAATAATCAAACACATTATTTCAAAAAAAACTTAATTTTGAAATATCCATTCATGACTTTCTTCAAATGGCTCAACTTGTTCATCATTTTTAGTTCCATTTTATTTGCAACACCCATTTTCTCAGATTCCACCTCATCCTTTACTTCAAATGCAATCCCTAAGTTTCTTGATTTAGCCAAAGAGCCTAAAGTTTTTGATTGGATGGTTGATATCAGAAGAAAGATTCATGAGAATCCTGAATTGGGTTATGAGGAATTTGAAACAAGTGAGCTTATAAGAACAAAATTGGATCAATTGGGTATCTCATATAAACATCCAGTTGCAGTTACAGGTGTTATTGGTTACATAGGAACTGGTCTTCCTCCTTTTGTTGCTCTTAGAGCTGACATGGATGCTCTTCCTATGCAGGTTTATATTTTTATTGTTTTATTAAGGTTTTGGTTTTTAATTTTTACCATGGATTTTATCTAAGTTTGATTAAAAGAAAAAACAAAATGATGTTTAAATGAACCAATAGTTAGTTGGTCCACTTTTAGATCCCCACAACTGTGATCGGGAGATGGTGGAACTACTTGATGCCAGAACTGACTCCGGAACCATATTAGGCGGTCCAGTGAGCCAGATACTAGTGGTTAAAAAAATGATGTTTAAATGTTATTATTTTAGTTCTTGCAAATAGTGTTTTTTGGTTTTAGTTCCGGTAAATTTTTATGCTTGGATTTAGTCTCTGCAAATTTAAGTCACCTAATTAAGCCACTAGGTTTGGTCTAGTGGTGAGGGATTTGGGTAGGCTTAATTCACTGGTGAGAAATTTGGGTAGTATGCTAGGGGTCATGAGTTCGACCCTCAGCTCCATTGTAAATAAATTAAAATTTAAGTTACCTTATTAGGCCACATGACGCCAGGAGTCAGGATTTTATTGGGTCACTTATCAGAGATTAAATGTAGTAGTTTTTGAATTTACTGGGATTGAATCCAAACAAAAAAAACTTGTAAGGACTATAACAAAAAGACACTATAGCGGCATTTTCACTTTAAGTTCAATCCTTTTTTTTGACAATTTTTTTGGGTTGTGTTTTATTTCTATGAGGATACTGTTTCATATGTATATTTTATATGAAGATTTTGTTGTTGTTGTTAACCTTAGGAATTGTTGGAGTGGGAGCATAAGAGTAAAGTACCTGGAAAGATGCATGCATGTGGTCATGATGCTCATGTTGCTATGCTTCTTGGTGCTGCTAAGATCCTCAAGGAGCATGAAAAAGATTTACAAGTATGGTTTTTCACTTTTTATATTTATATTTATTTTTTCATTTTATTTTTATGTTCAGCTGTTCTTAATACATGAGATAAATATTATGCTATGCTTTGTTAATGTATTGCTTTTGAAATAAATTTGGAATTTGAGGACGTCATGATAACATTCATGACCTTTGACAGATGTTGCCCTTCGTTTGAGAAAAAAAGCTTTCCATCTGCATTATTAGTTTACATCTTCGATTACAAAAATGTTATCTTGTTTCTTACTTTGTTTTTCTATTTTCAGTTACTTGTGTAGATAAATTGAAAACAAATAAAGTAAAAATGGTGTATTGTATGGAAACCAAGCATGTTGATAAATTGCAGAAACTACAAATGATATGGTCCTTGTGAATTGTGATAGTGGAAAGTTGTAGAATGATTTCGGTTGATGTGTAGTTGGGTTTCTATAGTCGTGGAAACTTTTGAAACCTTTAACATTGCAGTTACAATAACAGTCATATACTGCAATTTGAAACACTCATGCGTCCTGTCGGATGATTATGCACTTTTGCTGTTTAAGATGTTTCTGTGTTTTTAATTCAATCATACCAAAGTCAAACATGAATTCTATAGTATAAATGCCTTTATCATATAATGCCAACATCTTAAGCACTTTTGGTGTTTAAGATGTTTCTGTGTTTTTAAGTCAATCATGCCAAGGCCGTCAATCATGCCAAGGCCGTATGAACATAAGTCAATTCATCAATTATTGGCCGTATGATAATGCCAAGGCCGTATGCCACATAATCAAGAAGATTGAAAAAGAATCGAAAACGATACAAAGATTCTATTGTTATACTGTTTTTGACCTTTTATGGATCTGTGATGTCATTCCTTATTTTTACTAGTATAGGGAACTGTCGTTCTTGTTTTTCAACCAGCAGAAGAAGGAGGTTGTGGGGCTAAGAAAATTTTAGATGCTGGAGTCTTAGAAAACGTCTCTGCCATATTTGGATTGCATGTCCTACATAACATACCTTTAGGTGAAGTGGCATCTAGGTCTGGTCCTATATTTGCAGGAAATGGCTTCTTTGAAGCAACAATAAGCGGCAGGGGAGGTCATGCAGCCCTTCCTCAACATTCTATAGACCCCATATTGGCAGTTTCCAATGTGATTGTTAGCTTACAACAAATTATTTCTCGTGAGATTGATCCACTCGACTCCCAGGTAAATGTCTTATTTCATTTATTGCTTTCCTTTCCAATCACCCATTAGAACTTAGGTTTGCACCGTTTTTTAATCCGTCATTGCCAAATAAATTTCTTTAACAATCCTTGACACTCCTTGTTTTTAGTTACTCTTTTTTGTTATCTACTTTTAGTTTTTGAAGTTTCACTTACACCTTTTTTGTCACTTCACTTAAATTGAGACCGTATGCTTGTTACCAACTCATCATTGTTTGAAGCATTAAAAGCTTTGTATTCTTTTGGGACTTTTGCTTCGAGGTACACTGTCTTGGGAAATGTTGTGGCTATTTGAGGAAAAAAATGTTGGGAACCATACCAAAACATTATTTGTTTACAAAGATTTTGAATCTGATGAAAACCTGAGACCTCTATATCTTCCTAACATAAATAATATCTCCTAGGTTGTGACAGTAGCAAAGATTAGAGGAGGTGGTGCATTCAATGTTATTCCAGACTCTGTCACAATTGGTGGCACTTTTCGAGCTTTTTCGAAGGAAAGCTTCATGCAACTGAGACATCGCATTGAACAGGTCTGTTATGAAGAAGAATAGATTCATTTTGTGCTTTAAATAGAAATAATGAGCTCTATTTTTTTAAGCACTTAATTAAGCTGTTTATCCAAACAATGTGTACTCTTGATATAGCTATCATTGTAAACCTATATCGGTGCTAAGGCTGTTTCGTTGATGTAGGTTATCACTGGACAAGCTGCTGTGCAGAGATGCAATGCAACAGTCAACTTCTTTGATGAAGAGAAGCCTATATTCCCTCCAACTGTAAACGATGGTGGTTTGCATGACTATTTTCAAACTGTCGCCAAGAGTTTGCTCGGCGCTGATAAAGTTAAAGGCATGCAACCAATGATGGGAGGAGAAGACTTTGCATTCTATCAAGAAGCTTTGCCTGGATACATCTTCCTCCTTGGAATGGAAGAGGTCTCAGTTGAACGTCTTCCATCGGGACACTCGCCCTATTTTAAAGTAAATGAAGATGCACTTCCTTATGGTGCTGCACTTCACGCGTCGTTAGCTTCTAGGTATCTTGTTAAACTTCATCAGGAGGTACCGGTAGTAGAGGGGAAATATCATGATGAATTATAGCAAACATTATTATTAATATTATTCAAAAAGGCGATATCATTGGTGCAACCAAGACGTAGTTGGGCATTCGGGTTGGACATATTTATTGTAGATAAATTTGCCATTTAAACTATAATAATTCCACAGCCCTTTGTGTTAGAATCTTTAATTGCAGTAATCATGTCTAGTGTGGCAAATCTTCTGCCATAAGTCACTCAGCTGTGATGAGTTTTTATCAATTTCCACAACAATGTCACTCAACTATTTAAGATGAAATAGATTAAAATGACACTGAGAAATACTTCCCTGCCACTACTTAAGGGTCTGGTTGTAGACATGATACAGGGCCCTTGGATTTGGCTTATTTTTAAACTTATGAAAATAACATATGCAAATAAATAAACTTTTATGTTAATTGATAAGTTTTCACTAATAAAAATTGTATCTTTATAAGCTGCTTTCTCTTACACAGTCTGCCTCAATTTAATTTTTTTTACGGTCAGCACTCCATATTGTAGCTTTTGTTTTCAAGCTTTTTCCCTTTTAAAAAATAAATCAAATCAAGGTGTCACTATGATTTCAAATTATTTCCAAAGATTTTTTAAAAATTACTTTTTTCAACAAAACTTTTTTTTTTTTTGACTAAATAAAAGATATTCATTCATTCAAATTGATAAGAGTACATCGATGCAATACAAATCAAAATCGCTAAAAACAAAAAGGATGAATCTGCGAACAAACTCACAGCATCCGTGTTAATAGCATCAAACGGCATATTGCAAAAGCCTACATATTTGACTATATTGAAGTTTCCGGAACATTCATGTCGCCGGATCTGTAGCGTTGATGGTACAAAAGTCATTGATTGGATCTGCACTGGATCAACCTTAATCTTCAAACCTGAAACAAATGAACACCGCACAAAGACGGGACAACAATACTCCGCACTAAGACGAGACAACAATACTCCGCACTAAGACGGGACAACAATACTGAAAATCAAAACAAAGGATAAAATCGCAAAGATGAAAACAAAACTATAAGACTTAAACTATGTGAAAATCACTTATTTGTATTAAAAAGCAAGAAGAAAAAAAAATGTAAAGGGGTGATTTTAGGCCAAAAATTGACCTAAAACCACCCCTCTATGGGTGAGAGAAGAAGAAGAAAATCAAAAAGAGTTTTAGGGCTGGCGGTGGAAGAAGAAAAAATTTTCAACAAAACTTAACTCCACAGAAATGTTAATATTATTATACCGTACATCTTCACTCACATTCAAGCTTAAAGACTTATATATGCGAGTGTTAAGTGTTGTTTGTCGCTCCTAAAAAAAGGTTAAATTACATTTTCTTGTCCTCTAACTTTCACAAACTTGCGATTTTAGCCCATTAACTTTCATAACAGCACTTTTGGCCTCTAACTTTAACCCTTTTGCAAAAACTTGACCCCCACCGATTTTGACCAAGTTAACTCATATGTTCAGCATATGTGATAAGACATGCTGACACGTTCAGCATATGTGATAAGACATGCTGACGTGACATGTTAGTCACTGTTTCAAGTTTGGGTTGATTTAGTCAAAATCAGTAGAGACAATCTTTTGCAAAATGAGCTAAAATTAAGAGCCAAAAATGCAAATTTATAAAAGTTCGAGATCAAAAGTGCAATTAAAAAAAAACTAATTTCATCATGGTATTTTTCATTCTTTCATAATCTAATGTATTGGCTATGGTAGCAAAAGAAGAAAGCATTGAGCAGACATACATAGTACTGCAAAAACCGCGAAAATGGCGACCATTTCAAACCTAACAAACACTCTCCCACTTCACTTCCGCAAATTCAAATTTCCATCTTCATCTTCATCTTCACCATATCGTTTTCCTCTCTCTACTCTCACATGTTCCCTCCCAGAACCAGAACTAGAACCAAACACCACCACAACAACAACTTCAATTCCCAAAACCCCCAATTCCTATTTCCCAAAACGCGGCCAAACCCTAGAATTACTCTGCGAATCACTCGCATACAAAGGAAAAGGTCTCTGCAAAGTCACTGACACCGGTTTCGTTGTCATGGTTGACCGTGCACTTCCCGGTGAACGTTTCATCGGCCGTATAACTCGTAAGAAGGGGAATTATGCTGAGGCTACTAAAGTTGAAACTTTAACTCCTCCTTTTGATATTGTTGATGCGCCTTGTGTTTATGTTCCTCATTGTGGTGGTTGTAAGACGCAGAATTTGTTATATCAAGCTCAGATTATAGCTAAAGAGGAACAGGTTTGTCATTTAGGACGTGTTTGGATCGACTTATTTTGGAGCTTAAGCAAATAAATGTATTATTCACAGGTTTCGCAATATAAAAACTTATTTATTTTAATAACCTATTTTTCATAGGATAAAAAATAAATTAATCCAAACGAGCCCAGGAGAGTTTATAAAATTAGCTTATGACATATCTATAAATTGTTTTCAGTTTATTTTCCTAAGTTCTCCGTGATATAGTTTATAAGAAAACAACTTTGACATGTTTGGATTGGTTTATTTGAGCTTATCAATGGCTTAAGAGAGTTTATAAAATTCCGTTATGACATGTCTATAAATTGTTTTCAGCTTATTTTCAGAAGTTCTCCGTGATAGTTTATAAGAAAAAACTTTGACAATTTGGATTGGTTTATTTGAGCTTATCAAATGACTTAGGAGAGTTTATAAAATCAGCTGATAACATGTCTATAAGTTGTTTTCAGTTTATTCCTATAAGATCTCTATGATAGTGCTTTATGATAATACTTTATAGTTTATACGGAAATAATATGACTTTATTTTTATCTTTTGTTATATGAATCATTTTTATACAAGCACTTATATGATAAACACTTATGTTATAAGCCTTTAATTAAGTTTCTTATACAAACAGGTCCGTGACTTAGTCATACATGTTGGAAAGTTTTCACACAAAGAATTGGAATTGAATGGGATTATGAAACCTATTGTTCCTTGTGATATTCAGTTTCATTATAGAAATAAGGTTAGTTATTAGTTAGTTATTGCTCTGTTTGTTATTGTCAATTTTGAAGACTATATATCTGATGCAGAGGGGATCGGTTAATAACTAAGCTGTTTGTGCTTTGTTTTCTTTATTGTGTAGATGGAATTTTCATTTGGTCCCTATAAATGGTTGCCTAAGGAGTCGTTACATGAAAGAAATGTTGATGCTGGAAGTGAAAATTATGCACTTGGATTGCATGTTCCTGGTTTTTTCGATAAAATTATCAATATTGACAAGTGCTTACTACAATCTGATCCTGCTAATAAGGTATGCAATGTTATTATCTGTTGCCTGTTTCTGTGACACAGTGACAGTAACCTACACTTGGATTTCATATCACAACTGGGAAGTTTATTACATTCTCCTTATGTTTTGTCTTGAACATCTGAATAGGTTCTTGCGGCTATCCAAGAATGTTGGAGAGATCCACAACTTGGTTTCTCTCCCTACAATGTTCATTCACACATAGGATTTCTTAAGCATTTGATGCTGAGAAGTGGAAGGTATTTTAAGTTATATTTTGCGTTCCCTGTCTTAATTGTTTTAGTTACACATGGATACTGTAGTTCTTGCATTTATATTCGTGGACCATAGAATTTTGGTTGAGCCTAAATCAACTATACAAAACTACCTTATAAGGTTAGAGATACCTACTACTTATAACCACTATTTAGACTAATAACTACCTAAGAAGGCATGAATGGACATCCGGAGCATTACTTGGGTGACTCAATAATGGGTGACCCAATGGATATATGATAGATTTTGATACTATCTTAAGATTTGTGTTGAGCTTGACCCAACCGCACAAAACTAGCTTAATGGTGAAGGATGCTCGCCATTTATAACCATTATTCAAACCATATCACTATGCAATGTGGGATTCCGTACACCGGATAATGCTCAAACGATGAATTTAGATCGGTGCATAGTTGATTTTTTTTATCTACAAACTAGGGCAAAGGTAGGGGAGGATGTGTTATTAAGAAATGTAAAAATTTAAAAAATAAAGTCAGTGGATCATAAGATAATTGCAATTTCCATAATGTTTCAATTCCAAATTTTCAACAAAACTTCATTAAGTATATAAACTATAAAGTGAGCAATAATACCTGAAGAAGGCATAAAATTTAAAGGGGTGAAATAACAATGTTTCATTTGAAGGGTACCTTGTTTTATATCAATATTAACATTTAATTATTTGATCCAGGGATGTAACGACTGGTCTGCCTGAAGTAATGGTCAACTTTGTGACCTCTTCCTACAAGCCCGAGCTGCTGAAGGTCCTAGTTGATAAAGTTTCAGCATTTCCTGAAGTGGTTGGTACTTGAGTTTTTCAGTTTTTTGTTAAGATTAAACATTCTGCTTCAGCTTCTCCACACGTGCTTCTTTGTTAGAGAGATTCTTTGATCAAGTGGTCTAGAGTTTTGAGCAGCCCTGTTACACCCATTTTTTATGATCAAATTTAATTTTTATACAAAGTAAAATGGGCGTGTGCATTCTCCACGCTTCAGCCAAAAAGGCAATAGCCCAGAGGGATGTCTAAATGACATGAATCTATCCGGTGCTTCCTCCTAACACCTTAAGCTTTTAGTATAGATGATATTGGTCCTTAACAATATCTGTCAATTTGATTGACCCCTAGATTTCAAATTTCAAGAAATATCCTGGGAATGGATCCTGTAATGTTTTTGGATGGGTGAACTTCAGCATTTCTATCACAAGTGTATTTTTGTTTTTAAATTTTTTTTATGTGATTTTATTTTCGAATAAAATTTTCATTTTTGTACTCAGTTTCCTTCATACGTAATCCATATATATGGGTTTGTCTAACATGTGCAATATTGCACACGTTAAAGTAACCAAAAGTAGTAACTATTTAATGAAAAACAACAATTATTTATTAAAAAATTTAAATATTGATAAATTTCCAAATGGCTTCAAACTCTCATGCTAATAAATTTAAATTTACATAGTATTCAAATGTGATTTAAGGTTTCCTTTGTCTTATGCAATTTTATATGCGTATATATGAATTTATATGCATATATTTGAGTTTTATGAATTTTGTATAATCTTACGATTAATGTTACGATTGTACAATTTACGATTTTATTTCCCCTTTTCTATTTTACGTAAAATCCCGTTTTTAACTACCTTGCCATTAAGTTCCTTCTCTGCATGAATGATAGGTAAGCATCATGAATAATGTAAATACTTCTGTTGGTAACACATCTGTTGGGGAAGAGGAATACACTTTGCATGGGAAATCTAGCATTACAGAGACCTTAAGAGGGCTTACCTTCCAAATATCAGCAAATTCTTTCTTCCAAACAAATACTCACCAGGTTTACACTATGCCAAAATTGTTGGCTCTCTCTTTATATCATGTCCCAAATTTTATTTCTTAAATTGAATCATGACCATCATCAAAGAAATATAACAAGTATGTTCCCTATTAGGCAGAAGTGTTGTATAAACTGATAGAAGAATGTGCTGGCATCAGAGGAGATGGCTCAGAAATTGTCCTTGACCTGTTTTGTGGAACAGGCACCATAGGTCTGACACTTGCCAGAAGGTAAGCTTTAAATCTTCGTTTGGTTTTAGTATTTTAGGACAAACTGTCAAACAATTAAATTAATGTCTCCTCTTCCAATTTCGAACAGTGTAAAGCATGTTTATGGCTATGAAGTAGTTCCTCAAGCCATCGCAGATGCCCGGCTTAATGCCAAGTTAAATGGCATACAAAATGCAACATTTGTCCAGGGGGATCTCAATAAAATTGATGAGAATTTCGGGAAGAGTTTTCCTAAACCTGACATTGTTATTTCAGGTTTTGTTGCTCTACATTTCCATATTCCTACTTATTCTATCCTTTTATTTATTTTTCTCAATTAGTTTGTCTTGCTCAATTTATTTGAAGTGACTGCAGTCTTGATCAGACGTATATATTAAGATATGGATCTATCCTACTTTGTTGAAATTGCCATTGTTGTTCACTTTTCCGCCATTCATTTGTATACGTTAGAGCAGTACTTGCATTGTTTTGTATTTCTTGTATGGAGAGATATGCTGGTTTATGCAGTTGTTAGTAAATGTTTGCTTCAAGTCATCAGTAGAAAATTTCCATGCCAGGAAAACCAGATTAGCTCTATTTCAAGTTTTAATGTGTTGATAATATATATTCTTGTTGTCATTTGGTGTGACCGATACAGATCCCAACCGCCCAGGAATGCATATGAAGTTGATTAAATTCCTGTTAAATCTTAGGGCGCCTCGCATAGTGTATGTATCATGCAATCCCGCCACATGTGCACGTGACCTTGATTATCTCTGTCATGGGGTGGTACGTGTCATTTTATTATATTTTAGCTCCAGTTCATGAGATTCAGCTATTTGAGTTGTTGAATGTTTTGTGCAGGCAGAGCTGAATATAAAAGGATGTTACAAGCTAATAGGCCTACAGCCAGTTGACATGTTTCCACACACACCTCATATTGAGTGTGTTTGCCTTCTGGAGCTTGTTGATCTGTGATTATTTTTTAAACCTTTCCATTTAAAGGTTGTGCACCATTTCATTTTCTATGCTGCATCTGTTACTACTTTGCAGTTCACGATGATATTATACAAATGAAGCATCATATTGTGAATCGCCGCGATTCTGTTTTGCAAATCACGATGGAATGAATCATCATGAAGAAGCGGTTTCATGCTACATCAAAAAGTAAATTCGATAAAATAAAAAGGAAAACCTGTACTTTGGCTCACGATTGATCAACGGGCAGTTGAGTTGAAATGGAGGAATTTACTCAATTGATTTTGTGAAGAAAAAAAAAGTTATGTGAATAATTCCAAGTTTATAGCCTACTATCGAAGGTTTCGGCTGATGAGTGGACAAAATTTCACAAGAGGAGCTTGTTTACTTAATTAATTAGAACTTGAGATTTTAGATGTAATTTTTCTGTCTAATCTTTTAATAATTTTTTTTTTTTTTTTACATTCAATTTGGACACCATTTCATTTCTCTTTCACTTCTGTTTTAGTTGTTGTATTTGGTATAATTCTGTAACATATGCGTTCTGTTTTTAATTGATTTATATTTAAATATCTTCAATTTAAAATATTTTTTTATCAACTCATGTTAATATAATAAACTTCACATAGATTAAGGCTTTATTTGGCAATGCCAAATTTTGAGTTTATGACATATAGCATATAAGCTTATAGTTTATTTTTAACAGTTTATAGCTTATTTTGATAAGCTATTCCAATTAGCTTAAAGCTTATGGCTTAATATGTTTTTTTTCAATTTTACCCCTATCATTTTATTTCAAAAAAATCTCATTTTGAAGAATTGGGCATAACTTCTTTACGTGAAGAAGTTGCTAAGGCTCTGTTTGGCAAAAATAGCTTTTGGTTGATAAGTTAGCTTATGACTGATGACTGATAGCTTCTAGCTGATAAGCTAATTGAAGTGTTTGGTAAAATTAGTGGTTCAACTGACCGATAAATGTAAAATGACATAAAAGGACATTTTCAATTCAATGATATTTTTTTTATCAAATTAATACTATTTAAGATATTTAGAATTTAATATTTTAAGTTTATTAATTCAATAAATATATCTTTCAAATATTATTATTAAACTAATTTTTATATGCTGAATTTTTTTAAAAATATTATTTTCATTTTAGTTGATATGCTTTATATATATATATATATATGTGTGTGTGTGTGATTTTAAAAGAAGCAACGTTAAAACAAACATGTATTTACTTATTTTATTTTAAATTCTAATGATAACAAAATTATAAAGGGTAAATGTGGATTTTAGTTAAAATAACAAGGGTAAAAGAGGAAGAAAAAATGAAAAGTTAGAAGCTATAAGCTCAGAAGCTACTTGAAATAGCTTTTGAAAAAGAAGCTAAAAGTCAGTAAATTAAGCTAAAAGCTCTTTCTGAAAAGACTGTTACCAAACAGATCTTTTAGCTTATAAGTCATAAGACAAAAGCTAAAAGCTAGTTTTTTTGGCTTGCCAAACAGACCCTAAGGATCAAGTTTGGTCATTATTGTTGGAAGCTTCCACGAATTGAATTTATCAAAGACTTAATTCGACCTAATATTGTTCGAAAGGACTAGGTGCGTAGATACTCCGTGTTGACGGTAGTAATCGTTCGTCGAGCTAATGAGTTCGTTGGGTTTATGGTGATTCTTGTGCTTGTAGTGCTCAGCCCCGTTGATTGACCATCCCTCGATCTGGCTTTCGATTGGTCTGAGTTAATATTGCAAAAAGTCTTGTATTTGATATATATATAGGTATAGAGTCGACGCTTCTAACAAAGTGTGTAGCTTTAGAAAAAGACAATACGACGAGAATGATAACGATGAAGAAATACAATAGGGTCAATTATTTTTTAGTGGTTGTTGATATGATAATAACTTTATTAAAAATAGATTGGAGCAATTAGAATTATTGAATGCAAAAATGTTGAAATTCTGCACAATTTTTAAGACTGCGTTGTCTCATAAGGATTTGTCCAATATTACGTATATGATTTTTTTTTATGAATTAATAGTGTTACAAATGTGTCTACCGAATGTGTTTTTTTTTAATAAAAGTCAACCGAATGTGTTTATAAATATTAGTGATTTTTTTTTGTCCAATATTAGTGTTTTTTTTCTGAAATTTTTTTGTTCGTCAAAGTCGCATGTTGTTTTCCAAATGTTGCAAAGCTATGCCGATGACTGTTGCATCTGCCGAAAATTTGAAAAACTTACCAAAAAAAAAAAAGAGCAGGTTCAAACAAGAAATTATATTGTAAACAAGAAATACTCCTAATTAACTAGGCAGATTCAAACTAATACACCAAATATGATGAAAAATTAAATTTCTAATTTCTTAAAAAAAAACCTAGATATTATTATTTTTTATTTTAGTCAAAATATAAAAAACTCTAATCTGTTTCAAAAGCTACTCAGCAAATTAATCTTCATCAACACCCTCATAACTCATAAGCCCACGCATACGCATATTACATGCGGTGCTTAGCTTCTTCCTCGCAAATTAATTTGAGATAATATGCAGTAAAAATGAGCCTCTTCAATATATATAGGAAACGGTTAACCCTAACAAGATGGTTTTATTTTTTTATTTTGGTTTTTCAACCCCTGGTTCCTAGGGAAAGGGGGCTCTAGTAGTCCAGAGTTTGGAGCTAGTTCAGACATCAAGTGATTTCAGTCCCCGCAGTTGCGGGAATCGAACCGTGGTCATCCTACCAACAAATAATAATATAATCTGTTTTTTTATAGAAAAAATAATTTATTTTTTTTTTTTGACAAAAAAATATTATCTTTTAAGATCTTTAGGATTTAGTAAAAAAAAATTGTTCTTTAGGATCTAAAATATTCCTTTGAGAAGGCTTACGTGGATTGTTGTTTGACGAACTTAGTACAGTATCTTTTAAGATTTTTTGTAAATTTTTCTTTATTCTAATTTGTCTTTAAATTAAATTAGATCCTTACAATGTATCCAAAAAAAAAAATTAGATCCTTACAGTGTACCAAAAATAATAATTTAGATCCTTACCAAGAAAAAAAATTAAATTAGATTTGTCTGTTAATATAGATGTAAGCTGGTCCGTTTAGATTGATTTATTTTTAAGCTTATATGAAATAGCTTATACAAAAAGATAAGCTTTTATGATTATATATAAATTGTTCAAGTTAATTTACGAGAAAATAGTTTGTAAAGATACAATTTTTGTTAATAATAACTTATAAATTAACATAAAAACTATTTATTTGTATTCATAAACTCAAAAATAATTCAATTGAAACATGCCTATATAATATATTTGTCAAACAAAATAGATATATAATATATTTATGGATTAGAATAGATAGGTCTAATTATATTATTTTGCACAAAATGATTTGGCTTAAAAGCGGAAGCTATCACGATAATAGCTGACAAAAGCCAAATCACAACCGTTAACGCAACCACGGATCCCGATTATAAGGTTAGCAACATCAACCAAATGGATTTCGATGATAAGGGGCCTGTCTTTTATAAATTTTTTTAAAATAGATTCTTATAGTGTTAAATAATTTTGTGCAAATTTTTTTTGCAAAGAAACTTTTTATAAAAGCTTTCAAATGAAAATTTGGTTTGAATAGTTATTCTTAAAATGTCATTTTAAGTATTTATCATTTTATTGAAAAAAAATTGAATATCAAAATTTCGAAAAATCATTTAATTTTGAAGCTATTTCAAATAGATTTTCATACAAATCATTTTTGAAATACAACTTTTTGAAAAAATTGTGATTTTGAGTATATTTTGATCTTCAATAATATGTGTTTATGTTATATGATGTCAAAATTAGTTTTTAAACGTAGAAAAAACGAATATAAAAAAATTTGTAATATTTTGAAAAACAATTTTAAAAAATCTATTTAAAAAAAAACAAAGAAAAAATCCATTTTTTTAAATCTAAAACAAACAGTGCCTCTGTAGGAAACTTTAGGAAGAAAAAACAATAAAAGTTCATGTAAACAAATTAAAATAAAACAATACCAAATTCTCATTTTAAACAAATTGATCACCTTTCCTCTGTCAAGAATTTCGTCTTTCGAATTTGATAACTTGCAATCTCTTGGCTGAGGATCTTTGAAATTAGACGGCCATATCCTGTGCACCGTAAACTTATCATGTGCCGCGAGCTTCATACACTTAAAAGTCGGAGACCCTGCATTGTGCAGGGCCCCATTGAAGAACCATATGGAAATATTCATAATATCCTAAGCTCATTGAAATGAAAACATAATAGTAATCACAACTATTAGTGAACCAACAATTGATGAAGCCATGGTGTATCTATGTATGTATGTATTTGTGTTAATGAATAGAATCAAAACTTTATTCCAATTTGCAGAGTTCTCCCTGAGATTTTGGGTATCCTATGCAAGTTATAATATTGGTGTGTCACATTTTTTTACAAGTTACTTTTTAACACACGGACGCACGCCTGCACGCACGCACACAGGAGTGCACGCACGCACATACACACGCTAAGTAAAAAAAAAGGTGTCCCTAAAATGAAGTATTAGTCCATCATAGACAAAATATATTTATAAAGTTGAAAGCTAGCTATTGCCTGTTAGCCTCTCTTTCTTTGTTCTGCATTTGAGCTAAGCAATTGCCTATTAGACGGCCATATCCCGTGCACCGTAAACTTATCATGTGCCGCGGGCTTCATACACTTAAAGTCGGAGACCCTGCATTGTGCAGGGCCCCATTGAAGAACTAGGTGGAGATATTGATAAGATCCGAAGCTCAATGAACATGAACACAGAATAGTAATAAAAACTATTAGTGTTGATGAAGCCATGGTTTTGTGTTAATGAGTAAGAATGAAAACTTCATTCCAATTTATAGAACACAAAATGAGAGTTACGTGGGTGATTGTATAAGCATTTTACTCACATTCACATTTTAATTAATGTAGTACTACCATTAATAGAAATAATGTATAAGCATTTTATTATTTTTTGGCTTAATAGTAATGACAACTAGTATTAAATTGTCATCCTATATTAATTTGGTATAATAGTCAACCAAAAAAATAATAATAATAATAATAATAATTTGGTAGAATAACCAAAAATTCATTACGTGGAGTCTACCATTATTTTCATCCTATAGTTGAAGAATACATGTGAGTATAATCCTTTAGTGTGAAGACTAGAGTGTGATTTTGTGAGAGGTAATTTAAGAAATATATATACTTCAGAGGCGGTATAATCCATGTTCCAAATGAAAACTCATACATGATTTTCTTCTTAAATCTTATCTGTGGTTGTATTAATTAGTATAAAAATTTAAATGATACAAATAATTGTTGATAATTAAACATTCTCCTCCATTTGCTACATTTCATTTTTCTCTTCAATTTTTTGTTTGTGGATAGTGGTTTTGTGGTCCTTTTGTCATAAGTGGATCACTTTTAGTTTGGTACTTTTACTTTTATTTACATAGAAAGGAATTATTGTCATTATTTGAATTCATTATAATGAGAGTTAGTGAGGTATATAGCTTGATTGTATTTGAAAACTCCTTATTAGATGAATTTAATTTTTTGAGTGTGAAAGTGTGCTTTGTGGTCTTACTTTATATTTATGCAAGATATATAGACAGGAGCAGTTTGCATATTTGTTTTGGTTAATCATTTGTATTTGTCATAGATAGATCATAGATGCATCTTTCAATATAAGAGATTTTTGTTGGTTAATCGATGTTAGGAACATAGAATCTCAATCCTAACCAATGATGATCTATTATAATCCATTTACTTGATATTTATTTGTTATTCAAGCGCGTTGAAACTTTTTTAGTCATATGATCTACTTCTAATCGTTTTATATATGATGATTTGTGGCATAACTAAAATAGAACATAATTTTTTTGACAAAAAAATAAAAATAAAGAACGGAATTATTTTTGTATGAGTAATAAGTATATTATTAAACTATAGAATAATATTTTTTTAAAAAAATGTAATTGAAAAAAGTAAATAAAATAATTAAGGGAGAATCAAAAGATATGGATCCTCGGCTGTCTATTTTTCTATGTCTACAACACCATTCTCATTTGATTGATTAATCTATGACTAACATATTTCTTTAAAAAAAAAATAAAAAAAATGAGAGAATGGAAAAGAAAAACTGAAATTCAAACCAAATTGTTTATTTATAATAGTAATGACAACTACTATAATATTTTATAGAGTAACCTCACAACCTATACATTCAATTAAAAGTAATGACGGTGACAAATAATTTGAATGGATGTATATAGGGGAGATTCTAATGACGAAAAACAACCATTTTTATAAATAAGATGAGGTACGAGATAAATTTGGACTCAATCGAAAGGTAGCATTCAATGAGAGGAATAATTGGGCAAAGCAAGTGGCATGTAAAAGAAATTAACCTTAAAAAATCAAATTGCCATTATCTACATTTTCTTTTCTTTTTTTGTATTCAATTTTATTCTATAAGATATTGACATTTCACACTTACCGTGTCAGTTGCTATAATAAAGTATTACCGGAAAATGTTCTTGTGAGCAGGATTCGGTTGCTAAGGTATCACATTTTATACATAGTAGTCGAGTTTCGAACATCGACACATTTCATTTATTCATAAGGTGAATATTATTTTTTTTTTTGTTATAAGGTAAAATTTCTAGCAACCATACTATTTGATAAAAAAAATATAACATGGAAATAAAAATAAAGTCAGCCAAGTGAAACATAGGTGTATAGTGAAAATGTGAGGGGTTAGAAATGAAATAATAAAAATAAACATAGGTGTAATAAAAATAAAAATAATAAAAATAAACATAGGTGTAATAAAAATAAAAATAAAAATGAACTAATAAAAATAAAACCCAGATCTCCAATGAGAGGGAGTATCAATCTTGAAAGAAACACCGTCCTCCTTTAAATGTAATTAACCTTCCCTGCAAAAAGACAAATATGATTTTAATACAGTCCTTAAATTAAATTAACTATACAAAGACATTATTTGACCCGGTGGTGAACCTCTGATTAGGTGTGCTCGCGGTTCAATTTAGACCGGTTATGAGACAAAACGTCATCCGATCCAAAGAAAAAATAACATGCGATTTAGTTCGATTTTTGGATGACTAAAAAAATAACCGATCAAATCCAATTCAATTTTATGCGGTTTACTTCGGTTCGGTTGGTTCGGTTCTATTCAACACATAAATACTTGTAATATTTTTTTTAAGGATAAATACTTATAATATAAAAAATATATTTTATTTGAAACTATTAGAAAAGAAAATTAAGCAAGTAACTAATTATATTGCTAGATTTAAAATATATACATAAAAAAAAATGATATATAGGATTGTTTTCATTATGAAAGACCAGTTTTCATATGCCCCATGGGACTACTGAGTAATTACAAGACATTTAAAATAATTTACAAGCAACATATAAGAGGTTAATGTAATATATCATACTAATAAATAAAAAAATTAAAAAATATATATATATATATATATATATATATATATATATGCGGTTTGATTAGGTTTGTATTGGTTTTGAGAAATCAATCCAAAATCCGACTCAGCGGTTTTTATAAAAGGACATCCAAATGCATTCAAAATTATTCGGTATTTTGTGGTTTTCGGTTTTTTTTTATTCAGTTTTTAATTGGATTGATTGAATTTGAGCACCCTACTCTTGATCCAACCTCTTCCTTAGACATTCAATAGTATAGTGTAATAATTAATTAATATTCCTTTCTAAAAAAATAATAAAATTAATATTCCATATTAGTTTTTCTTTTTGGACAAACTATATTCCATATTAGTAATAATACACTAATTCCCATCTCTATTAATAAATATTTATATATCAGAAAATATTAAATGTTACCGTGTAAAAGTAAAACTCTAAAAAGATGACAAAGTTTATAATTTAATAATACTAGCAACTTAAAGTGTACATTGCACTACTAAATTTTCTCAATATATATACATATTAGGTTGGTAAGGCTGGTGAATATAGGTAAAGACCAAAGACACAACACATTTATTCCTTTTCTTTGTGTTATTTTTTATTTTTTAATTATTTAATTATGGTCTTAAAATTCTAGTCATTAGATTTATTAGTGTCATGATAACACCGAAAAATGCACTATTTATTTAATAAAATTAGCTTAGTATTTTACTATTTCTTTGCATTTTTCGTAGTATTATTACTATTATTTTTATGTATTTCAGGACCATAAGTTGTTCATGCTACTATTAATTCTTCGGTTCTTTGGAATTTTTATGAAGTTTTAACATTGAGTAAAAACATGAGGCTTCTCGGTGGTGCTTCGAGTGCAGATGTTGAACAAAGAAGATTGTTTTCTGAATGAGTTTTGGGTGTTGGCGATGGAGAAATTGGAGATGACAACGACGATGATTTAGAACTTGACATTACATCAGATTTATTGATTCCAAATTTAGGTGATCCTCTTGCTTCTATCGTTGAAAGCACATATCCCCAACTTTTACAAAACATGAACGATATAACGTATTTCCAAAATAGAGTTATATTAGCTCCTTGATCCAAAGAACACACAGGTGATTGCTCGTGAAAGCGCAAAAGTTCGAGAGACAACGAGACGAGTAAGGAAGATAGTGTCCATGCCATAAATATTAGACTTTCCAGATACCGGAGCCAGGTGAGAATTTGAGCCCAATATTTCCACCGTATTACTAATTAATTTCTTTCTATACACTTATGATAGTATCCGCGTACTTGTTTATTGTCTAGAACTTGCGATTATTCTCTGCTGACTGATTGGTTTAACTTATACGCATTGAGAAATTTTATTCATTTAACCCAGAGCCTTTTTCAAGCCACCCATATATATTATTATTACTATCCTTTGCTAATCTCTTTGAGCCGTAAAAATAATATCCCTTTTCTTTCGGTGACAAACCAGATTATAAACCTAAGACCTGAAAAACAAAGTTCTTACCCTCTTTAGAGTTAGATAGAGATTAGTTCTCTTGTCTTGGCAACATTATAAGTGTGGGGTCGTTCCTGGAATTAGCAACATCTAAGTGTGGGGTGGTATACAAGAGAAGTATCACAAAGAAAAAAAAAATGAATGAAAAAGAGACGGAATACATCAAAAATTCCATAAAAAAATAGTCTCTTTAAAAAAAAAATTAAAAAAGAAAAAGAAAAGCAAATAGTTACTATTTGAATTGATGACCCCTTCTTTCTTGCATTGCTCTTGGTAACCTCGATACACTTCCATTGTGCTTTGCCATTCTCCACTGGCATCGAATCCCATATCTCAATAGATATAGGACAAAATGCAGACGTTTGAGCGAGGGAACCAAGAAATCTCACAAGTAAGTTTGAACCGTTATCAATGCCTTGTCCATTACCACCGATTTGCACAAGAACTTTATCTGTCTCTTCCAAATGCCAAACTTGTTTTACCACCATTCTTCGGATTGTAATTTCTCCGGTACAAGTATCTAACATTATGTACATGAAGCAAAGTTAATATATACGTCTTATTTGTAAAACCATCAAACTAGATAATTAATAAACTTTTTAATGTTTATTATCTATCACTTGGGTATGAAGTAGAGTCAAATGCGTCGTTCTCAATTGAGTTATCTGTCATGCATGTTGACATTTGCAAATTGATCATCCAGCTGATTGTTGATATTTTGTTGCGGATGGTCTTCGAAAGCCTCCCTATCATTTTGCTTATAATTTTGGACTAGAAAAAGTGTTTTTTTTTTTAATTATAATATTTAAATTATAAGAATTTTATTTTTATAATAACAACAATCATAATAAATAAATATGATGAAATTTTTTGAACAATTTTTAAATTATTACAAGAGCCATTCACTTAATAAATACATGTTTTTAACTCGAATTTTTTTTCTACCCCAACAATCTTAACTCTACCCCAACATATTTTTCAAAATACCCAGTATAACCTTATAAAAAATTAGTATATTTTAATAAAAAAAATTTGTCGTATTATACTGTTTCGATAGACTGTTTCATCCTCCCAAAAACTGTTCCGGTAAGTATTTATCTTTACCGGTATGTTAATTTTATCGGTACACTTTTTAAAAAATGTTCCGGTGTGTTAATTTTACCGGTATACTTATTAAAATCAAGTGTACCGGTAAAATCAACATACCGGAACACTTTTTAAAAAGTGTACCGGTAAAGATAAATACTTACTGGAACAATTTTTTGGGAGGATGATACAGTCTACCGGAACAGTATAATACGACTAAAAAAAATTATTAAAATATACTAATTTTTTATAAGGGTATACAAGGTATTTTGAAAAATATGTTGGGGTAGAGCGAAGATTGTTGGGGGTAGAAATTGTTTTTTTTTTTTTTTAACTCTATATTGATGTTGGTCCACCCTTATCACGGTCCAGTCCAATTAATTAGCCCAGTTCAGTTCAACTTATCAGCTTGTTCTTCTCTAACCAAGAAGAGAAGACAAAACAAAACAAAGCGTCTGTAATAATCTGTAACCCCTTCCTGCTGAGCGATGAATATGGCGGTGGCGGGAGAAGCGGATGCTATCACGATCATCGCTGATAAAAGCCAAATCACAACCGTCAATGCGACCACGGATTCCGATGATGATAAGGTTAGCAGCATCAGCCAAATGGATTCCGATGATGATAAGGTTAGCGGCAACAACAAGTATATACATGATGATCTTTCATTCTACATTCTTTCGAAATTACCAATCAAATCATTGAAGCGTTTTGGATGTGTAAGAAAATCATGGTCCATTTTATTTGAAAACCCTAATTTCATGACAATGTTTCGTAAACATTTCATCATATCTAGTAACAATGATGATGATGCTGATGATTCCGGTCATACATTTCTCCTCATACATCATCCTGAAATGGATCTCTATCGCGCACAATTGCATTTGCTCCCTCGTGATCAAAGTTTCAAGAATACACTCAAATTAAATTTGCCACCTCCATTTCATGATGATGACGTTAATATTAATATTTTGTGCTCCACTAGTGTTAACGGCATTTTTTGTCTCAATCAATATTATCGAGGAGGAGATGCAAATAAGGTCCGATTTGTATTGTGGAATCCGGCTACCAATGAATTTGTGGTCCTTCCTCCTAGCCCTGATGAGTCGGAACCACGACCACCTGACCTGTCCTCTTATCACTCTTTTCATGGGTTTGGTTATGACAAAGTTAGAGATGACATTAAGGTGTTTCAGTATGTAACATTAGATTACTATGATTATAACAATTGCCCACCAATAACTTTCGACCCTATGTTTGTGATATATAGTCTAAGAACTAACTCTTGGAGGATAATCGACATTGATATGCCTTATTGGCTTTGTAGTAATGCATACCAAGGATTTGAAGTGTACTCGGATGGAATGTGTCATTGGGTAGCAAAACACCATACTGGTGAAAAGTGTTTACTTTCATTTGACTTGAGTGAGGAGGTGTTCTTTATAACACCCATGGATGAAAATTCTGATTTTTCACACTCTACAAGATATCACTTGGTGGTTTTAAATGGGTCAATTGCTTTGATCTCAAATCATGTAAGCGCCGATACTATTTTCCAAATATCAATCTTGGGTGAACTCCGTGTGAGGGAATCATGGATCAAACTCTTTATTATTGGCCCCATACCTTCCTTTGACTGGAGACCAATTGGAGTTGGAAAGGAGGGATATATTTTCTTTAGAAAAAAAGATGATGAACTAGCATGGGTTGATTTGAGCACTCAAATAGTTGAGGAGATCGGTGTTAAAGGAGAGGAAATGAATTGTAATATTGGAACTTACAAGGAAAGCCTTCTTCCAATTGAAGGTTTAAATAATTAGTTGTTTTTTTTGTTTTAGCCCAAAGGTATATGACTGTGCTATTAGGTGATTTAATTTTGTTTCCCTTTTTTTTTCTACATAAAGATGAAAAATGTTTCTTTTTGTCTTAGTGATGTCAAAGACACTAGTGACTTCAAGCTTGAAATACACTGTTGTTCCATCTCCACATCAGATGAAATCCATTGCAGAATGGTTGAAATCAGGCCCATATTTCCAAGAATAAGTTCAGGTTTCTTGATGGTTTTCTCCCTGCTCCGACAAATTTGATCTGAGCTATAATGACTCTCAATAATCTAGCTATCACATTTTTGGATCTTGAACTCTGCAAGTCCTCCATCGCCAACACCATTCCAAGGTTTGGTGAATTCGAAGAGAAATGTTTGCAGCAAGAAGTTTATCCATTCAAGCAAGGTATATTAGTTCTGTAACAACCCACTTGTTTTTTATTATACTTCAAAGGCATAAATACCCAACTTTGCTTATCAATTTTTTATTGCCTAGGTACTTGGATCAATATAATTTAATTGCTATTAGTATTACTACTATCATATTAAATAATAATATCTCTCATGATATTTTTTTTCAAGAGTTGTTGATACTAATACTATGCTAGTGTGTGTGTGTGTCTTTGTGATGGAATCGGAGAGTATCGAATATGAGACAAGGGAAAATGAAGTATTAATGCATCATAGACAAAATATATTAATTAATATAGTTGAAAGCTAGCTAGTGCCTGTTATCCTTTCTTCTTTGTTCTGCATTTGAGCTAAGCAATTGTCAAATGAGTAAAATGAAAGAAATGAAATTAATACACCTCAAGTCCCCTAATTATAATTAACATAATGTTCATAAATATCTTAGTTTATGTAGTATTTGATGATTGAATTGGAGAATTTAATTAATCAAATATAAATTTTATAAGTGAAATATTATTGTATTTTTGCTAGCACTAAAAATACAAATAATATATAGGACAAAACTTATATGCTGTACCATATGTCCTGTTTTTACTCTTACCCAATTATAATACAACACATGTAACATATATTCCACGTCACACGTTTTCTCTTAACCCTTATTTTTCCGTTAATTGGCTTGGTCTTTCTCTCTCGATTGCAGGTACTCATAAAAAACAAAGGCTAATCATCACATTAATAAAGAAAAACTCAATCTCAAATACTATTAACATAAAATTAATCAAGGAAATAAATAATCAAGATAACAGGCTAACTTGATTATAATACTCCTCCTTCTAATCAATTATCTTTTCTTGACTTCAAAATTGAATTTAAACAAAATCCCCAAATGGCATGGAATTCCCCAGATCTCAGTCAAATTGAGCTAGCTAGTGCCTGTTATCCTTTCTTTCTTTGTTCTGCATTTGAGCTAAGCAATTGTCAAATGAGTAAAATGCAAGAAATGAAATTAATACACATCAAGTCCCCTAATTATAATTAACATAATGTTCATAAATATCTAGCTCTATTTCAAGTTTTAGATGGATCGATGCTTGGTAGAAGAACTGGGTCTGGAACAAGAGGTGAATTGAAATTTGGGCCACACTATTGGCACCCCCACTTTTTGCATCTACCCCATTTAAATATTTGAGTTTGAAGTGGATATAGTTAGATATTTCATCCAATTTCACTGTGGAACCAGTGCAGAGATTTTGGATCTATAAAACATAGAAAAATGATGAATGAAATAATTGTAATGGTACTGAAAAAAGATCAATTATTTCTTCAACTATAGAAGCAGAAGAAATCAAAAGAAAGCGACGTAGATGATCGGCGGGCCTGGTTTGTGTGTACCTTCATGGGAGTCAGCATCATAATCAACCCCACAGTTTGGTTGTTGAGCTAAAACCAATGTATTTGACAAACCTATTGTACATGCATGAATGATAGTGAAAGAGAAAAATTGCAAGTCACTACCATGAAAAAGAAATCGATTCATCGAGATTAAAACATTTTCATGATCGCGACAAGTCATGTATGGTTGACATAAATTCTTTTCTTTTCATAGTCGACATGTTGGTTTAACTTTTTTACTAAGAGCTTATTGAAAGAGCTGGCAAATGGGGCACAATGTTGTTTATTTGACATTACTATGAGAACTCTTTGAATGAAGGGTTTGAGAATAATTAAGAGTGCTTCTAAGTTGGACCATTATAGCTAGAGATGTTATGGGTATGCATGAATCAGAATTTGAAAGTCTATATCTAATGGTCCATACATAAGCTGCATGTGTAATTTCTTATCCAATTTTTTCATGTGTTTGTCGGCAAAGGTTGTAGCAGTTAATGTCACAAACTTGCTTTACTCTTAAACCTCACATAAAATGATCGAAGTCAATGTGGTAAAATTGAAGATTGCCATTTGTTACCAAGAAATAAGCGTAGCTATCACTAAGAAGCTTGTAGAAACAAAACTTGAACCTATGTAACCTGGTTCAAGTGGGTAACAGCTTTACCAATCAACATATCGTTTGAGAAAACTCGAGTTTGATTTTTAGGAGAAACTATTTCTTGATCAAATTTTACTTATTTCACGGTTGAATTCGGAATTATTAAACGAGTTTTCTTAGGAATCAAGGGTTAACAAAAATAATAATTTAGAACCTATATATATATATATATATATATATATATATATATATATATATATATATATATATATATATATATATGAGTTTGCTAACTTAAACCCACCTAAAAACATGAAGGTCTAAGTTAGTAAGGTGCACCTTTTTACATTGGACAAAAAAGTCTTGACATTTAGTTATTTTACACTAGAAAATTGAGGGTTAGTTAGGTAAATTTTATTAAATGTTGGTGCACTCATTTGCTAATTTACACAAACTTAATTATTAATATATGCAATCTAAATAAACAACATAGGAAATCAAAAAATGACAACTTAAGAAAACATGTTACTCAACTTTGAAAAGGTGCATCTTGCTAACTTAGATATTCATGTTAAATCATCCGACCAGTTTTACTAAACAACTCTTGGCTTGAAACTATATTAAAATAGTAAAAAATGGTATTTTTGTCTAAAATGAAAAGGTGCACCTTGCTAACTTAGACCTTCATGTTTTTAGGTAGGTCTAAGTTAGCAAACCTCATATATATATATATATATATATATATATATATATATATATATATATATATATATATATATATATGAACTTCAAAAACAAAATGAACTTTATTTAAACATAATGAATTCATGATCCTAAATTAGAACCACCAATTTATCTAAATATTATGCTTTGAAATTTATCGGTGTAAATTGAGTATTGTAATATGAGATAAAAAACCTCAACAATAAATTAGTTTAAGTAGCAAGAATATCGATTCTGTTAACCACATGGTAAGGAATTCGATTTTTAACTCTTATGTAGGAGAAAATTCAATTGACAATACAGAAATTTTCTTGTGTTCCACATATTCTCTCAATTTGAACCAATGACATATTAAAAAAAATTATAAAAAAATATATGAGGATGATTTCTAGGATTAAGGTTTGTTCCTCACCACCAGTAAAGCAGACAAAATACACCATTGTTTAATGGTTAAGACTTAAGATTCATTAAAAATAAACATTATATTATATGAGATAAAAACGGAAATCGAACAAAACATCAACGTCAAATTGAAAAGATTTTTTTTGGCAAAATGAAATTGAGAAAATTGAAAATGTGTAGATGGGCCCAGCCCGACCCAGTTAAGAATAGACATCCATTGTTTTCACTTTTTTTTTTGATTCGCTTATCTGATCCCATCACTATTTCAACCAATCAGAAGTTGCCATGTCTAAATAAGACCATTCACTTCACGTGTGTGTGACCCTTTATCATGGAGTGAGTTTTGGCCGGACTTTTTTTTTCTTCCTATTTAGATATTATTATTATATAATTTTTATATATTATTATAAGTTTGTCAAAGTAATTTATGATAAAATAGCTTATAAAGTTATAATTTTCACTAGTGTGAACTTATAAAATAACATAAAACTTAATTTATATTGCATAAGTTATTTGCATAAGCTAAAAAAAACTAAGCCAAACGGACCCTAACTATAGGAAGCCCGCGGACGCTACTCGATTGGTTTTTGGAGAATTGGTTTTTTTGTGTTTTTTAAAAATGAAATTGAATCAATTATCATCATATACCATACATAAAAGAAAAGACATATAGTTAATGTACTTATTGGCTGGTTTGGTTTATCGGTTTTTTTTATAATTTTTTTTTTATAAGTAATGTTATGTTAGTTTTTCTCCTTTGTCAGGACTTAATCTTGAACCTCCTGCTTCTTAATCCTTAGCTCAACTAGCTTAACCAATTGAGCTACTCATCCTACCCCGGTTCATCAGTTCTTAAAAACTGAACCTGAGAACCAAACCACATCGATTTTTAGATCCGAATCATAAAAATCAATTTTTTCACGGTTTGGATTGGTTTGGATCATCATTTCAATTGAATTTTTCTGACCGATTACACCTCTACTATTTAAGCATCTTAAATAATAAGTTTTTATAAAAATTTCATGAAAATGTGTGAAATTAAGACATTAAAAATTGAAATGACACTCGTTAGCAAGACAAAAAAAAAATTATATTTATCTATTTTCTATCTAATTGAATTCTAAAAATATTTTAATTTCCTTCATGAATTATTAGAAACCGATTCATCCAATTCTCATTTTAATTAATCCTCAGGTTCTAGTCCGAAGCTAATAATGAATGTGGAAAAACTTCATCTTATATTATAGTACCCTTAACTATAAATACGAACATGATTTAAAAGTATCAATGTATCTTGTAAAAATATATATATATATATATATATATATATATATATATATATATATATATATATATATATATATATATATATATAGGGGAGAGATCAAATTACACCGGTGTAACATTTGAGTAATGTTACACCGCTGAATAACGCTTTAACGAATACAAATTTTACAAAATCCACCGTTGGATTGAAAGCTTATATCGTATAGATCATCCATAATAATTTTTACAAAAATCTAAAATCGTTTGGTATGTTATTGAGACCAATCAAGATTAATGGTATTTGAGGTTAGACATGCGTATAAATTTAAAAATAGATATTTTAGTTGCTGTTGGAGTTTTTCATCCAACTAACTCATTTTAGTTTCAACAATTGATCATTGGATAGTATAATGATTAAAAAAATTGTAGACATCAGCATAATCTAAATATATAATTTTTTCAAAAGAATTTTTTTTGAAGAAGTTAAAATGAGATATATTAATAAACAGCCTCCTCAGCACAAGGTGTGTCAAGATAGACTATACCAAAGTTTACAAAAAGTCATAGAAAGAAAAAATCAATCATACAAGGCCCAAACATAATAAAGGACAAGACCACCATCTATGATGGTTTGAGACCAAAGTAACACTCGTCGTCTTCAACCACCTATAAGAAAAGAGTTTAATCTTATCCAACATCTGATAAAGAGTACTAGTCGAGCCTTTGAACAATCTCTGGTTGCGTTCTGTCCACACAACCCAAACACTAACAAGCCAAATGAGGTGCAAAGAAGACCGACGTGCTCTAGCCCCAACAGTTGAGGAAGTAAACTGTACAAAATGATCCCGAATAGAAGTAGAACCCGACGGTGAAATGCCAATCCAAGTGCAAACTAGAGCCCAAAGAGAACCAAACGTGCCGCAGGAGATAAATAAGTGTTGAGCCGTCTCAGCCTCCCTACATCCAGATACGCAAAAGTGCGCTGCACAAGATAAGATTTGACAAAAAAAAAAAAATTATTAGAGGTAGCAATTGGATACAGCATTGTCATTAAAATATTAGTTGTACTTTGTACCCCAAAAAAATAATTTATTACTTGTACTTCATGTTAAAGGAAGAAAGGAAAATGCAACATATTTGACCAAGCATTATTTAGGGAGGAAGACGTGAGCTTGATCATAAGATAATGAAAGTTACCAAATTATGAGAAGTTAGCAAATGCAATAGGAAATGTAAATATGATGGGGAGCATGTGAGCATGCAGCTAGGTGCAAGCAATATGCCTCATCAGAATTCAGACTCTGACTCTTGAGAGCAATATGCAACTCATGCTAATAAAGTTCAAATTAGATTAAAACTAGAAAAATGTGATGAGACAAAAATATTAGGCAACTTTGTTTTCTTTATCCACAAATCTTATTAGCTCTGTGCTAGATTTCAAACAAAGTTTTATATTCCAAACCTCTCCACTAGGTTGTTAATACCAACAACAAATATTCATAATTAGGGCAAGTATACGGTGAAAGATCTCGTTAAGTCTTTCACAATGCATAAGTCGAAAATATTATTATAACAAATATGAATTTTATAAAATTTACTGTTGAATTGAAAGTTTATATTACATTGATCATCCATAAATTTTTAAAAAAAATTGAAAATCATTTGATATGTTATTGAAACAGATCAAAATTAACGTTTTATGAGTTTTTATCGAATATTATCGATGAATACTAAACATGGGAGAAGCTTAAGAATTGTGGTTCCCTAACCTTAATACAACTGATAAAGCATATATAAAAAGCAGAGCAGAGATGCAGGGGACTCTCATAAGAAATAGTAAACTTGAGTCATCAAATTCCACTCCATAAAATAAATTAAAAATCACAAACTTAAATCATCAACTCCACTCCATTAAGCATTGAACTTGGAGCAGTTTAAGATGCAAAAAGTTAAGTAGATTCCTCAAAGAATTTACCACCAAGACTTAAACAAGTACTCATTAGAAAGTGAAACCATCACTAGGTTATGATTAAAACTATGATTAACAAAAAAAAATCTTTGTAAAGATAGTAATGATGCTGTTGATTAAAAGATGCTCTAACTTTCACTGCAGTTTTCACTTCAACTTTACAGTGCGCATGGAATATACATAACCAAAAAGAAGTCAGAACTTTCCACTTAAAAGAATAAAAAAAAAGCAGAAAAAAAGAGATAGTATAATATTCAAAATCTAGGCAGCTCAGACATTCTTTAGGTTAGTCGTGTTTTGGTATCAGACAACCATTAATATCTGACACTAACATGACACTAATACTTATAATTACATTAAATTATGTCATTTTTTCAAATTAGTTAATGTGTAGTATCTGTGTTGTGTCATGTCTGGTGTCTGTGTCCGAGCTTCATAGTTGAAAATCAATTGAGTTGAGAATTTAGATTCAAAGTTGTTGTCTGAATTCTCATGCTTCCCTTCTGCAATAAAACACCCATCAAGCTGACCCAAAAGCCTTATCTTTTTCAAAAAAACCATATTCTATTGTTCAAAACTGTTAAACCATATATTATAATAATAAATACCCTTCTCCTACCTTTTTTTTCTTGCATAATAAATGATCAAATGCTTATATATATATATTATACAATTTCCTTACATAATTGTACAAGTACCAATATTTGTTTTATTGCAAAAGTTTGTACTTTTTATTCTTCCTATCTATATAATCTTGTCTTCAACAAACACACACTACATCATCAGTACTTGTCTTCCATAGCATATTAAGGTACAAACTTTATTCTCTCTTCAATTGTTTTCAATGTATTTGGCCAAAGTTCTAACTTTACAGTTGTTTTACAATAAAACAGTACATAGAATTCTGTTTCACAATCTGACATGTTTTTCTTTCTTTCCCTTTATATCACAATTTTCATCCTACTCAATTAAGGAATACAGTTAATGAATGCTACTAAGTACTAATCAAGCTGATTCAATCAAACAAGGATTTTGGTGTTCTGGTTTTGGAAGCAACTGGATCTAGAATTGGTAAGTTCTTCAAAACTAAATTTATAAATGTTCCGACCTCAAATCCGCGACACTATTTTTTGAGGTATTGTCCACTTTGGACTTTACGAATCGCCTCCAATTTTGTTCTTAATTGAGAGCAGTTGAGGTTGGAACAGTACATATACTTTGTACCTAAACATAATACATTAATTGGATGTATATTCTAGGTAACATCGACACTTCAGATTGAAAGGTCGGACACGACACGTAAACATGTACCGGTTACACTCAATAATTCAATTTTCTCAAATTATTATTGGTGTCAACGTATCAGTATTAACATATCAGTGTTGTGCCTGCTGTTCGTGTCTGTGTCAGTGCTTCATAGTGTATATTTATTTTATCTGATATATTGTTTTCAACATGATAGGCAAAGAGGGATCATTTCATCATTTCATCATTCAACTTTGAATTAGACCTCTCTCTCTTGGCTTGGTTTCACATATCATTAGAGATTGTTGTCAAGTTAGTGACTAGATATATATATGGATAGTCTTAGTTGGAATGATGACTCACAACTTGTTGCCAACATACCAATCTTGTGGAACACTCAACCACAAGACCTTGAAAGAGACTACTCAATGTCCAATCCAAGTTCAAGTGTTTTTAATTATCAAATGCAAGATATGCAGAAGATTCAATCAGAAGCTGAAACCAGTTGGGAAGAAACTTTAATATTCCAATCATACCCTTCACTTTCAGTCAATATCAACACACCTAACAATTATGTGCCAGATTTCAACATGTCCCATCAACAAAACAGCAAGAGTACTACTACTGCTACATGCTCTCTTGAATCATCACTTGATTGTTTGCTTTCAGCAACTACTAATAGTAACACTGACACTAATTCTATTCAAGATGATGGAATTTCCATGATTTTTTCTGATTGCAAAAACAGAAACTCATGGAACTTCAATGCAGTTTCTTCTGTTGAATATGAGAGTACTAATGCTAGAAACAAAGACATGCAGTATCCATTCAAGGAAATAGAGGAAACATTATCTCAAATTTCCTCAGATCAAGGTAAAATCATTGATTCTAATTCCAAGGTTCATTCCACAAAAAGGACTAAGATTGATCAATATGATCCTTATAATTATAACTTCAATATTACTCAGAATTCTTCTGCCACTGAATTTGGTTTCAAGCTTATCTCAGAGAAACCACCAAAGTCAAAGAAACCAAGATGGGATAATAAGTGTCAAGGTTCATCAAATATCAATTTCCAGCAACCAAATTCATCAATGTCATTGTCAAATTCATCCATTCATGAAGAACCTGATCCAGAAGCTATAGCTCAAATGAAGGAAATGATATATAGAGCTGCAGCTTTTAGGCCAGTGATGAATTTAGGTTTGGAAGTGGTGGAAAAGCCGAAAAGGAAGAATGTTAAGATATCAAATGATCCACAAACTGTGGCTGCAAGACAAAGAAGGGAAAGAATAAGCGAAAGGATTAGAGTTTTGCAGAAGATTGTTCCTGGTGGAACCAAGATGGACACTGCATCAATGCTTGATGAAGCTGCTAATTACCTCAAGTTTCTTAGGTCACAAGTTAAAGCATTAGAGAATCTAGGAAACAAGATTGATACAATGAAGAATTGTCCTTCTACAAACCTAGCCTTCTCTTTCAACCCTTCAAATTCCATGCAAAGTACTCATTTTCCCATCCAAAACCCTAGTGAAAATATCCAATATTCTCAGGGTTGAAATCGTTATTATCAAAACTACCGAAAAAAGTTGAAATAGCAACGGAAATTTAGAGACGGAAAAAATGCAAAATTCGTTTATGTCACCAAGTGTTATAGACGCCAAATTTTGTTACTAGTTAGATTTTATTTTGTCTCTTAATTTTGTGGTTATTTCAACTTATTCTGGTATATGGAAGGAAAGATCAAAGATGTAAAAAGGGTCAAAAGAAGAACCCAATAACCTCTAATTATTCATCCAATGACAATGTTTAACATATTATCATGTTCTAGTTAAAGTTTTAATTTTGTTCATTGTCTATGATCATGTAACTTTCTTCATTAATATTAATTTGTTTAAATTTACCATCAATGACAGTATTCTCTAGTTTCTACTTGTTATTATCATAATTAATTATGTGCATTATGCATGCATGAGATCATAGGGTGCTTTTGCTTACATTTACACTACTATGCTTTTGATGCAAATGAAGTATAAAGATGGTTATTACAGTGAAAGTAGTCAAAGTAAAGGAAGTGTGAGATTCACAACCTTTTAGCTTACAGAAAGGTCTAGCAATTATAACATCTATGATTATGATCAAGGGCTAGAAAGGGACTGTCACTTTAAGTTTTCTTCAAAGTATAGTTTAATCCAATCAATGTACTTTTGTTGTAGTATTTATTTAAATGAGTGATTTGTAACATTGGTTAGCTAAACAATGCAAGAGACATTCTCTTAAGACTAGTGTCAGTGGTCCTGTCTCCTAGATTCAACCCAAAGCGTGCTCTTGAAAATCACATTATGCTTAGCACGTGTATATTCTTCTTTTTTGGCAGAACTGTTTGTCATAAGCAATACTAGTTTATCCTTAATTATAAGCAAAAATCTATACTTTTCAGATTCATTCAATAACTGATGTATTTGGTTTATATTATAAAACATATATCTGCCGCCAATGCGAGTAACTCTCATTGATTCAATTGATAAGGATTCAGCTCACATCTCATCATAAGAACTTAGATTCGAATCAGATCTTTATATCGATGGTGGATAATATGTAACATATCTTTGTAAGTGTAGCCTGGAGATTGACCATGGTGAGCTCCAGAGACTCAAGAATTTGGACGATCCAAAATTTCAATTTGAAGTTTAATTTATTTTTTCAAACCTAAATTATTGAATTTGAAATCGTACAATAGATCCCGATCCAACAATGACCGGTGTGTTGATTGTCTGAATGCATGAAATTATTGACTGCATGACATCCGAATGCAAGACCGAACTTTGCATAAACTTTTACTATTTCATAACAAAAACCTCGCTGCCTTATGAACATTAGTTAATTATAAAATTAAGTTCTGTATAAGTTCTAAATTATTAGTGTAATGTAACTAATGATATTGTTAATGATGATGACTATGATAAGGACGGCTACAACAACATGTGATGTGGGCTTTGTGCTATGGTGATACTATAATAGAAATTAAAGAACATATATATGTACATTAATTTAATTTGGCTAGCACGAATATCTTCACTAAGCACATGGTTCTGTGTTACTGTATCTGCATGTGGCATATATTTCAAGTACAAAATGAAACCCTTTCGGCCTTTCCTCTGTCATGCTTGAGAATCATTCCTACTTTTTGTTCACCATTGATCATCAATTATATAAAAGACTAATGCTACCACTAATTAATTATATAAATTCTCTCTTCTTTTTGGTCTCATGTCCAAGTCTATCAACTAAGTCCTTTTGTTTTACACAGATGCACATAGTTGAAATATCCAAAAAGACCTTATAACAAGCATTATTTTTTATTGAATGGCCTTATAACAAGCATTATTAATGTCTTGGTTAAGGTATAAGCTACCATGTTGGATTATCTCATAGTAAACTTCACATAAAGAGTTGAAACAATAAAAAGTAAGTAACCTCTTTCTTTCTTGAATAATGGCCCCAAATTTAGTGTCATCCATAGCTATATGATTCATGTATAAGACACATATAATGTGGATCCTATAAAAATATACTTAGAAAGATGCATCAATGTTGCACTTTACATAGCTCGTAAGCGATTTATACCATCTTCCATCTTATGTATCTGATATCTACTCTATCAACTAAGTCGAATACATTCAAACAAAAAATACTAAATTTTATTCCCTCGATATAGAAAACTGACTACCTACACACAAATGAAGTTTTTTATTTTTTTTTACACAAATTGTGTAAGTTTGGTATCACGATGAATATATCAAAATCTCCATGATCCACCATAATTTTAGCGTGTAGCGTATCCACCGAGATACTAGGCTTAGTTAGTTAAGTATATGTAACTTTTAAGTTTTTTCTTCAAACTACCCTTAATGGTAATATTTTAGTGAGTCATCACACATATTAACCAAGAGTATTCTCAAATTTTTATATTAAACAAGATTAAGAATAAATTAGTTAGCATGCATTCAACAAACTATCCGTACATTTTAGCTGATAAAATGGATATTCCCTCCGTTTCAAATTACTTGTCGTTTTGATAATTTTAGGCTATTTTTTGTCTATTATACCCACATGCAAATTCCAAATATTTAGGAGTAGTTGTTGAAACCGAAAAAGATTTAATATATATTTGGAAAACTCAAGTTTTATTTTTTTTGGTACATAACATATTAATTTTTTTGTTATGTAAGTGTGTGAAAAAAAAAAATTATTGGTGAATTAAAATAAGTGCATAATATGAAAATAAGGTGCAAAAATACACTTTCTTAATTTCTTGTTTTTTTTTTTTTTCCTAAAACGATAAGTAATTTGAAACAGAGGAGTAATACTAATACTTGACATATAATGATTTTTTTTTTTTTTGTACAAATTTTTTAAAACTCGTATAATCATATTTCAAAATTAGAAGAAATGTTGACCCATGAATATGTTTTTTAAATATGCAGCCTTGCTCCTGAAATTGCAGCTGGTATTGAAGGTTGACAACTGGGAAAATAGCTAGAGAGGATGAATCTTGATTGGACGAAATTAATTACATAAAGAGGATAAGGGTTGTTGAGTTCCTTGCTAAATATAGAAATATTTTGTGCGAAAAGGACCAAATCCAATTGGCTAGTGTTGTTGGTTTGGATTTTTATACGTTGAATTTAATTTCTTAACAATTGGTGTCTTGAAAAATGTTTTTGTTAACTCATCTCATTGTCTTGTAGGCTTTCACAAGTGGGAGAGGAAGATCAGGAGAATAACTATATTTGACTTATTTTTGGTTGTTTATGATGCCAATTTCTTTTATTCCTTAAATTTTAAATTTTATTTGGATTCAATAAACAATCTAAATTATTGAGAAGGTATTTAATAAAATATTTAACAAACATCAGTTTCCTTTATTGAATAATTGTAAACCAAACAAAAACAAGCAAGGGTGGGATGGGTAGTTCAAGTAGTGGTTAAGCTAGTTGAGCTAAGGGTTAAGAAGCAGGAGGTCCAAGATTCAAGTCCTGACAAAGGAAAAAAAAAATTAATACCTAACAACACCTAAAGTTGTTTAAATGAAAATAAATTCTTAATTTACCTATTCCAATCTAATTTCTACAATGAACTTAAAAAATGTTCTAAAATGAATGAACGACTTAAAGGAAATTCAATAGCAGGTAAATAAACAAAATGCTGCATCATGTTTCCCTGTGAAGGGACTTGTAGAGTACTGTAGTGACAAATTTCTGTTGAAACCTTTGAGTTGATCTTAGTGCGACAAATTGATCACCAACAGATTTGTATAGATGATTCAGTTGCGTGTGTGGGAAACTAGGGACTCGACCAGCATTACTTGTCGAAGCCTCTTCTGTTAATGTCACCGGTATTTGTGGTGGTAGTTCTGGCGGTGGCATGTTGGATTCAATTTCATATATGTTGTCGTAACTAGATACCGGTGATGGTGGATCTGCAACTTCATTTTCTGCTCTTTGTGGGATATAATCCTGTAAACAATAAAATAACCAGTACAAGTTACAATTAAATCCCAACCTCTAAACTTACATAATGCATTATAGATCATATTGCACCTGATTTGAGGTTCTTTACATATTGTTAATTTGCAGGACAGTAGGTTTCGGTTCAACTGCGTCAATAGTTTTGTTCTGAACCTTACCAGTTTAACTTGCATCTCATAGTAGCATAGGTTTGTTTTATGAGTGCTTTTCTAATCCAATGTATTGTATTTTGAGGTAATTGCTTAAACCCCTTTCTTTTCGGTTTTTGGGTTGGTACCTTTTTCTGCAAGGTGAGTTTCCGGAAAAGGATTTCCAGCGTTACAGCTCTGAACCGTCCAATCTGATAGACAGTCCAAATTGTTTTACTGTGTGAGTGATCTAGACCGTCCGATCTCAAATGAACAACCCATACTTATTACCGTGAGAAACAGCGTGAATGTTGGACAGCAGGGGATCCTGGTCCATGAGTTCCCCTCGGACTTCATCCCGTTTTTTGGGTAGTTTTTCATATCAAATTATATCCTACATGTACTTAGGCTATTTGTGCGGCCGGTGTGCAAATGTTAGTAAGTTAGCAGGTACGTTAGTTTTCAGAATTTGAACCTTTGACGTTTAGCTTAAAACTCTTAGGTGTCCCTTAGCTCACCAGCCGAGCCACAGGACTATATTGGACACATGAATCAGTACATACATAATACATATTCTCCTTTAAGCATAAGGAAACACATTCCTAGAATGATATAACACCAAATGTTACAAAAAATAGCACAGCAGCACGAGGGCAACGCTACAAACGCGATAAAGACTAAATTGAATTGATTTTCATGCTACTGGTGATAGTAATAAACATCACATATGAATGTGTAATTGACTAGATCATCTGTATGTACAATATTTATGTATCAAAAAAGGTAAACCAAGAAATTACCTGCAAATCCAATATATTGTACCCAAAACCTGAATCTTGATTAAAACCTGATGGATATTCTGGAGCATGTGTCCAATGACCATCTACATTGAAACGGTAATGATAGATATCTATTGGAAGGGTTTTCTCAATGACAAAGTTATTTTCACCTACATTCTGCAAGGCCTCCCTACGGAACAAAGAGTAAAAAATTGTCACGTGGAGTTTTAGACGAAATTAACTTAAAATTTAACGAAAATAAGGAACGTATGTTGACATCAGTAACGTAAGAATCAACTTAAAAGTTTTTTAACATAAAAGACCAAATATGCTTTTAAATAAATAAAAAATGCAATTAAGCGGAAAATAAAATAAGAAGTAAACAACTATTGGTTAATTACTCTGTTTGCCAGTTGTTCCATGATCCTGCAATAGTAACATTGATGCCTCCATGAAACCATGAGATCCTTACAGTTTTGTACCTTTGATGAATCACTGTTTCTACATATGACAGATGAGGTTGTGCCATCATTCCACCAGGTCTTTGCATGCCAGGAACCTTGAAATCATGTATTTCAAATTCAATTCTGATTTTATTTTGCTTCAGTGTTAGAATATATATAGTACAATGTAAGAATAATCTATTTTCTAATAGAATCAATTTCTGATTTTTTTTTTTTTTTATGATAAATCAATTTCTGATTTTATTTGCATCAATCTAATTATCACATATCATTAATTTCTACTTTTGGTACTTTGGCGGAACAATTTTATTTTTTGTTCAAATCTTGGTGTTTCAAACTGTATATCTTTCTTAGCATTAAAAAAAAAAAACTGTATATCTTTCTTAGTTTATTTTATTTTTTCACTCAATCTTTCTTATTATATTTTCACTCAATCTTTCTAAACTATAATATAATCTAAATACATCGATTTTTTAATACTTAACAATTTTTTTACTTGTAATAGTTACCGGAGGGACTATATCAATTGAAATATTACTAACTAGAAGATTCATAGTTTTTTTTTTTTTTTAACTTTCACCACCAGTTTAATCTGGTTCGGGGGTTAGTTCTGGCATCAAGTGGTTCCAACCCCCTCCCGATCGCAGTTGCGGGGGATCGAACTGTGGTCCTATCTTCCAAGTCCAGCGTCAATCACCACTGAACCAACTAACGATTGGTTAGAAGATTCATAGTTTAAACCCTATAGACTAAACATAATCCACTAGCATTTTGACTATAAATAAAAACATTACTAACAAGTGATTAGATTTAAGTAGTTAATGAGTTTTTTGTAACACATCCTTTTGAAGAATCCCAATTTTATTCTCGAAGAGAAACAATTTTTGTATGAGATTTTCCTAATCCCCGATCGAACACCAAATTACCAAAATCCCTCTCATGTGAACCAGCCCTGGCCATCTAGAATAGCATCACACTTCTATTAGAATACTCAATTTTCACTCAATTGAACAATTTTGTTTACTTCTCCCTCTTAAAACTAAAACACATCCTATGAGTTTGGTTGCAAACATGACCCATTTAGAGTTTCCTTAAAAATTAAATCCTTAAAAAAAAAAATCATAATCTTAAACAAAAAAATTACTTATTATGGTATTCATTCTATTGAACACACAAAAAAAAAAAAAAAAAAAAAATCATCCTCACTCCTCAAACACACAAAGAAATAAAAAAAATAATATTTTTTAAATAAAAACCCATAATTTCTCTTAAATGAAAGAAATTGAAAAAAATAATTAAAAAAATCACGTGTCTCTCTAACCTGTGGCATGACAGAGGGAGCTACAAATCCGTATTAAGAAAAAGTATCTCAGAAGGCACAAAAACAAAAACAAGCAAGAAATCTAATTTAATTGATTTTGCTTCTAGTTAATTAAATTGGTGAGTGTTCTTTGTCTCCCGATAAAGCGCGTCTGGCAATATTGAAATTACTGCGGAGTTATACATAAGGCCGGTTCCGAGATTTTGGAGGTCCAGGTCAAAGGATAAAAATAGACCCCTGATAAAAAAATAATTTTTTTTTTAAAACGAACATCATTTATTTAAAATATAAATAACATCAATAATAAAAAAATAGTTATATTCTAATCAATAATAACAAAATACATTTTCAAACTAATATCGATATTGTTTTTAATAAAAATTGCAATATAATTTTAGAAATTAATTCTTTATTTTAAGAGAAATAAATTAAATCTTTATTTTAAAAGAAATAACAAAATATAGTTTAAGCAAAATAAAGCAGTAAAACTTTCTATGAATTATAAAGTGATTGTATTTATAGAATTTTTTTTTATTTTATAAAAAAACACAATTTTTAAAATAATTTACGTAATGTTTAATATGAATGGATACAATTATTTGTTGGTGGTAATGGTATGGTAGTGTAGTGGCCTAGTGGGCTCAACTTCCGTTATCACTATTTATTAGCATTTCTTGTAATTTTAAATCTGCAAATAATAGTTGCTCTAGTTTTAATGCAAAACAAAATTGAGGACCCAATTTTTTAGAGGCCCTGGGCTGGGGCCCTGCTTGGCCCGGCCCAAAACCGGCCCTGGTTATACATTTGTGTATTGATAAGCCATATAGCCAAGAGAAACCATGAACCAGAATAGAAGAACTTGCCTCACCCATGAGTAAATATTTCATAGTAGCCTTATTATGCCGTACATCTTTCTTCCTTCTAACGGCGTTTCACATTTCCCCTTAAATGACTGACTTCTCTCTTAAGCACGGTGTTGATCCATGATCCACAAGCCGAGAACCTATCACGAAGCTTTATCAAATTCACAACCACCAATGTCGATTCTCCCAAATTGATAATCTCGAGAATGCTACAACCGCGAAGGTAGGAACAATCTCAGTAGATACGATTTTTTGTCAGACTTACCTTGTGGTTGAACTCTAGGTTATTGGCCCCTTTCTGCTGGGAACTAGATGGTTAATACTCCTTATGCTCTTTTAAGTGTCGTTTTAGCATAAAACTCTCCAACCAAAACAGTGGATTATTGTATTCTTTTTCTAATTCTACCCATATTTAATCCATCATTTACTTTATCTTTTCTAATAAATTTCGTATATTCACTCTTCCTCTCTCCAATAAATTTTATGAAAAATATGAAGTAGAGTTATTGAGAAATGATGTAATTGACAAATTGTACCTTAAACTATCAAAACGACACTTAAATAAACAAAAAATTATTCTAAAACGACACTTAAAAAAGAACGGAGAGAGTACCAAAAACAAAAAGTGAAAGAGATACATAAATGTAATAGGAGTTTCGTAAATATAAAATAAAATAATAAGGATTCAAATTTATATCCGTCTTGTATTTCAATCATATATGATGTTCATTCTCACATAACATGAATGACCTTTTTTTTTATGTAACATGTATGACTTAAATGGTCATGTTTAATGCATAAAAATGAGAGGTATTATTATTTACAAGATATATTTGATTTCTATAGTTGTTTTGTTGGTGTTATTTGTTATTGATTTGCATGATTATAGTCATATTTAATCCGTGATATGAGAGAAAATAATTGAGTGTGAATGATCCAATATTCAAAATTCATCTTTTTAATTTAAAAGTAATAATATATTTATTTTATTTTATATTTTCTTTTATTAATATTCGCAACACTTAATTTTTTGATTAAATATAATACCTTTTCTTTTAAAAAAACTCTTCCTTGATTATAAAACTCTTATTCAAGTTCAAACTAATATAACATTCACAATTGGCAACAGAAACCTGCTCTTGAAGTAACTTAGCTTTAAAAAGGGTGTTTGAATATAATGCAAAATCAGCGTTGACTATTTATTACTTAACTTCGAATTCAAACCTTTGCAGCACCTAAAAAAACCATGACTGGTTCCTAGTATTAGTATTACTATTTATTCATTGCATTCATGTTGTAAATATCATATCCCATATTTCTCAATTGTATTGTAACAAACTAACAATGGCAACCAATTATTTGAAGTTTACTTTGTTGACTATTTTCATCTTTGCCATGGCTCTTTCTCCAACTTTACCATGTCATGCTGCACGCCTTCCATTAGCAGGTAATTAAGCACACTATGCCACCTTTTTTTTTTGTTGTTTTGTTGGTATTAACTCTCTAGTTCTCCGGGGAAAGAGACCTTGGTAATCTAGAATTCAGTCACGAGGTAAGTAAAGTCTGATTAAGAATTGTTTCTACCATGAATCGAACTTAGGTTCTCCCACACTATGTCTCGTTTTAATTACATATAACATAAACTATTCAAATAGAGAATTCAATTAATTGATCATGCCTTATCATATACTATATGGTATTGCATATATGATGATTAATGGTTTTCATGAAGTTTATTTTTTGATATGCAGTTAGTAGGCCCATATGTATTGCATGTGTATGTTGTACTCCACCACCTACAGGCTCTTGCTGCAACAAGTGTTGTGCTTCTCCAATTCAAACTCAGAATATTGATCAATCTCATCCATAGTATGGAAAGCTAGCACATGCCTTATTGTATAAAGTTCTTAATCATATCTATTATATATGATTCTTATTTTCAAATAATTCGGGAGGACTCTTTTAAGTCTCTCATGTAATTTCATATATGTGTAACAACGATTCAAGTTATCGACAAAGCAAGAAAAACTTAGAGTAAATCCCAAATTATATTTACAGTACATAATATATTACTTTTGAATATAATAACATACAAAAATTCTTTCACTCGCGCAACGTGTGACTCTCATTTCTAGTTTTAATTAAATTACTACCTCGCCAGAGAGCTCTCACCACTAATTCTGTCAAAGGATACATAATTTAAGGCGTCTGGTAAACTCTCAGGGGTGTAATTAGAGTCAGGCAAATCAGTGATCTTGTTCTCGAAACATTGTTTCAGTTCCATAACTACATGTGTCATGGTTGGCCTATTGATTGAAGTTCTTGCTACACAAGCCATTGCAATATCTAAGGCTTTAGTTGCATAGTTAATATCGAATTCTCCCTTTAATCTGGGATCCACGATATCTTTTACCCCGTTTTCCAGCAGCATAGAACTAACCAGTTGAATAATATGGATTTTCTCTTCGGTTTTGGTTATGGCAGGCTGTCCTGTAATTATCTCGAGCAAAACTACTCCAAAACTGAAAACATCACTTTTTTCTTTCAACCTGCTTAATCTATTGTACCTGCAAAATATAAATTTACATTTAACAATTTCATATGTATTAAGAAAATTTGATATTGTATTAATTTTCCATTTTGTGTATTGATGTTTGTCAAATGAAACTTGTATTTAAGGATGGAGTAGTATTAACTCACTCAGGGTCGAGGTATCCTATCGTGCCAGCAACAACCGTGAAGATATGAGTGTCGCCTTCGTTAGGAAAGATCTTTGACAACCCAAAATCAGCTAGTTTACCTTGGAATTTTTCATTTAGTAAGATGTTTTTAGATTTAACATCTCTGTGAACAATTGGCGGATTGCAGCCATGATGGAGATACTCCAATCCTACAGTTGAATGTTCAAATTAAGTTAAGTTTTGTTGCATAAAATGTAACTCTTTATGAGCTATATTTCGATCGATGAAAATCATAAAACTAATGACCAAAAGGATTCATATATACTACTACTCACCTTCTGCAGCGTCCACTGCAATTTGAAGTCGTTGATTCCAACTCAATATATTTTCATTTTTATCTGTATTCATGATCAAAAGAAATATTGTTTTAAGATTCATACAAGCTGAACAAGTTTTTGACTAAATTTTTGGGCATCCTTTGACGATGTAGATGTTTTACTTTTATGCAGATGACAGATATTCGATACGAATTGCTTGAATAAATATAATATTATAACATATTGACTTGATCATGAACAAAACCTGATAAGTGCTTGGCTAAGTCTCCATTAGCCATATACTCATAGATGAGAGCCATGTTGGTGCCATTATCACAGTAACCTATAAGACCAGTTAAGTATTTATGATGAACTACAGCATAAAGTTTGGCCTGAAAAGAAAACCATAATTCCTTCGGTTAACATAAAACTCGTTAACTATACACGCGCGCGCGCGCACACACACACACACATACACACAGGCATGATGAAATTTGCCAGTTAATTAATGATACTACCTCTGCTTGGAATTGCATATGTCCTTGAGCTGATTCGGAAGATAACATTTTGACAGCTACCTCCGTATCATGATCAATCCAGCCATGATAGACAGTTCCAGATGCTCCTTTCCCCACAACCTTTTCAAAGTTTCTGGTAATGCTTAATACTTCTTCATAGGTGAATTCTTGTTTCTTTGACTCTAGTTCCTGCTTTATTCTTGAATAACCACCCAGCTTGCTCACATTATGGGAAACTGAGAAAAACCAAACACAGTTAGTATCCAATTAGAAGAAAAAGTATCACTCGTTTATAGTGTGAAAATTTTATACATAGACGTTGTTTGGCTTTCGCAACATCAATAGAATAAAAACATGTACCTTGGTGTCTCTTGTAGTATAAGCGAAAAGAAATCGTTGCTGCTGCTAGCATCATGAAAGCACCACCAAGTGATGCTACTAATGGAACTACAACCTTATTGATCTTGTTACATGAACCTGAGGAGCAAAGATTTGGATTTCCACCAAAACTTGTATTTACAGTAACAAATAATAATGTTATTTATGTGACATAGTCTACACCACATATTTCTTTAAGAGATAAATAAGAGATAAATCACTATTAGCTAGCTCATGAAATGGAACATACTTGAATTTGAGCGTACTATTCTCTGAACGCACGAGGAGTTGTATTGGAATTGCTCCTGATAATTGATTTCCTTCAAGGTTTCTTCAAACATTAAACATTAACATTAATTGAAAATCAAGTCCACCTAGCATCATGAAAGCTTCACCATTCTATAGAATTTACCGAGATAAAGATAGTTTACTTACAAAACTCGCAAGAAGCGCAGCTGAGATAGGAAATCAGGAACAGCTCCAGTCAAACTGTTATTCGACAAATCTCTAAAATTGAAAGCAAACTATTTTTACTCAACTTTAGGAACAAGTTTCATTTTTGTGATCAACTATATAGTTTTCTATTTGTATATATAATATATTCAAGGACTTACAAATATTCTATTGACCTCAGATTGGATATTGCTGGAGCTATATTTCCAATTAAACCACTAGAAGTTAAGTTCCTAAACACATGATTATCAAGTTCATTAATATGATTGAAGACTAGAGGATTATCATCAGCATATGTACAAGTATACGACGTAACGTACAAGTATACGATCCTTGGTGAACTAGATCCAGCATAGCTGCAGTTTAGACCTTTCCACAAGTAAGACACTGGAGTACAAGGATCTCCTTGCCAGTTTCTCTTGATCTCATAAATTGACTTCACATTTAGGATAGCATCAACTATTATATTATCATAAATAAAAGTGAACGATAATAAGACTATAAGAATAATGCATGTAAATAATGATGTGCAGGATCTTAAATTAATTCTTAAGTTGATATTTCAGAACAAAATCAGTGTCTCTAACTGCATAGTACATACCGTCCGTTTGATATGTTTCGGATTGTAAGAAGTCCTTTGCCATATATATCTCGATCGCGTTGAAGAGTGGTGGAAGAGTTGATCTACTAGTCTTATTAAACCAAAGTTCCAACTTATTTTCATCTATAACTGATATATGATACATGCTTTGAAGATACACAGGAATGAGTGGCTCATTGTTTAAAAGCTTTCCATTTACGAAAATGTTAAACTCTCTAATTTGATTTGCCTCGAGTTTCTGGATTTCAGCAAAGTACATATACACATAATACCTGGAGGCATTATATTTAGGAAGGAAATGAAATTCTATGTTGTCACTGACATTTACTGGTACTGATATTGTTCTCATGACAGTGGAAGCTGGTAGTGGTAAAAAGTTGAATGAAGGTGCTCCTTGGTCTATGGTGAGTGAAGTATTTACCATTTTCCATTCAGTTGAGTTATAAGGTGTCCATGTTCTGTCATAAATATCATCTGGATATCTTTGGCAAAGGAAAAAGTGCAACACATTAGAGATCATTATATTACCTAAAACATTGTAATTTTCACTCTCAAAAATATTTCGTCTCATTTATAAGGTGACATATTTGCTACGGAACAAAATATGTCACTTTCAGAAACTAAGACCAAAATGAAACGAACAAATTTTGGAGACTAAAAAGCAAAAATACGTCACTTTCAGAAACTGAGACCAAAATGAAACGAACAAATTTTGGCTCACCTGATTTTTTTACCACCCTGTAAACCTATATCAAACCTCCCCAGAAGCTCCAAAGAGTTAACAAGATAGGCATCACTGTTTAGAACTCTAAGCTCTAAAACTGAAATAAAAGGTGTACCCTTGCCAGTATTAAACAAACAAACATGCACATAATCTGAGGAAGCAGAAAAAATGATTTCCTTGGTTATTACACTAGATGAATCTTCAAACACTACAGATTCCCACCATTTAGCTCCAAGATAGATATCAAATTCAGGAAGAGAGTTCTTGCCATCATAATTACCATACACAAAACTGGCCCTGACTAAATATTTCTTGCTACTTCCTTGTGAAACATAAAGGGTGTAGCAGTTCCTTGTTCCTTTTGGGAAGCTTCTAACATTCCAAAACTGTCTTTCAAGGGAAGCTTTGTGTTTAGATGATATGTTGTTACTTACACCAGTATCTGTGAAGTTAACATCAGAAGTGTAATAGATGGAAGTAGTTTCATCTGTGTAGTTTTGTTTATCTACTAGTCCACAGTCAATACTAATGAACCCTGCAAAAGGAAAAAACATAGTTCTAAGGCATGAAACACTGACAGTGACACATACATGACACCGGACAGACATGACAACTCACATCTGATGTGAGACTTCTTAACACACCTCCTCACGCTCAGCACTATTAGGCTTGGTGCGTGGATATAAATGGTGGGTGGCCCAACGGATTGTGGAGGAGACTCTGATACCATCTTAGAATTGAGAGTTGGACTTAACTCAACCCTACAAAACCGGCTTGCAAGGTGAGGATTGTCCTCACTTATATAAACATATATTCAAGTCATCTCGCAATCGATGTAGGACTCTTATCAGTCACGTCGAAACCAGCAATAATTTGAGAAAATAGAATTATTAGATCAGATGTGTCTGTGTCGTGTGTTTTTGTCCTACATAAGACACAAACACACCTTCAATCTGAAATGTCGGTGTTACGATCAAGTGAAGCAGTTTTATATTAAGAATAAAAATGTTATGAGAAGTTTCTAAAAAAAAAAAAAAAGTTATGAGAAGAGACAACAAACCTAATTGGTTGTTCTGGGCATGAACAATGAATGGAGGAGTTAAAGAAAGTAAAAACATTATAAGTAGCAAGTGTCCTGCCATAGGTGAACTTGAAAACTTGTTACACACTCAATCTCATACCTTATGTTAAAATTTGTTGGTTCAGTTTTTAAGTTGGTATAAGCATCTCCATGAGATTAAGGAATTGGACATAACAAACCATTTACAATATATGACTCAGGTTAACCATTCAATGATGATATTCATTTTAATTCTTCATATGGGTTCTATTAGTCAAGTTCTTCTGCATATTAAATTATTTCACCTTTTTTTATTTTATTACTATTAGAAGTCTTCCAATTGAATTTTCTGAGTTGCCTTTGTACTTTCTTTGCCTTTTTTTATTACATGATGTGTAGACTTAGATTTGATATTTGTCAATGACAATTTTTTGGAGGAAATATTTTTCAGTGCGGTGAACAAAAAAGACTACTCATAGTCATTATTCTAGAAGACAATTTTGATTTCTCACCTTTTTGTTGCCATGTGCTTGTCAAAATTGATCAAGTCTAAAAATTATTAACTTAATTGGAATTCAACCTTCAAATTCAAACCATTCGACGCATCTAAAATCTAAAATACTATACAATGGCAATATATTATTGAGGAGTGCTAGCAAGTAGCAACACACATTTTAATGTACTCTTTTTTATTGATTAAAATTCATATGAGTTCACATTTTTTTATGAGATTCATATATATTTTAGCCAATAAAAAAAATGTATTATAATGTATGTGTTAAAGAGTGTGTTCATAATAATATTAATATTTTTATATCCACTGTTCCCTAGTTCTTAACAAACTACTCTTTATATATTTATATATATATTGTTCACATTCATATCTAATCATTCTAACGAAAACCTATCAAATCAACATTTCTCAATAGTCAATAGTTCTCTGTAATTGTAACAATGGCAACCAATTCTATGAAGTTTACTTTGTTGACCATTTTCATGGTTGCCATGGCTCTCACTCCCAATTTACCATGTCATGCTGCACGCATTCCATTAGCAGGTAACTAAGCACACATACTATGTCACTTTTTAATTACAAATAACATAAACTATTCAAATAGAAAACTTTTATATAAATTAAAAGTTTTAATTAATTGATCATGGTCACATCCTATATATGGTTTTTTATGATAATTAACATGAATTCTACTTTTATGTGCAGTAGTAAACAATGGGCCTATATGTATTGATTGTGTGTGTTGTACTATACCACTCCCAGGTCATTGTTGCAGCAAGTGTTGTGCTTCTCCAATTCACAATGAGACCATTGGTCAATCTCCATAGGATAGGGAAAGCACATGCCTTATTATACCACCATATGAAGTTCTTAATATATCTATTAAGGATATTTTCTAATAAGAGGGGTCTCTTAAGTCTATGTATGATGTTTTGTCAAAAAAAAGTCTATGTATGATGTGGTGTTTTAAGTTATTTAATTATATCAAATTAGTACTTGAAATTATACCACAATTTGGCAAAATAGATCATGTGGTGTTTTTTAAGTTATTTAATTATATCAAATTAGTACTTAAAAAATTTTTCCATTCAAAAAAAGTACTTGAAATTTTTTTGGTACATAAAATGTATACATGGTTTACCTTTAGTGTTCTTCAAACTCATTCATGTTTATGAGTTTTTGGATTTCAAACCCAAATATTTCTTAGGAGAAAATGTTGTTTTTGACAATCTTTAGGAAAATCATCACAAGTAAAGGCACAAAACATTTGAGTGCTTAATCTGCCTCATGATCAAAATTTCGTGCTTTGTTTGAACCTCAATCATAACTTTTAAAACTTTCTTCTTATTAATATTAATAACCTTAATAGCACCATTGCCACCGGTTCTCAAGTCCCTTACATGGTAAACTATTGCACAGTTTACTTGGCAGAATAGTTTGTCAAACTCATATTCCTTAATACCCAAATTTACCCCTTTTTATATTTACTAACTAATCCTCTGTTGATTTTTTTTACTAATAAATATTTATGTGGCATTTTAAAAGATTTTTTGACTTGAAAACATATGTTTTTTTACTAAAAAAGTTTATAAACTATTTTTTAAAACAATTTATTAAATTCTAGAAACTTGTCTTTTATTTTAAAACATTTTTTATTTTTAAAATGCCACATAAGAAATTATTAATAAAAAAAATCAGTGGGGACTAACAAATGCAATGGGGGTAAATTTGGGGGACAAAAACTGCATTTAAGCCTTAATGTTATTGATAAGGAGAAAGTCCTAAAAGTTAGAATGTAGGTTCAAACAAAGCTGAAGATTTCAATCATGAGACAAGTTAAACACTTGAATCGTTTGTATCCTTTCGAGGTTTTGACCACCCAAAACATAATAACACAAACTCGTAATTTTTTTTTTCAATTCAATCTTAAAATCAAGTTTTATTCTATGCTAGTTGTCAAATTTTTAGTTGAGTTCAACACGCATAATTTACATTATTATGAATAAAATAAAATAAGTTTGTTATCGTCAAACAAAAAGATCGAAAAGTTTGCGGTTGTTAACTTGTTTGGGCCGCGGAGAGAGAGAATGGGATGAGGATGGTTCGTGGAAGAAGCCCAATCAGTTAGAAAATAGGAAATTACAACGAAACCCCTCAACTCCTTAAAGTGATAAAAATCACAACAACGCTATTCAAAATTCTCATTCTCTCTTTTCATCGCTATTTCTATTATCCTCTGAAAACAAAATTCCCAAATTTTCCTCAAAAATTGAAAAACCCTAACCATGGGGAACACCGAGAAGCTCTTGAATCAGATCATGGAATTGAAATTCACCTCGAAATCGCTACAACGACAATCAAAAAAGTGCGAAAAGGAAGAGAAAGCAGAAAAACTCAAAGTAAAGAAAGCGATCGAAAAAGGTAACATGGACGGTGCACGGATCTACGCAGAAAACGCGATCAGAAAACGAACGGAGCAAATGAATTATCTCCGATTAGCTTCCCGATTGGACGCCGTCAGTGCTCGTCTCGATACACAGGCGAAGATGTCAACGATCAGTAAATCGATGGGAAACATCGTGAAATCGCTTGAATCTTCTCTTGCAACAGGAAATTTGCAGAAGATGTCAGAGACTATGGATCAATTTGAGAAACAGTTTGTGAATATGGAGGTTCAAGCGGAGTTTATGGAAAGCGCTATGGCTGGATCTACATCGCTTTCGACACCGGAAGGTGAGGTTAACAGTTTGATGCAACAGGTGGCGGATGATTATGGACTTGAGGTTTCCGTTGGTCTTCCTCAGCCGGCTGGTCATACTGTTCCGGTTAAGGAGAAGGATAGTGAGAAAGTGGATGAAGATGATTTGTCGAGGCGTCTCGCCGAGCTTAAAGCTAGAGGTTAATGTAATGTTGATCTTACTTTCGAGTTTCGAATTGCGAATTGAAGAATGAAGAATCCACTCTTAGTTATTATACTATTGCTATTATGTTTTTATGTCTATGCTTTTGATGAGTGGTTTGTGTATATTTTTTAACTGAATTTGGCTGGTAAGATTTAACATTAAGAGATAATGTTATGTTATGTTGTGTGCATATTTGGTTGCTTGTTATAATTTTTATGCTTGGTGTTTGTGTTTATTTTGTTTGTGTGGTAAAATTGAATGCTGAGTAGAATAGAATGTTATAGTTTGGAAGTTGGAATATAATTAGTAACACCTGTTGATGAGGGAGCAGGATTGAAATTGGGCATAGCTAGGAAATGCGAAGATTGATTAGGTTACACAGATGTTAAGCTTATGCGAGTGAGGCTAACTTAACGTCTTGATTTTAATTGAAAATAAAGGTTAATAGAAGTGAACCATTCTTTGATCTTTCCTTAGAAGTAGGGATTTCACCTGAGGGCTGATAAATTGGTGGTAAGATAGCTGGGTTATAAGAATTTGGGTTCAAAAAATGATGCAGTTATAGTGCTTAATTGTTCCACCGGAGGCTAGGTATTTTTCATGCAGTTCAGTTTTATACTTTTATTCATTGGCACTGCAGTTGAGAGCATTCGATGAGTACTTCAATAGTGCTCAACAATCTCTTTCCGGTGATTTTTCCCAACAACAAAAGGTAAGATGATTTGATGTCAGTAATGTAGTAAGATAACATATATAAGTCTACATTAACGACATGTAGTAAGATAATGACATGTATAAGATAACCTTGATTACCATGAGTAGCATGTACAGTTCTGATCAAGTAAATAGTATCTAGGATATGGATCCCCTCCAACTTATTCTCTCCTGTTGTCCGTGCTGATCAAGTAAATAGTATCTTCCTTTTGGATTTTGTAGTGTTAGTAATTCCTTTTGCTCTCATTCATAGCTTTGAACATTTTTTGGGAAGTTTCAAAAATGAGTTTTGTTGTTTTGTTTTGTGCTTGTTCCATTGTCATATTAACTCTGTATCTGAAGCAAATTAATGAGTTTTGACATTAGTATATCTGACCTCTTGAGGTAGTCCACAAATGCAGCCTTGAGTTAATGAAACAAAGTTGGTATTAGAAGAATTTTGGATAGATCAGTAAACACAAGTGTTGATTTTTCTTTTCTTTAAGTAAACATAAATAATCAGACAGTGTGTTGCATTTCGTAATAAGGATATCTTCACAAGCTACATTTCGTTCTGCATGGTTTGGTATTCATATATCATAAAAGTTATGTGACCATGCAATGTCTCTTAATCTACCATTCTCGTTCATCTTCCAAACAATTCTATTTAACCACCAATTTCTTTTTTTTTTTTTTACCAACACCAATTTCTCTTTTAAATGCACTAAATCACCATAGTCACCAAATTGGCAAGGGAGAGAATCCATTTCCTCTTAAATCTTGAAGATTCCATACCTGGTGGTCAATAATACATTTTTTCATGCGATATTGTGAAACGATAGATACCTTTTAATTAGTTCCATTGGCGATTTTATATCCTAACCACAGTTTTCGGTATTGTGAAAGTGAATGAAGTCAAGAAAAACAAGTTAAAATTGAATGTTGAAGTACATTTAGCTAATTGTTTGCATTTAATCAATTGAAAGGGGAGAGGGGTTGTTGGATATTTGAGAAACTACTCATGTCACCATTTTTAGAGAGGGAGGTAAGGATATAGATCTAACCTAACGTGTAAAAAGAAATTCAAGAATCTAGAGTTTTTTTCTTTACTAAAGAAATCAAGAGGTTTAACCAAAAACCATGTGATTTTAAGAATGTTTCATGCACATTAATAATTCATGATTCTTCATATTTTAAGAATGTTTAGATGTTTAGATGCGACACTTGACATGGTTTTTTTGTTGTGTTATTTTTTATTTTTGGTAAGATTTTTTGTGTTATTTGGCTAAACTTTTTTTTTTTACAACGGCTAAACATATTTTTAGCCATCATAAAATTACACATTTGATATTTATACTATATATAAAGAGAATACATAAGTTTTTTTTTTTACATAGTTCTGCGTCTGTCGGGCCCCTAGTTTTACATAAATTTTATACAATTTAGTGTGTAGCGACTAAAAAAGTAATCCGTGAGTTTCATCACTAAACTTAAACTCTCTAGAGCCAAAACAAAGTTAACCTTAGATTAATCGAGACAAATGTAGAATATGAATGAAGGTGGTGGAAAAATTAAATTATGTAAAAAGTTGATATACTTTACTCAATTTTCTTTTTGACAAAACACTGTTCATTCACATTGTAAAAAAATAATAATTAGGGCTTCCATCTTAAAAGGAAGAACTGAAACTATCCAAAATAAAAATAAATGCACAACTCGGTGGAAGTAGAACTAGTATAACGAGAAGAATCAAATATATTAGTGACTCATTGAAGTTAAGCTGTTGCAACTTTCGGTCCTTATTATAAAAAAAAAAATTTATTTTTTAGATTCATAAAATGTTTGATATATCTAGTTCATAATATGGTCTAGATACATCAAACATTCAATAAATCTTAAAAACAATTTTTTTTTATAATAAGGACTGGATGGACTATTTTATTCATGGGTATAAGAGATACTTTAATCCGACACAAAAAAACAATGCGCTACTCCCTTTGTTCCATATTAAGTGACTCATTTGACAATTTCTCAAGGATTAAAAAAAATGCACAATAAAAAGATAAAATAATATTTTATCGTGGATTCACAATTATCATAAATACAAAGTGGAATATATTGAATAGAGAGCTTTGCATTTCAAAAAGGATAGATGTAGATTGCAGAGTTTAGCTTGAGGTGGAAATGCAGTCAGTCATGGTGCAGTCAAGCTGCAGTCAGTTGTTCTGAACCGTTTGATGAAAATTGGACGCTCAGATCTTAGTGCAGTTTTAGTTTATAAAATATAAATATTTTAACTTTAACTCTGAACCGTTCAATTACAAATCGGACGGCTGTGATCTACCGACTGCATGCAGTCACAATCATTGACTGCACCCAATCCATATTCAGCTTGAGGTAGTTGTCTGTGGCAGTTTTGATGGTACTCTTTATATATACTAGGCCTAAGCCCAAAAAAGGATTCCTGAGAATATTCCTCTTAGTTATATCAGCAAAGTATAAATGACTAATTTGAGTCGGACAAGACTCATAAAATATCACATTGAATTTTTGTTCTCATGGAATATTAGCTAGTGGCTTGGAATATATCTAGGATTTGGGTATTGTATTGGTTAGATGTCTGCTTTCAGCCTTTTAGGCATGGTCTTTAGTTCTTGATTTGGTGCTTTGGCCTTGTATTATTAACCTTGGATGATTGGGGGAAATTTTGCTTTTGCTAAGGTGTATTAAGGGGTGAGCCTTGTGACTTTGATTGGTTGATTTGCATTGTTTCAAATGGTGTGTAAGGATGCTGAGGTGATCACTAAAGTAGGTGCATTTGTTGGGTGCCACTAAACTTTATTTTGTCATTCTGCCGTTTGTGTTCTACTGACTCTGGCGAGGTAGCAAGTTGGTCATAGGAGGGTGATATGGTAATTGATGCCCCATTTGTTTAGATACTTGAAGTTGTTTTTTCCCTTAAAAACCTGTCTGTAACTTCATTAACTTGCTCTTGATTGCTAGCTTTTCCCTTTTCCTAGTAGTGTACTACTTACTTGGTAGGGTTTGGTGTATGTGAAGGATCAAGAGCCTGGAGAATTGTGCTATTTGTAATGAGATTGCTGATGAAGCTGTATCTACTATCTAGATTCTATTAACGAAAGTTTACATATCCTAAACAACAAAAACTAGTTGAGTCACCAGAAACAACAGAACATTTTTAGATCCATCTAGACCAGATGACTACTTGAAGTTGAGGTTCAATCAGTTAAGTATTCTTTGTTAACTTAGTTGGCACATTGGGTTCCCTTAAATTGTAAAAGAGGAAATTATGCGGTCCATTTGGAAAGTTTAAATTTGAGATATAATAAAAATGGAAAGACACAATTTAAAGACAGTATAATAACACGGCATTTTAGTCTTGTATTGAAAATAGAATAAATAATGTACCAAACTGAACTCCAAAAAACTAGAATCAAGTTCTAGAACACAAAAACTACAAAACGGGGGAAAACAACATGATCCATGAAAATGTAGCATGCAATTTATCTCTCTTATCAGTTCACTTCCTTTAAGCATGTCTGTTTCTCTTCTTTGCACCAGACTTTGCAACTTTGAGGCTCCTGTTGACGACGCTCAACCTTGCAAGAGCAGCCTTCTTGAGATCAGGTCTGTAGTAGTTATCTGCCACCTGTGACACATCATGAGCAGGAGATTAAATTAGCATCATCAGATCATAAAGATTAAGGCAATTAAGCAATTTCTTGAAGTGGGAATTCATAAGTAAAAAGCAGTGTAATCTAGACAAGTAAACATAAACAAGAAGCAAATTGAGGTAACAATATGAGCAGATTTTAGACAAACACTGAACATTATTCTAAAATAATTTGTTGGCCAGCACAAGGGGAGAGACGTTGGCTTTAAAGTAAAAAGAAAGACCAGCTTCTGTAAATAACATAAATTAAGAGTTCAAGGAAGAATATTTGAATGATCAAATCTCAGAAGCCAAGCGTAACAAGAAAATTTCATAGAAGAAAACCCACATAGGGATCCTTCTTACGTGTTAACAGCTCATCACCAATGGGGAACATTCAGTCATACTGACAGTGGTTCAAAACAAATTCAATTTACACAGAAAATTGGTAACACAGCATATGAAGAGAATAGTTGACAGAGAAAGGTCAGCTTTGCTCGACTAACAACATAAATAATGAAGAGACCAAAAGGTTAACTCGACTAATAACATAAATAATGAAGAGACCAAAAGGTTATGTTCACAAAATAATTGAAGCTCAGAAGCCAAGCGTAACAAGTAAATTTCACTGAAGAAACCCACATAGGGATTCTTCTTATATGTTAACAGCTCATCACAGCAGGGGAACACTCGTCGCAAAGGTTAAAAATGATTTCAATTAAACAAACAGATGATTTGCATGGCAAGATATGTGAAAACAGTTGTGGTAAGAAAAGTACAAAGAAGCTAGCTTCCATCAATTAATTTAGTACGAACACAGGAGACAACAAAAGGTTACATTGACAAAAGAAGTTTGTGTGATCAAAGCTCAGAAGCCAAGCGTAACAAATAAATTTCACTGAAGAAACCCACATAGGGATTCTTCTTATATGTTAACAGCTCATCACAGCAGGGGAACACTCGTTGGATAGGTTAAAAATGATTTCAATTAAACAAACAGATTATTTGCATGGCATGATATGAGAAAATAGTTGAGGCGAGAAAAGTACGAGAAGCCAACAACTAATTGTACAAACAAAGACAACAAAAGGTTACATTCACAAAAGGTTACATTCACAAAAGAAGTTTTCAGTGATCAAAGCTCAGAAGCCAAGCGTAACAAGTAAATTTCACTGAAGAAACCCACATAGGGAATGCTCCTTATATGTTAGAGGCTCATCACAGCTGGGAAAGACATAAAAAAGTGATTCAAATGGTTTCAACGAATCCACTAAAGGAACATTTGCATTTAAAATGCACTGAAAGAATTTCATTCCAAAAGACTAACCTAGACCGGTAACCATTAAACAAACAAAACGCCACAAAAAATACCAATACCAATCCAAAACAATTTAGAACTAACCAATTCAAAACAATTATCAACAAAGCCTGGCAGCTAGAATCACAGCAATATTTTTTTTAGCAGAATTATCAAACAATTCAATGCAATTAATATGAATAAGGAAAGTCTCCTAACAAAACATTAATCTACCTGATTTTGCACAGCCTTTGCCATTCTCCTGAACTCCTTCTTCATCACAGATCTGTGAAGCAAAGCTGCAGGCTTGTTCTGCTTCCTTGGCTTGGTGGTTGCCAACAACACAGATTGATCTTTACCAGCAGCCTGAACAGTTACTGTTTTCTTGTTGGCCAAACCTATCATACCATCATAAACATAATTAACTAAGCTTCATTCACCAAAGATTATAAATACTACATTTACAAAATAATCACATCACACACATAACATTAACAAAATATAAATCTAAACACCAACTTCACTTATTTCAAGATTAACTTATAACTTATAAATAAAAAATAGCTTTTACATTTAACTTATAAATTATCAATAAAAAAAAACAGCTTTTACAAACAAACAAACAAACAATCCAATTTTATCAAACTATGTAGAATCAGATACAAAAATTCATTTTTATGAATACCCATTTCTAATCACACTAATTAGAATCAAATACAACACAGAAAGGTCACAAATTAATAAATCAAGATATGATTTTTATACAAACTAACCAGAGTATTTGAAGGAGTTGAGGTTGTAGAGATTGTTTGGCTCTCTGCTGAATTGAACACTCTGAGTGTTATTTCCAAACTCTTTAACCAAAAATGAGTTGTTCCTCTTCACGATCTCCCAAACAAGTGGACCAGGTACTGTTGCCATCTTCTTCTATAACAAAAAAAAAAACCTGAAATACAGATCCAAATTAATACCGAATCTGAAATTAAAGAGAACCCTAAAAAGCAAAATAACATAACATAGCATAAGAAAAAAACGAAACCTACGATTTTTCTTTGAGATGGGGAAGAAGAGTAAGAAGCCGTAATTTCGCTCAGCCAAGATTTATAGGAAGACGGAAACCAAAACCCTAATTTTGTATGTTTGGATTTGTAATAGATTATGGGCTTTTTGGGCTTGAAACATATATAGCCCATTAAGGTGCAATTCAATTTGGATTAATTTAGAGTAAAAAAAAAATGCTCAACAAATAATTAATTTTTTTTTTGTTTATGTAATGAATCTTGCATAAAATAAAATAAATTTTAATTGATTGTCCAATGTTACCAATAATAAATTGCTCCAATTGATAAGAGTTTTAGACCTTTAAGTAGTTGGTCAAGGTTCAATTTTTGGTTGCTTCTATGAGGGGCAAGATTTTTATACTCAATTTAAAAAATCTAGAATATCATAAGACTTTTTTTTTATGAATTTGGTATCTCTATACACAACTGTAGAGACTAACCCCACGAGTTGGTAGGATAGTAAAAGGTGGCAAAACTCTCCTTCAAGAGAATTTAACATTGTTGCATTCTTAGAGTTAGATTTGAACTTAGGACCTGACTAAGCTGGAAGAGATCCTGTATTATGTTATCAAAGTGCTCTTGATTCAATACATCATAATTATTTAATGACTTCAATTTTTTTCAATACATCATAATTTTTTTCTCTTATAAGAAGGACCCGAGTGAATTTCTTACTATCTCATTCATTCTTCCTAACCACATACTACGTAAATGTCCATGGCTAAAACTTGTATATCTTTTGTGCTAAAGGATAGTTACAACACAAATCATGCTTGTGATGCTGGCGTCAATTCATAGAATTTGTCAAACAATGAAACAAGTATTTGGACACTTCAGAATAATAATGATGGTGGGTAACAATTACTAAAATATTAATCTAACAAGCAATTTGCCAAAAGTTTCATTTAATTTTTGAAGCACAAGCAAATGCGAGATCACACCTTTTATTCATTTCTACACAAATGGGAGAAATTTCTGATTTGAATGGAGTTTTGAACTCCAGAAACACTGTTAACTAAAATGAGTTTTCGAACCAATGTAACAATGTCTAAATAACAATAAATGATGGTTAAAAAGGTTGCAGCAACACTGAATGAGTTAGTAGCAAGAAAACCATGAATATGCAGCACAAACTTATCAAGTGTAAGAACTTTAATCAATTTTGGATTTGTGTTTGCCTCACATTTCTCGCGTCCCCGTGCATGTGCCATGAACGTGAATTTTGTGAAGCTAGAATTCCAAGCTTCTGTCTATACGCACGTTTGATGCCTTCTGGATGCAGTTCCAATCAGGCCAATAATGTAAGTTGGCTGATGTGAGAACTAGGCAACGATCTAAAGAGGTTGCTAAGAAGAGAAAAAGCCATGAACAAGATACAGAAAGGACCTGTCACAAGAAGTGTATCTTATTGAGAAATTCCAAAATGAATAAAAAATAATGTAAGGTTATCATGGGAAAAAATTTATACATAGGAACAAATCACATGACCGCATCCAGCAAGAGCGGGAATGAAAGCTGAATTACCAGGCTACGATCAGCAGCTTTGGGTCGAAGACTGGAGCCAGACCAAAATATCCTTGATCCTGCTTAGGTATGGTATATATTCGGAAAATACATAAAAGTTTCTCAGCTCTCCTTTCTGCTGTTAATGTCCAATATGATCAGTATACCAAAGTTTTGTGTTCCCGAACCGATTAGATATGTACACAAGTAAAGGTGTATCCGTGTTTGAATTTTCACATGTCAGGATCAAAATGTACTTCAAATTAAATAAATGATATACATTGTGCATTTTACAAATAAGATCACTTTAGAAAAGCCTTATCATAGATACGCTAAATACTGCACTATATAAGCTCGCATTCATTTGTACAAAGTAAAGGAGTCGCCAAAATAACTAAACACAAAGAATGTCCTAAGAGAGAATGTCAAAATTTCAAAATATGAAAAACACAAAGAATGTCTGTTCCAGGTTTGCTAAGGAATTATACCTCCCAGTTCAATCAGAAGGTAAGAAATTCAAAGACAACAATGACAAATGATAATTGAAAGAATAATGGAATAGATATCTTTTTCAAATTGAACATACAAAAAAGGTAAAATTCACAACCCATTTGCTTGTGATAAAATGCTGGCAAATACATTCTTCATCACCGTGCATAATGTTTTAATCTATTAAGCACAACTAGCTTATAGAACCTTCGGGTACGGAAATACAACGCCAGACTGACCAAAAATGCTAGAAAAGTCACCCCAGCCAGGATCAGAAACGACAACATGAAACAGTGGATGCCGAAGCATGAGTTATCTTCTTTATTGGCTTCCTTGTCATATATATATCCAACAACTCTCACAGAAAGTATATAAGACCCAAGTGGACTTGATGCAGCAATAGTGTTGAAAATGGTACCCATGTGCTTCACACCAAATATCTCAGAAGTGATTGTTGGCATTAAGGACCAATTCGTACCATAGCATATTCCCACCAGGACAGGACCCAAGTAAAAATTTCCAGGAAAACCAGAAGCTATGATTAAATGACCAAGAATCGTAAATCCCAGAGTTACAGTCAACAACAGGGGCCGTGGCCAACCTCTTTGCATGATATAATCGGATACACGGCCGCCAGCAAAACGGCCGAGAAAATTCCACATACTCCACAATGACACCATATTGCCAATCTCAATAGCACTATACCCAAGAGATTCCCCTATTTGGCTCATATTATTTATCATTGAAAGCCCAGAACCCAAACCGGCTATCATGGTCACAAACAACATCCAAAACTCAACAGTACACATAGCTTGTAAGAGGTTCATTTCTTGTTCAAGGGGCAACACATCACCTAACGTATCCTGTACTTGGACCTCCTCTCTAGGCAGCTCTTGGTATTCTATTGAAGGTGCAGCCGTCTCAATGGAGGGAGCTTGTGAAAATATCCTCGAGTCCTCCCAATGAGCTTTCACGGCAATGCCAAAAGGCAATGCTAGTAGAACCATAAGGACCACAAATGTAAACACTCGTACCCAATACGGTAAGCTCCCGGCGTTTTGCAAAAGTATTATGAACATGAGATACACAACAATAATGACAGTGATCACAGAGAAATCATCTAAATGCTTCTTGTAATCACAGTCTTCCACTTGATAGATCCTCAACAAAAACATAAATAACACAGAGATGATTGCAGGTAAGCAAGCTAGCATCAGAAGGAAGGTGGCTGGGTCACCATAAAAAAATGTGTGGTACAGTTGAATCAAGATAGCTCCACTAAGCCCAAGAAAACCCTGAATAATGAAAATGAAATTTTATTAATGCAGTTTTAGATTCTATTAAAAACACTTCAATTTTTCAGTGTTGTCATAAAGTTAATCACCAATTTCTAAAATTGGCAAACTATATTGGGGTTCTGATAGGATTGTCTTATTAAACCCTAACAACTATCATAACTTCATAAGCACCTGCGAGAATATTTGGGACTTGGGAGAGCATATGGAAGCTATTTTCAGTTTATTTACATAAGCTCTCCAGAATAACATATGAATCTATTTGGTTTGACTTATTTGAGCTGATCTATTGACATCAGTATGGTGAGATTGTTTAGAAAAGCTTACAGAAACAACTTATGACATTTCCATAAGCTCTTCACTTTATTTACATAAGCTCTCCAAGATAGCTTATAATATGAAACCGGTTCGGCTTTATTTTGTCTTTTACCATCATAAAAATAGCTTATACATAAATACTTATACAACAATTGTTTGTGTTATAAGCGCTTACTTAAGCTCTTTAACGAAACTGGACCTATGAAATCAGTGTATAGCTTATATAATAAGAGTTTGACTTTATTTAATCTTTTGTTATACTATACGCAAAGTTGTTTATCCAAACATGACTTTATTTAATCTTTTGTTATAGAAATAGTTTGTACAATACATAAGCACTTATTCGGTACGTGATTATGCTATAAGTGCTTAACTAAGCTATTTATCCAAACATGACCTTGAATATATGAAAATGAAATTGAAAATCCTCAAGTTACCTTCATGATACCAATGATGGTGCCACTATATTGTGGAAAATTACGCAACCCAGTAACAACATTAGTAGTATTCAAAGCCTGACCATTAGCAGCAAGCCAAGCAAAAAAGCACATGACTGGAACAGGAGGCTGATGGATCAAGCCCACAACAGAAGCCCAAATGAAGAAAAAGCCCACAAAGATCTGAACAGCACCGGCAGCCACAACAATCCAAGGCCCACCAAGGGAACTCCCTTTAGACTTATTGGACGAAAGTAGGCGGTCACCGTAAGGTGTGACAGCCGAGTAAAGGAGGCCGGAGAGGACGCCAAAGTTGGCGCCAATGTCTTTGAATACGGAGACAGTGTCGAGCGTTGATTGGTTGTAGTTTTGTGTGGATTTGAGGAGAGGTGAGTAGATACTGAAGGTGTATGATGCACCACAGCTCCATTGGATCCATATTCCGGCGGCAACGCCAGTCCAACGATTGGCTAACCAATCCATGGTTGTTGATTAACCACCTCCTTCTGCGTTCTGATATGCTTTGCAATAGTGTGTAATTGGATGTTGGTGATGGACACACATTAATTAATATTAAGTAAGTAATTAAAAATTGCAAAACCCAGTTGTCATGAACATGACAGAGACATGATTGGAATAGATAAGTATATTTTAAGTAGTTTATTAAGTACAAAGGAACACGTTTGATTTCCTTCAATATAAAATTCACAAATCTTTACGTTGACATATTGTTTGGTTAGGTACTAAGGAAAAGTGAAGGAAAGGAAACGTTGGAAAGTTTATAAGGAAAAAATTTCAGACAATCATACCCGATAGCATCAACGGTGATTCTATATTTCTTGTATAATAACGAAAAACAGAGAGCAAGTCCACAGAACAATGATGTTATCTGAGAAGTGAAAAAAATATGCTCACAATCAAAGATAACAGTGATAAATGATAATTGAAAGAATAATGGAATACATATCTTTTTGAAATTGAACACACGTAACAGGCAAAGTTCATAACTCATATCTTCCTTTGTAGACAACCTTGTACAAAAATGCGGGCAAACAGATTCTTCGTCATCGCACATAATAGTTTAATTTTCTAAGCACAACTTGCTTATAGAACTTTTGGGTCCGGAAATACAACGCCAGACCGACTAGAAATGCCACAAAAGCCACACCGGCCAGGATCAGAAACGACAACATGAAACAGTGGATGCCGAAGCATGAGTTATCTTCTTTATTGGCTTCCTTGTCATATATATATCCAACAACTCTCACAGAAAGTATATATGACCCAAGTGGACTTGATGCAGCAATAGTGTTGAAAATGGTACCCATGTGCTGCACACCAAATATCTCAGAAGTGATTGTTGGCATTAACGACCAATTTGTACCATAGCATATTCCGACCAGAACAGGACCCAAATAAAAATTTCCAGGGAAACCAGAAGCTATGATTAAATGACCGAGAATCATAATCCCCAGAGTTACAGTCATCAACAGGGGCCTTGGCCAACCTCTTTTATGCATGATATAATCGGATACCTGGCCGCCACCAAAACGGCCAAGAAAATTCCACATACTCCACAATGACACCATATTGCTAATCTCAATAGTACTATACCCAAGAGATTGTCCTATTTGGCTCATATTATTTATTGTTGCCAGCCCAGAACCCAAACCGGATATCATGGTCACAAACAACATCCAAAATTCAACAGTACACATAGCTTGTAATAGGTTCTTTTCTTGTTCAAGGGGCAACACATCATCTACGGTATTATGCACTTGCACCTCCTCTCTAGGCAGCTCTTGGTATTCCATTGTAGGGGCAGCAGTCTCAATGGAGGGACCTTGTGAAAAGATCCTCGAGTCCTCCCAATGAGCTTTCACAGCAATGCCAAAAGGCGATGCTAATAGAACCATAAGGACCACAAATGTAAAAACCCGTGACCAATACGGTAAGCTCACGAAATTCTGCAAAATTATTATGAACATGAGATACACAACAATAATAACAGTGACCATGGAGAAATCATCCAAATGCTTCTTGTAATCATAGTCTTGCACTTGATAGATTCTCAACAGAAACATAAACAACACAGAGATGATTGCAGGTAAGCAAGCTAGCATCAGAAGAAAGGTGGCTGGGTCACCATCAAAAAATGTATGATATAGTTGAATCAAGATAGCTCCACTAAGCCCAAGAAAACCCTGAATAATGAAAATGAAATTAACTTCAATTTTTCAGTGTTGTCATAAAGTTAATCACCAATTTCTAAAATTGACAAAATATATTTGCGGCCTAATTGTATTGACATATGTAACCCTATCTATCTACTATCATAAGCACTTGCAAGACTATTTGGCACAGAGCTTATGGAAGTTACTTTCAGCTTATTTCCATAAGCTCTCTAGACTAACTTATGAGTGTAATTGGAACGACTTATTTGAGCATATCTATTGACATAAGCATGTTGAAATTGTTTATGTAAGCTTACAAAAACAACTTAAGAAATTACCATAAGCTCTTCACTTTATTTTCATAAGCTCTCCAGGATAGCTTATTTGAAATCAGTTCAACTTTATTTCTTTTATCATAAAAACAGCTTATAAATCAATGCTTGCGGCCAAGGGGTGCAAACATAGTTGAGATGTCTTGATTTATATGATGCTTTTGCATTTTGTGTTTAAAAAAGAAAAACTTATCCATAAATACTTATATAATAATTTTTTTATGTTATAAGCACTTAATTAAGCTCTTCATCTAAATAGGACCTATAAAACAGTGTATAGCATATAGGATAACAAATTGACTTTATTTAATCTTTGTTATAGAAATAGCCTATACGCAATTATGTGAAGCACAGACACGGACACCGAACACGACACAAACACGGAGACCGATACGTCGACACCGATAATAATTTGAGAAAATGACATAATTCAGTGTAAGTCAGTGTCAACACGTGTCTGACACTGGACACGCCTAATCTAAGGAGTGTTTGTGCTTCATTTTATACTATAATAACTGCTTAACTAAGCTGTTTATCCAAACACACATTGAATAATTGAAAATGAAAATCTTCAAGTTACCTTCATAATACCAATGATAGTGCCACTATATTGAGGAAAATTACGCAAACCAGTAACAACATTTGTAGTATTCAAGAAAGTTTGTCCATTAGCAGCAAGCCAAGCAAAAAAACACATTACACTAACAGGTGGCTGAAGAATCAAGCCCACAACAGAAGCCCAAATAAACAAAAAGCCCACAAAACACTGAACAGCACCAACAGCCACAACAATCCAAGGCCCACCAAAGGAACTCGATTTAGATTGCCGGTCACCGTAAGGTGTGACGGCGGAGTAAAGGAGACCGGAAAGAACACCGAAGTTAGCTCCGATGTCTTTGAAAACGGAAACGGTGTCAAGCGTTGATTGAGAATAGTTTTGTGTGGATTTGAGGAGAGGTGAGTAGATGCTGAAAGTGTATGATGAACCGCAACTCCATTGGATCCATATTGCGGCGGCGACGCCGGTCCAACGATTTGTTAACCAATTCATGGTTGTTGGTTGATTAATTAATTAACCACCGTAACGGAGTTTGTTATGATTTGTTTGTTGCGTGTGAATTGCATGCATTGGATTGGATGGATATGATGTGTTAATTAATTGAACTAACACAGTTGTCATGACATGATGACAGAGACATTTTTGTTGGAATAGACATTTTTTAGCTAGGTACAGAAGAACACGATTTCTTTTTCAAATTCTCACAATTTTAGTATATGGATAGGTACGGAATCGCGGATACGTATCCTACGGAAACAGATTTCGTACATTAAATTGAGCACCGTTGGATTTTGAATATGTGACCGAGATTGTTTTATGTAATTTTTTAATTTTATTAAATTGAACAGTTTAATTAACTGCTAAGATTGAAAATTATGTGAAAATTTTGTGCCTTTTATTTGTAGCAAATTTCAATCTGAATAAATATGTAGACTTATATCATTTAATGATTTTTTTTTATAAAAAAATTGAAATAGCTCAGATGGTAGAGATATCGCACTATATCTATATGTGCAGAAGACGGGGTTTAAATCCCGGAAACTCAACTTATTTATCTTTAAGGTGAATTTTTTAGCTACTATGTTATTTGACAAAAAAAAAATGTAATTAGTGAGGTGTCTCGATGAACATAGTTTAATTGGTAAATATATTGCACGTAATATACATGGATCGAATTCCAACTCTGGTACTTCAACTTATTCACTTTAAAAGGTAAAATTATAGCAATTAAACTACTTGACCAAAAAACAAATAATTAGTGAGGTCTATAATGGTCCACCTACAACGTTCGTCTACCTTCTTATATGTTTGTGGTTAAAAATTAACGAAAATGATTATTATGATTGATAAAGATATTGTTAAGGGGCTCAAAAGAAACAATAATGTGCGTTTGATCCGTTAAATATCAGGGGACTGGACATGACAACTTTTGTTGTACTCTGTTTGATTTGAAACTGGTTATGGGACTGAACAAATTAGGTAGCAAGGGACAGGACAAAAACAAGGATTTTTGTCCCTCACTAAATCACGGGACAACTTTTTGTCTCCAGTACAACTATAAAAAATACGAAAATACCCATTTTATTTTCGAATATAAAAATATTATCGTCATATATCTCTCCGGTACAGTTTTGTCCTGTCCTGTATTATCTTATTCTGTCATGTACTGTTCTGTCCAGTTCTTGCTGTTTTACGAATCAAACGCATCCCATTTGTGAAAAGTGAAAAGTGTGAAAAGTGAGATTCTTATAAGTATACCATTTGTGAATGCATAGGCAAAATCGTATCATGTATTTCAAGAATTTTGTGGTATTATGGATTTAATTGATATGCAATGACGGTGTAAAATAATTTTACATTGTCAATCAATACTAACCATGTTTTCCGTCACATCATCCCATTTCACCCGACTTTCTTGACATGACATGGTATTACACTGTCAACCAATACTAACCATGTTTTCCGGCACATCACCTCATTTCACCCGACTTTCTTGACATGACATGGTAAAATGATGGTTATTTATTGGACGATCGTGTAAAACTATTTTACACCGTCAGTGCATCTCAATTAAACTCTTGTATTATATCCCATTTGTAATATGTATTCAAGTTACATTGATCAAAATCTTTAAATAATTTTTCTTCTAGAATCCTCCAAATGTTACAAGACTAGCATATTTCCACACTTAATTTATTGCTCTCTTGTTACTTTTCTTAGGTAATATTTTTGTAGAATTTTACATCAACATTTTCTATGATGATGTAAACCAGAGAATCTTCACATTATAAAGAGTAATCAAAAAAATTTGCAGGGGTAAACCAAAACTCACATATTTTGCAGCGGATAAAAATCTATTTACCCATAAATAAATAATAAATAAAAGATTTTGCTAAAAAAATCTTATAGACATTGTTCAATAAATCTATTAGGACCTCTACTAAAAATCAGAGAGTTAAGATAAAATAAACATAACTATGCTCACCATTATCTAATTGAATTGCCATTTCAGAAACATCAAATTATGGTGGATCAAAGTCCTTCTTATGGGTGCCTGGTTTCGAACCGAGAACCTCAAGATTGAAAATCAAATCCTCAACCAAGTGACCTCTCAGAAAACGGATCAAAGTCCTTCTGATCCTACATAAATATACTAATTTTAAACAATTATTAAACTAGTAGTAATTGTAGTAGCATTGTCTTATATAGAGTAGTTCCATTTAAACATGGTAACCGGTGAATGTAAATCCTCTGCCAATAATCTCACCACCACAAAACCATGCAAAACACTCAAGTCCAAACAATGCAGCATAGCAAACACTATCCATGTTAAGATCTTGCCTGTGCTTCATTATGTTCTTAGCATACTCCAATTCCTTCCAAAATGCATTGTATCGATGAGGAATACTACAATAAAAAAAAAGGCTTCAAGTTCAATACTCGATCAAACTTAATTGCAATATTCACAACAAAATGGAACAAGGGATTTTTTTTGTTCTTCCTATAGGCAAATGTTAGTAAGTAGTTTGTCAAGAGAATAGAAAATGTTAGTAGCAGAGATCGAACTTTAGACCTCCTGCATATATGGTAATGAGTGAGAAAGAGCGAACCTTGCAAGTCGAGTATAGAACAATTGTTTGGCCAATGAATGACACTTTTCAACCGTAGGTGGTTCTTGAATATAGTGTTTGTTTTGCTCCATCAACAACTTGTAATAGGAAGCTCCATGGTTTGCCGCTGCTGCGGATGCTTGAGTCATCTTTGATTGTAACTGAGGAATCTTTGATGCCATTGACTTTTTCCTATACAAAATTATCAAGAATATCAACAAAAATAAAACATCTATTCAACTCAAATCCCATAATTGTATTTTCCTAAAATTTTCATATACTAGACACATTGAAAGAAAAAAAAATTAATTAAACAAAAATGCTTATATTTATCATCAATTATAGGACATGTAATAGAATATTAGAATCAGATTAATAGATTTAGTATGATAAAATTTCTTTGTCAATTGATGCAAATCATATTTTATTTTACACACAAAGTTGGATGAAACATGTGGATTTTTGTGTTGGAGAAATCATATAGGTTACAAATTTTCAAAAATAAGAATTACTCAAAATTTGAGCAATATTAAACACAATGAGCCTTTGGAATTTAATGTACAAAGAAATGGATCCTCATCATCTAATCACAAATTCGATTTACATGAAACAATTGATTAACTATTAAATTACATTAAGAATGGAACACTAGATTTGTGTTAATGTACCTTAAAGTTGATGTCAGAAAAGCAATTTGCAAAAAATGGATGAATCGTTTCAACTCAATGCTAGACTTAGATTAACGTTTGTAACGCTTGTTTGTTTTGTCCACTGAGGATGGTAGTTAGGTAACAATTTACATGGATCATGGATGTGTTAAGAAAAAGTCACATGATGAATTTAAATGAAAATTAACTAAATAAACTGTTTTTTACATGTAGGAAGGACACTTGTTTTAATAATAAAACATGTTACGTTTGTTTGGAGTTGGCAAATGAATCATTCAAACAAAATATTAGATTTTCAATTTGCTATTTTATGATCGGAAAAAGAAATAATATAACTTGAGATTTATACAAGAATGTAAAATTATTCTGTTTATAAATTCTTATTGTCACCTTTGTACTATACATTTAGACTTTTTTTTTTCTTCTTAAAAAGTAGACATTTAAACTATTATTGTCAGATTAAAAGGTGATGGTTCTTAAAAAAAGGTACAAGGTGATGGGGTCTACCATTTAAAATAAAAAATCATTCAACTATTTGCTTAAATGAAATTATTAATCGCGATTTGAGCTAGCTCTACACTTAAAAGTTCGGATTCACAAAATTAACTTGATAATTTGAAAAGCGCTAACAAGGGCATTTGTTAAGAAAAGAAATACAATAATAATGTCTTGAAGATTTAGGGATCTAAATCATCGCGTGCAGATTCTCTCATGCGGCTTGTGGTAATCTCAATTGTTGCCCTCTCATCAAGACAACTTTTTAAATTTTCATTTTTCCCTTCATAAACACTCAACTGTAGGATTAGGCAAACGATAGATGGCAAAAGATATTGAACATGAGATGATCCATTTCCTTAACACGGTGTCAAACGTTGATTGGTCTAAGTTCTGGGTGTATTTGTCGAGTAGAGAGTAGATGATCAAGCTGTACAATACGGCACAGCTCCACTAGATCCATATTGTTACAGCAACGCCTGTCCTAGGATCGTCCTACAATTCGCTAACCACTCCATGTTCGTTAATTAGCAATTTGGTTCATTCAACTCTTTTTTAAACTCTTGCTCGCAACCAATCGTGCTTAAGTACAAACTACTACTAAGTAGAACCACAGCAAATTTGATAGCATGCGCAAGGAAAATGAAAAGTTGGCAGATACAATCATGTTTATCCTACATTGTTGCAACCTAAAACACTTATTACCTTTTACACAAAGATTAAAGGGTACAACAAAATAAGACTTTGAAACATGTCAGATAGAATTCCAACACAAAAATAATCAATGAAAAAATGACGGACTAGAAGTTTTAACTCCATCTCACAGAGATATATCTGTGCTAAAAATAACAAAAACTACATTTTTTTAATAAACTTCCCTAATGACAGAATATTGAACATCCTTTAGTATCTGTTGTAGGAGAGCTACAATCACATTTTTCATCTTCACTTGCAAGCCAAAACACAATTTTGAAACATTGACTGCACCTCCTCCTCTTTCAGAAGAAGATACAGTAATAGGAGAAAGAATATTAGGGTCGAAATGGAGGAGAACCGAACCGCGAAACAAAAAAGGTAAAAAAAAAATATCTTCTCCTACCCCAGAATTGGGAAACAGCCACTTCTGGATCTTTTAAAAGTTCTGAAGGGCACCTGTAATGTGAGTGAGAGTTAATGTAGCCTCCAACTTAGTGGTTGGTGGTAGGAAGGGAAAAAGAAGCCTTCTTCCACAAGCAAAATGCATGCATGTATGTCATCTTCAATCATCTCTCTCTCGCTCTCTTTTTATGCATAGTACATGTACAAGCTATTTGCAGCAGCACAAGCAATCGAATTTTCAGATGGATGCCATGCTAAGTGCAACAACTTTGTCGTGAAATCAAACGAATTCCCGTTTGCATCAACACCAGGGTTTTCTGCTCCTGTTTAAGAAATTTGAACTTGTAATATTCTATATAGTAAGAAACAAAAAAACATGATAAGGGTAAATGAAAGAAAGCTCACCCCGTCTTACAACTCGCGTTATACTATTTCCCAATGATCTAGACGGCCTTGAGGGGGTCGGAACTTGTCGCCTAACAGAATGCGCAAGTTAGTATAGATGTTGTCACAATTCCTAACTGAAAACTAAGCTTGAAGTTCAAGCTCTGAAAAAACTACCTCATTGGATTTTTACTGGCTTCCAAAGTTGTAGCTTCGGTACTTCCAGGAGCACAGCCAAAAACTCGGAATAAATTGCTGGCATCAAATGAAACAAAATAGTAACATGCATGATTATAAACAAATTCCAGCGACAATTGAACAATGGATTAAGTTTGTATCACACACCTGTAAGAACCAGTTGCTACTCGCAATCCGTCACCACTCAGACAACACTCGAACTTATCAAAGATTGAATCGTTTTCATACAAATCACAAAGCTGGCATGTTCAAACAAAAGCATAGTAAGTTATAACTTAATAAAGCAGAAGAAATAAATTTACGAATCATCATCGCTTATATAACCATAGGAACCTAACCTTTGGTCTAAGATACTCATGAACCTGGTAAGTTGCAACCGGACCTGAATCCATATTAATGTCCCATAACTGACAAATAAGTCAAGATGAGTGAAATGAGATGAAGTTCAAAGGAACAAAAAACACTAAATCAATAATAATAATAATAATAATAATAATAACAACAACAACAACAACAATAATAATAATAATAATAATAATAATAATAATAATAATAATAATAATAATTTAAATACAAGAATTATAAAGTATCCCCATAAAAAATAAGCACATCAACTTAGGGTTTTTAGCATATAGACTCCTCAACTTCAAATTTTGGCATGTTTAAAGTACCTTGAGTCCCTGACACGAATGACTAGGATATAAAGGGAGATATCAACCATAGTAGTCAAACATGATGGGTAAAAAGGAGTGCTTTTGGTGTAATATGTGACAGAAAAGTACTGCTAAAGCTTAAAAGGAAATTTTACGGCACAACTATAAAATTTACAGTATGGGATTAGACGGTAAAGAAACAAGTGAACTGGGCCACATAGATGAGGACATCATGACAGTGGGCTATACGTGATAAGAAGATTGACATTGAAATCATTAGTGAGAAAATCGGAGTAGCTTTTATTGCAGAAAAGATGGTAGAATCTTGTCTGTGGTTTGGAGTTGGACATGATCAGAGAAGACCCTTAGAAGCAACCATGAGGAGGATTCGTCGAACTGTGAATTCATTGATAAGGCACGGTTTGATCCATGCAGCCAACTTCATATAACGGGAAAAGGATAGGATACTATTATTATTATTATTGTATGTTAGTCAATCCATATTTAAAACTATTTAACTAAATATTTGTCAGACATTATGGTTAAAATATAAATTAATCTTTTTAGCAAAAATTAACTATTGGGGTGCTTTTCAAAGTTAAAATATTTTGATTGACAAAAAAGGGGATCCAAAGTCCAAAATTTTGTGAAAGCTTCAACAGGAGTGGATTTTGACATCATATAACTTCAAAGTTCAAACCTTTAAAGTCATGTAATCACGACTTAGTATGTATCGCCCATCCTTCCCAAACTTTATGTCAGATATGGAAGCAATAATCTCTGTGAAAAATGATCGGGATCCTGGGGCCTCCTGTTCCTCAAACCTGCACCAAAGGGCATTGCCTATTAGAGTCAAGAAAGTATATGAAAGTGCATAAATACATACAACATAAGCAACCATCTCAACATGTCAAAAATGTTTGTTGTATGGGAGGAGCAAGATACTTATTTGTTAGGAATCAACAAAATTACCACAGAAAAACATAAATAGAATTACAGAAGATGTGCTTACAGTTTGGCATGAGAATCACATAATGCTGATTGCCGCAAGTCAATTAGACGGATTGAACCCTTTGAGCTGCTATATGCCAACGTATTACAATGTGTAGGGTGGAATTCTGCTGATGTTATAACCTCTACAATGACAATATAAAGGGTCATGGCTCGACCAAGACAATACAAAAAGTAACAAGAACAATTTGGTGACAATGATAGCCCACAGCACTCAAACAGATAACAAGCCAGCCTTAAAATCCCATCCTATTGTTTACAAATCCCCCCACTGTCGCAAATACCTGACCAACCTACAACCCACCTGTTTTCTTCCCTTGATTGAACTTACAAAACCTGGAATATTACATGTTGATTCTAAAAGGATAGGGCCAGGTTGAATCACCAGCCTATAAGTCTAGGGTGGTTTGGCATATCAGAAGGTCAGGGTCATGAACATTGAGCACTCATCTGTCAGTCAACAAGTCTACAACTTGTAATAACTTCTTTAAAAATATGAACTAAATAGTTTTAGTGTTCTACCAACAGAGAAATTTCCACACCCCAGGTAACATTTTTCATCGAGCTTACCTGTCAGATCCTCCATGTTTGCAGGCTTTACATCAACAATATTAAAACTCTGATTGCTTATTTCCAGATTCCAAAGATTTATTCGCAAATCATCGGCTGATATGAAAGTTTCGCCATCGCTGCAAGGTATGAGCAACATAAGACCATCCAAATTTGATCAGTATCTATACAAATATTAAAGTAAAAAATAAGGAACGAACACTCATACTCGTCATTCATCAAGTAATACTCTAGATTCCAAAAAGAAAGTAACCAACTACTTATCTTTTTTAGAGCACCACCAAATTAAGGAAAATAAAAACTACAAAAGCAAGACTGACCCCAAATAGCCCTAAATTAGAATATGAATCTTCAGGGTTCTCAATTTTACCCAAAACTTACTAGGCTATAGCAAAATACAGTGTGCAATAAGAAAACTAAATCACCTGTTGTTTGAAATAGAATTGATATGATAGTCGTGTGCATGGGCGTAAACTCTACGACAACGAGCCACCAAGCTGGTTTCGTGGCTACTTACCTGTATATTTTACAACATGAGTTAGTACTGCCAAAATCTTGAACATACACCCGTTATGGTTTGAAAATGAAAGTACTTGAATCACTTTATATAGTTTCTTCTATTCTACAGCATCAGGAACAGATAACATGTTAAAATAAAATTTCATAACTCTAATATTTCTCTTTTCACTGATGGAAGAGATGTTATAATATATGCCATACTGTAGGAAATTTATCCCAGGAGAACAAATATAAGAAAAAAAGAATTACAAGAGGAAGGGATGAATACAACTACCACGGGTAATCTTAGTGATGGTATGCCTCCCGGTGGAAATGAGAAGTCGGAGCTTAGATAATTGAACGATCTATCTGAATCTGGAAATCCTCCATTTTCAAGGCTTGGCCTAGCACTAATTGAATTACTTGAACTAGCAGTACTGCCATTTCCCATTGATTTCGAAGGGTCGACATTCATCTCAGCAATTTTCTTGACCTTCTTTTCTTGAACCTGTTCGACTCTCAGATAAGGAAAAATTTGAAAAAGTGAACTAGAAGACAGAATGATGATATTATTCATACGAAAAAAATACAAATTGGAATGCAACCATATTCATTTTGTATAGAAGCATGAACAAACATTCAATGTGTTACATTCGATGTGTTCAGTATTAACCATGTAACATACTTATTCAAAGATAATTCTCCCCCAGGTTTTATTTCATAGCATGGCCTTCTTTCATATTTGTTTCTCCCCACATGTCAATGTACTTAACTATTAAGGCACCACATAACATGATAAAATTTTAGAAGTTGAAGTTAAACAGCAACAGATTTGTCAGCTAAGGTCCTTGAAACATTTCAGTGTTCAAAAAAGAAGTTGTGATATTATGCACTTAAAACAAAAAAGCCTACACAAGCATTCACCCTCAAAAGTCACTCTCTACATGCAAAGTTATCTGATTAACTGAACAATAGTTCAGTTAACCAGCGAGTCAAAATATGATAGGTAATCTGTGAAGGCCAAGCCCTGCAAGTAGAATCCAAATAGAAAGCAGCAATATGAGCCTTATAAGCAATTATACATATCTATAAACAGATATACTGTCAGAGCATGCGGAACACGGGATCAAACTTAATTCCACAGCACTAAGCATGGTACAAATGAGGATTTCTTTCATACCTTCCAAAATTTGATGGTTTTATCATTTGTCGAGAGAAGGAAAAGGGCACCATTAGCTATTTGGCACCATCTGATTTTGTTGATTTTCTCTTCTATCTCCAAACTCTTAAGGTAGTCAAACTGAAACAATGATTACATATTATAAATGTTGATATTCTACGGCATAGGATGTTCGTGCAACAGTACTGAAAAAATTATGATTACCTCAGGCTCGTGACTCTGAAACTCTGTTTTGTAACGGAATTCAGGATGCCTACCGAGAGAATAGTCCATCCTCTCTGAATCCCTTCTAGATTCGCCATGCTGCATGTATCAAAACATAAGTTTAGTTTCTTTTTACTAAAACAAAGCTTGCCTAAGCAAAAATCAGGCTTACATCTTTTGTATCTGTCCTCTCAAAGAGAACCACTCGACCACCACGATCACCAGTAGCAAGATGATCACCAGACTTGTCAAATTCGATAGCAGAAATTATGTCCACTGTAGAAAGACAATTGGGCAAATAATTAGGAAAGTTTCACATTATCCTGCAGCAAAACTATGTCAGATTTGTCAATGACTCTATCGCCAACTATCAGGACATTGATTAGTCAATCTCACTCCCACTTCCCATTGAAAGCACCTAATCCCGTATTATAAACGGTACCTTCATATATAACACACTCAATATCACAGTCATCACTTAATCTGATGATATTTCCACTTTCATATCCCTTTTTCTTATAATCATGTTATATATATACAATTATGAAGTATCCATCACTGTTTAGCAGTGACTAATCTCTATCAGGGAACCTATTGGAAACACAATATGGGTTCTCCCATCTCAATCCGGTTTCTCTCCATACTCAATATTCAGTGATCGATTGCTTAAGGTATCTGAGTCTCTTACCGCTGAAAACAACCACGTGTTGGTTTGTTTTGACAGAAAATGATTTTTCCTTTTTGGCACAGATAACGCCACACACCCATTCTATAACTATCATCTAAGTAGTTTCCATTCAAGTGACGCCACTACCGTCATTTCCGGAACCCCAACCCACCAAACTATGCCAAAACCTTGTACTTTTGCATTGTCGAAGGCACGAATAACAACAAACCCGACAGTCAACTTCAACACTACTCATCCAATCAAATCAAACTACATAACACGACATTAAGATCCAAAATTTCCTACTCAAACAAACTCACACATTGATTAACAAACTAAAGAATCCAATTACGAACAACATAACTAACAACAACAAAAGCAAAAACCAAAAACACCAAACAAGTCACAATAACTTAGCTTCACAGTCTCAAAATCCAATCTAGTAAATTCACAATGCAAAAAACAAAACATTCAACAAAAAAAACACTCGGTCAAACAAACCCACTACTTTCCCCCAAAACCAAACAACATCCACAATCAAACACCGATAATAGCAATGAACCCAAATCAAAAACAAACATTACTCAATAAAACAACATAGAACTAACAAAACACGATCTGAAACAGATCGAATCAAACCCTAATCCAAACACAAAAATTGGATCCGACAAAGTCACACAAACAAAAAAAACATGTCCCTTTTTCCCAACCCACCAAATACAACGTTGTTTAAAAATTACCTTCTTGAACCTCTTCACCAGCCGTACGTTCACCGAACACCTGAGAGAATTTCCAGTCAAGAGGAACCGGTGGACCCGCCGGAGCTGCAACAACCTCGGCACCGTTCATTTTAAAAACGAAATCAACGGTTCAGAGAAGATTTGAGTGAATCTACCAATCCAATAAGTGCATCAAAGATTGGTTTCTGGGTTTTCACAAGATCATAGGTTCAGAAAGACTCGTCTAAAAAAGACATAAAATTTCTTTTTTCTTCTCTTTGGGTTGTTCTCAGTTGAACCATTGGAGCACAAAAAAGAACAAAAAAATATTCTCTCTCTTACAATCTTCACTAATCTCTTTGTAATATTTTCTCTCTCTAGAAGGGTAAAATGGTAATTTAAATGACTTTCTTTTTTATGTTGGAGATGAAAAAACAGAAAATAAAACAAGAGACACAGTTCTGTGTTGAGTTCTCTCCACAAAACAATTGGTCTGTGTCTGGTTTTTTTTTTTCAATTTTTATATTTTATTACGTAGGTAAGAAAATATAATTAATTATCTGGTTTTTGATATTCTCATTTGTTTGTTACGCAAGTACGATGTTTGATTGGACTATGATTTTGAGTGGATGTTAATGACTGTGTGGTACAGCTTGGTGAGGTTAAGAATAATTTTAAAGAGGGTTAAAGTTTATTAATTAAGAATTTGTGGATGGATTAGATTTTCTTTATATAAAAAGTTCTTTTTGTTTGAAATGACTAGGATGTCCTTGTATTTATTTAGTATTTTTCTTTTAAGGGAAATATTGGAATTTAGATAAACAGTGCCTAGTCTAAATCTACTTGAGAAATAGTGAAAGTTTCTTTTGCTATTAAATGGGTTGTTTGACACATGAGAGAAATAAGTAAGATATTCACAAAGCTTTACATAACACCCAATATGATATTTTTTATCGGGCTTTTCAGATTAAATACAAAAAAAGTAATAATCAAATTATCTCATTCATCAATATTTAATCGGACGGACAGCTGAGATGCACAACAATGTAAAACTGTGTGTTTTTTCAACAGCATTAAATCCAAATCTCAATATATGACCACTTGAATCAGATTTTCTCACACAATTACTGATTGTTTCACTTTGTAAGACTGAGTTGAAATCTAAATCATATAATCTTAAATTAATGATTGAGTTCGGTTATAGTGTTATATTATGCAAAAATTTACGACAGTCAATCTCAATCCCTGGGATTAGACACGTTTTTTAGAGAAACAAATTGTATGAGCATCAAATAATGTTATCTCTGTGATTTAAAAAGAGAGTAAATCATCAAGCCGGTCTTTAATTCTTTAAGATACTTTTAAATATTTCATTGACTTGATTTTATGAATATTTTAAAAAAGTCTTCGATTCTCTTAAATTTTACTCATATTAATCCTTTCAAAAATATATTAGAGGATAAATTGAGAATATGTGGATAAATTTTTGGCCCAAATTGAAATATACGACCAATTTGACATTTTGATAAAGTCATATACCTTTTTGAAATATTTGTAAAGTTTTAAGCATATTTGAGAATGTTTTACATAGTTAGGACTAATTTAGTGATTTGCTCTTTAAAAGGTTGGCATGACATTTTTTTTTACCATGATATTAATTCGAAGGTTTTACTATCGTTAACGATGATTATCTATCGGGGAACCTGTGGAGCACATAAGGTGGGTTCTCCTCTTCCAATTGGATACTTTCCATACGCGCACGAGTCAGAAATCGAACTATGGTCACATGCTTAAGAGGACCAAGACACTTATCACTTTGAACGATTCATCGTCGGTTCTAGCCTGACAATTTTAATTCTATAGATTGAATTATTTTATTCTGATAATCTAACATGTTTTGGATTGGGACAATGCTAAACTTAATTTGCTCTTGGTGTCGCGCCGCCCCTAAGACAAGGGTCAAAGTTTTCAACAAGCACTCGTAATGTCCGACACAACATCAATAGTTTTTACACTGTGTTTGGATGTTCAAAGAAATAAGAAAGAGAGAAATAGTGAAGAGAGAGAGAGAGAGAGAGAGAGAGAGAGAGAGATAAGAGAGAAGTTGAGTGGAAATTCTATGTTGTTTGGATGAATAGAAATAGAGAAGAGGGTGGGTAGAAATATGGATAGAGAGAAATTAATAAAAATAAAAAAGACAAATTTATCCTTCATATTTAAAACTCAACAAAAATAAGAAGGACATTGTGGGAAACTGCATCTCTCCACTCCTTCAACTCACAAATCTCACCTGTTGAGAAAAGATTTCTTTTGGCATGGGACCCATCTAAAAAACTTATTTCTCTTCTTATTTCTCTCTTCATCCAAACCGAAGAAATACCTTATTTCTTTGCTATCTATCTCTTCTTTATTTCTCTCTCTCTCATAAATCTATCAAAACAAACACAGTGTTAGTGTTAATCAATGCACTAAATGTCATTGATTCCCTCCTTGTTGATGACGATCCCGCGACTTACGCTATCTCGTCAATAATTGTGGCTATGCGTTGGGACATATATATATATATATATATATATATATAGAGAGAGAGAGAGAGAGAGAGAGAGAGAGAGATGTTCATAACGAATGACTCGAGTAATGTTCCAATATTCTTTATAACCTCGCACTTCGCATATGTATTTATTTGATCGTCAAAATGCTTGCAAGTACGCCCCCCCACCCCCCAAATCAACAACCGTATGGACACGATGCGCTTGACATCGACCATACCCTTATATAAAAATATGTTTAATTAATATTTAATATTTTCAAGTGCGGTAATAGGGGTAAAATTGTAATAAAAATAATAATTTATAAGCTAATTAAATTAACTTATCACAATAAAGTATAAGTTAGTATAAATAAGCTATAAAGTCGTGAAAATTATATTATCAAATGTTTTTTTTCCTTCAATATTAACTTATAAGCTATGAATCTTAAGTTTAAAACTTGGTTTTATCGAACAGAGTCATTGTACTTTTTACTTTTATATCTAGTTCCGTCCATGTGAAACTCTGAAAACAAAAATCTGAAAGCTAGTAAGGGGTCTTGTTGTTTGGGACATATGTTAGGAGTAAAAAGGGAAACAATATATTACCGTCAAGAACATAAAATCATATGTAGGCAATGCACTTCCAAGTTTACCAATCTTCATTAAAAAAAAACTACTTAAAAATACGAGAAATCATAGCATTCAAGTTAGTTTTTTTTTAATAAAAAAAGTTAGTGTTTTTTATTTTTTAATATATCCTCTTTTGAAATTTTAAACATTAAATTACTTTCTTTTAAAATCAATATACCAAATTGTTCTATTTTTATTTTTTTGCTATTCATTTTCCTCAAACCAATTGACGGAATTTTGATGACATTGAAAAAGTAGCTTTTGCTCATTTCCACCAATTCATTTGGCGAAAATGTGATTCCTTACTTTTGTTAGAAAATAAAAAAGAAAAACAAATGTAAAATATCACATTTTCACCAAAAGAATTGGAGGAAATGTGTAAAACCTATTTTATTTTCTTTCGATTTTTATCAAAGTTCTGCCAGGTGGTTTGGAGAAAATGAATTGAAAAATAAAAAGTAGGACAATTTTATATATAGGTTTTAAAAAAGGATAGTTTGGTGGTGTTTAAAATTTCAAAAGAAGATATATTAAAAAAGAAAAACTTTCAAGTTGGTTAAAAAATTACAACCTTATTTCATAACATGCCTAAGTTAAAATCACCTAGCTCAAAAAAAACTCATACCGTCGTAAGTGATAAGCTTACCATAAAAAACACTGAGGGTGTCTTTGGTAAGTCCAATAAGCTAGCTTATAGCTTATTGGACTAGCTTATAAGCTTATTTGAAAAAAATAAAAGTGTTTGGTAAAAAGTTTTTCTCACGAGCTTATAGTTTTTTTTTAGATGCTATTTCAAGTAGCGTTTGAGCTTATAGCTTATAGCTTTTTACAGTTTTTTCCATTTTTAACCTTTAATTTAATTTTATTATTTTTTATAAAATAAAAAACTACCCACTAACAAAAACTACCCACTACATATAAATGTCCTTTTATGTCTTTTTATATTTATCAATCATTTAAAAAGCTAATTTTACCAAACACTTTAATTTCAATCAGCTAGCTTTTCAGCTATCAGCTATAAGCTAGCTTTTCAGCTATCAGCTATAAGCTAGCTTATAGCTTTATTTTACCAAACAGAGCCTGAAACTAACCCGCAATGATGGGTCGTTATATTATTTTTTTTAAATGACTCAACCTTGTTTTTTATTTCTAAAACATGGTAATTTATTTTCATTATTTCTAAACGATAATACTAAAATAATAAAATTTAGCATTAATAGATGTTTACTACTTTGTAATGCTAGCAAATTTTTATTTACTCCTTGTAAAAAAAGATGAATCACCCTTGTAATGTGAATATTTCATCATTTACCCCCCTTAATGACCACTTGGATTTGGAATCTTGATTTTTTGCTGACGTGACAACCCTATGCGACATTTGACGGGACAAAACAAGACAACAACTACAACAAAAAACGCAGATGAAAACACCTGGAATAGTAATTTTGTTATAATTCCCTTCATATTGATGTCAATTTCACTCAATGAATCATAGAGAATATGCAGAACGACGACTCACATAAGATAACGGTGAATTCAAAACGGTGGCTCACACAACAACAAGTGAGGGAAGATAGAGTGATGGTTGAAAGGTGGTTGACCGGTGGTTGAGCTATAGTTGAGCGGTGATTGAATAACAGCACATAGAAGACAAGAGAGATCATTGCTATGGATGAAGCATTTATATGGCACATGCATGGGGACGTGAAAAACAGAGAATGAAAAAGTGGAAAGTTGTTATGTTGTTAGTTCATCTATTAGAAAATGAATGAATAATCATTGATAATTGTTCTTTAGAAGATGAAGATGAAGATTATTAAGAAGGGTGAGGAACACATTTTTTAATTTTTTTTTATCTATGTAATATATTAAATTAATAAAAAAAATTAAAAGTCACGTAAGCACGCCACATCATCAATTTTGTCCAGTCAAGTGTCACCTTGTCCAATAAGGGGTTAAAATGAGAGAATCTTCATATTATAGGGGAGAATCGCAATATATATATATATATATATATATATATATATATATATATATATATATATATATATATATATATATATATATATATATATATATATATATATATATATATATATATATATCAAGGTTCAATTCAACAATTAATTCTCTCAGCCGCCAGAGACAAACTTTTACAACCCTAATTCAACAATTAATTTTACCAAATTCATCGAATTCAATGAACTAAACTAGTTTGTTAAGATCCCAAATTTGAATCCGAGTGAACATATTCAACCGAGCAACATCAACATATTCAATTGAGTTAGACCTTTCGATAACAATTACATCAAAAACCCACATAGAGATATTCTAAATGGTATTCCCATGAAAAATGTCTAACCTACTCCCTCTAGTCTCATATATAAACAACTTTCCACTTTTTAGATTCATTCAATAATTGATGTATGTAGACCAAAAAATGATCAGATACATCAATTATTCAATGAATCTAAAAAATAAAAAATTGCTTATATATGAGACTAGAGGAGTAATAATATCGGCACCATTAAATTATTTCAAATCTTTTTTAAAATGCATTATTAGCATGTAATGGTTGCTATAAGAATTGTAAGGGTTGAGTACCCCATTGTACTCCTTATAATTCAATTTTTGCTTATAAAAAAAAAAACCTATATCATAGTAATTCATTGAACTTAATTATAGTAATAATTTATGTTGACATATGACTCATTACTCAACTTTTCCTAATACTTTGCGTAAAAAAAAAAACAAAAACTTTTCCTAATACTAATTGTTGAACTTAAATACGAATTAGAACGTAAGTGGAATATTCCTATAAACAATGGAAGTGGATTTCATATGAGGAGCAACTACACTAACAAATTCCCCTCGAATATTCGTTTTTTTCTTGCAATCTCATCCCTTAATTACTTGACCAAACTAAAGTTAATCACATCCAACGGTTGTAATTCATTTTTATTAAGAATCAAAACCAGAAATTGTAATATTCCCATTAAAATTGGAATCAAAATATTTGTTGTTTTTATGGCTTCACTTCACGTTCACGCCTTATATCATTCACTATAAATACCTTTCATTCTTAAGAGTAACCACAAGCCACAAAAATATAATTTTGAGAACAGTTTCAAATACCCAATTGGAATCAAATTCTTGGGAATTTGTTCTTTTTTGTTTATCTTTAAAATTTCTTTGTCACCATTATGGCAAATACTATAGTGGTTTTTGATTTCGACAAAACCATTGTCGAATGTGACAGTGATAACTGGGTTGTTGATGAGTTGGGTTTCAATGGTTTGTTCAATGAACTATTTCCCACTATGCCATGGAACAATCTCATGGTAAACTTTTGATTTGTTCCAAGATTTGTGTTTTTTGCTCTGTTTTTTTCTATGTTCTGTTTTATGCTCTGTTTTTTCAATATATATTTTTTGTTCCTCTAATATGCATTGTTTTTATATGACATAAATATAACATTTTTTTGTTTTATTTTTGATTTATAGGATAGGATGATGATGGAGCTTCATTCTCATGGAAAAACCATTGAAGATATTGTGCAAGTTTTGAAGAGGATTCCTATAAACCCTAGAATAATCCCTTCCATTAAAGCAGCATATGCTTTAGGGTATTTATTTATATTATATATCTATACTTATTTATTATTATTTTTTTTTTTCCTTTTTTAGGTTTCTTTAAAAAAATCTTATTGAAAAAAAAAATCCAAGTTTAAATGACACACACTGTTGGTGTAAATTATTTTTACACTACAACCAATAAGAATGATTCAACGTTTCATGTCATATTAAGAAAGTGAGGTGACGTTGCAAAAACATAGTTGTGACTTGTGATTAGTTGATGATGTAAAATTATTTTACACGGTCAACGCATATTCCTTTTTCTCAAAAAAATATTATAGTATTTAAATTAAAAACAAAGGAGGAAAATTTATATGGTTACATTCTGTAACTTTTTTTTTTCAGGTGTGATTTGAGGGTTGTAAGTGATGCAAACAATCTTTTCATTGATACAATTCTTGAGCATTTTGGAATTAGGGAATGTTTCTCTGAGATTAACACTAATCCAGGATATGTTGATGAGGAAGGAAGGTTGAGAATTTTGCCTTACCATGATCTCAATAAGCCTCCTCACAAATGTAATTTGTGCCCTGCAAACATGTGCAAGGTGTGTATCCAATATATATCTAATTTTATCCTAATATTTGTAAAAGGTTTTTGCTATTTTTTATCAGCTTTTTTTTTAAAAAAAAATTATCACTATGTGGTATTAAATTAAATAATATAAATTAATTTTATTTTTCTTTTATATAAATTAATTTACTTTTAATATATTTAGTAAAAAAAAAAATTTACTTTTAATATCTCTTGTAAAATAAATACTAGTAATAAAAAATTTATTTATTTTATTACAAGAGAATCCGAAAATCTTTCATTTCTTTGTACAAAAAAAAATATGCCATTTCTTTTAGAAAATTGAGAGGATATCAAGTTTTTTTTTTAAAAAAAAAACTTGAAACACTATCAAGTATATTAACTTAGATCCAAAACTTAGTGAGGAAAATATTACAAAAGATTTTCATCCGCTTTGATGATCATCCACTCTAAAAGTAGTAATTTATTTTTGTACACAATACTAATATAGTAAATTATTTGGTATTATTGTTATATAAGATAATTCATCAATCAAACTAAAAAATGACTTATTTTGTAGAGTAATTTAGAAGATTTCTATATATATAATGTTCTATGCCAAGTTCTTATTCTAAATCATATAATTTCAGGGTCTAATCATAAATAGAATCCAAGACTCTCTATCATGTGAGGAGAATAAAAGATTTATCTATCTTGGTGATGGTAGTGGAGATTATTGTCCAAGCTTAAGGCTTAAAGAAAAAGATTTTGTGATGCCAAGGAAGAATTTTCCTGTGTGGGACTTAATTTGCAAAGATCCTTCACTTGTTAAAGCTAAAATTTATGAATGGAGTGATGGTGAAGAACAAGAAAGGGTTTTGCATCAATTAATCAACAAAATTTCATTGGAAGAAAATGTTCAATGCATTTCAACTGAATTTAAGATGCAGATTCCATCATTCAAGGCTCATGAGGCTTTACCTAAAGCTCTATCTATTAAGATATAATAAGCTAGTTTAATATGTACTATTTACAAATAGCTTAAGTATTTTTATTTTCTGCGAAAAAAAAGTTTTCGTTTTTTGTTTTTTAATTTTCTTACTTGCTTTATTTTGGAATTGACCTTTCCTATAATTTGGAATTGGTGTAAGTCAAATTTTATTTTAAAATTATATACAAACTTTAGTTGATCTCAAAATCTCTTTAGAAGCTTTGTCTTTAAGCATTTTTTTTTTAATCATGCTATGTCTTTAAGCTATGTATATGTGTTTATTTTTTACTCTATTTCTCTTATATGAATGATCAAAATGTTTTTTTTTTTTGGTAGGATATGATCTAAATTTTATTAATTTGTTTGGAGAATGAGTGATTTTTTAGCACTAGCCGAAATCAAACCTTACACCTCCTTCATACAACATCCCAAGCTTATATGATCACATGTTGGGCTAAGACCACGTGCTCGTGTCTATTTTTAATGTATCAATGTCGAGACCGCACATTAATGGTTGCGGCTCAATGCTGGGGGATATTCTCTACACTCCGACCTCTCATTTTACGCAAATATTTACTTAAATGTTTGTAGCTACACCCTTCTTTACAACAATTGTTCAGACACGATATTTCATCAACCGAAAACTTTCTAATAAAGTAAGATCAACATGTGAATAGAAAACAATGAATATCCATCTAAGGTATCAATTAATATTCTCAAATTTAAGGATTAATAACGTGAAACAATAAAATCATATAATAAACCAATTTAGTACAAAAAATTAAGATAAAGCATAATCGGTATAACTTTACCATTCCGAGAAATAAAATCCAAAGAATTTTGTCCAAATGAGTAGTTTCTTCGTTATAACAAATATGTGGTTTCATTATTTTTACTTAAAAAATCAATTTCTTTAGACTCTTTTCTTTGCCAATTATTATAGTATTGCTTACAAAATAGATGAAATAATTTAGTAGATAATGTTTTCTCTATGCCTTTTGTCTTTTACTTGTTGCATTCTTGCATTGCATCATTCATTATCTCTATCCATTTGCTTTCTAGCTCGTCATCTTTCATATTACGCAACTGCTAAGAATCACTATTTTCTGAGAGTAATAGTAATAAACTAGAATCTCCGTATCTTCTTGTTGTGGCAAGTGTGAGTTAAAGTTATACATTGCTTAAAAAAGTGAAGGTTAAACACTTTATAAATAAAAAGAATCAAAAGACCCATAAACCTAACACCTTAAGGGTGTGTTTGGTTTGAGTGAAAGAAATTGGGAAGAGAGAAAAACACGGATTTCAATAGATGTATTTGGACTAGAGAAAAACACGGATTCCAATGGATGTAAACACGAATTCCGTGTTTTTCTCCCTTCCCATTTTCTTTCTCTTAAACCAAACACATCCTAAGGTTTTGGATTAAAGTATGGTGTCAAACACTCTTGGATTAAAGTATAGTGTTCAACACTCTTGTAGAGTTGTTCTTGAACTCAATGTGGATGATTCTCCGGCTGCCCCCTCGTGACCCAACCACTAGAACATGCCTTAAAAAAATGAGATTGCATGGTTTAAAGATAGTTAGCTAAACGCGCATTTGGGGTATCAACCGATAAATTCCTAGATTTTTGGTGCATGGGGAAGGGAGATGAAGTGGACAGGGCGTAAGAATTAACAATTAGAGATCGATATATTATATGAAATTAGAATACACTTACTTGAATTGACAATCATGTTTACCGGAATAGCCGATATCGGAATCACCGATATCATATATTAGACAAGATCTTCCTTTGCCTATCACTTGCTCCGGTCTTTGAGGTATTTGATGGAAAAAACCACAAATGAGTTTACTGTGTTTGTACGTGACGGCAAAGGGGACCTAGCCAATCTTATATAAGATCACAACCCTAGTACCACCCATCATGGACTCTAGAGTTGAGCCTACACTTTGTTTCTACACAAATCAGAATTAGTGTTCAAGGCCCATTATTCTTGATCACAATTATCGGGCTTAAGCATCATCAAATGGATCACAATAACATCAACCTGTTTTATTAAAACCAAAATCCACAATTGATTGCAGCCCACAAAATATTAGAAAATATTCTAACACATGTACAATGCGAAAACTATCGCGAAAGCTAGTCCCCCTAACACTAAGAAGAAGCTACTACAAAGTCTTTTGGAGAAGATCAATTTCCTAAGAAAATTTGTAACCAATTCGGCTAGCAAGATGAAAGCTTTTTCACCCTTGCTCATGCTGAAGGAATTAGAAGAAATGGTGTAGGGAGTTGATCAAATAAAAGAAGCTTTGTCGAATTCATCAATGTTCATGCAACCAATGTTAGGTAAATCACTCAAGTCGTTCATCCGAGGGCAAAGATAAATTATATTAAAGTTGAAAATAAGTACAAGAAGTACTCTACCCATAGATAAAACATAAGTACATGTAGTACTCATCCAACCCAACTACACAAAAATACAAAGAAAAACCCAACAAGAACGTCCAAACCAACATCCTTCCAAAACTTATCTAGTTAAACAATCCAAAGGATTAACACACAATTCGTAGAATAAGCAAGGTGAGTTAATCTTTATTGCTAACAACCAATTTCAAGACACAAATTGGATATTTCTACAAAAAATGTCTAACTCATTTAATTCTTTAGCACAAAAAATCCTATCATTCCGAGATCGCTAAACCTCCCAAACCACCACATGCCAAACTAGGAGCACTCCTTTGAGACCATGCTTTCCCTCCCGACACACCGATATGTGTTGGTTTCACATATTGGACCTCCGGTGAAGAAGAACAAACCAAACATGTGAAATTCAATATCGAAGGACTTGAGGTTTTGAGAGGGTGATGGAAGGTATAAAACTTTGGAAAAGTATATCGAAAATACTAACTCAAGAATGAATCAATGTTGTCTTTAGTTATAAAAATATAACGCCACATATTCGACACATCCTCGTTTGTTGGATTAAGATTAGACGATTTAAATTTTAAGCTCGACAATTTTTTAAAAACAAATTAATAATTGAATAGAATCACCGCAAGAAAATCTTCATTTACAAACTTAATTTAAAATTATTTATTGGTGGCATTTTTACCTCAATAAATTATTGGCGGAAAAAACTGCCACAAATTAATAAAATCTACAAGTAATTTTATCAGAAAAAAAATAAAACATATTGGCGGAATATTCCGCCATAAACTTAAAAGACAAAATTGGGCAACACTTATTGGCGGAAAAAATCTGCCTGGAATTCAAAATTGTAACGGCCAACACTTTTTGGCGGAATAAATCCGCCAGTAACTTGGCACGCTTCAGGCAAAAATTTTGTGGCATATAATTCCGCCAATAATTATGTCGGCTCAAAGAAAAACAACTGTCTTATTATTTATTGGCGGAAAAATTCCAACAATAAGTGTGTCCGAAACAACAACGACTATCTTCTTTCCTATATAAATTACTTCATTTTTTTTCCCTCCATTTTATAAGACCTCAAAATAAAACTTTAGACCTCTAATTATGTTGGGCCGCCCATCCAATCAACACTAGCATATTCCATGGAATCCAAAGGTTACAAATATTAAATATCTTCCTTATTATGTGCAAAGCTTACACTTTATTTGGCTATAAATATTAAATACCCTCTGTTGGTCCTTGCATCTCCTTCACATTCACATAGATACACAATCATCTCAAAATTAGCTTTTGCTCATCTATAATGGCTGGTGTTATAGTGATTTTTGACTTTGACTCAACAATCATTGAATGTGACAGTGATAATTGGGTTCTTGATGAGTTTGGCTTAACCGAAAAATTCTATCAACTTCTTCCTAACATGCTTTGGAATCCTCTCATGGTTTTCTTTACTTTCCTTACTTTTCTTTCTTCTAATACAATGTTGTTCTATCTCTTAAAAAAAATTCAAGTTATGGAAATAATTTTTTTGTCCTAATTTTTTGTAGGACAAGATGATGAATGAACTTCATTCACAAGGAAAAAAAATTGAAGAAATAGTAGAAGTTCTTAATAGGACTCCAATTCATCCACGCATTATCCCTGCCATTGAAGCTGCTTATTCCCTTGGGTATAACTCTTTTTCTCTTATCACTTTTTTTTTTTTATTGCATATACAATGTGCTTGGTATGAGAAATTAAGGTCAATAAAATAGAAGAGAATAAGTTGATAATTTTTTGAAAATTTTGGAGAAGAGAAAAATTTACTATTAACGGTGACATCAAGTGTCGGTCAAAAGAAAAAACGGTGACATTTAGTACAATTTTTAAATTGTCTGAAATAAAATTTGAACTCTGACCATTATATATCGAGGTTGCAAAATCAAATTATTACCGACACTTTATGAAGATTTAATTAATTATAATGTTTATTCACTTTTTAATATATAATTTTGTTTCCTTGATGCTAATGCCTAATTAAGATTAAATATTTGTATGCAGGTGTGAGCTAAGGATTGTGAGTGATGCAAATAGTTTCTTTATTGAAACAATTTTGAAGCATCATGGGGTGCTGAATTGTTTCTCAAAAATCACTGCAAACCCAAGTTATGTTAATGAAGAAGGGAGGCTCATAATTTGTCCCTACCATGATTATCTAAAATCTTCTCATGGATGTAACCTTTGTCCACCAAATATGTGCAAGGCAATACCTCCTAAATATATTTATCAATGACTAAATATATAGTTATATTCATATTTAATTATCCATAAGTAACTATGCAAAACTCCATTTAGTAAGTGAAAACATTTTAAATTTTCATTTTTTTTAAAAAAAATTATGTTTGTTTTTACATGTTAATTAACAAAGAGATAATATTGCCTCTTGAAGTGAACTTTTAAAACAATAAAAATAATATTAAAAAAAATGTTTTCATTATTTCCACATGTATATCTTATAACTAACATTTCATTTTCTCTTCATTATAATGGTTGACTTCAAGACTAAAATGAGCTTTTCATTCTTACATTTTTTTGGTAATAACCTTTCATTTTTACTTTAATATCTAATTTGATGATATTTGAATATTTGAAAAATTATTGTGATGTGTATGTTTATGGTATATGATTTAATATTAACATGGCTAAAGTTTTCGAGAATATGTCATAGTCAAAAGAATTCTTCTGACTACATAAAAGGCAAAACCATGTTTCATGAAATATAGAGCTTTTTTTTTTTTTTTGACACACATGAAACATAGAGCTATAATATACTATAATTATTAATTGTATCACTATCATATATATGAATTAATATGAAGTACTTAAAAAACCCATCCTTTTGAAACTTCTTTTATTACTATAATTGACACATAATTCTCCCCCTCGAATGACATATGCAGGGATTGGTGATGGAAAGGTTACAAAATTCACTTGAGGATGAAGGAAAGAAGAAAATTATTTACTTAGGAGATGGAAATGCAGATTTTTGTCCTAGTTTAAAGCTCAAAGAGAGTGATTATTTGATGCCTAGAATGAACTTTGCATTAAGTGATTTAGTATCTAAAAATTCTAATGACATAAAGGCAAATGTACATGATTGGATGGATGGGGAAGAGCTTGAAAATGTTCTACTTCATATCATCAACAAAGCTAATAACATTGGTAAAGAAAACAACATTGTTGGTCCAAAAATAATCTCAAATGATTGCAAATTGGGGACAGTTTCAATTGATGCTCATAAGATTTTCCCCGAAGCCATCGCAGTTCCTCTTTGATTAGTAACCAAAAATTGTATCTGGCTCCCCTGTAGTCGGATTACAAGTATTATGAACATCAGTGTCTTTGTTTCGAATAAGTTTGGACGGTCTATATTGAATATTAGTATTTCAATTTATTAAATGAAAAATTATGTGATTGGGATATTGTTGGTGTTTGTTTATCTATTGAAGTGTTTTAATATACTAGTTCTCTTATCTTTGAGTTTCCAATATTTCATCCAAAAAGGAAATAAATTACCAAGAATAGAACTTATATTACTATATTGATGATTGTGATTTATAGATTTCAGCCATTGAATAAATAATGTTTGGTTAATTATTAATTGTTGGAATTAGTTTTTGAGTGTGCAATTTGCAATGCAATGTATAAATGTTGATTTTTTTTTTTTGACAAATATAATGTTGAATTTTAATAACTCAATATATCTTAATATGTGTAAACTTAAATATGTTCTCAATTTTAAAATCTCATAGAGCTAGTCTAATTACAAATTTTTATTTTTTTTACAAAAGCAAACTTAATATATTTCATTAATAAAAAATTTATAATTTGTACCAAAAAATAATAATTTATAACTACAAGAATGAATCGACTAAAAATACAACGGCTAGACATGGAAAAGACCATTTAATATATATATATATATATATATATATATATATATATATATATATAGATCATCCATGCAAAAAAATTCACAGATCTATGATTATTTGATATGTTATTGAGATCCCAAAATTAACGGTATTCTATATTATATAAGTTTTTAATTTAATGGTGAATTTTATAAAACATTTATTCGTGAAAACGTTATTAAGTGTTGTAACTAACATTTCTCAAATATTATACCGATATAATTATTTCAAAAAGTAAAAATGTTACTCTCAATTTTTAATGGATTTTACCGAGCACTAAAATTCAGTGACCTTCAATCCTAACTAATCATAACCTTACGTAAGGGTTTTTATAAGTTCTGTTGGACTCCACACTTTGGTCCGACAAACGAAAAACAAATTAATAAATCTCTAATTTGGATTAGTTTAGTTGAGCTTCCGTGGGAATAATCATCAACATGTGAGTTGAGTCTTAGCAAGATGTCGATTGTAGACAATGTTAGTTTCACAAGCAAATACAAGATGTCGATTGTAGACAATGTTATTCATGATATGAAAATACTTGCCAAATGTAATATGTGTCTATCAAATACTGATATTTTTTTTTACCATGATACTGATATGAAATTTCCACCGCCGTTAGCGATGATTAATCTTCGTCGGGAAATCATGTGGGCCAGAAATAGCATGATATTGGTACGAAGTTCCCAACCGAATTTTCTCCATACGTATGAGTCAGAAATCGAACCTCTGACCACATGCTTAAGGGGACCAAAATCTTTACCACTTACACCAATTTATTGTTGGTCACCTGTCCAAATGCGATAGTTATTGTGGGACAGACAAATTAACTACTAAGGTAATATTTTTTGTTAAGATGTCCAAGTTATAGAAATAGGTTTATTTTTCTTAAATACAGCTTAGTTGGTACCTGTCAAAGATATTAATAATTTTCATGGATTTTAATTCGAATCCAAGTTTTACATTTCTTATATTTAATTGTGCTAGTTTAGCCAGTAAAATGCTTAAAAAAAAGTTTACCTAAGCTACCAAGTACTGTATCTATAACACATGATTAGCAAACATACTTTTTATAGAGATGTATGGTCAGGATTCTGGTCAATGTTTAACTAAAAATAAAACACATTCAATTATCTAACTTTTCCTTCATCATGCCCCGTCCATTATCATAATTAATTTGTCATCTTCTATGCTTTACGAGAAAAATATATTGAATTTGGTTGATTTGGTGTTTAAAGTAATTGAATCATGAAAAACTATATATGTGCATCCATCCATGCAAATTACGCATCAGTTTTGCCTTATTTGTGTGACATGCACTAAACCCACTTTTTTTCGTGCCTTTCTACATAATGGGAGTATGGTTGGATCTAACCTAAGAAAAAGAGAATTAAAGCAAGAAAAGAAAATACTATATACAATAATCATTATGGATTAATTTAGGAATAGGAAATTAATCAATTACGAGAGCATTATTATTTCAAAGTGGCATTGCTTTTTTAAACGAATGCGTGTAAGAGACTATTATGTCTATGTACGGGTCTTTATATAAAGTAAGTGATGTAGGAGGACAAAAGTTTGCTGAAATATAATTTCAATTTTTTTCCTTTTCATAAGTTCCGTCAATCAAAAGACACTGTTTGAATTATTATAGTAAGCCAATTAATATTTCTGCCCGAATTCCCAATAGCGACGACGGGCCGGTGAATGATAGCGCTTCGGATGGGGGTGGTTGTTTGGAATCCATATTTCCGACACAAAGATGGGAATGTACTGCAAACACTTTGACACTTATGTTAATATATATTTAAGGTGAATGCTAGGTTAATAATGAAACATCCCGATGTGAAACAATGTGGTATTGGACTTGGGGTAGCTCCAAAATTCGGTTCAGAACTGTTGCCCCAAGTCTTTAGTTGAAGGAGTCAAGTGATGGCTTGAATATTTCAATATTTCTGTCATTTTTGATGGTTAATGGAGTTTCCTTTCCGAATCCGCCATTGAATGCATAGGATTCCATTCGGTTAAGTCGTAGTTGGTTGTCTTGTCGCCCCTTTGTTTGGGGTCATAGATGAATGGTCTAGAGTCCCTTGTTGGAATCATAGTCAAATGATATTGTTATATTGTAGATTGATTCGTTGTAAGTTTGTATCTTGCTTTTGGCATGTTAATCTACCATTAGAAATAACGGTAATGTTGTGTTAAATGTGGGAGCAATGAACATTTTAATGTATTTTTAAACTCGTGTCAACATCTCAAGGAAATATATTAATTTGAAGGTTGTGCTTTGACATTTGCTATCATGTTTAGTGTTATTGCGTCTTATCGTTTCCGAGAACAAGTCGTTAGCCAAAATGTATATGTTTGGTTTCCTACCCCTAGGGAAATCCTAGGATCGAGGTGGGTGTGGGGTCATTAACCTCAATAATTTGGTGGCTAGCCGAGAAGTGGGGCGTACCATATGAAGGTGAGGGTTCACAATTGCGATGATGGACCGGTGGAGGGTAGCTATTCAGATGATGGTATTTGGCCGAAACCCATTCAACTCCAAAGTTTGGGATGTATTACAAACACTATGACGTTCAAGTTAGTATCTACTTGAGGTGATGATTAGGTTTAAAATGAAACATACTTTAAGAAGTGATGATGTGACACTAAGACTAGTCTGACCATATTATGTGGCACTGAGTTGGCGTAGAGATGGTTTTGTCATATAAGCATTTGGCGTCCATGTCACAAAATCAGAGTATTGTCCTCCAACCATATACAAGTTAATTAATAAATATACTCATTGAGTCATTGTCATTCAAAATCAGAGTATTGTTTGCTTATTCACAAATATTAATTAAGGGTAAAATACCCGACCCCCTACAATTTTGGGGAACCACATGGTGATTTACTTTTTTAAAAAAAAAAATCACTATTGTACATGTACACTAAAGTTAAGTCACACTTATATTCTGTTACGTATAATCAAATTGTTGTCGATTCTCATCTTGTTTTGTATTTAGCTTTAAATTAGATGTGGAATGCCATGATTTGTTTTGTTTTGTTTTATTCATAAATTATAAATCAACGGATAGAAATGTTGAAATGATTAGATCGGACACTACGATAAGGATTCAAACTTTGATTATTCACGTGTATGTGTAAGTTTTCAATCGTTTTTCATTTCATATATTAAAAAAATTGATTTTGTTTTATTTTTGACTCAATTATTAAATTTTCATCACTGATACTATAGCTTAACAAATTAACTTCTCATTTTTTGGTCGGATGAATGTAGAATATTGATTTTATGATAAGGTGTCCGCAATTTCTGGAAAGTGTGTAGATTATGAGGATCTAGGGTAGGTATTTCTTTTACGCATAATTTATCTACTTACTAAATATTTATTTGTTGGAGAATGTTAACTTATGCCCTTAAGGCACATGTTAAGGAAGTAAAAATAGAAATTATTAAATGCTAATTTGTCCATTTTGACTTTTGAAGCATTAAATTTCTTGTATCATTAAATGTTGAATTTCTATTTTGGTATATCTTAACATGTGCCCTTAGGGCACATGTTAACAATACCCTTATTTGTTTGTTCTATTGCTTTCATCGCCCTCTTCTTTTAACTTGGCAAGAGTTTTTTCATTGTAACAAAAGATTGTCTAAAGTGATCGATCGTTACTTGGTTCAGTAATGATTGACATTAAATTTGGTAGGAGAATCACAATTCGATTTTTCGCAACTGCGATCGGGGGAAGATTGAAATCACTTGATGTCAGAACTGACCTCAGAACCAGATTAGACGGTCCAGTGGACCGGATAATTGTGGTGAAAAAAATTGTCTAAGTGAGAAGAGTACAAAACACCATTCATTTAGGAGTAGATTTAAGAACCCTTCCTAATTGTTAGTTGGTCTAGTGATGATTGCCGTTAGACTTGGTACAGTTCGATCTTTCGCAACTACGATTAGGAGGAGTTGAAATAACTTGATGCTATAATTGACCTCGAACCAGATAAGACGATACAATAGGCCAGATACCGGTGGTAAAAACAAAAGAAAACAAAAATTAGGAACTCTTGAAATTCATCTCAATGGTGGAGGAGGTTTTCTTTGTTTGACAAGATATAAAGTGGTGGAGGGTGGATTTATGCTCCAATGTAGGGGGATCCTGTGATTGTCACATGTAATTCTCTATGCATGTGACTCAAATGTCACAAGTCACAAATTTTTTTTTTTATCACTACAAAAATTAATTTAGTAACCGATTTTTTGTGATCAATTTAGTAACCAATATTATAATCAGTTCTTAAAAATTTTATATATTTGTTGGATAGTTTAGTGATTAAAAATTTCACTCTTAAATAAATAGAGTGTTCGGAGTTTGAACTTCAACTTCTATATATACGATGTGATGTCACAAATGAACTAAACTCACATAGACCAATTAAATTTTGACTTTTTTGAAAAAGTAAATTAATTTTTACTTTTCAGTATTTTTCTATTTGTCTGTGTGCATCTAAGTAATTTTTTTATTTATAGTTGTGATCCATACAATTATTATTCGATCATAACTTGTTAAGGATCTATCCATGCATGCATACACGTAAAAGATGGCAGACATATCCCAATTGGATTCAATGCTGGAATCTCATTCTTCAACTTTTTTTATATAAAATCACTTCAAGTTAATAATTTATTTTGCAACCTTGTATATATTCTTTTATTTGATCATTATATATTTCCATGTGACATAGCATTGGTTAGATCGATCCATATCTCAAAAGAATAAATAAGTGAAATTGGGCAAAACAAAGAATCTTTTGCAGATAACAACTTTAACATATTTTTCCACGATAGCAACGTTAATGACGCAATTGACGAGAGTTTTAAAATAAAGATATATCTTTAATTTAGTCATCTAACACTATCTAATTCAACATAAACATAATAAGGTGTTAGAGTATTTGAAATAATCATTTTAGTCCATCCATATGAAATATATGAAAACCAATTTGTTATGTATGTTAGGGACTTATAAAGTGACTAATTTTATATATATATTTTTTGACTTATAATTTTATATACTTATAAACTAATTAAGTCTGAGAGAGTAGACTCCGCTTGTATTAATGAAATATAATGGAATGAAGTGGAACAGAGTAGAATGAAGTGAAATGAAATAAATATATCATTTCATTGTTTGGATAATTTATGATGGAGCGACAAAAAATTTACATTTAATCTTTTATCTCTCAAATTGGATGGAACAAAATTGAGGGTAAACTGGTGGTATGAGATGGAATTCATTCCATTGTTATTTTATAATCCAAACAATGAAACATTAAGGCACTGTTTGGTAAGTCCAATAAGTTAGTTTATAGCTTATTGAACTAACTTATAAGTTTGTTTTAAAAAAATGTGAAGTGTTTGGTAACGAGCTTCTCTAACTAGCTTATAGCGTTTTTTGAGATGCTATTTCAAGTAGCGTTTGAGCTTATAGCTTATTATAACTTATAGCTTTTTCATTTTATTCCATATTTACCCTCATTAATTTTATTTTTTATAAATTAATAATAACTACCCACTAACACTTACCAAAAAAAAAAATTACCCACTAACCATGTATTTTTATGTCATTTTGTACTTACAACAACTAAATTTGCCAAACACTTTAATTTTATTCTACTAGCTTTTCAGCTATAAGCTATCAGCCATCAGCTATAAACTAGCTTTTCAGCCATAAGCTAACTTATCAGCTATCAGCTAGCTTATAGCTTATTTTTACCAAACAGAGCCTAATAGATTTCATCCATTATCATTTCATTTCATCTCATTCCATCAATCCAAACATAGTCTAAGCCTCTAAGGGTTCATTTGTTTGAGATTATTTTAAGAAGAAAATATATTTTATCATTTTAATAGTGTTTGTTATAGAATTTTTAAAATAATCACTTTCTAAAAAAAAAAACGATTTTAACCCCAAAATGAAAAACTTTTCTAATAGCTTTTTTAGAATCTATTTTTGTTTTTTAAAAACTAAAGAACCTAGGGGTAGGAGCTTGACATTTTTTAAAAAAATAATTTTTATGATTGTAAACAAATGAAAAGTAGTGTTAGATTTTATTTTTTTTAAATCTCTAAAAAAGAGTTTAAGGTTTCTCTTCCTCTTTCATCATTCTCTTATCCCTCTTGAAATTCTTCGGAACGTCAATTATGAACTCTTTTTAGCGTGTTTTAATGGGACATGTCGTTGTGGACTTTTTTAAAAACTAAAAAAAATTCGGAATCTATGTTCCAAATTTTATTCCCAAGGACATAAATGAAATTTTTGGGGATAAGAGAATGATGGGTAAAAAGAGAAACTGTATGATTAAGACCTTTTCTCTCCCGACCCCCTCATTTCTTTTCTACCCCCTGAATTTCCGTTTTTGCCCTTGGGGGTACTGCGGTTTATACGAACCGAAGCAAATGATGAAGGTTTTAAGTTTTTGCTGATATATTAGACCATTTTGGTTCGTGCGAACCAAACGTTAGCATTTTCGGTAAACAGCAATCAAACGTCAGCTTGTTCGGTACCTGCGAACCGAAATGTCCTAGATTTCGGTAAGTTGTTACCGAAATTTTCATTGGCTCACTGGAATTAGGCCATTTCGGCAGAAGTTTACCGAAATCTTTGTTTCGATACCTGCGAACCGAAATCATTGGCTGCGGTTCGTAAAAACCGAAGTTTTCTGGCAAAATTTGTTCAAACTGAAATGAGATTTTTGGGGGGTATAAAAGAAATGGGGGGGGTCGGGAGAGAAAAGTTCTATGAACTATGATTAATGATTTCACCGAATTAATTGGCCCAAAGCGAAATACATAATTGACACTAAAAGAAAAATATAACAAGGGACTACTATTCACACCTCAGGTTTTCTAATACACCCTTTTCCCATTTTATACCAATAAACCTTTCCCAGAACCATCTTCTTCTTTTTTTTTGACAAACCCAGAACCATCTTTTAGAGTGAAGCTTATTTTCTTCCAAATGCCCCAACACACACATACAAGTAGCAAGGGAAGCTTACCTTTTAGGGTAAACACATATCATTAATTACCTCCTTAATGGAGTAATAGTTTTTGTTTTCAAATGTGTCTTTTCTTTTGTTAGTCATTTTGCTTCTTATATGTGATTTCTGTCCGTCTAGTAATCAACTAATTTCATAAAATTACAGATGATTGGGTATGTCTTTATAATTAATAGACTCATAAAATATAATGATAGTATCTCATACATTCATGAAGCAAAATAATTGTTTATCCTAATTACTATAAGGAATAAGATAAGATGTCTTATTGATGGTAATGATGAACTAAAGGAATGCTAAAAAAAAATACTCCCTCCGGTCATTTTTATAAGGAACACTTTGAAAAAATCACACAGACCAAGGAAACACATTTAACATTTAATACTCTTATAAATTTAAATTTATTCCATGTTTACCCTTATTTAATTACTATTTATTCAACTAACTTACTTATTTTTAAATTCTCTTTCATAATAAATAAGGGCATAAGTGAAATTGAACATTTAGAACATTTGAAAATTGGTCAAAATTTCTTATAAAAAGGACCAAATTTTTTCCCCAAAGTGTTCCTTATAATAAGGACCGGAGGGAGTACTATACATGGAAAAGGGGGTGTGGTGAGAACAATAAGTTTGGTTAATTATGAGACATTGGTTAACTAACATACTGTAGTATTTGTCTTTGTTCATAGAGTGATATTTTTGTCATAGTATCATAGTCTATTCTACAGTACATGATAGGGGAATGAGTTCCAAAATATCAAAATAATCAGGTAAGAGAAAAAAAGAGGACAAGGAAATATTAAACCAAAAAAAGTAAGATGAAAATGAAGGATATTGACCCAATTACAAACAAAATTTGATGTCTAGTTTGTTATGAGCCTACATGGATATCCAAGGGCACATTGATATTATAGATGGTTTCTCTTCCTATCTCCAAATTTCTCTTCTGGCGCAAAACATGCAGAAAATTTTGAAAAATGCTGTCCAAAGTTCTAAAACTTACGCTAAAAAATATTCGAAAAACATTTTACAAAATTTTCTGTACGAAAAAAAATATTTGGAGGTGGGAATAAAAAATATATTGATTATAATGGTTGTTCTCACTTTCCATATGGAATAATTGAACTCAGAATAATGACATACACAAAGCAATGAAGGCCGGCCCTTAAGGTGGGGGCTGGGCTGACCCAGTTTTCTCATATTTTCATAGAAGAAAGTTAAACATGAGGTGTAGCTAGAGGCTAGAGCACCTTGAAAGGTATGAATTTCATGTGAGCACAAATTCCAAGTGACCCACCCATGAGGGCTTGCATTATTGAGCCTGTGAAATTGTTGTTTTACTCTTTTTTGTATGTAGGGATTCTATCGTATAAGTAGTACACCATGAATCATAAACTCCGACACTCACACTTGATACGACACAATTGATATCTTTTTTTTTATAAGTCACGGTCGATATTGTTAATATAAAATATAGGACACGAACGAACAGGTTATACATATCCACTTCTTCCGTCCCAAAACTTTGTGTCCAAGGGGTGTGTGAGTGTTGTGACAAGTGTGAGATTAAGTTTCATATTACTTAAATAAGTTGATGTTGAACGTTTTATAACTGAGATGACCCTTAAGAATTGAAAATAATTACATAGAATCTCAATTAGTTAGTGAGTTAGTTAGTTTGTTAATTAGATGGTTGGTTAGTTATCCCTCTAGGAACTCTATATAAGGGTATCAATTGTACTCATTTTCATTATCAATATGAAATCTTATGATTTTTACTCTTTTTCAAGTTTTCTAAGCTCTTACCATTCAATTTCTCCGAGCTATCAAAATATTAACAAGGCGCATAAACATAATCACTTGAGTTGAGGTTTTGGGTAAAAGTGTGGTGTCAAACTCACTTGTATGGTTATTCTGAACCCAATGTGGATGATCCATCGGCTGTCCCCTCGTGGCTCAACAATGATATCAGAGCTGATAATTCAACGAAAGGTTCGACCGGCTCTTAGTATCGATAGTTTTTCTAACAAAAATGGTCAGGCGACGTGTCCTGTTGAACAATGATTATTGTTCTATCAAAAAGATTCCAAAAAATTATAAGTAATTTTGTCTTTAGAATCAATTATAATTTGAAACTCGAGTTTGTAATTTTTTATCTTCAAACACGATTTTTATATTTAAATTTATGGTATAACTTACTTTTGTACAAAGGTCTTGCTAACATCAAAACATAAATCATTTTTACCGAAACTAACTTCTAACTAAAATCAATTTTACAGAGAACTTATCAGCACTTATAGTTATAACAGGTTTGCGATTTAAGAGAGAATTGGGATATTCCTAGAGTTGTCTAATACAGTTGTCGGGAAATTGACTTTTGCATGTGTTTTTAGTTCACAGCGGGGTGGATAAGGTATGATCATACACAATCTTGTTCTTGCCCCACCCTTCTTCAATCCATGACTCCACCTTCTTTTATCGTATCTATTCAATATAGTTGACCAATTGAGGAAAAACTTAATACTACTAAAGTCAATCACAAATTCAATCACATGTATATGTGTTCTTCTCTCAGACACCGATACATGTCGAATATCAGATATATCATTTATTAAAAGTGTCGGTTACAAAGTTTATAAAAACATCTAAAATATTGAGTTTTGAGTGTACTATTATATACTTGTATATATTATGCGACAATGAACTAAAAGCGGACAATTTGTCTAATTTCACGATTATGACTATCGTAGACCATTCACAATGGAGCACTTCAATTTTGAGTACTTAAATGGGTCCTACATTGACACATCACTAATTTATTATTTTTTATAATAGTACTTAATAGGTACTCAATCCTTTCACACCCATCACAAATTCGAGCGGGGATAAAAAATATAACATCAAACCCATATCCAACGGGGACTGAATATCCCCAACGAGTTTCGGATATCCCATTACGCCTATTTTCACATGAATTTAGATTGTATTTTAGTATTTTTTATTAAAAAAAGTTTAAATGTCCAAAATTATTTTTTCTCGCCAATATTTTTTTAAATAAAGAAAAGAAATAGAGAAAATGGTTTGTTTAATACTCAAATTAAAAATAAAAAATAAATATATGAATGTAATTTAAGATATTGTTTAAACATTTCTAATTTAAAAAAGCGAAGCCTAATTTTTAGTATAATCGAGATGGGTTCGGGATGAGTATAAATGTACCAATTATCCGTCAAAGCGGGTATGGTTTAGACGGGTATCCGCCAGTATGGATTTTATTGTCATTCCTAGAGACGAGGAGCTTGTGGCCTGCAGAAAAATGTACAGATTTATACGAGTCTATCGTATGAGTTTCTTCGTTATGTTTATGATAACTTTTGGTGTGTTGTTTTCCCTCATTTAGTTTCTTGCATTTTTTGCCCTCTAATTTTCAACATCTTGCAATTTTAACCCTACCTTTCATAAGACAAGTCGATAAGACATGAGTTTGAAACAATTTTGAATCTTCTTGATTCAGCTTTTGAAACAAGGGAATAAGCAAAGGGAAAAGTTGGTAAGAATTAGTAAATGCAACAACGGCGAAAAGAAGATCGAGTTCCCATGTTGTTCTTATGGCAGGGCAGGGCAGGGCAGGGTAGGACACAGTCTTAATTGGATAGTACTTGCAGACAGTATCTTTAGGGGTAAGCAAGCAAGGTCCATGTAGCATTAAATGACCCCTTCATATTTCAAAATCTCCACTTGGAGTACACGGTAAAATCATTCACATTAAATAATTCAAAATTTACGGAACATCTTAAAAAATTACAAATTTACTGTCGTTAATTAGTCTAGTAGTGATTTATGCTTGATTTGGTAAGAAGGACAAAAGTTCAATCTTCACAACTGTGATCGAAAGAGGATCGAAACCACTTGATGTCAAAACTGATATCCGAACTAGATTAAACAGTCAAATTAATCAGATAGCGGTGGTGAAAATCAAAAAATAAAAAAAAATGAAAAATTGACAATTTAATTTTGGGTACATAAGTGGATCCCGTGTAGGCATCACTCATATATAATTTTTTTAATAATAGTACCTAATAAACACTCGATCTCTCCAACCCAGCACAACACCTCTTAAAAAATTATAAACGGATCCCACAAATAACTCCACATCTCATCAATAACTCTACATTTTTTTATAAATGAGTTTCACAAATTCTATCAGGTACTATGAGAGAGTGTGCTTATTTGATAAGTGGTACTTATTTGGTACTAAAATGTGTTGTGCTCCAATGATAGTACCTAATAAGTACCATGAGTATCTAATAGGTACTACATCATTGAAGATGATCTTAAGATATGACCTAGAAAATTATTGAATCATTAAATTAATCTATACATGTACTCAGTGACGGAGCTAGAAATTTCATGGAGAGGGGGCACCATATATTTGTAGCATTAAATATATTTTATATTTCATTTTTTAGCGCATATATATATATATATATATATATATATATATATATATATATATATATATATATATATCACAAATTTTCTCTACGATCTGCCATATTTTGAAAATATTGAATGATTTTCTCATTTTCAATCTCAATAAAAACACCTCTATACAAGTAACTAAACAATCATTTAATCATTGATCCACCATGCTATTTTGCAACTCATTCTTGATAATCTTCATAGCAGATAAAGCTCTTTCATAATTGTTGCCACATGTAGTATCAAAGATAACTTTAAAAAAAAAATATATACTAACAGATAAACAATATGTTTTCTTGTCTCCACTGTAGTTTTATACTAATATATCACTAATCCCCTCTAATTTTGAAAATGCATCTTCACAACATACATCTATAAAATAATTTTTAAGTTGAAAATCTAGAGCCAATAATTGAATAGGAGAAAACTTTGAACTATAAAATTGAGCCAATAACTAAATAAATATCAAAGTTATTGTTGAAAAAATTCCAATCTCAAACAAGCAATAGCTAAACAATAGATCAAACTTTCTATTGGGTGGTTAATTATTGTGGGCCTAGTTAGTCAAGTGTGAACACATGCATACTATATAAAAAAATTCTCAAAATGTAGTGCAGGCTTGTGCCCCCAGAATGGTCTATGTGCCTCCGTCCCTGCATGTACTAAATACATTGAATTCTCGATAAATCTGAAAAATAAAGTTTAGATTTAATGCATGCAGGAAACAATTGAGCAAAGAAAGAAAGAGCATGCAGACAGTTTGTGCACAAATGTCATGTCTTCTCATTTTTCTCTGTATTTAATGCAATGCATTTGTGATGTTCCTGTACCCCAGCCAGCAATCTCATATCGAATCCGAGTAGATAGATACCTAATAGACTAGAGTCCGGTCTATTTTAATTTTTTCTCTTTCTATATTTTATAAAGGGTTTTACTAGTAGCCGGATAATTTCATACTCCCTCGTCCTTTTTATAAGGAACAATTTGAAAAAATCACACAGACCAAGGAATCACATTTAACATAATTATTTTCATTTAATACTCTTATAAATTTAAATTTATTCCATATATACCCTTATTTAATTACTCTTTATTCAACTAATTTATTTATTTTTAAATTCTCTCTCATAATAAATAAGGGCATAAGTGAAATTGAACATTTAAAACATTTGAAAATTGGTCAAAGTTTCTTATAAAAAGGACCAATTTTTTTGCCCTAAGTGTTCCTTATAAAAAGGACCGGAGGGAGTATTTTAGAGTGAATAAGTGACCGTAAATACAATACAATATTCTTGTTGAGTAGTATATGTTTAAGGAAATCGAATGATGTCTTTTATAATTATTCTTTTAAAAATTATTTATTTAAAAGTTAAATATTTCAATTTTTAAAGTTACTTGGGTTGGTTTAGTTGTGTTGGCATGTGTTCTTGGAATATGTCTCAGATTTGATTCTCTCTAGTGCCAATTTTGATGGGCTACTGTTCATACGGAGCAAAAAACTCTGTCTTCAAATGGGACCGCAAGTAAACGATGAGATTGCTCCGATCGAATTAGTCAGTCCTAAGACCAGATACCGAGTTTTCAAAAAATAAAAAAATTCAATTTTTAATAAATTAATTCTACATATTAATATGCTTAAATACACCTGATACAACGCTTAACATTTTTCTTATTTAAAAATGACAAAAATAAATTAATTTACTGGTACACTATACTATACAAATAAGACAGTTTTTATAGCCCACTTTCTCTGCACAAAATCTGATTCAGTCAATAAAAAAAGTGATTTGATTTCTACTGAAAAATTTAATTTAAGAAAATTTACTTTATATACTAGTATTTTTTTTTGTCACATTATTAATGGTCTGAAAATTACATTAAATACTAATTTTGAATCACATTAACTACACTCATCACTGTTTACTTTTGAAATACTTATAGCAATAAATTATAACAATGAATACGGTTCAGTGTTTTCTCTTTGCCAAGTCTCTGTCACACACTTTCATTTCAAGCACAACAGAACCATATTTGTATTCTACTCATTCACTCTCTCTTCTCTTTCACCATTTTTCTTCTACCTTTCTTATCTTTTCTTTCATTCTCTTCTGTACCATTCTACTTTTCAATGGAACTCAAGAACAAAATGCTGCAAAGTAAGTAAAATACACTTCACTTCATATATCTTTCAGCTTTTCATGTTTGTACAAAAGGGTTCGTTATCTTTTCAGCTCATTGTGTTGTGTGTCTTTGTTTTCATGTGTTTGGTTTTAATGATGTTTTTCTTTTTCAGTTAGGTTTTGATGTTGATGAATTTCATTTCATGTTTTTATTATATTTTTTGTGTTAGAGACTGTGTTAGTTGAATTAAAGAGACTAGAGAGTACATTATTTTTTGGTTGTGGTTGTTTGTTTTGTATTTTTATATTTTTGCTGAATGTGTTGAAGTTGAGCAATGAAGCCCGGACACTCTCTGTCCCGGTGTCGGACACGCGTCGATTCAGACAACGACACTGACACGCTGACACTTATAATTATACTTAATTATGTCTTTTTTTCAAATTATTATGTGTCCGAGTGTCCGTGTCAGTGCTTTTGAACTTCAATGTAATGTTTGATAAAAATTATAATAATAATAATAGAGAAAAAGAAAGGTTTGGAACTTTTTTTTGCCGTCCTTATTCTACTTGTTTTCTAGTGGTTAATGATGTTTTTAGTCTTCATTCATTCTTCTTCCATAGCAATGAAATGATATAGTTGACCTATGTGTATGTCTCACATTGTTAATTTATTGAACTTTGCATTATTGTTGACATTATATCTTATTATTAATTCTTTAAATGTGGGATTGTGCAGGCTATAAAAAATCTCTCTAGGATCACTTAAAATGTCAATAACATTTTACTATATAGAGTAATCTTTGGCATAAGGTTCTTTTTTTAGTTTAGTTTTGTAGAAAAATGAAGGCAACTAGTTTAGTTATATACCAAAAATCTATGATGGTTATGGTTATTGAGTGATATTTGTTGAGGAAGGAAATTTTAGTGGGATTATTAGTTTAGTTGTAGGCTTGTAGCGATGAGTCGAGAACAACCGAAGCGAGGGAAGCATGAAAAAGTTTGTGATGGTGCTAAGAAGGTTATTGTTGCTGTCAAGGCATCAAAGGAAATTCCAAAGACTGCTCTTGTTTGGTCTCTAACTAATGTTGTTCAACCTGGTGATTGCATTACTCTGCTAGTGGTTGTACCTTCACAAAGTTCAGGTTTTTTTCTTTTGCCTCATTTTCTACTTGTTTTTTGGTCTGATGTTTGTTGATGCATGTCTTTTTGATAGATGTGTTTCTTTAGCGTTCGTTTGATTTCACGGAAAGAAATGCAAAAAGTGATTCTAGACTCATAAAATTGATTTTGATGTGTTTGAGTGATGTCCATTGGAATTTGTAGTTAATTTGCTTCTAGAATTGATTCTATCTTGAAGTTAGGATTTGTAGTTTTGGACTTCAAACGTGATTTTTACACTCAAATTTAGTGTTCAACACACTTTTAGGTGAATGTATTCAAACATTAATCACTTCACATTCAACTCACTTTGTAATTTTGTTTTGTTATCGGAACATAAAGTTTGTAGGACTAGGATGTTTGCTTAACTTTCTTGATTAAGGATGACTATGAACTTTGTTATCCGTTTATTGAATGCACATTTTGAACCAACACCCTTCCCCTTTGTGTATTTAACTTTGTTCCTGCTCTGCTCCTATATAGGCCGAAAATTATGGGGTTTTCCGAGGTTTGCTGGTGACTGTGCTAATGGACACAAGAAGTCAACAATACTGGGAGCTAGCTCAGAGCAAAAGAATGATATCACCGATTCTTGCTCTCAAATGATCCTTCAGCTCCATGATGTCTATGATCCAAATAAGGTTAGTAGCCTTGATGTATAAAAGGTTTACTGGGAATGTTGTATTGTGTTTGTATCGATATGCTAATCATTGTTCGACAGATAAATGTCAGGATTAAAATTGTTTCTGGATCACCTTGTGGAGCAGTGGCTGCAGAAGCCAAGAAAGCTCAAGCCAACTGGGTCGTCTTTGATAAGTAATAGTCTATCTTGTAATACAATTTAGAAACATAATCGATGAATTCACAATTTCTGGTATACTATTTTTATTTTGGTATTGTGTTCTTTACAGAAATCTCAAGCATGAAGAAAAACAATGCATGGAAGAACTTCAGTGTAACATTGCGGGTATGAAGGGTTCCCAACCGAAGGTACTCCGCTTCAATTTGGTAGGATCGCAAAAGAAGGATCTTGAAGAAACTTGTTCATTACCTTCCGAGCAGCACGATATGCCTGGAAAACAATCCAAGAAGAAGAATGGTTCTTTGAAATCTACAATTGGACAAGTTGTCACGCCAACTAGCAGCCCCGAGTTAGAGACATCATTTACTGCAACTGAAGTTGGAACTTCATCGGTTTCAAGCTCTGATCCTGGAACTTCACCATTTTTTGTCTCCGAGATCATTGCCGAGTCAAAGAAAGAAGAAACTATCATAGAAAATCAAGAAACTGATGGTACTATCTCTGACACAGATAGTGAAAATTTGTCCACATCTTCAGCAAGCTTGCGATTTCAGCCGTGGATTACAGATCTATTTTTGCATAAACAATCATCTCAACGTGAAGAAGAAAGATCAGAGAGTTCTCGTTCTCATGCTAGGCTTGAAACGTCTACAACTAGAGCTTTGCTAGAAAAGTTCTCCAGGCTTGACAGAGAAGCTGAAATTGAAACCTCGACCTTTAAGGCTGACTTGGAATTCAGTGGAAGCATAAGAGAAGTGGTAGCATTATCTAGAAACGCCGCACCTGGTCCACCTCCATTATGTTCAATATGTCAACACAAGGCTCCTGTTTTTGGAAAACCTCCAAGATGGTTCAGCTATGCTGAGTTGGAGCTAGCTACTTGTGGATTTTCACCGGCCAATTTCTTGGCAGAAGGAGGATATGGATCTGTTCACAGAGGGGTTCTACCAGAGGGGCAAGTTATTGCTGTCAAGCAACATAAATTGGCTAGTTCTCAGGGTGATCTTGAATTCTGCTCGGAGGTTGAAGTCCTGAGTTGTGCTCAGCACCGAAATGTTGTTATGTTGATCGGGTTCTGTATAGAGGATAAAAGAAGGTTATTGGTTTATGAATACATATGCAATGGATCATTGGATACTCATCTATATGGTAATTTCTTTTTGCTTCCATACCAAACGATGTCCTTATATAATTGTGTTTTTGAATTGGGTTGAACTTACCGATGTTGTTCAATATGCAATAATGATATAGTCCATCAAATGCTATGTTCATATATTTTTATTAAAAGTTATTAGTCTCATCAAATATTAGAGTATTTCATTTTCGAAAAGCTAAGGGATCAGTGTCCTTAAAACTACTAGATATGACTTGGTTACGTATATTAGATATTATTCAGGTATAATGATATTGGGTATTACTGATACTGTCTTAACTGTAATTAATAAGTTGACACATTACTTGGAATTTTTCAGGGAGACAACGGAAACCATTAGAATGGTCTGCACGTCATAAAATTGCTGTTGGTGCTGCTCGAGGTTTGCGATATCTTCATGAAGAATGCAGAGTGGGATGCATCGTCCACCGTGACATGCGGCCTAACAACATTCTTATCACTCATGATTTTGAACCACTGGTAGTGTTATGTTTGGCCTGCTTTGTGCGATTATGCAGTCTTATAGTTTATAACTAAAGGCGTAGTTAATTAATCTATCTGATATAATGTTTTCGGTTCATTACTTGATTGTGCGAAATTCTACAAGGTTGGTGATTTTGGACTAGCAAGGTGGCAGCCTGATGGAGACACTGGAGTGGAAACTAGAGTTATTGGGACATTCGGGTATGTGGTGTGTTACTCCTTAATTAGTTCCGTTGCTTAATTATCCCAATCAATAACAACAATGCAATTAAACTATGTTGCTACTATGTAGGTATTTGGCTCCCGAATATGCTCAAAGTGGACAAATAACTGAAAAGGCTGATGTATATTCTTTCGGAGTTGTATTAGTGGAGCTTGTGACTGGGCGTAAAGCTGTGGATATCAACCGGCCTAAGGGACAGCAGTGTCTTACCGAGTGGGTAAGTTAAAACGATATTATTATGTAATTATTATGGTTCTTAAATTATCTGATATTGGCATCATTTCAAGATTTTTAAATGTTGACGAGAATATGATACTGGAGTTATGATTTTTTACCTTGAGTAATTGTCTGAGGGATTTGGATAATATGCAGGCACGACCACTATTAGAAGAGTATGCCATTGAGGAACTGATTGATCCAAGGTTGGGAAGTCACTATTCAGAAGACGAGGTCACTTGCATGCTACATGCGGCATCCTTATGCATAAGGCGAGATCCTTATTCCAGACCACGCATGTCACAGGTAAGGAGAATTTCTCAACAGATTTTTAGTTTGGTCAAGTTGTACATGAATGTGTTTCATTTGCATATTTTGTTGAACTTGATTTGAAACAGATATAGGCTTTAATCACACCTTAGTTATTTGACACACGAGAAAAACATTGGCATTTATTTAATATATTTTGGCATACAATAACACTATGACCTTAATTCTTTTGACATGCTGTAGCACCATTTTATGCTTTCCTTGCCTGAGCCTGATGGCATACTTGTGCTTGTATGATCATAGGTTTTGCGAATACTAGAGGGCGACACAGTCATGGAATCACCACGCCATTTCAGAGTTTCCCCTTCCCTTTGAAGCTCACTCTGAAGAACGAAACTACAGACCTGCCTATTGCAAAAGTGGTTCACCATGAAAACTGCATTCTTGTCGTGCTTTTGTATTATATAGTTTTATTTATCTCCGCAATGATATAATTTTACATTTCTGTATAGTAGAGGGAATGTAGGATAAACAAGGTAACAAATATAGAATAGAAGCTAATCCCTTGAAATTCTTCAAAAAACAATTGTAAACATGTGCCTATATAAACGGCATTCAACAAACTCAGGAGCTTTATAGTATATGGCTCTTCTATGCTCCATTGCTCTTCAAGTGGTTAAAAAAGCTTTTTGTAAACTCTCTCCAATGCTTATGTGTGTTTACATTTTACAGACATGTTTTGGTTCTTATGTGAGAAGGGTCATGTTACCCTTGCTCAGGGCCGACCCTGGTGCCTATAAATTTAACTTCTAAACTTCTGGCAATATTTATCATTGGAGATGCAAACGTATGAAGTTAACACACAGATGCAGACACCAAATTCGACGCTAACACATCAACACATGTAGTAATTTGATTGGAGTTCGGACATGCATGATTTTGATCGAAAGTATTAGTGCTACAAAGATGCAAACAAAAGGCAACTAAGGTGGGAGACACGACTAAGTTTAACAAGGAAGTAGCAAACAAACGAGGACAAGTTGAAAAGTGAGTTTGAGTTAGCTTTAATCATTACTAATGAGGTGTAACTTTTGAAGTTTGTAAGCAAAACAAAATGATATTGGTTGGCTGATAATGACAATGGACAAAAACGTGATCAAGTGGCATTGTTTCTTGGGAGAGGATTGTGTCTCGTGACATTTTTTCACAATTAAATCCAGACTATTATTTTATTTTATCAACTTTAATTTTAATTTTAAAAGAAAAAATGAAAGGTGGATTCATCAACTGGACACACTCCAGTGATTATCATCTCCTTGTTTCTCGACTATGTTTTGGCATTATATATTCACACAAATAACAAGGCATCAAAGTATGATATCCTCAGGGTCAACTTGGGACGAATTTCGAAATTAAACTTAAATTTAAAACTACTCTATAATTTAATAAAATAAATAAATAAATTTTTAGAGCCGAAATTCCAAAAAAACCCTGCGAGGGCAAGAAATAACTTCCCCGGACTCCAAAACGGAAAGGGGTCAAATTTAAAGTCAAAGTCTCGTAATCTAACGAGGATCGGGGTTAAGATGTACTCGAAGTCCAGATCTTCCTCGAATCATAGTCAAGACAAAAGATGGATTTCTACAGTTATGGTAGGGTGTTTTTGGAGTGTATCCGTTACCTAAGTAGCAGATTGAATTTGTAGTGTTTGGTAAAACTAGCGGTTGAACTAGCTTATAAATATGAAATGACATAAATAAATATGTTTAATTAATATTTAATTTTTTTCAAATAAGTTGATACGGGTAAAATTGAAAGAAAAAATGATAAGCTATAAGCTCATAAGCTACTTGAAATAGTATTTGAAAAATAAGCTATAAGCTAATAAAATAAGGTAACAACACATGGAATCAAAAGAGCTTGTTTTTAAAAATGCTTACCAGACGGAGCTTTTATCTTATAAGGTAAAAGCTATAAGCTAGCTTATTAGTCTTCCAAAAAAAAAAAATAGTGAGGGATTTGAGTAGTATGCTATAAGTCTCGTGTCTTCCCCCTTTGAAACAAGGAGCGCTTCGTATTCTATCGGTGCTTGAAACAATTGTGTCTTCTCCATATTACTAGAGTCAATAATTTTATACGAGGAACTAGTGAACTCAATCACTTGGTGTTGTTACTATGTGTTCGATCCTCAACTCATCAGTAAAAAAAAACACCATTAGGACATTTTAAATTTGGCCAATTAATTTTGTCAAATTTTTTTTTCCGCCTAATTAATAGAGGTGGGAAGTTAAGCCTTACCCCTTCTCCAAGCATGCAAAAGAACCCAACAAGTAATTCTCGGAAAAAACCTAAGGTTTGTTGTTTAAGGTGCAACGCAAACAGAGAGCGTCGTAATTCACAACAGAGAGTGTTGATTATATTACCTGCGAACTCTATGTGACATGGCTTGGAGGGTTATGATAACGCAAGTAAGTAAGTTAGTTATTCATTCGATTGAAAAGTTTTGATTTTTAAGGGCAGATCTGCGTGAATATGAAAACTATGATCTTTATCTTTACTTTGTCATTTAACTTTTACAGGCGACAAGGCATCAATCAGAACTTGCAAAGCTCAAACCTTTGTTTCATAAAAGTATGACTTTCTTTCTTGTTTGGGGTGGATTTATTTTTCTCAACAATTGGTTGTCTTTTTTTTCATTGTTAAGTAGCCTAGTGACTAGAAAATCCACCTTAATAAGTAGAGTGTTCGGGGTTCGAACACCGACTCATGCACATATAATGCGATGTCCCTGCCAACTGACGTGGGGACACCAATTGTTGTCCTTTATTTAGCTATTGTTATGTTCAATTTCTACAGGAGGAAACAGGCTTCTCTCCTCCCAGGAGAGATTCCAATCAAGCTTTCTTGGTAATCTGTCTCGTCGACTACTTGGAGGACTACATGATGAAACCAGTCAACAAAATAATCCTGAAGCTGTCATCAGAGAATTTGAAAGTCAGTCATCTCTACATGCTAATCCTGAAGCGCTTTCTCAGTATGTTAAAGCATTGGTCAAACTTGATAGGTTGGATCAAAGTCAATTTTTACTCAACACTTTGCAAAGAGGTTGGTTACTATTTGGATTTTGTGGACTTGTGTAACCTCATGCCAATTAAAGTAATCTTACGATAAATTAGATAAATGAGTATTCTTACATATTTATCTGGTAGCATTCATCATAATCTTTTGTTGGGGACTATGAAGTTAACTTGATGTCTTCCGGTAGTAATCATGATAAAAAAAATAGGGTTACTTTTCCATTTGGTCCTGGGTTCGATCCCCGACCAGTGCGTATGGAGAAACATTTGTTGGGAGAAGTCAACCCTTTAAATGAATCTCAGTTACCTCAAGGGGATTAGTCTCTGCAGTTGCGCGCAGAGGGTACCTTTGGTTTACAAAAAAAAAAAATAGGGTTACTTTTATCTGTGCTTTATTGCTGAAATCACAATCACATTCTCTGTTTTACACTTTCACCTTTTCCAGGACTTGGTATGAATGAAGAAGTGAAGCCCATTGTAGAGTCAAATATTACATTCAAGGACGTAATAGGTGCTTATTATCCAAAGAAAGAACTAAAAGAAATTGTTGAGTACCTTCGAGATCCTGAGGTAGACTTCCCTAGAATTATAATTCTCAATAAATCATTCTATTGCTTCGGATAATAATCCACCGTCTTTATATTAAATTAGAGTATTCATTCTTGAAATTGTTCATTCAATCAATTTATACTTAGATTTGACGATGGATGAATGTCTTTTTTTGGTTTTTAACGCCAGACCTGCAGTTTTGGTCCTCTCTACTAACATTGTCTGTGTTAACATTTGCTACTATAACATTTTAGCACTTGAATTTCAAAATACATCAAGCTATTGTAATGGTTGAAACCTATTGTAATGGCCAAAAGAAGGTGGTTCAAAACCGCACCACTTTGCCTCTGGTGGAGCACCCTATTAGACACCCCTCTAAATAACTTGCTTAGTAGTTATTGTTTGCATTGTTGGTTGGTTTCTTATGAGAATCGGTAAACAAATTTCGGTGACATGTCCAACATAGGTTCCTAAAATGGCCTATGCTGTTATTTTTTTTATAGGTAAATGTTAGTTGTTAGTAATGTTAGTAAACTAGTCATGGATTCTTTTGACTACATATGAAGGCCTTCATTATTCGGTTAGATAACATGTTTCCCTTGCAACAGTGCTGTGCTCGTCTAGGTAAGATGATCCCAAAAGGTTATTTGCTTGCTGGCCCGACTGGCACAGGTAAAACGATGTTGGCAAGAGCCGTTGCTGGAGAGGCTGGGGTTCCTTTCTTCTCATGCAATGGACGTGAATTTGAAACATATTTTGGTGATGGCGCACAAAGGATGAGGGATGATAGAACTCAGTCTGTTAGCAACAATAATAATGACTCATCATTAGTGCAATCATCAGTGGGCCCTAGAGTTTGGAAGGTATATTCTAGAAGAGGGAAGATGCCAAAAGTTAGTTAGACTCTCATGACGTGGGAGAGAGAGAAAGGGGGCAGGTGAGTTAGTTTCCAAGTTATAAGGAGAAGGTGTAGGAAAAGGGAAGATACCTTTGATTATTCTTCTGTTGAGAATGTGGAAGCAAGCATAGTGCTTGCTTGACTGAGCTTGGCTCTGGTAGTTCATATTACATTCGCATTTCCTATAATCTGTAACACTCCATTCCATTTGAATCAATAAAACTCTGTTATTTTGCCCTGTTATTTCCATATTCTGTTTTACTGCGATTGGTTTCTAACAAATTGGTCCGACCTACCGGATCGTGATAAGAGGATCAGTGAATGCCTAAGAATACAACCCAGATTCAATTGATTCGAAACATGGATGAGAAGATCGCTTCGTTAGAAGCAGAGTTGAGTGGAGTGAAAACAACTCTACACAATATGGAGCAGAATCAAGCGCGACTCATAGCGCTGTTTGAGAAGAGTATTGGAAAATCGATTGCTGTCGAAGATGAAATCGCAGTAGATCCAGCAAAGAAATCCATTGAGGGATCGATGCGACGCCAATCTCACTCGGACAGTAATCATCTCGATGACGATTCTTTAGCTGAATTTCGTCGATCGGTGAAGAAGGTTGAGCTACCGATGTTCAACGGTGAGGATCCAGCTGGATGGATCTCAAGAGCAGAAGTGTATTTCCGTGTTCAGAACACTCGACCGGAGATAAAGGTGAACTTGGCGCAGTTATGTATGGAAGGAGGAACGATTCACTTTTTCAATTCATTGATTAATGAAAATGAAAAATTGGATTGGGAGACGTTGAAGCAGGAGTTGTTGGAGAGATATGGTGGACAAGGAGAAGGGGACGTTTATGAACAGTTGACGGAGCTCCGTCAGAAAGGGAGCGTTGATGATTATATCAACGACTTTGAGTATCTCACCGCTCAGATTCCGAGATTACCAGATAAGCAATTTCTGGGCTATTTTCTACATGGATTGAAGGAAGAAATTAGAGGGAAGGTGCGTAGTTTATCGGTTGTGGGAGAATTAACGAGATCGAAGGTTCTGCAAGTCGCACGTGCCGTTGAAAGGGAGACGAAGAAAGATGGACCAGGGTTTAATAGACCACATAAACCGGTTCATGGGTCCAACCGAACCGGAATTAGTGGTTCGCAAAAGGACCGGTCTGATTGGGTCTTTGTGAAAAATGGATCGGGTGATGGATCTAAGGAAGGAGGAGGTGGGCCTAAGCAAGACCGGCCCAATTCAAATGATCCACGACGCAACCAAAACCGCGACAGAGGATACTCTTCTCTTTCGTATAATGAACTCATGGAACGGCGAAAGAAAGGACTCTGCTTCCGATGCGGTGGAGCGAATCACCTCAAGCATCAATGCCCTGAACGTCATCTCAAGGTGTTGGTGATTGATGATGATGAGGATGAATCAGAAGGGAAGTTAATAGCTGTCGAAGTAGACAGTGAAGAAGAAGAAGCTCATGGTGAGATGAGTGTACTGGAGTTGAGACAACTGCACCAAATTAACCATCAACCTAGCTCGAAACCGCAGGTGATAAAGGTTAGAGGTTCCATTCACGAAGTTCCAGTGGTGATATTAATTGACAGTGGAGCTTCACACAACTTTATTTCTCAACAATTAGTTCAAAAAATGAATTGGGAAAGAATTGATGGTCCTGCAATGAGTATCAAATTAGGTGATGGCTCATGTGCCAAAACTAATGGGGTATGCACCCAGTTAGAAATTGCGATGGATGAGCTGCAAATTAGGGTGGATGCACAGATTTTTGACTTGGGTTGTGTTGATGTGGTGTTAGGAATTGAATGGCTCCGTACCCTTGGAGACATGATAGTAAACTGGCAAAAGCAAACTATGAGCTTTTGGTACAATGAACAATGGATCACTATGAAAGGGGTGGATAGTCAGTTGAGCAATATGGAAACATTACATAGTGTGGTGTGTAAGCCATGGAGGAATGAGGGTGTGGATTGGAAAATGAACAAGGTAAATAGAGGTGTCTTTCATTCCTTAGATGAGGAGCAATCAAGGGAACTGGAACAACTGTTGAGTATGTGTGCAGGGGTGTTTCAGGAACCTAAAGGATTGCCTCCCAAAAGGTTGAAAGAACATGAGATTGCCTTGAAAGATGGACATGAAGCTGTCAATGTTAGGCCATATAGATATCCCCACCATCACAAGAATGAAATTGAAAAACAAGTGAAGGAAATGTTAGCTACAGGGATCATAAGGCCTAGCACTAGTTCTTTCTCAAGCCCTGTCATTCTAGTCAAAAAGAAAGATGGGAGTTGGAGGATGTGTGTAGATTACAGGGCATTGAATAAAGCTACTGTACCTGACAAATTTCCTATTCCTGTTATAGAGGAATTACTTGATGAATTACATGGAGCCAAATACTTCTCCAAGCTTGATTTAAAGTCAGGCTATCATCAAGTGAGAGTGAAGGAGGAAGATGTGCACAAGACAGCTTTTCGCACACATGAAGGTCATTATGAGTTTATGGTAATGCCTTTTGGTCTCATGAATGCACCATCTACTTTTCAAAGTTTAATGAATGAAGTTTTCAAACCTTTATTGAGAAAGACTGTTTTGGTCTTTTTTGATGACATATTGGTATATAGTGAATCTTGGCAAGAACATGTGATGCACCTGGAGCAGGTATTACTGATTTTACAGAAGCATGGACTGGTGGCTAACAAAAAGAAGTGTCAATTTGGTCAACAATCAATAGAATATTTGGGTCATTTGATTAATGGTACAGGAGTAGCAGTAGACCCTAATAAAGTGGTGAGTGTGACTAATTGGCCCATTCCAAAGAATGTGAAAGGTGTGAGAGGGTTCTTGGGACTCACAGGTTATTATAGAAAATTCATCAGAAATTATGGGAAGATAGCTAAGCCTCTGACAGAACTTACAAAGAAAGATGCTTTTGTGTGGAGTGATGAAGCATACAAGGCTTTTGAATCTTTAAAAAAGAGCCTTACTACTGCTCCAGTTTTGGCACTTCCTGACTTTAGTAAGGAGTTTATTATTGAATGTGATGCTTCTGGAGGTGGAATTGGAGCTATTCTGATGCAGTCAAAGAGACCCATTGCTTATTTCAGTAAAGCTCTAGGGGTCAGAAATCTTGCTAAGTCTGCTTATGAGAAAGAGCTAATGGCAGTGGTGTTAGCTATTCAACATTGGAGACCATACCTCATTGGAAGGAAATTCACTGTATCTACAGATCAGAAGAGTCTAAAGCAGTTGCTACAGCAGAGAATGGTGACAGCTGATCAACAGAACTGGGCTGCTAAGCTACTTGGTTATGACTTTGAAATTGTGTATAAACCAGGCAAGCTTAATAGGGGAGCAGATGCTCTCTCTAGAATTGATGAAGGAGGAGAACTATGTCAAGGAATCAGTTGTATTCAGTGGAAAGATGAGTTGATAGTAAAAGTTGAAAATCAAAAAGATGAGCAATTACAACAAATCATTAAAGACTTACAAGCTGATATTCATTCTAGACCAGGATATGAATATAAGCAAGGAGTGCTACTTTATGAAGGCAGGTTAGTTCTGTCTGCAAAATCTGTTCTAATTCCTGTTATGTTGTCTGAATTTCACTCCACCCCTCAAGGAGGTCATTCTGGATTCTATAGAACATATAGAAGGTTGGCTGCAAACCTGTACTGGGTGGGTATGAAAAACACTGTGCAGGAATATGTGAAGGCTTGTGACATTTGTCAGAGGCAGAAGTACCTAACTAGTTCTCCTGGAGGGTTATTACAACCTCTTCCCATTCCTGAGAGAATTTGGGAGGATATATCAATGGATTTCATTACAAATCTTCCGAGATCCAAAGGATATGAAGCTATATTGGTGATTGTTGATAGATTATCAAAATATGCTCATTTTACACCCTTAAAGCACCCTTATACAGCTAGATCTATTGCAGAAGTCTTTGTCAGAGAGGTGGTTCGTTTACATGGAATCCCATTATCAATTGTCAGTGATAGGGATCCCATATTTATGAGTAATTTTTGGCAGGAATTATTCAAGTTACAGGGCACTAAGTTAAAAATGAGTACTTCTTACCATCCTGAGTCTGATGGTCAAACAGAAGTGGTCAATCGTTGCTTGGAAACTTATTTAAGATGTTTCATTTCTGATCAACCAAAGACATGGTCTAATTGGTTGTCTTGGAGTGAATATTGGTTTAATACCAGTTATAGTGCAGCTACAGGAAAAACACCTTATGAAATTGTGTATGGAAGGAGTCCACCAGTCATTACACGATGGGTTCAAGGAGAGACAAGGGTAGCTGCTGTGCAAAGAGAGTTAGTAGACAGAGATGAGGCTCTCAGACAGCTCAGAGAGCAGCTAGTAAGGGCACAAGATAGGATGAAACATTTTGCTGACAAGAAAAGATGTGACAGGTCCTTTGAAGTGGGTGAGTGGGTTTTTGTGAAGCTAAGGGCACATAGACAACAATCTGTTGTCTGCAGGATAAATGCTAAGCTAGCAGCAAGATATTTTGGTCCTTACCCAGTGGTAGCTCGTGTGGGAGCAGTAGCCTATAAACTTGAATTACCAGAAGGTTCTAAGGTTCATCCTGTGTTCCATGTGTCTCTATTGAAGAAAGCTGTGGGCAACTACCATGGAGAAGATAAGCTACCAGATTTAGAGGGGGAAAGTGGGATTGTCATTGAACCTGAAGTGGTGTTGGCTAGAAGAATTGTGCAAGTGCAGAATGAAACCATTGAGCAGGTTTTGGTTCAATGGAAAGGGCAGAATATTGAGGAAGCTACATGGGAAGATAGTGTCATGATGAAAAGTCAGTTTCCTCACCTGAGCCTTGAGGACAAGGCAGTTCAAACAGGAGGGAGTATTGATAGAACTCAGTCTGTTAGCAACAATAATAATGACTCATCATTAGTGCAATCATCAGTGGGCCCTAGAGTTTGGAAGGTATATTCTAGAAGAGGGAAGATGCCAAAAGTTAGTTAGACTCTCATGACGTGGGAGAGAGAGAAAGGGGGCAGGTGAGTTAGTTTCCAAGTTATAAGGAGAAGGTGTAGGAAAAGGGAAGATACCTTTGATTATTCTTCTGTTGAGAATGTGGAAGCAAGCATAGTGCTTGCTTGACTGAGCTTGGCTCTGGTAGTTCATATTACATTCGCATTTCCTATAATCTGTAACACTCCATTCCATTTGAATCAATAAAACTCTGTTATTTTGCCCTGTTATTTCCATATTCTGTTTTACTGCGATTGGTTTCTAACAAGGGATCTCTTTGCTGCTGCGAAAAAGAGGTGACCGAGTATAATCTTCATTGATGAGATCGATCAAATATACACGAAGAGGACTTTCGATCAGTTGCTTGTGGAGCTTGATGGATCGAATCAAAATGATTGCATATTTGTGATTGCCGCTACTGATGTTCCAGACTCACTACACATGTCTTTGGTTAAAAATGGGCGATTTGATCGTTGTGTTGATGTTCTCAAACCAAATTCAGATGAAAAGCTAAAGATTTTGGAATCTCTCTTGTCGAAGGTATGCTTTTAATCCTTTGAAATCATTGATCTTATTTTGTTGCATGTCGCAGATATGATTTTCGTTCTCCATGTAGGTGCCGAAGGCTAATGATGTTTCTTTAGACATGATAGCTATATACACAGACCAGTTCTCTGGGGCTGACCTTGCAAACATGGTTAATCTTGCGGCTCTTGAGGCTGCAAGGGATGGTGCCAAAGCTGTGACCTTTAGCCATATGATGTCTGCGATGGACGAGATTAGGATGACAAAAGGAAATCCCGATGGTTATGAGGAGCAATTATTATCAGAATAATAGTGTGACTCTATAGATAGGAAACACTTTGTAATTTTTCACAATCGAGTACTCTGCAAATTATAAGGAAAAAAATCAACTTATATCATTTTCAAAATTTACTTTTACTTAGTAAAAAAAAAGAATTACTTTTACTTCTTCTCATAAAATTAAATGCAACACAAGAAATCATATTTCGAATTATCAAATTTTATTTTTCTTAATAAATGTGATTTTATTTTTCTTATATTATGGGACGGAAGAAGTATATGATAGACTATTAGAATAAATACTTCAATTATTTTCTTTACTATGTTTATGTTTAAGATCCTATCCTTATGTTCCTTATAATTATATGATCTCTAGATGAGAATGGTTCAAATTATTCTGATTCATTGTTAGTTGTTAGTTTTTTTTTTTATAGTAGTCTAGTGGTTGGAAATTCCACCTTTAAAGGTGAATAAGTAGAGTGTTCAGAGTTCGAACTCCGGTTCCTACATAATATATGCGATATTCCTACCAACCGAGTTAAGCATACGAGGACAATTATTAGTTTATTTATTAATAAAAGATTTAAAGTAAGATAGTGAAATTTTATGCACAAATTTTCTTTTTTGAAATTTTATCAAATTTTATAAAAAAAAATTTACTAATGAAATTTTATATTTTTATTAATCTACTTCTAATACTCCTTATAATAAAATTGATTACTACCAATTTTACTAATTTATCTTTAAAAAAATATGTGTAAATATAGGAACAAAACAAAAATATGAATCTATCCATAAAAATAAGAACAACACAAAAATAATAAAAAGATTATAAAAAATTTAGGCAATAAAAAAAAGATTAAGATAAAAATAGGAAAAAAGAGATATAAACAAACTCTATAAAAAATGAAAATTTAAACAAAAGTTAGTTGGTTGCGTGGTGAATTGACACTAAATTTTGTAGTGAAGATCACGGTTCCATACCTACTATGCTAATTATTAATAATACATTACTGCCAGTTTTACTACTTATAGTATATATTGTTATTATTGTTATAACTTATAAGATATGAAGCACGAACACAGATACAGACACCGAACACGACACGGACACTGACGTCTGACACGTCGACACCGATAAAAATTTAGAAAAATGACATAATTTAGTGTAATCATAAGTGTCGGTGTCCGACACGAACACCGACACGTGTCCGACACTGACACGCCTAATCTGAGGAGTGTCGGTGCTTCCTAGCTTATAAGTTTTACTTGTTTTAAAAAAAAAAAACTTATAAGTTTACTAATAATTTGGGATTTTTTTGTTTCAATTTTTGGATTCAGAATATATTGTTACCCTTTTGTTTTGGTAAGTATATATTGTTACTCTTAAATAATACCAACATGTTCATTATTATTATTCTTAAAATTGTTTATCATAAAAATTTCAAAATCGACATTTTATTGTTACTACCTACCTTCTTCTCCAAGCATACAAAAGAAACCACCGCAGTGCTTTTGTTCTATATAGCATTACGCACACAATTTTTCAGTAAATCTTATTTTGTTAGATTTTTTCCAAAAGTTTCTCCATTAATTAAGTCTGCCGCTGGTTCAACGTGAGAGTGTCGATTGATCTTCACAACCTGCGAGCAAACTCAATCAACCTGACATGGCTTTGAGGAGGCTTTTGATAACACAAGTAAGAGAAAACTGAAAACCCCTTTTTATTTTATTTATTTATGCTATAAGAATTGCCTTAATCTTAGCATATTCATGAAAAGTTTTGATTTTTCATGAAAACAAAACTATGATCTGTAAAACAAATGTTAGTTGGTTCAGTGGTGATTGACGCTGAACTTGGTAGGGAGGACCACGGTTCCATCCCCGCAACTGCATTTGGGAGGGGACTGAAACCACTTGATGCCAGAACTCGCCCCGAACCCTGGAGTACTAGGCCCCCCGTTCCCCCTAGGAACCAGAGGATGAAAAAAAATAAAAAAAATATGATCTGTATGTATCTTTCATTTGTCATTTAACTTTTACAGGCGACAAGGCATCAACCAGGATTTGGAAAGCTCAAACCTTTGTTTGATAAAAGTATGACTTTCTTTGTTGTTGTTGTTGTTTGCAATGGAGTTGAAGATCGAACCCAGGACCTATAACAATTGTTGTCCTTTAGCTATTGTTATGTTCAATTTCTACAGGAAACAGGCTTTGCTGCACCCAGGAGAGATTCCAATCAAGCTTTGGAGGAGCACATGAAACAACCACCGAAGCTGCTCAACAAAATGATCCTGAAGCTGTCATCATAGAATTTGAAAGCAAGCCATCTCTACATACTAATGCTTCAGCGCTTTCCGAGTATGTTAAAGCATTGGTCAAAATTGATAGGCTGGATCAAAGTCAATTTTTACTCAACACTTTTCGAAGCGGTTGGTTACTATTTGGATTTTGTATTCACTGTATTTCCATATGGTAGAAACTAGAAAGGATGGTATAGTTTTAGATGGTTTTGGACATATCTGAAGACGAGACGACTAGTAGAAGCATCAATTAGGAGGATTGAATCGATGGAATAGTTAAGGTAGAGAGGTGATTAGGAAAACTATAAGCCAAACTATTAAAAATATCTTTTGAAGTAAATAAATTCTATTCTTTTTAACTCAATGCATAATAGGGCATTGTGGAGTTGTGTGATTCATACCGTTGTTCCAACCAAATGGCAAAAATACTTGGTCGTGGTGGTTTTTTTGAATAAATTTATGGCATTGCTATATTATTGAAATAGTATAGTTAATTGCGCTGTATTTGGGTGCCTGATCTTGGTTATCTGGTAGCATTCATCATAATCTTTTGTTGGGGACTATGATCAGTTAACTTGATGTCTTCCGGTAGTAATCATAATAAACAAAATAGGGTTACTTTTATATGTGCTTTATTGCTGAAATCACAATCACATTCTCTGTTTTACTCTTTCACCTTTCCCAGGACTTGGTATGAATGAAGACGTGCAGCCCAATGTGGAGTCAAATATTACATTCAGGGACGTAAAAGGTGCTTATTATCCAAAGGCAAAACTAAAAGAAATTGTTGACTACCTTCGAGATCCCAAGGTAGACTTCCCTGGCATAATAATTCTCAAGAAATCATTTTATTGCTTCGGATAATAATCCACCATCTTTATATTAAATTAGAGTACTCATTCTTGAATCTCACGAAGCAATAAAATGATTTCTTGAGAATTAGTCATGTATTTTCTTGACTACATATGAATGCCTTTATTATTCTGTTAGATGACATGTTTCCCTTGCAACAGTGCTTTGCTCATCTAGGTGCGAAGGTCCCACAAGGTTATTTGCTTGCTGGCCCGACTGGCAGCGTTAAAACAATGTTGGCGAGTGCTGTTGCTGGAGAGGCTGGGGTTCCTTTCTTCTCTTGCAATGGACGTGAACTTGAAACACATTTTGGTGATGGCCCACGAAGGATGAGGGATCTCTTTGCTGCTGCGAAAAAGCAGTCACGGAGTATAATCTTCATTGATGAGATCGATCAAATACACACGAAGATGGCTTTTAATCAGTTGATTGTTGAGCTTGATGGGTTGAAGCAAAAAAGTGGCATAATTGTGATTGCGGCTACTCATGTTCCAGACTCACTAGACAAGGCTTTGGTGAAACATGGGCGATTTGATCGCCATGTCGATGTTCTCAAACCAGATGCATACAAAAAGCAACACGAAATGCAACACGATATGCAAGACCTTTTGAAATCTCTCCGGGGCTGACCTTGCAAACACGGTTAGTCATGCGACTCTTGAGGCTGCAAGGAATGGTGCCAAAGCTGTGACCTTTCCCCGTATGTTTTCTGCGATGGACGAGATTAGGATGGCAAACGGATATCCCGATGATGACCAATTATTATTAGAATAATTGTGTGACTCTATAAATACAATACTCTTTGTAGTTTTTCACAATCTATATGATAGACTATTAGAATCAATACTTCAATTCTTCTCTTTACTAGGTTTGGGATCCTATCCTTGATATTTATGTTCCTCATAATTATTTGATCTCTAGATGAGAAGGGTTCAAATTATACTGATTTATTGTTAGTTGTTACACTCTTGTACACTTCGTTTGGATTGGGACATTTTCACAGGAAAACAGCAAGAAAACACTGTTCTAACTTCTAACCAGTTTGGATGAATGCCATATGAAATGACCAATTCAATAGCCTGGATAACATGAAAGATAGGGGAAAATCTATCAGTCATGATTCTAAATGGCTTCTTCCACTCACATCTGTAACACTCAGCCATGGAAAGACTGAAAGAGATGACTCATACTCAATACATATGTATGAGATACTTTTTCAATGCATATCCTTTTTGCAGGAGGCACATGTCTTGTGTGAACTATTGAATGAAGAAAGCACGCCTCGAGGAAGCCAGTAGCAGCTATCACCAGGAAGATGAATACAACATCAGTCAGAAGTTCACAACTGATATATGTGTGATGAGTACGTCTAAACAAAGTAAAATCCAACAACGTTAAGTTCTGAACAAGAAAACAAAGAACTAAGTTATTTTAAATGAGGCTCTCACTGAATTGTCAATAACACTCCAAAAAATAATGGAGTGGAAATTTCAAAACATGATGTCTTACATTCTGATGCCTTATGTGCATGATGATAGAGTTTTATTTGCTGTGACTACTTGTATTGTGTTGTTCTACTTGTGTCTTATCTTAACAAGCCTCAAATGCTCTCTTTGTGTGTGGGTGTGTTTGTGCTTGTATATGTCTGTGACTCTGTATATATGATATACTGGTCATATTTGCTGTGATTGAACAACAAAACCATCTTATTTCAACGTTTATTTTTGTTTAATAAAAACAATAAATACAATAATGGATCTATTTCAGTCAAAACAATGTTATATGTTTATTTTTAGTTTTTCTCCTTGTTAAGACTTAACACTGAACCTCCAACTCCTTAACCGTTAGTTAAACTAGCTTAACCAGTTGAACTACTCATTCCACCCAAATTAATTCATTTTATTATAACAAACTTAGTTTTGAAGGAATAAATTAGCCATTTTATTATAACAAACTAATGACTAATTTGTCCCTAATAATAAAAATATTATAGTAGATTAATTTTAATTTTATTTTTGTCAAAAAATTATGAGGACTAAAAATATAAAAAGTTATTGTTTTAATATTAATTTGATTTTTATTTTCCATTTTAATATTATTAATCTGTATCCCGAAGCACCGTCTATCACGAGCGTTTGGTTAATTTGATGGATGGTGTGTGTAACTTGAAATTTCGGGGTGAAAGTACAATTTTCCATAAAATGATATCTATAATATGTAATAAGCCAGACTTATTTCCCTTTCTCTCTCCTCTCCTCATTCAACCTCATTCCTCACATTTAATGTTGATATACATATATCTATAATATGCCTTATATTAAATTGCCTACTTAAAAAGGAAATAATTCATAATGAAATAATTCTAATTAATTAAAATATTCGATTTAAAAATAATAATAAAAATAATTCATTTATTATTATTTCAACTTCAAATATTTTATTTTTTGACTAACTTCAAATAATTTTAAAAACCAATTTTTATTTATTTATTTATTTTTGTGGATGAAATGATTTAAACAAAATGAAAAAACGTGAAAATAATATTTTATATTTTTTTAAAATGAATCATGGCTCGACCAAAAAAAAAAAAAAAGAATCATGGAATTTTCTTTTTTGAAAAAGATGTGATAATATATGAATGTTTTTGATTGTTGATGAATCATGTAATTTATTATTTTGACTAATTGGTCATATTTGTTATTAATGATTTTAATTTCATATTAAAGACAAAATTATTCATATCTCCATTTTTTTCTCTATATATATATATGATCTTTGTGTGAATACTACAACTCACAATTTTTCAAATCTTTTCTTTTAGTTATTTCTCTTAGTTATTTTCATTGTTATTTATTTACTTGAATTACTTGAATTTTTAATTTATTCTCTCTTTTATCAATCATATTTGTTGTCTTTATAATTTTCTTCAACTTTTTCTTCTTTATTCTATAATTTTGTTGATCATTCTATCTTCTTATATTTTTCAGGAATGTGATCATAAAGAAAGATATGGAACACGAGAAACAAAGTTGTTTTCATGGGAGAATGCAAGAATATTGAGAACATTTTGTTATTAATAAAATAATAGTGAATTATTGACAAAATAAATAGTAATTTTTTTTATATTGTAATTATTATTATTTTATAATAAAATGGAATATGCCTTATATTCTTTTTTTTAAAACAGTAATATTCTAATATGCCTTATTTCAAAAAGAAATGAAATATGCCTTATATTAAATTGCCTACTTAAAAAGGAAATAATTCATAATGAAATAATTCTAATTAATTAAAATATTTGATTTAAAAATATTAATAAAAATATTTCATTTATTATTATTTCAACTTCAATTATTTTATTTTTTGACTAACTTCAAATAATTTTAAAAACCAATTTTTATTTATTTATTTATTTTTGTGGGTGAAATGATTTAAACAAAATGAAAAAACGTGAAAATAATATTTTATATTTTTTTAAAATGAATCATGGCTCGACCAAAAAAAAAAAAAAAAAGAATCATGGAATTTTCTTTTTTGAAAAAGATGTGATAATATATGAATGTTTTTAATTGTTGATGAATCATGTAATTTATTATTTTGACTAATTGGTCATATTTGTTATTAATGATTTTAATTTCATATTAAAGACAAAATTATTCATATCTCCATTTTTCTCTATATATATATATGATCTTTGTGTGAATACTACAACTCACAATTTTTCAAATCTTTTCTTTTAGTTATTTCTCTTAGTTATTTTCATTGTTATTTATTTACTTGAATTACTTGAATTTTTAATTTATTATCTCTTTTATCAATCATATTTGTTATCTTTATAATTTTCTTCAACTTTTTCTTCTTTATTCTATAATTTTGTTGATCATTCTCTCTTCTTCTATTTTTCAGGAATGTGATCATAAAGAAAGATATGGAACACGAGATACAAAGTTGTTTTCATGGGAGAATGCAAGAATATTGAGAACATTTTGTTATTAATAAAATAATAGTGAATTATTGACAAAATAAAAAGTAATTTTTTTTATATTGTAATTATTATTATTTTATAATAAAATGGAATATGCCTTATATTCTTTTTTTTAAAACAGTAATATTCTAATATGCCTTATTTCAAAAAGAAATGAAATATGCCTTATATTAAATTGCCTACTTAAAAAGGAAATAATTCATAATGAAATAATTCTAATAAATTAAAATATTCGATTTTTTTTTGGTACATTGGCTAAAAAGGAAAAAAGACAAAAAGAAAACTAAGCTCTAGGGTGGAGTACCCTTAAAGCATCAGACAGAACAATGCTCTTTAAAGCTTCAGGAGGGGACTCCCAAATTTTTATCTTGGTATCATTCGCCGAGCCCAACTTAGCAAGCCAATCAGCACTGAAGTTATTCGATTTAAGATTTAAAAATAATAATAAAAATATTTCATTTATTATTATTTCAACTTCAATTATTTTATTTTTTGACTAACTTCAAATAATTTTAAAAACCAATTTTTATTTATTTATTTATTTTTGTGGATGAAATGATTTAAACAAAATGAAAAAACGTGAAAATAATATTTTATATTTTTTTAAAATGAATCATGGCTTGACCATAAAAAAAAAAAGAATCATGGAATTTTCTTTTTTGAAAAAGATGTGATAATATATGAATGTTTTTTATTGTTTGTTGATGAATCATGTAATTTATTATTTTGACTAATTGGTCATATTTGTTATTAATGATTTTAATTTCATATTAAAGACAAAATTATTCATATCTCCATTTTCTCTCTCTCTCTCTCTCTCTTTCTCTCTCTATATATATATATATATAGGGGGCTGCTAACTTAGACCCAGTTGGGTCTAAGTTAGCAAGGTGCACCTTTTCAGTTGGACCAAAATACCCATTCTTTTTAATTAATTAACCAAATTACCATCAATGGACGCGGATCCAGTGTCGCGCGTGTACCGCAGTACCATGGTTACAGGCTGTTGATTTCCATCAGACAGCCAAGATCTGATCTCATCAAGACTGTCTGATCAATCAGACAGCCCAGATCATCCGAATCCATCAGATTCCAGCGCGTGCACCACACTGGATTACACCCTGGAGAGAGAAGAATCTACTTTTTAAAAGCAGGACACGTGTCGCTGTCTGATTGGCTGGGCGTGATTTTTTTCCATTTAATATTTTGAACTCAATTATTTCGTTGTAAATTAATTTTTTATTTATTTTTTTTATACCAAAATTCATAATTTTTTTTTCTCTACAAATAGAGACTTGGTTCGTTTGATTTGAACACAGAAAAAAAAACCAAATTTTTCACTACCTTAATCTCATTTTTCACTACCTTACATCAACTCACTGAAACTATTCTACCAGCAAAATGGTTTCAGATTACAACTCTCTGAAACCATTGTACCAGATAAATGGTTTCAGAAGCAAACACAATTAATAAATTACTCACTGAAACCATTCTACCAGTAAAATGGTTTCAGAATACAACTATGTACAACCATTCTACAAGCTAAATGGTTTCAGAAGCAAATAACTAATAATCAACTTACTGAAACCATTCTACCAGCAAAATGGTTTCAGATTACAACTCTCTGAAACCATTGTACCAGATAAATGGTTTCAGAAGCAAACACAATTAATAAATTACTCATTGAAACCATTCTACCAGTAAAATGGTTTCAGAATATAACTATGTGCAACCATTCTACCAGTAAAATGGTTTCAGAAGCAAACATTAGTTTTTAATTACCGTTTTATCTCATTTAATTAACTAAAAATAGTTTCAGGTCTCCAAAAATTTCATAAAATATACCAAAAGTTCCAGAATATTATCTACTATTTTCCTGGTATAATGGTTTCAGTGAGTTGGTTGAGTGGTGCGTGTTAAATTACAACACACAAGTAACGTATTTAGTAGACAAAAAATGAGATTAAGGTAGTGAAAAATTGCGTTTTTTTTTCGGTGTCCAAATCAAACGAACCAAGTCTCTATTTGTAGACAAAAAAAAAATTATGAATTTTGGTATAAAAATAAAAAAATAAAAAATTAATTTACAATGAAATAATTGAGTTCAAAGTATTAAATGAACAAAAATCACGCCCAGCCAACCATTGTGTGACACGTGTCTTACTTTTAAAAAGCAAATTTTTCTCTCTCCAGGTTGTAATCCAGTGTGGCGCAGGCGCTGGAATCTGATGGATCAGGATGATCTGGGCTGTCTGATTGATCAGACAGTCTTGATGAGATCAGATCTTGGTTGTCTGATGGAAATCAACGGTCTGTAACCATGGTCCTTCGGTACGCGCGCGACACTGGATCTGCGTCTACTAATGGGTATTTTGGTTAATTAATTAAAAAGAATGGGTATTTTGGTCCAATTGAAAAGGTTCACCTTGCTAACTTAGACCTAACTAGGGTCTAAGTTAGAAAACCCCATATATATATATATATGATCTTTGTGTGAATACTACAACTCACAATTTTTCAAATCTTTTCTTTTAGTTATTTCTCTTAGTTATTTTCATTGTTATTTATTTACTTGAATTACTTGAATTTTTAATTTATTCTCTCTTTTATCAATCATATTTGTTGTCTTTATAATTTTCTTCAACTTTTTCTTCTTTATTCTATAATTTTGTTGATCATTCTCTCTTCTTCTATTTTAATAGACCGGACAAATATATTTCCCTAAATAAAAAATTCTTATAGTTTTTTTGGTACAAAAAAATCTTATACTTTTTTCAGTCAAAAAAATCTTATACTTAATACCGTAAAATAATCTTTTATAAACAAAATAAAAATTTGAAAGTCACAAGATAATGCATCATCTCCATTGATTTTGGTGTAATGAAAACCCCTTTAAATTAATTTGAATTGCTGGTAATTCTGCCGATTCAATGCACCAAAAAAATCAAGAGTTATCAATACTTAGGTATATGAACAATGGTGACTGTGTAATTGAAATCGGCGAGGAGAAGATATATTTTCAAACTTTGCTACGTTATATATTGAACAAGGAAACCAAAGAATTAGGTTTTTGAATTATTGAAATTGAAATCAATAGGATTGATCGGGTGAAAAGGATACACCGTAATTAAATAGAATTGTGTTAACTTAGAAACTATTATGAGCCTTAGATTATATAAAATATACGGTTGAGATTTGGTGTCAAACTATTATGAGCCTTAGATTAAATAAAATATACGGTGCTTATAAAAAAAATATACGGTTGAGATTTGGTATCAAACTAAACTTTGGCACCTGCTGTCGACGAATCCTTACTCATTTTATAATATTACTGACTTTCTTCAAAAGATTATGCAAAATTAAATTGAAATAATAAAAAAATTACTTAATATTTCGGCTCTAGCATTTTCAGCATTTCTGCCAGTTGAGTTAGAATTTGTGGACTGAGAGCTCATATTTTTACTCATATATATTAATACATAGACCTATTTTTTGTATTTTTTATGGGGTCTATATATGTTTTTTTTTATTTATTTATACGAGATCTATTTTTTTAATTTATACATGGACTATATTTATATTAATATATTAATACGCGGTCTATTTTTATTTTATAATTTATATCGGGCCGGTATTTTTACTCATGTATTAATATGAGTACTATATTTTTATTCAAATATTAATACATAGACCTATTATTTTAAAACTTTATACAATATACAAGGTTCTATATTTATTTTTGTTCATGCATTTATTTTAGGGAGTATATATTTAACTTATCTAGAGATAATTCTAGGTCTCAGAATGAGAATAGATGAGTATATATAGAAAGTGACGATTCTTTAGAAATGTAGAGTGGCCTATATAGGCCTAGGAATAACAACTTGGGGCGAGATATCCTCACCACGATGTGAAGATGACCGTTCCACCTATTTAGGGACATATATCTCACATGGACTATAATTTTGGTCCTCAATCTCCTGAGGTTTGACGGAGTTCATGCTTACCCCTTCTTCCATTTAGGGAAATATCTTCACCAGACCCTCTATCCCGACGGGCCTTTCATCATTTTTAGGCGAACAACCCACTTAGGCGAGTTAGGTCTTAGGCGATGATGCCCCGATATTTTGTCCAGTACAATTTTATTTTGAGGGTGTTGATGTGGAAATTAACTAATATAAGATAATTTTTTTAGGTTATTTTTGTTTCATATTTATTTTACTATAGATATTATGAGATTAATTTAACTCTTTTTTTTTTGTTTGCTTAGAGGCCTTCAAGAGTATATATTTTACTCATATATTAAGGGACATGCGTTATTTTTCTATAATTTATATGAGGGTCTACTTTTTTATTTACTTACATGGGGTTATATTTATATTCATATATTAATACGGGGCCTATTTTTATTTTGTAATTTATGTAGATTTTTTTTGTAATTTATATGAGACTTATATTTTTACTCATATTATCAGGAGTAGGGATGGCAATTTGACACATCCCCAATGGGCACCCACAAAAAAACCCACGACGGATAGGGTAAAAACCCGTATGTTGGGTACGGGCACGAGTATAGGTAATTACCCATAAAAATGAGCGGGTATTGGTGCGGGTAGGGGTACCTTAGTACCCACCCCGCGCCATACCCACAAAATATTTATTTATTTTTTTATATTTTTTATATTATTATATAATAATATATATGTATATCAATTTTAAAAAATTAAACTCTTATACATTTTTAATAAAAATGTTTATTTATAAGATTATGCAAATCCAATGTGAATATGTCAACAAATATATGAATTTTAACTTGAGGTTAGTAATGATTTTGTTTATAATTTTCTATTAAAATGATATGATTTTTTATAATTGATCAATTTATTTTTCGCAAAAATGCGGGTAACAGGTACGGGTATGGGTACTTAGGTGCCCATAGGGTATGGGCACAGGTACAAAGGTTGTTACCCATGCAGGGTTTGGGGACGAGTATATGTATTTTTTTCAAACTGCGGGTATGGGGATGAGTACTATAGTACCCTACTCATACTCTACCCATTGTCATGCCTAATCAAGAGGATATTGACATGTACAATTAAATGATATAAGTTATACATGGTTCTATATTTATTTAATATTTTGTTTCATATTTATTTTACTAATGATATTATGAGGATTTTTTTTGTAATTTATATGAGGCTTATTTTTTTTACACATATATTAATATAAGGCTTATATTTTTACTCATATAATAATACAAGGGACTAATTTTTTTTTTTGTTAATTAATATGGGGACTACTATTCGGTTCAAACTTTAAAAAGTAAATTTTCACTTGAAGTGTTGTCTACTTAAACTTTGGTTAGTCTCTTCTACTTCAAATTCTATTGTGTAATATTTTTTGAGTTTAATGAAGATGCGCTGACAGTGTAAAATAATTTTACACTATCATGTAATAAAAAATTGTCAATTTGACATGTCATATCAACAAAATGGGGTGAAGTGACGGAAAACATGGTTGTTATTGGTTGACAATATAAAATTATTTTACACCATTAGTGCATACTCATTTTTCTCATATTTTTGATGTCGTTTTCGTTTTCTTTTAAATTATGATTTTTTTTTCAGTTTTCTTATGAACTTAAATCAAGCGAGTTTTAAAATCGGACTAAACCGGTTGGTCCGATCAGTTGAACGGTGTCTATGTCCGATCCATATCGGGTTGAAAACTGATATACTACAAAATTTTAAAATTGGAAAAATCGAAGAAAAAAATTGCCGTTTCGGTTTACGTCCCTTAGTTTTAATCTATTTCTTTTTGTCTTAATAAAATTTTAGCATAAAATTAAACAAAAAAAATAGCATAAAAAAAATTAATTTCAAAATAAAGAATAATAATATATAAATCACACAATAATTGTTAAATTTGTAAAAATCAATTAGGCCTTTCTAGCCCGTGCTTGGGAGTAATTACCGATAGAAAATGAAGTTTTTGGCCAATGTAAGACCTCTATAAACAACATAAAGTTTCGCAAGCATCATGTCAGACGACTCACGAATGAAGCCAGAAAAGTCTGGTAAGTAAAAATATAAATTGTATCTGATAAGACCCTCATAACTAGCTCTAATCGGGGAACCTAAACAACTACCGTCAACGTTGAGGACCACCAAGAGAAGTTTTCATTGTTTCATTTGATGAACCTGTACCAACGTGATTAGAGGAGAAAAAAGACGTGAAAATCTCGACCAAGCTCTGGATGTTGAAGGATAGCTGATTTAAGGACAAGATTCATTGTTTAAATAAATTAAATTATGATATCTCCATACACCAGACACCAGCCGAGAAGGAATTAGCTTGGGGACACATGGAGCCAACCTTGAGCCAATCATGTGCGTCAATTATAGAGAAGAAAGTTCAGTCATTGAATTCAATGTGGTGCCAAAGGTTTCTAGAGAATGTATAGTCCTGAACACAATGAAGGAAAGTCGTTTCCTGGAGGCCACATCGAGTAAAAATAGAGGAAGTGTCCAACTTCCGATGATTGAGTAAGGATAAAGCAGGAACCGAATTATGTCAGGCTAACCGTAAGAAAAAGATGATATTCGGATGTAACTAATTTACTTTAAATAAAATGCAGAAAGTCAAAAGTTTAGAAATAAAAAGACGATTTTCGAATGTAACTACTCTACTTTATTTTATGTGCGCAGCAAATTTGAATTGTGTTAAATTGTTTTTGTAATAAAAATAAATTTAAATGTATATTGGTCTTCATATTTTCATAAAAGTAAAATTTAGATCCCTTATTAAAAAAAAATAATTTTTGGGCTTATTTGTTTTTTCCAAAATTTTAGTCATTATTTAATTATTGGCATTTTAATTTTTGAAGTACCAAAATTTGTTACACATATTTTTAAAGACAAAAAAATTTGGTGACTTATTAAACATATATATATTAGTGTAATTTATCATTTTTTGTGTTAGATAATTATGAAATTTGAAATATTAAAATCTTAATTTTTATAGTCACTTTTTAACCCGTACTTGGCACGGGTCCGGATACTAGTAGTTAAAAACTTACAGTAGTAAATTAATTTTATACTGACCGTGCATCGTCAGTGTAAAAAAATTTACACCAACGGTATGAGTCTGTGCAATTGATCAAAAATAGTATGCTACGTTGCGTTTTTGACTTGTAGAACAAAGGTGTGTCTTCTTCTTCCTCTTCTTCTTCCACCATTTCGTTAGGGTTTTACACAGTTTTACTCAATTTACCTTCTTCTTCTTCTTCTTCTTCTTCTTCTTCTTCTTCTTCTTCTTCTTCTTCTTCTCTTTCCCACTCATATTGCAGTGTATCCAAAATTACGCTAAATTCTGGCAATTACACTAAATACTCTCAATGGGATCCGAAGCAGACCCTCTTGAAAACCTACCAAAAAGGTCACTCAAATTCTTATTTTTCGTTTTCTTAGTTTTCATTTTCTACATTCATCAATGCATGCTTTGTGAGTGATTATTCACTATTCACCTGAAAGCTAGTCAAATAAAATTATTCGGATTTTCATTATATTCAATTCATTATTGCTATGTAGCATTGTTCAGGTTATTGTTCAAAATAGTAATTGGGAATCTATTGTATTCAATTCCTTGGTAATTAACAATATTCCAGTAATTTTTCAGTTTGTGTGTGCTAATGAGTATCTTCTTCTAATATAATAATTTTTCAAACTTGCTTTAATATATGGTTTCTCTTATGTATGTTGTGAATTTCATCGAAAATAGTAACAAGAGAATCAACGATAGAATCTTCTACGAGGTCTGACTGGATTGACTTATTTGTGTTTATTTACTTACATAAGCACTTATGATACTGTTTGGGTGAGTTTATGGAAACAGCTCATGACACGTCCATAAGTTTCTTTTATCTTATTTGCATAAGCTCTCCATGATAGATTATGACAATGATGCATAGTTCATGCGATAATAGTGTATCTTTATTTTATTGTTTATATATAAACACTTATATAGTAAGTGCTTATGCTATAAACGCTTAATTAAGTTGTTTATCCTATGGCGCAGCGAGGACTCTGGTCTAGGGGGTTGAAAATTTTGAATTATTGAACTAGTGGTGCAAAAATAATAAATTTAGGGGTTCAGTTGAAACCCCTCAAAAGGCCTAGCTCCGCCCTTGCTTCCACGATCTTGTCACCCCTTGCCGTGTTCGTGAGTGGTTGTAATCGGAAATTGGTGGGGGCGGCTAGGATTGATGTGCAACGGCCTGAGATCAGGGGACTTGTACCCTCTTTTGATTCCATGTGTTGTTAATAGCACGCTATACTAGGATGTTAATAGCGGCGCTATAGCGTGCTATAGCGCTATAGCGTAGCGTTTTACCACCTCTCTGCTATGCTATAAGGCTGCTTTCCGCTATTTAGAGAAGCGGAAATAGCGGCCGCTATTTGCAGGAAAATAGCGTTTTGGTAGCGGTGGCGTAGCGGTTTGGTAGCGCTATTTGACCGCTTTAGCGTTTTGGAGGGAAAAAAATTGATGAAAATCCTTATTTTGAAAATAAATCATAAGTGAGCGGTTTGGTAGCGCAATGGCACCATCTTCTAGAACTGCTGATAACAGAGGCTTCATTAAGCCTACTGGTGACAACCTTGATATAGGTTGCAAGTGGAATTCTTATAAAGACAGCAGCAAGAAAACAATTATTTGTGATTTTTGTTTTCACCCTTCCAATGAAGGAATAACAAGAGCAAAGAAGCATCAGTTGGGGATATCGGGAGAAGTAAAATCATGGAATGTTATTAGTCTTTATTTAGAACCTATTTTGATGGTAAATGACAATATTTAGTATAATTATTAAGTAAGAAAGTCCTTTTAATTTTGGGTATTTTTCTATTTTATGTATGTTGTTGGAATTTATGTTTAATTTGTACATGACCGCTATACCACTATAGCGCTACCCGCTATACCGCAATAGCATTTTTGAGGGTCGGCGCTACACGCCGCTATCCGAGATTAACAACATAGACGCTATAGAGGCGTAGCGTTGTGGCGAGGCCCTTCACCGCTGTGCTATAGCCTATAGGGCCGTGAAGCGCCACAGAGAGAAGCGGTCATAGCATCTGCAAAAAAGCAGTTGATAGCGGCGTGATAGCGTTTTTGTGCCCATTAACGTGTTTTTAGGGGCTACTCTAAATTTTCAGAAAAATCCTAGTTTTTTAAATTGTTTTAATTTGTTGAGGGTATTTTGCTATTCTCATACCCCTTTGGGTGACCTAATATCTATTAACCCACGTGTTTAAGAGGAAATTGTGGCCACTTTTCATTTTCTTACTTCTTCTCTTCGAGTTCACCATCATTACTCTGTTCCTTTGTCTTTGAGTGTTCCTTCTTCTTCTCTTCGAGTTCATTATTCTTCACTATTTTGTGTTCTGCCTCTGTCATTGCTGCTCTATTTATGTGCAAAGGTTTGTTTTCTACTTCCTTTTAGTTTCTCAGTTTTGTGTTCCTTCTCCTTCCTTTTTGAGTACATTTAGAACTTGATGGAATGTTATTTTGATTACAATTTACATTCAGATTTTTTTTTCTCAAGATTTACATTCAGAACTTATTTTAATGGGAAATGACAAAGTTGATTATAGTTATTAAGTATGATTGTCCCTTTAATTGTGTATTTTTTAGTCTGTATGTATGTTGTTGGGGTTTATTTTACTTTGTATATGGATTTTTAGTCTTTACAATGGGGCGTCGGCGCCACGCGCCACTATATGAGATTAAATATTAACAATATAGCATTCACGTCCTCCAAATTTCGGGTTTTCAGGTTTGCGATCTGGTTTGGAAAAACAGTATTTAATGTGCAGAAACCCTAAAAACCACGTTTTTTTTGTCTATAACCTGCGGCCGTTACTTTCTCACCCATTATTACATTTAAGTTTAGTAAACCTTCTCACTATACATAGATTCGTTGCATTCCTGCTATCACTCATGTATTCACGGTATATATTCTCTTCTCTGTTTTCTGTAAATTCACTTTTTGAAGTTTTTTTTTTATATGCATATGTATGAATCTATATGCAATATATATGAATTTCTGAATTTGGTAGAATCTTGTGAATGTGACCCCAATTAGTTTGTTAGATAAATGATCATTATGCTTCTTTACAATCTGTGTTACAATCCCCCGATTTTCACTATCTTGTAGGACTGACAATGAACCGAACCAACTTGAAAACAGTTTGAGATTCGATTCAGTAATTAATTCGTTGAACTTAATTCGTGAACCAAACGAGTCGAACTTCAGTTGAAATTTAAGTTCGTTAAATAAAGGAGTTGAACTTGAGCGTTATAAAGTTCGACTCGTTTGGTTTATGAGCTAACTCGATATATAATAAAAAACGGCACATTAAAAAAAAAAAAATGCGCATGAGCCAATATTCGATAGCATTGTTTTCAAGTATAATTGTTTCTTTGCATATGGTTGTTTTTTTTTTGTTGACAGATTTGCATATGGTTGTTTAAAAATAGCTAACTTCTTCCTACACATTACAGACAAAAATGCCCGGCATGCTATAGGCAATATAAGAAGAAAGAACATCTTATTGAGCACATGAAAACCTCTTACCACTCTGTCCATCAACCTAGATGTATGGTCTGTAAGAAGCACTGCAAATCTTTTGAATCTTTGAGGGAGCATCTCATCGGTTAGTTATGTGTTTGCATATTCAATCCAATTTCAGCATTATGCCTTGCAATGTTTAAGTTTAACTTATTGTTCGTTCTTTTTGTGTCCTTTTGTTTTTTCTTTGTTTTAGGACCTTTGGCTAAAGGAGTTTGTTCAGCTATTTTCTCTAAATGGGGTTGTCAACTTTGTCTGACACTATTTGATAGTCCCGCTTCTCTTGATGACCATAGCGAAACTTGTCGCCTATCTGCCCCTGTTCCTATGGTAAGTTGGTTATTAGTAACCAAAAATGTTCGTATGAAATTAAACAACTTATTATGTCTATTATTCAATCTGATAAATCAAAGAAACCGGCTTTCAGTTGATGTTTCCTGTGTCTTTTGTTTTGTTATTGTAAGGATGTTCACTGTGTGTGAAACTGTTGCAGGGCACAAGTGAAGTTCCCTATATAGACTCCCATATTGATTTTCTGGATTCTTCTGATGAAAATAATGGTGACTGGCGCCCTAGAGCAATTGCAATGGACTGTGAAATGGTTGGTGGGGGAAGTGATGGATCACTGGAACTTTGTGGTAGAATATGCTTGGTTGATGAAGATGAGAACTTAATCTTTCACACATATGTAAAACCTCAAATCCCTGTTACTAACTATAGGTACTTCATCCTTGTATTGTATGGTTGTTTTCCTTTATTGACAAAAGAGAAAGTTGGATGAGGAATAGTGAGTGTTGGGGTTGACTTTGTTTGACATTTTTCAGGTATGATATAACTGGGCTGACTGAAGAGCATCTTCGAGATGGTATGCCACTTAAGGAAGTTCGGGAAAAAGTATTGCAAATTCTATACAATGGAGAATCCATTGGTAAAGCTAGACTGGATGGTGGCAAGGCCAGACTTGTTGTAGGGCATGATTTGGCCCATGATTTTGATTGCTTGGGAATGGATTATCCCTATCACCTGATCAGGTAGACCTTTTTAAGTAACCGATTCGGTTATGCTTAATCATTAATTTTCTTCTTCTTTCCAACCAATTATTTCAGCCATTCTCTTCTTCGGGCCTTTAAGTACTTGTAGTCTATTATCTGATGAATGAATAAAACAAAACAATTAATTATCGGAAACTGCCGAGTTCCATCTGTTTTATTCCTTTTTTTGTCGCCTACATGGTTATAACTTATCAGGTGCATTGTAGAATTCACTTGAACTTTATAGTTACAATGATCTGTTTTTTTGTTGTCATAAATAAGTTTCCAGATTCTAGTGATCCATTCTATTCAATTGTTTGGATTATTCATAAACTGAATAAATGCTGTATTAAAATTTATTGTTCAAAGAATGTACAGTTTCTGATTTGTGAGCAGATATTTGTATTTATTAAAACTAACATGTTGCCTGTTCTTATATTTTGTGTTGCAGAGACACTGCAAAGTACCGTCCGTTGGCGAAGACAAACTTCGCCAGTCATTCGCTTAAGTATCTTACCAGAACATATCTTGGGCAAGTTACATATTTCCCTCGATCTTCTTTAAGTCTTGGATTGCTTCATCGAATCATATTTTTCCTTTCTCTATAATAATTATACTGCATATTGACCTTCAATTTAATTGGCCCACTTGTGTGTGTGTGTGTGTACCTTATAATTGATTGACCTGAATAGATTGCTGCAGTTACATTTCACTTGGTATCATCATTAGCTACTGTATTTTAATATGATCCTACTATGTTTGAACCTGTCTTCAATATAATTGTGCTTTTGCTTTACAGTTATGAGATCCAAACTGGCATTCATGACCCGTACGAAGATTGTGTTTCTGTGATGAGACTGTACAAGAGAATGCGAGATCAGATTCATGAGCATGAAGGCTATGGAAAGTTGGCTCCGAGTGACAGCATTGTTGGCATTTGCGACAGTTGGAGATCCAAGGAGCTTGACAACCTCACACCAGATGAGCTTTATGCCATCTCACAACCGGACTATAAGTGCTGGTGTTTGGATTTGAAGCCAAAATCTGTGGAAGCTTGAGTTATTGAGTTTGTTCATAACTCCAATATCAACCATGTACATTTTTTAGCATTAGCATGTGTTTGGAGTATAATCTTTTTGATATGGTGACTTATGTTTAGTGTGAAACCATTATAATTTCAAAAAAAAATTGCACTAATTTACCGTGAATTTAAACATACACTAAATAAATAAATATTAAAGATTAACTTGTTTCTGATCTTGCTTCGATACTAAAATCATTTTCGATCCATTTTCAACGGATCAACTCGTAGATCTAAAAAGCATTTTAGATTGCCACTATATGAGAGGCTACAAAAACAATGTTATTCTTAAATTATTATGTTAAACACATTCAACACACGGCACTCAAATAAAACTATAAATTTTTATTCTATTGTTTCGTTGAACTTATAATTGGATCTTGTGATGAATATTATTATTTTTTATTCTGAGGGGTAGGGTCTATTTATTTTTTTTTTTTTTGTATTACTTTGAGTCTTGTTATTAACTATGCATACTATATGCTTATCAAAAAAAAAAAAAAAACAACTATGCATACTATATTCACTACTAATACTCTTGAAAATAAATAAAAATTATACAAGATCTCATTTAATTTAGTGTTTACTTATGACTTAGCTCTCTCACCTAGCATCTAGCATCTTGATGTGTGTTATTCAGACACATAAAAGTTAGACACATAAAATACAATTCAGATGTGTGTAATGTCAAAGTCAAGATCGTATACACACGGTGTTGATGTTTGTATTCGAGAAACATTTTCGTATAAGTAAATAAAGAGAAAAATTACTAGTAAGTAAATAAAACATAAATTTTAAAATTGAAAGTAAAATATTCACCTCCCTTTCAAAGACATTTTTGGGTGGTTTGGTTACAACTACCCAGATGCAGAGTCTTCCCTCTGTCACTCTCCTCAATTTGTCTGTCAATTCATCATCATTTGATTCAATTTCCCCCTATCAATCCAAAACCACAATAATTTTTTTTTATTAACTATATGGTTGACTCCGATAATCTAGAGTCCAGCCACGAGAATAGGAAAGCTGACTAAAAATTGTTCCCACAAGTAATCGAGCTCGAGTAAAAATATGTCAAAATCCCAAAATTCATACATAGATGCAAATTTTAAATGAAGAAAAATAATTGTTTTTATTTTTATGCAGGTAACAAACAACATCAACAAATAATTCATCAGTACATAAATTCAAAGATCCAACAAATTTTCTTCTTCACAATTTCACAAACCCTAAACAACAAATTCAAAGCTAAACAATCATCATCATCATCATGATGACAGAATCAAGAAACAGTAGCAGCACCAGGTGGAGAAAACGAAACACCTTCTTCTTCATCAAGAAACAGATCATGAGTATTTCTAAAAGCTGCATGAAGCAAAACCACCACAACACCAACCAAAACCGCCACAAGTATATTCAGAACAGCACCAGTGAACAAAAGCAACACAACGGTGAGAATCAACATGAGAATAAGAACAACACGATCACTGATAAGTCTACCAAAGATAACAAGCGGTTCATCACGAAGAAAGTAGAGGAAAAGCCAAGCAGCTATGAGAACGAGGTAAACGATGAGTGAGATTGGATGCCATAGGAGACTGAATAAGAGAATTGCGAGAAGTATGATAGCGTAGTTCATCTGGAAGTAAGAGATGTTTGTTTTGATGCGAGTGATTGCGTCGGAGAGACTGGTTGGGAGGTTGAATGATCGGAAATTGAAGAGGAGTTTCCATGGACGGCGAGTACCGAGACCGGCTTTGAAACGTTCTTTGGCGCGTGAGATGAATTCGAGGTTTGTTTGTGGTGGTGATGAGGAAGTTGGGATTGTTCCGTAGGTGGTAGTCATGGTGTGTGTGTGAGAGACTCTCTCTCTCTCTTTCTCTCTCTCTCTCTGTGAGATGTGGTTGAATTGAATGAATGAATGAAGAAGACGACGATTTTGTCAATGGACTGTTTGTTTCCTATTAAAATGAATGATTAGTTTCTATTATAAATTTATAACTTAAGTCGGCATTATTGTTTATATTTATTAATTATTTATTTCATTTATTATTATTGTTAAAAATAAAAAATATTTGTTTTATTATATGGTATGATGATGTGAATCATGTGATGATAGTAAGTAAGTACATACATTTTGGAAAATTAGCATTTTGGAAAATAAAATTATTTGTTTTATTATATGGTATGGTGTGATGATGATACATACATACATTTTGGAAATTAACATTGTTTTCATACTTCAATTAAAGTATTAAAAAAATGTTTGCTTCGAGTATAGGTGGTTAATTATTAGGGAGTGATCTGTTGAGATTTTTTTGGAGGATGTTTGGGGTGTAGAATTTATTATGGAGTAATTCCATTGTTGTCTTGTTTTTTCTTTATTTTCTCTTATGTAACAAAAAAAAATAGGTGGTTAATTATTCTATAGGATATTTTAGTTGTAAGTACTCAGAGAGAGGTTAGAGTTTGACAATACGTATAATGGCCCGTTTGGTGCGCAGGATAGCATAGTGACAGAATATGATATAAAACAGGATAAGGATAGGATATGATAACAGCAGGATAACAGTTATACTCAGTTATCATATCCTGTGTTTGGTGCACACAGGATAACAAACATGATAACTATTATATTTTGTTTTTAATACATACTTGCTCATAATAATATGATAAAATATATATATAACATATTTAATTGACAAAATTACTATTGTAAAACAATTGTTATTTTTTTTAAAATTATTTTGTAATACTTTGAATTTTATATATAAAAAATATAAATAAGTAATCAAATAATTTTATATAATTTAAAATAAAAATCATGAGAAAATAATCAAGTTAAATTTTTTATATGAATCATGATCAAATAAATAACTCAATAATATATACATGTTAGATAAGCCTAATAAATATATGATATATCTCATACGTAAATAATAAAACTACTATTGCAAAAGAATTATATTTAACTTTTTATAAAATTTAAATTAATATCCCTATTTGTCAATTTTTTAATAACCATTTTACTTTAAAATATTGTAATTTTAGTAAAATTTTGATTTTTTAGAATATATAAATTACAAAATTACCCCTGTGAGAAAATCACATATATATTTAAAAATGAATTATTTTATTATTTATATCTTATTAATTTTATTTTATGTATTTTAAAATATATTTTATAAAATAAATCAGTAATTTTTTTTTTCTTATCCTATCCTGCTGGTAACCCAGCTCAAATTTAGGATAAGAATTATAACTAGAGAGACAGGATAGGATAAGCTTCAGGATTAACTTATCATATCCTGTTGTATCACCAAACACTGGATTGCAGCAGGATATGATACAGTTTTCATATCCTGTCTCTTATCCTGTGCACCAAACGGGCCCTAAAAGTAAATAGAAAGATTAAAAAGGAAAATTATTTATATAATATTTAAATAATAATTCTTGGAAAATATCTAATTGAGCTTTGTCATCTTCCTTGGGCTGGCCTTATTAGTTTAATCCTTGGGCTTGCCATTTGGCCTCTTTACAGATGTTTTCTCTCCCCACCCCCCATGATTCTTTTATACCCCCCAATATTCCGATTTTGCCCTTGTAAAAAACTTCGGTTCGCAGAAACCGAATTTTTTCTAGTGCAAATTCAAAGTAAATTTCGGTTTTCAAGGCAAAAAAAACTTCGGTTTCTATAAACCGAAGTTTTTTGCAAGGGTAAAATTGGAAACTCAGGGGGTATAAAAGAATCACGGGGGGTGGGGAGAGAAAACATCCTCTTTACATGCGCACTTTCTCACGGGAGTGTTTTATTTTTCACCACGAGAGATAGTTGGAGGGTATTGATTTTGTGTATCGTGTTAATTTATCAAGTTTTTTTTTTCATCATCAGTATCTAGTCCATTGGACCGTCTAATTTATTTTGAGGATCCATCCTGGTATTAAGTGATTTTAATTCCCTAACTCCCTTTCGATCGCAGTTGCAGATGATCAAACTGTAGTCCTCCTTATCGAGTCTAAGGTCAACCACCACTACACTAGTTAATGATTGATTGCTAATTTACCAAGTTGTTTGTGCATTTTGTATGTGTTGCGAAATCATAGACGGTAACAAAAGAAATGTACTATGTTCAGTGCTTAACTAGGTACATACCCGTGCATACGCACGGGACGCGCCTTCGGCGCGTTATATTGCGTCGGGGCGTTAGGTCGCAAGGTGTATTCGGTGCGTTGCACGCGCCTTCGGCGCGTTAAGAAGTTGGTTTCTCAACGAAGTTAATTTTATAATAAACAGAAAGAATTAATTGATTTAAATTGTTGTGTTATAATTCATATTAATTTAAATAGGCCGGTCTATTAGGCTAAAAGACATTTTTAATAGTCTGCATCCTGACCTATTTAACTAAATAGACTTATAAAAATATCTTGTCTGAGCCTATGCTAGGCCATAGGCCCGTGTAGGTATATTGAGGACTTATATTAATTACGACATATTGTCAAATTTCTTTTTATATTATAAAATAACTTTTTGTAAAATAATTCTTTCTTTTTATATTATTAACTTATGTGTATATTAGTTTTTTTTAATTGTTTTATCAAGAACAAATTTTTTGTGTATAATAAATATTTTAAATTTTTTTAATAGTTAAAATTGTTAATTTCTTTATAGTAAAGCATGAAGGAGAAGGAGTGCAATGTGTTTTTTTTTAAGCAAGAAGTAGTGCAATGTTACCAGTTTTGTTTCTTCTTGTTGCATGAGAAATGAGTAGTAGCTACTGCAAAAGTGTTTTAGAGTGAGACTTTAACCGCAACAACTCAAATCATGCGATAAATTTTAATCTTATCATAAAAAGTCATCAGTATCCCTATTTTTTCTTCTACTTATCAGTAAACGATTTTTTTGTCTTGTAGTTAGCAAATGGCATAAAAGGACCAATTTAACTAAATAGACTTATAAAAATATCTTGGTCCGAGCCTATGCTAGGCCATAGGCCCGTGTAGGTATATTGAGGGATTATATTAATTACGACATATTGTCAAATTTTTTTTATATTATAAAATAACTTTTTGTAAAATAATTCTTTCTTTTTATATTATTAACTTATGTGTATACTACTCGTTTTTCAATTGTTTAATCAAGAACAAATTATTTGTGTATAATAAATATTTTAAATTTTTTTTAAAAGTTAAAATTGTTAATTTCTTTATCGTAAAGCATGAATGAGAAAGAGTGCAATGTGTTTTTTTTTTAAGAAATAAGTAGTGCAATGTTACCTATTTTGTTTCTTCTTGTTGCATAAGAAATGAGTAGTAGCTATTGCAAAAGTGTTTTAGAGTGAGACTTTAACTACAACAACTCAAATCATGCGATAAATTTTAATCTTATCATAAAAAGTCATCAGTATCCCTATTTTTTTTCTTCTACTTATTAGTAAACGTTTTTTTTGTCTGGCACTTAGAAAATGGCATATAAGGACATATTTAACTAAATAGACTTATAAAAATATCTCTGCCTGAGCATATGCTAGGCCATAGGCCCGTGTAGGTATATTGAGGGCTTATAATAATTACGACATATTGTCATATTTCTTTTTATATTATAAAACAACTTTTTGTAAAATAATTCTTTCTTTTTATATTATTAACTTATGTGTATACTACTCTTTTTTTAATTATTTTATCAAGAACAAATTATTTGTGTATAATAAATATTTTAACATTTTTTAAAAGTTAAAATTGTTAATTTCTTTATCGTAAAGCATGAATGAGAAAGAGTGCAATGTGTTTTTTTTTTAAGCAATAAGTATTGCAATGTTACCTGTTTTGTTTCTTCTTGTTGCATAAGAAATGAGTAGTAGCTACTGCAAAAGTGTTTTAGAGTGAGACTTTGACCGAAACAACTCAAATCGTGCGATATATTTTAATCTTATCATAAAAAGTCATCAGTATCCCTATTTTTTTCTTCTACTTATTAGTAAACGATTTTTTTGTCTGGCACTTGGAAAAGGGCATAAAAGGACCTATTTAACTAAATAGACTTATAAAAATATCTTGGCCTGAGCCTATGCTAGGCCATAGGCCCATGTAGGTATATTGAGGGATTATATTAATTACGACATATTGTCAATTTTTTTTGTATTATAAAATTACTTTTTGTAAAATAATTCTTTCTTTTTATATTATTAACTTATGTGTATACTACTCATTTTTCAATTGTTTAATCAAGAACAAATTATTTGTGTATAATAAATATTTTAAATTTTTTTAAAAGTTAAAATTGTTAATTTCTTTATCGTAAAGCATGAATGAGAAAGAGTGCAATGTGTTTTTTTTTTAAGAAATAAGTAGTGCAATGTTACATGTTTTGTTTCTTCTTGTTGCATAAGAAATGAGTAGTAGCTACTGCAAAAGTGTTTTAGAGTGAGACTTTGACCGCAACAACTCAAATAATGCGATAAATTTTAATCTTATCATAAAAAGTCATCAGTATCCCTATTTTTTTCTTCTACTTATTAGTAAACGTTTTTTTTGTCTGGCACTTAGAAAATGGCATAAAAGGACCTATTTAACTAAATAGACTTATAAAAATATCTTGGCCTGAGCATATGCTAGGCCATAGGCCCGTGTAGGTATATTGAGGGCTTATAATAATTACGACATATTGTCATATTTCTTTTTATATTATAAAACAACTTTTTGTAAAATAATTCTTTCTTTTTATATTATTAACTTATGTGTATACTACTCATTTTTTAATTGTTTTATCAAGAACAAATTATTTGTGTATAATAAATATTTTAAATTTTTTTAAAAGTTAAAATTGTTAATTTCTTTATCGTAAAGCATGAATGAGAAAGAGTGCAATGTGTTTTTTTTTAAGCAATAAGTAGTGCAATGTTACCTGTTTTGTTTCTTCTTGTTGCATAAGAAATGAGTAGTAGCTACTGCAAAAGTGTTTTAGAGTGAGACTTTGACCGCAACAACTCAAATCATGCGATATATTTTAATCTTATCATAAAAAGTCATCAGTATCCCTATTTTTTTCTTCTACTTATTAGTAAACGATTTTTTTGTCTGGCACTTAGAAAATGGCATAAAAGGACCTATTTAACTAAATAGACTTATAAAAATATCTTGGCCTGAGCATATGCTAGGCCATAGGCCCGTGTAGGTATATTGAGGGCTTATAATAATTACGACATATTGTCATATTTCTTTTTATATTATAAAACAACTTTTTGTAAAATAATTCTTTCTTTTTATATTATTAATTTATGTGTATACTACTCATTTTTTAATTGTTTTATCAAGAACAAATTATTTGTGTATAATAAATATTTTAAATTTTTTTAAAAGTTAAAATTGTTAATTTCTTTATCGTAAAGCATGAATGAGAAAGAGTACAATGTGTTTTTTTTAAGCAATAAGTAGTGCAATGTTACCTGTTTTGTTTCTTCTTGTTGCATAAGAAATGAGTAGTAGCTACTGCAAAAGTGTTTTAGAGTGAGACTTTGACCGCAACAACTCAAATCATGCGATATATTTTAATCTTATCATAAAAAGTCATCAGTATCCCTATTTTTTTCTTCTACTTATTAGTAAACGATTTTTTTGTCTGGCACTTAGAAAAGGGCATAAAAGGACCTATTTAACTAAATAGACTTATAAAAATATCTTGGCCTGAGCATATGCTAAGCCATAGGCCCGTGTAGGTATATTGAGGGCTTATATTAATTACGACATATTGTCATATTTCTTTTTATATTATAAAACAACTTTTTGTAAAATAATTCTTTCTTTTTATATTATTAACTTATGTGTATATTAGTTTTTTTTTTATTGTTTTATCAAGAACAAATTTTCTGTGTATGATAAATATTTAAATTTTTTTAATAATTAAAATTGTTAATTTCTTTATCGTTAAGCATGAAGGAGAAGGAGTGCAATGTGTTTTTTTTTAAGCAAGAAGTAGTGCAATCTTACCAGTTTTGTTTCTTCTTGTTGCATGAGAAATGAGTAGTAGCTACTGGCAAAGTGTTTTAGAATGAGATTTTGACCGCAACAACTCACATAATGTGAGAAATTTTAATCTTATAATAAACATTCATATTTTGACTATATATGTCATCATATTTCAATTCTAGTTTATAATAATACATTTATATATGTGAAAAACTTATGTGGATTAATAAACTTAAACTACTGAAAAAAATTAAATTTATAATTTAATCAAAGTACAAATTTAAATATATAAATAATTATATTAGTAAAAAAATTATTCATATTAACTTAAATAGGCCGGCCCAGTGGGCTAAAAGGCTTTAAGGCTAAAAGGATTATTCATATTAAGTTCAAAAACCAAATTTCGTACTAAATTTTTGGTGGGAAAAAATAAGGGATGAAATTCAAAATTGAAATTTTGATTTTGTTTTGAAGGTTGTTTAATAAAAAATAATAAACAGGTTTCAATTTAAAAATCACATTCCAATGTACCTGTCTTTGATCAAGACAAGATGTTTACTTGTTTTATTGTCCAAGAACTCAGTTGCATTAAATGCTATACAACTTTATCTGATTTTACTTTGGTAGATTGCAGGAAAATTTGAACTTGTATAGGAATAGGCAAGTATAGCAAGTTGGCGTGTGATCTCCATATTTCCATCCATCAAACCTCACAAACTCGTTATTATACACGATGGTAATATGCATTATTCAACAAATAAAAGTTAAAAGTTAAATTATAGGTTGAATAAGAAACTTTTATAATATGTAGGAGCTAATATATATTATTCATAAATTAAGGAGTTCTGTTTTTAAAATTAAATAATATGAAAATTTAGTGAAATTAACTTACTATAAATTAGTCAAAAATAAGTAGTAACCCTATGTAAATAAACTTTATTATACGTATTATGCCAATATTGGGTGGAATAAATTAAGGGAATATGAGAATTTAGACATAAGCATGTAAATAAAATTATTGGTTTACTCGCCTAATTCGGGAAAATCCATTGTATGATCGAGTGAAACAATCTGAAATGTGAATGGTGCACTTGGTTTAGTAGAAAGAGTGGGAAGTTGTTACGGATATCTGCTCATCCAGTTGTTAGCCTTGGCTTTTCAAGATAACGATATGAAGAAACAACATTTAAGTATAGACTATCATAAATTTTCCATTCATGTTGTAGTTCATCACAAAAGTGATGTACAAAGAAATGATCAAGTTCTTCATATCAAGTAATCTAATAAATGATCAAGTTCTATCGTCGTTTCTATCGCCGTTGTGTATAATAGTTATTTCTTTATCAACAAAAAAATTTGGCCTTAAATATAAGCAAAAGTCACCAAAATCAACTTCATTTAATGCTATTTTTCCAAAATTACACTCATTAATTGTTCTATATTTTTAGATGATTATAGTGTTCCAATGCAAAATTAATATATTATACTATTATTTTAGTAATTGTAATAGAACTTTTACATAAAATCAAGACAAAAAAATAACTTCTTAATAAGTGTGCAAATTAGAATATTTGCTTATAAAAGAGCCCGGAGGGAGTATTTATTAGTAGAAAATATGGTCAAAGAAATATAATCTAAAATGTGATTTTTGCTTATAAATGTGCCCGGAGGAGGGAGTAATATTTACCTTTATGGCTTAATAAATTGGATATTGGAATAAATCAAATAATGGAGGGAACTTTGACGTTTTTTGAAGTATGAATAATTTGGCTCTTCATAGATTTAGTGGTTCAAAGGTTGTCCTTGTGCATTGAACTGATCAACTAAGGAAGGTAATAATAATTTACGTAAAATAATAGTGCTAGCTGTGTAAATAGGTGAATGTTTTCATTAAATGCAGCATCGATAACCGAAGCCTGTGATAGAGGTAGGGGTTAATCCTAAACTGCTTTTATTAAATGCATAGGGAGAGACTGGTGTGACTGGTGTGACTAATGTGAAGTTGGTGTGGAACAGGAACATAAGTCCTAGTTGAAGAAATGAGAAAATTAAGTCTTTAAGTTAGTTTATTGATAGTTACCGTAAAAAAAAGGTTAGTTTATTGATAGTAGTACATTAAAAACAATCGGTATAAAACTACGATGACTGTTATTCCTACTTTTCCTTTCGTTAAACTTCCAATGTGTGAAAGTATTTCATAGAGAAACTCATTCAACATGGATGATTGACCTTATAATAACTTGACTAAATTTAATATAAACATTAAAAGAATTACTTTAGTACATAAGTAAGATAATTAATTTAAAGCATAAAAGAGTACATTACATGATTAAGCAACACAGTGCCAACAGAAATATAGTTCGACATTCAACTAAAATTGAATTTGGCATTTGTTCACAAAGAATCATGTAACTTCAATTAGATTTTGCGAACATGAATCAATTTGGATGAAAGTCTATTATCAAATTTGAACCTAATGGTATCACCATGTTTGTATCCTTCTATTTTACAAAATTCTTTCCATCCAGTTCCAATTTTTGTACTAACTTTAGGAGGATATTGCAACATACATTACACATTCAATATATCACCATTAATATGCGATATTGCCGACATTTGGGATAATTGCATATCTCCTGATTTACCAAAGTTGCAAACTGAATTGAAAGATAATTCCCTCCTTGATTTTTTTTTTTATCAAATAATTCCCTCCTTGGTTAGATAATTGCATATTTTATCATACATTAAACAAAAGATACCACCATTAATATCTGCTTAGCAGAACTCCTTTTGGCAGGTGTTTTGTGAGAAGAAGCAGACATGTCATTCTCGGCAGAAGCGGATACATTTGGCTGCAAATAAGCATTGCAAATTGCAAATAAGTAAAGGTATTAACGGTCAATATAACTAATTCAAAATATAAATAAAGAGAATTGAAGTTAGAATAGTAAACATACTGTGGATAGAATAGAATCATCTAGCCAATCCAACTTGTCGATATCAGATTGGGTAAAAGCTTGAAAATGTGTGGAAAGTGTATTATGGTAAGTTAGTTGGTAAATAGCAATGAATTAAGAAAACGATATGAACTGAATCACAAAGTAGAAATGATTAGTCAAATTAACTATGAATGATGACATACCTGAATTGGAAGTGAATCATTAATGGCCACAACTTGTTCCTGAATAAATTCTATGTCTTTGCGTGAACTCTAAAAGTTAAATAGTATGCAGAATAAGGCTTTATATTGTTATGAAAAATTTACAAAGTGAAAGTAACAAAAATTGTAAGCACACCTATGCAACAGGTAGTTGTTCTTGAATCTTGGCACTGAAAAATATTAATTGTTTGTATTAATAATATTAATCCATTGTAACAATTTTTGGGTTAATCCAGTGTACTGTCCCAGAAGACAAACTCTGCGATATCATCAGTTCATCATCATCAAAGACTTCAACATCCAATTTTTCTTTCTTGGGAATTTTAACCACAGTTTGGCTGAGAGAACATCTTGCTTCCCATTATCTTCTATTCCCCTCTTTGCAGGAGTTTTCATTTTCATTTCAGCCAAAGTTGGGTTTAATTCAGCGGTAACAGACAACTCTTGCTGATGATAACAAAGAATAAGGTGTTAGCGTGCAACTTTAAATGTATTTGATACAAATGGATTAAACAACAAAGATTTCAGAGTAAATAATTCTCACAGTGCTAATGATATCATCTTCAGTTGTTCCAACAGCAGAATCAACAATCATCTTGGAACTCTATAAATCAACAACAACAAAATAAAAAAAAAAAATTGGACTTTGTAAAATAAGTGGAATATGTGTTATATTTATAAAAAAAAAAACTTTGTACCTCTGCAACACTTGTTCCAGCAGCAGAATCATCAATCATCTTTGAACACTACATTTACAACAATATGAAAGTAAAACTGGATGATTAAAAATTTGGTAAACTATATTTTTTTTTGTTTCATTGATGTATCAAACTATACCAATCCAGTAGTTGGAGGATATCAAGCATAGTTGAAAATATGGATATCAATGTATTACTTGAGATGTAGTGAATTGAGCTTTGAGATCCTCAATGAAGGTTTCACCCCGATGAACTTCATTAAGAGATCCATTTTTCCATTAAGCTGTTTCCATATAGATATATAAATATAGTTTGCAAAAATAACGAAAACAAACAAATCAACTATATCATGAACAAAATATAAACGCAACTTAGTATATTCGGAATATAAACTCAAACAAATCATTATACCTTGGCTGAGAAATTGCAGTCATTGTTGAAGTGATTCTTTTATCCTTAGAGTTGTTTGCAGATTTCCCGAAAAAAGTACATGAATGAAAAACAATCAAAACAAACAAATCACTAAACCATACAAAGAATATCACCTGAATCGTTGATTTGAGTGTTTTAAATCCAAAAAACAACTTAAAAATGTTTCATTGGCTGAGAAATATCTTTCATTGCTGAAGCATTGATTAGTGTTTTAAATCCCAAAAAAAAAAGATTAAGTAATGAAAGTTGTATAACAGTATGAAATTTGTTACCTTAGTTGATAAAGTGGCTGCTTTGTTGAAGTTGGCCCTCTTTCTTTGGAGCTGTTTCCAGAACATCATTTGCAAAAAAACAAAAAGGATAAAAAACAATGGGAAGAAACAAACAATTATACCATAATTAGAAACATGAGCATTGGAAGAAAACATTGATATCATTAGATGATAAAACTTCTGCTAACGCAATGAAGAAAACAACGTGAAGCAAGCATTGTGCGCGTTAAAACACTTATTCACATTTTTGCAAGATGAATAATTTCAGGGTCATTCCAAGTAACTCATCAAGTGTATTGTCCAAGTATGAAATTAGTGACCAAAATGATAATAATCAGTCTCAAAAGAGTAGTAATAATAATAACAGAGTTTCAAAATATAATTTTAATCGTCGTAAAACATACCAAAAGATGAAAAATCAGACCTTTTTATCGTAAACGACGACAATGAAAGATTGTAAGCGTAAAACATAGATTTTAAGCGTTAAAGCTAGAAAACACATATTTTAATCGTCGTAAAACTTACGAAAAAATTTAAAATTAGACTTTTTACCGTAAACGACGGCAATGAAAGATTGTAGCGTGAAAACATAGATTTTAATCCGGTGTCCATATCAGTGTCTATACTTATAATCAATATAAGGACATAACTAAACATTAAAAGGTAACATTTGAGTTAAAGATGTAGGTAAGAAAAATGATCAGTAGGACACAATAAAGGAAGAGCTACCAAGAACTTGTATGTATCATAGTTGGATATGAGAAAGATAATCATATTTTACCTTTTGTAACTCACTTTCTATGGAAGAGCTACCAAGATTCAACTTCATAGACATAAATAAAAAAATGTTAATTTCATATTAGAGAAAATATTTATATAAAAACCTGCATTAAAACCAAACTTTGGTTAAATGTTGAACAAAAATTCATATGAAAAACAACCTCCTTGTCTTCTTTAGTTTCATTTGCGCAAGCTTCATTCCCAAAAAAAATGAAAAGTTAAATTTTCAAGGTTTAAAATGACAAAGGAAAGAAGAATGAATGAAAGGGAGAGAAATAAACCTTACCTAGTATTTGCAGATTTTTTTCCAAAGATAGAATGAATGGTTAGGTAAATATACCATGAAAATGGTAAAATAAAATCATCTCTTTGGACTACCTTTTTGCACCATTGCTTCTAATGTTGATGGGAAGCCACAACAACATTTAATCAAACACATGGTGTGCATATAGAAAATGAAAGTGATGAGTAAAATAAATAAACAAAACAGAAAAATAAAATAAATAAAGAAGAACAACAACAACTAAATTCAGGTTTGATAACCATTTTCTACATTCTGATTCAAAAATTGAAAAATAACAAAGAAAGAAAAATCAAATACTTGGAAGGAAGAATAATGATGATTGTAGAGAAAATCAAATACCCATGTAGTTCTTCTTCTTCTTTGATGGATCTTCTTCTTTCTCTCATGTAGAACAAAACCTTGATTTCTTCAACAAAAATCATAGAACAACTAATAACAAAGCAGGAAAAAATGAAGCAAATATCAGAGAACAACTAATACAACAACCACAAAAAAAAAATCAAGAAATACTCGTCCATACGAAATTTCAAAAACGTACACGTTGATAATTTACAACCAAAGAACACGATTTACAAAGAACATTTTATCAAACACATGGTGTGCTTGTATGAAACTGAAACAAACAACATCAAATCAAATTGTAAGAGGTAATTAAATTCCAACACAGCAATAAACAAAGAAGAAGATTTATGTTTACGGAGGAAATCACTACCTTGTGTAGGTGTTGTTATCCGGTGGATCTTCTTTCTCCTTCTCCCGTCGTTTCTTTCTCGAATTTCTTTCTCTATCTATGACAATCTTTTTCATGGATCTTCTTCTTCTTTCTCTGTGTATTGAAAGGCTTAAAGAGAGAGCAAAAAAATAGATGAAGAATCAGAAGTGAGAAGAATGAGAAGAAAGAGGGATGTTTCACGGACTAAAGAAATGAAAGAGAGATTTGAGGAAAAATTCAAATTAAAGTGTTTTGGGCAATGTGAAGCAAAAATGTGAAATCCCATTAAAGCCCAATGTCTTTCCTTTCAAACAAAAAATGCTAATGTGATATGAGAAAAGGGCAATGAGGTAAATGCGTTCAAGGTGGGGCCAGAAGCAATGAGAAAACTTTCATCATTTAATCCCAAAATTGCCCTTATTTTTAGTAGTAAAAAAAACGGAAAAAAAAATGCCAAAAGGGCAATCTCGGTATTTTGGTGGTATCTTATTTTCTTATATTTATAGTAGATTGCCGAAGTAGCAAGGTTAAAGGACATTTTCTAGTGACTCAAACACATCAATTATTCATGCTACTACCTACCAACTAAATTGTTTCTACCAAATTATACCATCAAAGTTTTATTTTGTTGCTGGACATTTGCAGAATCATATAATGTGTATCATGTATGAATTATCCAATGTTTCTAATTATTTAAATAAGTATTTGATATTTTTACAATGATTTTTTTATGCATGTTTTGCATGCCTTTGATATGATGAGATGCTAATGAATCAATTATCATTCACCACCCACCAAAGTAGAAAAATCAATAATATATTCCAAAAAAGTCCATATGGACAGATATAGTAAGTATGTAACTTGAATTTATTGAAATATATATTATATAATTAAATTAGATCCTACAATTGAATGATCCTAATGGGAAGGAACAAGTAGTTTGGTAGATAAGATAACAAGGAACGTTGTAGGGACGGCAAATCAAAAGGCACGTCAAGGAGTTTTGGGTCCAAAGGACAGCAAAGCCACGTCTCTTTGCCCAAATTATCTTTCAATCTCACTATACCTTTTTCAACACAATTATTTTTCGGTTTTGTCTAATTTGCACACATGTAAATTAGAGATCCATCATACATAAATTTAATTTCTACCGTTAGAAAATTTGACCAATTAAATTTATTCATTTAATGATCGAAACAAGTTTGTAGATGATGTAAAACTTGGTCTCATTTAACCAAATTGTTAGTTTTTTTTTTTAAAAGACCAAATTGTTAGTTGGTTCAATGGTGATTGACGTTAAATTTAGTAGAGAGGACTACAGTTCGATCCCTCGCAACTACGATCGGAGGGTACTTAATGCCAAAACTAACCCGAACCAGATTAAATAAATGCATCCATGCGTCAAAATTACATAGACTAATCTCTCAAATAAGATATATTAAACATCGAAGTCTAGAATAAATAGTTAAGGACCAAATAATATCAATGAATGAAGTTATAGTTAACCTTCAAATATTTCAGAAAAGTTGTTGTTTTTCTGAACGGCACCAAAAAAGTTAACCTTCAAAGTCGAGCCTTTTCTCATACATTTTGACAAATAACATGCACAACATTTACTGCAAATTAAAACTAAACTCAACACTTCTAATAAATGTCTGAATTTGCAAAGTTGCATATTTTAGTTGATATGACATTACACTATACATGCAGGAGGTCGGAGTTTGAACCCGGGTCATCCCTCTCACTTATCCACCTTAAAAGTAAAATTTATAGTCACTAAACTACTTAAAAAAAAATTCACATGAAATAAACTACAATTTTGCAAAAAGTACATATTGTTTAGTTCGATAAATAAATAGAAGAATTGACTCTTTTAAAAGAAAAAGAATAAAAGAATTGACTTCCATTAAGTAAATACTCCCTCCGATTACTTTTATAAGAAACACTTTGAAAAAAAATACACATACCAAGGAAGCTAATTTTCTCATTAATAATTCTAAAGTTTTATGTTTTATTCCAAAACTAACCTTGGACTAACATGGGGAATATGTCTCTCTAATGAATGCTAGTGCATTGGAATGAAGTATTTGATTTCATTTAATAAGGGTACAAATGAAATTGTGTATTTAATAAAGAATAAATTTAAATAGTGTTTCTTATAAAAATGACCAAATAAAAATTCCAAAGTGTTCGGAGCGAGTATAAATCTATTCTCAACTATTATCCCCTTTGTTGCCCATAAATTATTATACAATATGACAAGCACACATCTGACCCCTCTAATTTATCCTCACATTTAATATAGTTATAAACTTTTTTTTTGGACTTAATATAGTTATAAACTCTTATAAGCTATATATATTTATTGGAAAATGCTAAACGGTGCCCTCGGGGCACTCTTTAAGCATCTTAAATAGTAAGTTTTTGTTAAAATTTTATGGAAATGTGTGAAGTCAACGCCTCGAAAATTGAAATGTTCCACTTTTTGAGTAAATTATTTCTTTAAATAGAATGCTTAAAGAGTGCCCCGGGGCACTGTTTAGCAATACCCATATTTATTTTATTTTATTTTATTTATAATAGCTATATATTGTATCTATTTTTCTTGGTGTATATCAAATATATATATGATCAATTAATTTTCCAACATAAGACTCGCAATCAAGAATCAAAGTGTTCACAGATGGGACATAAATTGGCTTATCAGTTTGATAAGGATATAAACTGTCCTTTAACATCGATCTCGGAATGAAAATGCACATTTATGGAGTTGTGAATGATTTTTTTTCTTCTTTTGGTATAATTTTGGAGTATGAAATGTCTTTTTCTTTTAAGAAGTTAAATTAACACATCCAAATTGACACTATAGAGAACCGAATCTGAGAATTTAAAGAATGAGAGTATGAAATGTCTTAAACTCTTAATTGTTGAGTTATGAAGTATTTCAAATTTCTACAAAAATACAACTAACTCGCATTATTTTAAAAATTGAATTTTTCATGGCAAAAATAATAATAATGGAATTTACTTCTATTCTTCATCTCCAACTTTTTAGGATGGACTATTCAAGTTAATCACATTGATCGTGGACATATTTTTATGTTGATGTTTTAGCTCTTAAAAAAAAGTATGGTGTTGATTTTTCTCTTGTAACGTTAGATATTATCTCTAGTAATATAGGTGTCTTCTTCTTGAGGGGAGACCATTCTTTTATATTCGTGTCTTAGTGTTTCTTTTATTTTCTTTATATAATAAAAAATAAAAATGAAGTATTGACAACCAAAAAATATTAGGTTTAGTGGAAGATGTTTGACTCCGAATTTGTTCAACTAGAGTTAGAATATCAACTTTAAAAGATATTTACATTTAGTGTCTGACAACAACTCGAATATGATTATCTCGGGGACCGCAAATGTTAAACATGTATGTAGCTGACCTTCATATATTGTATGTAAGGTGCGGAGAATATTCTTGACAAAGTGTTTGATTTTTGTTATTGTTGACATTGATAATAGTTTAGTAAGCAGATCACGGCAAAATGGGAGTTGGGTTTTAAGAAACTTGTGCTTCAAGTAAAATCTTGCTAATAACATAACCGTGAAGGTTTGGACTGTGTGACTAAACATCTAGAAGTGAATAATTTCACAAGTTTTCCCAAACTTTCTACCAACAATTCAATTGCATTCTAAGATTCCCTTTGCTTCTATATCTTAAACAGCAACCTCACAACCTTTATATATATTCATGTGATCAAATTTAAAGGTAATGGTTGTGACATTTAAGGATCTCTCACAAAAGTTAAAGCAAGTTGATATTTTTCTGTCTCTTATTTTCTACTTGTGGAATATTTGAAGTATATTGCAATGGACAAAAAGCTTGAGCTTATCCATGGAACAATTGAAGCTACCATCTTTAATGCAACTCCTTACTCCCCTTCATTTCCCTTCAATGTGAGCTTTAATAAACTATATAGGGTAAAATATATTATGATCTCTATAATATATTGACAAATTTGATCCTTCTCTTTATAAAAACTTTATTCCTCTATAGTCTTACATGTAACAATATGTTATTTTTTAGTACTCATAAGAGACTTGTTATTGGTGAGGGACTAAAAAGTAAAAACACACCACTTTATTAAATGTAGTTATTAAAAATAAACAATTTTTTTTGGATAGATAAATATGTCAGCGGATTATGTTAGTTTTCAGGGTTTGAACTCTGGATCTCCTGATTAGTATTCGTTCGGTGTCCCTCGGCTCACCAACCGAGATGTCTGTTTTAGACTTACAACAAGTAATTGTTTTATAGAGACTTAAACTAAATTTTGTCAATTTTATAGGAACTAACTAGTAACTACATGGTCTATTATGTGAAATTTTGCAACATTTTGTAAACTCATAATATGTATCAAATTTTCTCTTTTTTCAGTGTTTATTTATAAATGGAAAGCCTGCTTATGTGACAATCAAGATAGACAACAAGAAAGTGGCAAAAACAACACAAGAGAGTGAACGTGTTTGGAACCAAACATTTCAGATTCATTGTGCTCATCTAGCTGATTCTGTTATCACCATTACACTGAAAACATCATGTTCCATATTAGGAAAATTCCACATCCAAGCAAAACAGTTGAAGGAAGAGAGTTTGGTCAATGGATTCTTCCCTCTCCTTATGGAAAATGGTAAACCAAATCAAGAACTAAAATTAAGGTTTATATTATGGTTCAAACCAGCAAATTTGGAACCAAGTTGGACAAAGTTACTAAGTAGTGAGGAGTTTCAAGGGCTGAGGGATGCTACATTCCCACAAAGGTCTAATTGTCATGTTAAGCTCTATCATGATGCTCATCATTCACCTACTTTTCAACCTCCTTTTGATGTATGTGGAGTTCCAACAAAGCTATGGGAAGATGTTTATAAAGCTATTGAGGGTGCAAAATATTTAGTATATATTGCAGGCTGGTCCTTCAATCCTAAGATGGTTCTGGTACATATATAATCTAATTCTCATTTCATACTCTACATTTTTTATTTTTGGTAGATAAACGAAATTGCATAATCATTATAAACTAACACACACAAGTGAGGGAGCTGGGGTTCAAACCCCGGTCATGACGTCCGGCCTAACACTCTACATTTTATTATATTGATATACATTTTTGAGAGGCGAATGGTCAGAACTGTCCAAAAAAACATAATGTGAACCGTACATCAAACCACATTGAAAAGAATTGAATTGTGATTGACAGTTCACGAACTGAGCTGAACTAGGTTGGTTCAGTTCGTGAACTATTCGTCACAGTTGAGTTTTGGTTTTTAAACAGTCCTAAAATTTGACTTTCAATGGTCATAATTAGCAGTTAACAGTAGCAATTTGGTATAGTTCGGTTGACAAAGAATCATTTTGGTTCAAACTTCAAACAAGTACATTTTGATTTTCTATAAAGGTAGTTTTCGTTCAGTGCAATTTTACAGAATTATTGTAACGGTTCGACTTGGCTCGGTTTTGCTGAACTGAACCATGAATAGTCCTAAATATGGTCCTTGTGTTGATATGCAGGTTAGAGATCCTCAAACAGAAATCCCACATGCTAGAGAAATAAAGTTGGGTGAGTTATTGAAGAAGAAAGCAGAAGAAGGAGTTGCTGTGAGGATTATGATTTGGGATGATGAAACATCATTGCCATTTATCAAGAACAAAGGTGTGATGAACACACATGATGAAGATGCATTTGCTTACTTTAAACACACAAAAGTAGTATGCAGAAAGTGTCCTAGACTACATAACAAATTCCCAACAATCTTTGCTCATCATCAGAAAACCATAACTGTGGATACAAAAGCTCCTAACTCTGTCAATGACAGAGAAATTATGAGCTTTTTGGGCGGTTTGGATTTATGCGACGGTCGATATGATACCGAGAAACATTCATTGTTTCAAACACTTACCATGGAATCACATTACCATGATTTCTACCAGACAAACATTTCAGGAGCTAGCCTCAACAAAGGTGGTCCAAGAGAGCCTTGGCATGATGCTCATGCTTGTGTTACCGGCGAGGCTGCTTGGGATGTATTAACCAACTTTGAACAAAGATGGACAAAACAATGTGATTCGTCTCTTCTAGTCCCTGCAAACACTTTAGAAAATCTCATTCCTATTTCCTCAACAAGCACTTCCTTGGAAAGGAATTGGAATGTACAAGTATATCGGTCGATCGACCATGTCTCAGCTAGCCAACTCTTCAGAAAACTAACAGTTGAGAGTAGCATTCATGAAGCATATGTTGAAGCAATTAGGCGTGCCGATAAGTTTGTGTACATTGAAAACCAATATTTCATTGGTGGGTGCCATTTGTGGCAACAAGATAAAAACAGTGGCTGCAGAAATTTGATTCCTATTGAGATTGCACTCAAGGTTGTCAACAAGATTAAAGCCAGAGAAAGATTTGCAGTGTATATAGTCATACCAATGTGGCCAGAAGGAGTGCCGGAAAGTGAACCAGTTCAAGATATACTGCATTGGACAAGAGAAACAATGACAATGATGTATAAGTTGATTGGAGAAGCAATTATAGAAAGTGGCGAGTCAGGACATCCAAGAGATTACTTGAATTTCTTTTGCCTTGCAAATAGGGAAAATAAGGAAAATGAGGAGTATCTTCCTCCACATTCTCCTCATCCTGAAACTCAATATTGGAATGCACAGAAAAATAGAAGATTTATGGTTTATGTTCACTCCAAGCTCATGATAGGTATGTATGATTACATCATAAGCATAAGTTGGCTTGATTGCAGCTTTAGTCCCTCTATTTTCACTAGCTTACGAAATTGGTACGCTTTTAAAATCTAGTTTTTAGACCCAAAAGTGGTGACGTGACAAATTTTTATTGATGTGGCATAAAACCTGCCAATGTCAAATCATCCAAGTGGATTTATAATATATAGGTATGATGTCACGTCAATAGAAAACTTGTCAGATCGCCACTTTTAGATCCAAAAATCCGAGGGACCAAATATTTGATTTTATAAAGGGAGACCGGTTCTGTTCGCAAGTGAAAATAGGACGACCAAAACTGCAATTAAACCATATATGTTCAACAACTCACCACAGTCATCATGCATGTTACTTTGTAGAGAAGAGTAAACATCATTCATTATCTTGGATTCTTGGTTAACAGCTAAAATGTTATTTTCTGTTGTTTTTTTTGTTGTTCCTGCCACCAGTGGACGACCTATATATATTAATAGGATCAGCGAATGTGAACCAAAGATCGATGGATGGGCAAAGGGACACGGAGATTGCGATCGGAGGTTACCAATCTCAAGATGGAGCTAATCACTGCATAAGCAAAGGTGATATTCATGCATACAGAATGTCAATGTGGTATGAACACACTGGTAGTTCTGAGAAGTTGTTTTTAGAACCAGAAAGTTTAGAATGTGTGCAGAGAATGTGCTCAATAGGAGATAAAATGTGGAAAATTTACAGTAGTGAAGAAATTGTTGACATGGAAGGTGTGCACCTAGTAACTTACCCTATGATAGTAACACAAGATGGATCTGTGGAAGACTTAACTAATGGTGAGGATCATTTTCCAGATACAAAATCTCTAGTCAAAGGGACAAGATCAAAATTATTACCCTCTATCATGACCACTTAGCCATGGAATTGAAAATATGTACTATATATATAAAAATACTGACCACAAAGGATATAACTCTTGTAAATTTATTAGTCTCAGCTAAAGTTTTAACCAAAAAGAATTGTTCACACTCCCTTAGCATTTGACTTTTTAATGTATACAAAAAGATTCAATAATACTATTTTGGAATTTTATTTTGGTGGGATTTCTTAAGATAAGGGATTGTCTATATTAACTATTGCCACCAATATTATAAGTTGGTACAAATAAAACCGAACTTGAATCCTTAAATTAAAAATAAAAAAAAAAAAAAAAAAGATTGAAAGAAGAGTCTCAATTAAAGGTTATTGGTCAAATTTCTTCAAAGTCGATACCAAATATGTTCTGGTACCATTTTACGAAACATGACATCCATGAATAGGTAGATAAAAAACTAGAATATTTTATGTAGTAAAACCAGTTTCATTATCGTGTGCAATCGTGCACTTCCAATTCTTTCTGAAAAAACCTCATGCATTCTGTTTGTATAAACAATTTAATTAAGTGCTTAGAATATAAGTGTGTATAATCTAAGTGTACATGCATCGAGATCACATGCATCCATTATTTTTACAACAAACAAAATAAATTCAAATTGTTATCCAAGTGTATGTCACCAGCCATATTTTTTTTTACAAACTCTCTCAAACAGTCTCATAAGCACTTATTAGTAAATAAGCTAAATTAAACCAATCCAAACATGTCCTAACCACAATGTCAAAAGAAGGAGTTCCGAGCTTAGTTACCTCAGTGTAATTTTCCTTTTCCATACGGCCGATTAAGCGTTTGCCTGGAAGTGCACAATCACACACGATAATAGATCCATGAGGTTTTCTCAGAAAGAATTGGAATTGCATGGTATTGGTATTATGAGGCCTATTACACCTTGTGATATTCAGTTTCATTATTGAAACAAGGTTAGTTATTACTCTGTTTGGTTTTGTCATTTTCAAAAACTAAATATCTGATGAAGAAAGATGGATTTGGTTAATATCTGATGCTTATTGATCTTTTTTTTCCCCTTGTGTAGATGATATTCTCATTTGGTCCCTATAAATAGTTGCCTAAGGAGTTGCTACATGAAAGAAATGTTGATGGTAAGACTGATAATTATGTACTTGGATTGCATGTTCCTGATTTTATTTTATTTTTTTTATAAAATTATAAATGAGCTTAAAACAATAGTCATCAGACTTTTTTATGAAAAACTAGGTGATGCTTAAGAACTTCTAAATTTGACCAAACTATGTATGATTGAATGGTTAAAATTTATTCATCATACTACTCTCACATCAAAATAACCCTATCAGTAGTTACATTTCCTACAAACCTTTCTATAATAAATCGTGAGTATAATCAAAAGTTAAATGCGCATAAACCACAATAACACGATCAAAAGCAACTCGAGTAAAAAATAAAAATTGGAAATCAGGAGAAGCATGACCAATCCCAAATAAACCATCGGCATAAAAATACTATACCAACAGCATAAAAAGTAATCACCCTGAAGTATGCTGGTAAATAACCTCTAAAACTTTTGATAACCTCTTTGATCAACCAAGATGAAAGCATATGGGTGGATAGGCACCAAGGAGGACAAACCAAATCAACAAAACATGACTATCCCGAGTCATGTGTAGTCAGTCTGCCTGTACTTGAACAAAAGTTAATATATCTTAGTGAGGTATCCCTTCTTTCACAAACATGGTAAGCAACATCTGAAGCAAGGTTTCATGATCCATCTAGCAAACAAAAACATTTTATTTTCGTATGTTTGAAACAACAATCCATGATACCTTATCAAGTTTTCGTTTCAATTCTGCGAGTCATGACTAAATGATCAAAACACAACAAAGGCATACTAATGTGTTATCTTGATCCATCACCGCCAGGTAAAATACATCCTTTCACCACCAGTGACCTACATGCCTTCAGCCCACGGTAAGCATCGTCCAATTTTGCAATTTGAAATGATAAAGTACCTTTTGGTATTCCGCAGAATCTCAAGAGGTCAAAAGACGCTTGTGAGGATGTATCCTTACTTTTCGTCCCAAACAAGATTTACAGCTTTTCATCTGTAACCACAATAAAAACAAGATTAGTTAGAAATAAATGGTAAGTTACTTGAATATGCAGATAAAGTTCAGCGGGAAATATATCCATGAATGAAATAAATCATAAACTACAAGTGAAAGAACATATTTCTTAATGCTAAATTATATAAAGATATCAGTATCAAAACAAAATAAAATAAAATGACCATTTATATGACTAGTGAACAAATCTTCAAAAGATGAGCACAAGATAAGCAGGCTACCAGACTGCAATGTACACAGGCCTAATAAAGTCCACTAGTAACCTCAAATGATTCACCAGGTTAATTGCTTATACGCTAGCTAAAAAAAATGAATAGTGGCATTTTCCAATCTAGCTGGAAAGCAGGTTATCGGTGTAGGTACCCCAAGACCTTCACCTTACTAGGGAAACTGGTGGTTCATCTATTCCACTATAATCGAGTTTACTCCAATAGACTGATGTCATAAAATGCATGTCCAAGTCGACAGGAATAACTATAACTAAAAATGAGATCATAACCTAAATAAACTAGCTCCCAGCTTAAATGCCCTTCAACAAGGCAGTTTCCACAATTCCAAACTCTGCAATGAGAATTCAAACACCGAATATAACTTCAACTCATAAGATGCAAGCACTCTACATTGGCTACAGATGCATCCAAGTTAACTGAGTGATTCTGCACTCCTGAAGCAATTAGCAATATGGGGTGATGTGATTCATGACCAGATTTGTTACTAACACAAATCAAGACTTAATTTTCCTTTGCTCATATTAGAAGCCCTGTAACAACTGAGACCTATAAGAACAACAAATATGGAAGTTATTCCACCCTACAACTTCAGACAGCTCCAAGTATCCGCCAAATCATTTTGACCTCAAGAAGATCTTAGTTCTTGAGATTCTCAATAGGATGCATTGATGGCAACATTATACTACTACTACTCAAAGTTGAATTAAGATTTTAAAAACCTGACTATTATGTTGAAATGTCTTGTTCACCAGTAACTAAATCTAAAGATAACTAATTCTAACTGTGTATCCTATTTCAGGAAAGCAACAAATAGTTTGTATTAAACAGCATACTAAACCTTACATGATTGTAATCGGCAGGGTAAATAGCAAGTTCTACATGGTTAAATCATTGATATTGATAAAGAGAAGCATAATACTTGCCTATGAGCTTCAGATCAACAGCTGGTCTTGAAACATTCTGCATGCCCCGGTCTTCTCTTCAGCTATTCCACAGTGATGATACTAGCAACATAGGAGTATCATGCATATCACGGACGAGCTAGACCACCGCGAGTTTGACGCCTCAATCAATGTAGAGAAATAGGGTGATGGTATGAGAAACAACGCTACCCGACAGATAATTCTCTACTTCAATGTTGAAATGGGTACAACCAAAAACTCATCACCTCCTTCACGTCCTAGTGTCAGGCAGATCTGTGGGTGATCTTTCATCGTTGAGGACCTTGACCAATAAAAATTCAGCACCTCAACCAATATAGCAAACAAGAAACTCAATGGTGGCATGATAAACAATACCGCCAGACAGTTTCTCTATTTCGCTCTTTCAAACTAAAAAGGGTACTAAATCATTTTTTTAGGCAGATCTGAAGGGTGACTCTTTACATCTATCTACCTTTAGATTGGCCAATATCTGGACTACTTAGAATAAATTGTGTGCAAGAGAAATAGAAGGCTTATAACACTTGCATGCAAGAAGCTTCTCGAGTACGATAATAGTTTGTAATTGACTTCAATCTCAGTATAGCAATTACAAACTAGAGCAGCCAGGGTCTAACTAAATAATTTCAAGCGTTTTAGAGCACGAATAAACAGCGGAGCAAAATACTTCCAAAGTCATTACTCCACCCACCTTCACCATATTTGTGGTTTCCCCTAATCAATAAGATATTAGAATGCCAGATTATCACAAATGAACAATACAAGTCCTTAAACTTTGTTACAACTTACAATGCAAAGTGCCATCAATCACACCACTTCTATACAAAGGCAACACACTTACACCAGCCACCCTCCACGCCAGCAAACAGCAGTGGTTACCACCAAAGCTTTGCAGAAAAAATATGGATGATCTTGCATTTTAGAGGACCTTGACCAATGATATTTCAGCACCACAACCACTATGAAAAACGAGAAACTTTGTGGTATGAAACCAATTCCACCAGAGTCCAGACAGTTATTTCACTCTTCGAAGCTTAAAATGGGTACAGAAGTCATAACATCCCCCTTAAATCCAATTGTCAGGCAGATTGGTAGGATAACTCTCGACAACTAATCTAACTTCAGATTGATCAATTTCTGGTCCATTTCAAAATGAAGTGTTTGCAAGAGCAGTATAAGACCTATAACACTGTCATCTCACTGGTACGAATATAAACTTTCTTCTCATGTACAATAACAATTTGTAACTGACTTCAATCTCAGTATAGCAAATACCAGTTACAGCACCCAGGGTCTAACCATACAATTTTAAGCTTTTAAAAGCAAGACTAAACAGAGTGGAGAAAAACAAATCTAAAGTTGCATCACCCCATCCACATTTTTCATAATGGTGGTTCTCCCCAATCAACAAACATAATAGAATGCCAGATTAACTCAATTGGAAAATACAAGTTCATGCATTGTATGACTTACAAATGCAAATGTGCCATCAATAACTCCACTTCAAACAAAAGTAACACGCTTACACCAGCCACCCTTCACACCAGCAAACAGCAGTAGCTACCAGCAAAAAAATTGCAGAGATGATACGAAGCAAAGAATGCTTGAATACTCCCAATCTTAAACATCTTCTGCAGGTAAGTGTGTTGACTCCAAAAGTACAGGCACTACCATTACAAGCATCTTTTCTGGTATATGAAACCATATAAAATCCACTAATCATTGAGAACTTGCAAATTCGTGCCAGAGAAATGAGCATTATATTTCCATACACCCCAGAAATCATCAGTAACAAAAGTCAGTCACAAATTTATATTCCTAATAATGTGTGCAGGCAGCTTCCTTTACCAGTTGCACAACTCTGGATATTGCCGAGTAAAATTGGCTCCCAGGCATCACCAGCATTCCTGGGTCATTCTTATCCAATCCAATCGTACAAATAGTTGCAAGCTTCAACTATTATTCTATCCTAAAAGCACATACTCCTATATCAGGAGAAATAAAACTTCTCATTTAGCTCACTTTAGCAAATAAGAAAGGATAACGTGATAAGTTATGCTTTAAATTCCTCCACCTGTGGTGACTCCTCTCCGACAGTACAATTATCCACTACATAAGACTAATTCCAAAATCACACTCTCAATCCTTGACATAAAACACATTGGAGACACCACTCATTTAAACCCATATACTGAATGTCACCTCACATGATTCAACACATGGAGGCTACAAAACCTCAAGGCTGCAATTCTAAGTTCCAGCCCATGACCAACAAAAAGCATGTCTTAACCCATAAGAAATAATAACAATAACCAGACAAAAAGCACAACAACAATTATATATAACATGAAATATTATCAATGGAAGATAGATAAATTGAAGAATTCTGACAAAGTTTTAAACTTAAAGATACTGCAGCAATGTTTCAACCAAGTAAAAAACAGTAAAGCACCCGCAAAACCTAAATTATGCCAATCTAGAATTAACAATATATTTAGAATTGCAAATAAAAAACCATTAACATGGCATGCATACACAGAAGGACATCAATCCGCTACTCTGCTAACACGGCCAGAGGGATGGCACTGGCAGCCTTTCTTTATCATCAACATCAATCACTTGGATTCAACGACGATTTGAACGAGGCTTCTCATGTGCTTTCCTTGAAGCAGCACCCACCCCATAAAGAGGACCTTTCTCTGCAGCACCCTAAACAGAAGCACAAGCAATGTAAATTAAACCATGGAAAATGGAATGCGAAGTCTAAAATTATTATGTTAAGGAAGGCCCTTACCATGTGAACACCATATCCATCTGCGTATGGCGGTGGAAAACCCCCCTCTGGGCTACCAAACTGTGTTCCATAAGGCACACCTTCACGAAAGAAGCATACATGAAAAAAGGGGACAAAAGAACATGAAATAATATCTCAGTAAACTATAATTATATGATTAATGATTTCAGTCTTCAGTCAGTGAAGCACGGATACTCCAAACCTGACAATGTGTCCATATCATATGTGTATCTAATAACACTAATAATAGGATACTGCAATATCCTTATTGGCATATTCCTACATATAAACCTTGTGGGATACCACCACCCTCAATACTGCCAGTCGAAAATTCCACCATATTCCTACATATAAACCCTGTGGGATACCACCATATTCAAGTGTTATCCCTAATTACATCCCTCAGAGAATACTACAATTTTGCCCTTCTCAAAATCATCAAAGACAAGCTAGAGATAGCGTGGGAGTTAAGGTGATCAAGAATAGGAAGAAAAAAATTATATTTTTAACGTATTTAAAATAGATATAACAATTTTATGTAACCGCCTTTTTTGTGTATTATGACTACGGTTACTGCTGACACCCACAACCATCTTTCGGGACAATTATGAAGCGCTTCAAAATAATAGAAAAATGTCATTTTTACCGTTTTTCAGGTCTTTTTAATAACTGCTTTCCAATTATTCATGTCATTACATTAGATCGGACAATTATAATTATTCTGACAAGTAACAACTCATTGCTAATAAATCACACGACACGAAGTCAACGATTGAAGGATAATAAATTCTGCAAAGGACAATATAAGAAACAAGTCATACCAGCTCCCCAATGTCTTCCATCCATGCTAGCAAGCTCAGCACGAAGTTTCTCAACTTCCCGAGCCATGGAAACCATGTTTTTCTCCATCGACTGCCTCTGTTCCATGAACTCCATGTTTGCCTTCTTTTCATAATCCACCATGGTTCTAGAAAACAAAAATGTAATTATCATCAGATTAAGAAACAAATGCAGAAATACCAATAAAAAACAAAAACCCTGCTAGAAATCAATCCACAAACCTAGCACGCATCAGTTCTTGGTGCAAACCATCAATCTCAGACCTCATGGAAGGAATTTGTTGGTTATCAGACTGTAACCTAGCAACATCTTTTGTGAGTGTCTGAACCTTCCCAGAAAGATCTTGTTTGATACTACTAAGTTTCTGAACTTCAGCTCGCAATTGAACAACTTCATTCTTCAACGGCTCAGTCGACCTAAGATCAGATTCCAACTTCATGTTTTTATCAACAAGCTCCCTCGAATGCATCTCATGTTCAGCACGAATATCACCAATAGCAAGATTCATACGATGAAGCTCCTCCTTAGCAGCTGCAAGGTCTCGCTGCAACGCCATCCGGTCATCAATCAGCCTCCTGTTATCTGACAATAGCCTCCTCATTTCAGCATGCTGTACTTCAAGCTCCTCCTCTAACAATGCCGGGTGAGGAGGAATATGTGGCCGTTGAATCGGTGGTCCACGAGCATAAGGCCCTTCCGATGGATACCCTCGTCGAGGATTCATCGCCTCTCTGTGAACACGGTGTCTTGATCCCATTTTAAGTTACCTAAAAAGGCAAACAAATACACCATCAAATCACAACAATTACAATTATAAGAACTTTTTTTCACAGAATTATAAGAACATGTTAATATTTTAAAAAGCTAGCATTTTGACAATGAAAATTGGTATATAATATAGAATCAAAAACACCCAATTCATTGATTATTGTAATTAAGCTAACATGGTTACAAAAAAAAGCCACAATATGAGAAAATCCCCCAAAAAAATTATACATGTGAAACGAAAAATTGTAAAAGAAACAAAAATATAGAGAGATGTTGCAGAGAAAAACCTAATTAGTAATTGATGAATTGAAGAGAATGAAGAAAAAGATGAACCTTTATGAGAATTTAGAAGAATACGGTATCTGAGTCGCGTACGATTTGAATGAAACCAGCGAAGACACACGAGAATAAAAGCCCTTAGCACAATTTGGATTTTATTTTTTTTTGTATTATTATACGGCGTCGTTGCATAACATTCGGGTCAAGTTTTATTTTTTGCCCATTTGGTTTTGTCGTATTAATAAGAATACGTTCTGTTCGGTAAAATTAAGCTATAAGCTAATTTATAGCTGATAAACTGGCTTATAGCAGATAGTTGAAAAACTAGCTGATTGAAATTAAAGTGTTTGGTAAAATTATCTTTTTAAATGATTAATAAATATAAAAAGACATTTATATGTAGTGAGTAGTTTTTTATTAACGGTTTTTGTATTTTTTTAAATGCCGTTAATATTTATGTGTCTCAATAGCATATCAAATGATTTTGGATTTATTTGAAATTTTACACAAATGATCTATATGATGTAAACTTTCAATCCAACGGTGGATTTTATAAAATTTATATCGGTTAAAACGTTATTGAGAGGTGTAACATTTGGTGTATATATCCTCTTACATTTTATCCTTTTAGTACTCCTAATTTTCCACTCAATTTTTCTCTCAAAATTTGTATCACCCAATTTCATCAGCTTCAATTGACAACATTCCTACCTAAACCTTAATCTTATTTCTTCAAAATTAATTTTGTTTGTGTTCAATGAATCCCAATCAATATAATTTTCAAGAATATAATTTTCAAAAAAAAAATTATATAATTTTCAAGAACCGTTGTTGTGTTTTATGCAAAATTATCAACATTCTAATTCTCAAAGTTATCTGTTACTACCACCACCAACCAACTTCATCATGTTTTATAGACCTCAAATGGATATCCAAGGGATAGAGTTTACTCGTTACGAAATTTAAAACGCCGATTGGATCAATGTCAAATTGTCAATTTTCTACAAAAGTTGGTCTTACAAACATTACGCTCAAGGAGGGAGATGAACATTATATAATGAAAAAAATCTCAAGAGATATTCACAATAGATGATGATAAACTTCTTAGTGAGTCATGGTTCAATATTTCAAAGGATTCAGTTGCGGGAGTTAACAAAAAAATGGATGACATCAAATAAATGGTGTCATTCAAAAATTTGTTAGGTGTAACACACAAGTTGTTCATGTGAAGAAAGGTGAGAAGTTAGAGAAGGATATCAAGCACCTTTGTTTTTCATGTCAATATGATGGAGGGTCATTCAATCTTGATTATGCATGGTGATTGCTAAATGGTGAACCTAACCTGGAGAATTAAGTGAATTTTCTTAAAATTTAACAAACACGTTTGCTAACCGAGTGTACTTATCTCCTAACTTGGAGAAACCAACCAACTATGAATCTTAGGTTCTGTTTGGGAAGGCCAATAAACTAACTTATAACTTATAAACTAAAATCTCTGTTTGGTAACAAAATATATCTAAAATCATGTTTGATATAATGGATAAAAAAGTAGCAGTCTTACTGACACAACTTAAATAGGAAGAAAATGTGTTAAAAAAGTATGCAATGGAATTCAAGGCAATACAAATCATCATTGTAGACACATCTATGATGAGTGTCATAAAATTTACTTTAACCTCAAAGAATATGTATTTTAGTCAACTATATTTTGTGCTATATGAGTGAGAGTCAACCTTCCTTGAACTATATATTTTTTTAATTAAATCCTTCCCTTATACACCGTTAGTCAATACCAACCGTGACATATCAACTAATTTTTACATACTTATCAAAAAATAAATAAAACTAATTTTTACATATCATTATTCACCTAATAATATCTATGTCATTCAATACTTTTTTTTTTTTGGTATAGGTCATTCAATAATATTCCTCACCCCTTGTGATTTGGATGAAATATATTTTGTTGGAAAAGACACGGTTGACAAAAAAAAAATTAATGATAAATTTTATATAAAAATAAGTCAATTTCTTAAGTTATAAGGTGTTAAATGCAAAATTCGCAAGAGAAAATTTCTTTTTTAAACTTCTAATGTGTTAAAACAAATCTAACATGTCTACCGATACTTTGGAAGAACAAGTTCCCTCCGCAATATTGTTAGTAATTGTTGGCATTATGTTGAGGGGTGATCGAACCCTCAACCTCCTTATCACTTCACTCCTTAATTCATCCACTCCAATCACCATAACCAACCTTACATCCCCTATAAAAACTATTTAACATGTGGTACAATTTAGCAAAAGGAATACGCGGTACTATTTAGCAAAATGTATATATCCCAGAGTAAATCATATCTACCAGTGCCTTTCAAGAAAAAATCTTGCGGGGGCTACATTTGTCAAGATAATTCTAATGCTACAGGGAGAGAAAAGAAAACTATTTGTCCAACAATAATTATCAAGAAATGGCTTTGAGGAGGCATTTGGAGTGCTCTAGTCTAAATTTGCAATTATATGTGGTTCACCGCGTCCTCTGCACATGGAAACTCTCAAGCATACAATATATGTTGCATCATATTGCATGTTATGGTCACTGGAGTGAAACAAATCACTGTGGTATGAACTGTAAAAGTATAAATAACAGTTTGATTGTAGATACAAGGCTTATCAAAGTTCTATGGACATTTCAACCAAAATAAAAATAGGAGAAAAATGAGTCTAACAAATAAGAAATCCAAACTCCTACCACTTTTCTTACAAACAGTAGCTAATTTGGGAGTACCACATTACAAAGAGTGAGGATACATCAATAGCATTATTGTAGGAGTTCCATCAATCAGCTCCATGGGCGACCACTGCCAAAACTCTTCCCCCGGTCTCGGAAGCCTCCTGATTGATCATTGAAAAAATAAAAAGAAACAATTCATTCATAAAGCAAAAGTGGATAGCAAATACGAATTGAATTCTACAAATGATGCATGCTTTGCTTTGTAAATTGAACAAGGCTCCCATCCCAGCCTTCTCAAACTGAGTATATGTGGCAGGCATGCTTCCAGCTACAAACTATGCTCTCACCAATCATTTTGGCAAACTCCCTCTAGAGGCTGCCTCTTGGCAAGTGGCACTAAAATATAATTTTAACAGACAAGTCGGACCAAGACACAATGACTGACTGCCTTTGGGTTTGGATCCATGTTATTAACGCAGAATTACCGCATATCATACCCTTCAACCCAAAAAATTGAAGACAGGCGAGTGGACCAATATAAGTGTGTATAAACTTGCCAAAGTTGATTAACAAACCTGAAGGCGGAGGAGGTGCACCACGCCCCATTGCTGCCAAATCAGGACTCACCCTCTGTCCAGCTTCCTCGAGTATGCTAATAAGTTCCTTTGCAAATCTGGCATTAGCTGCTGTGAAGAATGTGTATGCAGTTCCTTTTGCACCAGCTCTCCCAGTTCTTCCAATGCGGTGAACATAATCCTCTAGTGATCCCGGGAAGTCATAATTTATCACGTACTTCACATCTTTCACATCTGTCGGTATTCATCAAATAAAAGAAAGAATAATCAATATACACAAGCGCAGCTGTTGGTGTAAGTTAGTAAAAAGTAACACTTCCTCAGTAAAGCAACCAAGCAAAGAGACACTTTTTAAAGAAAAAAATAAATATAAAACCTAATCCACCCTTGGTTTCTTTCTGGATACAAAGATTATATTGATAGACCTAAAAGACCGAATTCAATGGTTGAGCCATAAGCAATTCACATGGAAGGAAACAAGCCATTAACTAAATACACAATTATCCTTCCCAACAAAATTACTGACTATTTCCAAAACATGGTTCTCGAACTACTTCAATTTCCTACACTGAATATGAATATCATCTGAACAATTAAGCACAAGTTTTGTACCTAAACCACGAGCTGCAACATCCGTTGCGGTCATTATAGGACTCTTTCCAGATTTAAACTCTGAAAGCACCCAATCTCTCTCTGCTTGACTTTTGTCTCCATGAATTGAGAGGGCAGGCCAACCATCCATGCGGAGCTGTCTAGTAATCTGATCACATCCTTTTTTAGTATCCATGAATATCAATATTCGGCTTCCATCCATGATGTCTTCCAACAACTTCACCAATCTGAAATAAAATGTCTCTATTAGGCGGTTTTACATGACAAGTTATTCAAGTTAGGGATTGAAAATAATGTAGAATATATCATACTTATCATATTTTTGCTTTTCAGGAACAATGTCAACATATTGCTTTATAGCATGGTTAGCCTTTAAATCTTCAGAACCTATAATTACCTGCACAAATGTTATAGAAATTGTCAATTCAGCCTTTAATATAAACACAAAATTCATACATAGCAAACATACGCCCAAGATTGCCAAATTCAAGAGGCTATGTAAACTCATGAAGTGTCCATAGACTGACTAGTCTAACTAATAAAAATATATTTTAAAATATAATATATCCTCCAAGCATAATATAGTACCATTATATTAACAGATACTACATCCCAACTACATAATGAAGCAAACCACACTAGAAAATGGAAGTATAAGTTATAATCATACATATAAAACTACTCATAAGTCATAAGTTATAAAGTGTGCAAGGATGGGAGCCTAGAGCCAGAGGGAATGATTTCATCCATCGAAGAGTGACTTCAACAGTCGGGTTGGGACAGCTCTAATCACCGCCAGAAAGGGATGGCTGCGATAATTATAATACTCTGCTCTGCAACATATTTTATAGGCTTATTTCAGTGTATCCGTGGATTGGAGTCACAGAATTTGCACCAAACTCATGATTACCGCAGAGTTTTGAACAAATACATATGAATCAGCACATGTTTACTATGGAACATGTTTTAAAGGGCATCATCTTGATTTCCTATCTAAACATGTAGACCCATACAAGTTTACAAGTTAACTCTGGATAGTTACAACTTATGATCTAGTAAGGAAGAATAATATAATAAATTTCAGAACACACCATTTCAACAGAAGAATGATACTAAAAAGGAGAACATAACAAGTCTCAACAAGAGTAAATCTTACTTTGTATGGATTATAAAGGAACTGCCTTGCCAATTGTTCGACCTCCTTTGGCCAAGTAGCACTCCAGTACAAAGTTTGACGGTCTGGACGAATCTACATAAATAACAATAGTAATAATCAGATAACCAGGGCAGTAAACATATGTTAATCTGAAGCCATAGCAAATATGTCTTTGCTAATTCAACTCTGATTCGTTGACATGAACTTATTGATGAGCTTATTCAAATCATAAGGCTCTCCTGTTCAAAAAGAGGTACAGTGTAATGCCTCATGATTCAATATAATGTGTGCTTGTTACGTACCGGAACTCAATAATACAGTAATAACAGTAAATGAAGTAATATAAGGGAATATGAGCTTTATTGATTATGAAAATGGAGAGATTGCAGAAAGAGGAATATCTATCCCTAGATTCTGACCAGAGCTGAGCTCCTATATGTAGCTTAGAGCTTCCTACTTATTCCAACGTTCTAACAATAATTATTCATTCTAACGTTCTAACAATAATCCAAGGTAAGTTTCATTCCTCTCCCCTCAACTCCTTATATCGTGGAAGTAGTTGTGTGCTCTCCTCATTCCTATCCACATCACCCACACAACTAATTAGCCACTATTACCATCTTGCCCCTTCTAGTATACACCTTCCATATTTTGGGTCCACTTGACTCATAGTGCACTAGTTCCTCATGTGATTGTGGTTTGTAATTATGAGTCCTACCTACCAGTGCTTCTGTCTGAACACCACCAGTTGCTATCAACTTGGTAGGTCACACGATTTGACCTCAATCCCGAACTTAAAAAAAATCAGATTGTTTCAGCTTGATAGGGTTTAATATAATTTCTTTCTGGTAATTCCCTTACATGGTTTTCAGCCAAGGCTTGTTTTCAAAGAGTGGTTTTTGTCTGAAATCTTATAGCATCCTATGTCATTCAATTTTTTTTTCAATTTATTGTGGTTTTACGTCCTCAAAGGATATCTTATCCTTCCTTAGTTGTGACCTATCTACCAAATAAAATTACTCTACAGTATCCACCCAAAATAATAATATATACAGGTAACTTCGAAGAATGCAAGCCATGGAAATTTGAGCCACTGAAAACAGAAGCAAAAAAAAGATCCCACAGAAATGAATGGTATTCCAGGTATCTAAAAATTCAGAAATAGGAACGAAATTGGAGGTTATGAGAACATGCATTATACCTATTTTCTTTTCCCTCTCATGAAAGATACATGGCATTGCAAAGTGAAATGAACTGTTTGAATCATTAAGGACAGCAACTTGACTATGCCAAACAATACTACCAAATATCATTTCCTGAGATTTAACTATTTTAGAATATTAATCAGACGATAAAAAATTCACCTGAGAGACAATTTTCCGAATCTGAGGATCAAAACCCATGTCCAACATTCTATCAGCTTCATCCAATACCAGGTATGTGACCCTTCGCAAGTTAGTATGATTTGACTCAATCATATCAATTAACCTTCCCGGAGTGGCAATGACAATTTCAACACCTAACCCCAAAAATTAACAAAAGCATAATCAAATACAAAATCACGGCAGCGCCTTGAAGTAAGAAAAGAAAGACGAGGTATTTATCACAAGCCAAGGCTTTGTAACACTTACTTCACCACATACCTTTCTGGAGATCACGCACTTGAGGGCCCTTAGGAACCCCGCCATATATGCATGTGCTCTTAATCCTTGACGATGCACCAAATTTAGTAGCCTCTTGTTGTATTTGGACGGCAAGTTCACGTGTCGGGGCCAAAACTAAGACAATAGGCCCATCCCCAGGATCTGAAAAACATTTTTAATGAATTATCAAAGAGCAAAACAATTAAACGGAAGAGGCATAGGCAAACAAAGGCACCTCTGTGGTTTACATCTCAGTCGCGGTGCTTCCTTATCTGCTTACCTAGAATGGGCTGGGCATTAACATGCACTATGGCAGGTAACAAATAAGCCAGAGTCTTCCCTGATCCTGTCTCTGCAATTCCTATCAGATCACGTCCTTTCAAAGCCATTGGCCAACCTTGGGACTGAATGGGTGTAGGTTCAACAAATCCAGCTTTTTTAACTTCTTCCAACACATAGTCTGGATTAAATTAAATCAAGGTTGTAAAATCAGTAGAATATTCCCATAATAATAATAATCTTGAAGTCTATAAATTATAATGTATAAACTATTTTATCTCCTTTCCAAATCCCTTTAATTTTACCCCTCAAATCAAAACTGCTACAAATCGCAGGATCAAATAGACAAAGATTCATATAATAGGAAAGATAAGCTTGATAGCTTGATAGAGAAAGAAAATTTATTGTTAATATTGATTGATAGAAGTTAGTAGAAGTGCCAAGCTCTATAAGGCCTATTTGGATTAACTAATTTAAGCTTATGGTTATCTATTGGCATTAACATTTGTAAAATTGTTTGGAAGAACTTATGAAAACAGCTTATGACATGTTCATAAACCATTTTCATAAGCTCTCTAGAATATCTTATGAAAACAGCTTATAGCTTATAAGAAATCAATTCAACTTTATTTTATCTTCTGTTAGCTTATACATAACTTTATTTCATGGTAAGCACTTATGCTATAACCTGAAAATTACATTGTTTATCCAAACAGGGTCTTATTCTCCTTCCATTGTTAGACTACACATAAATAAATTCCATTATAAATCCTAGCTAAATTATATCAACTAAAAGTAAATGACAGTTAAATTGAATACACAATGAAACAAAATTGAACTGCAGAGTAAAAAAAAAGCATGTATTACAATGAACGACGTACCTGGAAAAGAAGCATCGGAGAATGATTTAATAGGTTTAGGTACATCTTTGCCTTCAACAGTGATTTCACGACGAAGACGATAGTCATTAACTTCATCCTCAGTCATTGCCCGAACAGAAGGGGATTCATTGTAGAAATTTTTCTCAAAATGAGGTAATCCATCCAAATTAACTTTCCTCGGAGAACCACCGGAAGTTGCGGCGGTAGTAGAAACAGGTGCAGATGCTCCTCCACCTAGACCGGAATCACTGAGAAGAAGAAATGGTAATAATAATAATAATGACATCATTTGAATATTGGGGAATAGAATTATAGAAAAAGAGAAACCCTAGAAAGTTAGTTAGAGTTAGTTACCTTCTCCGGTCGCGGTAAGAAGTGGGGTCGGAGGAACGGCTATCGTAGCGGCTCATGATTTGAGTTAGTTAGTAACTTTTGTTAGGGTTATGGTAAAGCTACCGCGCGGTGATGTTTTGTTTATCACTCCAGTTGTTCGGTTCACAGTTCACACAACGGCCGCATACATTCACTGCCACAGCTACTTTGTCTCTCTCGCGGAGTGTGGACTCTTTGATTTTTCTTTCTTTGATACAAAAATGGACTATGCTTTGGGTTGTTGCTCTTACGATATTATTACGAGTAATTAATTGAGAAAAATTACTCAAATGATAGTACTTTAATTTAATTTCAATTTACAAATTTAATTTTGGTTTTAAATGATATTCTAGTAATTTTTCTTTTCATTATAAAAAAAAAAAAAAGAATATGATTTTTTGTTACAAGAGAGAAAAAAAAAGAAAAGAAAAAAAAAGAGAGCAAAAACAAAGAGATTATTCCCTAATAAAAACTACACCCCGAACATCAACATCAAATGAACTATAGATAGTTGAAAGAGGAAGTGTCTCTAAAACCAACATAGAAAAATATTAATTTTTTTAGGGTAAAAAAATATCTATATATATATATATATATTTAAAGTTTGAAAAATTGTATGTAAACATGAATTAAGGATAACAAGTGACAGAAAAAAAAAATCAATACCAAATTATCACTTGAAATTAAATTAAGAAATTATGGTCATGATTAGTTAAAGATTCGTTACACAAGGTTACGATCATTTACTTTGTCAACTATTATTTGGTTTTTATAGGTTTGAAAACATCAAAATTTGATGTTTTTCAATAACGAGTCTTGATCTCTAAAGGGGCGTTTTTTTCACGATATTAAAAAATAATGTCGAGAATAACTTTCTCAAACATAACTAACCAGAGAATAAATATTTTTACAAAGTGTTTGGTAGTTTTTAAGTTCCCAGAAATTTGTTAATTTAAATTATTAATTTTTTAATTTATTTTATTTGCTAGGATAAGCGATGATAATACCAGAGAGATTGAGCAGTTGTTATAGAGATGTAAATCATGGAAAAAATAGTTCGCTTTTAAATAGAAAACTGTAAATCGAGTTCGTTCATTTTTTTTCATCTAAAGGGGTGCAGACTATTTTGAGTTAAAAATATTGTCACTTGCCACTTAAATATGAAAGTGCTTGCAGGCTTAGAAGGGGGTTGGTTTGGTAATTTTAAGGGATGAGTGAGGAATTTCAGGGTGCAAAAAGCAAATTTCATATCCTCTGGTTTGCCAGAAATATCCATTCTTTCTTCAATTCATTCATCACCTCGCTAGCGCTAAAGCATAAACAAAACACACAAAAATGCAGAGTGTATCTTCTTTATCATCATCATGTTCAATTACAACAAGTTCATCCAAATTCATAACGAAAGCTTCATGGGACTCGCAACAAAAACAAAAACTCCCTTACAACCGCAATGCCCCTAGAAAACTCACTCAATCACAATCACAATCACCTTCTTCACCAACCACCGCACCTTCTACCCGTAAAGAACACCTCATTTCCGATCTTCTCAAACGCACCACTCCTCTTCCCACCATAGCTAGTACTAACTATTCTATTATCTATTATCCATCAACTTCAATTTTATTTTTATTTTCAATTAATTAATTTTTTGTTTGAATTTTGCAGGGAAAATCGAAGAACAACAAGAACACGAAACCTATTTAGGATATGAAAGATGGCTTCCAACTCCACCTAAAGTTGTTAAGCCTCGTTCTGTTTTTAATGCTACTACTTTAGCTTATGTTGGTGATTGCATTTATGAGGTCAATTTCTTTACAATTATCTAAGATTTGCATTCATTTAAAAAGTACTTGCGTTCTTATGGTTTTTGACAAATTTTTAGATATATTGTTCTCATTTTTTGTGTGAAATGTGCAGCTATATGCTCGTAGGCACTTCTTATTTCCTCCTCTTAGTATTGAAGAATACAATGATCGTGTGATGGCGGTTGTTCGCTGTGAGGCTCAAGTATGATTCTTTCCTTGCTAACTTTGTTTTCAATTTATATTTACTAGCAGAACCGTCCACTCGTGCATTTCTATTGCGCTTCATTGTGTATTATTAATATTCAGTCTTAATGTATTTTCTTGTGTAATACTTAGATAACTAGATAAATAGGGTGCTAGTTCTTTTAGGCGTGTACTGATTGTGACGATGGTGACAATTTTATAATTTTATATCCATTTCAGACTCATGTCACCCTAATTGGGATTTAGGAAGTTATTTTTCTGGTTTTGTCTAATGTTAAGTGTCTCACGTTGGATGTGATATCGCCTGATCATAAATTTATAAGCGGGGACAATTCTCACCTTACAAGCTGGTTTTGTAAGGGTTGAGTTAGGCCCAACCTAAATCCTCACCTTAGTAATTTGTATAAAAGAATTACTTTATTATGGTTGGGCTGTTAGTCGTTTTATCATTAGAAGTAAATCATGGATTATGGTAATGTGTTATGCTTTAAATTAAATAGCAGAAAAAGACGTCATTCAAGGTGGGAACAAAATAATTTCACTAAGCATATTTCATATTTAATTTTCATAATGAAAAATCATAGAGTTAGCTTTTTTCTCCTCTCTCTTGTTTTCAAACTTCAGGAGTTCTCCCTAAGATTGAATTTACTGAAAGTTTTTTCATTGTGAATGTTTTTCTGTCCTAATCACCATTTTTCTGCTTCTTTTTCCGTTTCTAAACTGAACTTTGGTCAAAGAAGCACAACAATGCGAGTTTGGCTTCAACCGGCCAGTGATGTCCTGTGGCATTTTATTTATCGTTACTAATTAACAACAAAAACATGTTTCTAATCTGATTACAATTGTGTGTTGTCCTTTTTTTCTTCCGCAGGATGCATTGCTCCAGAAACTTCTAAACAGTAATTTCTTATCAGATCAAGAGAGGTTAGAATATGTTACTTTCAGGGTCTCATCATCCCCCCTCCCGCAAAACACAGTTATTTTCCATTTGTATTATAGTGCCGGTTGGGAGTGATATTATTTGAACAAACCACATTATAGTGCTGGTTAGAAGTGGCACTATTTGAATAAAAATCCCTAGTACATGATTAAATGCTCTGATAATTTATTTGTGCGCCAAAAGAGGTCTTTGAAATTTTGGTTATTCTGTAAAGTAAGAGTGAAATCTATTTAACTTGTGAAAGTACATCCAAGTATAGTTGGAATAAGATAGTACGATCAATGTAATAAGTTGTCTAACTATGAATTCAATATGAATATTAGCAATTTAGCATTAAAGAAGTGCATTAGGCCTTTGTGGATATTTTGGCAAGCTTCAAAGTTAGTTTGGACTTGGTGTTCAGAATTGTATTGGTGCATATATCTTAAACTTTTCAGGAAGAGAATTGCTTCCTTTGGTAAAAAAATTGATTTTACAGGTTGTTAAACTACTCCCTGTAGAGTTTATCTTATGATCCTGAAACGTAGATTGGAGTTTTGAAAAGTTAAATCTGTGTTAGGGTTTTGTTAAATGAACAATAATGATCTCAACTTGCAAGATGAATTTATTTATTTATTTATTTATTTTTGTGTAGAAATATCTGGAACTGGTAGCTTAAGGCCCATTCATGCTTTAAATTTGAAGCATATTTGTATTGGCATTTTCATCTGTCTCAATCTCATGGTTGGTACTTGGTACACGATAATGAATAGATGGAGCCAATAAGCACTAAACTTTGCAAAAAAACAAACATACTTTAGGGTACACTGAATTATGCCACAATTATGGTATTCTAGTGCTCGTTCAATAGGGGATTAGACACTCCCAGCATGATTAGAGTTGGTAGATCATGGGAGATTTGTTAAATTTCTGTTATGGCTTATAGCTTTTAATGAACATTGTTTCAGGGATGTTCTTCGATGGGGAAAGAACATTGTTTCAAGCAAAACTAAGACAAAAAAGCGTGCTGGTGCAGCTGTATATAACAGAGCATCTTCACTAGAAACATTAGTAAGTGCCTTCAAACTTAGGTTTCTCTTCTAGTGATATAAATATAAATCTTCTATAAAATAGTCATCTGATTCTTGGGAGTTTTTTTTCTTTCTATATTTCTTTAATTTTAAAGTGGTGATGATAACTGCAACATACTAATTTCATTAAATATTACAGTTAAAATACAACTAATATAGTGCAAGCATGACGGTGTGTGTCTTCTATAATCTATAATCTATACACATCTATTTGTATAATTATATGTTGCAGTTAGCCATCTCTAACCTGTGTGTTGCTAATATCCATCTAATATAGTTTCCTTTTGTGATCGAAAATCAGATAGTTTGATAGGAATAATCTGAAATAAAAGTATTTCCTTTATAATCCAAAAGTTGTTGTCACTTTTCAGCCTGTTCTCTAACACAGATGTCTATTGAATTTGAACTATAGGTTGGTTATCTCTATTTGACAAATGTGAATCGCTTGGAAAAGCTAATGTTAGAATTGGGATTCTCAGTCGACTCTTCAATGCCTTTGAATTTGGATGAATTAATAGTAAGTTTTATATTATCCGCCCAGCACTGCAGCTTACTATTGTTTTAATTGTTTCATTTTTGCACTCCCAGTTGAAATTTGATCAAACCTACACTAATACCGCTGAAATGGGAATTAATTAACTGAGGAATTACTAAAATTGAAGTAAAAAATACAAATGAAGTGCAGTGGGAGTTTTTGCTTTCTGCACGTTAGACCTCTTGGTGATATAATGAGATCTGTATGCATACAATGTATTAAACAATGTTCTGGTAGTACAAGCTGGGAATATTACCAGATCGATACTCCCAGCTAGTATTAGGAAAGGAAATTGAATACAAAATTATGTTGCAGCTATCGTGTACTAAAGAAAACGTTTAAAGTTATGAAAAGAATACCCATTAATCAGTACTAGTATGCATTTGTTGTATAATCTCAAGATATAACAAAGTTGCCCTAGATGGGGTGCGAATTACAACTGCTAATTAATGTTTCACTAGTTAATAATTGTCCTTTCTTTTCATTCCCAGACAGGTGAGCTGAACAGAGGATAGGGTTGATCTTTGGGTATTCTTCCAAATTCCGATGGAGAAGGCAAAACAAGTAATTGAAGATTTTGTTCGATCCTATTCTTCGGTAAAGTCTATCCTAGTAAAAGTGGCTTCCTCTTTTACTTGCTGGTGAGATCAGAAGCCTTTGAGATCAGTACCACATTCAAATGGCATATTTTACCATGATAAAGGATCAAAAGCTGTTGAGATCTTTTGCAACAATATATATGTTGTGTACATAGGTTATGGTACCATCGTTTGTAATTGTTAGAAATGATCTTCAGCAGAGGGTTACAGTGAGAAGACAACAATATAGTGAAGCTATGGTTATTTGATAGATTTGTGTCAGGTTTTGCAACTCTGGTTGAATTTTATCCAGCATTATAATTAGTTTGTGGAATTAAGTTAGTTTAATACTAGAAACTTAGTGACCAAAGCTTCTCCATTCTGATTTTGTTATGTATCTCATTTTGGGAATATAGCTGCATATGGCAACGGTTGTTTAACCATATTCAAATTTCTATATAAAAAAAACTATATTCAAATTTTAGATGCATCAATTATTTGCAAAATTATAAATAGCGATATTCTAGCTTTAGACTGATAAGGGTGAAAGCTGATCACTAAGTTCCTTCTTCAACTTCAATTCTTTTTGTCCAACTTCACTTCACTAAGCCATTATCATATATTTCTATTTTGGTATCTCATACAAACTGTTGAATATGGCTTCTATGAGCTTTGGTAGGATAGGATGTTGATGTTAAATTTCTTCAATTAACGGGTTAATAATAATATACAGATTTCTTCAATTGATAGTTCTCTGCAAGGTATAACATAAGCATGGATATTTATAAAACAAGTGGTAGATTTCATGCAATCAAAATAAGAGGCATCAATTGTTGAATAAACCAAACCACATCACAAAAACCACCCCCAACACAAAAACTAAAACACTACAGACCCATATGCCCATCGATGTATTTTGTAAAATTCCTATTCCTTATAATAATATTGAAGATTTGTGCACCATGATCAAGTCTTTTATGTTAGACAAAGGTTAGTCGGAACCTTTCTTCATAATCTTCCATGTAAAGGATAAACAATGAGTCACAAGAAAATTTCTAATTCGATGTTGAGTGTCGTTTCCCTATTTCTCTGTCATCGATTTTAAGAAGAAAAAAATTGGGAGGAAAGTTAAGAAGGAAAAAAAAATAAAATTTGGGAGGAAAGATATGTTCGTGACGTCATAAGCATTTCAAAGAGAAAACATCAGTAAACTGTCAAATATCCCTTGAAATTTTAAAATTCATCAAATATTCCTGAAATTATAAAAAGTCAATCAAATTGCCCCTTGACACTACCAGTTAGAGTCCAAATCAAGAGTAATTTGATTGATGTTTTATAATTTCAACGGATATTTACCTATTTTCAAATTTCGGGGGCATTTGACGAATTTTGAAATTTGAGGTTTTTTTTTGACAGTTTACTCGAGAAAATATCTTACAGCTTCAATTTTACAAAAAGACCCTGTCTTCTTCGACGCTCACTCTTTGCAACACGCTACCGTTTTCCGTTCCGGCCAACGACTCTACTCTCCGGCGAACCTTCTCTTTTCAGAACCGCCACAACCTACGGAGGAGAAAAATAGCCACTAAAATACACATCTTCCATTCATCGAATCATCGCAATCCACACTTTCCTGGTTTCTCTGATTATATTCACACTTTCATGGCATTTCGATTTTTGGGTTTCAAATTTCTGCTAAACTTCTCAAAACCCAATCACCATCTTCCTTCCATATCATCACTCATACCATTAAACCAATCTATCTCATCATCGCTACACCCTCCCTCAAATTCTTCACACCTCAACGAAAACCTCATTCTCCGCCAAATCTCTGAAATTTTACCACTACCCACTTCCAAAACCACAAAACCTGAACCAGAATCAAAATCCGTTGATGGGTTTTTGTCCCCTGAAGATAAACTACGAGGTATCTTTCTTCAAAAGCTAAAGGGTAAGGCTGCAATTGAACAAGCTTTATCTAGTGTATGTATTGATGTAAATGTTGATGTTATTGGTAAGGTATTGAATTATGGGAATTTGGGTGGTGAAGCTATGGTTATGTTTTTTAATTGGGCACTCAAACAACCAATGGTGGATAATGATGTTGGTACTTATCATGTCATTGTTAAGGCATTAGGAAGAAGGAAATTTTTCATTTTTATGATGCAAGTTTTAAATGAGATGAAGTTGAATGGTATAAAAGCTGATTTGTTCATGTTATCGATTGTTATTGATAGTTTTGTAAATGCTGGTCATGTGTCTAAAGCAATTCAGGTGTTTGGGAATTTGGATGATTTTGGCCTTAATCGTAATACCGAGGCTTTGAATGTGCTTTTGTCGTGTCTTTGTCGACGCGCACATGTTGGTGCTGCAGCTTCTGTTTTTAATTCAATGAAAGGGAAGGTGACTTTTAATGTTGCCACGTATAATGTTGTTGTTAGTGGTTGGTCTAAGTTGGGTAAGGTGGATGAGATTGAGAGGGTTATGAAGGAAATGGAAGTTGAGGGGTTTGCCCCTGATTTTGATACGTTTGCTTTCTTTCTTGAGGGTTTGGGTAGAGCAGGTAGAATCGACGAGGCTGTTGAGGTTTTCGGTAGTTTGAAAGAGAAAGACACCGCTACCTATAATGCAATGATTTTCAATTTTATTTCAATTGGAGATCTTGAAGGGTGCATGAAGTATTATAATGGGATGTTGAGTGATAATTGTGAACCTAACATTGATACATATACTAGAATGATCACTGCTTTTCTCAGAACCAGGAAAGTGGCCGATGCACTTTTGATTTTCGATGAGATGTTAAGGAAAGGAGTTGTGCCTCCTACTGGGACTATAACCTCTTTCATCAAACAGTTGTGCAGCTATGGTCCACCATATGCTGCTATGATGATTTACAAGAAGACAAGAAAATTAGAGTGTAAGATATCAATAGAAGCTTATAAGATATTGCTAATGCGTCTTTCAAAGTTTGGAAAATGTGGAACATTGTTAAGTGTCTGGCAGGATATGCAAGAATGTGGGTATAGTTCGGATATTGAAGTTTATGAGTACATCATCAGTGGCCTTTACAACATAGGACAGCTTGAAAATGCTGTTCTTGTTATGGAGGAGGCTTTACGCAAAGGGTTCTGCCCTAGCAGGCTTGTATACAGTAAACTAAGTAACAAGCTACTTGCTTCAAACCTAACAGAGAGGGCCTACAGGCTGTTTTTGAAGATTAAACATGCCCGTTCACTTAAAAATGCGAGAAGTTATTGGCGAGATAACGGCTGGCACTTTTGAACAGGCATCCTAATTGGTAGTTCTTGAAGTAGATCCTCCTGTTTGCTTTTCACATATCCGGTCTTTGGCTACTTCCTCACAACTCCTGTGTTTCTTTTGCTATCGTTTGTCACTTTTGGGCTAGTTATTACCTTTCTAGGTCTAGCATACTTGTTTTTGAAACACATAGGTGGGTTATAAGTAATAGGAGTGTCGTCTGTTATAGACTTATAGGAATAACACTAATTGTACGCTGCACCCTTGGGGTAACTTGAGTGCAAGGTTATCATCTTGTTCATTCGTATTATTTCCATTCAGTGATAATACCAGAAAGCTATTAAAGGAATTATTCATTTGTTTTATCGATTCTGTCCAGTTTTGGGAAATTGGTTATGATGAGATCGACAAAGAAGAGTGGGTCACAATGGAATCAATGCTCGATGGCAGACTCAGTAACCTAAAGTATGCTAGAAATAGCGGAAACAGACATCATTCAAGGTGGGAACAAGAAATGAAATTGAAAGTTTTAAAAAATTTATGAATGGCATACTCTTGCTTTTCATTGTGAGTGTCTTTATGCCCTAATCACCATTTTCTGCATTTTTTTCTTCCTGTTTCTAAACTGAAATTTTGGTCAAGGAAGCAAAACAATGTGATTTTGGCTTCAGCCGGCCAGTGAAGTCCTGTTGGATTTCTTTTTATTATTGCTAATTAACACCAAAAACATGTTTCTAATCTAATTACAATTGTAACGTCCTTTTTTATTGGTTTGCAGGATGCATTGCTTCAGAAACTTCTAAACAGTAACTTCTTATCAGATCAATAGAGGTTAGACTATGTTACTTTCAGGGTAACACACCTATTTTTCATTTTAGGTTAGGAGTGAAATTATTTGAATAAATCGCCTTATAGTGCTGGTTAGGAGTGAATTTATTGGTTTGCCATAATAGGTCTTCAAAATTTTGGAAATACTATTCTGTAAAGTAAGAACGAAATTTATTTAACTTGTGAAAGTGCATCCAAATATAGTTGGAATACAATAGTGCAATATAATAAGTCGTCTATATGAACTCAATATCAATATTAGCAATTTAGCATTAAAGAAGTGCATTAGGCGTTGGAGGATGTTTTGGCAGGCTTCAAAGTTAGTTTGGACTTGGAGTGTTCAGAACTGTATTTGTGCATATTTGGAATTTTTCAGGAAAAAAATTGCTTCCGATGTTTAATATGAAACTGTATTCTGGTATTTCATGAGTCAGATTCACAACATCCAGGCTTAGAGCACCTTAACCCAAATAGCATGGTATAAATAATACTACTGTCAAATGAATAAAAAATTGTTTTTACAGGTTGTTAAACTACTCCCTATACAGTTTATCTCATATGACTCTAGCAATGTAATTAATATAACTTATGTCAACTATCGCCGCAGGTTCTTTTTATTACTAATATGATATTATATGATTTTCTGTTCTAGTCGTCATCTTTGGTTGGTGGTCTGATTTCTGATTTTAATTTTTTCAGATGTATACTAATTATGATGATTTTCCCACCTTCCATAATTTGACTCATCTGGTGGTGATCAATAATATTTCGGAGTTGGTAGTACAAGTGCTCCACCACTGTCCTAAACTTCAAAATCTTGACCTTTATCAGGTTTATTAAGTTTAAGAATTGTATTTAGTTTGTTTATCTTTTCTTAACATAAGACACGACCTTTATGATTAATTTTGTTTCGTGGTCTTATTAACAGAAGACACAAAGTGAGTCAGATAACGGAGAACAGGGAAGTTGGGTGGTCCCAAAATCCGCTCCAGAATGCCTTTCATCATATCTTCGAACATGCACTATTCGAGACTTTGCACTTCAAGACCTACATCATGACATTATGTTAGCAAGATATATTCTAAATAATGCTGGACTTTTAAAAACCATGACAATATGGAGTCACAAGGAACAACATGAGAAGATAGAAATCGAATTATCTTCCTGTCCAAAGGCCTCTGCAACATGTCGACTTTCAGTTTATGAAATTCCCTAACTAGCCTGCTTTAAAATTTGACGCATATATCTTGATATAGTCAATATTTTAAACAATTGTTTTTTACAAAACATTCATAAGTGGTGAAGATTCATAACTTAGTTTAGTTACCGAGTAAACTGAGAAAAAAGAGAATACAACTTGTGAAGGTGGTCCACCGTAGCATTAGCCAAATTTATAATATAAGCCAAAAACATATTTTAGCCCACATCCAACAAAGACTTTCTTCAGTAGTAGGAAATAACTTCCACTTCATTGATCACCACCTTGCTTCTTTATTTTGCTTTCATGATGTCTCCAAAAAATCACATGCACGATCAAAAGATTAAACAAAATAACAACAAGAGCCCCAAGAGACACAAACAAGATACCATTCATTCTAAATGATTTGAAGAGGACAATATATCTTGATGCTTCAACCATCCACTTACTATCTCCAAATAGATGAATAATACATAATATTATGATAAATGGCACACGAAAGGGTGAAGATACAATATATAGCATTGTGAAGACTAATGCATAAACAAAGGTCATTATGAACAATGCTACTTGGAAAATTGCAGGTGAGAGCAGAAAAGAGGCCCTCCATAAGCTTAGTATTTCTGTCTCTTTTTTAATATTATTATTATTATTAGCCCTGTTCATAATAATAAGCACCAATGCTACTTGGAAAATTGAACAAAATACCACAATCCAATAATATTCATCCTTGGAAGCACTTTTCGCCACATTTGTGTCACATTCCTGGTTTGCCTATACATTTGGAGAAATGTCATACTATTGTATTGTATATATTTGTAGACATTAAAAAAAAAATGGAAAAGGTATACCAAGATGGAATAAATCATTTACTTTTTATTATTTTAATACTTTAAAAAAAACATTATTCTTTTAAAAGCCAAATAACATTATTTACTTTTGTAAAAAAAAAAAATAGATATATTGAGAAAAGACTTTTTTTAAAAAAAATTCTTTTATCTAATTTAACCTATTGAATCAATTAACTATATACTCCACATTATTTTTTTTTTCCAAAAGGAGAAGTAGCAAAGGGATGCTAGCTCAAAACATATATATATTAGTAGAAAAGAGATGAGAGAATTACAAAAATAGGAAGGGATTAGACCAAAACCTCCATAAATAATTACAACCCTAAAAAAGGGTTTAAGCCTATTGGCAGATCTATCAGATGAAAGTCCAAAATTTGAAAACAATCACCACAAGAATTACCATCTCTAAAAATATGAGTAACTATAAAATTCATACTCCCAATTAATTTATGATAGTGAAAAACAAATCAATATGTAAATTAGTATATATAAAAGTGTCACATTTTTTAGAATGAAATTGAATTTCTTAAGTTATGAGCAAAAAGTCTTAAAAGAATATTTATTTTGAAACCTATCAAGTTGCATGACTTACACTGTTAGAGTCTTGTGATGCCTTAATTTCAACATAAGGAGTAGATTCTTCCTTCTTGTGACCCATTGACATGGACGTTAACATTCTAAATGAAAATGAAAACCAACTAAATAAAAAACTGCTTACTACCACAAACACGATCCAAAACAAAATGAAACTTAAAAAGCAACGATAAATCAAAGATAAATATGAAAGGATAAGAAAATCACAAACCAATTTTGCAGCTGAGAAGGAAATAGAACAAGAGCCAAACTTCAAAAAAGATTGATATGCATTTTGAAAAGTAGCCATAATAATCACATTTACTCATTTTGTCAAAACAAAATATCACATTTATTAAAGAATTAATCACATGATTCAAAATTAAAGAAAATGTAAACGTATTTATTCAAAAGAATAAAAATAGTAAAAACGTATGATGATTGGAATAAAATAAAAGTATGATGATGATGAATGTAAACCAATAAGGAATGCATATTAAAAACGTATGATGATTGATGAATGAATGTATACCAATAAGGCTAATAATTTTTATTTTTTTTGGTTACAAGGCTAATAATTTTTTAATAGGCTAATACGTAAATTTTTATTTTGTATTAAATAAAAATTTAACAAATAATTACACGTAAAAAACAACTTAGAAAAAAAAAGTTACGCAATAAAAAAAAATATGTTAACAGTATATTAAACTTCAATTATTTATTTTTTAAAATTATACATTTCATATCTGTCCACAATTTATGTTGTAAAAAACTAACATAAAATATTTTTACCAAAAAAAAAAAAAAAAATTGATATATAAAATAAAAACGTGTACGGAAAGACATTTGATGGTTTCAGGGAAAAAAAAAAGGTATTTGGTCGGAAAAAAATTTTAAAATTCGATATCTCTACCAACTTAGCTATATTCACCGGAACACATTTGATATGGATAATAAATGTGGTTTTGAATTATTATTTTTTTAAATTGATAAACTCATATACTTTTATTAATCGTAATCATAATAGGAAAAATACAAGATGGTGTAGACTCAAAGACTTGGTGACGAGCATACAATTTTACACTCTGCCACATTATTTAATGAATGCACGCCATGTATTTTTAAATACAATATATGATGTGTTAGTATATTATTGGACGCATGTATAAAATAACTTTACAATAATAAAAGTGTACATAAATTAAATTGTTAAGATAATTATTTAACACATATATTTTGGTATAGTCAATTTTAAACTTTTTTTAGGAAAAAAACACATAGTAATCTTTTTTTTTTTTTGGTACAAGAATATCTTGTAATCTTGATTCGTATAAATTAAATAATTGATGGCCAACTTGGGTAGATACCACTGGAACTAACACAAATTATTCTATAGAACATAGGTCACAGGAAGAACTTTGGTGGGTTTTAAATATCAATAACGATGCAATTATAACTATTAGGTTAATTGTACCAAAAAAAAAAAACTATTAGGTGAATAACATCATATGCAAGAATCTGACCTCTCAATTATATTAGCATCACAAATATTAAAATATATTAACCTGCAACAAGTTTTATAAACTTTATTGAATAATATAAATGGAGAAAAAGAGAATACAAGTTGAGAAAATTAGACCAAAACTCAAGAAAAATCAAGCAAACCTATTGATGGATACTTATCACACTATTTTTTTTTATATAGTAATAATAATAATAATAATAATAATAAATAACTTTCAACTCATTGATCACCACCTTGCTTCTTTATGTCTCCAATAAATCAAAAGCATGATCAAAATATTAACAAAAATATATCCAAGAGCTCCAAGAGAGATAAACAAGATACCATTCATTCTATATGAGTTGCTGCAGAGGACAGTGTACCTTGATGCTTCAACCATCCACATAAATGTTCCATACGGATGAGTAATACATAACATTAAGATAACGACCGTGCGAAAGGACGAAGACTCAACATATTGCACCGTTAAGACTAATGCAAAGACGAAGGACATTGTGAACAATGCAACCCTCAAAATTGCCGACGAAAGCATAAAAGAGGCCATCCGTAAGCTTAGTACTACATTATCTTCTTTTTTATAAATAGCAAAGCCGATATTAAGCAGCAGTGTGAGTACTTGAATTATAATCATAATAGTTATTGCTATCCAATTATCATTGTGAATTTGTTTTGAAGGGGAAGCACTTTTCACCACATTTGTGTCGCATTCCTGATTTGTCCAACGCACATCAATATTTAAAAGGATTAGTTTCATAAAAGTGTCGCGTGTTTTGACAACAAAATTGTAATTTAATTTGTGTGAAAAACTCTTATTTGATATTTATTTTGGAACGGAGATAATATATTTTTTGATCAAGACATATCAAGTTGTATGAATTACATTGCTAGAGTCTTGTGATGCTTCGATTTCAACGTAAGGAGCAGTAGATTCTTCGTTCTTGTGACCCATTGACATGGAAGTTAACATTCTACAAAATAAAAATCAACTTAGTAAAAAACTTCCTACTACAAAGGCTTCTAAAACAAAGGCTAAAATCAAACATACAATTCACTCAAGTCAAGTCAAACTCAATGAAAATCAATACCAAAACCTAATTACAAAGAAATAGAAAACAATTAATTAATTTTTTTAACCGTGTAAAACATACCTAACTTGGAGAAAAAACACAACAAGTTCAAGTTTGCTACAAGAGGCTTAAAATAGCCAAATGCCACAAACTAAAACGAGTAAAAACCCAATACAATTCAAAAAGGCACAACAATTTGCCAAAACAAAAGACAAAAATAAAACAATTAATCAATTTGAGAATCAAAACAAAAATAAATATGGAAGAATAAGAAAATTACAAACCAAGATTGACCTTGGAACAAACAAAGCCACAGATCGATATAGATAGATTGAGAAATTTTATTTATATTGTAGGCATCTAATATGGCCACCACACATTAAGTACATTCATTGTTGCTTAATACTATACGCGCGTACATTTGAATGTAAACGTATGATGAAGTACTCAAAATAAAAACGTATGATAAATTATTCATTTGGTTTTAACTTCAAATGTATGTATTAATGAATTTTCAATTCATTAAAATTTTTTGTTTGGGTCATATTCATTTGTCAAGTTTAAATTATGAATTATTTAATAATTATATTTTTAGCAACAATGAATCGGTCTAAGCGGAAAGGGTCTTGGTCCCTTTAAGTATTTGGTCAGTAGTTTGATTATTGACTCATGCGTATGGAGAAAATTCAGTTGGGATGGAAGAACCCCCCTTGTGTGTCCCATAGGTTCTCCGGGGGAGATCAGTTATCACTAACTACGGTGAAAACTTCGTACCAATATCATGATTAAAAAAAAATAAAAAATTTAGAGCAATTATATTTTAAATTGAACCAATAAATGTTAAATGATTGATTAATAATATTTATATTAACGATTATTCAAATAGTTCTTTTTATTTAAAAAAAATAATATATACGTCCCATAAGTGTAGCTCAATTGGTAGTTATCAACGACATTAGAGTGGCCGCCGGGGTTTGAACCTTGGATTCTACATTTTTTCATATTTAAATGTGTGAGTTTAGACATTGATAACTCTTTTTTTTTCATCTTGTAATCATTATATCATTGAAATCTCTTGGTCACGGGAAGAGATTTGAGAAAATGGTAGAAATAGGGAAAATCTATTTCTTGCAACTCTTTTTGTATTGAATTTCATTGTAATCAAGCAGAAAGTTTGATAGTGGAATGAAGAGCACTCTCTCCACCCAGAGTAGGTTGGTTTTAACCGAACTAGGTAAATAAATTCACCGTGTTCTTTATCGCTTTTACTTTTTTTCAACTTTTGTGTGATTATTGCTCATTCATTTTGTTTGATTGCTTATTCGTTTGCTCCACACACTAAAAGATTTATTAGTGTGGTTTCTTCGGATTCACAAAAGAAATATTTGCACCTATATACAAATTTGAAATCCCTAAATTTCTTAAGTCATATATGTGGGGACTTACCTTGCTAACGACCCCTTAAATCGGCCAATTGCTCTTTAAGTCTCTTGAATATATTAAACTTTCGACACATGTAGACCTTAAAAGTTAAAACCGAATACAAGAGTAAAAATAAAACTTCCTATTGAAAAAATCACAACACTATTCACTCCATGAACCTTATATGTTGTTGCTCTAATAAACCATCCAGTTAAGCCGAATAAAAATACCGCAACAAACAAAAAAGCCACAAGCATATTAAACCTATGAAATTTACATTCCATTAGATTATTACAATTTACAACCATGCATCCAACATGATATGAGGTCGGCATCACGGGTGCTGAGTAAGACTAGAGTAAGCAAGGACAACTGCTGTTTGGCTTGGGGCCTACTTGCTTCTCACTGCTCACTCAATCCATAACTATCTTTCACTCCTCACTCTATAAAACCAGCTACAAACCACTTCCCATTTTCCTTCAAATTAAAGTCATTTTAATAGTAACACTTTTAATTTATTTATTTATTTAAGCACCTTCACCCAAACAACATCAAAACAAAAAGAGAAAAAGTAACATTGCCTCTCTCAAACACTTAGCTGTTTTCTTTATATTATAATATATATTTTAATATTAATTATATCTTTCTTTGTTCATATTCATTTATCACTCTACAAAAGAAAAAGTGAACTCAGAAACAAAACAAAGAGTATTGAGGAAAAGTAGAATCAAAGTCATTTCTTTGTTACTACTTCCCTCTTCTTCAGCTCATTGTTTTTGCTTTACCAAGTTCAAAGATAAGGTTTAGTTTACTACTTTACTATTCATTATTCAACTTCAAGTTCATAATGTGGAAGATGCCACCACTGGTTCTGTTACTACTTCTTCAGCTAGCATGTTCTTTGATTAGTTCAGTTACTGCATCTGTGTCTTATGACTCTAAAGCTATCACCATTAATGGCCAAAGAAGGATCCTCATTTCTGGATCCATTCATTATCCAAGAAGCACTCCTGAGGTATTTTTATTTATTTTTTTACTATGGAATAAGCTTCTGGGTCATTGTGTTTTCTTGTTTTTTATCAAATGGGTGTCTTAAAGTTTCTTCCTTTTTGTTTCTTCTAATGTCTTTTATATGATTTGCATAAAAAAGTTGATTTTTTTTTTTGTTCAGATGTGGCCAGATCTTATCCAGAAGGCTAAAGAAGGAGGTTTAGATGTGATTCAGACTTATGTTTTTTGGAATGGACATGAACCTTCACCTGATAAAGTATGATAATATTAATAATTAATGATAATTATAACAATGTCATTTTTAGTAGTTTTTTGCTTAAACAGTGATTAGTTATGACTTATGAGTGATTAGTGAAAAATAATCTTTTTTAATTTGATTGTTGCAGTATTATTTTGAGGGGAACTATGATTTAGTGAAGTTCATAAAGTTGGTGCAGCAAGCTGGTCTTTATGTTCATCTAAGGATTGGTCCTTATGTTTGTGCTGAGTGGAATTTTGGGTAGGGAAATTGTTCCTTTCCTCATTTTTGGCAAAAATATTTGACACATGTCAAACTAAAAATATCTTAACAGATTTGTTTGATTGATTTTTAGGGGTTTTCCTGTTTGGCTTAAGTACATTCCTGGTATTAGTTTTAGAACTGACAATGGTCCATTTAAGGTAATATTTTCAGTCCTAATTATACCTTAAGAATTGTTAAAAATTGATTATTAGTACCTTCTAATTACTTTTGGTTTTTTACATTGCCATAATGAAGTTTCAAATGCAAAAATTTACTGAGAAGATTGTTGGTATGATGAAAGAAGAAAGGTTATATGAGACTCAGGGAGGTCCAATAATTCTATCACAGGTAGCCTAAACATGCTGCTAGCTTTCCACTTAATCCAACTTTGCTTTATATTATTATCTTAGGTTTTATTTATTGACTATTGACTAGAACTTGTGATTATGTAAAGATTGAAAATGAATATGGACCTGTGGAGTATGAAATTGGTGCTCCTGGTAAATCCTACACAAAGTGGGCAGCAGATATGGCTATAGGACTTGGTACCGGAGTTCCGTGGATCATGTGCAAGCAAGACGATGCTCCTGATCCTGTCGTAAGTTGAGCTGAACTTTATCGTTTTAAGAAAACATTTATATTCTGGATTCAGTCTTTTGTGCTTCCAAGGATTTCAGCTTCTAATTTCGACGTAAAACGTTGTATAGATTAACACCTGCAATGGCTTCTATTGTGATTATTTCTCTCCAAATACGGCTTACAAACCAAAGATGTGGACAGAAGCTTGGACTGGCTGGTATTGATGCTTTGTTTCTTATTTGTTAAGTTTCCATAAGAATATGATAAATGTAAGCTAGATATAATATAAGCTTGACTATACAATGCCTCCGCTTGCAGGTTTACCGAGTTTGGAGGTCCGGTACCTCACCGACCTGCTGAAGACTTGGCATTTTCAATTGCAAGATTTATACAAAAAGGGGGATCATTTATCAATTACTACATGGTAACTTCATTATTCATTGAATTTAATGTGTAACTTTGTAGGTTCACCATATTTAAATATTGAATTTGGCCATTCATTTTGTTCATTTCAGTATCATGGTGGAACAAATTTTGGGAGAACTGCTGGTGGTCCTTTCATTGCTACAAGCTATGACTATGATGCACCTCTTGATGAATATGGTAAAACACAAAGGATTCCAACACTTGGCATAACCAATAAGAAGAACTCACATGTATTTTACACACCTAAGTAGGGTTCTTAATTTTGTTTCTTCTGTGTGCAGGATTGCTCAGGCAACCGAAATGGGGTCATCTGAAGGATTTACACAGAGCAATAAAACTCTCAGAACCTGCTTTAATTTCTGGAGATCCTACCGTTACACGGATTGGAAACTATCAAGAGGTATGCATGACTTGTTTCAGTTATGTGAAAGTTGTCAAACCTATTTAAAATGCTTTATAACTAGACTGAATTTCTGTCTTTCACTATCAATGTGCAGGCTCATGTCTTTAAATCGAAGTCTGGAGCTTGTGCTGCATTCCTTGCAAACTATAACCCAAAATCGTATGCGACGGTGGCATTTGGAAATATGCATTACAACTTGCCTCCTTGGTCTATAAGCATTCTTCCTGACTGCAAAAACACCGTTTATAACACTGCAAGGGTGAGACAAAAATAAAACATGATGTCATATTTTTTGTTTATATGATCTTGTTGGACTAAATTTCATCTGCAATGAACGGAAAGATATTCCTCTCAATGATCCAAAATTAAAATTCCAAATTTTTTGTACAGGTTGGTTCGCAGAGTGCCCAGATGAAGATGACTCGTGTTCCTATTCACGGCGGACTCTCTTGGCAAGTGTTTACTGAACAAACAGCGTCTACTGATGATAGTTCCTTCGTCATGACTGGACTACTGGAGCAGTTAAATACAACGAGAGATTTAACCGATTACTTGTGGTACTCCACAGAGTGAGTAATAAACAACTCTGCAGTTTTTAAATGACAACTCTTATCTTTCATTTCGGTTTTTCAATGTCTTATATTTTTCTTGCTCTCTTTTTTTTGCTAGTGTTGTGATTGATCCCAATGAAGGATTTCTAAGAAGTGGAAAGGAACCCGTTCTTACAGTGTTATCTGCTGGGCATGCTTTACATGTTTTCGTCAACGGTCAGCTGTCAGGTGAGGAGCACACCGCATTCTCAGTGCTTCTGAAATTATTCCAAATCTTCAACTTGCATAATTGTACTAGTTCATGGTAGATTAAAATTAGTTGATGTATGCTTTTGAGGGTATGATACACAATAATTTTCCGGTGACATCGTTATTCACATATTGATCTTGTTACTCTCCTTTTGACAGGAACTATATATGGAAGCTTAGAATTCCCCAAGCTAACATTTAGCCAGAATGTGAAGCTCAGACCTGGTGTCAACAAAATCTCTCTTCTAAGTGTTGCAGTTGGACTCCCGGTTTGTTACTAAACCGATATGTCTGAGTCATGAACTGTATTGCAGAATGATCTTTCTTAACATTTCTATATTACTTACTTTCTGCTTGTTACCGAAACACAGAATGTTGGCCCTCATTTTGAAACATGGAATGCTGGCGTTCTTGGCCCGATTACATTAAATGGTCTCAATGAGGGTAGAAGGGACTTGTCTTGGCAGAAATGGTCATACAAGGTTCTACCTTAAACACTCACCTCACTTTCTTCGCCACTTATTGCCTGTTATTGCTCAAAATTCATTGAAATTACCATTTTATTTAGGTTGGTCTCAATGGTGAAGCCTTGAGTCTTCATTCTCTCAGTGGAAGTTCCTCGGTGGATTGGGTTCAAGGGAGTTTAGTTTCTCAAATGCAGCCACTGACTTGGTACAAAACTACTTTTGATGCCCCAGACGGAATTTCACCGTTTGCTTTAGACATGGGAAGTATGGGAAAAGGACAAGTTTGGTTAAATGGACAGAATCTCGGCCGTTACTGGCCTGCTTATAAAGCATCTGGTACCTGTGGTAACTGTGACTATGCAGGAACATATAACGAGAACAAATGTAGAAGTAACTGTGGCGAGGCTTCTCAAAGATGGTAAGTGAGAAACATGAAAACTTGCTTTAAAGTTAATGTTCGACGAACTAATCACTGAATGGTAATTTCAGGTACCATGTTCCCCATTCATGGCTGAAGCCAACCGGAAATTTATTGGTTGTGTTTGAAGAATTGGGCGGAGACCCTAATGGGATATTTTTGGTTAGAAGGGATGTAGATAGTGTATGTGCTGATATTTATGAGTGGCAACCAAATGTTATAAGTTATCAGATGCAAACTTCTGGCAAAGCTGACAAACCTGTTAGGCCGAAAGCACATTTATCATGTGGCCCTGGACAGAAAATCTCGTCGATCAAATTTGCTAGCTTTGGTACTCCTGTAGGGTCTTGTGGAAACTTTCATGAAGGAAGTTGTCATGCTCACAAGTCTTATAATACCTTTGAAAAGGTATCGATTTCTTGATAAAACATGCTATCTTTTTGAAGTTAGATTTAATTCATATACTGTTGGAGTAAATATTTTTTACACTGTCAATCAATCATAGTCGTCAGATCATAAAAAACCATTTGACTTCAATAATAACTACTTCTAAAGTCACACATATATGATTGGTTTTGATTTGTTAACGCTTGACAGCTTTAAACTTTTTAAACAATGTATCAAATATTAAACCCTTGGTAGTTTTAAAGGCTCTATAATGAAATATTTTAGGTTCATTAATAAAAAATGACTATTGTTGTTGCAGAATTGCATTGGACAGAACTCGTGCAAAGTAACCGTGTCGCCTGCAAATTTTGGCGGAGATCCATGTCCAAATGTCATGAAGAAACTCTCAGTGGAGGCCATTTGTACCTGATCATTCCATATTGATAATTTTATCCGAAATCAAATGCCGGATTTTTGCCTCAACCAAATTCCAAACTACTTGTAGATCACCACAAGCATTAATTTGGCTTTTACCAAAGGTGAAGTTGCAGAAAACACAACACACTATCTGGATGAAAAGCCGGTAGAGATTGCTTATACGATTGCGATGTTTGTGTATATATCTGTGTTCTGCTTCTTATACAATGGTGAAAGGTGAAGAAGATCTGCTTAGATGCACAATGAGATCATATTAATTGTGTCCATGTGCAAATTATTATTTTAGTGTGGAAGCATCTTGCTTCTTGTAATATTATTACTATTATTATTATTATTCCATTGATAGCAACTTAATTGCCTTATTCTTGTAAGAAACTTTACAGGATAAAAGAGAACCAGTCATATTAAATTGTTGTTCTTGTTTCTTTTATTTCATGTTTTTTTTGCTTTCTCCGCCGGTTTAATCTGGTTCGGAGGTCAGTTCTAACATCAAGTGGTTCCAGCCCCCTCCCGATCGCAGCTGCGGGGGATCGAATCGTGGTTCTCCCTACCAAGTACAGTTTCAATCATCACTGAATCAACTAACTAATAATTGGTTATACTGAATCAACTAACTAATAATTGGTTATGTAGACATATGTTGATTAAGCTCAAATTATTAGCAATAATAATAGATAGATAGATATATTATGAAAAAAATATAGTTGAGAAATATGCTTAATTCAAGATTAGATATGAAGCATTTGGTTATTGGTGTGGTTGCTTAATTGGATGGCAGAACATGAGCAATATATGGAAAAGAAGAAGATTGGAATATGGAATATGATGATTTTGTTACTTTTTCATTGGCTGATTCTATACGTCACCAACTATGGCACGAAAGAATCCATATAGTAGTAGTAGTAGTAATCTTCTAAGAGGGGATTTATATCTTCAAAATTTTGTTGTCTTTATACAGTGCAAAATCAAATATCTCACATCATAAAGGGTATTTAAGTAAATTTTGTATCTTTTGGTCCGGTACATTAACATATCAAACAAGGCATAACACAAAATTGCTTGTCTTGTGATCATCAAACATAGTAAAATGCAAAAAAGTTGTCATGTAACTCGGTCACTCAACTAAAACTATTCTATCCCGTAACTATATTTTTGTAGATCAGATGCTCCATAACGATTAACTAACTATGCCTAACTCTTATTAAATTGCCTAAACAAAACTCTACTTATTAGTAACACTAACAAGTCAATACATACGATGTAGCTTTAACTCCAATGAGTTGCCTTGCCTACTACCATGTCTCCCAAAGAAACTTGATTTGACCCTTTGATGGCTATTAGTTATACTTTTCAACCTTAATCTAACCATCACACAAACAAATATGTATATACACTACTACATGCATGATGCATGCACTCCAAAACCGGGTTGAAAGTGAAAGTATGCTATATGTGCATGTTAGTAGGAGAATAACATATAGAGATGTAAAGATATTTTTCCAATTCCTCTTCAATAATATATTTGTAGGGTTTGTTGATAACTAATCTTTATGGAATTTTCACCACACAAAAAACTTAGTCTTTGTCGAATTATTTTTATTGAGTTGTTCAATCTTAATCACATCTAGAAAATTCAAACTCAAAAAAAATATTACTTAGAAAATTCAAGACAAAAAGTTCATCCAATTGCTTAAAAAAAAATTCATCCAATTGGTAAGATTTTAACTCATTTCACAGTAATAACTTAAATTCGAATAAATGTGAGACTTTATTAATAAATAATAATAGATAAATATTTTTGTAACTAAAATATATCTCATCTAAACTTTTTTGTATCAACTTTTCACGTTGTAGAGATAAGATGTAGTTTCACGTTGTACTTGATCTCAACTATCAATTTTATATCAAACGGTTCAAATTATAAGCTCAATTTTACTCTGCAGAACAATATCAGCACCTGATTTAAAATCAAATGGCTCAAATTAATTACTATGTCCTGCAGTTACAACAGGAAATCTATTAGAAGTCACACATTGGCTAGAGATATGACATATATAACCTTTATAAGTGTAGTGCAAAACTTAACTCTCAAGCTAATTTTTGTGGTTTAGTATAAGTCTCACAAATTCTAATAAGGTATCAGCGTCTATCCTAAATTCATTTATTTTTTGTTGTAGAGACCTCTCCTCTCATATTTGAGTCACCCGTTGTTGTTGCAAATTTCAACTCTCAAACTAACTATTGTGATTGAGTATAAACCTCACAAAATTATAATATAAATCCTCTTTGAAAAATGTCCATAACCATAATTCAACCGACATATTATTTATTTTTATTTTTTTACTGCATCGATATTATTAAACTAGATACAACTTTATCCGAGTTTGAACTTATGAGTTATGACATCGCAGTTATGTGTGTGACATGACACTTCTACCTTAAAAACCGCCTAAGAAGGAGTAGAATATATATTTTCCTTTTCTGTTATTTGAATTTTATTCACACTTCTCTTTCATGAAACATTTCCATGGAGTTTTCTTCTTCACCACCTTCCGATTCTCTCTTTCATCTTAACCCCATTTTCCTCTTTACATCTCTCTCCCTTATCTCTCTCACAATTCTCTCCTTCTCTCTCTACAAACGCTTCTTCAAAACACAAAACAACCACCCAAAAACCCAACCTTCTCACAATTCTCCTTCACAACCCGACCCAAATAGCCCGACCCATTTGAAAAAATCGGTTCTTTTTCAAGTTCTACCCTCTGACCCTGATTCAGTTTTGCAAAATTCAGAAGTAAAGAAGAAGAAGAGGAAGACAAAGAAGAAGAAAAGAATGAATTTGGAAACTGAAGAGAGTGCAAATACGGGTTCGGATTCGGGTATTAAGCTTGAACCCGATTGTTTATATCCGTTTACATCTTCAAGTAGCGTTTTGCAGAGAAAAATCAAACAGCAATATGATGAGCTTGTCAAAAGCAATGACTCCAAGAAATTGACACTGCCACAGGTTAGTTTTTTCTGTAAATCTTGAATTTTTGTTTAGTTGGTTTATGAAAAATATGTTTTTTAAGCATTTTGTTTTACATTAAAGTTTACACTAATCTATTATCATTTAAAAAAATAAAAATGGAAATTCATTGTTATGATTTTGCATTTTCCAATTTCTGTAACATTCTGTTACCATTTCCTGCTAGTGTTGAATTATGTGATACAAAATGTTTTCTTGTGCTAGTTTGCTTTGGTCAGTTTTTCCAATGAAGGAAATAGGTGTATGTTTGGTTTTGTGGTGAGAAAAATTGATTGAGTGAATTGATTCTGTAAAATTGAGTTGAAAGTAACGCAATTTATGTTTGGATACATTAATATAAAAGTGAGTTAAACAATAAATTTGAGTGTAAAAATCAATTTTAGATTCAGAAGCTACGGTTTCTAGCTTCAGGTAGAATTTGAGGCAAAATTAATTCTACTCTGGAGAAACAAACATACAAAGTACCTTTGTTGTTTAGCTTTGCGTACTTACTCTTAGTAATTGTACATGAAAGTTAAGCATATTTTAGGTAATTTTGTTAGTTTGGTAATTTATTGAAGCTAGGACTTATATTAAGCATTGCTTCAAAATAACCAAAGGTGTTTGTTCATAGAGTTTGCAAATTTTTAATTAGATTGGATCAGTTTTTGAAAGAAAAGGGTGATAGGGATTTTTGTTCTTTATAGGGGAAAACTTATACTCACATTAGGGTGAGTGAAAAGTAAGACTTAATTTATTGCTATTTGATGTTGTGAATTCGGATTGAATCACACCAATAATCTTGATGTGTGGAGCAAATCGAATAAGCAATCAATTAAGTGAAATAGCAATAATAATCACGAACAAAAGATAACGAAAAACTGTAAAGAACACGAAGCAATTGTTTACCCAGTTCAGTCAAAACCGACCTACTCTGGGGGAGAGAGCCACTCTCCGTTCCACTATCAATGAAAAAGCTTGATTACAAAGATTCAATACAAGAGTTGCAAGAATTAGACTTCAACCCTAATTCTACCCTTTTTCCCAAATCTCTCCCCGTGACCAAGAGATTTCAATGAAAGTGTTTCCCAAGGTGATGAATCAATTCCCAACCCTAGAGTATGCCCAAGAGAAGTTCTCTAATAAACCCTAGTCTTTTGTTGGCTTTAGAAACCCTAAAAACACCTTATCTCACACATCAGAAACGCAAAACAGCATATTTATAATCGAGCTGGCGCCCCGCGCCAGTTGCCCTGCGCCCCGCGCAGACTAACAGAAGCAAACAGGCAATTCCAGACCTCTCCCTGCGCCCCGCGCAGACTAACAGAAGCAAACAGGCAATTCCAGACCTCTCCTGGCGCCTGGGCGCCACTGCACTGCTAGAATTTCCAGTTTCTTCAGCTTCTCCTGTTTCTGAGTTTTCAAGGCAATTTACAACAATCTCCACCTTGCCTTTAAAACGATGGTGATGTCAACTTCCCATCAACCACCGTGCTGCTCCACCTTGAACTACCATCCAAGACACCAGATCAAATCCAAGTCCCACTCGAATCTTGATCTTGACACCAACCTTCACTTGCTTCCAACAACCATTGCTAGACTCACAAGCTTCCCGGTTTGAACCTCCTTCCTTCATCCCTCGGAACGCCTTCCGCCCTCATGAAGTTCTTGCTTCCCACTACCATAGGATTTTAGGTAGCTTCACAAGTTTACACCATCCCCTCTTTGAACCCCGGAATGTTCCTTTCCGTACTCCCGAAGAAACGCTTGCTTCCGACTATCCATGGAATTTTAGAATAATCCTACAAGCCTCACCACCCTCTTCGAACCCCGGAATGCCTTCCGTCCTCTCGAAGATTTGCTTGCCTCCAACCAACCTTGGAATTTTAGGTGGTTCCACAAGCCGCAACCTCAAACTCTCCTCGTATCCAACTACCTCCAATAGTCCTACAAGTTACCAAGTTTGATCACCATTGCTTCCAATTGCCTCCCCGAAGATATTTCAAGTTTTGCACTTCTTCGGCCACAATCAAAACATAACCCACAAGGTCACCATAGCCATACCACTTTGGTGTACCGCCACCTCAAACCGAGATTCCTCCACCAAATCCTTAAACCGGTATATCCACTATGTCTTCCACCTTGTACAAGAATTCAACTACTCCGAAACACACTTCAAGTAATTGTTAGTCTCCAACACTTCCAATTTAGTTTCAACCACCTAGTAAACTTCATTTTACTAGAATTACTAAATCCATGTCACTGACAAATACCAACCCGAAGTTTCACAACTCAACCATATCATGAGAAACACAACTAGTAACAAATGCATATCCAATAGTAGAACCAACTATCTTTGCATCAAAAGTTCAAGAATATACCTCACATCATGTAATAAAGAAACAACCATACCTTGAACCTCACAAGCTTTCCCGTCTCCATGATGAACTACTCCACCTTCAACTAGCTCTAGGATTCAAAATACTCCTTCTTCAAACACATGTGATCAGAGCATCCAAAGTCCACGACTTAAGCTCCACCAATTCCCAACTTCACCACACTAGCATCTCCGCATTCTCACAATAGTTATGTTGTTGTTTCAAAACGTAGCCCCGAGTATTATTCCACCGCCTCTCCAGGCCGATGCCGAGTATTGTTCCACCGCCTCTCCAGGCCGGAGTCGAGTATTATTACCACCGCCTCTCCAGGCTGATACTGAGTATTGTTACCACCGCCTCTCCAGGCTGACCCTGTTCTTCACCATCGCGATCTCCATTAGCTTTTTACCTCCGAGGCACCGGATAACAACACACCATGTTTTATCCATCATCCCAGACATTGAAATTGCTCTTGCTCTTATCTTCACTTTCCACAATTCCCAATTGTTTCCGGAAAGTCCCTCGATAACCCATCTTGAATCCATGGTACTTAATCCGTTTAACCCTTTGCCCCACGGTGGGCGCCAATTGTTGTGAATTCGGATTGAATCACACCAATAATCTTGATGTGTGGAGCAAATCGAATAAGCAATCAATTAAGTGAAATAGCAATAATAATCACGAACAAAAGATAACGAAAAACTGTAAAGAACACGAAGCAATTGTTTACCCAGTTCAGTCAAAACCGACCTACTCTGGGGGAGAGAGCCACTCTCCGTTCCACTATCAATGAAAAAGCTTGATTACAAAGATTCAATACAAGAGTTGCAAGAATTAGACTTCAACCCTAATTCTACCCTTTTTCCCAAATCTCTCCCCGTGACCAAGAGATTTCAATGAAAGTGTTTCCCAAGGTGATGAATCAATTCCCAACCCTAGAGTATGCCCAAGAGAAGTTCTCTAATAAACCCTAGTCTTTTGTTGGCTTTAGAAACCCTAAAAACACCTTATCTCACACATCAGAAACGCAAAACAGCATATTTATAATCGAGCTGGCGCCCCGCGCCAGTTGCCCTGCGCCCCGCGCAGACTAACAGAAGCAAACAGGCAATTCCAGACCTCTCCCTGCGCCCCGCGCAGACTAACAGAAGCAAACAGGCAATTCCAGACCTCTCCTGGCGCCTGGGCGCCACTGCACTGCTAGAATTTCCAGTTTCTTCAGCTTCTCCTGTTTCTGAGTTTTCAAGGCAATTTACAACATTTGATGAATAACATCTTGTCTTTTTGTCTATAAAACATGGAGGGCAATCACACAATGTATATGGAAATGGTTGCTTCCATTTGACATCAGGGGGAGTGGTAATCATGTGTCAATATAGATAGATGAAATTATGGAAGAAAAATGTCAGTAGTTCTAAAATTAGTATATCTTTTGATCCATTCCCCGTAACTTAAGGCGGTATTGACGGCAGGCGGTGGGGCAATTTAGTCACCTTTTAAATGTGTTTAGATGGTTTTTTCGATGAATGATTTTGCGCAATTTATGCAAAGACGTTACAAAGCATGCTACTCCCTCCATTTCAAATTAATTGTCGTTTTAGAGAAATAAAAAACTTCATAATAACTGTCATTTATTGCTTTTTCTTAAAGCTTGTGAAAAAATCTTCAACAACAAATAATTTGAGTTGGAGGGAATATAAACATAGTTCATAGTTCAAATGGAGTGATACATAAATTCACTAAGTTACATGAATGACAAGATCATAATGTGCTCTTTCTTTGGTAGTTTTCATTTGGAGTTTGTTTTCACTTTAAGTAACATGGTAATGCTATTCGGTTCTTTCCTTTTAATGTTACTTGCAAGTTGCAATTCATTAAGATTTTCAAACTATGATTTTGGCTTCGAATTTAATTCAATGCAAACACCACAAAAGTTTAATACTCAGTCCTCTATAACGCAGGTTGTCAAGTTTGCTAATAGTTTGATTGATGCTAGGAATGAGCTACAACACAAGTATGTTCAAATTTATTCTGTAGTAGTTGCTTCATATTTCCCCGTTGTACTTGTGGAAATTTATTTACATTGAATATTTCTGTCTAGTCTTTGCAACCATGGTAACCTGATAAACACACAAATAGTTAGCCTGATAGTTGCTATCTATTTGTTCATATATTGGAGTTTCTGGAGTTTAGACAAAACCATGAATGTTATTTGCCAAAAGTTTATGATCTTTGTTGTTCTGATTGCTCTTACATCTTCTTATGGTAACAGGGCTGACGTGATTCAACGAAAGTTTGTAATAACAAAGGCTTTATTATGTAAGGCAGACAGATCTTCTTTCGACCGACTTCATCAGCAGGTTGGTTAGACAGCAATCTGTCACTAGGGAACCCATATTTTATCAAACTTGCAGAAACCTCTAACGAATATGTATTTTTTATTTATTTATTTCAGATATACAAGCTGGAATTAGAACAAAAAAGATTAGAGGAGGATGCTTTTGTTTATAACTCACTTCAATACCAGCTTAAACTCTCACCTGCATACCAGAAGGTATACTCTTAATTTGAGGGTTTTATAGAAGGTTTCATAAACATCTTCTCTTTAGCTTGTTTGCTTTTTAAAGAAATAATATTGGGGAAGAGGGAAATTATTATTAATTAAAGTGGGACACTCGTGAGTCAGTGACCATTTTACAACTGTTCCCGAGGGGATTTGACTTACGTTTCTCGAGCTAACACCTAGCTAGGTTGCTTGGCTTCTGTTCATGAAAAACATCTTGCTAACTAAACATTTGTTATGGTATGCTTCTTCTGTGAACCTATCCACGAAGATGCTTGAACTCGGAGCTGGCGTGGAGAACGCGAAACAGTGTGAACCGGGAGAGAATATAGATGATGAATTTAGTGACATTTCCTTTGAAGAATTATTAGCACAAGAGAAGAAGGATTCATTTTGGTTAGTTTTATTTCGATTTTTTCTCCCCTTGTATTTTTTAAGCTTGTAATTGGTTTTGGAGGGTAAGGGTTTTTGTTTGTAACTCAACATAACCAATTTTTCTGTATTTGCACAGGCAAAAAAATGGGAAATCAAGAATGTGCTCAAGCTAATTTATAAGAGTACTAGTTATGCTAACTGTAACCTTAGGTAGTTTAGTGTGTACATTAAATATCTATAAATAGTTTACTGTCACAGGAATGTTCTTTTTGGTTCTTTGCCTTTGCCTTTGCCATTTTTGCTTGTTTATGGAATATAGATGATATAAGGTTGTCAGATAACTCAGTTTTCGGATAAGTGGAATCGAAACTAGATTACTCATAGAGCTTACCTCATTAAAATTAACATATATGATATATATATATATATTAACATGTTTAATTTTGAACATAATATGAAATTTATTTTTAATTTAGAAATTTAAGTTTTATGAATATTAATTAAAGAAAATATGACAAAATTAATATATTATTAACGTTAAATTAAAATAAATTTTAAATATTAGATAATTCACTTACTTGATTTTTTCTAATTCTCATTAGTTAAATATGACTAAAATCTGTTTCAAAAAAAAAAAAAAAAGACTAAAGTCATGCATTTTAATAATAGATAACACAACTATATGCCCATCAAATATATCTTGTAAAGATTGAAATATGAAGTAATTATATATTTTAATTCGAATTTTTATTTTACTTTTACGAAACCTCTACTTCATTATGTATTTTTTTTGTTGACAATATTCATGTATCTATTATTTATCAAATAATTTATTATATTTAAATATCCGCAAACATATTTAAATGTCTATAAATCTTATAGTTTAACCGACAAAAATATCAAAATTGTTAGATCGGACGTCATTTCGTCTATCTCCCAAAAAAAAAATTATTTTATTTAAATAATCACATAAAATGTTGTAATACTATATTATTTTTCAAAAAAAAAATCGCATACATGCATAAAACTAAAAAATTGTTGAGAACACATGAGTACTAAAAACTACTATTATTTATCTAACACTTAATGTACCCCTCCGTTCGTTCATCTGTTTGTTCCTTTCTATAAGCAAAAATTCTATAAAAAAAAATGCAGCAAAAAATGATTTTCTCAAGAAAGTCAGAGTTAGAGAGATGAGAAAATAATTTTCTCAAAAAGAAATGCAACAGAAAATTTCTTTCAAAATGGATATAAATATGCTCTGATACCTTGTATTAATGATAATGAAACTATTACATATAAAAAAAAAAGTGAAGTAAAAAATTACATCAAAGCTATTTATAGGCATCACTACCTATTATCTAACACTCCTAATCACTAGCTAATTAGATATATCAGAATCACTTCCTAAGATATAAGATTTGTACTTATCCAGCTCAGCCAACACCTCGTCCTCTGGTCGATAGATTAGATCCAACATCCGCCAAATCTGCAATAAATTAAACGAAGTAAAATTCAATGTAATCTGCAAGAGAAATATTCTAACCAGAAGATATAACAAACGCATGTGTTTACCTGCAGGGTGCCACCTCCACCTGTGCTTGCACAATCATCAGAGACACTAACAATTGCCCATGGATCAGAAGCATTCCAATGAAAGTCAACAACCTTATCCCTAAATACAAATAAACATTTTTTAGTTGGTATTGAAACATTTAAAGTATCGAGCAATGGAACAGTATCATTGGAAGCAAAAACTCCAACTACCTGAGTATAATAGCGTGTAAATAATGTTCAATTCTAAATAACAGATAAATAAACACATGTATATCATACCTATGCCCAGCATGACGAAAGAATAAACCAGGGGAAGTCGCTAGTACTGTCGGATCAGTAGAACCTGGTATTTTACCAACCTAAAAAATAGCCTCCTGTTTATATTCTATAACAAGGAAATAAAAAGATCAGTGATTTGAATTTTTTTTGATGTTCAAACCTTATCATAGTCCCAGATGTTTATAATGCCATCTTCAGCACCACTTCCAAATACAGATGATTTGTTCGGACACCACTGAAACAAATCAAAGTTGAGTTAATAATCAGAGAACTAAAATGGCCATAACTGAGAATGGATCTCTCAATTTTTTTCTTACAGTTTTTCTTAATTTTCACATATCAATCATTAATCAACTTTTCTCCATTTCTTTTAAATTTAAATATTGTTCTATATTTATAATCTAATGGTCTAAATGCCCACATTATTGCCTCAATTTTCCACTTGAGAGAATCCTTTCTCGCCATAACTGACTTGCACATTTAAATTTTAAACTGAAATTAATAAAAGCAAAGCAGAATTTCCCAGCCACCTGTACACAGAGGACTGGTGCATCATGGCCTTCAAATTTATAAACAGGAGACCCAACTCCCCGACTGTTTAGTTTCCGGCGATCAAACATGCGAACTGTATTATCAGCAGAACTGAAGCAAAGCAAGAAAAAATAGAATGAACATCCAAAGTCCATAAAACTTTTGGTAGCTGAATAAAAAGGATCCGACTTCCGAGTTGAAACCATTATTAATAGCATTAAGAACCAAAACACTAGTTAACAAAAAAGAAAAACCAGAATAGCATATAAATCTTATTCCATTTTTATTCAAAAAACTAGAGGCAGGGCATACCCAGTCAGAATAAAATTTATATCATGAGTATTCCAATCAACACAATGTAGATCTCCATCATGTGCCTTCTCAACCTGATTAAAGAGCCGTGTAAAAAAAGGGAAAACACATAACATATTCAGGTCTAAATTAGATATGTTTCATAACAGTAGTTAACAAAACCAGACAACAAATACAAAGGATGACATTTTGCGTATAAAAATTGCAATGAATTTACAAATATGCAAAATTGCACACATTAGGAAAGCCCAAATTAAGGCAACGCACTGTATTCACGTCATTTTCCTCTTAGAAGAAATATCAGTTACAGAATAATTTCGTACATAAAGATTATCAACAATTGAAGATCTGTACTACCAAAGATAGATCCATTAATAATGAAAAAGCAGCATAAATTGAGATGAATTGAGTCATTCAAACCTTAAAGGCTGGAGTATATCCAACACGTGCATCCCAGAGTATGAGACAAGAATCATCACCTACACTACAGAACTCTTGTGCACTACAATTCACATTGACAAAAAAGGAAGTATATCAGATCATGTATATTGGTCAGGACCCATAATTACTATTCTAGTATAAAAAAATAGATAGCACACAAATGAGTTAGCAATGAGGAATCCATTAACTTCAAATCTGTAACACGTGATAAGCTATTTACCAAACTCAACCATAAATAATAAAAATAATTTAGATACACATAAATTGACACAAGCATGACTAAAACAAGAAACAGCTACCTTGATGGGCAAAATTGCACATCTTCAACAGTGTCTTTGTGACCCCGGTAAATGCCCCTTGGTCCAACAGTCGGGCTTTTTGCAGCTTTCTCGCTACTTCCCCCCACATTAGTGCTCTGTTTATCATCGGGGTCTACTTCTGCAGCTAAAGTTGCAATATGATCCTGAATACTCCATAACACCACATACTTGTCCCTCCCTGTCATTTGGGATTCTCACCAGGTCAACAATGTAAAATGTAGAGTATATGGAGTAAATCGTCTAGAAAGAGTAAGAATATTATTCATTTTTATCTACTTGAGAGTAAATAAACAGCTAAAATCTATAGTATTAAGATTAGTACAACACTATAAGTTCACCACATATAACAAATACATTCTATAATTATAATTGTATTTTTAATATGGACAATTTAAAAGACTATTTTATTTGTATTATTGCTCTTGATAATCTGCAAATTTTATGATATACTAGTACATCAATACAAAATATACTTCTACACAGACAAGGCAACAAAAAGGCTTGAAATCCAACCTCCAGAAAGAACAAAGGGCTCGGTTGAACACATTGCTAGCGCAAATTCAGCATTATCCTTATGCCCAGTTAATACCTGCAAAATAGTAGCCTAAAACTTCAGGTGCCTCACTATGCATAAAGATATGTTCAAACTTCTAAAATTACTTGGCAACAAACAGATGTTAACTTAGAAATACTTAATATTTCTGTTAACTTAGAAATACTTAAATTCCTAAAAGTTATTTTGTCTTGTGTTTCTTGCCAGTTGCAATTAGACCTAGTCTAAATCTCTTGTGACATTAACGTTCAGCAATTATATGAAATGTTTCCTAAAGAAAGAGGGTGACAGAAAAACTAAATCAGAAAACAATAATACAAACCAAGTCTGGGGTGGAAGCGGGGGACCCCAAAACAGCGGTCCGATTAGGTTGAGATTCAACACTCCAGATCATTACCTGTTTTAGAAAAGAAAAAAATTAGACTTCAACCACAGAAAATGAGAATAAAAATGTAAAATTCTTAAGATTGTGATCTGACAGAGAAAATTAAGAAGAATAAAAAGGCAGACATTGCTTACGTTGGGACTATCTGTATGAGTGGCAACTATATTAGTATCTGTTGGAAGTTCCCTGATTCTGTTTACCTGAAACACATTATCATTGTATCAGTAAACCACCCATAATGCTCAATTTTGGAGGTAATAATATTGCTTTAGTGACTTAAATATATCAAGCTCACTAATTTACGTAAAAGTGAGTTGAACAATACATTTTACCATAAAATTCCGTTTAAACCCAAAAGCTACAAATATGCTTCAAGTTAAAATCAATTTTTGAGCCAAAAAATCAATTCTAGTGGAGATCAACCAAACATGAAAAAATCAATTTTGACTGGTCCAAACATGAAACTAAACATAGGTTAAGCTAGACTTTTTTATTCTAGAATTGATTTTTAGATTCAATTTGTTGTTCAACTCACTAACCACGCCTATGTTTGATATCACGGTGGGTATCTCAGAATCACTGTGGTCCAAAGTGATTTTGCAGAAGCAAGTTGTAGCTTCTGCAAAATCAAGGTAGGTCATTGACATACTCACCATCATACCAAACATACACAACATAAATATAACCATAAACCCATTTTAGCCGGAATCAATTTTACATAATCAATTCATTAAAAATCAATGTTCATCAAAATTGTACCTCCCCGGGGTGGAGTATAGTTTTATGCTTCTTCACAAAGGGAGATCGAGCTTCTTCATTAAACTGAAAAACAACAAGAACAAAAAAATCATAATAAGAATGATAAAGAAATGAATGAAAGTAGGTACCTGTGCAATGTGTTCAGCAGCAGCAACCCTAGGTTTGACAAGTTCAACAGTAGCAATAACAAGAGTATTCGGAACCGTGCCGTCAGTTTGTTCAGATATATAGAGTCTGTGGCGAGTCTTGTAAGTTTGTTCCTCGAGAAGAGAGCCCCAACGACATGACTGTGTTGGCCAGACGAGGTTGTGATTGGCGAGCCAGTCGTAGAGAACGGGAATGTGTGACTTCCATTGACTGTATCTGTCTTCAACTGACAATGGATTTGACGCCGCCGATACTCCCTCTTTCTTTGAATTCATCTTCTCCGTTTTTCTCTTTCTCTTCTTCTGCGTGCGATGTATGTACCAAGAAGAAAGGATGTATTTCTACATCCCGCTCTATTTTATTGGAGTTCTACGGCGATATCAAAATTGATGATATCGGTATCATTAATTTAATTTTATTATTATTATTTGGGTCTTGCTAACGAGTGCCTCTGGGGCACTCTTTAAGCATTCCATTTAAAGAAACTTTTTATTCAAAAAGTTAAACACTACAATTTCCAATGCGTTGACTTTACGCATTCCGATAAAAATTCTATAAAAAGCTTACTATTTAAGGGCTTAAAGAGTGCCCGGGGGCACTATTTAGCATTTGCCTTATTATTTTTGGTGTATAAATCCAATTTAATAGCTTTTAAAATTGATGATACCGGTATCATCAATTTAATGTTATTATTATTATTATTATTATTTTTTTTGGTGTATAAATCCAATTTAATAACTTTCATATATGTTAAAATATTACCGTTTATTATTAACTAACTAACTTATCTTCTTACCAACTTGTAACTCTAGTTGATTAACTAAAGATCTATATTCTTAAGAGTAGTAGAAAAAAAATCCTCCTTTAGTTATTTAGTCTAACTTCTACATGTACAAAGGTTCAAGAACTCTTTAATTTGGTGGAAACCTATTCAATTGCAGCCCAAAGGGAAACGACAACGTAAATCCTCTTCCGACAAAGGATATTGAGTGACCATGAACAACGAAAATCTTCTTGCGACAAATCCATGAAGTCAAAAAGACGATTGACGAGAACAAAAGCGACGCAATGCCATTATAACGATTTTAACCCCCTAAGTTTGACAATTGTGCGATCTTGGCCCCCCAAGTTTCAATTGTGTGATTTTGGCCCCCAAGTTTACCCATTTTGTATTTGCTAGCCCCTAGTTGACTTTTTGACTAAAAATTGCTTATGTGACTGTTTACGTTGGAATTTGGTAAACAACCGCTAGTTTAAGTATTTAAACTCGCGAGATCAACTAGTAAATCTCAGGACAATTTTGTGTTTATTCGTTTCAAGAAAACTGTTTGAAGGTTCGTTTGAATAAGGAAACGAACACTTAGGAATTAAAATATTTTAAAGCATACAAGAGAAACTAATTCGAATCGCCTCGAAGTAGCGGTTTCTCAAGCAAGTGTCTGGATTCAGACTTAGAAAAAATTACTGGGAAACAAATTGCATTGCATTGAATGAAAAACAATTACAAATAAAGATGGTTCACAAAACATACATTTCTCCTTCGAATTCCGTTCGTTCGATCGCTGAATACTTAGAATTTTTAGAGAGAATGTTTGTATAAATTTTGTGACCCCTGTTCTGAATGAAAAACTACTATAAATACTACTACTAAGTGGTAACTGTTTCTCGATCATCTGGACGCTCCTCCATTTGCCACGTCGACCACGTTCTCCACTTTCATCTTTCATTCCTTCAGCGCGCGCCAAGACTTTTTGGGCCGTTCGTTGTTCCTTCTTTGGGCTTGGCCCAACTCTCCATCGGTTCAATTTCGCGCTTTCGATAGCTTCCTGGCAGAACCAAAATTGGGCGCATTATCCATATCTTTCGAAGCGCTTTTTGGCTTCGACCTAGCTGGCTTTCGACGCCACTTTTGAAAGTTTCATTTTGACAATATCACCTCCAAATAAATACTGGACCCACCAATTATATTTAATTGATAAATACCAAATTTATATCCAACAAATTGCCCCCCAAAAATGCCATTTTCGACTGTGTCTATCGAAAGAGGAAGTGGCGTTTTTGAAAGTATTAATGGATATCTTTCTTTTCCATTTATCTCTCCTATCGTTTAGGCTGCCATTCAAAACTTTGGATTGGCTCCAAAACTTGTTTTTTCTTTCCACCTGTCAAGGGGTTTGGACACTTGTCAACATAGGAAGTTGAAAAAATTTGCTATTTTCCTCAATCTGTGTGCCTCTATAAATAGCCAGATTCTTCCTTTATTGCGTTTTTCTCCAGTTTTCGCTCTGTCAACTGTTCATCTTCTTCTTCATCTTCTGCGATTCTTTCTTGAATTCTTGCTTTCAAAAGACTTCTTGTTCTCACCTTTCTGTTTATCACCAAGTTATTACTTTTCTTTTCACTTGAATTCTCCTCAACTATCTCAAACAACCTGTGATTCCCAAATTTAACCCTAATCCGTTCTTTTACACCATCTTTACACCTTCATCAATGGCGTCAGGTTCAAATGTTGGAAAAATCCTTCCTTCCGCCGGTAAGTGGACCGCCGCCACTCTTTCTTCTTACGATACGGATGTGGTTCCAGAACCGTCGTTGCGTCTGGACTTGCAAAAGTTTTGGGAAAATCAATTGATCTTTCCTTATTCTGTTGATAATCTTGTGCATGCGTTTGGGGGACCCAAACCAAGTGATAAAAGTCGGAATTCCAAGGTTTTGTCTATTTTTCCCGTTTATAAACCTTGTGCTCCTAGGGTTTTCATCAGTGAACCCTATAATTTTAGCTATATCAAGGCGCCTAACAGAGTGTTTCGATCGGCTCCTTCTTTGAATGACCAATACCTTGGCTGGTTAGACAGGGTACAACGTGATAAGGCTGATATTTGGCAAGCCTGTGGTATTTATGACCTTATTCAGCTCTCTCGGACAGGCCTTAAATACCAGCAAGAGATGATTATTGCTGCTTTACACTTCTTTGAGTCTTCTACCAACACCTTCCACTTCGAATGTGGCATGATGACTCCTACCCTGCTGGATGTTGCTGCCATTACTGGCTTATCGCCTCTTGGCGACACTTATGATCCTTGCAAAGCTTCCAACACCATCAAATTTGATTTTCGAAACAAGTCTTACTCCAAATACATCGTGGAAAATCGAAAGACTAGCGATGAAGTAAGTGACGAGGAACACGTTGCTTTCCTAACCTTATGGCTATCGCAGTATGTCTTCTGCACTCAATCTCTCCAAGTAGCCAAAAAATTCATCCCTATGGCTATTCAACTACATGAATGTCAGCAATTCAACTTCGCTCGACTTATTCTTGGATGTCTTTATGAATCCATGAGGGATGCTTGTGAACACCTTAAGAGAACAGGCGATGGATCTACCTTTTTAGGTGCTGGCCCCTTTTGGCTGCTGCAATTATGGCTAACTGCCACTTTTCACGCTGAACTTGACCTTTTCTTACCTGAGCCATACTATGAGGAATCGAGAACACGTCAAATCGAAGGCACAAGGCTGGCGAGGATGGTGCCTAGGGAAAGAGGCCTTGGTTATGATGTAGCCTTCCAACAGTATTTTAATGCTTTTCTCAGCCTGAAGAAGTTCAAGCCTAGCTTTGCTCCTTTTGTGGATAGGCCACTTGGTCCTCCTTGGTTTACTCACAGATTTCCTTCTCCACCAGAATTTGAGATGGTAACCAACAGCATTTGGACTGCTTACTTGATGCCTACAGTCTTGTCTTGTCGAATTGGCTTGACCTCTGGAGATTTTGGGTTAGTTGGCTACTTCCCAAACCTGGTGTCTCGCCAATTTGGCTTAACTCAAATACTCCCTAAGAGCATATACTTGGAAGAGAGGGAGGTTTGTTTAGGCAAGCATGGCATGACAGAACCACAGTTCCATTCATTCTTGAACCACTTCAATCAGCCTTCTTATGAGCTTACCCCATTCGACTTCGCTCCCTCACATGCCTGCACTAGGGAATTTTTTACCTGGTGGTCTCGACACTATGAAGGACGCCTGGTTGACAAGACTGCCTTACTCACTGCTATCTCTAATGGGTTCGACTCATCTATTTTGAACAAGATTAAGTCGAAATTGAACGCCAGAGGTATTCTTTTAGTTTTACTTTTACTTGCATCATTTTTACCTTGCGTGCTTTTCTCTTATGCGCACCTCTTCGATGCAGGGAGTAAGTCGAAGGCAGGTTCCAGCGATTCTAGCAAGCCTCTTCCTCCACCATCTAAGGTTGAACTACAGGTAGGCTTTTATCTTCTTGTGGCTTCTCACACTTCTGTAAGATTTCTATGTTAACTTTGATATGCCCTTCCTAGATTGCTTCACGCAAGAGGCCTCATTCAACTGAAACTCCTTCTGTTTCGAAAAAACAAAAGCCTGTTCCAGCCACTTGTTCGAGTGCTCCAGATAAGGTACTTATCTAGCAAAAGACTTTTCTCTTCTTTTCCTTACCTGCGAACTTACGGAGTTGTGGCTTGCAGGATATTCCTGTTCTCTCGACCATCCCCGAACAGACTACCGTTGTTACTACTCAAGATCTTTTTCCCAGTGCTGAACCCATTACTGATGAGAAAAAGAAAAAGAAGAAGAAGAAGAAAGAACACCAACCCACCCAAGAAAGTACTCCTGAGCGCAAGTCCTCTGAGATTGAGGTACAACCTGATACTCTGGCATCACCTGAAGACCCTCCTTTGGAACAATTGGAGAGGAAGAAAAAGAAGCAGAAAAAATCTCCTGCTGCAGCTACTATTGTCGAGGCTTTTGCTACTGCAAAAGAAACAACTTCACAACCTGAAGCTTCTGTTACCCCTCAAACCCAAGTAAGCCATTCTTACTTCTTGTTACTTCTCCAGCTTTTGACTGTGTTGCTCATTCTTTCATGGTTTTATTTGTTTCAGCCACAAAACTCTGCTCAAGTTATTCCTCAGGATGAGCCTACTCCTAGCAAAGCGGCTGAGGGGGTGGTCGAAGGACCAAGCGATGCACATCCTGAAGATGTTGCAGAAAAAATCCCATCTCCTCAGCCTGTCGAAACGGCCATTCTTACTGAAACCTCATCACCGCCCAAGGCTCCTGGCTCGCCTCACTGCGCTTTCGAAGATGACAACCTTAAGCCTGACAATGAAGAAGACCAACTCGATCAAAGCTTACCACAACAGAATCCTTCGACAAACCCTGCCCAAGTATTGGCTGATAATGATCCTCCAACCAACTTTCAAGCTGACCCCATTGCTAATACTGAACAAAGGCCAACAGTTGATGGCGAGCACTCCACTACCAATCACCCACAACCAAGTGGGTCAAACCATGAGTCCAGTTCACCCAGTGCTGGCACTTTCGACTCTGAAGATGGGAACTCCTATATTGGTGATTCACTTGGTGAAGAGGGAACTTCCGTGTCGAAGCCATTTCCTACTGTTGTCCTGCCGGCTGAACTTGCCAAAAAGTTAAAAGATTTAACTCCAGTAGATGCACTTAACAAGCTTTTATCAAGTCATGGGGCCTCTAGCTCCGCTGTTGATGACGCAGGGGGTGAGGAAAATGTACTTGAACAAGAGCAGTTTGAGCACGAAGTCAGGTTTAGGCGAGAAATTCTTAATGGGGATATGTTGGGTTTGCTTGAGCGTGACTCTTCTATATATTACAACATCAAAGCTCTTTTTCGCAAGCTGCTGAACCCAAGGACCAACGAAGCAATGTTCCTTCTAGTGACTCAGGCTGAAACCTTTCTAGAACAATTCGTTAGTCAATCTCAGCTCCTAACCAGGACTAGCGGCCTTTTAACATCTCTGCTTGCCACCCAGCAACAACATTTCGAGCAAGCTAATAGTTGCAATGCAGAGGTCACAACTATCAAGGCTGCCTCTGATGAAGCCCTTGAGCAACTTGTCGCTTGTGAGAACAATATTGCTCAATGGCAATCTGAAATCGAAGCGCTAAAGGAAAAGGTTCGACAGGAAGAGGCTAAGATGGAAAAACTAGCTGCAGTAGCTATTGAAGCACAAAAAGTTAAGCTTGATGAGCTAGCACGTGAAGGTATCCAACACTACAGTGATGGTCTAGCTGTCCAGAAGCGAGTTGAGCACCTTGCTAGTGATAAGGAAATGCTACAACGTAAACTGGCGTCCATTCGAACTCAGTATTACCAATTTCAAGCGGCCAATCGAAAGCCTCCTTCAACATCCCAACAACAACCTTGACTTTATAAATTTTCCTTTTAGTCTCAAGTTTTTTTTTTTTCTTTTGGATGTCGTAATTGTAAATCTTTTAACACTAGCAACTGTCAAACAATTTCGTACATGCCTTTTGAATGCATGCCCGTTTTGGCTTTTTAATGCTGCATGTTCATATATTGGCTGAGTATTTTATTCCTTTGTTGTTGTTTGCTTTCCTTCTTTTGGGCCACTCTCCCAAGCCTTATTAATGGCACTTTGTAAGGAATGAAGCGAACATGTTTCCAAAGCAGTCAACATAATTAACTACATGGCTTTGAGCATTAATGCAATGGCATTTCCTATGTAAACTGAACGTGGTTAGTTGTAACTGCCTAGCTATTAACGCGTATTAATCCTTCTATAAATACCCACGCCTTGCAACTCTTTTGTTCAGCACTTTGCACCAATTAACGCATCAACACCTCTCCACAAAGAATGGATAACAAGAAAGATCTTCCTTCCTCTACCCCGGGCTCAAGCACACCACGTCCTCTTGGAAGGGGACGAATCAAGATTCCAGCTTCCAAACCTCCACGCACTAGAATCCTTCGCCCTAGGCCGGCACCAGCCAAGGTAGTAGAAACCATCATTCTCTCTTCTGATTCTTCAAGCTCTAGTTCAGATGATGAAGATGAGGATTACCTTGAGTTCCTCAGCACCCTAGAGCCTGACGAAGAATACCCAGGAACTCCGTCTCCTTCTTCTGAGGATGAAGACTCTCAGGTCTCAGAACTTTCCAATGCTGATTCAAAGGATGAGGGAGCTCGGGCTCAGGGTAAACCTTAAATGGTTACCTTTCAACATTCAACCGATTCTTGTACTCTCTTCAACATTCTTGAATGATTGGTTGTATTGTTGATTTTGTATGAATAAAAATTGATTCTTGGCATTTTCTTTTACCATCTTGCAAATTTTATCCTAGCGTTATTCATTTTTTATGGTTATTTCTTGCAACATTGGCTTGTATTTCTTTAAATATTTGCCATTCATATTGACTGAACGTTTCTCAGGGGTTAACTCTTCAATCTCATAAGCTCCATTTGACAAAACTTGAGAAATCTTAAATGGTCCCTCCCAATTGGGTGACCATTTTCCAAAGACTCGATCTCGTCTGTCCATGGGGAGGATGACTTTCCAAACTAAGTCTCCTACGTCAAAGAGTTTGGATTTAACCCTTTTGTTATATGCTCTAGCAATTCGTTCTTTTTGTCGAATCAAAGCATCTAACGCCTGCAACCTTTCCTCATCCACGTCTGTTAACTCATCTAACATTATGTTCTCATAGTGAGGAGGTAGTTCCCATTGCCTTTGTACTCGAATCGACTGCATCATTATTTCAACAGGTAACACGGCATCGTGACCATATGTTAGTCGAAAAGGTGTCGAACCTGTTGACTCTTTAGGAGAATTCCTACATGCCCATAGGACTTGATCCAAGGTCTTATGCTAATTCTTTGGCTTTTGGGCAACGTGCTTCTTAATTAAACTAATTATAACCTTGTTGGCTGCTTCAACTTGGCCATTTGCTTGAGCATAGTAAGGCGTCGAAGTCATTAGCTTAAAACCCAATTGTTCAGCAAAATCTTGCATCTTTCGACCAACAAACACCGTTCCTTGGTCTGTAGTGATCGTCTCAGGAAGCCCAAACCTATAAATAATATGGTCTTGGATAAAATTGATCACTGTCTCCTGATCCACATTTGTTAGGACAACAGCCTCTATCCATTTGGTAAAATAATCAATCCCAACTAGTATATAACGTTGGTTCTTGGATGACGCGGGCCTTATCTCACCAATTAAATCTAAAGCCCACCCTCTGAAAGGCCAAGGTTTGATAATCGAATGCAACTCACTGGCAGGAACGCGTTGTATCCCTGCGTGTTTTTGACACTCTTGACAGCCTTTCGCATATTCTACGCAGTCCTTAAGCATGGAAGGCCAATACAAGCCTTGTCGAAACAAAAGCCATTTCATTTTATGGCCTGCTTGATGGGCACCGCAGGCTCCACTATGGGCGTTTGAAATTGCTACATACGCTTCGTTTTCATTTAGGCATTTCAACAAAACCCCTTCAGGAGTCTTCTTAAATAGTTCATTTCCCATGATTGTGTAATTCAAGGCTCTATACTTAACCTTCCTATCGGCTGTACCTGTTGGATTTTCTATGTATTTAACAATGGGTTGTCTCCAATCCGTGTCAGCCAAATTGTCAATCACGAAGACTTCAGTCATCGCTTCATCAAAGTGTGCATCAGCCCTTTCAGACTCCCTTTCGACCTTTGGTTCATTTGCCCCCAGCTGATGGGGTATTACCTCACATGAGATTAGTTTTTCTTTAATTTCAACTATCTCATCTAATTTTTTCCCCGTTACCTTATAACCAGAAGCAATTTGGGCTAAGTCATTTGCTTCTTGATTTTCGATCCGAGGCACGTGTTGAATGTCACATGAATCAAATCGTTTTAGTAGCGAGAAGGCAATGACAAAGTATTTCATCAAATGTTCTTGAATGCATTTATATTCCTTTGTCAATTGTTTTATTACTAACTCAGAATCTCCTCTGATTTTAACATGTTTTGCCCCCAAGTCCAAAATAATCTTTAGACCTACAATTAAAGCCTCGTACTCGGCTTCATTATTGGAGCATGTTCCATTAATCTTGTACTTAAACTTTGTTGGAATCTTTGAAGGAGAAATGATTAAGATTCCAATTCCTGTACCATGTTTGTGCTTCGAACCATCAAAGTACAACATCCAAGGTTCATGTTCTACATATGTTATTGGGGTCTCAGCCACCGAGTGGTCAACAAGAAAGTCAGCCACTACTTGACCTTTTACAGCCCTCAGGGGTTGGTACGTCAATGAATATTCAGTTAAAGCTAAAGCCCATTTCCCAATTCGACTATGCAAAATTGGTTTTAATAACATATGCTTAATGATGTCAAAATGAGAATAAACATAAACATGAACTGGTTTGATATATTGCTTAAGTTTGGTACAAGAGAAATACAAACATAGACAAAGCTTTTCAATTGGACTATATCTAGTCTCAGCATCATTCAAGATTCTACTTAGATAGTAAATAACCTTTTCTACGCCATTTTCATCCTCTTGTGCGAGCATGCTTCCAATAGTCGAATCTGACGCTGCGATGTACAACTTCATTGCTTTGTTTCGAATAGGAGGCATTAAAGTTGGAGGCTTTGACAAGTATGCCTTGATATCATCAAATGCCTTTTGTTGTTCCGTTCCCCATTCAAATACATTACCTTTCTTGAGCCTCAGCAGTGGAGAAAAGGGGTGAGCTCTGCCACTTAGGTTTGATATAAACCTTCTCAAGAAATTGACCTTTCCTAGCAAAGATTGAAGCTGTTTCTTTGTTCCTGGAGGTTCTGTCTCCATGATAGCTTTTGTCTTATTTTGATTAATTTCTATGCCCTTCTTATGCACAACAAAGCCAAGGAAATCTCCTGCGTGTACACAAAAAGCACATTTCAGCGGATTCATTTTTAATCCACATTTTCTCATTCTTTCGAACGATTTTTTAAGATGTTCGATATGTTCATCCTGGGAAGAGGATTTCACAACAATATCATCAATGTAAACCTGCATAAATATTTCGATAAAATCATGAAAAATTAAGTTCATGGCTCTTTGGTATGTTGCTCCAGCATTTTTTAATCCAAAAGGCATCACTACCCACTCATAGGTGCCTAAAGCACCAGGGCAACGAAATGCGGTTTTTGGCACATCATCTTCGTCAATAAAGATTTGATTATAACCTGAATAGCCATCTAACATACTCAAATATTCATGCCCTGCTGCTGAGTCAACTAACATTTCGGCTACAGGCATGGAATATTCATCCTTAGGTGTAGCATTATTCAAATCTCTAAAGTCTATGCAAACCCTAAGTGATCCGTTTTTCTTAATAACAGGAACAATGTTAGCTAACCATTCCACATACCTGGTTGTTCGAATGAACTTGCATTTAAGCAACCTTTCAATTTCTGCTTTGATCTTTGTCATGATTTCCGGTGCAAACCTCCTTGGAAGCTGCTTTACAGGTTTCTTATCTGGTCGAAGGGGTAGCCTATGCTCCACAAGATTTCTGCTTAACCCAGGCATTTCGTTATAGTCCCATGCAAAGCAGTCTCTGTATTTCTTAAGCAACTCGACCATTTTTTCTCTTAAGGTTGGGTCTATATTGGCACTAATGTAAGTTGGCCTTTTAACAGAGCCATCTCCAATATCAACCTCCTGCAAAGGATCTTGGGCTTGCATTCTCTGAATCGAACTATGTGGATCTCTCTCAAAACCCAAAGGCTCATCATCATAGATGCAATCTAACCTTTGCTTTTTCCCATCATTTACTTCACTAGCCTCCAAGGCCAGTTCGTTCCTTAAGTCATCGTTGGCTTCGACAGCCATATTTTCTTGAACATTAATGGCCTCCAGAGCCATTTTGATTCTATTCTCGGCTGCGTAAGCCGTAATTCGATCCCATGCTGGGGACTCAATCATCAAACTCATCATGGTTGACCCATCCAGACACTGGTGGGTATGCATCCTCACACAAGGGTTTCTCTATGTCTTCCCTTTCCCAACAAAAGCCATGGGTTGGATGCAACTTAACTGAGTGGTATACATTTCTTGATACCACTTCATTTGGATCGAAGGCAGCATCTTGCTCACCACAAGGAGCAATCGAGGCCAGGTTTTTGTCGAAGTTCTGTAAAGTCACAGTGCCTGTCTCTGAAACATATGCACTCTGATCTGCTTCTACATTCTCGACTAAACCATCTTCTCTCCAGATGATTAATCTTTGGTGCATGGTTGAGGGAACAGCTCCAACACCATGTATCCATTCTCTACCTAATAACAGATTGTAATTAGGTTTAGCAGCTATGACCATAAACAAGGTCTTCCGAACTGTACTACCAACACAAACTTCCAACTGCACTGCCCCCAGGGAATGACCAGTTTTTCCTTCATAGTTGGCCAACACCACATTGTGGGAATGAAGGTCTGTGTCATAGAGACCTAATTTCTTCAACATGAAGTGAGGCATGATATTCACCACAGCTCCTCCATCCACTAAGACTTTATTGATTCCCACATTATTGACTTTTGCCCTAATGAACAAAGCCTTCAAGTGATTCTGCATTCCCAGATCTGGCTTTTCGAAGACAGCCTTTTGCTCTTCAACACAACCATTTTGCATAACATAATAACACATTGGCTTATGATCAGCCAAATTAAGGGCTTCGAAGTCCTCTTCCAGTTCATTGACTTCAGTAGGTATATCATATTCCAGTGGCAGAATCGACACCACATTGACCATGACATCAAAATCGGACCCCTCATCCAGGAGATCATCATCCTCCATGTCATCCTCATCTTCTGCCCCTCCTTGGGCACTTTCAGCTATTGGCTCTTCCAATATTATGGAAAGCCTCTCCTTTACTGGCCTCTTGGCCATTTCAACCTTTTCAACCTTCTGGGTTGCAACAGCCTTGCCCCCATCCTCTTTTGCTGTCAACTTTTGTTTCCTCTGGAACCTTCGCCACTGAGTGCGGGTCATAGGATTTTTTCCCTTATAGTTATTCCTATAAGAGTATTTGTTGACTTCAGTGGCAGCATTCACTGTTTCCTTCCCAGCTACCACTTTTGAACCCTTGGGTTCGGCTACAATGTTCACGTTAACATTGCTAGAGCTTCCATTTTCCATCATCCTTCGATTGAAAGTGACGTACTGTCCACTCACCCATTGGTTAACAGGTGCTCTCCCAGATGGTTTGAAAGTGTTTTGGGGGCCTAGCCTTTGCTGGATCGAAAGACCTTTGGTAATAGGCTTTCCCCAGTTGGCTCCTTTGTAAGGCCAAGCTTTTTGATTTGGCCTAGATTTTGGCCATTTTCTCTTGTTTTCAGCATAAGGTACAACACTTTGAAGGTCTGCAGTAGCCTCTTTGTCGCACACAGCACTGCATCTAGGGCAAAGCATCACTTCAGCATTCTTCAGCTTGCACCTATTTAGGAAGTCCACCAATTCTTCCTCAGCATTGGGGTACACCTCACGTACCCTCTTTTCATACTCCTCTTCAGGCACAGCCTTGATTGGAGCAGTAGCATCTATCACTTCGACCATGTTGCAGTCATAGACTTCGACATAGGTAGCGTCTGCAGGTGGCAAAGGGTCTGAATCTACCTTCATTGGAGGCTTAGCCTTATCAGCATACTTCAGCCTTCCTTCATTCAGCGCTTTTTGCACCAAATCCCTGAAAACAACACATTGATAAGTTTTATGTCCCAAATAATTATGAAACTTACAATAACCTCTTTTCTTTCTTTGTTCTATTGGTGGTATTTTCATATCTTTTGGCACAATAATTTGGCCGTCAGTCACCAATAAATCAAAAATCTCATCACATTTAGTGATGTCGAAAGTATAAGTCTTCGTAACAAACTTATCATTTTTTGGTTCGATAGGATTTTTTCCATTCGACGGCCTCAACAATTTGCAAGTGTAAGGAGGCCCAGGCTTTAATTCAGCCACATTAATATCACTATCGTCGAAATCTAAGTATTCATCACTCGTTTCATAATCAATTTCATTATCATAGGAATCAACAAAACCTATTTCTTTCTTTTTCTGAAACTTAGAATTTCTAACTTTTTCAGCTTTTAACCTTTCGATTTGTCTCACTCTGTCAGCCAACTGTGACATGTCTCGAAGGTATTGGGTATCCAATTTCTTTCGAATTGAATAATCTAACCCACCAGCAGCCATTTCCACTAGCTCGTGTTCAGGCACTTGAGTAAAGCACCTGGATTTCAGCAAACGAAACCTATTTAGATAGTCATCAATTGACTCTTGGTTTTTTCTTTTTACACTGGCTAACTCTTTCAGACTTATCTTAGTTTGGCCCATGTAAAATTGCTCATGGAAAATCCTTTCCAATTGGGCCCAACTATTGATCGAATTGGGAGGCAAAGTTGTAAACCAAGTAAATGCATTCTTGGTAAGCGAATTAGGAAAATACTTCATTCGCAAATTTTCATTATTCGCCAAATTCCCAGACTCAGCTAGATACCTGGCAATATGTTCTACGGTTGACTCATTAGTGTCCCCAGCAAACTTAGTGTATTTTGGGACTTTCCAACCTCTTGGTAACTCGGTTTGCAGCACATATTCAGTGAAAGCAGACACAAAGTTTGGCCTTCGACAACCCGTGTTTAGGCCGTTTTGGGCCAAAATCGTCTCGACCATGTTAGCCAAATTGTGTTGGCCAAGCAAATTATTGTTTTGCACCTCTCGCACTACCTCGTCAGGATCCTGGTTCCTCCTAACCATTACCACTGGGGGGTTCTGATGTACCACTTGTGGATTTGGGTTCATAACAGGAGGGTTTTGATTTACTACTTGAGGCATTTGATTAACCTCGTGAGGATAATAGGTTTCCTCTTGTACAACTGGTGTAGGTGTTGGGTTAGGAACTGTTTCAGTAGCCACATAGGCTGGCCTCTGCTGCACTGGGGTCGAAGACATTGCAGGTAATATTACTTGTGGAGTAATGGGATTTACTCTAGGAGGTGGTGGAGGTGTCCCAAAAAAATCTGCAATTCGACTCATTTGAAATGCCAACATTTGATAACTCTCATTGGTATTCTGAATTAATGGATTAAACACAGTACCCATTTGTTGTGTTAAGAGATTAACCATTTCGTGGTTGCTCTCATCCATTTGCTGTCTCAAAGACAACACAGATGCAGTCGTTAAGGGTGTGGGAGTTACCCTTGACGAAGTATACCTATCAGGTTCGAAACTTGGCATTCCTAAGCCAAGTGTGGGGGGAGGCCCATACATAAAGCCCTGACCTGATGGTGGTTTCGAACGTCCAAAACCAGCAGTCACGGACGGAATTGCCATAGTTGGTACTGGCAAGGTTGGAATAACATCATGCACAGTCGAAATGGTTGGACTGGAGAATATTGGAACATTCACCAACTCAGATGTTACCAAACTTTGTGGAGGCGGATCGACTCCACCACTCGAACTTGCTTCACTACTCATCGCACTAGAACTTGGAGTTTTACTAGGATTAGATCTCTGAGTAGTTTTAACCATAACCTAACTTATCATGAGTTATATGCAAGTAACAAGTTTTTTATTCCACAATATAAAAATAAACACAACTTTAACAAACACAAAACCCGTCCCACTGAGCGTGCCAATTTGTTTACGTTGGAATTTGGTAAACAACCGCTAGTTTAAGTATTTAAACTCGCGAGATCAACTAGTAAATCTCAGGACAATTTTGTGTTTATTCGTTTCAAGAAAACTGTTTGAAGGTTCGTTTGAATAAGGAAACGAACACTTAGGAATTAAAATATTTTAAAGCATACAAGAGAAACTAATTCGAATCGCCTCGAAGTAGCGGTTTCTCAAGCAAGTGTCTGGATTCAGACTTAGAAAAAATTACTGGGAAACAAATTGCATTGCATTGAATGAAAAACAATTACAAATAAAGATGGTTCACAAAACATACATTTCTCCTTCGAATTCCGTTCGTTCGATCGCTGAATACTTAGAATTTTTAGAGAGAATGTTTGTATAAATTTTGTGACCCCTGTTCTGAATGAAAAACTACTATAAATACTACTACTAAGTGGTAACTGTTTCTCGATCATCTGGACGCTCCTCCATTTGCCACGTCGACCACGTTCTCCACTTTCATCTTTCATTCCTTCAGCGCGCGCCAAGACTTTTTGGGCCGTTCGTTGTTCCTTCTTTGGGCTTGGCCCAACTCTCCATCGGTTCAATTTCGCGCTTTCGATAGCTTCCTGGCAGAACCAAAATTGGGCGCATTATCCATATCTTTCGAAGCGCTTTTTGGCTTCGACCTAGCTGGCTTTCGACGCCACTTTTGAAAGTTTCATTTTGACAATATCACCTCCAAATAAATACTGGACCCACCAATTATATTTAATTGATAAATACCAAATTTATATCCAACAGTGACATTTTTTTTTTAAAAAATTTTAAAAAGAAAAAAACGTATTAATTTTTAAAAGGTTTAATCATTTTTGGTTTTCAAAAAAACAGTTTGTAAAATTTTTTAAATAAAATGTTTTAAAATTTAAAAAAAAATTACTAAATTTTTTTAATAAAAGGTTGAATGATTTTTTTTTTTAAAAGAAGTTTATAAAGTTTTAAAAATAATTTAAAATAATTATTTTTTTTATGAACTAATTTTATTTTATTAATTTTAAAATGCCAAAAGAATATAGATAACCTTTTTTGCACCATTTCTAGCTTGAAGACTCTCTATCCTGGCGCAGTACGGAAGTGTGAAGGAAAAGCAAGCGCTAATCCTATAAGATAAAAGTTCTAGAATCCATCAGATTTCCAGAATCCACCAGAAAGTGTAACTAATCTAGAATTCACTAAACTTCCGGAATTCACCAGAAGGAGTAATTTGGAATCCACCAAATTTGAGAAAAATCTCTGTATTTTTATTAAATCAAAAGGTTGCCTTCAAGGCTACAATAATTTAGTTTAAATAGGAGTGAAAAATAAAATTAACAAATCTCCTAAAAGATTGTAAAAATAAAAAACTATGTTTCAAAAAAACTATGTTTCCATGTTTCAACTATTGTTTTGATTTTACGTTTTCCTTTTGTATCATCAAAGGTTAAAAAGTTAATTAAAAACTAATGAAGTCTAGTTATGATATGTTAAAGGGTCAAATAACAACACATTGATATACTTAAAAGACATTTAATATTGCCCCTAAAAATATTTCGGATCATTACTAAATTGTTTTTAGTATTACATGAGATATAATATATACACTATAAAGTGCTCAAAATATATTCTATTTGTTAGGTGCGAATAGATAAAAATATGGTTAAAATATTTATTTTTGTTGTGCTTTTATTTCTTACCCTGTTACTTGTTACAAAGAACGTTGAGGGTACGCCATTTTTCATCCTTTTCATGTTTTCTTCTTTATTTTGTAGTTCCTCCACGATGTTTTATTTTAGTAACATATTTTATTATCTTTTTTTTTACAGCAATATGGAAATGTGAAGTTGACGATGATTGTCCTAGAAGTACCGAAGACATGCTTCCTTATAAGTGGAAGTGCATTAACCACAAATGTAGATTTGTTCTCTTTTTTATTGAAAACTAGTCCAAAGACCCGTGTATTGACACGGATCCCTTGATTTTTATTTATTTATCGGTAAAATAGCCCAATGACTAGAAATTTCATCTTAAAGACGGATAAGTGGAGTGTTCAGGGTTCGAACTCCGGCTCCTAGATTTATAACGCTATGTCCTTTTTATAATATAAAGTTTGTCATTATTTAATATGGTTAAAAATAAGTGAAACTATTTTTTTTTTGACTAAATAAAAGATATTCATTCATTCAAATTGATAAGAGTACATCGATGCAATACAAATCAAAATCGCTAAAAACAAAAAGGATGAATCTGCGAACAAACTCACAGCATCCGTGTTAATAGCATCAAACGGCATATTGCAAAAGCCTACATATTTGACTATATTGAAGTTTCCGGAACATTCATGTCGTCGGATCTGTAGCGTTGATGGTACAAAAGTCATTGATTGGATCTGCACTGGATCAACCTTAATCTTCAAACCTGAAACAAATGAACACCGCACAAAGACGGGACAACAATACTCCGCACTAAGACGGGACAACAATACTCCGCACTAAGACGGGACAACAATACTCCGTACTAAGACGGGACAACAATACTGAAAATCAAAACAAAGGATAAAATCGCAAAGATGAAAACAAAACTATAAGACTTAAACTATGTGAAAATCACTTATTTGTATTAAAAAGCAAGAAGAAAAAAATGTAAAGGGGTGATTTTAGGCCAAAAATTGACCTAAAACCACCCCTCTATGGGTGAGAGAAGAAGAAGAAAATCAAAAAGAGTTTTAGGGCCGGCGGTGGTTTTCTATTCCGAACCATATTGGACAAGATTAATATGCGAATTAAAACCGATTATAGATTAACGATAATTACAAACGTGCTAATAGATTGATTATTCAAGTTTCGAGGAGAAATCAAATAATCTAAGAATCAATCAACTACTCTATTGATTTTAAAAGATAGTTTTGATTAGCTTGCTCTAGCTTTACATGTTTCCAATCAAGCAAAGTATGAAAGCAATAGGTACTTAGGAATTTTATGGAACACCTTGTGTGCGAAGTTCAATGATTTTCTTCAAATGCAAAGAACTTCTACAACAATGTTTCTCACAAAATTTCAAAGTACACAATTATAATAACAAATATGAAAAAGATAACGAAGTATAATTTCAATAATTGATACCCACCTTCAATAATTTCATTAATATGGAAAACAAAAAATACACATACTACATAATGTCATTTACTGGTGAAGATTATGTATTAGTGAACCCCTGACTTAGTGAAGTTTTGTTATATTTCTCTTGATAAAAACAATAATATTAATTAAAAGTTAAAACCACAAAGATTGAAAATTTTGGAGATGCAGGGGATCGAACCCTGTACCTCTCGCATGCAAAGCGAGCGCTCTACCATTTGAGCTACATCCCCTTGATGTTTATTTGCATGATCAAAGGTTTATTTAAATTAATCATGGTACGTAATTATTTTATTTAGAAACTTGAGAAAATTGTGATATTCATTGATAGTTATAAATTTTTATTCAAAGGTCTTTCTTTATCTGACCGTAAATTTTCAATCATTAGATCTTAAACTTCTCTAGTCCAATCTAGGTAGGACATCTCCCTACCAACAATTGTATAGACCAGACTCTAAGACTCAATTGATCACCAAATCAAATCACTAGTTTTTAGATGGACCATAACATTGACACACTCAAACAACACCGCTAATCACATCAGAACTATTAGATCTCAATTTCATCACAATTTGTCTACAATTGTTCATGAAGACGTCAAAGTTAGGATTTTGGGTCACAAAATCTTAATCCTCCCACATTAAAGTTTAACCGATGGTCTAAACTAACGTACACAATTCTCTATCTTTAAAACCTCGAACCACATAACCTAACTACTTGATCTTTAGAGTGTTCGCAGGTACATCCCATTCTTTAAAATTGCCGAGCAACTTCCAACATTTTGAATCTTTCACTGCTCTCTCGATCATGCTATAGATCTTAGATTTGGAGGGATTACAAACCAAACCAGAAATCACAATAAAAATACCCACCAGATGTTATAAGAAAACATTTTCGAAACTCTTAATCAAATAATATGGTATTGACATAATATAAAGCCAGTTATACAATATATGTTATGTTAATTATATAACCACCACCATATTATTAAACCACCTCACCAACTCCTAAACGAATATATTTACTCCTCCAATATCTAAAAAAAGTAAAAGGCTCCCACCATGCTCACAATCTATAATCCTCATTCTCAACTCAAGGTCAAATTAGGTCCATCCACACACACACACATTGATTCCTTATTTTGTGGATACAAAGAAATGACAAAGCAGGAGTTATTAAATGCTCATCACCGGTTCCCTGTTGATTTCTTTAGCGGTTATAAATACTCATAAATAATTACACAGATGGAAATTTTTTACCGTAACATATTAAACAGTGGCCCAAGACACTTGTTGTATACTGAAAAAAATGATAAAATTAATGCTGATAAGATAATTTTTTGCATTTTTTAAATATTAAATACATAAATTTTAAGATAAAATTTCCTAATTAATATTTTTGTTTTGTTACATTTTATTAATATATTTAACTAGTGCTTTTGGAACATTGTATTGTTTAGTATTTTCCCCTTTTAATTACTTTTACATTAAACTCTGAATTCACCTCCTTAAAATGAGTCAGAACTCATAACTCATGGGGTCTCTCATTCACTTGGCCAAGGCTTGTGGTGTTTTTTGCATTTGGACTGTGTATTTGGCATATTTTATGTCACTCTTTTAGAAAGGCTGTAATTGGGGCGGAGGCTAGCATGGGAAAGCTTCCTAGGTCTCCCATCATGGGAAAGTAACGTGAACCGTCGGATGAACAATGTTATGATGTACCATATGTATTTTATAATTTTCCTTTCTCTCTCTTCCAATCATCTCTCTCGTCTCTTCCGGTATTTCCCCTTCCTTCTTCTTCCTCAATGCATTCTCTTTAATTTGTCCAAACTTTATAATAATAGACAGATCTCTCAATTTAACCAACTATTAACTTCATTCAAATTTCAAACCAATGATATACCACCAATCAGTGGATCTTCTACATCATAAAGCATTCATAAGTGAGTAGAAAAATTCAATCAAACAATTGAATCCATCACAAAATCAACTACAAAAATGAATGTTTCTAAACACCAGGCATAGTTATGACTATAAGCTAACTTCAATTTCCCCTTCCAACTTTTTTTAGGATCGTGAAGGAAAAAAAAGTAGAAGACTTTAAGTTAACTAGATCTAGATCTGATACCACAAGGATCGTGAAGAAATTGTAGGGTGTAAAGTCAGTTTTTAAATTGGGAAATTGACAAAATTATTTGATCTCATCAATTTTTTTTAACAATTTTTTAAAATTGGTTTCTAAAAAGTGATGGCTAATAGATCTGATAAAGGATTTGAAAAAGAGTTGCGTTTAATTAAACTATGAACACAAAAAAATTGAAGAATGATTAAAGGAATGAATGTTGCAGAGAACAATCTAATAAAAAAAAGTTGCAGAGAACAGTAACAAAAAAAGCATAGAGATGATTGGAAGAGAGAGAAAAGAAAATTATAAGGTACATGTGGTGCATCATAATCTTGTTCATCCGACAGTTCACGTTACTTTCCCATGGTGGGAGACCTAGGAGGCTTTCCCATGCTAGCATCCGCCTGTAATTGGAGATACCATTTTTTATGTAAATAAGTTTCTATAAAAATGGGAAATGCATCTTTGAGTACACTTTAAAGTATTGATTTACGTAATTGGAATGATTCAAATGATAATTACTTTAACTTATATTTTATAAAGGTTTGAATTCAAATCACTTTGCTGGCGTGATAATTTTTTTAGTGGATTTATAAGTACATTTGTAAATATTTTTTAGTGTTATGATCTCTTTTGATCATGGTAATTGGTGAGCATTCAAGATCCAATTTATCTAAATTTTTTTTACACTTATATTTACAGATATATGGAAATACTAATTACGAGTGAGAGACTCAGGACTGTAAAGTACGTATAGATTTTGGCGAGTATATTTTTTTGGTAAAATTGTTAAGGACATTGAAGTTAATTTTGACATGACCACAATGTAGATAATAGTTTTTGGGTGTTTAAAAGCGGCAGATTTCTTCTAGCTATCCCTATCGACATGTTCCCAATCGCGATGGAATATCGTATTATCCTTAAGTACCACATCATGATTTTCGATTATTTCCTAATTGTGAGGTTTGCTATTTGCCATAAGGTGTGACTAAATGTCTTTGGGGAGCACACAACATATTGTAGGGCGCTTACAAAACTTCAAATATAGGTGTGACCTGGTCAAAAATGTTCTTTTTAATATTTTTAGGCGTGTGAAAATTTTATGAAAAAAAATGCATCAACGAACTTCTTGACCGATTCATAAGAAGAGAGATCGATACTTTTGAATAACGGATGATTGCTTTTGTCATTTAGAAAATTTAGTGGTAAAACTTTAAATCACTGATTCAAACGAGTTTTTTTTGTTTTGAATGAGAAATTATTAGCATTTTAATTGTCACGTTAATTTGAGCTATCAATTTCATCCTACTGATTCAAACGAGTGACAGCCAACAAATACACAGTAGGAGTAGTTTTTATGGATAAACATTGAGTTCATCATTGCAAATAGATTACCCCAAAAATCCCACCACACTATACATGAGTGAATGGGTGAAAGACAGAGAACTTCTATATATTGGTGCCATATTAAATATTGCACTTTATTCTTCCTGCTAGAGGTAGCTGTCTTTGTAGTCTTAAAATTAAATAAAAAGTTATGGGTTGTACCCGAAAATAATAAAATTCAAAACTGGTGGAAGAGAATACTGAATAGAGAACACTTTTATTTGAAAAAAGAAACATTAAATTTTTTACTTAATTTAAAAAAATGAAAAAAAAATTTAGACCAAATAAAAGAGCAACGAAATATTTTTAGATATTTTGATAAATATTTTTTTTTAAAAAAATGTATAAATTTTACTATTATATACAATTAAATATATTAATGATAAAAAAAAATATATTGATAAAACAAATATCAACATATTTTTCTACTAATAAATAAAATAAATATTACTGTAGCAATATAAAATGTTAGATTTGTTTCGATAAATATTTTTAAAACATTAATTTTTTTTTTGTTGATAGACGAAATGACAAAGTCATTGAAAACTCTTACACAAAAAGTGGAGTGACCGGGGTTCGAACCCCGATCATGACGCACGACCCTAACAATTTCGACATTTCTACCAGTTAAGTTAGGATTTATGAACTTTTTATAATTTTTACTATTATACAATCGAATATATTAATAATTAAAATTATATATTAATAAAACCGTCAACTAAGCTATTCATTATGGAAAAAGAAGGGATAATCATAGAAGAATTACTCTTGATTAAGATTAACATTTTATCTATAATAGCACCAACACCTTCATGAGACTCATAGATACCAACATTTTTTGCAATCCCACAATGAGGAACAATATTAATTGCAGATCCATAATTCTTGCACCATGATTCACCCAACAATCAAGCTACAGTATAAATTAACTTGAACCCCATGACCTATACGCCAGCCAGCCTTGTAACAATTTTAATTAAAAAAAAAAAGAAATGCTAACTAATACCCTTTGAGCATTAGTTTTGTGTATTCAATCTTTGTAAAATATATAAAATATTTTTTTCAATATAAAATTTATCTCTTTTGACATTTTTAACTAGTGTTCCCGAAACACACTAATTATCATAAATCTTTTAACATCAGTTTTATATAAACTAGCACATAACAATTTCAAAATTTTAAAAATTAGATCCACTAAAAAAATTCTTGACAACCAAATTTAAATTACACATTAACTATAGTGCCAATACTAGTGCAAACCTAAATGAAAAAAACAGACTAATAAAAGAAAAGTAAGGAAAAAAAATTATAGTGTATAATTTGAATGAAAATAAGTACAGATAGGTAGTTGGGTATCCTAATAGCAAATCACCCACATTTCTTATAAGGTATAAATGTTAAAGTAAAATCGTTATTTAACACAAATTTTTAAATAAAAATATGACAAACCTACGTATCTATGTCACATTTTGATTTTTTTAATATATTTTTTGCACGCTTCGAGAACAATGCATAGAGATGGATAGAATATGAGTATCATATTTTTATCCATAGAAGAGTGATAACATTGCTCAAATGTTAATAAGTGTAACATTTTTAATATATTTTTATTTTTGTTTCTTTAACCGATACCACCTATAAATATTAGTTACTACTACATAGCATGTCACACATTTTTCATAATTATATGGGTCTTCCTACCGAATATCCCCGGGACACTCTTTAAGCATCTTAAGTAGTACTAAGATTTTATAAAAGTTTTATGAAAATTTGTGAAGTCAATGCATTAAAATTTGAAATATTTAACTTTTTGATTAAATAATTTTTTTAAATAAAATGCTTAAAGAATGTCTCAGGGACACTCGTCGCATTTTCCTAATAATATACTTATATTAATTGTCCTAATTTTGCCTAATGATTATATTAGGATGTACACATTATTAGGCAGTATTTATATATGGTGTCCACACACAAAACAAGGCCAACAAGTGGAAGACACTTAGAGGTTTCAAAGCAGCTTCTTCAGTGAGTAAGTGACTGAGTGCTCTTCTGTGGCCTTCTATAACCAATGGCATCATTCTCTGCTGTCAAATTCCTGCTCTACTTCTTTATAATATGGCTCATCAACTTCCTACCTCTATGCCAAGGTTTTTTCCCCTCTAATATATACACATATATTTGATGCACTATTAATCATTGTCTATGTTCATTAATTGTTTTCACAAGCAAATTAGCTACATCATAGTATATATATATGCTTCAGTTCCAATTTCTTCATTTCTGGATATAAAATTACAATAAGAACCCCTCTTATATATGTTGCATTTTAAAGTTTTCTCTCTAAAAGTTTTTTTTTTTTTTTTCCTTCATGATATGTAAGAGGGGTTTCCTAATTTTTAAAGGAATATTTATCAGGTTAATTATCTTTTAGTTTTTTTTGTTGTTGTGTATTGTATATTTTTTGTATGAGACCATATTGTTCTTTGAAGTAGCGTTTGGAACTTGAAAATATAGTACAAGTGGCACAAATCTATGGAGTTTCACTTCAAGAACATACTAGCTAGTACATAATAAAGGCATGAATCATTGATTAAATCTAAGATAAAAAATCATTTGCTAGTTATTGAAACAAATTTCGTTTTCTTATGGTGATACATTGACTAAAAAAAGTAAATTGTTTCTCTTTTTCTTTTAAAAAAAATTAGGGAAGAAAAAATAATTATTAAACACAATAATAATATTGGTACATTCATTCTAGATAAGATTAAAATTTCTTCCATTAAAATTATAAAGTCAAACTCTTACCGTTGAACTGACACATTATGACAAATTGTGTTTCCTTTAGAACTGATTTTCTCATTTTTGTTTAGGTGATTTTTTTATTTTTTTATTGTTGTTCTCTATCCTATAGGGTCAAAATAAAAGTGAAATTTAGCTACAATATTTTTTTATTTGATATTAAACTACAAAATTTGATTGTAGGTAAAGAGAACAATGAATATAAGTACCCATTTATTAAAAAAGCAAGTTCATTCTCATCTCCACCATCAATTTCAACCACCAACACAAATGATGGTTATGACTACATAATAGTAGGTGGTGGTACAGCAGGGTGCCCTTTAGCTGCAACCCTTTCAAAAAACTTCAATGTTTTGTTACTTGAAAGAGGAGGAGTACCTTTCACAAACCCTAATGTGTCATTTCTTGACAACTTTCACATTGCTTTGGCTGATACTTCACCAACTTCAGCTTCACAATTCTTCATGTCAACTGATGGAGTTTACAATGCTAGAGCAAGGGTTTTGGGTGGTGGTAGCTCTATTAATGCTGGTTTCTACACTAGAGCTAGCTCAAGGTATACATAATTTGCAATTCCCTTTTGTTTACTTTTGGCGTTACCTTTTTTTGTCCAATTGAGTCCACAAAACTCGAGAAATTAGTCTCGACAATTACGCATGGAGAATATCTGGTTAACGTCAAAAGAAAAATAAAAAACAATATTATTCGCATATATATTATTATGTCTCATGACGATTGATCTATTATAACAAAATTCCAAATTCCCAAAATGACCGTCTCATTCTGTCTCATGATAATTTGAGTATATTTTTTTAATTGTACTTTCTAATTAATATTAGGAAAATGCTAACCGGTGCCCCGGGGTACTGGTTAAGGTAACTAAAGATAATATTATTATCTTGAAACTTGTGAAGTCAACATCTTAAAAGTTTAAATTTTTGTTTTTTCAATGCAATTTTTTTCTTTTCTTTCTCTTTTTAGTTCCTTAACTAGTGCCCCGGAGCACTAGTAAATCATATAAAACAAAACAAAACAAAAAAGGAGAATGTTAACGCGTGTCATTAAGACACATGTTAAAGAAGTAAAATTAAATGTTAATTTGTGCATTTTAACTTTTAAAGCATTTAATTTCTTGTATTACTAAATGTTGAGTTTCTATATTGGGATATCTTAACATGTGCTCAATACCCAAAAAAAATGAAACAATAGAAGTTGATCTAAATTGAAAGTAGGTCTTATCAATATAAATATGTTTTGTCATAGACAGCTAGACAATAAATCTTATGCACGTTTTTGTGACATTGATTTTCTCTCGTATCATTAATATTATCATTTGGTTTTTGTTGTTGAAATTGTTTCTATTTAATTTGTTTCCTAGCAAACGATTATGTACAGAGGCAATAGTGTATTATTTTGTGTGCATAAATATAATTAAATAACCACATTTCTTATTACCCTTGAATTGAAGGACATATATTCAAACATGCTTTAAGGTGAGGTAGTTGTTGTCAGGGATCGACCCTATTAATTTGTGTTTATATTGAAACCATTTTCATTTATGACTACGTCTATATATTATGTATAAAGTTCTGACTTCATCAATTAAATTAAATGATACTTGTGGTCCTTCGTGACCCTATGCTATTTATGCCATGGAAGTGATTAGGTGCAATGCAAGTGTCCGATTGATATCTAGGACCCATTTGATTAATTGGGACTTTCAGGTGATTTATCATGAGTTTATAACAAATGTGTTTTACTAAATATGAGTAGAACATATTTCATAATTTTATAACATCATAATATTGTTTTTTCAATGGTCAATGTTAATATTATTCGTAATTATTAATATTAATCTCCGTCGGGAAACCTCTTGGGACATACATAATTAGAAATAAATTTTTATTTCAAAATACTTTAATGTCTTAGTTTAAATAAAATTAGTTTTCATGGAAAACCTGAAACAAACGTACTTCCTCCGTCCAAAAATATAAGCAAAAGTGAGTCAAAGAAACTTGATGTATTTGGTTAAAAATTTGTATCAAATTCATCCTTTTTATTGACCAACTTTTGCTTATATTTTGGGACGGAGGGAGTACATAATAAAAAAAGAAAATATAGTCATCACTTTGTTTTTTGAAATTAATATATCTACTTTTATTGGTAAATTGGTAAAAAATCATTAATGGGTATTACATATGGTGTCAATAGATTCATCATGGCCCCTGTGGTCCATCATGTTCGGACGTACGTACCAAAGGATAATAATCACACCGGAATATCTTCTAAGCTCTCAAAAAAAAAAATGTCAAATTCATACAATGTATGACTAATATCTTTTGAAGAATGATTTCCTGAAATATCAACATTTTGTTATAGAAGATAAGTGTGACTAGTGACTCACCAAAATTGACTTGTGCTAACAATATATATAGTAATGATCATATGAGATATTCATGTGTGCAAAACTCATATTGTATGTTTTGTTCCTCAACATTTGTTACTATAAAATGCAGATTTATACAGAAGATGGGTTGGGATGCAAAGCTAGTAAATAAGTCATATCCTTGGGTTGAAAAGCAGATTGTTCATCGTCCAACATTTTCGCATTGGCAAAGAGCATTGAGGGATGGTCTTCTAGATGCTGGTGTGTCTCCTTTTAATGGATTCACATATGAACATAAGTATGGAACCAAACTTGGTGGAACCATTTTTGACAGATTTGGTCGCCGCCACACTGCTGCTGAATTGCTTGCTTCTGGAAATCCTAACAAACTTACTGTTTTGATCTATGCCACTGTCCAAAAGATTGTTTTTGATACAACAGGTGCACACATTTATAAGATATTTTATAATGCAAAATTTAATAATTAATGACATGAGAATTTATTCTTTCACGCGATGTCTTAGAATTCGGATTGAGTATACAATCCTATAAAATTGGTCCCTACGCGTAACACGTCCTAGATTGGACATATGAAAGTTTACTCAGGCGGTCTAAGTCAAGTTGTAATCTGTAAACTTTAAGCTTGAACAACAAAATGATGTTGCAGCTGCTAGGCAGTTAAAGATGTCGACACAATTGACTGAACCATGATCAAATATTTGTGTGTAATCTTGCAAACTGAACCGTAATATTTAAAAACAAGTTGTACTCTGTAATCTTTAAGCTTGAACAATAGAAAGATATTGCAGCTACTTTGCGGCCAGAGACGTAGACACAATTGGCTGAACTCCATGATCAAATATTGCGTGTAATCTGTTTACGTTTTTTTAATGTATCTTTTTACTTTTGAACTAGATTGCTTATGTAACAAGTAATGCTATTGATGCAGGAAAAAGACCAAAAGCAATGGGGGTAATTTTCAAGGATGAAAATGGGAAACAACACAAGGCAATTCTAGGAAATGATAAGCAAAGTGAAGTAATTGTATCAAGTGGAGCAATTGGGACTCCTCAAATGCTATTGCTTAGTGGAATTGGCTCAAAAGCAGAACTTGAGAAGTTGAAAATTCCTGTGGTACTTGACAACAGATTTGTTGGAAAAGGCATGGCTGATAACCCAATGAACACAATTTTTGTTCCTCTTAAGAAACCAGTCAAGCAGTCATTGATAGAAACAGTTGGTATTACCAATAGGGGTGTGTATATTGAAGCTAGCAGTGGGTTTGGACAGTCCAGTGATAGCATTCACTGCCACCATGGTATGTTATCAGCTGAGGTATGTCACCACTCATCACCTAATTTACTTATGAGTTACGTTATTTTGACGCACAAATTTGACATCAAATTTCGACAACATCAACATGGTATGCAATGTAAATAAGCTTGAATGTGATACCTCATATTTTGAGCTAACTTTTAGGAGTCAGATTCAAGCTTATTTACCATTGAAGAGTAGAATAGCCCTATGAAGCACAGACACATACACAGACCGGACACAACACGGACACGGACACATCAACACCGACAATAATTTGAGAAAATGACATGATTCAATGTAATCATAAGTGTCGGTGTCGTGCCGGTGTCTGACACTGACGCGTGTCCGACACCGGGACACGCCTAATCTGAGGAGTGTCTGTGCTTCAATATAAACTAAAAGAAATATGCATAGAAATAATTTTTGTTTTTATGATAAACTAGATTGGACAGCTCTCCACAATTCCTCCAAAGCAAAGATCAGAAGAAGCTATTAAAGCTTTTATGAAGAACAAAAAAGACATTCCAATTGAAGCATTTAAGGGAGGCTTCATCTTAACAAAAGTTGCAAATCCATGGTCAACAGGTGATCTCAGATTGATCAACACCAATGTAGAAGACAACCCTGCTGTTACATTCAACTACTTCAGTCACCCTGCCGATCTTCAACGCTGCGTCGAGGGAATCCAGTTAGTAACAAAGGTTGTTCAGTCACAGCACTTCACAAACCTTACTATGTGTGTCAGAGAAACTACAGAACAACTTCTCAACAGCACTGTGAAGGCTAATGTTAACCTCATACCGAAGCATGTCAATGACACGAAATCACTAGAACAATTTTGTAAAGATACTGTGATTACTATTTGGCACTATCATGGTGGATGTCATGTAGGGAAGGTCGTCGACTCGGATCATAAGGTTCTTGGCGTTAACAGACTTCGTGTCATAGATGGATCGACATTTACCGAGTCACCAGGAACTAATCCTCAAGCTACTGTCATGATGATGGGCAGGTAAGTGCATAGATCTAATTACCGAAATGATGATTCCATTTCTTTAGTAATTTATCGAAATAAGCTGAAAACAATTTATAAACATGTTAACGTCTATTTTATTAAGCTCCCGAACACAAGTGTTTATGCCAGAAGATAAGTCTAAATATAGATAACGCCTTCGGCAAGCAACCTAAATAAACAATGATCATTACCTCTTGCATGCTAATATATATTTATGTTTGTGACAGGTACATGGGACTGAAGATTTTAAGAGATAGGTTGGGGAAATTTGCTGGTGTTTGACAAGTATGCAATGTGATATTTGAGAATAATCTCAAGAAAAATGAAAAGAAAAAAAAAAAAAAAGTAGAAGACTAGAGCATTAGTAGTTTGACTTGAATTAGTGTATCTTGTTTTTTTTGTTGATGGTAAGTGGAAAGTGATTATTGAATAATCAAGAAAGTTTTGGTGTTTAGAAGTAGTAAATGTAACTCTTCATGGACGTGCATGTTTAAACTTTGATCCATCTATTTGTATTGTAATAGCGTGTATTGTAGGCTACAACTTAAGTTATTGTTTTTTAGTCAAAAAAAAAAAAATTAAGTTATTGTTTAATTATTAGTCACAGTAGCTCAATGCAAAATTCAATGAATGTTAACTCTAGTTTTTTCAGAGACATTGAGTGTGTCCATAGCCTGCTGAGCATCTTCCTTGTTGACAAAGGTAACAAAGCCAAATCCCCCACGATGGGTACCCTTTCGAAGATTAATAGGGGCAAGGGTGACACTTTTGACCTCACCAAAAGGCTCGAAAAGCTTACCGAAATCAGCTTTATCACCTATTTCAGCTGTGATATGGCTTACGACAAGAGTTTTATCATCGGACTTGGCAATTAGCAACCATCTCGTCCACAAAAGGCCAATTGTAGGAAGGTACTAACATGCCCGGAATAGGCGTAAGAAAACGTTGTTTGGGATTCAAAAGAAAATTCTCAGAATACTCAGCAGAATTAAAATCAACACAGTAACGACCACAAGCACAAATTTTACGACCAGAGACAGGATCAATACAGTTGGGACCTGCAGAGTATTTATTTTGTTACGGTTAGAGTGATATTGAAATTTGTAACCAAAAAAAAAAAAAAGAGTGATATTGAAATTTAGGAATTCTACAAAAATTAGGGTTTAAAACACATCATCATCATCATCAGATTGAATCTGATAGATTTGCAGATTCTCACTCATCTGATAGATTGAATCTGATAGATTTGAGAATTCATGTTTTTTCATTGATCACAAGAAATTGAAGCTTTACTGGGTCGATAAGGATGGAAGTCAGCGAAAGGATAGAGACACTGGTATCGTTTTTGAAGCATAAGGTTAATTACTAACAAAGTTAAACTCTCAAGATTTGTGCCAATAATCTCAGTATTGTTAGGAGAAAGGGAAATGTTTTTCATTTCATTAATCAACATACAAGGTGCCCTTATATAGGGATTACAATAAGCAACTCAAAACTAACACAAGGCCTAACCAACTAACTAACTTGTGACACAAGCTAACAAACTATCTTGATACATCACAATGCAATTTTGGCCTAATGATGCTATGACATTGCTTAACAAGTATGTGCTTTCTTTTTCTTCAGTTGTTACTGCATCTGCATCTTCTTTTTGTAATTTTGATTTTGAGATTGTGTTTGACACTTGTCCTGTCAATTGATTTGAGCGATCCCTGACCTCAAGCCGCAATTCCAACCCTTAATTTGTTTTAGTCTTTTTAGTGTGTTGCTGCTGTGGTTAATTCAACTTGGTGGCGTGTTTTCATCTATTTCTCAGTAGCAGGTCCAAAGTTAGATTCCATATTGATTCTTTATGAGTTGTATCTTATGCTTATAGTTTTGTTAGGTGGAGTTTATAAAATTCTATGTTTGGGGGATTCGTTGCCTTGTTGCAATTTTGTTCTGGTGTTAATTTTGTTCTGCTTTAATTTTAATCCTTTCTCTTTTATTATAACTTTGTTATTAATTACTGTTAAGTATGATGCATATATAGATGGATACTATATATTGTCTCTTATGATAAAAATGAATGAATGGTTATCTTATTGAAAAACAAGGGCTTATATCAGGACTGAAGCATCTGATACACTCCTTGTAAGATACTTAATTTACATTCTCTTTTTTACATGCATCTCACTCATACTAGATGACACATTAGATGTTAATGTGCATTAGTAGGCTACTGGAGTAGTATTTGTTCATTAGTTGGGATTTGGTAAAAACAAAGGGCAAAAGATTAAGGTGTCATTACAATATCTCATTAGAGGGATCCCCACATATTTTATACCACCAAGTTGGGTGGCATGAATGTAGATGCTTTTAGGGACTTTTTTTGAAATATTCACCGGACTTTTTGAAAGTGTCTTGTAAAATCAGAGAACAAATTAGTGGTTTACTCGGATTTAGTCATTCCAACGCACTAAGCGAGGTAAGATGTAATTTCAAGTCATGAAGATTTGATAACTTTGTTTTCTCATTTGTCTAAACCATCTTTAAAATAAGTTCCAAAATACAAATTATACTATCTATCTCTAAATAATCGTAGAAATCATTACCACATAACCGAAGAGAATCCTAAATTGTGTCACTTGTGTCGTACCCCAAATTTTGACTTTCTTTTTCCAATGTTATATTATTTGTAATGCAATCTTCTTTCAAATGTGTCTATTAGCTTGTGTGGTAATACCAATGGTTTATAAGTGCATGTGAGCACAAGGTCACAAGTTTGAGTCCCACTTAAGTCTTTTTATGTGTTTTATTTTATTAAAAAAAAGAGTCACAAAAATTGTTTTTTTAAAATTATTATTTTTATTTTTTATTTTCGGTTTTTTATTATTATTATTGGAAAAATAAAAAAAAGTATAAGATCTTAATAAAAATAATAATAAGAGCAGATCATGCAAAAAAATAAATATAAAAAGATCCCAAAATATATATATAAAAAAAAAAAACAAAAGGATATAAAATTTTACAAAATCTAAAGGGAGATATTATAGAGACTTTGCCCCCAAGTTTCAATCAAATTAGTCATATAAATTTATTCCCTTGTTTTTTGTACCTTGACCCATGACACTCACAGTCTGAAAAGCCATTCTCATAATACAATTTCAAACTTGTCTCTAAAATAAATTCTCTCATCTCATCGTGAAACTATTCCCACATCACCACCACTCAACATCTAAACCAGCGGCGGCGAGCCACCATTGTCCACGACCAACATCGCTCGTGTTCCTCAATCTTCTCTCTACTCTGTGCGTCTGACTTTCTCCATTTTCTGTTTGATTTGCTGTGCGATTTCTGTACGATTTCACCACCACGACCCTTCATCTCGGAGATTCGAGCGGTGAAGGCAACATTAGCAAGGTAATAGATCTTGATTTTAGGGTTTTTTTGAAAATTATGAATTGGGATTTTAGTATTTTAGGGTTTATGAAATTTTTATTGTGTTATAGTGTTTTTTATTGATTGTGTTTCTGTTGGTTGTGTTTTTGTTTCATTTTTTATTCATTGTGTTATAGTGTTGTTGATTCATTGTGTTATAGTGTTTTTGACTCATAGTGTTTTTGTTTGTTCCTGTGATTCTGTCGACAATGGAGTCCCAAGCAATGCTTTGAGTTGTGTAACTGTTTGGCCTTAAGGGTTTCATTTGATCACTACATCCAAATTTATATTGTCATGTTTTGTGTATTTGATTAGTAGATTAAATTATTGTCTTACTTAGGATGGTGTTATGAAGTTGGTGCTATGGTTAATTGTTTGTGATTTATTATGTTGATGAAATATTTTAATTGTTTGATCTTTTATGTCTTTTGTATAAACAGTTTTCAACCTGTGCTCTTCAATGGCTTTGTCTTCTTCAATTCGAATTGTTATCGTCGGTGATGTGCATGATTGCTGGAACTTTGAACAAGATTCCAAGGCACTTCAGTTTCTCCAACCAGATTTGGTGCTCTTTACAGGTGATTTTGGTGAAGAAAATCTTGAAGTCGTTCGGAGTGTTGCAAATATTGAATTTGCTAAAGCAGTTATATTAGGAAACCACGATTGTTGGAGTACTAAGAAGTTTTCTCGCAGTGAGAAGGATAAAGATAAAGTTCAACTTCAGCTAGAATGTCTTGGCAAGGAGCACGTGGCTTATGAACGTTTAGATTTACCTCTGATACAAGTAAGTGTTGTTGGTGGACGGCCATTTTCTGTTGGGGGTAAATCATTATTTCGAAATAAGTTGTTGTCTGCAAGATATGGAATCAAAGACATGGATGGGAGTGCCAAGAAAATCCAGAAAGCTGCTCTTGGTACACCGGAGGATCATTTTCTTATATTACTTGCACATAATGGACCCACAGGCCTTGGATCTGGTTTGAATGATATATGTGGAAAAGATTGGGAATTGGACGGCGGTGATCATGGTGACCCAGATCTAGCATGCGCGATATCCTTGCTAAAAGAGAATAATCAGATATCTATTCCATTGGTTGTGTTCGGCCACATGCACAAAGAGCTGGCGCATGGCAATGAATTTAGGAAAATGATTGTCGTTGGGACCGACAACACCATATACTTGAACGGGGCCATTGTTCCAAGGGTCAAAAGTTTTGGTGATGATAACAAGAGAAGCTTAGACGATGAAAGTTCTCTTTCCTCACCAGAGGCAAAAGGTACGACAAGAGCCTTTACTTTAGTTGAGCTGTCCAAAGGAAGAGTTACTAGAGTTGCAGAAAGTTGGGTATCGGTTGTTGAAGACAAGACCACATTAAAAGAAGAACATATATTATTTGAAGGCAATTAAGTAAGAACCAAGGTCCCTATTTTCTACGTTTACATAGATTAAAACAATTTGGGTAGTACAAGCATTACGTGCAGTAAGAGCATGTTTATAGTACTAGTAAGTAGAAGTAGAACTAAGTTTATCTTTAGAATTGATTTTAACTTGAATCTTGAATCTTGAATTTTAAGCTATTTTTAATCAGAATTTGGAGTTTTAGCTTTAATTTAACTATTCAACTCACTTTTACGAATACAAATTAACCGCAGGCAATAAGTTGGTGCAGTCGCTGCAGTCATAAATTTATCTAACTATCATTCAAAAGCCACATACTATTTCTTTTATTCTTATAAAATAAAAAATGTGAATGTCATCTTTCTTCTTCATCGGCTCAATTTCTTCACTGCCACAACCATGGAAGAAAAATACTCTGTTCTTCAACCTGAAATCCTCAATGCTAGTATGTTCTCTTCAATATCAAAACCTTGTACCGAACTGGTATATACAGAGACAATGGTTAACTATTACCTCTTAAATTAAATGAAACACAAAGTTTTAAGTTAATTTTTAAAATGTCTTGGGTCACTGTTATTAGTCCAATAGATTTTGGTTGCTATTTCAATTGATTAATTTTAAACAAAATTTCTTTGAAAAATTGATCATTTTATTGTTTACGACGATTAATGTACTATTAAAATCTACTTTCATATGGTATCATCCTCACTTATTCACCATCACAGATGCTCAATTATAAAAGATAGAAAAATAGAAGACAAAAGTTTTTGCTTAATATTGTAACAATTGTAGCCAGCAAATCAAAACATCTTCATTGTAAATAAGAATTCTTTTTCCTTTCTAAAATACCCAAAACAGAGTTTGTAACTCATATATACGATCCGTCACTCCGTTGCCGGTGCCGTCGATAGTAATACATATTGGTCCAAGTAGCTGAAGAAATGTAATAGTCTATAGTAATACTCATGCAAGTAACAATTAAATAAAGAATCAATACTTGTAAGGGTCGATCAATTTAGTTCTTCAAATTTGAGGAATACGAATTTAGTCATTTTAGTTCTTTTTCCTAAATTTAGCATCAGAATTTTAAAGGTTCTATTTTTGTCATGATATAGCAAGAATTCAAGTCAAATTGCAGGTCACTCATTGGTTTTGATGGATGTCTACTTAATAGATATTTTGGTTTAAGGACTAAATTGATTGACATTCTTTAAATTAAGAGACTAACTTGCTATTTTGTAAATTTAAGAGAAGAAATTACTAGTTTTTTACAATTTTTAGAACTAAAATGATCATTTACTTCTTAATCCAAATAAGCAATTCTACTATGAAGCATTGACATGTTGACACAGGTAAAAATTTGAGAAAATTGAAGTAATTGAATCACATGTGTTGGTGTTGAGAAAATGTCCAACACCAACACATATTGGACACTAACTTAAATATTTATTCAGTCGATTTTTAATATTTTCTCGCACTTATGATTTTTTAGTTACAATCTTATTAAGGACAGTCCATAATAATGTTTCCGGACTGTATCATATGCAATAGAGGAAAGAATACCGTATAAGCCAAAAGGGCATTCAGAACTGTCAAACCAAAGCTTTGCTACTTGATGCTAAGACATAGCAAACCTTGTTCTGATGCTAAGACATTAAAGGTTTTTCCCTAACTGTCGAGCCCTAGTCTTTGATCGATGTCATAAAGATTGTTTTACGTTGGCTTTTGACCGCTTAACACAATCCTCTCATTTTATCCAAGTATAACTTTGCAACAAAGCTAACATATAAAAGCTTCCAATATAAGCCATCATTTGAGGGAGGAGTTCATCTCCTATTTTCTTCTTTATTCTTTCTGCACCATTATTCAATATTTTTTGCATCAATATATATTTTTTTCCTATCATATATGAACATATTGAATTAATTAGTTACTCCATTCTCTAGTTCAGATAATAAACAACTGAGTACTGTAAAACTGTATGTATGCAGTGTAACAGAAACACGAACCAAAGCTTTGCCTTGGAATTGCTTGTGTGCACTTTTGGACAGATTTGGTCGCCGCCACACTGCTGCTGAATTGCTTGCTTCTGGAAATCCTAATAAACTTACTGTTTTGATCTATGCCACTGTCCAAAAGATTGTTTTTGATACAACAGGTGCACACATTTATAAGATGTTTTATAATGCAAAATTTAATACTTGATGAGATTAGAGTTTATTCTTTTATGTGAACTTTCACGTGATGTCTTAGAATTTGGATTGAGTATACAATCCTATAAAATTGGTCCCTACGCGGGAATGGATTCTCTCAAGTGTGATTTACACTTGAGAGAATAAAGTGTAATCTAACACCATCTAAATTCATTTTCTCTAAATTTTTATATGTTTTTCTCTCTTGATCAATGGTAACAAACCACACTTTATTCTCTCAAGTGTAAATGTTTCTCTCTCTTGATCAATGGTAACAAACCACACTTTATTCTCTCAAGTGTAAATTACACTTGAGAGAATCCATTCCCATCCCTACGCGTAACACATCCTAGATTGGACCTATGAAGAGTTACCCAAGTGATCTAACTAAATCCTATCAAACTGTCTTTTGAGCTTTCCACTTATAAGCTCAATTTCAGGTCATATCACATCCAATGTGCAACTCTCAACGCATGTATAGACAAAAATACAGATAAACACATAACACAATGAATTGAAGCATGCACAAAATATATGACATTATATGTGCAAAAGTATGTGTTTTCATATATCTTCATATGACATTGCTAAGTTCAAATTGACATGCAAAGATGCATTTCACTGAATTGAAAGTTTACTAATTCAGGCATTTAAAAATGGTTTACAATCACATGACTAAAAAATGGTAATTGAAAATGTGATTCAGTTTATGGCTCAAGCGAGGTAATCTTGCAAACAGAACCGTAATATTTAAACACATATATATGTTGTAATCTGTAATCTTTAAGCTTTGAACAATACCAGGATATACTGAAGCTACTTTGCAGTCAGAGACGTAGACACAATTGGCTGAACTCCATATTAATTGTGCAATTTTGTCATCTATTTCAATTTCTTTTTTACCAATTTGTAGTTTTGACCTACAACTTAACAACTAAATAATATATGAAATGAAACAATATGGAATTATAAACAAGACAGGTGAAAACCATGTCATTAAAATTAGGTCATCCAATTGATCCCTGAATCAGATTAAACGATCTAGTTGACCGGATGGTCGGATACTTGTGGTGAAAAAATTATAATTTGGTTAATTTTTTTCAAAATAAAGATAAAAATTGCACAATTAAAAATTATAGAGGTCTAATACCGAGGGAAATTTACATACAATGTAAGCAAGTGAGATATGATGAATCAGAATAATTTTTTTGAAAATGATATGAATCAGAATAATACTGGATTAAGCAGTGGCAGGTAGGTATAAAATCAATTCAAATGGCTTGAAAATAAGTTAAAAGAGGACGAATCCATCTGCAATCCACTAGCCATTACAGTACTTATTAGGAGTAGTTGTTAATTGTTATTGACTTTGTTGAGTGAATCATTAATATACTACTACTATAATAAGCTGGTCATTTTTTTTTATTTACTTTAAAAAAAGGGAGTTGGTTATTGTAATATAGGCCAATTCTAACGTGAAAGAGTGAATGAAGGGAAAGAGTGAATGAAGTGGTGCATGATGCACAAGTTCCGAATAACACTATAACGAATACAAATTTTACAAAATTTACCTTTGGATTGAAAGATTATATCATATAGGATATCCAGGGACGGACTGAAGGGGGGCAAGCAGGGGCTTCAACCCCCCCTCCCACATGCATATAGTTGCTAATGACACCTCTTAATTTAGCCACTTTTGTTTTAGGTGTTTGTAAATAAATTATTGTGATTTTATTTAATAATTTTGAGTTAAATATATTTTTAGTCTTTATAAAATTATGAGTTTTTAAGTTTCTCCTTCAAAAAATTTACTTTTAGTCCATATTTGTATTTTATAGGAACTATTTTGAGGACTAAAAGTATCAATTTTTTGTAAGAATATTTCAAAATGGGGACTATTCTTACCAAACTATAATATTTTAAAGGATATTTTCAGTTAAAATTTAATAGGACTAGACATAAAAATTTGTTATTTTATAAGGATAAAAAATATATTTAACTCTATTATTTATTGTTAAAAAAGAAATTCGGCCCCCCGTGTGATTGATTTCTAGATCCGTCCCTGAGGATATTCATGTTTTTTTTTTAGAAAAATTAAAAATCATTTGATATATCATTGAGACTTATCAAAATTAACGGTATTCAATAAAACTCATAAACCTTAATCTTTTGATAGATTCTTATAAGAATCCGGATAATGGTGGCCGTCCGATATGGCATCAATAGATCTATTGACCCGATGAAGTCTCCGGCAGCAGCTTGATATGAACATGCCATACCATTAATTTACACAAAGTTTTGTTTTAGCACGTTGGAGAAGAATAATAAAGTCCATATACGACACAGTGACATACTCTATATATAGAGACTCTCATGTTAGTCCTATATAATAGTAGTAGGCTTTGTCTAATGTACGTATAATGTAACATCTACCTTAAAAATTCTATTCAATTAATTATTTACTCCTTCTATTCTTTTTTTAGCTTAAAACTCTTCAATTAAGGTAGTAGATTGTAGTATTCTTTTTTTCTTTTTCTTTCAGTTTTACACTCATTTTAATTTACCATTTACCATCTCTTTTCAAATAAATTCAGCATATACTCTTCCTCTCCATTAAAATTCGAGTTTGAGAGAACCCGAGTTCAATTCATATGGTAGAAATAATTCTTGGTACTCTTTCAAACTAATATTTTTCTTTATTACACAATTAGAGAGGGAATCAATATTCATATTTATTCTCTAAACTTGAAGTCTCCTTAGATGTCGACTTCATAACTCATGTTTCTCCTTTAGAAAAAAAAGTCCGTGAACTTCTTAGAAACAACACAATAAAAACATTCTTCCATCATGTTCTTTTTACTACTTTTTTTAAAAAACTTTCTTACCAAAAAAACATGTATATCGTAAGAAAGATAATATTCTGAGTGTATATTTAGTTTTGCGGGAATGAATCTTCTCCCGTGTGATTTCCACGAAAAGAATTAATGTTTTCATCTTAACCTTTTATCCTTTTTTAATGCCATGTATCTTGCACAAAAAAAAAAAAAAAAACTAATGGTTGAGATTTCCCTAAAACCACTTTACAATGGAAAGATCCTCTCCCTAGGTTTGCACCCAAAATTTGTTTCTGTAAGCATTAGATAAAAGTCAGCGAGTTATGCACCAAAAAGAAAAAAAAAAGTCAAAGCCAGTTTGTACTTCCTTTTGTTTGTTTGCAAACGTTAGAGAAAAGTCAAAGTTCATAAGTTATTGTTAACATGTATGATTCCAATCAATCATCTAGCTGTACTCACTAGATAATTAGGAATATTAGGAATAGAAGTACAAAATACAAATATACCACTCATAATCACAAGGACAATATTTATCTTATATTTAGTTAAAAACTCCATTAACAAATAAGTAGGTATATAAAACTTGCTACGTACTAGTATACATACAAACCACCTTAATCATCACTATAGTCAAATAATCAAAAAAGTGATGATTTTTCAAACACTTATGCTTGATTGCCAAGTCGGCAAGTAAGTTTGAACCTGAAAATCATTCTATCTAAAACTAATAATTTGAAGATCATGCATTTATTATTGCCGTAAAAAATAGGTATGATAAGTTTTTTCTTTTAATGGAACACTTTGGTGCATTTTTAATTTGAAATGTATTGATACATTTTGACATGATCACATTTTGCATGTCTGTTGAATGTTATGATAGATGTTTTGCACCAAATCATCTAGATTCAATTTCTTTCACAGTTCACACTTCTTATATTTCACCGAATACTATATATTTATCCAAAACTTTAATACGTTAATTAGTATATGAGATTTTTACTCGCACCTGACATGACAACAATTTCTTTTTAAGACCATTTATAATGGTAACCAAACTCAACACCAACTTTTTCAATTCCCAACACTCCACATCATTTTCTCTTTCTTCCACCTAATAATTCAACATTCATTCAACTTTTATCCTCTCCAATGGTAGGAATGACAATTTGACCCGTACCCAGAGGGTACCCACAAAAATTACCCACAACGGGTAGGGTAAAAACCCGCATTTTGGGTACGGGCACGGGTATGGGTAATTACCCGCAAAAATGAACGGGTATGGGTGCGGGTACGGATACCTTAGTACCCACCCCGCCCCATACCCGCATAATATATATTTATTTATTTATTTATATTATTATATTATAATATATGTAAATCAATTTAAAACAATACAACTCTACTAAACTATTACATATTTTTAATAAAAATGTTTATTTATAACATAATATAAAAATAATGTGAATATTTAACATAAATATGAACTTTAACATAAGGTTAGTAATAATTTTGTTTATAATTTTCATTAGTCAATATTAAAATCTTAGAAATTTTTTTAATTATATTAAAATTATATGATATTTTATAATTGATCAATTTATTTTTAGTAAAAATGCGGGTATAGGGTATGGGGACGGGGGCAAAAGTTGTTACCCACGCGGGTATGGGGATGAATACGGGTATTTTTTCAATCCGCGGGTATGGGGATGGGTATTATAGTACCCTACCCATTGACATCCCTATCCAATGGTTTTTCATTCAACACTCTACCCCACCACTTTTTATTTCATATTCTTATTTAAATTTATATTTTGTTTTTATGATTACATAAAATTACAATTATCGATTAAAATTAATTAAAATAATAAACACTTAACAATTTATTTTTTTGTTTTTTGTAATAAAAAAATTTTATATGATACAAATCATCTTAACTTAATTTAAAATACAACACACAAGTAACATAATTAGTACGATACAAATAATTTAAAATGCAATGCAAGACATAAGCAACGTAATTAGTACGATACAAATCATCTTCAACGTAATTGTTAGAATTTTGATAATTGTTGGGATTATGATAATTGTTGGGATAATTAGAAGAATTTTGGGTATTGAAATGATTATTGGGATCCATTTTACTAAAAAAAGACAAAAACTTCAAAATAAATACTAATAGAAAGATAATAATAAGATTAAGATAGTGAAAAACTTGTTTTTTTTCTATGTTCAAATCAAATGAACAAAGTTTTCTATTTGTAGAAAAAAAAATCATTAATTTTGGTATAAAAAAATAAAAAATTAATTTACAATGAAATAATTGAGTTCAAAGTATTAATGTGATAAAAACTCAGACAGCCAATCAAAACGCATCATGAGTCTCGCACCAGATTCTCTCTTCACGTTTTTCTTTCTGTGACGCGCCCTGTCAGACCAGCCAGTATACAATAAAAATGTTATAGGATTAAATCTTTATCAACTAAACCTTACCCAATCTTGTAAAAACAAAAACAAAAACAAAAACAAAAAAAACTATTTTTTTTTTAAGACCTACCTAATCATATATCATTGACTTAATAGTCTTTGAGATATGAATAATGAAATTAAAAAATAAAGTGTGAGTAGCATAATGTACGCGCTTAACATGAGATGAGAGTAAAGAGCTGGATACAGCTAAAGACTAGCTATAGTTAGAATGTTACTATCTCTTTCCATTATTCCATTCATTCATAATTCATTCCTACCACATTTTCCTTTCTTAATTCATTTGTTATATTTTTCCACTTATTACTTCTCCTTAATCTACTCTTTACTTATTATTAACCCCAAACACAACCCACACTCTCTCTCTCTCTCTTTCTCTTCATTCTTCCACCGACAACATTATTCTCTCCGAAACAAAAAAAACACACACACACACCATGACAGATCGTGTCTACCCTGCCGCCAAACCCACCACCAACGGCAACGGTAACGGTAACGGTAATGGTGTCTCCGCCGCCAACCCATCTTTTCCAGCCACAAAAGCTCAACGCTACGGTGCAACCCGTCCTACTTACCGTCCTCAACCTTATCACCGCCGTAGCCGTCGCCGTTGCTGTTGCACTTTCTTTTTCTGGCTTTTTCTAATCATCCTCATCCTCCTCTTCATCGTCGGTGTCATCGGCACCGCTTTCTACCTAATCTACCGTCCCCACCGTCCTTCTTTCACCGTCACATCTCTCAAACTTTCATATTTCAATCTCACTTCTTCTTCAACTCTCAACTCAAAATTCAACATCGACATCACAGCAAAAAACCCAAACAAAGACATAATCTTTGTTTACCAACCAACCACCATTTCAATTCTCTCCGGCGATATCGATGTCGGCGACGGAACAATACCTTCTTTCAACCATGGGAAAAAGAACACTACTCTTTTAAAAGCTTCGATTTTGAGCAACGGAGAATCACTAGAAACTGATTCTGCTTCAGAGCTGAAGAAGAACATGAAGAGCAAAAATGGGTTACCGTTGAAAGTGAAATTGGATACGAAAGTGAAAGCGAAAATGGGAAAATTGAAAACACCTAACGTTGGAATTAGAGTTTCTTGCGACGGAATTAGAGTTCATTTACCCGTCGGTAAAAAACCAGCGACGGCGTCAACTTCTAACGTTAAGTGTAACGTTGATGTGAGGTTTAAGATCTGGAAATGGACTGTTTAATTGTTTAATTGATGAAGTAAACAAACAAGTTCATGTGATGACAGAACAGGATCATAGTCATAGAGGTGTGTTGTGATTTTTTTTTTTTTCTTTGTTTTTTGCTTTTGGTCTTTTTTTAAATTTAATTTAATTTCTGTTTTTTTGGTATATTTTATTTTTTGGAAATTTGTTGATATTCATAATTATTGTTACATTATTACATAATTTATATAAACGCGTGTAGATGGCGACAAAGACTATTTAGTTTCAGTGGAGGACAGTTGTATGGTATAGTCTATTTTAATTTTTTGCTAGAAATATTTATTTTTGTAATTTATTTAGTTTGTCTATTTTAGTTTGTTGTGTTAAATAATGTTAAAATAATTGGCTATTTCTAATCTCTAATTGAAGGTATTTTCGGGCAAACTTCGATTTATAAAAAGTTGATTCATAATTTATAGAGGTGTGAGTTTTGTTTAGTATTAACCCTCTGATTTTTAGAGAAAGAAGTCCGTAATTTAGAATTCGGTGATAAGATTAGAAAAATTTGGCCAAAAATTATTTTCATCAAAAATAAATTCGGGTTCTTCTAAACAATCTATCTGACGGGGTTCATTAACCACTTGATCCATATCTCTGTCTAAAAGCGCGAGTTTAACTTCTACTACTAATGTGGAGGAGTTTAATTTCTACTAATGTGGAGATCTTTTTAGTGAATGATGATTTTTTAGTGCTTCTGTTAGGTTCAGTTGAACCTTTAGACTTGTTTTGATTCTAGTGAACCACTAAATTAAGTCCAACTCATTTGCAAGGAATATACTACTGTAGCAACCCTAGTGTTGTGTGAAAGTTTCAACAACAAAAAAGTTACGGAGATACTTTTGTCATCCTAATGGTTACTCAAACATTGTCCGCAACTTAAGTAGATGACGACTTTTTTCCAAAATTTCTGATTTTACATATCCGCTACTTAAGTAGTGGATGTGTAAAAATAGGGTGCGCGAGTAACCAATAGGGTGGCAAAAGTAGCTCCCAAAAACTTATGGTTATGTTCGATAAAAAATAGTGGATAGTTGATAAAGTAGTTTATATCAAATCACTTATAAGTTATAACCTAATGTTTAGTTAAAATAGTTGTTGAACTAGTTGATAAATAGGGGTAGAAATAGATCGAATCGGATTGAACTTTGCTTAAATTTGTGGAATCTAATTTGAAAATTAAAGTGAGTCTGCCTATTATATATCAAATTGGTTTGACTTTATTCTAATTTTGGTATGATCTTTTTTAGAAGGCTTTTAAAAAAACATATGACCTACTTGTAAAAACTAATAAAATTGTGAAATTTTACTCGGATTTTATAAATTTTCTGGCTCCGCCACTGCTCTCTCCTTCAAATAACTAGGGGGAGAACTAAAAAGTAAGCTTAGGAGAGTTTTTTTTTTCCCTCTCTTCTCCTAAATAAATGAATCAGATATATAAAATTTAAATTAGTCCCTCTACCCTCCTTCGATCCAAAATCCTCGAATCAATAAGTAGAAGATTTTAAATTTAAACTATGGTTCTTGCATATTGAGTTTGAGTCTAATTTTAATATATTTAAATACATGAAGTTTTTAAAGACTTAAGAGCGTACTGTAGTTTATTTTACTAAATGAGTCAGATTTAGGAGAACTTTAAGGAGGCCAGACAATAAATTATTATCAAGCAATATGATATGTTACTGATAAATATAAAATGGCACTAAAAAAATATTTAGTTTTTGTTTTGTTTTAGTCAATCGTGAAGCTTTAAAATAAGATTATCATGGTGGTTGAGCTTAATTATGTGAATCACACTATTAAGAAAGTAGTTAGGTGTGTGGTCCATTTTTGTATGGTGGTCCCGCGAATGATGAAATAACTCTCTTTGAAGAGAAATGATGTTTGAATATGAAAATTTATTGTTAATTTATTGGTGTTGTGTATTTTAAAATGTATAAAAGTAAGAGATATAGATAAATATTTAGAGTCAGTTTGATCCGTAAATGGAAGCATTAGACAGAATTGTATATTAGAAGTAAAATAATTAAAGTATTGAACAAAATTTATATTGTACGATATTTTGTGAACAAAAGATTATTTTAGTATTTTAGTCAATTTTTTTTTAGTGAAAAAAAAGAAGTTATCTCATGGTTCAATGAAGGACAATAATTCCATTTCTTGTTCAATCTCTTGACTCAAGTTTGTCTAATCTCATGAACAATTTTAAAATCAAACACATAATACATTAATACTTCATCTAGCCATATTTATAAGAAAAATTTCAAATACACAGATTATTCAATTAATCTAAAAAATAGAATTTTACATAAAATGCTGCTAGAGAGAGTACCGGAGTACACATTATTAAATACTTCATTTGTTTTAATATGAGTGTCGTTTTAGAAAAAAAAATAAAAATTCAATGAATGTCACCCACCTTTAAATATATTGTAAAATTATATTTCACTTTCAATTGTACCTCCAATTAACGGGAATGGATTTTCTCCCATGAAATTTTTTTCTAATGAAATCTCAACCCTTTATTGTTTTCACCACTTACAATTTTAATTATTAAAAAATTGAATTATTGGTTGGATGAGCATACCTGAGGGTATCCGGTGAAAAGTACTCCCTCCGTCCCAAATTATAAGAGAAAATAAAAAAATCACACTTATTAAGAAAAAGTAAAACATGAGAATTTGAAGTATCTTTTTGTGGGTTTTCCTTGGAATAAGTTGCGTAGGAAGATGTAAAAACAATTTTTATTGGTTGTTCTTTATTAAGAAAATGAGAGAGAGAAGAAATTAAATGCAATTTGCATTTAATTTTATGAAAATAAGGAAAAAACATTATTGAAAATAATTTTTTCTCTTATAATTTGAGACAAAAAAAATGGGCTTTTTTCCCTTATAATTTGGGACGGAGGGAGTACACCGGAGACAACCCTCTCTCCCAATTAACTTAGGAGGGTGTATTGGATTGAGATTTCATGGGATTTTAAAAGACTTTTTTATGACAAAAAAATCTTGAGGTATTCAATCAAGACTTTTACAAAAGTTAAATAAATCTTGTGGTATTCAATTAAGACAAACATGATTTTTTTTTCAGGGCAATAAAATCCGTTGGTATTCAATTGAGATTTGGTACTACTTTTAAAATGTCTACTGGTATTCAAAAGTCTACCGATTTTGATGGATTCTTCTATGGAATGGATTTTGAAAGACTTTTTAGTTGAAAATACACTTGATAGACTTTTTCAACAATCTCACCAAAAGCCTTGAGACTTTTTTGAAATCTCCAAGACTTTTTATTTTCATCATCACTGTATCAAATTTTTTTTTCTTTATTTTTTCATAGTTCATCATCACTGCACTCCTTCTTCTTTTCTTTGTTCACTTGTTCAAGAATCTCACCAAAAGACTTGAGACTTTTTCAAACTCTCCAAGATTTTTTACTTTCATCATCATTATATCAGTTCTTCTTCTTCTTCTTCTTCTTCTTCTTCTTCTTCTTCTTCTTCTTCTTCTTCTTCTTCTTCTTCTATCAAATATGTTTTTTTGCAAAAAAATATTTTAACAAATTCTACATCTTTTTTACAAACTTTTGATTCAATACAACTTTTTACGGCAAATTTTTTTTCATTACCTTCATCTGCTTCTTTTCCCATCAATGGTGATAATGGTTTTTATTTGTGATTAGAAACATATACGTGAAAAAAATGTAAGGCTTTTTTTTTGTTTAAAAATTTGGATTCCCAAAAAAATATAATTTCTTTTATTAAAATTTATTGATTCTTTTAAAATTTGCCTAATATACAAAAGTTTCTTAATATATAAAGTATTATGAAATCTTGATTGTAAAAAGTTTTTTGAAAAAAATCTCTCAAAATCCATTCAAATCATGTGTTAAAAATCTTGATTGTAAAAAAGTCTCTGTAAAAAAGTCTTTAAAATCTCACAAAATCAATATAGTCCAACAAAATCTCATAAAATCATCAAGACTTTTTTTGCAAAAATTGTCTCATGAAATCCCAATCCAATACACCCCCCTTAGTGTGCACAACTTCCAAAATATTATACCAATAATAAATAGAATTAGTTTAGTAAAATTTCTCTTTCAAATGTCTTTAATAATATCATTATATTTTTTAATTTGTGTGTAAAAACTTGAAAGGCGACTATTTTTAGAAATAAAAGGAGTAATATTTCTGTTTTTTTTTAAGCTTTGTTTGGTTTGAATGAAAGAAATTGGAAGGAAAGAAAATTATGAAAACCGATTGATGAACTTGAACTAAAATGTTGGTAAAAGTTCGTCCAATAATTTCCGTAATTCTTTCGCTTTCTTTCCGCTCAACCAAACATACTCCAATTATTTGAGGACACTTCATCTCTTTGAAATGTGTCAATTGTGTTCAAGTCGTCTCTATCTACCCACTTCATTTATTTCAGCACATTTTTTGTTGTTACTCACGCCAATGGACTCCAATTATTTCCCTTTTTGTCTACTTAATGCCAGCCATTTCATTTTCCGGGTGGGACCAGTTTTTTATTTTAAAAAATAAATTACTCTTCTCATATTTTGTTTTAATTTAATTATAAAAAATTCAGTAATTTAATTTCTACATTTTTTTTATTATTTCTTACTATATTTTTATATAAAAGTTTAAGTTCAACTGAAAATATCAATATTTGTTATGTTAAATATTTTTATGCAGTTCAAATTCGACAAATCGCAGTTGTATATGTGTTTTAACGGTTTTTACTGCTTCGTCTACTAACAAAAGAAAATAAACAAAAGATTTTCCAGTTTCAGGTATTCCTTTTTCAATTTATTTTCCTCTTTCAATCGATCCTTTTTCATACTCTTCGATTTTCCGATCTCTAATATTGTTATTGTTATTGTTTCACGTTTCCGATTTTCTGATCCTTGTTTTTGAGCGTGATAAATATTATTTTGTGTTTTATTCTCACTTTGTGTGTTTCCACTAGTGGTAGAAAAATTTGTTTTCAGTGATGATGATTCAAAGTTCTTGAGAGAATTTCTCAAATAGATTTATTTTAAAAATCTATGTATTGCTAATCTGGGTTTTGAACAATTTTATTTGTGCGGAAGGTCAATTTTTGTTCTGAGATGAATCTCATGAAAATGTGAAAGAAATAGGTAAGAGAAAGATGGAGACTGTTAAGCAAAAAGAATTCAGTTTCTATTAACCGAAACTTTTAAACTGTAAAACTAATTCGGTTCGTACAAACCGAAGTACCTTAAGGGCAAAAACGTCAGTTTGGGTGGAAGAGAAATTATCTTTACAGGAAGCCAACGGCGGCCCATGGACTATTGCTGAAAATGGGCTTCCACTCTTAATTGAATATATGGGATGAACCAGAAAAAACAAAGACGGTTTCTCTCCCCACCTCCCACGTTTCTTTTCTACCTTTCAAATATGCAAAAAAATTCGAAAAACGTTTTTCAATTTTTTTATTAGTATACTGAAAAATTACACTGAAAAAAACTTTGGAAAATATTTTCCGAAATTTTCTGCCTATTTTGAGGGTAAAAAAGAAACGTGGTGGGTGGGAAGAGAAAAATTCAAAAACAAATTCGATTACAAAAAACAAACAAGGTTTTTGAATTTCTTTTCTAATAAAAGATTGTTTTTTCTTTGGCATCCTTGTAACTCACGCATGCGGACGTTATAAAAATGAAAAATTTGAGAAAAAAAAACATCCACTAACATAAAATTTTCAAGATTTTACACTGTCCGCAGTTTACTACTCCCTTCGATCCTTAATATAAGAGAAATTTGACTTTCCATATTATTGACTAGATACATTGGATTTACAATGAATCTAAAAAACAAAATGTCTCTTATATTAAGGACCGGAGGGAGTATTTAAGTAGCAGAATGAGTAGTATTATTGTAATTTCAAAAGACAAGCAAATATAGGAGGCATTAATAAAAAAAGTCTCTGAAAGTCATTGAATTTTAAGTAGCAGAATGAGTATTTTCAAAATGATTTTGAGGTTGAGAATAAGGATTGAATTATTTTTTTAGTTTTAATCACCGGTATTCGGTATACTGATCGTCTAATCTGGTGGGAGGTTAGTTATTGCATCAAGTGGTCTTAGCCCCCTCCCAGTTGTTGTTGCGGTGGATCGAACCGTGGTCCTCCTACTAAGTCCAGCGCCAATCACCATTGAACCAACTAATAGTTGGGTTGATCTAAATTATTTTAATGCACCGATCATTAGTTGGTTCAGTGGTGATTAGCGCTGAACTTGGTAGGGAGGACTACGGTTCGATCCCCCGCAACTGCAATCGGGAGGGGGCTGGAACCACTTGATACTAGAACTGACCCCGAACCAGATTAAACCGGTGGTGAAAGCAAAAAAAATTATGTTAATGCACTACACATCTTCACTCAAGTCTTAAGCCCATAAAAATAATTATATGCATGTAATATTAGGAATCAAGTTCAAATCAGTTGGGAGGAGCATTACTATAAGATCATGATTCAAACAATAACACACTTAATTTTTTATTTTTTTTTTAATTCTGGCAACTAGATTAAAAAAAAAATCAAAAAATGTGTTAATTTATTTGAGTTTGTAAATACCTCCAAAGTCTCTAAGAAAACAACCAAAAGAGACCAAAAACATTTTTTTGACTAAAAACATTTTCATAAATTATGGAGATTTGGATTTGCGAGTAAATCCGCACATTCACACACAAATATCGAATTTAAAGCTGAATTCAATCGATTTGGATCCAACAACTATTGATGTGGTTACCGCGTGAATTGCTTAGTGCAACAAATCTAAATCCCGAATTCCCAATAAAAATTCATGTCACTTACCCCTAAAAATCTACAAATAAATAAAAAGTATTTATTAATTAATTAATAACTATAGTTATACATCATTTTTATGATTCACATGCATGGTTTCACAGCCACTTATAGATCAATGAGAAATAAATCACCTCTGGTTTATGATACTTTCTTCTTTTTTTCATCAACTTTTCACGAGAAAACCGCTCAAATTTAATCTACCACTTTTTTATCAATTAATATCTCCATCCATTCATCACCAATCCAAGCAATTCATTCTTCTTATAAATTTTCTAACAACCAATAACCTCTTACACACTCTTATATCTTAACTTCCAATATTTCCATGGCAACCAACTTAGCAGAAAGGGTGCAATATCCCTTAGACTCATCTTCCTACAAGATCCTCGACGAGATTGGCGCCGGTAACAGCGCAATCGTCTACAAAGCAATCTGCATCCCCATAAACTCCACACCAGTGGCTATAAAATCCATAAACTTAGACCGTTCGCGCCCTGATCTTGATGATGTTCGACGTGAAGCAAAGACATTATCACTTCTTTCTCACCCTAACATCCTCAAAGCTCACTGTTCCTTCACTGTCGACCGCCGTCTTTGGGTGGTTATGCCTTTCATGGCAGGAGGTTCATTACAATCCATAATCTCTCACTCTTTCCAAAACGGCTTAACAGAACAATCCATAGCTGTTATTCTCAAAGACACTCTCAATGCTCTTTCTTACCTTCATGGACAAGGTCATCTTCATAGAGATATCAAATCTGGTAACATTCTTGTTGATTCAAATGGATTAGTGAAACTTGCTGATTTTGGTGTATCTGCTTCCATTTATGAATCAAACAACTCTGTAGGAGCATGTTCTTCTTATTCATCTTCATCTTCTAATTCTTCTTCTTCTCATATATTTACTGATTTTGCTGGAACACCTTATTGGATGGCTCCTGAAGTTATTCATTCTCATAATGGTTACAGTTTCAAAGCTGATATTTGGTCTTTTGGGATAACTGCTTTGGAATTAGCACATGGAAGACCACCACTTTCTCATCTTCCTCCTTCTAAGTCTATGATGCTTAACATTACCAAGAGGTTTAGGTTTTCTGATTTTGATAAATATAGTCATAAGGGTCATGGTGGTGGTAGTAATAAGTTTTCTAAGGCTTTTAAGGATATGGTTGCATCTTGTTTGAATCAAGATCCTACAAAAAGACCCTCTTCTGAGAAGTTGCTTAAACATCCTTTCTTTAAGAACTGTAAAGGGCCAGAGTTTTTGGTGAAGAATGTGTTGAATGGATTGCCTAGTGTTGAGAAAAGGTATAAAGAGATCAAAATTATGGATCCAGATTCAAAGTGTAATGATGATGGTGATGATGATGATGATGAGGACTCCATGGTGAAACAAAGAAGAATTAGTGGTTGGAATTTCAATGAAGATGGATTGAAACTTGAGCCAGTATTCCCAAAGGATATAAGCAGAGATGATGAAGTTGTGAAACAAGTTCGGTTCGAAGAAGAAAAGGTGATCAAAGAGGATGATATTGTTGCATCATCAGGAACTGTGATAGAGGAAACAAACCCCAATGCTGATGTGGTTGATCATGAGAATGTTGGTGGTTTGGTGAAGAACCGCGAAGCTACGTTGGGAACTCTAAATGTGTTGAAAGAAAGCTTGGAACAAGAGCTGGGACAAGTGAAGTTTCTGATGAATCTAATTGGTGGAAATGGAGAAGAGATTCATGTGGATGACAGTGAGGAGAAAATGGTGCAGGAGATTTCTAAGTTAAGGATAGAAGTGGAAAATGAGAGGAAGAAGAATTTGCAGTTGGAGTTGCAGCTTGAGAATATCAAGCTTCACCTAATTTCCTCTGCTGTTAGTAGTCCTACAAGTTAAGTTGATAGTATGTGCTTCTATAATGTCTCTGAATAAACCCCTATTTTATTTCTGATGTTCTGTAATTTGTGTACATTTGATTATATATATGTTGTATTTCTGCGGGACGACAAGTTTCTGTTACAAAATTTGGATTCTCTATAGCTGCTGCAGAAAATACATACTATATTTAAATCCGACCGCCCTATAGAGTCATTGCATCTTGGAGTGTCATTAGGTATATTTTGATCGATCCCATATTGAATATGAACTTCTCAAGTACTATTTGCTTTGGTGTTATGTGATAGTATGGTGAATAAATTTATGTATACTAGATGGCTGGAGATAGTATTATTTGAATAGAGAAGAAGAAATCGGGATAAAAATTGTTGTAGCCGCTAAAAACTCCGATCAATATCGTAGAGGCAATAATAGGAAAGAGCAAGAAAATTTCTGAAATCTATGTTTTACAAAAAAAAAGAAGCTACTTGTCTAAAATTTGGACACAATCTAGTGTCAATACTCTATGTCTAACAACTAGAAAAATGAGCAAGAAATTTCTGCAATCTAAGCTAATTTGAAAGAGTAAACAAAGCTGCTACACCTTTCCAATCAATGCAGTCATCTGCATCTTCTTTTATTACTGCCTTGCCTATCTTATTCACAAGACCACTTCATCTTCATCATCGTCATCAATTCATCATCATCATCATCATCATCATCATCACTGCATATTTAGTAAAATATCATATCAGAAAATGTTAAAATTAATGAAAAACTAGAGTTGGTTTAATCTGTGTTTGAGAGGATATTAGCACCGGTACAGAATCCTAAAACTAGAGTTTGTTGATGGTTTTATTTATGGAAATGGACAATTTCAAATGAATTATGTAACATTCTATTATTTGGATGACATTAAAGACAATTAATTGTAAATTAAGAAGTATCACAGAAATTGATTGGAAAGGTGTGACATGGATCTGCTCATAAACATTATGTTAGATTCCGTTCATCACTTAATATCCAAACATAACATAATTAAGTACTAAAATCATAATAACATAAAAAAAAAAGATATTTTTATAATAATGATCTAACTCCTGTAATTAAGCCAAAAAATCTCAATAAGCCCTAAGATATAAATGAAGCTAAGTAAAGATTTGTAACAAACAAAACCTAGCTTCATGCAGTAATACACAATCATGTACATATTCAATATATTAAAATACCATGCAATGCATTATAGGATCAAGTGATGTTAAATCATCCAAAGAAATAAATTTGGGAAGAAAAAACAATTAAACTAGATCACAGACAGAAAAATTAATGATAATATACAAATAATTAACAAACCTGGTGCCCTGGATCAATATTATTACTTCCGGTATCCAAAGAATTCATTTCATTGATTAGATCAAAAACAGGTTTCTGATCACTTTCTTTATCATCACCAACAATCTCTTCATTTTCTCCTTCCTCCTCTTCCATCTCCTTTTTGTTGTCATTCAACGTTAACGGCGACAACGGTATAGAATTCACCCATGTATTAAGATCCTCTTGTTGTAAAGGAACATAATTAGGGTTAAGATCGACATCATCAACATATTGCGGTTGCAGTTGTTGCGGTTGAGGCAGCATATTAATATTCATTTGTTCTTCAACAAAATGCTGCTGATTAAACTGATTTAAAATATTCATAGCAGCAGCAGCATCATTAACATCATTACCATTATTATTCATGATCATATCATTATAATGATGATGATGATGATTAGAATTAGCAGCAAGTTGTTGTGATTGTGACGATGCTCGACAAATGGCAATATGTTGACGAGTTAAATCAAGCTCAGCTTGGAAAAATTCACATTGAGATTGAAGCTGTTGAAGAGCTCTATAACAACCACCAACCGGATCAATGGCCCGCATATCAGATTGATACATGATTGTTCCCATAGTTACATCTCGAAGTTCAGGCGGAACATTCTTAATCATGTTTGTGATTTTACCAACACCAAATAATTTATGAGCGTTTAAAAATTGTTTTTGACGATCGTGAGGAAAATAAGGTGCAAGAATACAAGTTGGACCACACTTCCGACGTTGGTATTTACAAGCGGCACAAGCTTGAGTTGTTCCGTTTCCGTTCCTCGAGACGATGTTGTTGTTGTTGTTATTATTATTGTTCATGCTTCATGGAAAAACAAAACCTAAATTATATAATGATCAATTTTGTGTGCGTCTCCGTTTCCTATGCACCCTGCAACTTTTCTGGTGCCTTTTTCTGGCTCTTCTATTATCACTGCCTATATTTCAATTTGGTTTTACAAAATTACAAAAAATAAAATTAATATATTAATCAGAAATAATGATTCATAGGAGAGAGATAGAGAGACAGATAGGTAACACATATCTTAACAGATTCAGTTCAACTTTACACTATTTTAGGATCCTATAGAAGAATCAAGAATCACATTTTATGATATACATTAAAATTAACTAATTTTTTTATTTAGTAAAGAAAAAACTAAAATTATTTTTAAAAAATTGTTCAAAACTATATTATAGTACATATTTTTTTAGTTTTAGACAATACTATGTAGTAGTACAAAAAAAACTATATATTATGTAGTAGTACTAGACAATCTCTTTTTCTTCTTTTTTTTTTATAATTTCTCAATCTCTAAATTATATTTGTTTCTTCATGATACATACATGTTTTTTGAAGCATACAACATGTGTTTTTTTGATGGGGAAAAGGGAGATTAGCATGATGATGAATTATAGGAATTGGTCGTTTGTTGATGTAATCTAATGCAGTTTTGAAAGTCTTAGTCAAACTCCAAAACTAATTAAGATAACTACAGTACTAAATTAATTCTGTTTTGTCTTTTGAACAAACAAAATAATAGCAACCATCATATTTTAACACCTCATAATTCTTAATTAACACTCATTCAATTCTTCATTTTATCTATCTCTTTCTACCACAACATCTCTCTCTCTCTCTCTCTCTCTCTCTCTCTCTCTCTCTCTCTCTCTCTCTCATTTTTGTATCAATGACACCAGCATTTTATATTTTCAGGTAAAGTAGCAAATGTTCATGTTAGGACTTCCAATAGGTGGGAGGCTTAAGTGCCACATTGACACTTTGAAAATACTCGATGTGAGACTCCTAACGGTTCGAATAAATTAATCGCTTAATGAACATTTGTCACAAAAGAATTGTTGTACAAACTATTGATACAATTATGAGAATAAACTTCCCATATTCTATAAATTGAGGAGCCAATTTCAATTAAAAAACTATACCTAGTTAGTTTTGATGTTTTATAAATTTCTAATACAATAATGGAAAATCTCAAAATGGTAATGCAATTAAGGTAGAAAATGCCTTGCCTGTGTTCTTAACTGTAGAAATCTGTTGAAGCCCCTTTCGCGCGCGCCGTTGTCTTGCAATTCCTCTAGCTAGAAGCTAGATCAGTTTCAATTCAACTATAACAATTTCTGCAATATATGAAAAAAAGAACCAATTAACAACTTTCAGTTCAACCTAGAATCGAAAGCAACGCAATTCTTTGAACAAGAAACATAAAAATCAGTTTCGGCAATTAGTAAATTGATCAATCTGTTAACCTAATACATCTAATTTGTAATCAAAACAGAGGATAAAACTTGCCACTGGTACTTCAAAATTCAAATTCTACATATCCTTGCAAGAAAGAATAAAAGTGAAAAGTGAGAATCAAAATCATGAACAAAGAATGAAAGTCTGGAATTGGAATCTTGAAAGAAAAGCAATGCAGAAATGTATAGAGTGAAGATTGAATCACACAACATATTCAAGAAATGAACTAATCACAGGATGAATAACAAAATCAACTGTGCAAGAAAGAAAGAAAGAAAGAAAGAAATGAAGTTTGGGGATGCTTACGTAGGTTTTGAAGTGCACCTTTTCTTTTTCAAATTTCTTTTCTACTTCCAAAATTTAGGCGGAAACGATTAATACCATTTTGGCGGGTAGTAAAGTAGGTATATATATCATCCAGTAGAAAAGTATTAATGGATAACCGACTCATAGTTTTAGTTTAGTGGTGAGGAGTTTGGGTATATATACCATCTTGTCATTTTACAGTAAAAAAAAAGAAGTTTATGTGCATGATTTAACAGTCATAGTCATTTTCTTAGTAATTAATTTTCACGTTTGTTGATTTGTTGTTGTTATTTTTTTTAGATATACATGTTGTTTTAGAAATTTTTTTAATAGTAATTAATTTTTTTAGCCCCACCGATTATTTGTGTCTGGATCCGCCCCTATGTTCACCTTGTAATTGTTGCTAAAAAGTATTTGGGTAAATAGGTTTTGGTTTACCCCTGCACATTTTATTTTTTTTAACACCCTTGTAATGCAAAGATTCTCTAGTTTATTCCCTCATGGAAAATGTTGACCTAAGATTCCACAAAAATGATGACGTGACATGGTCAGTCAGGGATAAACCAAAACTCGCTAACATTACAGGGGGTAATCCAATTTTTTTAAGCCCAATTTATCGAGCTTGTATAAGAAAAATGGAAAGAGAATTCTTTTCCCACCCTACCGGTTACTTGCGCGCCCTACGCTTTTCCCATTTTACCCTTCCGCAACTTAAGTCGCGGACGTTGTAAAATGGGAAGAAAATTTGTGCTTTTCAAGCCCAATTTTTGGCTAAGAAATTCAAAAATGGGGAGACACATAATCCAATGCTTATCAAAAATGCATTTGACCATTTGAACATGTGTCCAATGCTTATCAACGTGGAACCTAACAGACACATAATCCACAAAAAAACCTATTACGAGTACATCTCATGTTATTTGTTGGTTCATTTGCACTCTCCTGATTCGAATACATAAACACTTCAGAGTACAATCCTTGGTTGTTCTACTATTATCGAATTACTAACGAAGAAGCCTGAACTTCGCATAATACTCCGAAATGAAGTAAATACCTTTTAAAAGAATGCATTTTTTTGCCATATATGAACTAGATTGTTACACTTTTTCTATACATCAAACTAGGATTATACCAATCAGGCATTAGAATACTTCCATTAAGAAATCATTCCATTCAATGGTTTAGTTTGTGACACAAGAATGGTTGTTGGAAGAGAAAGATACATCATACATTGCAGGAATAGAAGGGTAACTCATGTTGGATCCTTTGCTTAAACCTTTTACGATTGTTTCTAGACATTTCTTGGAGAGGAAAAAAACTGAAATCTGGGAGGTCTGTCATGAGCTCTATACCATCATATGAAGAGAGTGAGAGAAATGATGAAACTCAACTGAATTGTATGGAGAATGAATGAAATGATACAACATAACTATTAACTACTGGTATAGAAAGTTGTCAATATTTAACAGCTTGTTTGGATCCACTTTGGCTTGCAATCAAATGCACGTCGAAGTCGAATTAAAGTTCCACAACATGGCTTTACACTTACATCAGGGTGTTACGGTGAAAATACTAATATCGAGACACACTAAATATAGGTAACACCGTATTTTCAGAAACCACTGAATCAACATGTCATCAAATTTTGCTTCGCATGTTACCTTATAAGCACAACAACAATCAATGATTGTATGCGGGTTTGTAACAATAGCCATACAGATAAATTCTAACCCTCCGGCTTCTCTCTGTATGTTTTCAAAGGTCAGTCACATTTTTATGACATGATATTACAACTGATGGGCGTTCATCCCATTTACGCCACATGTGAAGTCTGGCTCATCAACTGTGTGCACCACAAGTTTGGGGTCGGGAGATTCCAACTCGAGTATTACCTGTACATTGGTTGACAAGGGTGTAATCACACTTAAAGCAACACTTCTGTTAACCGATGATGACTTAAGATAGATAAATTCACATTATATATACAGTAATAAATGCTAGAGATAGATACATAAATAATAGCAATTGCCAAAATCATACCACAAAATTATCTCCTTGCTTAAGGACTGGTGCAGGAACGTAGAGGTTGCACTGTGGTCCTTTTAACTATAAAAGAACCATAAATTAATATTTGAAAGAAAAATTCACATAGATAGATAACAGAATATTAAATTTTACCGGCCAATATCTTCCTAGATTGAAGTCATTAACAAACACAATGCCTTTCCCCCAATTTTTGAATGACAAAAACGTATCCTTGACCCGACTTGATTTATCAATTAAGAAGTGTCCAGAATAAAAGGCAGGTTCTTTTGAAGCATTTTCTGCAAAAGAAAGAAACACTTTAATCATAGATTGACATCATCAATATAAAATCCAATGAAGTGATGATTGAGTGTGACACAAGATACACTAAAAGAGCGGTGATAGGAAAAGGTATCGTGTTTTTCGTTCAATATGTATTTTGGCACATACCAGACTTATTCATCAACCTTTTCCTGAAGGTTGATTTTTCACTGAATGCAGAATATGCAGCCTGCACGATGGGATTGTAATTTGGCGCTTCATTTAGATTGTGCAAAGGAATAGGGAACATTTTCCATCCTTGTACTTTATTCCCATCCAGATAAACAGAAGACAGAATACCCTATAGAAGTTGCAAAAAAGACCAACCAATCACAATCAAACTTTTAGAGAAGCATCATCATATAATTCATATTCAAGACTTTTTACCTTCCTATCGAAAATGAAAGGCCCGTAATTTACACGACCCATGTTCTCAACCTACATAAGGTGGGGAAAATAGAAAACATTCAAAATCCCATGAAATAAATGCAGAAAAAAAATCAAAACTTGCTTTATACCTGGGCATATGCAACTCAAGTGTTCAACTCAACCCTCCAAAGTATTTTTATTCTTGCAAAAAGAAATAAGAAATACATCAAAAAAATTATGCACATACCAAAATATATAAGTTGATGTTAGAATGGCATTGAAATTCAGGGAAGCTGAGTTTTTTATTCAACCATCTTTCCACAGTACCAACATAAATTGGTGTTGCACCCCTTCCTTCAGAAGAACATGAGATAAATACTTGAGCTCTGTCGTGCACCTGCATATTAACAATTCTAATATTTAGAGAAGCTATATTCTTCGAGATAGATAAGACATTGAGTAAACTTTATTGGATAACATGATGAAAACAGCTAAAACGTAATGAGAATTAATGAAAGTATTCAAATAGCACCTTTGGTATGGACAAAATTCTTCTGCCACTCCTTGCTTTGTATTCAGTGACATACAATAAGAAACCAAAAAACTGAGGAACACACAGGCATCAAACTTCAATAATATACCAGTTAGGGAATTTGCATCAGCATGAACAGAAATAACATACCTGGCCCACATTCTCCATTGACATTGGATTTTCTGATTCAAAAGCTTTGGAAGAATTGGTGAAATCAAACATATCAAATAACGAAGACTGTCTTTGTAAGTGGATTGGTCCATATGATGTCTTTTCATTGTCAGGGGGAACAGATGGAAGAGGTACAGAGCTATATCGGGCTATAACCCTCCGAATTGCTGAAACGAATATAAACACGAAGTTAAACTTTTGCTTGTAAATCATTGGGTCATTGGAAAGATATTCTGAGGTGACTAACTTACAACTGAACTTATCATTTTTTATGGCAGTACAAAGTGATTAGTATTAAACATTATAGACCATCAATTCAATTAGTTCAAAATTGTTGGAAGTTGTTGTGGAATTACAGACCATAAATTCAATAAGTTCAAAATTGTTGGAAGTTGTTGAGATTCCACATCGACTAGAGGTATGACTGAATTAGTCCTTATAAGATTTCGGCGACCTACTCTACATTCTGCAGTTGTTCAGTCCTGCAAACTTCAAGCCCAAATGTCCAGGACCAAGCGTGAGCGAGTGTTGAGACTTGAGACTTAGATTGGATAGTGATATGGCTTGAACAATGGTTATAAGTGGGGGGGCAACTCTCACCCTATAAGCTAGCTTTTGGGGCTGAGAAAGACAAAAGTCCAAATTTTAACTTATAAGGACTAATGTAACCATACTTCTAACAAGGACAAATGTCGGTGGCCTAATAACTGTGATCTTAACAGAAGGATTTAGAACCACAATTAAGCCCCTCAACTGAAAGTAACTAAAATTCTGTGTATTTGTGATAACATTATCTTTTTTCTCAAGACATTACATATGCAGCTTCTACAGGTTCCAGATTCATCCTATGCTCATGCTGACAGGTCCTGAGCTAAATAATTTGTAAGATAAAAAGAAAGAGAACAAAATGCTTTATTACTCAGAGGCGTTAGAGAATCTACTATGGGAATGCTCCCCTTCTAGAACTGAAAAATCAGTTTGTTGTGAACGACTCCAAACATGTAAACATTTTCGATCGCAACTCTCATCTAACTGTCTGTACTACCCTCTTCCTCCTGGTGTAATAACCGGTCCACAACACATGTGCATAACATTTTCTATTTTTGTGTAATCACGGTGCTGGTATCCTATATAAATTTGCAACTAAAGTTGAACTATGTACTAGTGTTGTTCAATGTCTTGTTGGGCCCTAGTCTGACGTAACAATCAAGGGAGTAGAGAATGATTACTAAGTAGTAACTCTTACTATAGATTTTGCTTGGGCCAAAAGTTAAAATACCTTTCTTAATAGATGACTAACTATTGTTTGCTTATCATTAAAACATATTTTGGGGAAGGGATATGCAAGTACTCACAAGAAAAAGGGAAACGTATAAAAAATATAACCAACAAACTGAAAAATAAAGTTTGATAACTTGAAAATAAGATAAAAACACAAGCCATACCTTTGAATTTTGAATTGTCAACATCACCATCTTCCCTGATCGGAGCATCCTGCATATGAGATAGTCCAGTTTGTGATGTGCATTCCACAATTTACAATAGAAGATGTAACCATGAGTTAAAAAATTCCTAACATAATCGTATGAAGTGAGATCGGGCTGATAGTCAGCCTCGTCTGTACCAGTGTTTGCTCCATTATAAAATCCAAAGTTTGAACCACCATGTGCCATCTGAAAATTAGAAGACAAAATTCAAAAGGATCAATCATAATGTGGTTTTCAAACAGTACAAAGTTATAGGTTGTGACAGACATATAGGACTGCAGAACCATTTTTTCTCAAAATTTCTTCAAGAGCAGCTGCTGTGAAATCAGCATCAGTCTTAGCATTTTTCTCTCCCCAGTGTGTAAGCCACCCAGTGTAAAATTCGCTGATAAGACAACAACTCTTAGTATTTAAAATGATAAACATAAACAATAGTCCATAGGAATAAACTTACGTTGACAAAGGTGGTGATTTTCCTGGGGTATTGAACTCCTTCTGTAACTTGAATATAGGCCAAGGAGCATCACCAGTGGTAAAGTCAACAGCTAGAGAAAGAGAATTAACGATCAAATATGGTCAAAGCAAATGGTTCGCAATGCTGATGCAGAAATTTATAGTTACAGTCAAAATAGGTCAATTCACTTATTCTTGCGTCCCCAAAAATGTAACAAAATGAGATAATAGAGAACCAAACGATTAATGTTTGGAAAGAGGGGGAGAGAAGGAAAAGGATAAGAGAAGATAGATCTTTGTATGACCACTTATAATATTGGAATTTCACCTGAATACACAGTATCCCCGCGAATAGTTCCTTTCTCAAGATTTTCCCTGGACCCTCCATCTGTAGTGTATCTACCAACAAAAAAACACAAGAATAATAAGAAAGGAGATCTTCCTATGACTACCCTAGATATTGCATTTCTCATTATCAGCTTAAATTTAAGTTTTTTGGGCATATACTAGTACATTAAAGTAGAAACTGAAATGTTGAAATTCAATTTTGTGTTTCAGTTTCAAACCAACCTACCCATGCCGTATCATGTCCGTGCTTCATAGCCCATTAAAAATTTGAATACCTTATTCTTAACAAAATGCTACCATTGAACATTATCTGATTTATCTCTCTTGTTGAGAATTGAGGGACCCCAAAATCAGGGCGACTGATCCAATGGGCCAAGTAACAAACCACAACTATGAGTGTTCAAACACCTTCACGCAAAACTTAAGGCATTTGGTATACGAGTGTTCAAACGCCTTTATGAGTGACCCAATATTGGGATCAGGACAGGCTCTAATATCATGTTAGAATAGGCGATAACTATCATAACTCAACCTCAAAAGGTAGCTTGGGGTGGAGGATTGCCCAAGTCTTTATAAGGAGAACTTTGGCCGTTTATCTAGCAAATATGAGATTTAACACACACCGTAGCCATATATCTAGCTGATGTGGGATTTTGACAATCTCAGAGCTTTGAGAAGGCCACTATAAAATTGTGCATGCAGGTAAGAGGGGAGTGGGCCATGTCAATTACCGTCTTCTATTATAAGATCTACAATTCTACATCATACTACAGAAGAATACATCAGTTCAAGAACAATGAGAGATAGGCTACAAAAACATAAAAGCACATACAAAATAGTGTCATGCCCAAGATGACCTCTAGCTAGTGTGATCAGGTGACGGAGATATGCTTTGTCAGATCCATAAGAACCATACTCATTTTCAATCTGTGTCAATCAATGTCATATGCGTCAATCTATATTTCCTTTCATACGATAAATGGTTAAAATTCAAAAGAGAAGAACTACATAAATCTTAAAAATATCCAAGTACAGAAATTTTATATCCTAGCCGATACAGAAACTCTCCAGCATTTAGGAACTCATGTAATGGGGGAATATATTTGTATTTAGAGAAACTACCTTTTACTAAATGGAAACAAATGATACACAATTTAAGTTTTGGAAAAAGAAATAGAATGGAAATTGTTAAAATTAAAATACTAGGACTATTGCTGTTTTTAGAGTCTTGTGATGTTAGCAGTCTTAATGGGCCAGACTTGTACCAGTCTAGTTTTACATACAATATACTAGTAAATGACCCAGATTATTAGTAATAGGTAATAGTGATTTGCCTCTAACACATATCATATTAATTATGCAGAATGACTAATCAATTTCCACCAAATCCCTCTAACTTCAGACATAAGTAAACAAACTTCTAATCAAAACATAAATTAACATATTTTATGTTTCGCATACATCTACTATAATAATGTCATTCAGGAAAATAGAATTATTCAATCCCACTAAAAAACAACATACCTGAACCATTATTATAGGCCCTCCATTGTCAAATAGGAGAGGTACAAATTTTGGAAGCAGGTTGTCCCACCATCTTTCAACCTTAAATACCAAACTATAATAAGTTGGTTGTAGGTAGATTAATGTTATCATAAGACATTATAAGGAAGACATACCAGTTGAAGAAAAGTGGGATCAGATGATCTCGGTTTGGGGGATGGACTCATAGAAAATAACCAACTTGGTAAACCTCCCCAGTCCCACTCTGAAATGAATCACTGTAACTGTCATCATATTGAATTCTTGATCATTATTTAGGTATATAAGTTGTGGCAAAGCTAACCTGCACATATGTATGGTCCAGCTCGAACCATGACAATGAGATCAAGTTTGTGACAAAGGTTGAGGAATGATTCAAGATTTGCAATACCCTCAAAAACAAGCTTTCCTGGTGTTGGTTCATGCAGATTCCAAGGAATATATGTCTGAATTGTGTTCAAGCCCAATGCCTTGGCTTTTAACAGTCTATCTTCCCAATACTGCATATTAGAAGGAAAATGGTATCACCATATGAAGGCATTTAAAATAAATTGCTTATGGTGTCTCAAAGAATAACGGGGCAGACTTCTTTCGTTAATTTTTTTTAACCTTATGATAAGAAAGATAGAAAGATTAGAAAAGGCGCAGATGCAATGACCGCTAACTCCACTTTCTTGTTCTGCTTCTGCTTTAACACTACAGTTATTATGTCTTAAATCTAAAGACAGAACATAGAACAGATTTGAATGCAACCAAAATTTCTAAAAACATTCTTCCATGCCCAATAAAGTCAACATTATTCGGGCGAAAGATCTATGATGCCTATACTGATTGCAACTTTTCCACCATTTCTAGTGAAAGCTTGATGTAGAAAAATAGCATGTGGATCTGAACACACGATTGGCAAACTTTACAAAGCATAGCTTTTGTCCCACCGTGGCTTTTTACCGTGATTTTCCGGTTTACCAAACACATGCGAAGTATGTTGATGTGGAGCTGAACGCACAATTGGCAAACTCTACAAAACACAGCTTTTGTTCCACCATGGCTTTTTGCCGTGATTTTCCGGTTTGCCAAACACATCCGAAGTATATTGACTTCTATTGACTAGCAAATTAACAGACTTGCATCACCTTACTAATTAACAAATAAAAGTTCTTTTAAAAAAAAAAACCAAATCTTGTTATGTCTATTAGTTTTTTCCTAGATAAACTAGATATACAATAATATTTCCCCTTTAGCATTTCACTTGTGCTCCATCACTTCAAAATGTTGGAGAGCATAAAATACACAAAAGAACCAAAACTATTTTCATTGATTACAAATGAACAGTTTTAAACATTCATCCTTCTAAATTAAGAGATGTTAGCAAGACATGTACCTCCGGATGCACTCGAAAATAATGCAAGTCACCGCCGATGATCCGAAAAGGTTCACCATCTTTCCAAAACATATCATTAGCAATCTCAAACTTCCTATCAACCTGATTAAAACAATCACAATGAAGCTAAGTTGTAAAACATCAAACAAACTATAGATCAATTTATCTCAAAATGGAAAATAATTTTTATACGACACCTTTTTTAATTCCAATTTCAATAAAAAGAACAGCTAAAAGCTAAACACATTTTCACTAGCAGTCTCAGGTTTGGTAAGGCCAAATTTTGAGCTTATAGCTTATAAGCTCATATGACCAAAAAATACTTGTTTGGTAAATGTTTTTCAAAAAGAGCTTATAGCTTATTTTTCAAACGCTTTTTCAAGTAGCTTATGAGCTTATAGCTTATCATTTTTCTTTCTAATTTTACCCCTACAATCTTACTTGAAAAAAATAAATATTAATTAAACATATATTTTTTATGTCATTTCATACATATAATATAAGATAGTTCAACAGCTAACTTTACCAAACACTACAAATTCAATCAACTACCTTATTCGCTATAAGCTAAAAGCTACCTTATTCACTATGAAGCTAAGTTGTAAAACATCAAACAAGCTCATCTGCTATAAGTTAGCAAACAGAGCCATAGCAACTACAATCACTCCATGCTGAATAGTGAATTCTCCTAAAAGTTATTACAAAATCTTACTTTTATTTTTCTGATTAAGTTATTTCAGTTGACCAAGAAGGTAAATTTTGCTTAGCATTTCACAAACAGAGAGTTCAAATTATGAAAAAGAGAGCAAATTGAAAATACCCAGAAAGTTAAAACGATAAACAGTGGGGAGAAAAGAGTAAAGGAAGGTACTTTTTTGTGATGAGAATGATGGGCATGATGATGATGACGATGGCGAGATGGAAATGGAATAGAAGGAAGTGGAGCGAAAACAGGAACAATGGCACAGAGAGCTATGAAAGAGATGAAGATCAAGAAAAGGGTAGCTTTGGAACTTCGTTTCTTCGCCATCGCCGGTGGTGTGGAAGCACCGGAGTTGGTCTTCTTCAGTCGGAGTACCATTCACATTCGCACCAACTCAGAAAAATATACTATTATTTAAAATTTTATATTCATTAATGATAAAAAAAAAACAAAAAAAAAATAAAAAATTCAAGTTAAAGTCAAAGTTATTATTACTTTATTAGAAAAGTCACTAGACTACCGGTTTTTTTTTTTGACATAAGACTACCCGTTATTTTATCGGGCGACAAGTAAATAGTGGTGTTCGTGCTTTTTTTAGATTAATTAGTTTAGTGGTTAATATTTCACCTTTTAAAGATGAATAAATGAAAGTATTAGAGTTCGAACATCAACCCTGCAATAGTTTACAATATCTTCGTCAATTGAGCTATGCTGATCGGAAAAGTGGTTTTCCTGCTTTATCGAGGGAATTTATTTCATGTTCTTCCTTATTGTATTATTATGAATATACTTGATAATAATATGAGTTAACTTAATTGGAAAATGTTAAATAGTTGTCCGAAACAATGGTTAAAGAAATAAAAATAGTAATATAATTTTGAAAATAATGCTTCAATGCTTCGAAATTTTAAATATGATATTTTTTTACTTAAAACTTATGTTTTTATTCACATGAGTTTAACTCAGTTGATAGGAATATTGCATTATATATGTAAGGGACCGGGATTTAAACTTGAGTCATCTTACTTATTTCCTTTAACTGTGAAATTTCTAATCATCAGATTACTTATTCCAATCCTTTTATTGTTCCCTCTATTTTTATTTCATCCCTAGGTTATGGTTATTAGTAGTAGTATTGGGTACCCGTTGAACAATTTTTTTTAGGTGTAGAAATTATTTTAACCATAAAGTTATAAGTAATAATTTTAAAACTAAAATTAAAGTTGTTTGGTAAACCTTATTTTTTTTTAAATAAAAAAAATTTAAAAGTTTTTTTTAATTTTTTTTATTATAATAGAGATAAAAGATATGTTTAATAATATATTATAATTTTTCTTAAAATATAGAAGCTATTTTTTTATTACTATAACTTTTAAAAATTGTTGTTTGGCCTAACTTGTTACTTCTAAGGAAAAAAAAAAAGGAAACAAAGTTAGGCTAAACGGTACCTTAGTATTATTATTATTATTATTATTATTATTATTATTATTATTTGACTTTCACCACCAGTTTTATCTGATTCGGGGGTCAATTATGGCATCAAGTGGTTTCAACCCCTCCTGATCGTAGTTGCGGGGGATTGAACCGTGACCCTCCATACCAAATAGCGTCAATCATCACTAAACCAACTAATGATCGGTAGTATAATAATAATAATAATAATAATAATAATAATAATAAATATTTCTATTTCAAATTCTAAGTGGTTATTATTATAATTTTTTTATATCTGTTAATATTATAATATTATAATTTTAATTTGTCAAACAGTCATGAAAGATAGAAAATTTTGTGATCATTAATAAGTGACAATTATAAATTTAGGGTCGTATGGATTAGTTTATTTTTGAGCTTATTGATGACCGTCAATTATCAGATGTTTTTAGTAGTAATTTAGGGTAGTTTTAATAGCAACTGAAGCCCAAAAGCAAGCAAATACATGGAAAAGTGAAGTTACTTGGCTCAAAAGCAAGAAAAGTGGAAAAAGCAGCAAAAAAGGGAAAAAACGTAATAAACAGCGCAATCCATCGTACCTACGATGAGATCCAGCGTGACGCGATGAGAATGTGGTTTAAATTGAAGAAAATCTGCAACAAAATCTTTCCCATCGTACCACGATGACTTGTCATCGTGGCACGATGAAATGAGGTTGAAGAAAGCAGAAAATCTGGAGAAGATCTTCCATCGTACCACGATAAGATCCATCGTGGCCACAATGAGGCAAAATTACACGCCATCGTGGCCACGATGGATGCGATGGACGCGCAGAAAAAGCTCAAACCTAGTTGAAAAACTATAAATAGAGTCTTTCTTCTCCACTATTATTCATTCAGAAACATTCAGGTATCACTCCATAATAGTGAGTTAGGGGAACTCTAAGGAGGAGGCAAGGAGGGCCAAGGAACCCCAAGGCCAATAAAGTTCTTTTCTTTTTTTTCTTTGTAATTTATTTTTCCTAGGTTAGGTGGAGTCGATGAACTCCCTTATGAATGCTTGGTTTTGTATAATTTGGGTTTTAATTCAATTGTTCCTATTGAAACTCTTTTATTGTCCGGTTTTTATTCTTTATTTTAATACTGATCACATTAGAATAAACTCTAAGGAAATTAGTGGATATCGGATAGGAAACGAAACTAATTATCCCGAACGAAGGACGGTGCGCTAAGATTCAATATGAGACCATTAAATTCAGTATCTGAGGTCTTAGTGTATGATTAGAAAGCTAAGTCAAGAACGATAAATCCTACCTGAAGTTAGAGTTATGACTGGTTTAGGCACACGTGACAGCTTGCGACGCCATTGAGCCTTAAGGGTAAGGATACCTAAGTCTAAACGAAAAAGTGGAACCAACTGGGGCAATGATAAATAAGCAGAGTAAGACAACCTAAACTAGGTTCTAACCAGTTTGTAATAGAAATAGGGAACGAGTGCTTCCGAACCTATTTTATAAGACTAATCTTGATAGAGGGGAACAAGGGAAATTAACCACCAAGCAAGAGTAAGGGAGGGATTCGAAAACACTTAACCACCCCGCGTGGACACACACGAACCATTTTATTATTATAATCATTTATTTATTTTTCTGCAATTTACTTTTACCTGCACAACTATCTCTAAACAACAAAGCGAACGCAAAACTATCTAAATTCTTAAGCAAAGCTAGTAATTTTGGCACAATCCATGTGGAGAACGATAACTTATCACTTTATTACTTGATTGCGATTCTGTGCACTTGCAGAGCCACCATCACTTATGCAAACAGCACAAGTTGTTATAGAAATTCATTTAATTAGTTGGTCCTATGTTCGATTTCTGACACGTATAAAAAAATATTTATTTCTGAGACTGAACAAAAATTGAAATTTTATTATTTAAAAATTTTACAGTATATCTCTATAACTTTTAATTAAATTTAGTTATATTTAATTTGTAGATATTTTAATCACATTTGAAATTCTAAACTTAGTTTTGTCTACAAATTTTAAATTTTGAATGACTCCAAAGTGCTTGGGTTAAATATGTTTTTAGACCATATATTATGCTTTATATAATCAAGAATAATCATTACATATTTTTATGGTGAAAAAAAATCTAAATTTTTTTCCATTATCAAAATCAGTCCATGCCGTTAATTATTTTATCGGAATGCTGACGTGACATTTGTCGACCCATTATTTTAATAAGAAGACCAATAATATAGTGACACGTCGGTGATGGTTCAGCGAGAGTGTGGTGAGACATGTGGGTGATGGTTCATAGACTTTCTTTTGGATTGATCCCTGGTTGGGAGTCCATCCTTTGTTTGAGATTGAGAGGTATGAGCGTTTGTTTGACTTGACGGAGAAAAATGGTGCACGGTTGCCGAGATGTTCTCTCTAGGGTGGGAGGTATAGTAGGAGGTGAGGCGTGGGTGTAGAGGAGACAATTGTAAGTGTGGAAGGATGAGATATTGAGAGAGTGTGAGAGCTTACTTTTGAATTTTTATGTACAGGTTCATATATATAAATTTTTAAGACCCAATTTTAAGATTATAATAGGATCTTCAAGTGTTTAAGCCAAAGTAAACTATTTGTCAAATAATACCGAATCTTCTTCATGTTAAGCTAGACTAGAAGAATGAATGATTTGATAATGTGGATGGAACCAAAATTTTGCAATTGTATACACGAGTTAGTTTTATGTAGTATTTGTCACATTTCGACTACGGGTCTACTATTTTCTTTGACTCTGTAAAGCTGCATGATGAAACTACCAAAAAAAAAGAGACAAAGAAAGCATGATATGGACCGATCATGTTATTCTCCTATCGCAATATGACCTACAACTTGATTCCAATGCCAATAAAATTACAAAAAGACAAACTATATTGTCAGAAAATAATACTAGTATTAAGCCAAATCCCAATTATTTATTATTAAAAAAAGCACTCAATTCCAAATATGGGGGGAATTATTGTATATTTTATAAAAAAATTAAGAAATACTACAAAGATGAAAGTTGAGTCAGTAGCCCAACCCAACTCTGATATTGTCATAGATTCCTATTTCATTTTTATCCACATTATAAAAATAAATAAAAAATATTTGACAGGTGTCATTGCCAATAAAAAGACAAAACGAGGAGTCATAATCTCCATAGTATCAACTAACAAGGAGTGCCTTAATATGGCTATTACACACTTCATAAAACATAATAGTTCGATCCAAAGAGCACCCAACATTGCTATGTATCCGCACGATTTTAGCATTAACCTTCTGATTTTCAAGAAAAATTTTTCAAGAAAAGAGAGTTCCGATAATCTAGAGCTCAGTCGTAAGATTAAAAAAATCTGGACAAAAAATTTTCCCACCAAAAATTGTATCAACATGATTTTATTTATTTATTTATTTGGTTTTCACCACTAGTTTAATCTGCTTCGGAGTCAGTTCTGACATCAAGTGGTTCCAACCCCCTCCTGATCGTAGTTGCGGGGATCGAACCGTGGTCCTCCCAACCAAGTTTAGCACCAATCACCACTGAACCAACTAACGATTGGTGTATTAACATGATTTTAATTACCAAAAACATTTGATTTTGAATTAATTATCCCTATAATTTTTGTGGACATATAGATTTTGGTTTTTCTTTTGCTAACGCGTAATGAAATACACACAAATAGAGAAGTGTGGAGATCCGAGATCAAATCTGAGAATTCAAAAAAAATCAATTTGAAGCATAAATATACATCATAAATTGGTCTCTACTTTTATATTCTCAAAACATTGAATAATTTTTTCATTATCAATAAAAATATTTCTCTTTAACAATGAAATTTCCACTATTGTTAACACAAATTTACGTTCAACAAAATATATAATAATATGTCTTCACTTTTTTTTTCTTCTGTAAACGAAGTGACAAATACCACTAAAATTTTCACACACAAATCAGTATTACCAGTTGTACTAGAACTAATAGATGTGTTCACTCTCATTACAATAATAAAAATAAGGTTAAATGCATTCATGTATCCTTTAAGTTTCCCGTTTGTAAGAGTTATATTTTAAGTTTTTATGTAACAAATATGTCCTTATATTTCTAACTTATTGTGTCGTTACCCTTCCAGTTAACCTATGTTACCTTGTTGCACTGTGGCCGTTAATATTGACTTCCACCATGGTGGGTATTTTGATGAAAAAAACACACATGTTGGAGAATATTAACTAGAAAGGTAACAAACAAACAAATTTTTGTAACGGAAGATAATTGGAAGTGTAAAAGTGCAACAAATTAGAAACAAAGACCTATTTTTTTACCTAAAATACTTAAAAGAACCTAATTGTTACAAATATGAAACTTAAAAGATCCTTAGATGTATTTGACCTAAAAACAAGTAATAAATTTATAAGATGAACAAACAAATTACAATAAGAGAAACATAGGCTATTATTAACTTTTTAGTATAATAAAAAAAGTAATTATATTTCTTAAGTTATCCTTGTTCCATAATCAAGATTAGAGGGAGTATGTGATGAATGAATATAATAGTATAATTGTCTTTAATTACCAACTAGCTATGTTTCTCATATTTAATCTATATATATATAAGAAATTTAAGGTCATGCATACATACATATACATAAGAAATGAAAAATATTGGGATTCCAATAAAAGTTCCTTCCCTTTGGGAAGATTGACAATATATCATAAACAAAAAGGCTAAATTTAAAATAAAGATAAGATAAAGTTTAATTTAAAAAGACAAAAAAAACTTCATTTTTTTCATGATCCAAAAATGAAGTATATACACCAAACTAATTACCTTGCCATGGTTTTAGGGATTGGTTTTGTTCACGATGGGAATTCGAAGAGTTCATGCAATTTCCCATACCAGCAATGTTGAGAATTTCACTATCAGAAAGTGGTCTAAGACCCAAGAAATCTCTTGTAAATCCATCATTTCCTCCGGCACCGACACCGCCATCATTACGATGATCATGATGATTTGAATTAAGAATATTCTTAGCATAAGTATTCTCAAAAGAAGTTCCATCAAACCCAGAAGAAGAAAAATTGTTTATGATTTGGTCTTCACATGAGGACAAATTATTGTCATCAACAGACACGTGACAATGTTTGTGGGTCCCACTTATCATGATCATGGATTGTTGTTGTGATGAGCTGGTTGAACCCATCTGAGCTGCTTTCTGTAACAATGCTGTAGCTGACATCTGAGGTGAAATTTCAGATGGTTGGTGGTAGGATGGAAATGTGGGACCATTTCTAGGGTTAGGGTTTTCATCAAGACTTTGAATTTGATTTTGATCCAATCTTGAATAGTTTGAAGAAGAAATATCAATGTTGCTAGATTGATAAAGCCAAGAGGGTATTTGAATTTCTTGTTCTTGTCTTAAAAAGCTGAAATTTTGATGCTCTTTCTTCAATGAGAAATCTTGAGTTTGAAGATTGATCATGTTGTGAGAATTTGGTTGAGGAATTGGAGAAGGAGGAGGGATTATAGCTTTTGAACTTTCTTCTGCTAATGCATCACAGAAGGCTCTGTGAGTTATGAAACTGTCCCTCCTGAAAATCATATATATATAAACAAATACACAAAAGAAAACAAAAGTAAACAATGTTACTAAAATTGTTTTAACAGTCAAGAAATATTCATTCTCTCTCCTTATGAGTACTAGAAGACAGAAAGTCTATGTTAAAAAATTTCCATTTTCTATGCCAAGAAGACAAAAATTTCCACTTTATTTCAAGGGTGTGTGTTATTTTAGCTAGCTTGGTATCTACAGCTAGATCAATGTATATAAAATTAATGTGTAGTATTGAACTCTCGAATATGCATTGCCTGTAGTCCTGCAGTTAGAGAAGATTTGACCTGACTATCTGATTTAGACCATTCGAACTTAATCGGACAATTAAATCTTCTTTAACTACGGGACAACATGTAAAATTGCATGTTCAATATATATAGTATGAACTAAATAAAGAATGTTGTGGTAAATTCTACTTCAAATTCAAATATATATATTTGAAAAATGAGTAGTCAAAGTAATAATGCTAATGATCATTTTAGGACCGTTATTTTAGAAAAAACATTATCTTTTCAGAAAATAAAAAAGTCTCTAATTAGTTGTTTTTGTTTATAATTGATTGTTTTTTAAATGGTTTAGTTTAGGTTATTAGTTGTTAATATTTATACTACCTTGAGAAGAGGGTTCCACAGTCACATTTGTATTCTCTTGTGCCACAGGTTTTGGAGTGAGCTTTCCAGTCTGATTGAACAGCATACTTCTTAGAGCACTTGTCACATTTCCACTTCTTCTCACCGTGCTTTCTACAAAAGTGCTTCTTGATACCAGTTAGGTCCCCTAAGGCTCTTGATGGGTCATGGTGCACACAAGTTGGTTCTGGACAAACATAAACTTTCTTCCTTATTATCTCATTACTTGCTCTTTGCTTCAACTTCCATGGTAAATTGTGTCCTCTTTTGTGAAGTTGAAGATTTTGATCTCTTTGAAATCCTTTGTTACAGATCTCACAAATGAATCTGTTTGTTGCCATAAGTGTCTTTGGTGATAAAGCTATAACTTCAGCTTCTGGGTCTAAAATGAATAATCAAACACAAAAATAAGCTACTTCCGGAAAAGAATCCCAATTCAAATAAACAAAACATGTTAAGTGTATATTTGAAATCACGGCAAGTTTGACCAAATCACCGCGATACATAATTTTGTTAAAGTTCTAAAGTATAGTCTTCGCTACTTCGCCAAGATCACAGTGGCACGTACGTTTTTGGCAAACTTACTTACAATCCAAATATGCACCAAGTGTATGTTCGGACCGACAGAAAGTTTGCCAGAGTCATAACGTGTCATGGTAATTTTGACAAAAATTACAATTTAGCATATGTTTGGTATCATGATAGCTAAGCCAAAATCACAGTGATCCACGGTAATTTCACACAAGCTAAGTGTTGCTTTTCAAAAACCACGACAAGACAAGTCACCGTGATGTGATTCTGACATATCCATCTTAATACCAAACATATGCTTAGAACTTTAACAAAGTTACAATATCACGTGATTTTGACAAACTCGCTGTAAAACTCAAATATGCACTAAGAATGTAAAAAACAAAGATGCTACAAATTAAGATATTAAACCTGGGTTGCCAGGAAGGTTTCTCCTTTTCTTAGGTGGAGGAGGTTCATCATGAGTTTGAGTAGATTGCGATGGAGCTAAGTATTGTTGATGATGATAATTAGTACCAATTTCATTTCTGTTTCCTGAAGAATTAGCACTAGCTTCACCAGATGCAGAAGTCAAATTTGACATGTTTTCTTCTTCTAATGGTTGTTGAAACATAAAACCTTTGATCATGTTTTCTTTTAAGTTTGAAATCTTTTGAATCCTAAGACTGTAATAATAATAATAACATGTTCCATGGATCTGTTTTTCTTTTTCCTTTCTTATGATACACAAGTTTTGCTTTTTCTAGGATCTTGCAGACATGTCTTACTCAAAAACAGAAAAGGAAAAAAAGTAGTAGACTTTAACACAGAGAATGAACAGAACAAATTAAAGAAGAAAAATTGAAACAACTCATGAAATAGTCTTTGAAATCATTGTTCCACCATATAAAACAAAAATGAAAGAAAATAAAGTAGAGAGCGAGAGAGAGAGAGAGAGAGAGAGAGAGAGAGATTTCTCTATCAGTGATGATGGCCACACTAATAATAATAGTATGAACAAAAATATAGACCCAATTGTTCAAAGTTGAGAGAGAGAGAGAGAGAGAGAGAGAGAGAGAGAGAGAGAGAGAGAGATGAGAAGAGGGATTGTTGATGAAACTGTGTATGTCTAAAAGAACAATAGTGGAAACCAGAAAGGCAAGAGGAACACTACGGTTTAAGTGTGACGTTGCTGTTTCTGTCTTTTTCTTCTGTTCTCTTTCTTAACATCAGAAAAATTGTATTTTTTTATATAAATCGGGTATCCTCTGCACGTAACTGCAGAGACAAACTCTTCGAATCTTGTGTGATTCAAATGAGCGGCAAACTTCCTCGTAAGAGTTTTAACGTTGTAAGCCAGAGATCGAATCCAGAACTTTAGTTAAGTTATAAGAAATATGTGTCTTCTCATCTGAGCGCCAGAGATTGTCTTTTTTTAAATCGAGTATTCTTTGCGTACAACGATAGAGACTAATCTCTTGAACTTTGTGAGACTCAAATGAGTGACAAACTCTCCCCAAGAGTTTTAACGCCGCAAGTCACTGATCGAACCCAAAACCTTGATTAAGCTATAAGATATTTGTGTCATTCATCTGAGCGCTCTTGTGTCGAAAAATCATTTCTTTTTCTATTGTATTTTTTTTTGTCTTTTAAGTTAACTCAAATTTTTGGCCATAATAAACTTTTGTATGTGATACACACTCACTTTTCTTTCCATTCTGTTGTAAAGTAAACAGAAAAAAGGGAAGAAAAATCAAATAATGTAAAAAGAGAGTATCATTTGTGTATGAAGATAGATTCATAGGTATATTGAAAGATAGACTTATAGGTTCACTTTATTATGATTCCCTCGATGCTTTTTACAGTTTACAGTAACATGATTGATCCATTGATTAACCTGCATGAATTAATTATTTTTTACTCATTATCATCATTATGTAGTACTAATTCTTTTCTATCATTCATTCATTTCGTTATCATTGTTACTATTGACTATGCTAACAAGAAATGGTTGGAATTTATGACATTTATTTGCATGCTTATTTACATTACATGAAATTTAATTAAAGTGTTAAACAATTGGTCCAGTATGATTGATGATGGGGCTTAGTAGAGTGGATTACAGTTTGATTTTCCTCAACTGCAATTGGGAGAAGTTGAAATTACTTGATGTCATAACTGATCCCCGAACCAGATTAGACGGTTCAGTAAACCAGATATTGTGAAAACAAAACAAAAAATGTGTTAAACAGTACAAATTTGCTATGTTAGCTGTAAAACACAAAGACAAACTTTTCTTTTACACATCACGGAGACAAACATAAACATTATATGTGACACAAATATTAACATGTCGACACGAATAATATTTATATGTCAGTGTTGTGTTGGTACACTCATCTTCTTTCTATCTATCACAATCTTTCTTACTACCGCTCTTTCTTAATTAAACGATCAAAAATATTTGACGATTTTTGTTAATTAAGATTTTAGAATATTATTCTTTTTGTTATGCGAATTCAACTGCTGTTGTGACCCATGTGAGCTAGCCCAAACGGGTAGCTGGCTATTTTGGGCCAAACCAAAAAATCTGAAAGAGAAAAAAAAACTTTAGAGCTCAAGTCCTACAATTTATTGGGTTTGGTTATCATAACTATATGAATTAGCTTATTTTGACAATTCATGTTTCTTTTTGACCCATCTAGCACGCAAAAAGAAATCGATTTCTAGAAATCGAAGTTTTTTTTAGTGTGATGTGGGTTTGGCCCAGTATCACACATCGTGTGTGTGTGATGGTTATATATGGTTATATATATATATATATAAGAAAAAGGATATAAAATCCCTAGTTGCTATGAGATGCTTGTTTGCAAGGTGTGGCTACGTGAATGAATTGCAATTGGCAATTTGTTGAGTTCGTAGGCCCGTAGCAATCAAAGGATCGCAATTGTGTGCAACTGTTTTGCGTGAAAACACAAAGCTTGAGAAACAGAGAGCATCACGGAGAGAAAGAAAGATTTTGGTTCCGGTGACGAACGTGTATTCGGCAAATGTTCTCCTTCGGCTGAAAATTTGTTTTTGTAGTTACTTAGATAATTTTTCTGAGTAGTTTTGTTTTCTCTTTGTGTCGGTTTGGAATACCCACTTGTTTTTGAGATTATTAGTGTTGAGTTTCAAGTGTGAGTCGATAAGTTCCACATCGACTATGAGAACAATGTTAGATTTATAAAAGAGATGACTCATTAATCTAATGCCTTAATGTTTTGGGTGGAGATGTGACGTCTCCCTCTCTCGTGGTCCTGGAGCATTGACTTTATTGTTTCTCACGAGCTCCCCTGGACTCCCCCAACAAGTGGTATCAAAGTCGTGGTTGGGCTTGGTGGAAAGCAAATCTTGGTGTAGCGTCTCCCTCTCTTGTAGTGTTGGAGCATTGACCCCATTAATTCTTCGTTGGTATAACCATAACTGGTGATTATTGTTGCTTTGTCAGAGAAATTAGGAAGACATAAGACATTGGTTGTTCATTATTTGACAAAACTTTGTGGTCGTAGAACTTGGTCGGGCCTGTCAGGTAACTTTGCCAATTGCCTTTGTTGTAGCATTCGTTTATGTATGAAATTTGTTTTTCAGTAAAAATAACTTATCAAGAGTGTAATTCACGACATTTTGATTTACTCTTTTCTCAATTATTCTTGGCCACTTGGTCTTCTTAATTAATTTCATTGATAAAGTGATTAGCAACTTCACAGTTGGTTCTAGCAAATTGGGTTGGGAGCTTCTCACTTCTAACAATCAACCGGTATATGTTTGGTTTCACGGATAGAGTAGTTAGAATAGATTCTAGAAGTATAAAATTAATTTTGACATATTTAGTTACTCCAAGGCTGCTCCGGAAACTTAATTAGGTCAGGAGTGTCGCGGTCTAGGACCCAAAATTTGAGGTGTCCAAAGTCACTATCAAACTAATTTTATCTAATACATACTACAACACATTGTTCAAGTCAATTCATGTGAAAAAACTGAATATGATCACTGTGAAAAAAAAATTTCCTAAAGTATGAATTACATCAAATATAACACAGTAACAACCTATTTATTTGTAGGAAAACACAAACCCAAACATTCTCGATTGAACACTTAAAAACATGTTTAAGGCAAGGAAGATCCTAGTGCTCTAAAAGCAGTAACATAAAGCATGTTTAGATTGTGATAAAATTGTAAAATATAATTGAACATAGTCATCACATATATGCATCAAAATTCTCGCAACACTTTGCCAAAGAAAATAAATGAAATACATAACATCTTGTAAAATAGTACGATTTTATTATTATACCATTGATATAGTTATGAAACTTTCAATCCATAAGTTTTTGCAACATTTGCCAAAGAAAATAAATTACATAAAAAATAACCAATATTGTTATACCAAAATTTATAAAAATATAAAATTTTATTGTTTATAATCTCTATAAATTGCCAAATATAGGCAATACCCAAATCCTTTCTCATGCAAAATATAACCAAGAGCTCATCCTTCTTCAACTTCAACTACAGCATACGCATAAACTGAATCTCCTCCCCAAAATATGCTTCAACTAGAAGGAAAAAATAAAGAGAAAATCAATCAAAGGTTGATAATGTAAAGAACAATAAAAAAATAATTGAAATATATAACCAATCTTGTAAAGAACTACACCAAATGAAAATGAGATGAATACTAAAATAATAAAGAAAAGGCTAAAAATATATGCAAATGGTACCTGCAGTGCAAATATTAAGAGTTTTGGATTTAGTCTCTACGAATTTATTTATTTTTGTAGTACTTGCAAATACACCATTTTGTTCTTTTTGGCCATTGTTTTGTTACGGCAAAATTTATTCATATTAAAATTGTTCGCTATAATATGTGAAATATTTGATTTTAATCCCTCAAAATAAGGACTAAAAAGAATATTACATGAACTAATTTTAATATGATAAGATTTTGCAAAGACCAACAGACTAAAAGCAGAAGGTGGTATATTTGCAAGGACTTAAAACAAAGATATAATTTTATAGAGACTAAAATCGACGTACATACTTCCCGACAAAATAATATTTTCAACAAAACACCTTTCTTTCAATTTTTTTTTACTTTAAACAAGACAAATAACATATACAATATCATGTATCATAAATCAAGAGGAGTACTTTACTTGCACAAAAACAGTTAAAAGGAACAATGAAAAAGGCTTAATCCTATCATTAGGGACTGAATAACAAACTGGTTTACTTCAAATACATCATCGGTGTAAAGCGCTTTTCCACTGTCAACTTTTATCATAATCACCGACAATGTATTTGAAGTAAATCAATGTATTTGAAATAGACAATGGAATTGTGTCAAGATATATATAATAAGGTTACAATAAGAGGGAGCAATTAGGACCAGTTATAGTAGAAAGAAGCATAGGGGAATTACTTAGAGGAGAATTATTGTTTCCATTCAATTTCAATCAATCAATAAAAATCATCAAAATGTTGAATATTATTATCAATTATTATACACCAATTTCTATTTCATAGTGATATATATATATATGATTAACTACTAAGTCAAGAATCTAGTTTGCACGCGAAATAAGTTAAAAAAAAAAAACTTATCTTTAATGTAATAAGAGATAAACAAGAATATTTAAGGATGCAAAAATCTATGAATACCTTCTAAATAGACAAAACATCATACTCTCCATGCTGAGAGCAATGGCGGAAATATGCAGTTATCTGGTCAAGTTTGTTAACGAAGACTTTGTATGTTGATCCGACTCGTAAGTTCAGCGCCTTCCATTGGCATCTGCAGCAAGATGGACATTTTTTCTTTGGCATGATGACAGCCCCACAGGAAACCTAGAAAGAAAAAAAATTCGTTACGAACATTTTAGCTTTTAAGCCAACCAAAAACCATTTCACAAGAAACAATTCAAAACACGATCTTTTTTCATACCACAGCTGTAGAGAAGGATAGTTCTGCTTCAGGACCTTCCCGGAACATCTTGATCAAACCATGTTTAGTCTTTTCTCCCGGCTTCTGATGAGGTGCTCCCAATTTGTTTTGTGGTTCACAGATATTGATGGTAAAGTTGTGCACAGAAGGAATATTAAACTCAAACATGGCACCGGGAGCCGCATATAAGTAGTTGAAACTGATAAGCTTTGGTGCAGCAATAACAAGGTTACATTTAAAAAAACGGCAGCACATTAGAGTCAAGTTATTGAGTTGAGGAGCAGATATCACGAAATCCTCAGGGACCGGTTCTAGCATAAAGCGAATTTCCCTCAATAACAGATTCTTCAAATTGAGACAGTTTTCAAATGGATTCAGAGTTTCATATCCTGTAAAGGACAGAGTCAATCTGCAGAGATTCAAAGTTGTCAATGTTGCGAAACCAAAAATATTTGCTAAACCGGCAAATGAATATGGATGACCAGGTGCAGTGGGATCCAAAGTAAACTGTTTCAAATGCAACAAATGTTTTGGCGGTTCAAAAGGTAAAATCCAAGTGGCTTTCGAAGGATGACAATCTTTTAACTGAAGCTTTTTCAAGGATACGCAATTAAATAACGACAAAGGGATGTCAACGGGCGGGCTGCCACGGCCTTTTGCCCTAAGATTGACTCGGATTTCTTCAACGCCATGTGACGTTACGTAATCAATAACCTTATTAAATAGGTTTTGATCGGTAGCATAATCTACTCCAGTGCGGGAGTAATTAAGAACTTTGACAGCAGATGAATCTCGACGGGAAAGGACACACACAACAAATCTCCTGAAATCAACCAATCGGGAGAATGACTTGCTGTTGAAATTTAAGCATGGAATTCCTGTCCAAAGATTTCTCCACCTTTTCGACAAAACACAAGTCCGGACAGCATCCTTCGTTTCCATAAACGACAAAGTATGAAGGACGACACAATTAGGCATATCTTCAAACTTGTCCTTGCCTTCCACCGCATCATTAGTATCTTTATCTTGAAGTGCCGAATCCGACATTAGTGGCTTTGACCTCTTCAAGATACGACCAGAATCCGGAAAATCGCTTTTCTGCCTTACCACCATCTCAGCATTCAATTGAATTGATTATATTGTTGTTGAAGGCGCCGCTCGCGTTCTCATAAAATCACCATACTCCAACTTCAAAATCAATATAATCCTGCGAAACTAACAATGCTACTCTTAAATATAATCTGATAAAACAAATCAATAAATTAATGTAACAACTAAAAAATTTCCCTTGAACACTCAACAAGCAAAATTGAAATTTAACATGAACTTTTTTTTTTGACAATGAAATTTAACATAAACTTAGATGTATCTCTACTTTGACATAAACATAATAACATAAGATAATTAAAAAATGAAAATTGTGACAGCAATATCCATCATTCAATGATTATTATCAAAATTCAAAACCAACATTCAGTGACTGAAAAATTCACCCCAAAGCCAAAAACCCATTTATAATTTTTTTTCTTACAAAGTTGATATCTTTTTATTTTTTTATTTTTATGGCTACAAAGTTGATATCTTTATGAACAAAAGCTTAATACTTAGTCCTAAAATATCATATAGAAGCTAAAATCACATTGAAAAGTGTAAAATAACAGCTAACAATAAAGTTGATGATGAGAATAAAAATGAAAACTTTACCATTGCAATGAACAAAAAGAGCTAAGAACTAAACAGTTAGATAAAAAAATGAAATTGGCATTGAAAAAAAATGGAAAAGAGCATTGAAAAAAATAAAGTTGATGATGAGAATAAAAATGAAAACTTTACCATTACAATGAATAAAAAGAGCTAAAAACTAAACAGAAAGATAAAAATAATGAAAGGGCATTGAAAAAAAAATGGAAAAGAAGAAGAATTAATACCAAGCATGGACTGTGTTTTGGTGATGATGGTGATGAAGCTGGTGAGTGATGAAGTTTAATATATATAAAACAAGAACATAAGCGGTGACAGTGTGTGTCTTAGTGTGTGTGTTTGTCTTGAACTAGAAGAAGGCTTGAATATGAATTTTTTGATGTTCGCAAGAAACGGAATTGGAATTTTGGAATTGGAAACGAAACAAATTCGGACAAACTTTTCACAATTCACTCTTTCTCAACATATGTTTGCCTTTTCTTTTCAAATTACCACCTTTATTTTTAATAGGGAAATAGTCATTTTAGTCTCTCGATGTGCAATTCGTTGTCATTTTGGTCCTCCACTGAGGAAAAATCATTGAATAGTCGCTGAATCTGTATTTTGTTAGTCAGTTTGGTCTCTGTTGTTAAGTTTGACCGTTAACTTAATAAAAAAGTTGGCGTGACATTTTTTTTGACACACGTCAGCTTGCTGAGTTGGCACGAGGGATAGGGAAACTACCATTTAGGTCCCTGAATGTGCAACTCGCTGTTATTATGGTCCCCGACTCAAGAAAAAATACAAAATAGTCTTTGACTCTACAATCCGTTAATCACTTTGGTCCATTGCGTTAAAAATTGTTGCTAACTTTATAAAAAAGCTGAAGGGACATTTTTTAGGAACACGTGGTATGTAGATTTAACACATTTTGGTGACAACTAGATGCATGATGTGACCAGAGACTAAAATGATATTATTTTTATTTTCTCTTCATTTCTTTATCTTCTTCTTCCCATTTTTCTTCATTTTCTTCATACTTTATGAATAAATCCCATAATTTTAAACCCAGTTTTTAAAGAAAAAATCATTGGCACATATTCATTGATCTAAAAATCATATATACACTACTTCATCCGTTCCTTTTTATTTTTCGTTTTTTATCACTGTACACATGTCAATGCATAACTTTGATCACTAATAACTTTAATTATCTATTATAAGAAATTATGAAAATTTTATATTTTGAAAATATTCGTCGAGACAAATGTGTTAACTCTACGTGCCACGTGTCACTAAAAAATGTCACATAAGCTTTTTTATAAAGTTAACGACCATTTTTAACGTTAGGGATCAAAGTGACTAATGCATTGTAGGGTCAAAGACTACTTTGTATTTTTTTTCTTGAGTTAGGAACCATAATGGCAGAGAGTTGCACATTCAGGGACCAAAATGTTTATTACCCCGTCCCTAGTATCAACTCAACAAGCTGATGTGTGCCCAAAAAAATGTCATGTCAGTTTTTTTGTTGAGCTAACGGCCAAACTTAACAGCAGGGACTAAACTGACTAACGAAATTCAGATTCAGTGACTATTTAGTAGTTTTTTTTCGGTGAAGGATCAGAATGACAGCGAGTTACACATTGAGGGACCAAAATGACTATTTCCCTTTTTTAATATTATTGTTTTTCTTTAGTTATTATTACTCTCTTAATAATAATAAAAATAATCAATTACTATAAACAAAATATAGATGTTTTATTTGAATATGTAAGAATTTGCTCAAATGATAATATCCGGGCAAACATTCTCGTACACATCTTATTTGCTCAAATTATGATAGTTTCAAAGATAATATTTAATATAGAAAAATTAAAAAAAATATTATTTATGAACCTTTCATAACTGTCCACCTCAACGAATGTACTTATGTATATCCGATATATACCGAAATGTATTTGAACATCTAAGTATAAGTATTTTATTTTACTTTTTTACGAAATATATAGATATTTTATATGATAACTTATGTGTTGATTTATATTCTCTCTGCCTTTTCAGCTTTTACAATTTACACGTATTTCAAATTATACACGAAACTCAACACACACGATATTTGATATCAAAGTTTCATTTTCCAATATCTGATTACACGGGTATTTAGAATTATGATTAATATCATTTAATTTTCTTGATTTTATTATAGAATAATAACATTTTGTTTGAAAATAATTTGTCCCTAATTATAAGACTTTTTTGAAATAAAAAAAATTGACGCTAAATTCAATATTTTTTACAAATTTTTTAACACATCTATTATTTTTCCATAAATGTATTTATTAATAATTAATATTATTATTATACAAAAAAAATTAATATTATTAATTTATTTTAAAATATGAAAAGTCAACATTAAATGAATTTATGCACAAAGTTAATTTAGTAATAATATATATAAACAAATTATGCAAGCTAATTACTCTATCAAATTTTATTAATATGCTTAAAATGTGTGAAAGTATTTTAGAAATAAGGATAAACAAAGTATCCTTTCTAAAATTATGATTTTGAATTTTCTCCGGTTTTTATTTCTAATGCTATGCTGGCAGATAACTTTTACTACTTTTTATTAATAATATATGCCTAAAATGTGAGAAAGTATTTTATAAATAAGGAAAAACAATGTATCCCTTCTAAAATTACGATTTTGAATTTTCCTCGGCTTTTATTTCTAATGCTCTGCTGGCAAATATACCTTTACTACTTTTTCGAGAGATTTCTAATTTATTTTTTGGTGCTACCCTCTTTTGTCCATGAAAAACAAAAATCTGAGTAACCTTTCTTTTCATTTAATTTAAAGTTGGAAAATAAATATAATTACACAATCTTTCAAATTTCATCCTTAGAGCTTAGCTTATTTAACAAAGACAATGCATTATATATTTTTAGCCACTAGACTATTTGACAAATAAAAAAGACACTTTTTAAAAGAAAAAAAAAACCCTTTTTGAAAGATTCTTACATTTTATTTTATTTTTTAGAATATTAAAAAATCTAACAAAGCAAGTTATTTAATAATATATTTTTAAAATAATATTCAAAATAATAAAATATACCTTTTATATAATTTTTTAGGGATAAATATGTTTTGGGTCCCAGTAAATATCTCAAATTTTATCTTTAGTCGCTATAAAAAATTTCAGCAAGTTTTGGTCTTCAAATATTTCTCTTTATGATTTTTGGTTCATACTTTTCAGTCAACTCGTGTATATCGTTCGAAATTTTATATTTTTTTTGTTCAGTCAATTAAGTACATTATAATACCAATCGTTAGTTGGTTCAGTAGTGATTGACGCTGAACTTGGTAGGGAGAACCGCGGTTCTATCCCCCGCAACTGCGATCGGGAGGGGGCTGGAACCACTTGATGCCAGAACTGACCCCCGAACCAGATTCAATTGGTGGTGAAAAACCAAATTAAGTACACTATAAGAATATCTTTTGTTCAAATAAAACATTATAAGAATCTCTCTTGCAGAAGTTTGATTTTTTTTTTTTTAACAATGGATGAATTAGATATAGATTTTTTATTTGTATAGTTTCTCCCATTTTTATATTAAATATGAGCAAAGAGATATGGAATTAGTGCTACTAGATGTCTCTCTAATGTCTACTAATTACTATGATGTCTTATAATGCTCTTAGTTTAATTTTAAAAAAAAATGAATTTTTTAGTTTTTTTATGCATAAATAATTCATCTTGCGGTAAAAAAATTAATATATATAAAAAACATTCAAAAATGAGAAAGTACGCAAGAGTTTTATTAAAAGTATGGACAAAAAATTGTGATAGAAAATATTTGAGGGACCAAAAGTTACTAAATTTTTTTTAGAGACAAAAAACAAAATTCCAGATATTTATAAGGACAGAAAACTTAACATTTATACAGATCCATAAATTCTTTTAATATGCACGAACTAGAAATCGAACCTCTAACCATATGTTTAAAAGGACCAAGATCCATACCACTTTGTTGGATTGTCAATTTTTATTTTTTGAAGCAAAATGAACTCATTGCATTTCACTCAATATAATAGAAGAGATACAACTAGATGAAAAATAATGATAAACACTAGAACTAGACTAAAATAAAGATGCTCTAGCAAGATTCTGAGCGACCATATTAACTTGTCTCATAACATAAACTATATTGTAATTATCATTAGAATTGAAAAGGAAACTACAAGTTGAGAGCAAAGTGTCAAGCTCATTCACATACAAATAATCATTACACAAAACATTCACAACCTGTTGACAGTCATCTTCGAAGATAACTCTTTCAAAACCATTAGACAAAACAAACGCAAGAGCATATTTCATTACGGTAGCTTCACATTTCACTACAGTAACTACAAAGCGAAAGATGATATACGCTTGTCATTATTTTCTTTGATACCTTGGTTATACTTTTAATTTCATTATTTATTGGAGGATTTCTAAGGAGCTTTAGTGCAACTCATGTTTTCTACTACATTATGTATCCTCCACATTGCTTTTTCTACAAAACACATCATATTTTCCTTTTGGGATAAATGGGCCAAGGGTACATCAATTTTATTAGGTATCTATTTGAAAATATTCAAATTTGTGTGCTAATGTTATATATCCTCCACCAGAACATAAATAAGTATGACTCTTTGATCGGACCATGAATATAATAATGCTTAGATATTACATCAATAAACTTTACACATAAATCACTGTTTATAATCTATGTAAGTTAGCGCAATACGGGAATGGATTCTCTCAAGTGTAATTTACACTTGAGAGAATAAAGTGTGGTTTATTACCATTGATCAAGAGATAGAAAAATATAAAAATTTAGAGAAAATGAATTTAGATGGTGTTAGATTACACTTTATTCTCTCAAGTGTAAATCACACTTGAGAGAATCTATTCCCGCGCAATACACCTTTATCACCAGTAACAAATCTCTTCTTCTCTTTCACGTATGCTAGTGTGCCTCAGTTGTTTGTTTCTACACTTTATATTCCTTTCAGGTAGCTTACTGCATTCATATATAATTTAGGAATTTTTATCCCTCATATTCAATTTTGAAAAAAAAAAAAGAGAAGAAGATGGAAAAAATACTTACCGATATCAAAGGTGGCAGGTGGTGGAGAATTTTGAAGTAGATATGATACCATTTCTCTTATTCTGTCGTCACATTTCCATGGGTAAGCTTCCACTTTCAATGACTTCAATTTAACAAAACTAGGAAGTTGAGCTCTCATTGAACTATTATTTTTCAGAATCTGCATATATATTATGTAATTAAATTAGAGTGGATTCTATACATTCAAATAAATACATAAAAAATATATGAAGACGACAAAAGATACTAATTAAAGTAACTTACTTACATTAACCATTAATTTAAGGATTTTGTAACTGAGAGTCATTATGTTGACTTTAGCAATCAAATGCAACCAACTAATCAAGATATCTTCTCCCATAGTAGACCCATACATACAATCAAATTTTAGTTCTTCCAACAAATTTGTTAAACTGCATGTAGAAGGGGCTGGGAAAATAGGAGGAATCCCTATGATAGTGAGAGATTTAAGTTTTGGAGTACAAAGTATAACTTTGTGAATGTTGGAACGACGATTCATAGTACCTATGGCCAAATTAGAAAGTTTAGAATTGGATATGCAAAGGCCTTGAGCATCATCTTGTAATTTACAAGCAAAAATGACCAACTTGTTCAACATATTACATGTTGAAAACGGCTCAGCATAGCCATTGTCACTACTAGTAAAGAAAGTGAATTGCACAAGTGTTAAAGTTTTCAATGCCGGCAAGTTCAAAGATTTTGGAAACATTTTGGTAGTGGATTTAGATACACCCCGCAAGAAAAGAGTAAGAGATGTCAAAGAATCGCAATTAAAAATGGAAGGGGGCAACTCAAGATTTCTTATGTGGTCTGTTTTAGCTTTAATTTCTAGTTGTTGCACGTTATGCGACGCAGCATATTCCATGATCTCTACAAGAATATTTGTAGTTTTAGGGGGAATTTCATAATTCCTACGTACATTGTTCTTATATGATATGTTATGAAGGGGAACAGAATTGTCACGACAAGATAGAAACTGGGATACAAACTCATCGAAGATAACACCATTGTATGGATCAAATAACTTGATATTAGTGAGACATTTCCAAAGGTTTTTCCATCTTTTAGACAAAACACAAGTCTGGACACAATGTTTTGCAATCATAAATTGCATTATATGCAAAAGGAGATGATCCGGTAAGTCACTGAGTCTGTCTATTTCGCTTTTCTTTTGTCTTTTCATTTTCCGCACCACTATTCTTTGGTGACCTAACAAATACACAAATGTTTCATAAAGTCGCTGCTTAGTATATATCCATATAATATAATCATATCTTCCAAAAATTACATGATTTAAGTGCAAATAACATCACAATACAACAATTGCAAGTTGGAGTATTAGCTCAAAGATAGAGACAGAGAACACAAAGTTTTAAGTTCAAAGAACATGACAATACAATACAACAATTGCACAACAAAAATAAAAGATAACAATGAAAGAAAGAAATTATGTTGACTTGAAGACACAACCAAACCAAACCACATATATGCAAAGCAAGAACACAACAATGTAATCTTATATTGCTGGAAAAAACAGAGCTAATCTCATAACTTAATACAGATAACAAAGATTGATAATTTAAATTTGACATTAATTGTGTAAAAAAGGATAGAAAAGTACTTGATTGAACCGTGGTGTATTCAGTGATCGATCGTTGTTTGGTTTTGGTGAGAGAGACGGCAGCGAGCAAGTGTGAGAAACAGATTCCAATTTTTTTGTAGGGTAAAGTAAACAGTTTATTATTATTTTTCTTAGATTTATTTATAGGCAAATGTTAAACGGTACCTCGATAACCCTTATTTATATAGGGTCGGTGGGTGAATTTTTTCTTTTTACTTATACATCATTAAAATATTCAAATTTGTATGCTAATGTTATATATCCTCCACCAGAACATAAATAAGTATGAGGCTTTGATCGACCATCAATATAATAATGCTTAGATATTACTCCCTCCGATCTTATATATAAGAAACATTTTATTTTTAAAATTCATTGTAAAATTTATGTATTTAGACTATATTATTGTTTAGATACATCAATTCTAGAATAAATTTAAAAAATAAAGGGTAAATGATCATTTACCCCCCGCAAAATAAGCAAATTTTCATTTACCCCTATGCAGATTTTTTTTTCTGTTTACCCCCTGCAAAAAATAGATTTACTCATTTTGTCCCCTGTGTGTAGCAGGACATGTGATTGTGCAAATTTGCTGACGTGGCTTGTACACGTGGAAAAAAACATTTATATTTATTTTTAAATTCCACGTCAGATAATATTTTTTTCATAAAATAAAATTTCCTACAAAATTAATAAAACGATTTTTTTTTCAAAAATTAAAAGAAAATCCTACAAATAAATTTTTTTTCACTACAAAATTTTAAAAAATTCCTACAAATAGTTTTTTTTTCGTACAAAATTATTATTTTTTTCCTAAAATAAAAAAACGAATTTTCATATTTTTCTCCCAAATAAAGTTTATTTTCAAAATAAAGATTTTAAAAATTTATTTTCAAATCTTTTTTATTTTAAAAAAACAGAATCTTCGCCGGTTTGCTTCCACCGTCGTGATCATATTCGCCGTCGTCTTCTTCAATCACCGGAATCATCTTCTACTTTGTTATTGTCTTCTGCTTCCTTCTATTTTTCTAGTTCTAGGGCAAATGATTTTGGTATAAGAGGAAAACGCGAATAAAACTTCTTTTTCTATTTTTTTAATTCAAAGAGATTAACAAAAAAATAATGTTTTGTTTTTAAAAAATAAAGATCATGTTTTTTTTATTCAAAAAGATTTGAAAATAAATCTTTAAAATTTTTATTTTGAAAATAAACTTTATTTTGGGAGCAAAATAAGAAAATTCATTTTTTTTGTTGGAAACTTTTTTAAATTCTTTGTAGGAAAAAATAATTTATTTTTTTTGCAGGAAATTTTTTAAAAAATTTTGTAGGAAAAAAAATTTATTTGTAGGATTTTTTTGGGAAAAAAAAAAGAAAATCCGTTTTATTATTTTGTAGGAATTTTTTTTTAAAAAAAATATATATTATCTGATGTGAAATTTAAAAAATAAATATTAATTATTTTTTCCACGTGTACAAGCTATGTCAGCAGATTTGCACATTCACATGTCCTGCTGTACACACGGGGGGCAAAATGAGTGAATCTATATTTTGCAGGGGGTAAACAGAAAAAAAAATCTGCATAGGGGGGTAAACGAAAATTTGCTTATTTTGCAGGGGGTAAATGATCATTTACCCAAAAATAAAAAATATTTCTTATATATCAGACCGAGCGGAGTACATCAATAAATTTACACATAAATCATTGTTTATAATTTACGAGTTGAGATCAGCTCCATTGGGTTATCCTCCTTTTCCTCCAGTCTATTGCTCAGATCGTGACATTTGGCAATCAAATATTTCAATGGTCCAGATTAAAATTAAATAAAACCCATTCAACTTGTTGTCTCCACCTCATCATCTTCGTCCTGCCGAACACGGCCGCGAAACAACACAGCAGCGGGAGAAGCCGCGCGCGGTCGGCAGCGGCGCTGGGTCTCCCCTCCTCTTCCTTCTCGCCTCATCATCTTCAGGGCTGTAACAATCAACTAAATGGAGTCGTGAAATTATAGCTAGTTGTCGTCTTTTTGAAACAAATCTTCGTTGCCGTTTCTTTGAATCTCTGTTGCCGTCTCTTTGAATCGTCGCCGCCGTATTTAGTATTTCATTGAAGATTTCTTTGAAAATTATTGCTATAAAATATTTGGGGAAAAGAGGCAGATCCAAAAGAATTGAAAAAAATTGCAGATCCAAAGTGGTGAGTTTGATAGAAAGAAGAGACTAAGAATCTAGACACAGTGGCTGCAGAGCTTTGGCATGGTGGTGGCTATTACAGAGGTGAGCTTTGGCATGGTGGTGGCTACGCCTGTGGAAGATGAACAGTGATATGTGCAGGGAAGAAGAGAGAAAAGTTTCCGTGTTAATTTCCTTGTTCTATTTTTTTAATCTAGACCATTGAAATATTTTTTTGCCACATGTCACTATCTGAGCAATAGACTGGAGGAAAAGAAGGATAACCCAATGAAACTGATCTCAACTCATAATTTAATAATTTACGCACGTTAGAGCAATAGAAGGACAGAAGGGCACGAGAGTGCCTCTCTGCAAGCTAGCTAGTATATATAAAGTCTAAACACAAATAATGTACCAAAAAATCTAAACCCAAATATAATAAGTCCCCTAAATAACAAATGAGAATTAATTTTATCACCCTACTGATTCTGGGATGCGTCCTATGAAATTACCAGAATAACACCGCAAGCACCCTACCACTTTCTACATCCGAATAAATTGTTTGTTGTTTATTTTCCCTTTTCTTTCCCTCCTTGTAACAAAAAAAAAATATTATAGAGATGATTGAGTGAGAAAATAACGCTTTTGATCAAACAAGCATGCAAACTATGTACATGGTACATACCAGTATTGGATACTCCATGGTACTCGTATGGTACACACCGATTCCATACCTATTTTTATTTGGTTGATTTATGATGATGAATACGGAAAAAACATATTGACCGTTGAAAAATCTCTTAAAATATTATAATTTTTTATTATATTTCAATTGTCTCTCATATTTTATGAAAATAGTTGAGACGGTGGACCAAAAAAAATTAAATCTTCAAAGCATGATGAAAATAATTCACTTAAAAATATTTTTTCTAATATTTTATATTAACATACCCGTACCTTAAATTTTTTAAAAATATCGTACCGCGTACCGATATTCCGTACCCCGTAGCTAGGCAACATAATGCAAAGTCTTGATTGTAAAATTTGCAATTAGTTATATTGAATAAACGAATGGCTAGCTAGTAGCTACTATAGCCGTAATATTCATCATGATCATATTATACCAACTATAAATATGTGCACCGATCAACGTAGTGATGTGAACTGATGGGATTCACATGGATAAAGTGAGTTTTTACAACGGTTTCAGAATCGATGAGAACACACAAGTGAAATGGTAATAACACCTTTTCACATTGGTTTATTTATTTCACTGATGTGATATCGTATTTTTATTTTTTCAAAATAAATTGTGTTTTTCACATCAGTTTCATGTCTCTACTGATGTGACATAGTCATATTTAACATCTTTGTCATATTACAATAGATGTGACATCTCTTATAAAAAACTGAAGCACTAATTAATTTCAATTGATGAGACTAAAATGTACAACAGAATATTTAGAAGCGTTAAATTGTATCTTTCTTATAAAAACAACATCCTCAAATTTCAACATATAATGTTTGTTAAATACACCTTTATATTATCACCAGTAACAAATCTCTTCTTCTCTTTCACGTATACTAGTGTGCCTCAGTTGTTTGTTTGTACACTTTATATATTCCGTTCAGGAGGCTTACTGCATTCACAATTTAGGAATTTTTATCCCTCATATTCAATTTTGAAGAAAAAAAAAAAAGAGATGACAGACGACGGCGAAAACGTAGAAGAAGATGGAAAAAATACTTACTGATATCAAAGGTGGCAGGTGGTGGAGAATTTTGAAGTAGATATGATACCATTTCTCTTATTCTCTTATTACATTTCCATGGGTAATTAGCATCCACTTTCAATGACTTCAATTTAACAAAACTAGGAAGTTGAGCTCTCATTGAACTATTATTTTTCAGAATCTGCATATATATTATATAATTAAATTAGAAGAGTGAATTCTATACATAAATTAAAAATATGAAGACGACAAAAGATACTAATTAAAATAACTTACTTACATTAACCATTAATTTAAGGAATTTGTAACTGAGAGTCATTATCTTGACTTTAGCAATCAAATGCAACCAACTAATCAAGATATCTTCTCCCATAGACCCATAACTACAATCAAAATTTAGTTCTTCCAACAAATTTGTTAAACTGCATGTAGAAGGGGCTGGGAAAATAGGAGGAATCCCCATCATAGTGAGAGATTTAAGTTTTGGAGTACAAAGTATAACTTTGTGAATGTTGGAATGACGACGATTCATAGTACCTATGGCCAAAATAGAAAGTTTAGAATTCGATATGCAAAGGACGCCTTGAGCATCATCTTGTAATTTACAATCAAAAATGACCAACTCGTTCAACATATTACATGTTGAAAACGGCTCAGCATAGCCATTGTCACTAGTAAAGAAAGTGAAATGCACAAGTGTTAAAGTTTTCAATGCCGGCAAGTTCAAAGATTTTGGAAACATTTTGGTAGTGGATTTAGATACACCCCGCAAGAAAAGAGTAAGAGATGTCAAAGAATCGCAATTAAAAATGGAAGGGGGCAACTCAAGATTTCTTATGTGGTCTGTTTGAATTTCTAGTTGTTGCACGTTATGCGACGCAGCATATTCCATGATCTCTACAAGAATATTAGTAGTTTTAGGGAGAATTTCATCATTCTTATATGATATGCTATGAAGGGGAACAGAGTTGTCACGACAAGATAGAAACTGGGATACAAACTCATCGTAGATAACACCCTTGTATGGATCAAATAACTTGATATTAGTGAGACATTTCCAAAGGTTTTTCCATCTTTTAGACAAAACACAAGTCTGGACACAATGTTTTGCAATCATAAATTGCATTATATGCAAAAGGAGATGATCCGGTAAGTCACTGAGTCTGTCTATTTCGCTTTTCTTTTGTCTTTTCATTTTCCGCACCACTATTCTTTGGTGACCTAACAAATACACAAATGTTTCATAAAGTCACTGCTTAGTATATATCCATATAATATAATCATATCTTCCAAAAATTACATGATTTAAGTGCAAACAACATCACAATACAATACAACAATTGCAAGCAGCAGTATTAGCTCAAAGATAGAGACAGAGAACACAAAGTTTTAAGTTCAAACAACATGACAATACAATACAACAATTGCACAACAAAAATAAAAGATAACAATGAAAGAAAGAAATTATATATGTTGACTTGAAGACACAACCAAATCACATATATGCAAAGCAAGAACACAACAATGTAATCTTATATTGCTGGAAAAAACAGAGCTAATCTCATAACTTAATACAGATAACAAAGATTGATAATTTAAATTTGACATTAATTGTGTAAAAAAGGATAGAAAAGTACTTGATTGAACCGTGGTGTATTCAGTGATCGATCGTTGTTTGGTTTTGGTGAGAGAGACGGCAGCGAGCAAGTGTGAGAAACAGATTCCAATTTTTTTGTAGGGTAAAGTAAACAGTTTATTATTATTTTTTTTAGATTTATTTATAGGCAAATGTTAAACAGTGCACCAGGTACCGTTTAGCATAATTTTTTTTTTTGTACAAGCATAACCCTTATTTATATAGGGTCGGTGGGTGAATTTTTTCTTTTTACTTATATAATCCAATTTTTTGGATTTAGATTCTCCACGATTAAAAATCTACTCTTATTTTATTTATATATATATATATATATATATATATATATATATATATATATATATATATTAACATTCCCTGTATTAAAATTCTAACTATTGACCAAAAAAAAATCTAACCAAATTTATTTAGCTAATATACCGTACAACTGGAAATTCAGGTCAATGTCTGTGGGCTGACCAGTTTAGCCCGACATCTGCGTGGACTTTTTTTTTTTGACAAACATCTGCGTGGACTTAAAACTATTTTTTTGTTCGTTTATATTTTTCTTCATGTAGATTGAAGTTGAACTGTTAAAATCGTGGGTTTGGCGGATTAAATCACCGGATTCGCATGTTGGCATGTTTAACCCGTTTTTTTACATAATTAATGAAAATTGCTTTTTAGGCCCCCTTAATCACTTTCAGAACCCCACAAATCTCAAAATGCCCCTAATTTTAGTTTGGATTCTACTATCCAAATTAAATTTTGTTTCCTATTGTAGGAACCGAAAATACATCTTCATATCACACTTTTTGTCTTCGAATGCAAACGAAGACCAAAGAGCGAGTAAACTTGTTAGCTATCCCTATCACACATGCTTTGAAATTTTGATTACAATATGAATTGTTGTCCATATTACAATACGAAAGAATCACTTAAAGAGTATCTCAATCACAAAAACGCCTAATTTAAGTATATTCGGATCCTAACTTCCGAAAGCACCTGATTTCGTTTCGTAGGTTCCGAATTACTCATGAAAACGCCTAATTTCGTTTCATAGGTTCCGAATTACTCATGAAAACGCCTAATTTTGTTTCGTAGGTTCCAAATCGCTTGAGTTCGTTTCACAGCTTCCGAAATAGTGACTTCAAGTTGGGAGGAGGAGAAATTGAAACTGATGATGATGATGATGATGATGATGATGATGATGATGAAGTATCTTGTTGTTGTGTGATAACAGAAGTGGCACTACTAGAAAATTCGGTTTTAGAGACCAATTTAGCGACCGAAATAATTTGGTCGCTATAGAGACCGAATTAGAGACCAAAATTTCGAGCATCAAAGTCAAAAAATATTCAGTCGCTAAATCGGTCACTACGTAATTATAGAGACTGAATTAGAGACCAATAATTAGTGACCAATGTTTCGGTCGCTGTAGAGACCGAATTAGAGACCAAAATTTTGAGTGTAAAAGTCAAAAAATATTCGGTCGCTAAATCAGTCGCTATGTGATTATAGAGACCGAATTGGAGACCGATTATGAGCGACCAGCCGATCCGACGCAAACAATTATTTTTTTTTAAATACTAATTATCTGTATTTTTTTATATATTTTTAGATATTAAACATTAACAATTAACAATATGAACTACAAACCTTACCAAAAATAAAAAACAATATGAACTAGAAACAAACATTGATATATTTTAAGAACTCAAATTTAAAAGGGGAACAAGAAAATAAAACCCTAAGCTCAAATGAACATCTCTGAATACGATCTTTTCCACTCGATCTCTCTCAACTCACGTAATTCCTAACCTATCGACTCTCAATTGTGAACGCATCTCTCGCTGATTCTTCAAGTTGTTCGCCCTGCTCAATCATTCTCTTCGTTTCTGCATTGACTCGGTACCTTTATCTTTCTCTCTCAAATCCCTCGTTCTTATTTTCTTCTGCTATGATTTCTTATCTTTCTTTTTGGGTTTTTTGTTTATGTTCTTTATTTTTTAGGGTTTGTGGGAATTTTTTAGAATTTGTGGTTTGTGAAGATCTTTGAATCTTTGATTTTCTTAGGTATATTTTGTTTGATTTTTTTTTTCTGGTGTGATGTTTGGTTGGTCTGTTAGACCGGTTCGATTCCTTGCTGATTGTTTCCTTGAGATTTTTGAATCACATCTAACCTTTTCAAGTATTTTGGTTGTCTTCTACTAGTGCTGATTTGTTCGCTCAGTAGTGCCCTTTATTGATGCTTATTTGGATAGTAACTATCCAAATATTATACATTGAGCCACTAACTACCAACACGTTTCCATAACCTCTCATTCACCTATTATATCCAAATACCAGTGCTGATGTTACTATAAATTATGTTTACTTATATTTAAAAGATGAGATTCAAGCTAAAAGCTAAAAGAAAGCTATACAAAATAGTGTTAAATAGACAAAAGACCAATAGAAAAGGAACAAAATCAAACAAAACCTTATGACTTTAGAAATATGAAAGTCATTTTGTACCATATCTAATGAATTGTGATTCTAATTTTCATAATTGAATGCATGAGGAAAAATTGATTTGTAGGGCTGCAACAATTAATGAAAACATTAAACATAAGTTAGAACATGTCACTATATATAATAGCTGAAAATAAGCATGATAAATATAAAGAAAGAGTTAGTTTATTTACAGGATTTAGCAGTTACTTGTAGGGAGTCATCCAAAAGCAATGTGTTTGACTCATTATAATATCCATTCTCCCAAGGAAGATTAGGATTATATACTTTGTCCTAAATTTTCCTTAATTCCTTCAAAACGTACAAGTGGTTTGTGCTTGTTTTCAAGAGTACTGTCAAGAATGTTTTACAAAAGAGACCAATCATGCTAAAAACTTGCATGTATCAGTCAATAAAGAATTAACATATAGTAATCCCGGCCATACTTTGAGATTGGATGGTAATGATTTTAAGTTGGATTGTAATCTCCTGCCCCAACAGTTACTCTCATACACATAACTGCATTAAGGATGGAAGAAAAAAAAAGCAGTGTTAGATTCAATGATGCAGAAAAGAATAAGTTAAATCATTTGGTATATTGAATAACACAAGTTATTGATGCATCACTTTCATAAGGTATTTATTGCATACTTCTATTCACCATTTCCATGAATTTTTCCATTATGTGATTGTTTGTAAATTCATTGCAATTTAGAAGTTGATCTGTTTTTTTTGGTATTTTGTGTTTGCTTTCAGCCTGCTATCAGTCCAAATGGTGTGCTATTATTCGGTTTTGTAATTAGTACATATGCAAATCATATACACATAATAAATAATATATACACAATAAAATCTTTATACATTTTCACCATTCCTTATCTTTTTTCAAAGAATCTCATGTATTACTCAATGGTCATTCCTTAATTTATAGCTAGAGTTTGTGCATTAATTGAATGCATACCAATAAAAGAGGAATAAATTTAATTGGAAGTGGCTAAAGAATTCTGTATAATTAGCTTTTTCAACTTCATGCTAATTACATAAACAAGACTTATTAAGTTCTTCTAATCTAATTATCATTGCTTCTCTGGTAGTAAAATATTCAATTCTTGTTCAAATCTCTCTTTTGTGATATCAGTAAGACACTACTTTCCACTTCAATTGCTGAAACCAAGTATAATAATATTTTGTTGATCTAGAAAACGGATTTGAAATCTGATGGATACACTTGAATCTGATACTGAATTGTGGTAGGCCACGCTAGGTACTTCCCCTTTAGATGTAAGATTTGACACAGATGCCTTATAACCAAAAAGAATTGGCACTTTTCAACTCTAGAAATCTAATGATTTTTGTTTTCCTCCAATGATTAATATACCAACATGTTATAGGTGATTTTACACAAGTTCAGAGATTCTTATGTTGTTTTCTCAGGTCATTATCATACATAAAAGATGATTACGTACTGTGTAGAATTCTTCATTTATATGGCATCTCAGGTATAGATGTCTTCTTTGATGAGTTTTATCAGTAATGGTTCATTTCCACGTTAAAGCCAAAATAAAGACTATGGCGTCTAGAGGACGTAATGCTAATGCGCGTAATAAAACAATTGTTATGACTTTCTCTCCCTTCGAGGTATTTAATTTTTACATACTCTTGTTCATGTGTTGTCTTTGCTACAAGTTTATATGTTACTATTTTTACTCTATTCTATCTTTTGGTTTATTGTAGATTCAGAAAGGAGTTACAAATTTTCTGAAAATATGTGTTTACTTTATTCTATCTTCTGGCATGACGTGTGTTGGGACGGAGCTTGTTAAAGATGCTGCCAAAATTCCTAAAGGTAATATCGTGAACCATCAAACGGTATGTGAAATTAAAGTTTTTTTGCTTTATCTGTCATTTAATTAGTTTTATATCTCTTCTCTTAGCAATTGGGAGAAATTGTTTTTTTCCTTATGTATTGAGTTACTAAAATAGAAAGATGATGATATGATAAGTGAAGAACAAAAACAGGGTAACAGAAAACTGTTTAAATTTTTATTGTATTAGAATAAAGTATTATTCATTGAGAGCTATTTAATAATACTATTGAGCTGTTAAAAAAAAGAAGCTACAGGAGATATGTTAACCTAAGCTTCCACTTAATATTGGTTTGCATAGGCAATTAGCGTGATAATTTTTTTTATTTGTTTTGTATTGGAAAGTTCTTGCTCATAAGAGGCAGTAATAAAGTCAAACAACTTTCAAGGGATCTAAAGTCATTTGATAGGAAGGTACCATTCAATAATGAAGGTGGTTTTATTACCCTTTATCATAAGAAAAGTTCATTCTCTTGCATTCAAGTGCAATGGGTAGGAACCAATTTGTATTGTTATTGATTAAAAATTAACTTGTTGAATGACTTAACTTTTGTGCAGGTCATTGTACCAAGAATGTATATCATGGAGCATATGGATTACAGCCTCTAGAACGATCAATACATATATTTATAGGAGATTTATTTGTAATACCGACTATAGACACACAAAAAAAATTAGTTAGGCATAAAGTGCTTAATATTATGCAAAGTTAGTCTAGGTATGGATTTAATGTAATGATAGATTCTTTTTATGTATCATAATTTTTTATTTATGATATTTATATTATGTTCATATTGTTGTGTGCATTTTAATTGTTTGGTGTGTATGAAATAGTTTCAGATATTAAATTCGAATCCAAAAATTGCTTTCCTGATATTGTAAATCAATAATAATAATAATAATTAACAAAAAAATCATTAGAGACTGAAATAGAGACCGAATTTTTCACACAGCGTCGCTAAATCGGTCGCAATGAGCAGAGAAGTTATTTTAAAATCGGTCACTACATCGGTCGCTATAATCAGTCACTAAATCAGTCGCTATAGTGTCGGACAATTCGTCGCAACCGTTGTCGCAAAATCAGTCTCTAAGCAGTCTCTGATTTCGGTCACTATTTCGGTCTCCTATATGGGTCGCTAATACGGTCGCTACAGAATCGGTCGCTGATCTGGTCACAACTGATCAGCGACCAGGGTCGTTGATGCTGATTTTAGATGGTCGCTAATTCGGTCGCTAATGGATTTAGAGACCGATTTTGATGAAAATCAGTCTCTAAATCGGTCGCTAAAGGCGAGTTTTCTAGTAGTGTGGGTGATTTGTAACATATGGTTTCGTAATCTATATCTATATCTATATCTATATTATATATAGTGAGGATACATGAATTATGAGTTTTGGTGTGGATACATGAATTATGGTTTCGTAATCTATATCTATATCTATATTATATATAGTGAGGATACATGAATCTATATCTATATCTTTATTAACAAACTCATCATAACATAAGACACTTTTTTTTTAGCAGCAAAAATTTTTTATTAACAAATTCACCATAACTAGACTTATATTTTTTAATTGGACATAAGTTAGACACAGGCAGACACGAAAAGCGCTTGTCTGACCCACTAGTTTACATTACGAAGGTTTGCTATTTCGAATTGTAAATGCCGAAATCCTTTACAAGGGCAAAATGGTGACGATGGGGCCTACGAGTAACTTAGGGGGGTCTGAAAAGCAAAAATCATAATTAATTACATTATTTTATCACTTTATAAATTATAATTTAGCCCACAAGTCCAAATTCAATACTATATTTTTCTTTTAAAAAAAATTTTAATCCCAAAATATAAAAAGACAACATAAAATTCTTCTTTTTACCTTCACATTGAAACACCAACACATCGGGCTTATTCTTCTCCTCTTTTATTTAGTCTTAGATTGCATGTAAATTTATATATTAGGGATTTGAAGTGTTACAACTTACTATTAGGGTTGGGAATATGATAGGTCAAGGTAGACTTTATCAAGCTTAAATTTGACCTGTCAAAAAATCAAAGACTTGATCATGGTATGTGGTCCGTCATAGGTTTATTTTTTAGGATTTAATCTGACTTTTTAAAAGTCTGATATGATCGATTAGCCTAATTGAAGCAATTTTTTTGTATTGTGGTTTTTTGATTTTGTTGTTGTACCTTATGGTACAATGCTTATTTTGTGTTTGATAAAATACTTCAATAAAAGATTGATCATAAATGAAATGAAGTAAGATTGGTTTTAATGAATGAGATTGATAGTACACTTTCATAATATTTTGAAAATACTGTTTCCTTCGTTAGTCACTTTGGTTACTTTTCAAGTCTGATTCTTTGATTGAACACTTTCTATTGTGGAGAAATAATTGAACATCGCCCCTTACTTATGATTCTTTGATTGTAACTTTCTGTTTTAATTAGTTTAATTTCAAATAACATGAATGAATTAAGTTTCTATGAAGTTAGGTAATTCAAGAAAGATGTCTTTCAAGCCCATAGTAGGGCTTTAGATTCAAACTGAAATCTTTATCTTTTCTGGCCTTAGTTGAGGGAGGAGAGCGAAGCAAACAAAAGAGGTTTGTTTGAAACAAGCAACAACCTATCCTAGGTTCATTTGAAACATTAACAAATTATTTAGACCTCAAATTAAATTGTTTCAATACTGCAAATAGTTAGTACATAAGTATTTCATAATCATACCAACAATTCAATCAAAATATGTCCTTGATGATCGGTTTAGGGTTCTGAACCGAAGGTTTCGATGGTGATGATATCGCAATGGTTGAAGAAGAAGCTCCGTTGTTGGCATCATAATTCACATTGAAGAAAAAGAATATGAAGAAGAAGAAAAAGAGATGGTGGGCATGCTGGGTAAAACAGGCATATAGAAAATAAAAGAATGCAATCACAACACAAAAATATAACGTGGAAACTCTAAAATCACGATAGTTGTCAAAACTGACTACCAGATAATAAACACTATAAGAAAATTGTTACAACACATAGACTTCACTTTTAATCAGCCCATGACCCCGGTACACCTACACTCTCCAAAGTCCATAGTAAATATTTGAACTACATCTCACAATACTCTAAAACAAGAGCATAAGAGAAGAAAATAAAGACACAAATATAAACATAAAGTGTTTACAAGTGCTACTGCTTGGTGTATTGAAACAAGGAATTTGAGATCTCTATATATAGCTTCCCCTTGCTTCACTTCTCTAAGCAATATGGAACTTACATTGCAATTAACCCCAACAACAGCGAAAACGTAGAAGAAGATGGAAGAAAAAGTAGTACTATCTTTGATGGTGATAATTATTAAGAGAAAATTCTTTTAATCTGGTCACATTTTTATCTTTTTTTACTGATAGGAAGGTGGCAGGTGGTGGAGAATTTTGAAGTAGAAATGATACCATTTCTCTTATTCTCTCGTCACATTTCCATGGGTAAGCTTCCACTTTCAATGACTTCAATTTAACAAAACTAGGAAGTTGAGCTCTCATTGAACTATTATTTTTCAGAATCTGCATATATATAATTAAATTAGAGTGAATGCTATACATTCAAATAAATACATAAAAAATATGAAGACAACAAAAGATACTAAAGTAACTTACATTAACCATTAATTTAAGGATTTTGAAACTGAGAGTTATTATCTTGATTTTAGCAAGCAAATGCAACCAACTAATGAAGATATCTTCTCCCATAGTATCCCCGTCCAAACAATCAAATTTGAGTTCTTCGAACAAAGTTAAATTGCATGTAGAAGGGGCTGGGAAAATAGGAGGAATGCCGTCGATAGTGAGAGAAGTAAGTTTTGGAGTAGAAAGTATGAGTTTGTGAATGTTGGAATGAGAATTAGATGTGCCTATGGCCAAATTAGAAAGTTTAGAATTGGATATGCAAAGGCCTTGCGCATCATCTTGTAAATTACAAGTATAAATGACCAACTTACTCAACATATTACATGTCGAAAAGGGCTCGGCATAGCCATTGTCACCAGTAAAGAAAGTGAAACACACAAGTTTTAAAGTTTTCAATGCCGGTAAGTTGAAAGATTTTGGGAACATTTTGGTATTAGATTTATATACATCCCTCAGGGAAAGAGTAAGAGATGTCAAAGAATCACAATTAAAAATGGAAGGGGGCAACTCAAGATTTCTTATGTGGTCTGTTTGAGTATCGATTTCTAGTTGTTGCACATTATGCGACGCAGCATATTCCATTATCTCTGCGAGAATATTAGTTTTAAAGGGAAATACATCATGCCAAATCCTACATCCATTCACATATGATATGCTATGAAGAGGAACAAAGTTGTCACGACTAGATAGAATATGGGATACAATCTTATTGACCAAGATATCACCATTGTATCGATCAAAGTGATACAACAACTTGATATTAGTGAGACTTTTCCAAAGGTTTTTCCATCTTTTAGACAAAACACAAGTTTGAACGGCATATTTTGTGATCATGAATTCAATTATATGTAGAAGAAGGTGGTCGGGTAAGTCACTGAGTCTGTCTGTTTCACTTTTCTTTTGTCTTTTCATTTTCCGCACACCACAATGCTTGCTTATGAACAACTCAACCTTCCTTATACTAGTAAAAGACACCTTTCGTGACCTAATAATACATACACAAATATTTCATAAAGTCTACATATTATATTCATATAATAATATCTTCCAAAAACCACATTTATATATAATAGAATCTATTTTTATTTTCTTAAATAAATGGCTAAAGTAAATTGATAACAGAACAAGCAGAAGTATTAGCTCAAAGATAGAGACAGAGAACACAAAGGTTTAAGTGCAAACAACATGACAATACAATACAACAATTGCACAACAAAAATAGAAGATAAGAATGAAAGAAAGAAATTATGTTTTTTTTTTAATAAGCAAGTAAGAAATTATGTTGTCTTGAAGACACAGCCAAACCACATATATGCAAAGCAAGAACACAACAATGCTAATCTCATAACTTAATACAGAGAACAAAGATTGAGAATTAAAAATACAGAGAACACAACTCATAACGTAATACAGATAACAAAGATTGAGAATTTAAATTAGACATTAATTGTGTAAAAAAGGATAGAAAAGTACTTGATTGAACCGTGATGTGTTCAGTGATCGATCGTTGTTTGGTTTTGGTGAGAGAGACGGCGAGCGAGCAAGTGTGAGAAACAGATTCCTTAACTTTGTTTGCGGTTTTTTTTTATATATTTTTAGATTTATATAAGGAGAATGTTAACTTGTGCCCTTAAGGCACATGTTAAGGAAGCAAAAATAGAAATTATTAAATGCTAATTTGTGCATTTTGACTTTTGAAGCATTAAATTTCTTGTATCATTAAATGATGAATTTCTATTTTGATATATCTTAACATGTGCTCTAAGGGCACATGTTAACAAGACCCTTTATATAATCCTATTTTTTAGATTTAGATTCTATACAATTTTTTTATGGTTCTTGTTAACATGTGCATATAGGGCACATGATGATAAGGTATCTTAATATAGAAATTTAACATTTAATAATATAAGACATTTAATGCTTAAAAAGTTAAAATGCACAAATTTTAAGGCATAATTTCTATTTTTACTACCTTAACATGTGTCATATATGCACATGTTAACATTCTCCTTTTTTTTATTGTTGAACAAGCTTAGATTCTCTACGATTAAAAATTCTACTTTTACTTTATCAAAAAAATAAATTTAACGTTCCCTATATTAAAATTCTAACAATATTTATTTAGCTAATATTCCCCGATCTCAAAAAACTTCAAGGTTGTTATACACTTATTAAGAAATGTAACGATGTTGTTAAAAGAAATAATATTTTTACTAAATTACCCCTATAAATTATAGGTTTGCTTTCTTGAGAATAATGCATAAGTAATTATTAGGGTACAATTAGAAAGTATTATTGAAAAGTGAGAATGACAATTATTTTGAGATAAAATTTTATTCCTAAAGTGACAATTATTTTGAGACAGAGGGAGTATAATGTCCAGCTGGGAATACGGGTCAATTTTTGCGGGCTGACCCTTTTTTTTTGTTCGTTTATATTTTTGTGCATGTGGGTTGAACCGTTAAAATCATGGGTTAGACGGATTAAATTGCCTGATTCGCAGGTTGGCCGTTAATTTAACCCTTTTTTAATATAATTAATTATTTTTTTTATCACTTTATAAATTACTAGTGGCCACCGTGCCCGTTTGTGTGGTCCGTATTTTCTATTCTTCTAACTTATGTTAAAGTTATTTTAAATTTTTTATACATCTATTTTTTTTATTAATAGTTGGGTTTTATAAAACAATAAATTAAATCACATAGAAACGTTGAATTATATGTAAAAATCATTAAGTGAAAATGCGGACATTTTTTTAGATGGACTATCTTGCACTATTAACTGAGATATAATAGAAAATGCAGACAGAATATCATGTGTCCGTCCATCCACACTTTTTATTCTGCTAACTTGAGAGTAGTATTGTCTTATGAAAATAAAAATTAGATTATAGATTCATTTCTTAGAACTTTATATAAAAAAAAAAGATATTCTATACACTACTAAGAACAATTCGTTCAAAGAAAAAAAAGAAAGAAAGGTATATAGGAGTATAAATTATAAGAATCTTTATTTGGTGTCCGTCCTTCCTTGCCCATATTAGAAATTGTTGACCCACTCGTCAGTATAAAGCTTTTCATTCAAGCCATATCAACACCCAAATATTTTCTTATATTTCACCATTCCTGAAAAATAAAACGCAACAAAAGCATCAATATTTCTCCCCTATTCTTGATAAAAATTTGGAATGACATTACCAATATATAAAGTTTTATAACTGAAAATTCAATTGTGTCCAAATTTTTTTAGAAATTTCAATATATGTATACCCCAATAATGAAAACCGAAAAACTAATAAGAAAAAGAATAAACTAATAAGAAAAAACCAATGAGAAAATGAATAAAAATGAAATATGTACAGACAATTAGAAGAGTAGAGTTATGAATTAATGAAAGTGACACACATTATTCGATGTTGAAATGTTAGATTCAAGTGATATAAAATGATTGACAAATATTTATGTTTAAAAAAAATTGAGAAAAGAAAAGAGGAATGAATATCAAGATGAAGAAGAAATGAAGAGTAGTTGGTTTTGGAAATTAGAAGAGAGTTGATTTTGGAAGTTAGTAAAGAAGAGTGTGAATAAAAAAAAAAATTGATAAGGGTATTTTGGGATTTTCAAAAAAAGGTTACACCAAAAGAGATGTTTTCCCTTTATTATTGGTATAGATAATAGGTACACAATAGTCTTCTACTAAATATACAGCTAAGTAGTATTGGGCTATAAATTAAAAAGGACAAAAGACCTAAGTATTGTTTAAATCAAAAAGACCTAAGTATTGTTTAATTAACATTCCAATAAACATACAGCTATATATCAAATTTTGAAGTAGGTATATCACCATTGCTCTTAGTCTCTCATCAGATATCAGTTCCTTCCAATGTGAGGGAAATTCCAGTTTTTGCACGTTATGCATGCGACGCAGCATATTCCATGATCTCTACAAGAATATTAGTAGTTTTAGGGGTGATTTCATAATTCATACATCCATTCTTATTATATGATATATATATGGTCGGGTAGGTCACTAAGTCTATCTGTTTCACTTTCTTTTTGTCTTACCTTTTGTGAATTTTTTTTACTTCTACAATTTTTTTGGGTTAGAAAATTAACATTGTTAACTTGTCAACTAGAAATTAAACTAAATTGAGAGAAAATAAATAAATAAATTATAAACTCAAACTCTACTTCATAAAAAAACACTGCAAGTTGAAGAAAAATGTTATAATTAAGCTCGTAAAAAATTTCAAACAAGTCTATTTTAGCCATATAAAAGTAGAAACTTTGCTAAACACCCGGCTACCCAACCCTTTCAAAAAGTATAGTTAATCATAAATTTAAAAAAGTTGGTTTTAAGCTTGAAAGTGAAATGTCCGCCGTAAGGTGAATCAGATGTTCGAACAAGACAAAAGCTTGAAGAGAGATAGTGCATCAAGTTGTTCGCAAGGGAAAGCTTGATCATCTTCCTCAGGATCTCGGTTGAGGAAACCCTAGAATAGCCACCAACTCCAACTACCGTCCATGTACGATTCATACTAAATCTGACCATTTGTCTATCCTAGCTCTTCTACGTTTTTGACATCCCATCTTTGTCTCAAATGAAATAAAATTCTCTTCCTATATAAGTTATATGCTAGCTGGAGTTCAATACTCACGAGAAATCTCAAAACTCTATCTCCTTTATATGGAAATATATATGCATTAATTGACCTTAGAAGAACGAAATCTTATATATATGGACCAAAAAGAAGTTGAAAATGTGGACTCAGATAATCTTCATATCTATTGGGATTAGATAAGAACAACACGAATGTACCAAAAAAAAAGATAAGAACAACACGTATATATATGAGTTGGAGTGTTGGACAATAGTGTAGAATTAACCATAGTTTAAACAAATGTCTAAGAAGCATATCAATAACTAGAAATTAACTTGCACAATTTTACATAATAATTATCCTGATCACACAATTTTACATAATTACATCCAAGTCATTAAAATGACATCGGACGGTCAAAATTACATATCAATAAAATTAATTGTTTATAATTTCGGTTGTTTCTTTCTTTTTTTTTTTTTTTTGGTCAGGTAGCCTAGTGGCTTGAAATTCCACCTTTAAAGATGGATAAGTGGAGTGTCCAGGGTTCGAACCCTGGCTCCTGCATATAAAATGCTGATGTCCCAACCAATTGAGCTAAGCTCATGGGCACATTTCGGTTGTTTCTTTCTAATCAGATGTCTGATGCAATAATCGTGTTAACATAATTAAATATTTTTTTACTTAATGTCAAAATTAACCTCGAAGCAGATTAGTCGTGCGTGTGTCAGATACTTGTGATAAAATTAAATCCTTTTCCATGGATTCATAGTTCATACTACTTTCACTTGTTTCCTGTGTTTCTTAGTCAGCAACCGCACACCATATGCATAACCAATCACACTTGTCTCCACGTCATTTGTCACAAGATTTTTGACTCAATTTTTGGATATTAGATTTGTCGGTCTCTTTTTTTCTAAACACGATATTTGCATTACAATATTTAATATTTAACTCAAGTGACAAGTCTCAAAAGAAAAAGAAAACTCACACTGTTTATTTGGATATATGATTTATGATCATACGTAATGGTCAATTTTATATAAAGTTGAATTTTAAAATTATATAAACGTGAGCAAGTTGCATACAACCGTAGAAAAATCATCTTGAATGAAAAAATAATACTACTATATTATTATTGTATTTTATTGACTCTATGAAAAATCCATATAGACAGCAAATTAAAAACTGTTAACTATATAGTTGACTTTTTGACATCAATCTGGCAAAGTAAGAATTGAGAACATACATAACCATAACCTCGTGGATGATTCTTTGTCGCAAGATCTTTGATTTTTCATTTAGAAAAACTGTTAGTCTATATAGTATTTAGTTCCATGCATGTTTGGAGTGGTCACAATTGATTTTAGAGGTGTACAATTAATTTGACATATTTGGTTGTATTTGAGTAAAATTAGTTTTATTGATTCTAAAAGTTAAAATTTGTAGTTTTCAATCTAAGAGCATCTAGAAGAGATGACGCGAATTTTTTCTAACTTAATTAAGATTCTGAGTTCAATATATATCTGACTTATACATACAAATTAGTTTTTACAGCTGCGCGTAGAGAATACTTAATTTACGCAAAAAATTATAGTGTTTGAATCTAAATGTAATTGTTACACTGAAATTTATTATTTAACTCACTTTAAAATTTCGTCAAAGAAGCCATTTTAAACAAATACATTCAAACATAAACCATTTTACATTTAACTCACTTTTAAATTAAATCAATTCATTCAAAATTATTTTTTGTTGTCGTATACTAAGTGTGTGTATGGTAACACAAATAAGCTAGCTTATAGCTTATTATATGAGCTTATAAATTTGTTTCAAAAAATTAGAGGTGTTTAACAAACACTTTAATTTCAATTAGTTAGTTTTTCAGCTATCAGCTAACTTTTCAGCTATTAACTAGCTTATAATTATTTTTTCCAAAACACCCACTTAATCAATTGGCAAACTAATCACTTCTTGGACTTGTGTCCTTTTCCATTTGCGAATTCCACAACAGCCGGCAGATTATTTTAAATAAATAAATGGGAACTCATATAGTCTATAGTTCAAAAAAACAAAAGAAAACTAGGTACACAATATGCAATTGCTAATCCTATTATTATTATTATTATTTACATTTTTTAGTCAAGCGTGTTTATATTTTTTTGGTTATTAAAATAGAAAAGTCAACATTGAAGACATTAATTTTGAACCAAATTGTTGGTATTTTGAATCTATAAATAGATATAGAAGAACATAAAGCTTCACACACCTCATCTCATTCAATTAAACCACAATGGCTTTTTGTCCAATTTTCTTGGTTGCTCTCTTCTCTCTCATTTATGGCAATTATATTATTCCCATTGAAGCCACCCACCATGTTTATAGAACTCTTCAAAGTTCATCTTCAGATTCTTCAAACCATCAACCTTATAGAACTGCTTATCACTTTCAACCTCACAAGAATTGGATAAATGGTAATATCTATATCTTATATATAATTAAACAAGTTTTTATAATTATTTCGTTCATACTCTTGTGTTGTGCTAATTAATATTTTAATTATTTATCTTTAACTAATTTTTACTTTGCTTATTTTTGTCCTTTGACATGTTATGCTGAAATGGAACATGCAGACCCCAATGGTTAGTTCGATCCTCTTTTGGTCTCTATATATTTAGTTTTGGAATGTTCAAATTTTAAGATCCAATTTCTCTATATTAGGGACAAAATTTATTAGAGAAAATGAGTGTTTGATTAAGAAGTTCATTTTGGTTTTTGGTTAAAATTAAAATATTAAACTTAAGTGGTTAATGAACTCTCTTTAGGACGAATCATTCGGGTGAACCGAGTTCGATTCCTGGTAGAAACAATTATTAGCTGGAATTTACTTATCTTCAAGTCAAACTCTGAATTATTGTGACCCTTCCCTAAAAATCAAAGGGTTATTATATACACCCAAAAAAAAATTACAATTTAAAAAGTAACTTTTAATTTATTTTTGAATCAAGCATGCATATTTATTGAAAATAGATTAATATATTTACAAGATGGTTTGTTTTGTGTCGTTTTCTATTCAAGCTAGCATGCATATTTATAGAAAATGGATTAATATATTTACAAAAGTTGATGGTTTGTTTTGTGTCTTTTTCTACACTTTATGGCTGAAAAAGTTAATAATGTCCTTTTATATTAAAAGTGTATTTTTATTTTTTGAAGGACCAATGAGATATGGAGGATTTTATCATCTATTTTACCAATACAACCCTGAAGGTGCTGTTTGGGGAAACATTGTGTGGGCTCATTCAGTATCAAAAGATCTTGTGAATTGGACACCATTGGATCATGCAATCCATCCATCTCAACCGTCAGATATTAAAGGTTGTTGGTCAGGATCAGCCACAATATTGCCAGGTGGCAAACCAGCAATTTTATACACAGGAATTAATCCAAATAATCATCAAGTACAAAATATAGCCATACCCAAAAATATATCTGACCCATTACTTAGGGAATGGAAAAAATCACCAAAAAATCCATTGATGGAACCTACAATTAATAACAAAATTAATTCAAGTTCATTTAGGGACCCAACTACTTCTTGGCTGGGAAAAGATGGGTATTGGAGGGTATTAATTGGTAGCAAAATAAATACTAAGGGAATGGCAATTATGTACAAAAGTAAAAATTTTGTTAATTGGGTTGAAGCCAAACATCCCTTACATTCAGCTGAAGGAACAGGAATGTGGGAGTGTCCTGATTTTTTCCCAGTATTGAATAAGAAAAATACATTAAAAATTGGTGTTGATACATCTATGATTGGTGATGATGTTAAACATGTGCTTAAGGTCAGTTTGGATGATACAAAACATGATCATTATTTGATTGGGACTTATGAGACTACTAAGGATATATTTGTTCCTGAAAATGGATTTGTGGATAATAAATTTGTATTGAGATATGATTATGGGAAATATTATGCCTCAAAAACATTTTTTGATGATGGGAAGAATAGAAGGATCTTGTTGGGTTGGGTTAATGAATCCTCAAGTGTTGCTGATGATATCAAGAAAGGATGGTCTGGAATCCATGTAAGTTTTAGTCCTACTTTTTAATTATTTTTTTGACTTCATTTTACCTTCATCGTTTTCTTAAAAGTCACATTTCTCCGAATTTGTCAATTCTAAAAGGAAGAAAAATGGCTTTTTTTTTCGATAGATAAATTTAGAAAAATGATGGTTTTTTCCTGCTCGGTGAATAAATTCTGGCATCAAGTGGTTTCAGTCCCCTCCCAAATGCAGTTGCGGAGGATCGAATCGCGGTCATTCCTACCAAGTTTAGCGTCAATCACCATTGAACCAACTAGTATTTAAACAAAATTCATTACATATAATATTTTAAACATGCATTATATGGCTTGGTTAAATATTTAAAGAGTTCACTGTAAAACAATAACAACCAAATTAAATCTTTACATTAAGAGTAATAAAATTCAATTCAATTTAAATATGTAAAGGCCTTAATTAAGCAACTCAAGTTAGAGTGAGTTAAATTAATTTATTGATGATAATGACTTGTGATATAGGAGTATGGTTTAAATTTAATACATAACTAGTACTCATTGATCCAATTTATTTATTTTAATAAAAATAGTGTGTTAACTTTCTTTTGAATGCATTTTTGCAGACTATTCCAAGGACTATCTGGCTACATAAATCAGGAAAACAATTAATACAGTGGCCAGTTAAGGAAATTGAAAATCTACGTATAAATCCAGTCAATTGGCCCACCAAGGTGATTAAGGGAGGTGAATTGATTCCAATTACTGGTGTTAATTCAGTACAGGTAATAATTTTTACTTGTTAATGCGATTATATTCAATCATTTTAAAGTGAATAAGTGAAAAAAAATAGAATTCGGAACTCTGATCCTACATATTATATGTAATGTTCCTACTAACTGAGTTATACTCAGAACTCTTTTCAATATTTCTTAAAGAATAAATTACGCTATGCATGATTTCATCACATATATTAATCAATTATATATATTTTTCAACAGGCTGATGTAGAAATTTCATTTGAAGTGAAAGATTTTGGAAAGGCTGAAATATTGGACCATTGGATAGATCCTCAAATTTTATGTAGTCAAAAGGGTGTATCCAAAAAAGGGGGTGTTGGACCATTTGGTCTGCTAGTATTTGCTTCTCAAGGCTTGCAAGAGTACACAGCAGTGTTTTTTAGAATATTCAAATACCAACATAAGAATTTGGTTCTCATGTGCAGTGACCAAAGCAGGTTTATTTTCTATCTTCTGCACCAATTTTTCTAACCAAACTTAATGTATCTTAATCTTATATATACATCTTTTTAATACTTTGATAGGTCATCTTTGAATAAGGATAATGATATGACCACATATGGGACTTTTGTGGATGTTGACCCTCTTCATGAAAATTTGTCACTAAGAACTTTGGTAAGTTTGATATGTTAAGTTTATTTATTTGTGAAACCATTTGAACAATAAATAATTTAATTAAAATGACAGGAATAATTATTCATTAGACTTTATTTATTTGCTGATCAAATTTTGAATTATAATAGCTTCATTTCCTCTAAAAATCAAAAGTTAATAAAAATAAATAACTTAGTGTAATGATTTCTTTGAATCAATTGCTATGATATGACCCACCAAAATATGCCAACTTTACATGGATGTGGATGGTTTAAGAGGATTCTCTCAAGTTGAAAAATAAATTGAGGAAATAATGTTGTTTTTTGGACCATTAGATTATAAATGGAGGACAATATATATATATATATATATATATATATATATATATATATATATATATATATATTTAAAATAAATGAAGAAAAGTTGATTGATGGTTGTGATGTGAAAATTGAGGAAAAATGAGAGAAAAAAATTGAGAGGGTCCATTCTCGATTCCCATTTGTCAACATTTGCAAATCCACATGCATAATTTCTTCTATTTTTTATTACAAATATTATATATTATATATTAAATAATTATACATGAAGAAAAGGTAAACAGACAGCAAGCTGCGCCGCTAAAAAGAAATCGTGTCGCAGGCAAGTTTCGAAGATGCGACATGCAAACGACATTGCATATCCACATGCATAATTTATTTTGTATACTAATACTATGATATGTATTTGTTTATTTTTCCTTTTGCTATACTAATTAATGAGAATTTCTCTCATTAACAGATTGATCATTCAGTAGTGGAGAGTTTTGGTGGAGAAGGAAGGGCTTGCATCACAGCCAGAGTTTATCCAACATTAGCAATCCATGATAAGGCTAAGTTATATGCTTTCAATAATGGAACTTCTGCGGTCAAGATTTCAAGATTGAGTGCTTGGAGTATGAAGAAAGCAAAAATCTATTGAAACTAAAAATGGGAGAGTGATACATTAATCATGATAATGTTTTTTTATTGGCATCTGAAGTAGTTTTATTGATGCTATAGAATAGTAGTTTGTTTTGTTTTAAATACAACATTTGATCATAGATGAGAAAAATATTTGTTTTGTGTGAACATTATTAAACATAGTCAGAAAACTTGTTAACTTATTTTATCATTTATTGTCTCATTCTCAATATTTAATATTTTCTAGAAGCCATGTGTGACATGTAGAACGAGACAGATCAAAATGAAAAGAAATTAAAAAATATAAATTAAAAGAAGTGAAAGAATATATGATAGGAAAATGTGAAATCCAAAATAAAATATTATTTTTGACTGATTCAAAATAAAATATTTTATAAGTATCGTTTAATAATGTAGTTCTTTATGAATAAAAATATAGATTTCTAAAAACTTCTTGCATAGGTAAAAAGCATCACTTTTTTTTTTGTTTGTATAATTGGCAAAGAGCATCACTAAATGTTCTCATGAGCTTAGCTCAGTTGGTAGGGACATCGCACTATATGTGCAGGAGCCGAGGATCGAACCTCAGATACTCCACTTATTCACCTTTAAGGTAAAATTTTTAGCCATCAAGCTACTTGACAAAAAAAAAAAAAAAAAGCATCACAAAACAAATACTAATTATTAATAAATAAATCCATCAAAATTAACCAACTCAAAGTCAAACGTGTAGAATAACAAAATCTTACAAAACATAGATGTAGTTTAGTTTAATAAAATAAAAGTTAATTGGACTGAGAACGCTTGTCCCATGAAGCACTAGTGAACCGTGCATTCCTCCTGAGTTGGGTTCAGGGGCTGCAATTAGTCACGCTTCTCCTATTAATGTTAGTTCGTTCTTGACAGATTTGATGACTTTGCCACTTAGCTATACTCCAAATGGCTTTTGGACGGTAGAACGGGAAGAGGGGGAAGGGTGAAGCAGGCTCGAATAACAAGTCATGCAAGAATGCGGGGATATAGCAAGTAAGCAGCAAGTTCTCCCTTCATGGACCGATTACAACAAGTTTGCGACTCTAATTGTAGTTTTTCTCCCCTTATTTTTACCATTTTTATAGAATTGACTCTCCTATTTAAAAATTTTGCAATTTTGATCTCTCCAACATCCAAGGTCACTCAACATTAGGTCATCAAGCCCTCGCCTGGACTTTTCTCCCCTCGCCATCCTAGGTCACCCCATAAGGAGTACCATCCTCGACATGGGTCAAGTTTGTTCACAACTTAACAATTCATGCATGCATTTCACAATATCTATTAAGTGGGCATAACACAAAAGTCTCAAACATACACCATCATCTTTCACACTTATATTGTCATATTACATTCAAAGACCACGATCGCAAGGTACACGATGTCATTTTTCTGGGTCATTTATCTATTGGTGGATACTCTTAAACATAAATCTACTACCCAATTAATTCCACAATCACTTAATCACACCACAAAATCTGGTGTTCGTGAATTTGCCCATTCAATTGAAACATTGTTTTCATGCGTCCTCACATTTCGTCATAAAACATGTAAAAGTAACTAATTCATAAGCAATCACACCATACTATGGCTTATTCCATAAATTCACAAATAGACATAATACAAAGAATGGCACATAATTCATGAAATGCACATGTAAATCGTACATTCATGGCAATTGGCAACAAAAAATGGTTTCTAAAGCATATTTTAATGCCTACAATTTCCAATGTTCCAATTTGACAGATTATTACTAAAACAGACAACATTTGTGACAAGACTTTGATGAATTTTGGGTGAATACAACATGATCATTTATTCTACACTCATGAATCTCGTGCAACTATATCTCCCCTAATTTTAGCTCGAGTAAAAATTTGCACAGTAAAAGAGGTCAATTGATTCCTTTGATTTCCTACGATAATGGGTGAAATTCTAGGAATTAAAGATCAAAGATAACAAATCATGAAAATGACAAAACCTTAAGTTGAGAACCATGAAATTGAGACTATAAAAACTTACCTATAGGTGAAATTTGATAGCTCTGGCAAAATTTTGCTTGGAATCCCTGAAACTTGCCAAGAACTATGAATTGTTGATGAGCTTTGGATGTTTGACGGAGGCAACTCTAGGAGGCTACAGTTTGAGACTCTGAGTGTTTTACTAGGTTTGATCAAGAATGAGGGTACAAGGTCAAATTTTCTTAAGTCATAGAGTTGGAATGGATTTTAGGATGACTAAAAAATAAATTCAGTCCAAAATTTCACACAAAACTGTCATAGCATCTTACGGCCCTGAAATAAGTCAGTTCATCTACTCGTGAGTCGACTCAACTGAAAAGTCTAAAAACATATTCTTTTTTTTCTCATTCTAAAGTGCTTTCTAAGCCAAACTAAGGTGTCCTACACTCAACCCCTTATTCCAAATCATCAAACAAATCATAAAACACTACGGAATCAAACACAAACAAGTAGCTACAAAATTTGGGGTGCTATAACGGAAGCAGATCTGTACAGATTAATATAATAAACGATAGATACTGACAATGACACATATTCATCACTTTCTTTTAAAACCCGACAAAACAACGAGATCAAATCAATTTCAACGGGCAACACAAAGAATTCCCAAGAATGTCAAGCAAAGACCCAAAAATTTAACAAAAGAAAAGGAAGAAAATACTAGACAATAATAATGTAAAATTGTAGCTTATGACTAAAATAACCGAGAGACTCTACACTAATTATACCAATAACACGAAATATATCGAGGACTGCTGCACACAACTAAACACTACTGCTGCTTGCAATCAGGAGGATGCTCTGCTCCCTGATCTTTGCCAGGTTGGGCCTTGCTACCACTCTGCAGTTAAGACAAACAAAACATCAATATCAATATACTAATAATACCAATTACCCATAATTTAGAAGATAGTTAATACGAAATAACATAATCACCAAACTATGAAATTTGTATTCACACCTTGATCTTGCTCTTCCCTTCATCTTCGTCCTCCTCATCGTCATCCTCATCTTCGTCCTCCTCATCTTCATCCTCATCCTCATCCTCATCCTCATCTTCATCTTCATCATCGTCCTCAAAATCACTCTGTGCAGCTTCTCCCGTAAACCATGACACAGCATGAGGAATAATTTTGTCTCGGATCGTAGAACTGCAAATGCACACCAAGATAAATACATCTCAAAGGAAGAAAAAAAAGTAACAGCACAAGTTGTTGTCTTCTCAGTTCTCATGACATCTATCATCACTAGATTTCATAAATGGCAAGATTTTCTTCCTTAAGTTAATATAAGCTCTTCTAAAACTTTTCTACTTGATCATATCACAAGCATGAAAAATATAGCAATTATAGCATCAGTGACTAGAATTAATAATCTATTCACTATAAGCACTTTCATACTCAACATGTCTAACAACCTTTCAACAAATACCTTTAGTGGAAAGTAAATAAATAAATGCAAATCCATTAAACAAATAATAGAATAGAACAACAGAAGTCTTTTCCTAATAAAACAGAGTAAATTCACCAACAAGCTTTACTACTCAGATCAAAGGAATGAGATATATCATCACTCAAGTATTCACTAGTTGACTTACCCAATATCATAATCATGTTCCATCAAATTCTGAAGCTCTTCAACCTATCCATGCAAGCAACAAAAGCAATGGTCAATAACAAACATTTTACTACTTCTGCTATTAAAAAAAAAACAGTTTACTAGTTTTTAATGTATATATATATATATATATATATATATATATATATATATATATATATATATATATATATATATATATATATATATATATAAATTAGGAGCATACATAATCGTCATCAATATCCTCATCATCCTCAGGAATTTCGGGAGGGTCGAAAATGTTGAAGAAACTTTCACATTTTTCTGTTTTTATGACCGGTTTGGCATCTTTTGATCCTTTCTTTGGCTTCTTCTTCAGAAGCTTTTGTGTCAGACACTTTCCTGGATGCCACTCAATTTCCGTTCTACAATGTTCAAAACAAAGTTTAACATATACAGCGAACAGAAATATGAATATAAACCCTAAGAAAGTAAAAGATATTGCTTACCCTATTGACTTCTCCAATATAGGGTCATCTTCTTCAATCAGGTGATATGTTTTTGTTAGCACAGAATTTTGGAAATAAGGATTAGAATCAAAATAAAACTCTAGCTTGAAACCCTTAGGATTGTCAAGTTTAAACCACTTGATATCTTTGAGATACTTGAGGGCCTCCTCATCACGTTCAGTGATCTATCACAGAAAAAGGAAAGGTATAACTATATGCAGCATTAACAGATAAAAGCTATACAATAGATATACATAAATTGTATTACCTCTTCAGCCAGTGTTTCATTAGTCTTCATCGCAATTAGCCAAAAGCTAGGCACTCCTTTCTCTGAATTAAAGGACAATACAGAATAGTATCAAAAGAGAACATGCATGGCTAAAATCAACACTGTTGAACAAAACTAAAATAACTTACCTTCAGCAGCTTTGTTTTCTTCTCCCACTGCAGCTTCATTTGTAACTCCTTCAACGTCAATAACACCATTGACAATCTCATACCTCTATAGCCATAAAAAATCAATGAAGAATTTTTTTTAAAACCATTATGAACCAGCAAGTGATTCTTTTAAAAAACTAATATTATATCATAACCAATGAGTAACACACACACCTTTGTGTAAAGTGGTTCATAAAACTTCTGGTATTTAGCTTGCAACTGAGCTCGCTCCTCTAAAAACTTAGCCTCCAATTCGTCATGTTTGTCCTGCAAGTTGAAAAACCAAATCAATTTTTCATTTCTTACCCTCACTAATGTAAAATTGAAAACTTCTAGTACAAAGCTACGATCTGAGTATACTTCCCACAACATAAATTAACATAAAGTCTACTCAATGAAGCACCAACATAGAAACTGAACACAACACTAACCCCAACGCTTCGCCACCGATAATAATTTGAGAACATGACACTGAAACTAGCACTAACACTTTGACATAAGCAATAATTTGAGAAAATAGATTAATAGAATGAAATCACATGTTTCCTTGTCAGACACGACACATGTTGGATCAGACATCGGATACACTTTTGGTCTGAAATGTCGGTGCTACTCATTATCAAACAGAAGGATATAAGTATACTACTAGCATAAATAGATTAAAGTCAAGATTAATTTGTTAAAACTAAACAACCCTGATTATTATCTGTATCACTGAAAAAAGTAAACAATTACAACAATCACACCGCACATAAAAACACGAAAAGGAACGTTGGATGATCAAACCTGCAAATCTTTGAGAACCTCAATGCGTTTCCTGACATTGGGTGAAAGTGTTTCCATGACATCCACATGATCCCCAGCCAAGAGCTGAAGCTTATCCTACATAAGCAATAAACATTACACAAATAATTCCACAGAAGAAACACGAAATTAACACTATACAGTTTTGCAATTGATTCTGATTGACATTTTGAAACAGGTTCACCACCATCACAAATCAAGAAAAAATAAACTACTGTAATTAATTAAGTTTATGATTATTAAGAGATAAATTCAGCATGAAATTCGTTAGAAACTTACTTTCAATGCATTAACGAGACCAGCACGATCTTCAGCACTAAGAGCTACATGAAAGAAGAAAAAAAAATCAACACTAGAATTTAGACCTAGGTTTCTAGGTTTGAATCAACGGATAAATAAATACTAGTAGTTCATAAAGTTACTAGGGTTTAATAATAAAAGTGATGATAATTGATAAGATAGAAATGGAGATTCGGCGTGATAAAGAGATTGAAAGTGGAAATGGAATTACCGGCGGCGGCGGCAGGAAGATCGGCGGCGTTATCGGACATGATGAAGGGAGCAGGGTTTTGGGGAGGAGAGAAAATGGGAGAAGGAAAAGTGTTGAGTTGAGAGAGTGTGAGGGAGATTACGAAAGAATGAAATGAAGAGATTATATATAGGAGGAGATTTTTCTCTCTCAAAATCTGAATATGCGTTGTTTGTTGAGTTTGTTTAGACGTGCGGATGGAGAGCGTGGGGAACACAGGTTTATTGGACTTGGATCTAACACCTTGGGCCTCGCCTTTTTCATGCAACAATATTTATTTATGATCATTTCTCTCTCAATACCCCCAAAAATCTCATTTTACCCCTTGCGGTTTGAAAAAAAATTTGAAAAATTTTTGCCAAAAAACTTCGGTTTATATTCACCGAAGCCAAATATTAGACCATTCCGGTAACTGTGAACCAAACATTAGCATTTTCGGTACACATAAACCGAACGTCAGCTTGTTCGGTACCTGCGAACCGAAATGTCCTAGATTTCGGTACGTTGTTATCGAAAATTTCATTGGGTCGCTGAAATTAGGTCATTTTCGGCAAAAGTTTACCGAAATAATTGTTTCGGTACCTGCGAACCAAAATGTCCCAGATTTCGGTAAGTGGTTACCAAAGTTTATCAGCATGTCAAATTTCTTCGGTTCGTATAAACCGCAGTACCCCCAAGAGCAAAAACGAAAATTCAGGGGGTAGAAAAAAAATGAGGGGAGTCGGGAGAGAAATGATCTTTATTTATTTATGGGTCATGCTAACTAGTATTAGTATCCGCCCCGGGCATTAGTTAAGGAACTAAAAAGGGAAAGAAAAGAAATAAATTGTATTGAAAAAACAAAAATTTAAACTTTTAAGATATTGACTTCACAAGTTTTCAGATAATATTATTATCTTTAGTTACCTTAATCAGTGCCCCAGTTAGCATTTTCCTTTATTTATTTAAGTAAGATAGTTGGGATAAAATTGATAAGATATAAATTCATAAGTTACTTGAAATAGCGTTCGAAAACAAACTATAAACTAATAAAATAAACTATAAACTCTTTTTAAAAAACGTTCACCAAACATATCTTTTTTAGTCTATAAACTTATAAGCTGTAAAAAACTAAAAAAAATTTTACTCTCTCTTCTTTTCTCCATAATCAATAACCAATAAAAAAAAAATTTACATCTTCCTATAAAACTTATTTAAAAAAAAATAAAAAAAATCATACTTCAAATTATTATATTTAACTCTTCTTAATAACTGTAAAAACTTTATTTTTCTGGGACGTAGGGAGTATAATAAATCAAGTATAAGCTAAAAATCTGATCACAGATACTGTACATAATATTAGTAATGTAGAAGCTCACGTGGATTGATATGACAGGAGAGAAGACTTGTAATACTACTAAGTCCAGTCCACACCTTGTTTGGTGGTGGGTCACTGGGTCTATTTATTCCAGAAAACACACAGATCTATTACCAAAAAACCAAACCTTGCATTTAATTTAAGATCATCTCAATCTCAATTCTCAGAAACTTAACACCTATTCTATTTTTCAATTCTCATATTTCATATATTTTTTGTAAATCTTAAACCAATCGTTACATCAAACTACATACATAGCACTTTTTTTTTATAATACATATACATTTTTGCATTTTGTTACCATTTATTCATTAATTATTATTCCCCTAGCTGATGAAATTCCATTAATCTATACAAGTGAAGTTTGATATATTGGTAATACTAAATATATATTGAATGGCATCTTCATCATCTTCACATCATGTTCCTCAAATTAAATATGATGTATTCATTAGCTTTAGAGGCACAGACATACGTCATGGTTTTTTAGGCCATTTGAGAAAAGAATTGAGGCAAAAGCAAGTTGATGCCTATGTGGATGATAGACTTGAAGGAGGAGAAGAAATAACACAAGCACTTGTTAAAGCCATTGAAGGATCACTTATTTCTTTGATAATATTTTCCAAGGACTATGCTTCTTCAAAGTGGTGTTTGGAAGAGCTTGTTAAAATTATTCAATGTATGGCTAGAAATAAACAAATTGTCATCCCTGTTTTCTATAATGTTAATCCAACGGATGTAAGGCACCAAAAAGGGACTTATGCTGATTCATTTGCTAAACATGAAATAAATAATGTAAGCTTAGCTAAGGTGCAAAATTGGAGATCTGCTTTGACTATTGCTTCTAATCTTTCTGGATTTCATTCATCAAAATTTGGGTAATTAACCTCTCTTGCTTTTATCCCTTACACATGTTTAATATTTTTTTAGGCTAAATTGCAGTTTTGGTCCCTCACGTTTTCTAATTGTGCAATTTTGGTCCCCCTAGTTTTAAACTAGCGATTTTGGTCCCTTACGTTTCTTAATTGTTTGATTTTGGTCTCCTAGTTTCAAATGAGCAATTTTGGTCCTCCACATTTGCCCCCTTTTGCATTTATTGGTCCATGTTAACTATTTTGACAAAAAAAAAACTGTTGATTCTAGTACTGATAGATGATCTTACGTTGTATACCATAAAATCCTGAAAATTTAATAAACGAAAATAATAATTTAATCATCTCTTCTATGGCCCTGATAGATGATCCTACACTATATACCATAAAATCCTTGTAAAATAGATTGAGAAGAATCTGAGAGTGAACTAATTAATCTCTTACTAGAGTGTATGAGTCTAAGAATGAACTACCCTATTTGAACAAGAGAGGTTTAAATCAAAATAAGTACCTCAACAATAAGCAATTGTGTATGACTATAAGATGTATGAATAATACCTCAACAATGCAAAAATCATACTAGACGTGTGACCGGTGGTATCATTGATGGACTCTAAGTCTTCTCAATAGCGAACTACTATTCCACCATCGGAATCACCAAATACCAACCATAGAGATTCCACGAGTGTGAGAATCCATAGCAGTTACAGGCAAGACTCACCAACATGTTGGATGAAGGTAATCATGGTTTTGGGTATCGGAATTCAGAATTGCAGACTCAATCAATGCAAAAGGGGGCAAGTGTGAGGGACTAAAATCGCTCGTTTGAAATTAGGGGGACCAAAATTGCACAATTATGAAACGCGGGGACCAAAATCGCTCGTTTCAAACTACGAGGACCAAAATCGCACAATTAGGAAATGTGGAGGACCAAAACTGCAATTTAGCCTATTTTTTACCCATTATTTATTAAATTTAGAAGCTATATATATACTACTCATTACATATTTCAACTTATATTATAAAAAAAAATTACATTTCAACCTAAAACAAGCTAATAGTGATAGTTAGTCTCATAAGTATAGTTCAATTGATGATATCTACTAGAGACATCATTGGAGGGATCGAAGTTCGATTCTCTACTTCTTCACACATGAAATGACGCGAATCTCTTCTAACTTAACCAAGGTTCTAGGTTCGATCTCTGATAAGAAGAGTTAGCCGCTCATTCAGTGCACGATACCTGATTTACACAAAAATTTTAATATACGTATCGTATCCGATATTCATACGGATCCGATTGTGCATCATTGTAGGGCACAAGTTTAAAGATACAACAGCTCTAAAGGTGTGCACTTTTTTTTATGCCTAAATAGGATCCACGGAGCACTAAACTTTAAGAAAGCACTAAACTTTTCTGGGCACTTTGAATCCATTTCAAAGAATAGCACTATTGCCGTCTTTGCCAAAGACACTTTCAAAGACCATTTTAGAGCTATAAATAATAAACAAAAGATTCTCACCTCACCTTCATCCACTTGCATAACATAGGACTGAAATGAAGCCAAACCACACATAGAATAAATATCCAGCATCATTCCTAAAACAAACAAACATACAACCAAACCAGTACAAGATTGTCAACTGAAGATCCATTAAAGGAGAATATGTTGAAAACCCAACCAGAAACTTGCCATCATGCAAAGAAGGTATGTATGAAACTCATATTCTTGTTTTTCCCACATCACACACATGACAATGAACACATTCACTTTGAACGTTTATGTGTGTGGTAGAGGCAATTTCTGGCTAATCTCCAGATAAATTACTGACTTTATGAGTCCCTATATTAAATTCTAATATCATATAACCTGTGGAGTTGGAAGGATTTTGTCAATGACTCTATGAACAATTTGTACTCTGAACTATACCTTTATGTAGCCTGAAAAATATAGGAAACAATAGTTAGTACTCCTTCAGAGTTGGGTCAACAAAAGTTGATGTATTTTGTTGAGTGATCTGTCTCTTATATTTATGACTGATAGAGTATAATAATAATAATAATAATATAAGTGAGACACTATGGGAGCCCGTCTACAAACTTTTATGCCATTAGTAGTTTGGTGAGTAACAAAAGAATGACCTTCTAAACTCTTAGATTTGGGAGTTTGGCCTAACTCAACTCTACGAAACCGGCTTGTAAGGTGATGATTGTCCTCAGTTATAAACATATGAATGGTGGGTAACCTGATCAGAAACCTGATAACAAGTATCCCAGCGGATCGTGGAGGAGGCTCTGATACCATCTTAGAATTGAGAGTCGAGTTTAACTCATTCCTACAAAACCGGCTTGTAAGTTGATGATTGTCCTCGCATATAAACATATATTCTGGTAATCTCGATTGGCCGGAACTTTCGCTGCCACAATTTTATAGAACACGTTACATAATGAAATAGGCCGGTAATCTCTCATAGATGGAGGATTATCAACCTTAGGGATCAAAGTAACATCTGTTTCATTCAGCGATGAGAATAAAAACTCAGTAGCTTGTAGAAAAAAGTACATTCGTCTAATTCGAACTACTCCATATTCAAGTGATAAAATTAAAGATGGTCATAATATTAATGGTTTACAATAAAAATTTGTCCTTTTGATGTATGATAAAATACGTTACTCATGTCATTCGACCAGATGTTAAAATTAATGATGGTTGCACTAAACATGATAAACATTTTTTTTTTCTTGTTGTATAGGGATGAAGTTGAGCTTATAGAAAAAATTGTCAAATATTTGTCATCCAAGTTGAATGTTATGTACCAAAGTGAGTTAACAGATCTTGTTGGAATTGAACAAAGGATTGCAGATTTAGAGTCACTGTTATGCCTAGATTCAACTGTAGATGTTCTTGTCGTTGGCATTTGGGGTATGGGCGGTATTGGCAAGACAACTCTTGCAGCTGCAGTGTATAACCGTCTTTGTTTTGAATATGAAGGATGTTGCTTTATGGCAAATATTACAGAAGAATCAGAGAAGCATGGAATGATTTATCTGAAGAATAAAATTCTCTCTATATTGCTAAATGAAAATCATCTACATATCGGTACACCTAATGGAGTTCCACCTTATGTTAAAAGAAGGTTGGTTCGTAAAAAAGTTCTTCTTGTTCTTGATGATATCAATGATTTAGAGCATCTAGAGAATTTAGTTGGAGGACTTGATTGGTTTGGATCCGGTAGCAGAATCATCGTAACAACCAGAGATAAGCAAGTGCTTGGTAAAAGAGTCAATTGTATATACGAGGCCAAGGCATTGGAGTCTGATGATGCTATTAAACTTTTCATCACAAATGCCTTCAAAAATGGTTGTCTTGACATGGAATGGATTGAGCTATCAAGAAGGGTGATTCATTATGCTAATGGAAATCCATTAGTTTTGAAAGTTTTGGGTTCTTTTCTTTATGATAAAAGCAAACTAGAATGGGAAAGTCAGTTGCAGAAACTTAAGAAGATGCCTCATGCAAAAATTCAAAATGTATTGAGATTGAGTTATGATAGACTCGATCGAGAAGAGAAGAACATATTTTTATATATTGCATGTCTGTTGAAAGGATATGAAGTTCAACAAATAATAGCTTTGCTTGATGCTTGTGGTTTCTCAACAATTATTGGGTTAAAAGTCCTTAAAGACAAAGCCCTTATAATTGAAGCCAAGGGCGCTGGAAAATCAATGGTTCTGATGCATGACTTGATACAAGAAATGGGCTGGGAGATTGTTCGAGAAGAATGTATTGAAGACCCTGGAAAACGCAGCAGGTTATGGGATCCTAATGATGTTCATCAAGTATTGACAAATAACACGGTAAATAAGTACTAATAATTGTACTCAAATATATCTTACAAATCAGTTATTTAAATAATATTTCACATCGTATATTAATTTATCTTGTTATTATATTTCCAGGGAACTAAAGCCGTCAAAAGCATAACTCTGAATGTCTCGAAATTTGATGAGCTGCAGTTAAGTCCTCAAGTCTTCGGTAGGATGCAGCAGTTAAAATTTCTTAAATTTACCCAACATTATGGCGACGAGAAAATACTGTATCTTCCTCAGGGTCTTGAATCTTTGCCAAATGACCTACTGCTTTTTCAATGGGTTAGTTATCCTTTGAAATCCCTGCCTCAGTCTTTTTGTGCAGAAAATCTTGTTGAGCTAAAGTTGACTTCAAGCCGAGTGGAAAAACTTTGGGATGGAGTCCAGGTATTGATATATACCATGTATAAGATATAGTTTTTGTGATTCTGTATTTACACGATTTTAACTCGTGTGATATCTCTCTTTTATCTGTTGCAGAATATTCAACATTTAAAGAAAATGGACCTCAGTTATTCCAAATATCTGCTAGAGCTCCCTGATTTTTCAAAGGCCTCAAATCTTGAAGAAATAGAACTCTATGGCTGCAAAAGTTTGCTTAATGTTCATCCTTCAATTTTACGTCTCAACAAGCTAGTGCGACTGAACCTATTTTACTGCAAAGCACTTACCAGTCTTCGAAGTGATACTCATTTAAGATCCCTTCGCGATCTATTCCTCGGTGGTTGCTCAAAACTCAAGGAGTTTTCAGTGACATCTGAGAATATGAAAGACTTAACTTTAACTTCAACAGCTATCAATGAATTGCCCTCATCAATTGGTAGTCTCAAAAAACTCGAATCATTGAGTCTTGATTTCTGCAAAAGCCTAATCAACCTTCCAAATGAAATTACCGACCTGAGATCACTTCGAGCTCTTTACATTCACGGTTGCACACAACTTGATGCATCAAATCTTCATATCCTAATTAGTGGTTTAGCTTCTTTAGAAACGTTAAAGCTGGAAGAATGTCGTAACTTATTCGAAATTCCAGACAACATCAGCTTCCTATCATCATTGCGTGAGTTGTTACTAAAAGAAACTGATATTGAGATATTTCCTGCAAGCATCAAGCATCTTTCTAAGCTGGAAAAACTTGACATAAAGGGCTGCAGGAGGCTTCATTATCTTCCAGAGCTTCCGCCATCACTGAAAGAGTTTTATGCCACTAATTGTTCATCTTTAGAGACTGTGATGTTCAATTGGAATGCTGCTGATCTACTACAACATCAAGCATATAAGTTATATACACGATTTGAAAATTGTGTTAACTTGGATGAACTTTCACTCAGGGCAATTGAAGTAAATGCTCAAGTAAACATGAAGAAATTGGTATATAAGAATCTCTCAACATTAGGAAGCAAATTTCTTGATGGTCCAGTTGATGTGATCTACCCCGGAAGTAAAGTTCCAGAGTGGTTTATGCACAGAACAACACAGGCTTCAGTGACTGTTGATTTCTCTTCCGCTCCAAATTCCAAGTTTGTTGGTTTCATCTTCTGCGTCATTGCTGGTCAGCTCCCATCGGACGATAAAAACTTCATTGGATGTGACTGTTACCTGGAAACTGGTAATGGCGAAAGGGTCGCTCTTGGGAACATGGATACATGGACTAGTATACATTCCCCCGAGTTTTTTTCCGACCATGTTTTTATATGGTATGATGAAATGTGTTGTCTGCAAAACAGTGAACCCAAAAAGGAAAACGTGGAAGAACTCATGGCCAATTATAATCCAAAGGTTTCATTTGAATTCTTTGCTCAAAGTGGAAATACTTGGGAAAAGAGAGAGAGTAGTATGATAAGAGGGTGTGGAGTGTGTCCAATATATGATACAGAATATTTTGATTTCATTAAACAAATGGAATTGGAGTTGGAATTCACACTGCAATCCATTGCTAATGAAAGGTTAGTTCAATGCAGTGATAAGAAAGAAACACTAGACCCAAAACAACCATGCAAGAAATTCTTTTCACACGTTCAAACTGGAATTTGGAAGAGTGCAACACAAGGCTTGAAAGATATATTGTTGTGATTTTTTGTAAGGTAAAATTAAATCACTATTTCTCTATTGTTTAGATATCAGTTTTAACCACATTTATCATATTGTCTTTGGATGAGATATGTTGTAACTTCTACACTTTATCTCTGTCTAACTGCAGCTGTAAATCTAACAAAGATATATATGCAGGATCCTCTCCTACATGCATCCATCTCCAACAAGAAAAGATGAGAGTGAAAGGAGAGAGAATATGAGGAGGTGATTGGTGGTATCATTGAAGTAAAAGAATATGAGGAGGTGATTGGTGGTATCATTGAAGTAAAAGACTATGATCGATTAATATAACATTAATTTATTTATTTTTATAAATTTTGGAGAATACAACTTGTAAGTTTATAAATTTATTCATTCAGCATATTTTGAATGTTTGATAGTTAAATAACTTCTTCATTTGTATTGTTTCGAATATTCCATAGTTATATACAACTATGACAACGAGACTGCGCAAATGTCAAGCTTTTGGGCGTAACTCTTGATCCATCTCATGCACCATCTCTCAGCAGACCGCCACAACTAGTGAAAGAAGGCCCTCGTCGAAAATAAAATGACTTTTTCTGTAATAAAAAATCAATCTGATCATATATAGTTGAAATGCGCTTGCAGTAACAAAAAAATTCATCCATAATTAAAAAAAAGTATTACTTGAAGTTGCTTGTAAGAAGTATGTTATGAAAGAACAAATCAAGGAAAAAAAAATGGTTAAGATAGGGACCATCTATACTTAAAATATTTGTTGAAAATAATTTTTTACCAAAATTTTACTCACTTGAAACTGTATATATATTCTACATTTTGGGAATTGCATTTAAATTGACTAGTCTCACAAAGTCGCAACCTTTCTATACTTGATTCCAAGTCAACTTGAACATGTCTTCATAAGAACCTCATTGGTTTTCTGAGTGCTGAAATTTGGATTTTAATGCTTCAATGACCGCTGAAAAGTCCTCATCGCTATAGCCGTGTGATTTTGCAACTTTATATAACTCGTTAGCAGCTGCTGCAATCGGAATAGGTTGGGAAACAGACTCTGCTAACCCCAGGGCAAGTCTTAGATCCTGTAACCATTAATTCTGTTGTGTGAGTACAAAACTAATACTGAACTTTAAGAGTTACTAACAAGTATCAAAAGGAATGTTAATTTACTTGCCTTCTGCTGATGCTTTAAGGGAAATGCAGTCGGATAATGTGACTGTATCATGGATGGGCCTTTCATCGAGTACATCGGAGCACTAATCGCACCCTGTGAAATTACCTGCAAAATTTCCATTTCGTAAGGGCCCAATATAAAAGAATGGTTATTTCAATACTCGTGACCTATGAAGCACCGACACGGACACTATAGGTTTTATTTTGTGAACTGACGAATAACTGAATACCTCCACTAGTACTTTTGGATCCAGCCCAACTTTCTCACTGAGAAGTAAACCTTCAGAAAAGGATGCCATCATACTATAAACCAATGGAAAAGAGAGAAATAAGTAATGTTAAACGCAGGGTCAAATGGAAGCAAAAAAGCAGGAGACAAATTTTAAAGGACCTGCCCATGATCATATTGACAACGAGTTTCATCGCAGCTCCATTTCCAACATCACCAAGGTAAAATCTAGACTGCATTGAAGCATAAAGCATACATATTATATGAATTAATTGTTTGCTTTAAAAGAAAGATCGGAGATTTTTTGTTAATGGACTGGATATACATACTTTCCCCATGATGTCCAAGAATGGAGCAACCGTATCATAAAGATTCTTGTCCCCTGAAATATTATATAATATACATCGTCTCAGTTTCTGTAAGTTCCCCATTCTCTATTATGACTAAAGTCTGAATAAATGTTGCGCTGTTATGTATTAAAACAGGATCTATATAAGAAGAAATTCTTGACAGTATAACCTATATTTGCAAAGACTTTGTGAGTTAAAATTTCAAACATACGTAGCTATTGGAATCAGTGCTGCAACTTACATGACACGTCCTAGCTGAGTTTTCTACTTATAAAATAAAATCCTTCACCAACTCTTTTCACATGCCAAATTTAACAGAGTTATAAGTACTTGAAGATAATTTACCTGCTGTAAGAAATATCAATTGTCCATCTTCTGCTGGCTTTTTGGAACCTGAAACTGGAGCCTGTAGGTAGACAGAAATCGCTTCACAAGGCATTACAGCTTACATATTCGTCTAATCATATAACTTAAGCATGCAATGAATAATACATGTCCTAACTAAATCTCACCCTGTATGTTCCATAGGGAATAGTAGATAGGGAAAGTATAGAAAACCATACCTCCAAAAATAATGCTCCAGTGGATTTTATCTGCCCATTAATCAATTTAGAAGTGTCCACATCAACAGTTGATACATCCACATATCTGAAAATATATAAGGTATTAAGCTTATTAACAGACTATGGAGGCACATCACAGCATACAGCCGGAACACAATATCTTCCTATCATTTCATTACTGAAAAAAGTAAACAATTGAATAGATATATGGCTTGCAGACATTAGTAATGTGATGAAAATATATGCACGTCATGAGTTGATAACTATGGATAGACTATAGTCAAAAAGTTTCATCAGTCGGATGATAAGGGCACAAAGAGAACAGGAGACGGGCGAATCGCTGTATTGGAAACATCAATATCCATTTCAAATTCTATTATCTGTCAAATTGTAGCAATCTATTGAGAATACTTTGAATTAAATATAGCACCCTTTTCCTGGACCTATTCCATTTGCAGCTCCATGTTTACCAAGAGCAACATCAACCTGATATATGGAATAGAACATATATAACTAACTCATAACTTATACATGAGCTTTAAAAAAAAAAAAAAACTATACAGAAATATACACACCGCACTTTGAGGATCAGCAAGCATAGCAAATGTGAGATCGCAAGATGTCGCTACTTCCTCAGGAGATGGTTTATATCTACAGAAACAAAATGTTACGTGTCTTCAAACGCACAATTTGAAATTCATAGCATATCTTCTCTTTATGTTACGTGTCTTTGAAAATGTTAAGTTATTTTAAAGTGTAAGTAATGGAAATGTGAATTATAAAGAACTTACTTAGCTCCCAAGTTGATTAGAGGATCACACTTGCTCTTTGTCCTATTCCAAACAGTCAAATCAACTCTACAACAGGAAAATTTTGAGAACTAATTAAGATATGAAGAACTTGTATACATCTTGCACATATATAAGAGAAAAAATGACAACAAAAGTATGAAATTTTTAAGGCATGTTAATCATAAGTCAGACTGAAGAATAAAAATTGAATTAGAAACTAGTAACACCTAAATATGTAAAAAAAAATAAAGACAAAATATGAAAAAAGCATTAGAAACTAGTAGTTTAGCAGAAATGTGTGACATCAATATTACAATTCTTAATATAACTTTATTTTTTGAAAACTTGGTATCCGGCATTAGGACCGACTAATCCGAGGGGACCAATCCCACCGCCCACTTGCGGGGGTCTCATTTAAAGCCAGAGTTTTTTGCTCTGTATGGACTTAGCCCACCGAAATTGGCACTAGGGAGAATCGAACCTGAGACCTTGAGAGGAGCATACTCCAAGGACCCAAGCCAACACCACTAGACCAACCCCAAATGGGTTCAATTCTTAATATAACTCAAAAATGGAGAAAATTATAGAATAGTAGTGAACAAATATTATTGATAATTTGATCAATTGAATAACAATGAATACAATGTTGGGGGGGGGGGGGGGCGAGGCGCTTGCCCCTGCGGTATGGTTCAAGGGTATTGTTGTTATTATTTGGACCGAATTATTATAAATACCGCGTAACACTCAAACCCTAATTCATTCACTTAGCTAATAGAAACGAACTGTAACGACTTCTACCGTCGGACACTAACCCACCACTTGGGAAACTCCGTTATCAAACTTCTTGTGTGTTCATTGTTTGCTTTATTCGTTATTTCCTTTTGTTACTAGTTGTTCCAACACATTGGATCCTATTTTTTATACATAAAAGTCTATGAAAATGAGAAGAAGATAACGACTAACAATGATAACTAACTTTTTTTTTTATGTAAACTGAGTTTCCTCCCACACAACTACGAAGACTAATTCCTGTAGAAACTAAATGAGCAACAAACTCTCTCTAAGAGTTTTAACCTTCAGGATGATAATAACCAACTACTAACAAACTTATATCTAGGAGTAATTAAGATACATACCCAGCTTTGATGAGATTTTGTGCCATTGGGGTGCCCATGATTCCAAGACCCAAAAATCCAACACGTGGAGGTGTCTCAATCCCTGAAAACAAGTATGAGTACAGAATTGAGCTGAATTTGAAGAGAGTAAAGTAGTATATATATACCTTGGGCTTGTGGTTGAGTAGAAGCGTTTGAAATATGAAGAGAGAAGTGGCGATAGTTGAAGGTAGAGCGCATTGCCATGATAGGAAAACGGTGAAGAACAAAGTGATTGCAGTTTATGAAGCTGCTCATGTTCTTCTTTGTTGTTTGTGTTCCTATGAATTCGATAGACACGATAAACAAAGATGGATAAATTATAGATATAGATAGCACCCGAAAAATAGATGCCAAACATTTTTATGTTTTTTGTTTTGACATTTTTTATTTTTATTTGTTGTTTTAATTACTTTCATATAGATATTCCTGACCATGAACTCATAATCGATATAATCGACAAAAGTTAAAACATTCGATTGGGTATGAGTTGGGTTTCTGGTCAATAATTGCGAAAAATCGGGCATGAACGATTGTATACGAACGAGTGCGAGTTTCTAAAATTTATCTCTCTATAACCGAAAGGTCCGAAGCCGACCGAAGAACCATTAAGATGTAATTTTTTTTTCTTTTCTCCCTCTCAATCTCATATAATCTTCTCTTTCTTGTTTTTATCCATATTTGATATAAGAGAGAAATGTTATATTTTACGAAGCTCATAAGTTATAATACGTTGATGAAGGAGGTGCGAAAGATATTCTAATATATATTCTATATTTATTTTAATTTCTACTTCTCTTCTACTTGATCTTTTATTATCTTTAGATTTACATATTTGAAACAAATTAAGTGCATTTCATCCCTCTTTGTTTTTAAATTTAGTTCGTCTATCTTTTATTGCATTGTGTACGAAGTATTGAACTATTCGAAAATTGTGAATTTTTGAATAATATAGGAATTTTAGATGTAAGCGAAGTTTCAATCTAACCCGTAATAACCGACTTGTTCGACCAGCCACCCGAACAACCCGAATATATAGACGGTCAGAATTGAGTCCAAATTAAATGTTTGCGGTTTTTATCAATTTGATGATTTTCAATCCGAACCCAACCGAAACCGACCAATGATCATGCCTATATATTCCTTCAAAAGATGACCAAAAAATATTATTCCTTGAAATAAATAAACTTAATTGCTTTTAAGGGAAATTAGTCATTTTAATATATTTTTTTTTCAAATTAGTCATTTTAAATGGCTTTCTATTATGTTTTGAATTTGATTCTAATACTTTTATAAATCATTTATTCCAAAATTGTCATTCATTTATCTTTTTCAGTATCTTAATCGAAGAAGTGTTATCTATTCGTCACATTTAGATAAGATGTGCACTTTTAGAGATAGTAAGGAAATGTTCTTCGCTTTTTGATGGATTTTTTTTCTTATCTATTTTCCAAATAATTTTAGAAGCATCGATGGTTTTGTAATTTTTTTCCGTTATTATTACAAGATTTAGGATCATAATAATTAATTATGATATAAAGTTACTTTTCATTAACAACTAACAATAATAATTCATAACTTGGTTATTCCAAGCAAATAATTTTAAAATATATTTAAAGAAAGTGGAATGACGTGAGAAAAAGCTCTTATTTCTATCGAGTTACTATGTTTAGGGTTGGGAACAGGCCAGGCTAGGCCAGGCCTTGACAGGCCTGAGCCTGGCCTACGATTTTTTTTCAGGCCTAAGCCTGGCCTGTGGCCTATCAAATGATATTTTTTTTGCCTGGCCTGAGCCTTTTAAAAGTCTGGCCTGACCTTGTAGCCTGTTTAAAAGTCTGTGTTACATTAAAACTTCTCTATATAGTTTTTTTAAATAGGCTAAACAGGCCTTAAAAAGTTCACATTTAAATTTTTATAATTTCTACAACATTAAGAAAAAGCTAATAATATGATTAACACAATAATTAAAAACTAATCAAATAACAAATACGATTACGAAAAGTCACAATAATTAAAAGCTAATAATATTTATATAAATAATATTTTTTTATAAGATATAAATAATAATATTATATAAATAATAATTATTATAAACAGGCCGGCCTATCAGGCTTCGTAGGCCTTTTTAGAAGCCTAAGTCTGGCCTATTTATGTAAACAGGCCGTTTTCAAAGCCTAAGCCTGGCATTTTTAATAACCAGGCCAGGCCAGGCCAGGCTTATATAGGCCAGGCCGAAGGCCCCTGTATGCCGCCTGGCCTATTCCCAACCCTAACTATGTTATAGGTACAAGTTTCCTCTTTTGTCCGAATTTGAATCCAAAACTTTCAATTTTTTTAATCGTTATCTCATCCAATGCCTAATAGCGCATACTTATCTCTAACGAAGAAAATGTAGAATACATAAGGTGATTATTATCATTTAACATCGACTAATTTCGTAAAAAATAAAATAAAATTGACTAATGTCTCCAAAAAATCCATTCAAAGTTCTCCTCTCCCAAATAAATAGGAATCATGGATATACTTTAACTATCTATTTAAAGAGTTCAATTTATCCTATCACTCAGATTAATTTATATCTTTGACTTTGATATAATTGATTTTTAAATGAAATGTTTGTTTTGAAATTGTTTTAGGGGAAAAGTTTAAATAGCCAAATTTCTTCTTTTTTATTTTCACCGCCGGATCAAGTTTCTTCTTTTTATTTACTCTTGAAAAATTTATTTAATTTTTTGCTCTCGAAAATAATTAAACATAATTAAATAAAAGAAAATGTTAAATAGTACACACGATGCATCGGTTAAGCAAATAAATAAGGAAATTTTGTCTTGAAATTCGTGCATTAAAAGTATAAAAAGTTATTTTTATCGACATTAACTTTATGTTTTATTTGTACACAAAAAAAAACTTTATATTTTATTTAACAAGTGTATCGGGTGCACCGTTTAGTATGACACTTAAATAAATTAATAAAAAAATCATGAAGAGTAGTAGAAGATGAGTATAAAGACAACATTTAGAAAGGTATCGGTGATAGGTTATTATCTTTCACCGCAACCGAAATCAAAAGATATTCGCGAAGAATCGCATGAAGATCGAGGCGAAGATGTTTCAAGCACACTTTCTTCGTCTATGATTTACATCGTTTCTTCGCAACTATTTTTTGATTTCGATTGGAGTATAAAATAATAACCTAGCACTTCCATGGAAGTTCGTTTTGTGTGCTAAGAGGAGACAACATTCATTTGGTTCAGTCTCTGAGAGTAAGATTTACTTTGACAAGGTATTGTTTCTTTTTCCATCGCACTAATTTTCGCTTTGTTTTTCAATTTTGTTACTTTACTAAGTGATGATGATGTTTTTTTTGCTGTAACAAGATCAATACTTGGAAAAGCAAGCTTTTTTATTTGAAAAATAAAATAAAATGTCTTAGTTGATGATTGCATGCATGTCTATGATGCATTTCCATAGGAAAAATGTTGTATTCTTTTTTTTTGGTCCAGTAGTCTAGTTGCTAAAAATTCCAGCTTAAAGGTGAATAAGTGGAGTGTTCAGGTTCGAACTCTGACTCTTGTGGATATAATGCGATCTCCTTACCAACTGAGCTAAGTTAATAGGGACGGAAAAGTGTTAGAAATGGAAATGAAATACTGGTTAGGGTTCTTTATCCTTGAGAGAGAGAGAGAGAGAAAGAGATTTTGAAGTTGATGACTGTTTAATTTTGTTGAGTACATGTCAAAAGTGCATTCTAAAAGAGCTACATTTTTGTAATGACATGATTTTAAAATATATAATTTTCTAGTTTGTGATAAATATATGCAATTATAACTTGAAGTCTGTTTAACAGTTGTTCACTTGATGCTTATTTTTTGTGACTACTTAGTTTGTTTTTGAATTATCAGTGATAGCTTCTTGAATACTTTTGAAGATAGTGTTTATTTTGTAAATGCAGAGTTTGGTTTTCTTGAAATGAGACATGGGTTTGACTAGTTTCCAAAGGGCATGATCCTGAATGTGGAAGACAAAGATAATAATGGTTCAATGTTAATAGTCACACACTGCTGGAACATCTCTCAGCCACTCGAGACCAATAGCCCCATGTATATCAATGTGTAGATTCAGCAAGCATGTTGTTCATGCCCCTTTGATTGCATCAGCAATTTCATTGATGTTTGCATGTCTCACTGCATTGTGCAATCAAAGGGGCATGAACGACATGCTCGCTGAAGAATCCATTGTGCTTTTTGTCTTTTCTCTCTTCCCTGCCTTAGCTTGTGCCTGTATTCTTAAACTATCCCAATGTAACTATGTAAATTATCCTTTTGTCTCTTTCCCATGATCCCTGCCCCTTAATTTTACATTGGCAGAATCTAACTTGCTGTTTTCATTACTCATGGCATAATTGTGGTCACCAAAATCTGATTCCCGTGATTTCTCCATTAGATCTTGAATTTGGCCTGAAATGTGGAAAACCTTGTGCTGCTTGTGATCACTATGTTGCTGAAGAGGGACTTGGGATAGCATGCTGTGAGAATGGTCAATTGCAGGTTTGGCTTTCAGACTCTTGGAGAACTCAAGTTTATATTATTTTCATTTTTATTCTTTGAGGAACCACTTGATGAGGCTTTAACATTCTCACAGGTTCATAACGGTCGACTTCAGGAACTTCAGAATCAGGGGTCATTTTCAAAATATAGCCATTGCTCTGCATCATGGTTTTGCTTCAGAATCAGACGTTTGATTTTTTCAAGTTCTTCCAGGTTTTCATGCCTCATAGCTACTCCTACAGGACCATATTCATGTAACTGGGTTGCACTTGCCATTCCTAAAAGCTTACTGAAAGAAGTTCTGTTGCAAAAATCGTACTCGGCTGTGCTTAGCTGATCTTTTACTTCTGCATTGCTGTCTCAGAATGATCTTATCTTCTGAAGATTTTGATCAATTGAAAAATCTCCAGACAATTGAGATGTAACAATGGAGCAATGTGATGAAAATAAAGCATTTAATTCTTTCTCAACACCCCCATGACATGAATTTTCTTGCCTTTCACCATTCACAGGATTAACAAATTCCATCATACTATGTTCCCAAGTATTTCCTCTGGAGTGGCTATCATGCTTGTACTTTTGTCGTGGCGTGTATCTTTAGGGGAAATCGAGCAGCAAGGGACATGAATGCAGAATTGGAAAGATGGTCTGAGACATTTTGAGTGAGAAAACATTTGTGTCCTTGAACAAGATGCATCCATGCAGTAAACGAGTCTGCTCATCCTCGGAAAATATTTTGTTCATTTTCCTACCATTTGCCCTTACTTCATCTGTTCCATCAACCCGATGACTGTTTATATCCAACATCAGAAGCTTCCACACTTTATTAGTTCCCTCATCAAGATCAACTTTAGTTCCCTCATGAAGACCATCAATGGCTGTTTGCGGTCTTTCTGCATCCTCAAATGTTTGTCTATTAGAACTGCCTAGATTTGCAATATTAGTTCGATTGGCACCACAGTTTCTAATTGTGGTCAGTGAAGTGCAACCACGAGTTCAGGTAGCGATTCTTGATCTTTTTGTTTGGTTGGTCCACTCTTTCCTGAATATAAATTGTACTCGAATGATTGATATTTATCATGAGATAGCTCTTTTTGTAGCTTTGAGCATGGTTAGGAGTCTCGCTGTTTCATATTCAAAAGCAGATGTCCAGCCGTTACAAGTTGATTCATCCATATGTGATATAGCATTTTCATCAGTACCATTGAGCAAGCAAACAACAACAACATTAATCTAATTGGAAGGCAATATAATTTAATGCAGGCATACCAGTCAAATTATTGGGTTCAATTTTCAAATGTACAAAAGAAAACGAGAACTGAAAAGGGGAAAATCTTCTAACACGTCCTATGCATCTTCGGAGCCCATGTTCTAAAGATGTATTGGACGTGTTATAAATTTTCCCCTTTTCAGTTCTTTTTTTCTTTGGTACATTTGGAAATTGAGCCCAATAGTTTGACTGGTATGCCTGCATTAAATTATATTGCACCCCGATTAGATTAATGTTGTTGTTGTCTTCTTGTTCAATGGTACTGATGAAGATGAGGAGGAAGAGGATTTCGAAGATGATGCTGTGGCGGGTTAAAGTCAAGGGGGGAAATAGACAGCCTTCTAGCTACTATTACCAAGTGCTGTGACCTTGTGAATTTTATATATAGTAACAAAAGTAGTTTTCACTTTTCATCATGATAATATCAATTTGATTGTTTTGGTTGACATTTGGATGAATTGTTGCATGTCAGGACTATGTTCAATGTATGAAATTGGTTATGTTTGTTCAGTGACAATAATACAGAATCATCTGATAACTTATAAATGGAACATTCATGCGAATTGTTATTTCTTCAAATGTGCTAATGAAAGTGTCTTGAACATAATCATCTTTAAGAATATGTGAAGATATATAGTAGTAAGTAGTGATTTAAATTACATGAAATGAAATCCATAAGGAGTTTGGGTAGTATGATCGATCTTCGACTCAAAGAAAAAAAATAACAAATTTTCACACACTTTAATAATTAAATTTTGACGAAGATATATCTATATGCTTTTTTAAGTACGTCTCATGGTTGTCACATTTCTAGTTTGAACGTCTCATGATTTTTAGTTTGAACTCGTAATTCGTTCTTGTCCTAACAAGTTTGGATTTAGCTTATTTTTTTCTTATGAAAAGCCTGTGCAAAAAATAAGCTTTTATATTAATTTATAAATTTTTACCAACAAAATTTATATTTTTATAAGTTATTTTTTTCATAAACTACCTTAAAAATTTATAATAATATATAAAATAAAAGCTTATTATTTGCATAATACGTTTCGTATAAGCTCAAAAATAAGTTAATTCAAATAATTTTAGGAGAGGTGAGGTGAGAATATATAAAGAAAGACACATGTTTTGGTAAATAAAAAATAGCAATTTATAAATTAACTTATAACAGATGAATTTATAATTTATATTAGATAAACTAGCTTATTAGTATTAAATTTGTATTGGTTGGTAAATTAATCGTTCTACCTTATTAAATTTGTATTGGTTGATATATATATATATATATATATATATATATATATATAAGTCAGGATCCGTTGACACCAACTAGTTTGACACCAAATGTTACACCTCTCAATAACGTTTTAACCGATATAAATTTTATAAAATCCACCGTTGGATTGAAAGTTTACATCATATAGATCATTTGTGTAAAATTTCAGACAAATCCAAAATCATTTGATATGCTATTGAGACACATAAAGATTAACGACATTTAAAAAAATACAAAAATCGTTAATTTTGATGTATCTCAATAACATATCAAATGATTTTGGATTTATTTGAAATTTTACACAAATGATCTATATGATGTAAACTTTCAATCAAACGGTGGATTTTATAAAATTTATATCGGTTAAAACGTTATTGAGAGGTGTAACATTTGGTGTCAAACTAGTTGGTGTCAACGGATCCTGACTCTATATATATATATATATATATATATATATATATATATGGGAGTACTTCAAGTGAGAGCATGTCTTATAATGAGAGATGAGAGGGATAATTAATATCCATTGGATGATAATACATGGCTAAGATTTAATTACTCCCCTCTATTCCTTTTGCAGCAAAACATCTTCTCCTCTCCCACTCTTGTTCCATCTCTTCCATTATTTTTTGGAAATCGTTAAATAAGGATTTACTCCCAATCTCATCGAAATAAAGAAAGAAAAAAAGGAAAAGGAAATCAGTCTCCCTGCATCTAATTAACCCAGCCCTTTTGAATGCTTTCCAATTTCCACTTTTGCATCTAATAAGTAACAAAGCTAAATGACACCAAGTCAAAATTCTCATACAATTGGATTAACACTAATAAATGGAAGAAAAACAAAGTTCTGTTGAAGAAAATGGCTTCAAATAGTTTCAACTTGCAGAAAACTTTGTCCAAAACATTGCTATCAATTTTTACCACTTTATTTTCAGTTGGGAAAGTGGTTTCAACACGATACAAGATCTGATCGTGTCATTAGTTTCAAGATGTCACATGAACAATAGCATAATTTCAAAATCAAAGAAAAAAAATAGAAATCGCAAGTTCGCAACGATAACACGGGCGAGAGAATCAACAACCCTTGAGGGGATGAGGGGTGAAGAAAGTATTACCTCTGGTTATAAAAACTGGAGATCATGATAAGAATTGATCTAAGGGTTATGATTTATCCCTCTCATCTCTCATTATAAGACATGCTCTCACTTGAAGTACTCCCTATATATATATATATATCAAATGATGCAAAAAATATATTTTGATTCATATTTAATTTTTTTTTTCAAATAAAATGACAAAGTAACATTAAAATAAAAAATGTAATTTTTTTTTAGTAAAAGTAAAAAATGGTAAGTTAAAAATAATATAAAAAAGGTTTACCAAAACAGGTTTTTTTTTCTTTTCAAAATGAACTTATTATTATTATAAATTAAAGATAAACTAAAAATTTAGAGCCAAAAATAAAAATATTTAGAACCGCCAAACCGAAATCAAAAGATGGTTGTTGTGAAGAATCATCATCCATGGAGTTCCAAGGCGAAGATGGTTCCAAATTCCCTCTCCAAACTAGCGACAAACTTTTGTTTGGACGAGGTTTTGGTTTCAACACCGATGACCACACTGTTTCTCGTCGTCACGTTTCATTCCAACTCAACGAGTCTGAATCAGAGTCTCCTAGGGTTTCATTTCAAGTCATCGGAAGAAACCCCATTTGGGTTTTGAAGAACAACGATGGAACTCTTAATCTCTTCAGGAAATTCGATATGGGTCATTTAGAACTCGGAGATCGTTTTTGCTTGTCTGGTGGTAAAACACCCATTTGGTTCAATTTCAGTAAGAATCAAGATTCTGAATGTGAGATTGATTTTGACCAAATTGATGTTTCACAATTTGATCCTGTTAAAGGTATTATCTTTTTCATTCAACCAATTTTTGTTTCTTTGCTTTGCATGATAATGATGATGATGATGATGATGATGATGATGTTTTTTTGTTCTGAGAAAATCAATAGTTGGAAAAGACAGCTTTTTTTATTTGAAAAATTAAATGTGTTAGCAAAATTTGCAATGTAGATGTAGTACATTATTCAACATGTAGATTTTGAGAGTTTGTATATAATGAGTTGCAGATTTTAGGTATCTGTCAAATCTGTGTAGTGTAGCCTTGTAAGGATAGTATAATTCTAAGGGTTTTTTTTGGATTGATTTATTCGAGTTTATTTACTGATATAAACACTTGTGAGATTGTTTGAGAGAATTTATGGAAAAGGTGTATGACATTTCCATTAAGTTGTTATCAGCTTATTTCAATAAGCTCTTCAGGATAGCTTACTTTTTTAATATACCAAAAAAGTCAAATTTGCTTATAATAATAGTGACATGAGGGAGTAGCTTATAGAGTTATAGTTTATATGAGAATGGTTTGACGTTTTTGGCATTTGTTATTGAAATAACTTTAATGTAAGCACTTATATGGTAAGTGCTTATGCTATGAGTGCTTAATTAAGTTGTTTATCCAAACTGGGCTTAATTCAAATTCAATCACAAGTACCATAGTTTATGATTTAAGGGTTTTTTGTGTGTCCATTTAGTTATGATAGCTTGGTAGCCTTTTAAGGACTGTATAATTCAAATATTCAATACAAGTTCCAATATTATTATGTATGGAATCAAGTTCTGTCTGTCTTTCGATTTTGTTGTTTCTTGGTGCTTCATTCCTGGTTTCTTGAACTTACGGTTAAGGAATATTAACTCAATTATACTACCTAAATGGGATTATTCTGCATAAGCATTTCTGTTTTGTCTTTGGAACTTGAACACAGGTAAAACGTAATGAAATTTTCTGGTGTTAGAAATGGAAATGGAATGGTTACTAGTTGGGTTTCTTTTGTACCTCACAGAAAAGCTAGTTTTTTTTTCTTCCTTGAGATTGAGAGAGAGATAGATTTTCAAGTTGATGAGTGTTCAATTTTGCTGAATTCATGTCAAAGCCGGTTCTCTAACAGAGCAAGATTTTGTAATGTACACGATTTAAATATATAACTTTCGGTATTGTGTGATAAATATATACAATTCCAAGGGTAGTATAATTCAATTCTGTTTAACTGTTGTTTACTTGATGGTTATTTTTCCTGAACATTTATGCACGAATTTGTTATTGAATTCTCCGTTATAGCTTTTTGAATACTTTTGAGATACTTTCGGTTTGAAAATGCAGAGTTTGGTTTTCTTCTGATGAAACACGAGTTTGACCAGTATCCAAAGGGCATGATTCGGAATGCGGAGAATTGGGAGTGGTTCCTCGAGGAGCCCAGCAAAGAAAGCGAGGATGAGGATGATTCTGATGAGACGAGGAAAATTAGGGGAAAGCGGAAAGTATTTAAAGAAAACGAGGATGACGAGTGGACTGGTGATAGTGAAGATGATAAGGACCTTGTTGCAAAGATGGGGAAAGGTAAGAAACCTAGATACTCCACAAGGTCTAAAGACAAAAGAGGATCTAATAGTAATGTCAAAGCTAGTAACAATTCTAAAAGAAAGAAAGCAACTAGTGGCGATGAAACTGTTGATGATGACGACGACGACGATGATGAGACGCTAGGAGGCTTCATTGTTACTGATGACGAAGATGAGGACGAGGAGCAGACCAATGATGACGACGATGAGGAAGAAGAGGAGTTTGAAGAAGATGATGACGATGCTGTTGTGGCTGGTTAAAATCAAGGGAAAAAATAGACATCCTTTTAGATACCAAGTGTTCTGGCCTTATTATGTTAGTATACAGTGACACAAGCAGCTTTCACTTTTCATCATGATAACATCAATTTGATTGTTTTTCGTGATATTTGGATGAATTGGTGTATGTCTAGGACTATGTTCAAATGTATGACATTGGTTATGTTTTAGTTCAGTGTAAATATAGAGAATGATCTTCTTCTTTTTTGTTGAATGATAGAGAAATTGCACTCTTAACGTGAATAAGTGGAGTGACTGAAATTTCATCTTAAGGGAATAAGTGGAGTATTCATGTATCAAACCATAAGTCTATAACTGCTGCATATATCAATGTCTCTATCAACTGAGTTCATACGGTTCTTTATCTTTATTGATTGTAACAAATTAGTCCTTAACATTATAGTCCGACAACTTCTTTTTTTAACCTCTTATCTCTCTGTCATCCATATATCTTCAATTAGGTTTCATGGCTAATCCTTAGTTACATCTTAATTAATAAAGCTATAACTTCATCCTTAATTTATTTTTTATGTTGGCAACAAAACTGGGTTTATAAACCATCCAACAATTAGCAATATTGTCATTGACATTGCAATCATAAATCACACAATGGCTAAATTAATTAATAATAATTAAATCCTTTCACTTTTGAGATTTGTACAATGGGACATAATACATATATTATGAGCCTAAGAGATGAACTATATAATATGAGTTCAGGTATGCTCCATTTAAGATATTAATAATATTAATTAATAATATTAAAGTAGAATGATCATCATTCATCATGGACTGTAGAAGGAAGGACCACATTTGCATTTCCAGCTTTCAGGCTCATAATTTGCATACTGAAGTCCAAAATGACTTTTCTTTTTGCTTGTAATACTTGGAACTTGAACGGCTTCACATGGATTGCATCCATAACACTTGTGCTCACAGCTTGGTGGACTTGAACCTATTTCACTGCTGCTTATCTCTATATCTTCATCATACACCACTTCTTTCATTTTCTCTGACTTAATACTTTCTGTTACCACATCATTACCCTTCAACAAAAAACAAGTTTATATATGTTTATTAGGATTATGATATTATGATATGATATAATACACAACACATCCAAATTTACATAATGTTAGAATTAAGGCATATACCTTTTGTGACTCTATGGTTTGGTTTGGTGCTGGTGCTTCTTTTGGGCCTGATATATAAATGAAGCATATATAAATTGTTAAGATCTAAGCTCAAAAGAGAAGAATAGAAACATAGTAATTAATTGCATGAGATAAGTTTTCTATTAGTAGTAGTAATCTAATCTACAAAAAAAGTGTGCTAGTTAACTAACCTGGATGTGACATTGCAACAGTTGGAGGAAATGACCTTGTAGCTATAGAGACACAAATCAGTAATTGCAAAACTAGCATAAAACAGAACAATCTTCCCTTCATTTTAAGCACACACAAATGATGAATCAAATGATGATGATGTAAAATCTTCTTTTCACTAAGGTGTGAGTGATGATTATTGCTGAATTGTAGAGTATATATATAAGAAGAGAGGGAAAAAGCTACTATAACTGATCACAAGAAAATCACAAACTTAGTATATATTCCCAAAAAGATGAGACTCTGAGAGATTTTGCTTCACAAACACACAAGTGATTTTAGTAGTAGTACTAGTAGTAGTTTCTTGTTACACAATGAAAGAACAAGTTGAACAAGTTTTCACCTATTCATTTGACAACTCCTAAGACTAGTCTGTTTCTGTTCTGTTGGATATTGCTTGCTTACCTTTCAATACAAGCCAAGCCAAACTAACCTCTCTCTCTCTCTCTCTCAAATCAATCTAAAAGGGTGCTGTTATATATGGTTCTCTATTTGTTCAGAATAACAGCACCCATTTTCAGTCTCCATATAATTATATTATCTGATAGTATATGTTAAAATAAAATACTAGTAATTTTGACACCTAGATTGCAGAGTCTTTGTTTGTCTTGTAGCTACATGTCATTACCATAGGAGTACAGAAGAAAGAAATCAAAATCAAAATCAATGGTTATGGCACACAGCTACAGTAGTGTCAGTTTTATGAATTGGAAAGCAAATAAATTGCATCACCTTCTGAATTCTGATATTGTATTTAATGAGGTTGTTATTGGTGGATTATTAAATGTTACTTGTACTACTAGTCTACTACTACTACTAGGGTCAAATTTTTCTATGAGTTGGTTGTTGGGGAACAGATAACTTTTCTTTACCAATATCAGATTTTGGCCATTCATTTTATATGGCATTTATTTTGGGTTTCCCTAATTTGATAATCTGTTGCATGATACTCTGATTAGTTACATCGGTATTTCCTTTCCAAAAAAATGTTAGTACATTGGTAGGTAATTTATTATGGTCCATTATTTGGAGTGTTTTCCACAACTTTTTTTTGAAAGTCACAAGCATATGGGAGAAAATAGAGGTATAGTACACCATTCAAATATCAGTCTTAGAATCAAATATAAGGATTATATTTGACTTAATTTAAACTTATAAAATTGACTTGTAACATAAGGATTATCCTCACTTATAATCAAATATTTAGACTATTTCGTAACTGATGTGGAACACTTAAGTTATAGGCACCGATGAAGCGACATATTCTTGAGGGGACTAAATATACACGAAAAATAAAATAAAAGTTTGAAATTAATATAAAATTAATAATATTAGTTAGAAAAATTGAGTTTGTTGATGTTTTAAAGAGTCAAATTTCATCGATAATTGAATATATTAAACCGACTAATCACGTCTTTTTCAATATGAACAACAGAAGAATTTAATTTATATACACTATTACGATAAAGTTATTTTACACATATGTATCTTGATCTTACCCGATCAGAGAGTCGACTGCATCCGGTGTTTCTCCTCTTCTATTAGAATATGAGTAGATATTGTGACGTTGACCTGAGCTTGGTCTTCGTGGGCTGCTCCACAAATGCGCCCATGCTCGATGGTCCAGAAGAGAATTTCCCCAGCAATTGGGCTTTAGGCCCAGTCCAAAACATATCCAAAAATATATTGACACGTCATAAAATGTTATAAAACACATGACATGTCACATTCATTAAATAATGTGGCAACATATTATTAGATGTATATGTAAAATAATTTTACACTGAAAGTGCACAACAATTAAACTCTTTGAATGAAATATATCATCTATTTCATCTTATAGTTTTGTTTTAACAATTCTTATCGCTAATATAGTTCTTTATACTTGTTGTAGAGATTGAAAAGATAAATAAAATCAATCAATCGAGTCATAAATATTTTTACTGTAATATATCTAATAACTTTTATATTTACGGTAGCTAAATATATATTATTAGAGTACTTAAACATATATAAAAGTATACCTATTTATTTTATAATAAAAAAACACATTTCTTATTTTTTGAAATATATATTGTTTTTACACCGACAAAAATATTGACAATGAAAAATACTAATTAACTTGTCCATGTTTCTAATAGGTGGTGACAAAGCTCTTTTTTAAAAGATTTAACATTTCTATAACTTTAAAGTTTCAAGATCTCTTGCATGACTTTTAATTATCTAATATAGTTATAATTAATTTTGTCAAAAAAAAAATATAGTTATAATTAATTGAAAATATGAGGTTAGTTAGTAAACATAGTAGCTAGTAGAATAAAAGGTTCACTATAAGTTAAGTTACCATTTAAGTTCTCTCTTTTTTGTGCAGACATTTTTAAGGAATCAGAAAGTGGGCATTTTTGTACTAGAATAAAAACTCTAGGCTAATTCAGATGTGTAAGAAATGTATTCACAGCATTAATAAAAATGATATGAACAACTAATAATAACAACCTCGGAGATGTTATAGCTAGGTTAGTCAAAATAGTATGAATATGTCATCCATCACTCATATTAATAGAGAGTAAGCAGGGGGTATATATATAGGCATATAGGCAAAACATCAAGCAAGTGCACCTATGTTACGAATAAATGTAACAATAACAAGCTTAAAAAATTACTCCTATATATCTAATCTAATAATAATAATTTTAAAAGATATTTATAGTTTAGTAAAAAAAATTATATTTATAGTTATGAATTTTTTTAATAAAAACTTATATTTAAAGACTGAGATTGAAAATAGATGATATCATATATGTACATATTTATAGTTATGAATCTTGTTTAGCTTTTAGCTATGATGGACAATTTCTTGCATCAGGAAGCCTGGCTGGAGAACTATTCGAATATGGGAATCCAAAAGGTGCACTTGATGGTCCCAAAGGTGGCATAGAGTGGTTCATTTGATGGTAAAGCTTGTGTTTTTGAGCTTTACGTGCCACAATAAGCTTGTATTTTTTGTTCGTAGGAACTGCGAGTGGCATATCTTTATCACATATTGCAAGAACATAACGGTTTTATTTTAATTATTAGTAAAAAAGATTCACATTAAGTATGATCCATAGGTTTTAGGAGTTATGATTTGAAGGGTCTCAATTTTTTTTAATGGTCATTATTCCGGTGGTAATCACTTATGGATTCTTGATAGTAGAATCAAGTCTATATAAAGTAGTCTTTGGTCCCTAAGTTTGATCTCATTCCGATATTCAGAAAATATACATCATCATCATTTATATAGTAGAGAGTAAGAGCTTAGAAGACTCAAAGAACCGTGCTTCACAACACTGTAACAAATGGCTGTGGGTAATTTTAGTTTCTATTTTCCGCATTTGATTTATTGATTTTGTTGTTCATTTGTTATCAGAAACATAGGATCAATTGAAATAATCTAACACACGTCTCACTTACTTTAAATAGGAGAAAGAAAAGATAAAAAAAGAAAGCCACAAATCACCGAAACGAGTTTTCTTTGTCAAAATAGGGACGCGTTTGGCATGTGTGTATGGGTTAGATATTTTATTCATGCTAAATCACTTTGATTGAATTTAATGAAAAAGAAAAGAAGGAATAAATGATATAGAAAGTAAGGAGATGTCATTCGTGAACTAAAATTCATTTTTCTTAATACCAAAAAAAAAAAATCATTTTTCTCACTAGTTAGCATGTCGAAATTAAAAACCAAACTCTCCCAAAAAATGTTGATCTAGGGATTTGAATCACATAAGTATATTGTAGTAACTGTTTCATGTAATTTCACGCAGTAGAGAATCTTATAATTATACAAAAAAGTTCTAACGGCTCGGATTTATCAATTTGGTCGATTTGATGATGTGTGAAAAAGTTCTAGCCTCATCAAATCTGACTCATGCTCCACAAAGACCAAGTTATCCAACTCCTAATAATTTTGTGAGCCTGTGTCAAAAAGAAAATGTGAGCCAAAATTATAATTCACCTTTGAGTGGGAACTGGGAACCTCCTTAACTATTTTTATAGGACGTAGATAACCATTTTGAAGTGGACCCACAATGTCACATTATTATTGTTAAGAATTTTGTTGTTAAGTCTCTGGGACCATAACCAGTTGGTAAAGACATTGTATATTATTACAGTGTTTAAGGTTTGAATTTCGATACTCTCACTTATTCACTTTAAAAGATGAAATTCTATCCGATATTTTCCTTCAATTCAATTGTTAGAGACATTGTATATTATTACAGGGTTTAAAGTTTGAACTCCGACACTTTCACTTATTCACTTTAAGATGTGAAATTATATCCGATATTTTATTTCAATGATAGAAAATTAGAAACCCTTCTGAAAGTGGAACTCCTATTTTTCCACTTCTTTTATTCATTTAAAATGAGATTGAATTTTGTCATTCAAAAAACACTTAGGTTTATATATAGTTGCTTCTCCTTAAGCAAACAATTATTTTATATTTTGTTTTCATTGGACCTTTAATTTATTTCGTTTTTCAAAGTGTTGTGTATAGAACATATAATTTTTTTATTGTTTTCTATACAATACTATTTCGAAAACAAAAAGTCATGTGAAATATTGATAATACATCTCAAAATTTAGAATGAAACAGAAGAGAAAAGGACCCTTAACTTTTTATTATACATCGAAGTCATATTTCTCATTATTATTTAGTATTTATTTACTCGGATGAAATTGGCCATTTGCAAACAAAACAATAAACAACTTTGATATGATGAAGAATATACTCTTTTTGATTACAAAATAACTTTGGTGTCCTTGGATACACAACCTCACATACAAACAGCAACACTAATATGTTTACAATACTTATCAAAATAATTGGAGCAGTTCAGTTATATTAATTTTTACTAAAATTAGAGCTAAAATAATTAGGCCACCTCTATTAATTAATTTATTAATTTCAGTCATTCTAGTGGAAAACGATTTTTAGCTAGACTTTATTTACTTTGTGACCGAACTCTATTACTGGGATCGTCTATTTTGATTTGAGCTAAACGTTAAAAGAATTAACAGACTTAGTGAAAGAAAAAAAAAATACTAATCTTAATAGTTAATCCAGAGTCAAATGCTGCAAAATACATTTCTAATCGAAAATGTTAGCAAAAAACTTGATATAATAGTTCCAATTATTCCTCTATAACTCATCACCAATTTTGACTATTTTAAAAAAAATTACTTTGTTTGTTAAAAAAAAAAGAAGACTTTGCATCAAACAAAATGATTAAGCTGAGGTGAAAAATATACTTTATTTTAGGACAAAGAGAGCGAAAGTTCAAATTCTGACTAAAACAATTTTTTTATGAAAATTATCTTATCTCTCCACCGAACTCTATATTACGAGAGTTTAATCTTCTAAAATTCACATGGTTAAGGAAAAAAAGACAAATAACTAGAGATAGTAATTTTAATTTGTGACATCAATTACTACTAATTAGCAATGCTAACCAATGATTTGTGCATGCGTGTTAAGATAGTTTAACACAAAAATATTACAGAATGCAGGGGGTGACCTGTTGATGTCACCTATGGCTATATCTGACAAACAAAAGCCATTGTGGTTAATTAATCTTAATCACAATCACAAATATTCCAGCATGCATGGGGTCACTAATTGATGTTACTTGTAGGTGGCCAGTACTAAATAGCAAGAGCCAATTTGGTCAACTTATTATTCTATTTCTCACTTTTTTTTTGTACAAATTCCTAGTGAATGTAAGCTTAATTATTAGTTAATAAAAACTTGGAACAAATTAATTAAAAATAAAGACAATGATAAATAAAAAATTTGTTGATAATGCCATATGCCAAACACAAATTTTGTAGTATTATAAATATATACTACCTGAGAAGTGATTTGGTACAAAGTGCTTAATTTGTGACATTTGTTTATTTTATACAAGCAGTTACCAGTGTCCTATGCTGTCATACCTTTACTAGTACTACTACTTATTAATTATCAATACCATATATATATATATTCATCATTAAACAAAAAAAAAAAAAACATTATAGCCATAGCGAAGTGAAGAAGCATTCATACAAGAATTTGTGTCAGCTAAACAATTGAAGGAACAAAAATTGGATTAACTGCCACTGCTAGATTCCTTGTTTTGATAAATTGCCTCAATAATCTTTTCTTCCACTAAGCTTGAGGGATATATAATATAAAGGTAAATTCAATAACCCATTTATTTAATTATTTTATAAGAGCTTATTTATTCTAAATTATAATCAAAATACTGAATTTTTTTGCCACCCTACGCTCATTTTGTAATGTACATAGTACTAAAAATCTTTTTTTTCTTTGCCACGCACCATGGATACCCAAAAAAACATCATACGTTTATAACGTACGTTACTTAAGTAGCGGACGAATATTTATAAAAAAAATTCATTTTTATAACAATCGTTACTTAATAGCGAAATGATAAAATAAGACAGATATAGAGCGCGCGAGGAAACTAGTAGGGTGACAAAAGAAAATCTAAACAAAAAAAAAAACTAGCACCCTTCTTTTGATGACCTTGAAACCAAAATGAATTATTTTGGGCCTTTCAACGTTGCTTTTATCCATTCTAGAAGCCCAAAAGTATTATGGACTAATAATCAAGGTTATAGTTTTCTCTTTAGCCCCCCATGGTTCTTTTTCCCCTCCTAGATTTTACTTTTTTGCCCTTCAATAAAAACTTCGGTTGCTATGAACCGAATTTTTTTTGCCTTGAAAAAAAAAATCGGTTTCTATTAACCGAATTTTCCCTGAATTTGAACTAGAAAAAACTTCGGTTTCTGCGAACCGAAGTTTTTAGCAAGGGCAAAATTGGAATATTTAGGGGGTATAAAAGATACATGGGAGGCCTAGAGAGAAAGCATCAACTTCTTTACCCCCTCTCTACATTTTCTAATAAAAACCACACATATATTTAGAAGTGTATTTTTGGTCGTGTTTATATCTAGAAGTATACTTTTGAAGTGAAATTGGATGTGTGAAAAGAAACTCTTTATTCTTTTTTTGTAGAAAATAAACCATTTTTTTGTCAGTAAACAAAATGGTATAAATAGTTAAATACTTCATAAAAGTATGAAACAATGGCCGATTCAATGCATATGGAAGTCTAAGGCAATTTTTATTATGAGACCATATATTTTATTTTTATAATAGGTTTTTTTTAGATAAATTAAGAGCGTCTAGATATCAAGTTATAAGTGGACATCCCAACTATGTTGGCAATTTATCAATATTATAATAGTATGAGACCTTTTAAATCCTATAATAGTAATTTATCAATATTTATAAATTTTAGTTTAAGTATTAATTTCTTAGATTTTTAGAATAAAAAATCATTTATTAAATTAGTTAATCTATTTTGCTTAATATCAGTTTTCAAATTGATAAAAAAATTAATCAATCAGTCTAATCTTTGTTGAGGTAATATTAATTTTAGATATGCTATTGTTAATTTTATTTTAGAAAATTATAGAATATGTGGCATTTTTATTATAAAAAAATATTATATTTTTTTAGGCCTAAGACGGCCTTTATGGCCTTAACTTAACTTTGAGCCAGTTTTGCATGAAATTCACATAAACATAAGTGAGAGATTCATGATTCGAAATGATAACACTACAAATATTCGGCATGACAATTTTAACATCTGTCAGTTGACCTACAGCTTACGAATAATAAACTCCTTATTTTAATTCTGTTTACACTGATCATTTGGTGTTTTAACAAAAAAAAGGGGGTGGTACTTTGATTGATTGGCAATTATTTTTATGTTTATATTATATATCACAAGAAAGATTCTATTAACCTTTCTAGCAAAACTTTGGTCATTGAGTTAATAATCTAATTCTATTCTAAAGAACTCAATTTATGGGACCCGGATTCACCGTTGTCGATACATGACGCAGTTTCACGTTGTAATTGATCATGACTATTGATTTGAGATCAGACGATTCATATTTAAAATACAGTTTTATAAAACAAAACGATTTCAACCGCCAATTAAAAATCGGACGGCTAGATCAGTTACAGCAGGGTGCTATAACTGTGGGAAATCTGATTCCCAATTTATGGGACTTTTTGCTAGTCACACAAGTAATTCTCCTTATAGTTTGATATTCAACCAAAACCATTCCTTGCTAGCAAAATTCCAAAAGATCTCAATTTTCTTCAATCTACATGTCTCTCATGCTAATATCTCTTCCAAAATTGTGCAGTATTCCAAAGAGTAAACTTATGTGTATAGATGAAAATTATAAAGAAGCTGAGTTTCTACTTCCATGTGAGTTTCTATATGTTTACTTTGCAAGTTTCTACTATTAGCTAGATATGGAAAATATAAATGAAGTGTTCCTTATTATACTTCTTGTGTAGAAATTAATGGAAATGTTAACAATAAGCAAGGAAGTGAAGTTCAACAAAGACATCAATTTCAATACTTTCTATAAGCCTGATCAGTTAAGTGATCATGTTACTACTACTACTACTACTACTATTGAAGAAGAGTGTATAGTCTTGAAGAGAAGGAAAGTGGCATTGTCATGCAAATATTTGATAAACAAAATCACACAGTTTTGTTACCAAAAAAAACCAGAAGTAGTAATGTTTTCATCTGCACTTGCTGACTCTGACCGTGATTTAGCTGCGACAAAGCTTCAGAAAGTTTACAAGAGTTACAGGATTAGAAGATATCTAGCCGATTTAGCAGTTGTTTGTGAGGAACTTTGGTTAGTCTTCAATATTCTCAAGTTTATAAGTGATTAATAAGAATTCAGTGATTAGTGCTGCTTTAGTGTACTTTCCAAAATGCATTCCTAAGTAAGTTTCTTCACTGCTCCCTCCAGGTGGAAAGATTCGGATTCTTCTCCTTTTCAAAGGTGCTTGATATCACATTTTGACTCTGATAAATCTGAAATAGCTATTTCTAACTGGGCTACAGCAAGGACAATGGCTGCTAAGGTATATACCCTTTAATGTTATAAGCTAGAAACTATAAACTCTATTTGAATTTGACTAAAGGGTATATTTTTCTGTGCTTTGGTTCAATGTTTAAGCTCATATTTGTCTTCTTTGAATCACATTCATTTAAAAGTTTTTAAGTGTTCCAATTTGGATGATATAAAGTCCGAAAATCACTTTATAATTGGGAGACATCTCTTACTGTATTGAGTTAGGCCTAATCCTTAATTCCTTATCCAAATTCAATGATATAAGAGCCTATCCAAAATCTGTTGTTCATCTACTATCGGGGTACAGTCCAAATATCCTGTCCTAGACATGAGAGTGTGTTACGAGTCCATATTAGACGAGATAAGGCTAGAAAAAGAGTTTATAAGCGGGGTACATAACCACACTCTATAAGACTATTTTGTAGGATTGAGTTATAGACTCGTTCCAAATTCTAAGAATCTTTGGGGGCAATATTAGTCTTTAAATTTTGATAAATTTCTTTTTGGAATTTTGTTGAGTGCAAATCAATATGCTCTTTTTTCTTTGGTTGGTAGATGGGAAGAGGATTGTCGAAAGATGATAAGGGGCAAAGATTGGCTCGAAAACATTGGCTTGAAGCTGTAAGCTCATAAATCTACATCTTGACTTATCAAATGGTTTCTTGGAATCCAAGAAAAGAAACTAACTTAGGCTAAGATTTTCTTATATTCTGCAGATTGATCCTCGTCATCGGTATGGACACAACCTGCATTTCTATTATGATGTCTGGTTTCAGTGCCAAAGTTCTCAGCCATTTTTCTATTGGTAAATATTAACTGAACAAGAGCTAGTATAGATTCCATAGAACTTTTAAATTTTTATCCCTATTTGGTAATTCCTTAATGTATTTTTGTGACATGAAAGGCTGGATATTGGAGATGGCAAAAGAGTAGATATTACTGACATATGTTCAAGAAAGAAATTGCAGAGACAATGCATAAAGTACCTTGGACCTGTAAGTTGTTTCATTCACTTCATTGCAAATAAGTCACAAAAATTTATGTTGTATTAACAACTTCAACTTTGATGCTTACAATTTGAAGATAGAAAGGGAAGCATATGAAGTGATTGTGGAAGGAGGCAAGCTTGTTTATAAACAAAGCAAAAACCTTGTCCACACAACTGAGGGATCAAAGTGGATTTTTGTTCTTAGCTCATCAAGAGCTATGTATGTTGGACAAAAGGAGAAAGGAAAATTTCAACACTCAAGTTTTGTAGCTGGTGCTGCTACCATTGCATCTGGAAGAATTGTTGCACACAATGGAGTACTTCATGTATGCTACATGTTCCATACACTTTTTTTTATTAGGTAGCATGGTTTTAAATTGTGGTCGTGGTTACACTGCAAACTTTTATATTGTGCGGTCAAAATTGCAGTTGCAATGTTGTTGCAGAGACCTCAAAATCCTTTATATTTTGGTCGCAATTGTGGTTTCCGGCCCCAATTTAAAATCATGATTGAAAGATGAAGGAAAGAAATTGTAACACATTTTATTTCATTTGCAAGATGAACTAATCTCATTTACATTATATTCAGGTTATATGGCCCTATAGTGGTCATTATCGTCCAACGGAGAAGAATTATAAGGAATTTATTCACTTCTTGGAGGAACATCATGTGGATATGACAAACGTAAAGGTAAATAATATTGTATTTTTCCCTCTAGATTTATTAAGTTTGTATATCAGACATAACTCATCCTTAAAAATTCAGTCCGTGGAATTAAGAGTGTCACTCTTTTTAAACCTTATCTCTTTTCTTTTCGACGTGAGACTTTCAATAATAAAAACCAAATTGGCCCTCAAAATTTAATGTAAACAAGCATGATCAACTTGTCTCATGCAGAAACATCCAGTTGATGATGATGTTGTTCCATCTCCTAATAAACCTGTGGATGAGGAGCATCACTTTGAAAACATAGAAAATAACAAGGCAGCATCGTCAAGCAAATGGACAACTGGAGTTGGTCCTAGGATTGGTTATGTAAGAGAGTATCCACCAAACCTTAAACATCAAGCACTTGAAAAGCTCAATCCATCATCAAAAGTCAACAATGTAACAATTGAAGACAAATCAACAATTCCCTCTTTAAGGGCAAGTCCAGAAGTTAATCATTTGTCACATAGGCTAGAAAACATGGAACTATCTAGTTCAATGTTCTAGCTATATATATATATGAGGCATTCATGTGCATATGCAAAATTTGGACTAAATATTATTAGTACATACTATAGGAAGATAAAGGTCATAAAGGAACAAATTAACCCAATATTTATTTTTCAGTTTTGGGTATTTCTTGGCCATTATTTGTGTTGTATTTACTATTTAGTTAGCTTCTTTTGAGGCATTCTTTTTCCTTCCCCTACATTGCATAGTTGCTTGTCCAATAGTTTTTTTTTGGGGGGAATGGTCAATAATACATTCTTGTGTTGTTAATTAAAGTCACATATGAAAAAGAAAAAACAAATTATTTATTCACTTCACTCTCTTACTCTCCTATTTGCTTAGCCAAATCTTAGTTTTTAAATAGATTTGAGTGTAACTAAATATTTTTGAGGTGTTACTAAAAGAAATCTATACATAATAAACATTAAAAAAAAAAAACTTACTATGTGGCTCTTCTCTAAAGAGCTTTATAATTTGTTGGGTCCAAATCGATACAATTATTAAAAGTGTTTTACTTTTTTCGCACTACTGAAATTCCTCGATCATCCCTTGAAATAACCAAACTAACCATCTCGTTTTCTAGGATGCAGACACTTTTCGCACTCTAATTAAGTAGGGTAAATTTAGAATATCATGGGACACACATGTATGTCGGGGACTACGAAAAGTAAAACTAAAACGTCACAATTTCTTCTTACTCCCTTCATTTTTAAAATAAGTGTCACAATTTGACTTTGTGTAGTATTCACTTCACTTCCTTTGATCATACTTTTTTCTTTCTCATATATAAAAACAAATGTTAGTATAGAAGATGTTATTCGATTTATCTCGATGAATATTTTAAAAATACATAATTTTTTTTTTTACCATGATATTGATACGAAGTTAACCTATGGAGCAGACACGATTTCTCTATACGCATGAGCCAAAAATCGAACATTTGACCACATGCTTAAGGGATCAAGACCCTACATACACCAATTCATTGTTTGTATACATAAACTTTTTATAATTTTTAATATTTAATAACTAAAGATATTAATAATCAAAATCATGCATTAACATGTGTGCAATGATTAACTGCAATATTGAACCTCTCGTTTTATTAATCCTTAGCTCAAACCAATTGATCTAGCTACTCAATCCACCCCCAAAATTTATTCTAGGGTAAATAGGGTTTTAACCCCTTGCAAAATAAGCCAATTTTGCATTACCCCCTGCAAAAAAAAAAATGGGATTACCCCCTGCAATATTAAGATTCTCTCTTTTTACCCCTGTTTGACAACTTGGCATAGAATCTTTATTTTTTATGAGGTGGCATGCATATGTGGCATTTAATTTTTTTTTAATTTGCACATGTCATTTTTATTATTAAATAAACTAAAAATTAAAAAAATAATAATAAATTCTTTTCTAATTTCCCCTTCATCCCTACTACGATAACTTTCATCATTCAACAAGAACAACAACATCAACACCACCAAGAACAACAACAACATCAACAAAATCATCAACACCACCAAGAACAATAATCCAAAAAGAACCCAATTTTTTTTCTTCCAAAAATCAATCTCGGTAAACCCAGAAACATAATCATAAATTTCTTTTGTTCTTCTATTCTTCATCCCTTTGCAACAACCCAATTTCTTCCTAACCCAAAAACATAATTCTTCTTCCCAATTCTTCATCCCATCAATTCAATCCCTAACCCATAAATTCAAAAACCCAGTTTCTGCCTTTATGGGAAATCCGGTTCCTAGTTCCTGCCTTTGTTCTTCATCAATCATTTGTTTCGACGAATTCGGCGGAGTGATTCGGCGGATTTCTAGGTTTTATTTTAGAGAAAAAGGATTCTGGGATTCTGAGTTTGTGTTAGAGAAAAAATAATTTTGGGTTTTGAGAAGAAGAATGAGAAGGAGAAAGATTTGTGTTATGTTACAGGAAAAGATTGTGAGTTTTTTTTTTTTTTTTTTTTTTTTTGCGTTAGAAACAATGGATTAACATATCTTTTTGAATTAACATATTTTATTTTTAATAATTTTTTTTGACACAATATTTTTTATTTTTTTAAAAACTAATTAAGTGGAATTTTTTAAATATTTGTCACTAATTTATTTAATAATAAAAATGACATGTGCAAATTAAAAAAATAAAAATGAAATAAATGTCACCTCATAAAAAATAAAGATTCTATGCCAAGTTGTCAAGCAGGGGGTAAAAAGAGAGAATCTTCATATTGCAGGTAATCCCAAATTTTTTTTTGCAGGGGGTAATGCAAAATTAGCTTATTTTGCAGGAGGGTAAAACCCTATTTACCCTTTATTCTAATTTGAAGTAAAAATTTGTAGTTTTTGAATATAATCGTAAGTTTGATACTTAAATTTATTATTCATCTCATTTTTTTTATAAATGTATCTAAACATATTTACACTCAATCCAGTTTTAGCTAAATTTAATTTTGCAAAATCAATTTTTTCCACCCAAAACCAAACATGCAATTAGTGAGTCAACTCGGAGTGGGTGAAGCTAGCTTGAAAGAAAGAGAAAGCCAAGTTTTGATGTTGACTTAATTTGGTTACCGTTACAGTAGCCACCCATAATGTCTTTTTCTTGCATAAATCAAATCCAACGTTGTACAGTTTTTCAAATTTCAAATTTTTCTTCTCTGTCTCTCTCTCTCTCTCTCTCTTTTCTTGCTTCTTTTATCTCAACCCCAATTTCAAATTTTCAAAAACATCACAAACCAACAAAAAAAAAAACTCTTTTTTCTCTCTCATTTCATCATCGATTACTACTTGCAGAAGAACCTTCATTTGATTTTGATCTGCAAAAAGGGTTCTTTTCTCCAATGGGTGCTTCTGGAAAATGGTTTAAATCACTTCTTCCTCATAAAAAAACCTCAACCTCATCAACAATTGATCAAGTAAGTAACTAAACAATTTTAAAAAAAAAATAAAAATTCAATTTTTGTTATTGTTTAGTGTTTAATTTGTTAATGTTTTTGTAGGAGAAGAAGTTTAATGGTGATAACAAGATTAGTAGTACTAAGAAAAAATGGAAGCTATGGAAGACAACTTCAGAAGGGTCTTCTTCTTCTTCAACCTCCTGTATGAGCAAGAGTGGTGCTGCTGTGTATGATTCTTCAGTGACTGCTACTGCTGCTGCTTTGGCTGTTGTTGTTCGAGCTCCGCCTAAAGATTTCATCATCATCAGACAGGAATGGGCTGCTATTCGTATTCAGGCCGTGTTTCGAGCTTTCTTGGTAACTTCTTATTTAGATTTTTATGATTTGTGTTATGAGTTTTAACTTTTAAGTCCAAATTAGTGTGTGTTTAGTTCCACTTTTGGTGGAGTAACTGATTCTAGATTAGTAGAATTGATTTTTATATGATATGTTTGGATATTCTTTAGTACTATAAATGATTTTGACTCTAGAATTGTTTCTGACATGAAGCTTTTTTTTTTTTGAAGAAGAAGAATTTCTGACATGAAGCTAGAATTTGGTTTGTAGTGTTTGTTTCTATAATTGATTTTTAGCCTTGAATATATTGCTTAACTCACATGTTAGCTTAATCTATCCAAACATAAATCACTTTAAGAATAGTTGAGGATTCAAATAATGGAATTGATTGGTTTTCATGATTTGAATTTTGAAATCAGCTTGCTGCAATCAAATTGAAATTGAATTTTCAAATTTTTAGTCCACATTAACACATGTAAATTTTTTCCCCCTTTTCTTTTTATTGGGGAGGGGGTGAATGACTAAGTCTATCATTCAGCATAAAAACTACACACACTTTTTCTCATTGTTTTAAGAGGATTAGATCACTCTCTTGTGCTCTATGAAGCACAGACACTCCTCAGATTAGGCGTGTCCCGGTGTCAGACACACGTAGGTGTGGGACACCGACACGACACCGACACTTATGTCATTTATTATCGCTGTTGACGTGACAAGGTTCATGTCGTGTCTGTGTCCGTGCTTCATAGCTTGTGCTTGTTTTTATATTGATCTTACTTCTTTCTATTCTATTTAACAAGCATTACATTTGCAGGCAAGAAGAGCTTTGAGGGCATTGAGGGCAGTGGTGAGGCTGCAAGCTATATTTAGAGGCAGGCAAGTGAGAAAACAAGCAGCTGTTACTCTAAAGTGCATGCAAGCTCTTGTTAGGGTTCAGGCACACGTAAGGGCTAGGAATGTTAGGAACTCTCCAGAAGGCAAAGCAGTGCAGCAGCTAATCGACGACCATCGCAACCAAGCTGATTCTGTCAAACTTGTAGAGGTACTATCATAATAATCAAGTTCTCTATAATTTTCTTCAACATAATAATTACATAACAATCTCTAAATGCATTGTTATATCGAGTTACAAAGATATATATATATATATGCTAACATATTACCAAATTTCGGCATGTTTTGTTTATTATCAGCAAGGATGGTGCGAAATTCCTGGAACTGCGGATGAAATTAAAGCAAAGCTAAGAATGAGGCAAGAAGGAGCTATCAAGAGAGATAGAGCAATGGCATACTCTCTATCCGCACAGGTAATGAAGTTGACAATATCTAATATGTGCGTGCACACACACACACACACATTAATTTGTTTAATTGGTAAGATTTTAATGGTTAATTAAAGTTATTAGCAAATTCATTTAGTTTACTTTCAATATTTGTGCTTGCTTGCTTATAGCAGTCAAGAATCAGTGCTAGTCCAAACTCAAAAGTCGCAACAAAATCAATGACTCTTCTCAAGCATCATCACAACCTTGACAATAACAAGAGCTTAGGAAATAGCTTGTTAGAACGCTGGATGTCGACCAAACCATGTCCATGGGAGAGTCCAATATCAAGCAGGAAGAGTGAAGAACTTGTTTCTAATTTTCAATCAAGAAGGAATGGTGTAACAACTAGGATTTCAGCTCTTAAAATCTGTCAGCAAACTCCATCATCTTCGACAATAAGCTCCGAATACATGAATGATGATAGCCTTAGATCAACTTCAAGTACATCTGAATCTCCATCTATGCCATTCACCAATACTGTTATGGCGGAAACAGGTGAAGAAAAAGATGTTCATCTACCTAGCTACATGAATTTAACAGAATCAACTAAGGCTAAATTCAAAGGTTATAGGTCTACTTCGCAGAATTCAAAGAGACTCGCAATGGACGATTGTATGTCTCATAACACAAGTTCAACCTTTCTGAATGGATATAATAGTATAAGCAGTTCTGGTTCTGATCCTTCGGTTAATCCATGGAAGGATCGTTGCACAACGCCACTAAGGGCAAGCTATTATCAAAAGCGATATGGCAGGAGATAGAGAATTTGTCTAACAGTTGCAGTTTGATGTGTCTACTTTCAATGAGTTCAACAACTTGTTGTCCATTGTCATCTTGACACAGCGAGATGAACGGGCTTGGTTTTTCTGCAGTCACAAATTCGACGCATTTGGGAAAGTGGCTAATTTATATTGTAGATGAAATAGTCTTTTATGTGAGTTTTAATTTTGTGTTGACAACAAGTGAGAAATGAAATAGCAAACTATTGCACTACATCAATTTACAGTGTGTTTTACTCTAATATATACATAGTAGCTTTTGATTAATTTTGACATTATGTTTGAACTATGTTTAAATTTTGAACAAGAAGATATTGGGTACTCTATTGTTCTATTATATCCGATATATTAAGTAAAAACATATGCTAAATGTTGACACGTCCTAGCTCAACACAATTGGTAAAAATGTCAAAATTGTTAGATTGGACGCTATGAATTGGAGATCGAACCCCAATTCCTTCACTTATGTGTGAATTTATTTAATAGCTTTCAATTATAATTGGTGTGTGATATGAAGTATTTTAGAGTCTTATCTATAATGAATGTGTGACATGAATTAATCCTAACAATCACTCCATGCTAAGGATCTTTGTTTGTGGATAATATGGTAGCTCATACATTTTGAATTAGACTATAACGCCATAATTTAAGTTGTATGCTTAATTTTTTGGGGAAAAGATTGTTGAATATCCCACATACACCACTTTCTCCTTGTTTAACTAGGTGGTGAAGTGAAACTTATGGAAAATTTCTCATCGCACCTACCCACTTTCTCACCCACCTCTTGGAAATTCTATTTTTGCTCTTGGTCAAAAAATTCGGAACGTGTTTTCCAAATTTTTTTAGTTCAAATTTGGAAAAAAATTCGGAAAACACATTCCGAAGTTGTTTTTAAAGGCAAAAAAAATTTGGAAAACACGTTCCAAATTTTTTGACTAAGGGCAAAAATGAAAAAACAAGGGGTGGGATGAGAAATTTTCAAACTTATGTACTGGTATTGGGCTTTTTAATAAGGCTAAAAGCCCACGAGAAATTCTCTTTAGGCCTCCCAAATATGTTCTAAGGCTCTTTAAATTTTCAAAATATGTTGAGGGACCATATAGCATATTGAGTGGTCTAAAAAGAATTTTTCAAAGTCCATTACGTAACAAAATAAATTTGATTACGGCTAAAATGAGATATAAAATAATTTTTATTTGAAATGTGTTTGGTAAAAAAAATCCGAACTGAACTTCAAAAAGTATTCCTAATATTCGATTTGTTTGATTTTTAAATTTTTTTCAATCGTCCTAATTATCGGTTAGTAATAACAATTTGGTTCCAAAAAAGCATTTTAGTTCCGAAAATTGTATATTTTGATTTTATTTTTTTAAAGATAGTTTTAGTTCAAAACCACATAATAGGTACATCGAACCTCTATAACAGTTCGGTTTGGCAAAAATTATTAATGGTTCAGTTTAATTTTTCTTAACTTGTAACAACAGTTCAGTTTAATTTTCTTCCCAAACTAAACCATGAATAACCCTATTACATTTAAAAGTGAGTTTTTTGTTTTTTTAAATAAACATGTAAAAAGTGTGTTGAACATATTTAATATTAAAAACAAATAATAAATCCTTATAAAAAAAGAGGTAAAAATTTCAAATTTTAACTTCAAGTTAGAATCATCAACTTTAGAGGCAAAATTCATTTTTTTTTTTTTGTAAATATAGCATCTACATGTTAAAATTATATCCACACTTTTAGAAATAAATTTTGGGCTCATCCAAAAAAATTGAGCCAAATATACACTCAAGATCTATCTATCATCTATGAATATGATCATGAATAGCTGTGGACCAAAATAAAAACCACGTTTTTTTCTGCCTCAATCATGCATGCTTTTGTACCCATGCATATTCTATTGTCTATTATTATGTACCATCAACACACAAAGAATGCAAAAAAACGTCAATTCAAGATTTGAGACGAGTAAGCTTTATTAAAGACATTTCTTATCGCCACTTAAGCAACAAAAATATATTTAATGAGAAAAATCACGTGGTTCAAATTTAATAATTAATAGTGGTAATATTTATATTTATTTAATTAAAAGGAATAATTCATATTATCATGTAACATATATATGCACTACTACAATTTTGCTTTATAATAGCGCCTATTTAATAGCGCTTTTTGAAAAAACGGTATTAAAAATTGCACAGGGATACATACAATAGCGGTTTCTCGTCGGGCGCTATTATAGGTGACCCTTACAAAAGCGCTTTCCATAAAAGCGTTGTTATATGTTATCAACCAAAATATTCGGAGTCTATAATAGCACTTTCTTTTAAAACGCTATTATAATTGTACCCCTATGTTAGCGCTTTGTTTGAAAACGCTATTATACGTCTTTCTAGTTTAAATAAAATAATTAGGCAAACCATAACCTTCTTTTATTTTTCGCGAACCTTTTTCTCCTTCTTCACTCAGTTTCTTCAACCTCACCCAGAACCCTTTTCATCACTCAATCAAAATTTCTTCCACAACCAGGAACCCTCTTCTTCTCATCTAGCCGATTGAATCCAGAATTTCTCACTACTCAATCAATTGAAACTAGAAATCCTCCATCGTTTTTCACTCATTCTCCATCGCTCTCCTGAATCGATTGAACCCAAAAAACCTCACTCTTCTCTTTCCTCGTCACTCAACCATACTCACGAACTCGTTGAAATCCTAAACCCCAAAATCTTAAGACTTGTTGAAACCAGAACTCGTTGAAACCCTAAAACATCTTCCCCATCATAAACCACCGTCCATGGTTCCAGAGGTCGTTGAACATAGAATCACCACCGTCCATCGTTCCAGAGGTCATTGAACCCAGAAACTCTTCATCGTTTTCCATCATTCACCGCAATTGAATCACGTCTCGTTAGAACCCGTCTCTAGGTATCTGTGTAACATAATTTGACATTCCGTCTTTAGTAAGTTGTTTTTATTAATTATACTGTATAATATTACATTGAATTCATAACTATGGTGATGTTTTTTTTTGCATTTGGTGTTAATTTGGAGAACATTGATTGATATGGAAGGGTAACTGCAAGAATCAAGTGTGACGTGAATGATAATCTCACTCTTAAAACCAATGCTCAAGTTAACATGTGAATGATAATCAAGTGTTTTTGTTTCAATTATGAGCAATATAGCTTACGATATTCTGCTGTTTCTACTTCCCTGATTAGTTAACATGTATCTTTTAGATTTTATTATTATAAATGTTATGAAAGTATGATACTGTTTTCTTGTGCCTAGTTATGTTAGAAATGGTTACTTACAACTTATCAACGGCTGAAAAGGAAAACTTATATGCCATGGAATGACCACTTAATTTATTTCTAGAGTATTTATTTAGTTTATGACATCTTCTGCCTCGCGTCTACCCGCAATTGCGTCACCATTATGCTCACATTTTCATTCATTCATAGTCTCACACAATATCACTCTCATCTCTATTTAGCTCTCCTCACAGTCTCGCTCGCAATGTTTATATTTTTTCTAATTTTAAGTTCATTTGCTTTAACAATGTTTTGTAGATTTGTGTGGTGTGTCTCTTGTGAAAGCAAATCAACAAGATAGAAGGGTTGCAACTCATTTTGCCAAAGGTATGTTGTGTAACTAATCTTAATATTTGGTTTATTAATAAAGAATAATCTGAAAATAAGTGTGTTGGTTATATAATTGTAGTAAAGAAATGAAAAATACAGCTAGCTAGCTGTATTTTTTTTGTTCCTTGAAATTGGATATTATTCTTCTTCCTCCTTTTGCTCTAATTCACCATCTTTTTTTGCTCTTTGTAGAATTGAAGGTAATTCATTGATAGAGTGATTTTCCAACAATTTAATTAGTTGCTTTTGTGTTGAGTGTATTTTGAACATCTCTGTCAAATAATATAAGTGTTGATGCAGCAAAGAACTGCCTCAATCTTGTATTAAACAAGGTAACAATGGATATAGTAGATTTGCATGACATGATATATATTCATATAGCCTTTTTGTTATATTTGCAATTAGTTGTAGATCCTACAATCATTTTGTCTTTACTAATTACTCCCCATAATTAAGGAAAATATTGTAGCTAAGGCAATTCCTTTCTCAATTAGGGCAACAAATGGTCTTCCTCTTTAGAGGTTACAGGATAGTTCATAGTAGTCTATGATATATTTTCTATATATCTGCATATATGATATTATTGAATGCACCTTTTTTTGTGAACTGTTAGGATTTGGCATTTCATCACTTGTCTCTTTCTGCCCTGCTGGGAGAAAACATCTACAACTACAATTTTAGAGAGCTACTTGCCCATCCTATTGTGAGTATCTGCTGATTTGTTTTTGGAATGCCTGCTCTTTCAAGTTTTCTTTACTCCACTCATCTATTTAAGTTACTATATACTGAATGTTACCTATATTTCAAGTTTTCTTTTCGACCAAATGTATGCAGGGGCTTTAGATAACCCTGTGTATTTTGAGCCTTTTTTTAATGTACATCAGTGATTCAATTTGTGTTAGAAATGATGATTTCTCTTTTAATATCCACATAGCTAGTCTTTTACTTCAGGGTTATTATTATATTCAAAGAACTCTTTAGTCAAGGTATGCTCTCTAATGTTGGACTTCTTTAGTCATGGAAACAAAGTATCACTCACTTATGCTGGATGTTTTGTTTTTAGTAAATTAAGATAAGTCTCAGAACATAACCATGTTCATTGTGAGAAAAACAATAAACAAGAGATACAAAAGCAATCAAAGTTTTCACGTATTGTCTTATAGCAGAGACCGAGGGCTGTATCTTATGTCTTGAATATATTTGGCACATCCTAAACGCTCACAAGTTTTTCTTTAATTGTCAAATGCTTCGATAGGACCTGTTATATTCATATCACATAAGTAATTTCATGATAATAGTAATAACTTCATGTTCTCATTCATGTTCATTGTAGTCTTTGTTTCAAGACATTTGAAAGTCTTGTTATGATTAAGCCCTGCATTTGAGGGTTGTGGATTCAAAATGACATCAATATCTACTCAGCAACAGTTCTGATATGCCCAGCCACCGTCGAAGGTGCTTCATTCGAACCAATAAGTCATTGCAATGATATCATAATAAAGCTTGTAGTTTATCTAGTTTGACAATTTCTCCTATATTTCTGGTTTTGAGCTGGCTTCTTGATTTTCTTGTCAGCCTATTAGAGCATTCACTTGGCAAGGTCATTGAGAACTTATATTTTTGGTTGGTGTCTCCCGGTATTAAAGTTTATCATGCTTCTTTTTAATTGTGAAACTTCTCAATATTACTCCCAAAGACATGACTTGTGAGTAGCTTATTTTCTTGTTAGTGTTATTTGTTATGTTTCATTCAAGTTTGAACACTAAGTGATGGATTTTCTGGTTCTTTGGCAGTAAATTTTTTAAAGAGTTACAAGCTTGTCTTATAGCTTTCAAAGAATTAGCTTGATGTGGTGAAGGTCAAATGACATTTGACGTAATTCTGTATGGGTAGTTCAATGACAATTTTCTAGAGGTATGTCAAATTTGTTTACATTTCGTGCTTTAGCACATTATGAGCCAATGATTTTTCTTCAATTGTAACCCCTAGGGAGTCATTGAATTTAAATTCGTTCTTGTATCTTGTATACTATGAATAACTTTCAGGTTAAGAAGCTCTACATCCAGAGGAAAGATTAAATCAAATAGTCGAAAAAGATCTAATGACAAAGTGACTTTGTTAAATGGGAAGAAATGGTCCACGTTGCACTCATCTGTAGACATTTTAGGTGACTCTGTTGATTATGTGTAATTGCATATGCCTCTAAGCATTAGTACTCAGGCATCACATGAGCTAAACTAAGGCTTTTCTCTTGTACTAAAGATCAACGATTTAGAAACTGAGTGGTGTCATTCATACATGCTATAAGCAAAGGATTGATTAAGTTTGAAATTTTGAGTTGTATTTTGTTGTTGGATTATTTTATATCCCATACTTAGTTATGTTGTAGTGCACGTCCCTTATTTTTTATGTGTTGTTGATTAATAAAATTTGTTTAGTTTTTTTTTTTTTGGTTATCAAAGTACAGTATATTACAAAATTTAGACAAAAAATGATTTTTTTTTTTTTAATTTGAAAAAGGACTTATAATAGCCCTTTTACACACGGGCGCTATTAAAAGTTGTTTGCTGGAAGGACTATAATAGCGCTTTACACACGGGCGCTATTAAATAACTGACATATAATATCGCTTTTAGAATAAAACGCTATTAAAACTCGCTTCCAAAGTCCTAGCAGATGGCGCCAACTTACATACGATAGCGGTTTTTGCAAGAAGCGCTATTAAAAGTGGACATTTGATAGCGCTTATAAAACGCTATTGTAGGCACCGAACTTATAATAGCGGTATCAGTAATAGCGCTTTAAAGCGCTATTAAAAGCTAATAAAAGCGCTATTAAAGGCCTTAATTTGTTGTAGTGATGGTCCAGTTCCAGTCACTCGTGCTTTTGCAGAAAGGACGATTGTTATTTATTAAAATATTTGTTCTTCATAAAACTCGTTAAGAATTATTAAATGTTGTGTTTGCCCGTGAACTGATCTCAATTGGTAGAGACATTGCATTATATATGTAGAAGGTGAAGTTCGAACCCCGATCATCTCACTTATCAACTTTATAGGTAGAACTTCTAATTACTAGGCTACTTGAAAAAACAATACACATAAGTAGGTTAATTTATATATGTAATGTCGTAAAAATGGTTCATACGTCAATTTCAAAACTTTTTTTTTTAACAAGCCAATTTCAAAACTATAAACATTATAGTTAATTTTTTTTTTTTTTTGTGTGGTGAATATACACATTATAGTTTTAGTATTATATTGATAAGGCTTTAGAGAGTATCTTCAATTACTACTACATCAAAAGTTTGACTTTTCTCTCTTTACCTGCATGCATATGGCCTACGGTGCCATTCAGTTTCATAGGGCTTCCCTTCCCACGTAAGCATATGCGCTAACAATGGCAAGAAATCAGGATGCCACCTAAAGTTCTAAAAAAATTAAAATTTGAATGTCATTTTGATGGGAGTGAAAGAAAGTAATAAAAGTGAGTGTGAGATTCTTCAATTTGGAGTATGTGTGAAACCTTCCCTTCATGAGGATTGCCATGAATAGAAGGAAGACCAAGTAGGATAAGGGCAGTGGGGCCTTATACAAGGACCATTAGTATTTTCTTGGATATCCCTTTTTTTGTAGGGTAATTGAAGTCTTGTCGATTTTACTTTATAAACAATGTAATATTTTTTAGTTCTCATAGTGTAAATCGGTTGATAGCTATATACGAATTTGATGGGTTTGGATTTCTCATAGTGTCCTGCTATAATAGATTGGGATCGTTTGATAAATGATTAACATTTGAAATTGCTTTATACTTAATTTTATTATATTAAGTTTGAACTGTTCGATATGTAATCAACGGCTGAGATATGCGGCAAATTGTGTGCTCCTACTACAACGGGAGATCCATGTAAATCTATAGAGGTAATTTATTTAATATTTTGCTATACATCAAACATCTTTTGCACTTAATCGTAGATATTAGTTCTTCGAATATAGTAGAACTACGATTAACAACAAATATCTCTCTTGCACGCTTAACTATACAAAGATTAATTATTCACATTTTCTTTATCCCTTTGTATAATTTATTATTTTGAAACGGTCAATGTTAGTTATTAGTATTGTTAGTATAGTTTTTACTAAATGTAAGAATAGGACTTCTAATCTTCTTATCACTTCATTCTCTAATTCATCCACATCAACCACCAAGTCTTTCTTATATCTCCATTTACTCTTCGTATATCGAGTTTGAATATCCTTTGTACGCCTTTTATTATATAGTATCTTTTAAAATTGAGAGTTATATATGTCTAACTCAACCTTACCAAACCGACTTAAAAGATGATGATTGACTCTACTTTATAGGCATATATTCAGGTCATCAATCAATATAAGACTTCTTAGCACACCTCTTCGCGTTCAGCGCTATTGGGCTTGAGGCGCGGATATAAATTGTGGATTACCCGATCAGAAACCTGATAGCAAACGGTCTAGCGAATCGTGAAGATGCTTTGATACATCTTAGAATTGAAAGTTGAGTCTAACTCAACCTACAAAACTGATTTAGAAGGTGAGGATTGCCTCTACTGTATAAATATATATTCATGTCATCTCGCAGCCGAACCGATGTGACACTTCTTAAAGTGTAGTATTTTTTTTTAACCTTTCAAATATCGATAATTAATGAGTCGGATAATCTAGTGGTGAGGGGTTTGGGTAGAATATAATAGGTCCTGGGTTCGATTCTCATCTCACTGTAAATAAAAAAAAATGAGTCAGATCAAACATATGTTGCAAAGAATACAAGTTGCTTATTTAAATCTCTATATTGACTTATCTCTTGATCATTTCTAGGAAGTTGACTTTCAATTTTAACTTTGAGAATTATAATTTTTCCATTTGAATTAACCAAAATCAAATCATCTCGTTATTTACCACACAAAAGATTTGAAGATAAGTTTAGGTGAGCAAGATGCTATTTCCTTATTTGGGTTCTCATTGTATCTCAAGGTACAATGTATCTTGATTCTTTTCCTTGTATGATGAATTCCCCACTCTCTCAAGATGGTAACAAGAGATGAAGGAAAAGAAACAGAGAAATCAAAAGAACTAGCATTTGACTGAAAATGACACATACCAAAACCAAACTGGAATCATGAGAGGACAAAGAATTACATAGCATTCTTTCATGTACTTGTTTTCATATCTCTATAATTTGGGACACAAACAAAAGATTCTGATCATAATAGTCCTTTGATGGCTCAACAAATAAAGCAAACGAGGCCAGTAGTATTAAATGTTGCATGTGCAGCTATTAATTAAGAATCTTGTCTTAACTACATAGTTCACTCGTAAAAGGAACAGGGGAACTCGCGGTTTTCTAAGATAAAAGTTTCATCCTACCGATCCAACACTCGACATAAAATATCCCTTCTGAAAAAAGACGTAATTTTGAGATTTCCAGATATTTCACACAATAGTTTGTCAAATTAACAACTACTTCAATCTATCTTTTCTACTCATGCACATGTTCAAGAAAGCCTCAAAAACTTTAAAACACCCCGAGGAGACATCAACCTCTACACTCCACCACTGAAGAATACCGAACCAAACTTGTAAGATTTGATTACAAAAACCGAATGAGTTTATTAACCACTTAATTGAGCCTAAACATTTTATTTATATGGGTTAAGTTGATGTATACACCCAAGTATCAACCATATATATGTTAAATGTAATTTTTCTCAATATCTTGAAAGGTCTTGAGATATTATATAGCTGCTTTCAAAGGTTCTCAAATAATTTTCACTTTAACATAAAAATCATTGCTTAACTTTGTTGCCAAAATTTATCAGCTTTGACTGGTTAATCAGCACAATAATAGGCCGACACTTAATTTGTAATATTGTAACTAAGAATAAATACTAACAAAATTCACGTACCAAAAAAAAACACTACAGCATTTATAGCCTCTGGCAACACTTGTTTAAGAAACAAGTGAAAATTGTTGCCTAAAACTGGATATAGGCTACGGTTTATGATTGTTGCCGTGGATTTGTTTGCAACGTCACAAAAGTGTTCCCTAAAATATAATAGGGGTCGATTTTCACTTGTAACCTGATATATACACTGGCAATAGCGTATAAATGTCCCCTATGCTATATTTGGGGACAATTTTCAAAAGTTGCTCTTTTTTGAACAAAAGGCTACGCTTGTAAAGTGTTGTTAAAAAATTTAATTAGTAATTTATTTTTACCCCTTCAATATTGGAAATAATAATCAATTTAATAATATTATAAAAAAATAAGTTATTAAATAGTATATCTATATCTATACTTTTTTTTTACTACCTATATCTATACTATATATAAAGATAATACACGAGTTTTGGTGTGATTTTTTCTCAATATAATATTATAATATTTAATTTTATTTTTGAAAGAAAAATAATAATATAATATTAGTAATAGTTAGAGTTATACATGTTTCAAAAAAAATATATAGTTAGAGTTATACAGAAAATTAAAATATCTATCTATAAAATAAAATCACATTATTATTATTATTATTATTATTATAAAAAATAAAATCAGTCTTTATATTATGTAAAATAAAAATTATACAAATTAAAAAAATGGGGTTATTGTTTTTGAACACTATAATTTTTAATTTTTTTTTTTAATTGAGCCAATCCCAAAATACCCTATAATTTTTCTTCTGAAGGGTACTCTTCTCGCCTCCATTTCACATCGTCCGCTCTGCTTCCGAATCAATCTGGTCATCTCTTCTCTTAGGGTCTGTTTGGTTCGGGAGTTTTGGAGGGGAAGTGAGGGGAGGGGAGGTAATATTTTAATTTTTTTGTGTTTGGTTCAATTTTTAGGAGGGGATAGGAGGGGAGGGGAGGTAAGCAAAATCCCTCCTAAACTCAATTTTTGCTTCCCCCCAAATCGGAGGGATTTGGAGGTGAGGGGAGGGAAGCTTTTTCAAAGTTTATTAAACTGACAAAATTATCCTCAATATATTTTAAAATTCCAATATTATCCTTATTACCATTTTTATTATTAGGTCTTTGTTGTCTGTATTACCTATACTCCTTGTATGTCACAATTTGATCATCATTACGGCTGCTTGCTCATCCTCATTACCTCTGCTTGCTAGTACCCGGTGTATGTTTTTTCTAACTATTGAACATATTTTTATACGTGTTGTTTTTATACTGCTTGCTCTGCTCATCACGTTTTCACTTGTTTGTTTTTGAACAACGTTTTCACTTGTTTGTATATTGATCTTATTATATATATGTTTATACGTGTGTTGCAAATTCTTATTATAAACGTTTTCACTTGTTTGTTTTTGAACAACGTTATGAACATATATGTATATTGATATTGATCCTACAGTGCAGATATATGATCCTACAGTGCAGATTACGTTTTCACTTGTTTGTATATTGATCTTATTATATATATTGATCTTATTATATATATGTTTATATATGTTTGAATATTTTCTTCCGTGTTTTATTGAATCAAAGTTTTGGTTTTAATGTCTATGTAGTGAATTTCTTGGTGTGATAGTGAGTTTTGTGTATGTGATATTTTTTTTCTTTGAAAAGTATGTGTTATTTGTTTTGATGTAATAATAAAGAAATATTAGTTTTAAAAATGAGTGTTATAAGATTTTAAGGGTAAAAAAGTAAATTGATTTTAAAATACCTCCCCTCCCCTTGTGAACCAAACATATATTTAATTAAAATACCTCACTTCCCCTCCTCTCCCCTCTTTTGAACCAAACACATATGTAATTAAAAAATTTCCCTCCCCTCCCCTTCCCTCCCCTCCCCTCTATAAAAATACCTCACCTCCCCTCCCCCTATTTTGAACCAAACAGACCCTTACGCTCTCTACTTTCTTCTTGCAACACACCATGTCCAAAGAACAAATTTCAACAGCTCTACGAATCTGGTCACTTCCGAAGATTCTACAATTACATCGCGAAGCTCTACGAATACGGCGAGCAACTCAATAGCTCCAAAGAACAAATCTCAGGTCATTCTCACCTCTATATTTTCAATCCGCTAATTTAATTGCTCTTCTTTATTTATTTATTTATTTATTTAGGGTTTTAGATTGTACGTTTTGTTGTTCGAGTTTTCTTTCAATTAGGGTTTTTGACCGTCATTCTCTCTCTGTTTCTCTTTTAAACAAACACTCAGATCTTTAGGGATTTTGTGTATTGTGTTTTTACTCGACTGAAGAAATACCTACTTACTTGATCTACTTGGCAACTGATGACACCTTTTTAGCACAGGTGATACCCTGAATGCATTGAATCCTAAATGTTCTTCATTGTTTGTTAATTAGGTCAAAATGTTATGGAGCTTAAATGATTTGCATCGCTTAGCTTAATAGGTCTGTGTTTGTTTTTAACAGGGAGGCAATTGCTAACAAACATGGAGTTAGTGACTTAATTTTCATCTAAAGCTTCCTTCATTTTGGGGCAATTTTGGTGTTTGATTTGGTGCTTAAAGCTTCTTTTTATGTAGAAGGTGGGTGGTTTTGTCTTTACTCTGTAAGGCTTTTATTTATTTGATAATTGGCTGATCAAAGTTTTGCTTATCTTTAGGGTAACAATAATACCTAATTCAAGAGTCCATTTTGTGACTCAAGTGGTGTGAATGAATGTAAAAAAAGAGTAAAGTGCTAGACCAAGAACAATATTGAGTAGTGATTTCACGGACACTTCTGATCCGCCTATCATCGTGAACCCTTATGATCACCGTCGTGATTGTGAGCGTTGTTAAGAACTATACACTACAGTTTCCAATTTGCAACAGCCTTGCAACATCACCAACCGTTTTGCTCCGTTAGAAGATTTGAGACCACGGTTGCAACAACTCAGTTTCACATGTGACTCTTTTGTATTCAAAGGTTAGTTGTGTTTCCCTTTACCCACTCAGTTATGCTTCTGATTATTTTGAGGTTTTGCTTTTGGTGTTAGAAATAATTGCCAAATAAAAAAATTATGTATGATGTATATTCTAGTGGAAGGTTTATCTTTATGTTAGTAAAAACAAGGTATTATATGATTTGTTTGTAGATAAAAAAACTGATTATAATTTGTGTGTAGATGATGACCTTTATATTGTGATTGTTGATGTTACTCATGTTGGCACAACTTAGACGCCTTTCTTATGTGTGTTAAAATGATATGAAAATATAAGCTAATAGGTTTTGAAAAGTTAGCAAACTTTATTGAACTCATCCTCTGATAGTTGATGTCCATGCCTCAATTTTGGTGTGGTACAAAACATTAATTTCATTGCTCTTTGGTTTGGTCTCTTTCTCTCTAAAGGATCTTGATCGATTTTCATAGGTTTTTACTTAGTATTGATCCTTTTGCTTTTAATTTATTCATGAGGTACTAAATGTGTTCTGCTCACTCTGTAATTATGTGTAAGACTGGAAATTTGTTTTATCCATGGAGTACTAATTGTGTTGTGTTGAAATCATTCTTACAGTTGTATAAATTTGACAGCACTATGTTAATTCAGTCACATATTTTGCTAATTACTAACATTTGATTTTGAAATGGTTTCAGAGAGCTGCATAAACTTTGGAAAAGCTGGATGAATAGTTAAGAATTGCTTCTCTGCATGATGAGGCGAGGGATCTGTATAAATTTTGGTAGAACCGGAAGAATATACTAAACCTAATTCTATTTAATGAAGAGGGAGATCAACCCCTTATTGACACTTTCACTTTTTTTTTTTGTCTACAACCTTCATATGAATGAAGGTTGAAATATGTGAATCTGTATAATATTACAAACATTTGAATGAATAAAAGAGTTAATATATTTGTCTCTTGCATATAAATTGTAATTTTTGTTTTTGAAAAATTACATATTAGCTGCTGTTAAACTGAGGTGAAGAAAGCTATGATACAAAATTTTAAAAATGTTGCTTATAATCTTTGGGGACATTTTGTAAATGTTCTCATTGTTTCAATTATAGGCAACAATTAACAACTGTTGTCATAAATGGCAACACTTAAAAAGCGTCGCCTTAGTTGCCCAGGAAAACCGTCCCCCATTCCTACAGTTTAGGCGACGTTTATATGAAGTGTGCCTAGAAAGTGAGAAAAAACGTTGCCTTAGACAATAGGTAACGCTCGCATAGAAGACACCTGAAAAACGTCCCCTATTCTCTTAGGCAACGTTTTTCATAGTTCTGGCAACAATTTTCAGTTGTTGTTAGAGACAATAAATGTTGTAGTGAAAATACTAACAAAATTCTTGTACAAAAAAAAAACTACTATCAAATTCTTCTACAAAAGTGATAAATATATAGGAACAAATTTCCTTCTATCTTCTCTACTAATGAAAAAGAAAGGTAAAAAGGATTGAAAAAGTTTTTGTCTATTGTAAAGAATATTCTGCTATAGAAGCTCATGTTTCCCTTAAAAGGGAACATGTGAATAATTAAGCAATCCAGCAATATATAATCACTCACTACCTTTGACCGCGTTTGGTGGCAATTTACTAAAGTTCATATATTCTCTTGGACACATACATATCCTAAATATGTCCTTGAGAGAAAAAAATAATGCTTTTAAATTAGTACTAGATTTTTCTACTTCTCTTTTTATAGAAGTACTAGCTTGTTTTGATAACATTTATTCTACAGAAATTTATGTTGCAATATAAAAAGCTTATATACAATAGACCGATCATATTTGGCCTCATTTTACTGTCTATTTCTATTATGATCGGCTCAATATAATGTAAAGTCTAAGAGGACAGTAAAATGTGGCTTAATATTAAAAAAATGACATTTTTTAATAAGAAAAAATAGCATAAAAATTATATTACACTACTATGCTAATTTTTTAGGATTCACTTGGTCTTGAAACTTTTAAGTTGTTTGTTGTAGTTTAGTTTAGTCTTTTTTTCCAAGTAGTTTAATGGTAAACTTACGCATATTTTAAGTGTGAAAAAGTAAAGAATTTGGAATTTAAATACCAACCTTTGTAATAACATTTCTAGTAGGTTGCTAATGTTCTTCAATAGTGTTTTAGAGGGTAGCCCGATGGGTGCTCTGATTCAAAAAAATTGTCAATTATTGGGGATTGGAAGGTTTCGGCCGCACACTCTTATCGGAAAACTAATCAATGTGTGAATGCCTTAACAAACCTTGGAGCTTCGTTGCTTGGTGACATTTGTTTTTATGATTTATGTTCGACGCAGTTTTGTCATTTGGTAGTTGCTGGTGTTAATGGGGATTTATATTCCTTGCATGATTGCTATGTAATTTTTTTTTCTCTTTCCTGGGTTTCGGCCCTCTTTGTAATAAACGAAAATGTTTGGAAAATTAACATTTATTTTTTTTTTGTCAAGTAAACTAGTGGCTAAAATTTTCACCTTAAAGGTGAATAAGTGGAGTGTTCGGGGTTCGAACTTCAGCTTCTGTACATATAATGTGATGTTCCTACCAACTGAGTTAAGCTCACGGAGACTAATTAACATTTATCTAAATACCATTAATACTACATTTATATCTAAAATTAGTTAATTAATAAATACATTGTTTTAAAACCCTACCGAAAACTACATACACAACTACGAGATATCATATTCGAATTACGTAAACATTCACCCTAACATTTGATATTGCTAGTTGAGCTATATTTTGTAGGCGATAAATATATAGTTTAAGAATTGAGGCCATATGTTAAGCAATACAACAAGGATCATTTTCCCATGTGACTTTTGAGACTCAAAAATGGTGGTTGATGCAATTATGTCTAGTAAAGTTGTCGTATCGAAATTTAGTAGTTTAATTTTTAATATTAAGAACTTATTATTATTGTATTCAAACTTTGAGGTGAAGTCCATTAAGTGACAAACAAATATGGTTGTTTATTCTTTAGCTAGGGCGACCTATTTTCAAATTAGTCGTTGCTTTTTTATTTGATTCTTTCTTGTATTGAGCACATTTTAGTTAATGAATTGTATTAAATTTATTTTTTTCAAAAAAATAAAATGAATAAAAGTTAAAAGAGCCGGCCCTAATTTTTTAGAGAGATAATTTCCTCCTTCTCTCTAAGTTTTCTTCTCCTTCTCTCATCAAAAAAGGGAGGTGATTTTGGGTCTTTTTCGACCCAAAATCACTCATTTGCATCCTTTTCTATTTGCTTTAATCTAAATAAGTGGTTTTCACAAAGATTAAAAAAAAATTTGTGTGTGTGTTTTTTTTTTTTTTTGTGATTTCGTCGTTCCGTCTTTGTGCGGTGTTTGTATTCCCGTCTTGTTGCGGTGTTCGTTTGATTGAATTGGCAGATCAACCTCGCTCAACTACTGATTCACACGATGATTAAGTTCGTCAACGATGCAGATCCGGAGGCATGGGTATTCCGGTCACTTTAATTTTATCACATTATTTGTAGGCATGAGTATGCCGTTTTACGCTATTAACTTAGATGTTGTGTGTTTGTTCGCAGATTCATCCTTTTTTCATTTTTAGCAGTATTGAATTTGTACTTGAATCTGATGTACTCTACCAATTTGAATGAATGAATATTTTGTATTTTAGTAAAAAAAAAATCGATAAAAAAAGTATTAGAAAATAAAATATTTAAAGATACTATTTATGAGGGACAAGATGCTGGAAGAGGAGCGTAACGCAACTTTTGATTGAAAGATCAAAAAAAGAATATAAAAACTAATTTGGTCATGTCGTGTATGATACAAGACCTTGGCCATCCCTGTCTTCCCAAGTCTACCTTTAATTTGGATGCTTTTCATTCAAGATCTTTAACTTTATACATGCATGCAACATATCCAATAAATATGGGCATCTTCAAGTTTGCTTATGAAATATTTAGTAAAAAGAAGAAACAAACTTCAATCATATACAACTTTAAGAGGAAATTATCAATTTGATCCATAAAATTAGAGAGTTTTCTTTTTATATTATATTAGCGGTTAGGCGCGGTGTGATCTATATTTTCTATCATGCAAATTTATGTAAAAAAAATATGTCTTATGTTATGGTGAGTAATTTATGTAAAAAAAATATGGCTTATTTTATGGTGAGTTTACTAATAAAAGATTTTTGGTGGTAAAAAAAACATGTCTTATGTTGTTGCTGTTCAAAAAAAAAATCAAGGGTAATATTGGTATTATGAAAAGTTCACACCAAATAGGTATAGATATAAATAAAAAACGAAAAAAGTATAAGAGAAAATTCAATAAATCAAGGAGGTACAAGAAATACATTCCACCAAAACAAAACAATCTCTAAGAAAAGAAAACAAAAATAACAATACTAGGAAACAAGGAGATACACTACCAACAAACTAGAACCTCTCGAATGCATCACCACGAGAAGAAGAACACATGTCAACAAGAGAGACAAAGATCAACCACAGGACAAAACAACAAAAAGACCTCTAATCCCTCTGACCCATTGAGACTCAACACGATACCCAAACAAACTCTACTGATTTCAACATGAAGTAGGGTGAATACCCCACTCGTAAAATGAACCGGGAGAGTCAAGATTTTTACCTAAAAACCACTTCCAAGATAAGAGAGAGGGAGAGATAATGAAAATTTATGGAGGTTATTATCAATTTAATCCATAAAATTATAATGACTATGAAGATACAAATAGACAAAAAAATATTGTCAAACCAACGATGAATAAATTCAAGTGATACGAATTTTGGTTCTCTTAAACATGTAATGAGTAGATCGAATTACTTTGTCAACTTAAAAAGTAAGTAGAACTTAACCTACGAATGGAATATAATGAGGTCTTTTGTTAATTTCATGAATATTTTTGCCTATTAATTCATAAATTTTCGGGACAAATAATCAATCCTAAAATTTCAAAAACTAAACTTCATGATTGACCTACAATTTCATGAGACGATCATAAAATCATCATCAACTAGATTGGTATGTTGATAAAATGGTCGGAAATAGATATATTGCGGTAAATATTCACGCTGTTTTTAATCAGAATTATTTGACCTAATATTAATGGTTAAGATTGATTTATACTAATTTTATTAAGAAATAATATTAACCAGACAATTTAAAATGAATGGCTGAAATATCCTAATGCATACTACTACATGTAACTGTAAAATTTACTTACCCTATTGCATCCTGATCCAAAATCATCCAACTACAAAATTTATGTTATCAATCAATTAAGTTTCACCATATGCGCTTGCTAGACCTTTAAAAATCTTTCTTGAATCTGACTATGTCCAAGTGTATCTGTTACTACATAGGACCCACAAGCCTGCATGCATGACACGTGTAGGTAGCCCATCTGTTCTGAGTAAGGGAAAGAAAAAGAAAGAAAAAAGTGAATACTACATACACATTATTTGGATATACTAGTGCGTCGATATGTCGTTGAGGTGAATAATTCTGATTGGTTGATAACTAGTGTTTAATTTAGTATAGAAAAGTTAATAACCACAATTTATAAATCTATTAGAATTGTTCATTTTAACGAATATGCTGGTACATATATATCTAAATAAAATGTGTAATATTAATTGTTAGTTGGTTCAATGGTGATTTATGCTGAACTTGCTAGGGAAAACAGTAGTTCGATCCCCGACAACTGTGATCGAAAAAAAACTAAAACTACTTGATCACAGAACTGACCACCGAAAAACATTAAACGGATAGTAAAGAATAAAAAATATATATGTAATAAAGAATTCTTTTAAAAAAATCCACTATAGGGCCTACAAATGTTGCAGAGTGACACTGCAGCTTTTAGCCCTTTGCCACAAACCCTAACTGGTCCACAATGGTACATCCCCCCACATTAAATTCACCACCTCTCACTTCACCATAATACCATCCATTTTTTTCAGTTCTGTTCAGTTTTGCTCAGAGAATTCCTTTCACATTTTTATATAACTATTTGTAACCTAGGGCTAAACCCTATACTACAACCTACACCTTTCTTTCCTTTCATTATTCTTTTTCATTATTAACACAAAAACTTATCTTTGATTGGTTAAGTCCTTGAGATTGATCAATAGTATTAACTAGAGAAAGAAGAAAGGAGATAGATCATAATGGGGCATCACTCTTGCTGCAACAAACAGAAGGTGAAAAGAGGATTATGGTCACCTGAAGAAGATGAAAAACTCATCAACTACATCACAAATTATGGACATGGTTGTTGGAGCTCTGTCCCTAAACTTGCAGGTAATTATTAACATATACTACTTTTTCATTTCATAATTCTCTCCTAGTATATATGAGTATAAGTAAGTTCGAGTTCACGATGAAATTGACAGAATCACAATGAACCATCGTGATCACCTGAACCTCCAAAGTATATAGTTTTTGTTAAAATCACAGTGATTCTGACAAACTCACGTTAATAATTTCCAAAACTTTGATTGTAGGGCTACAAAGGTGTGGAAAGAGTTGCAGATTGAGATGGATTAACTATCTAAGACCAGATTTGAAACGTGGAAGTTTTTCACCACAAGAAGCTGCTCTCATTATTGAACTTCATACTATTCTAGGCAACAGGTTCATATACATGCCTCTTCATTTTTGTATTGATTTTTTCTTAAATATTAGTGCTATTTTCTTGATTAATAAATGGTTAAGATAATTATGGTTTGAAATTTGAACAGGTGGGCTCAGATAGCAAAGCATTTACCAGGAAGAACAGATAATGAAGTGAAGAACTTTTGGAATTCAAGCATAAAAAAGAAACTACTTTCACATGATCTTGTTCCTTCTTTAACCACATTTTCTGATCATATTCATTGTCCTACAAATGTTCCTATGGAAAGTTTCTTCCCTTTATTTAATGACAATCCTACCCTTAACAACTTAGATCATCACTTATACCTTCCTATCAATATCCCATCTCCAATCCTACAAGATCAAGTTGATATCAAGAATATTATTGATATTAACAATTTCAATGCAAATTTCTTACATGTTCATCAAAATAATCCAATATTACCAGAAATTACAATACCATTATCCAATAATATTGTTCCACCTTCTTATGATCAATTAGATACATGGTCATTATTTCATCATCTCAATCCAAATATTCAAGAAAATCATCAAATTATTGCCACAAAAAGTGAAGCTTCCACACAAAATTTCAATATTGTTGATGATAATTTTATCAATCCAATTCCAAATACTTGGCATCATTTGATGGAACTTGAGCCTATTGTGCCAAAAGTGTGTGAAACTATAAAGAATGATTATGTTTGTAGCATTCCATTTTCTTTTTCTGATTCTTCACAAGAACATGATCATCATCAAGTTGTCAATCAAAATGATGAGTGTTATACAGATCAACAACAGAGTATAATTTGTCCACAAGATCATCATCAAATTGTGGCAGCATCAAATAATGATCAAGTGGAGTATATTGATTCTCTCATCATGTCATCATTGCCATCTTCAACAACAACATCTTCATCATCACCATTATCATTCTATCAACCACAAGACAAAATTCTCACAAAACCAATCCTTCCTTCAAGTAATTGAGAGTCATCGTCTATGTTTAGTATCACAGCGGATATGTCAGATTCACTGTGATCCACCGTGATTTTTCAAAAGCTACACTGCGTAGCTTCAACTTGGATGATTAATTTGCTACTATATTTTTATAATATTTTAATTTTAATAGGACATTTTCATGTGTATATATTAATTTTATTTTATGTGGTGAGTTGAGTTAATTAATTAAATATTCCATGCATTTAATTATCATATGATATCTCTTGAACTTTGCAAACATGAACCTTACTAGTTGAGGTTGTATCATTAAGAGATGCTAGCTAAATAGTTCCATAAATATGTCTATTTTCTTTCACATGTTTGTCAACTAAAAACTATGTATTTTTGTGTAACATTTAATATTATTACTCTTTTAGCTAGCATTGTATATTTAATTTTTTATTTTATAACTTAGAATTAGTCGTATAGTGGTAATATATGCTTAGTTTTGCAGTACTTTATGTTGACACATTGTTCTGTTGCTTCCTCTCTCTGTCTCTTTGACATTTATGGATGATGATGTCAAAACAAAGACAAAAATCCGTACATATACTATGGTCAACTTGTTGCCACTTCACTCCAATTCTGCTCTCCTATAGACTAGCTAGAGATGCTGCTCTGTTGGTACTTATAGCATAGCATATCTTGATGTGATCCACAAGAATCAAACAAGAATATATTTGTTTTTACCAATTTTGTGATTTAATTAGTAGTACAATTTTCATTAAGATAATGAGCTTCATTAAACTAATTAATTAACATATTGTTGTATATGTATAGGGATATATGTACTTGTTTAGGTAGCATGTTCCCTTCTTGCACAAATTTTATTTTTCCTCTGAAAATTAATTACAATATGACAAACTACATTGTGAACCACTTTAATTAATAGGTGGTTTAAACTTTAAAGTGGAATAATTGTCTTAAAACTCTTCCAATGAGGACTAGTGATATTCATAGGAGTTCACGCTTAATCACCGATATCGTTAGTTGGTCTAGTAGTAATTGATGCTGAATTTATTAAGAAAGACCAATAGTTGATTCTCACATCTGCGACCGAGAAGTGGAAAATAAGGGTATATAAATGTGCATGCGGATGTGCATCCAAACTCAACTCGTAATTATTTTTATTCGATGATTGAATCGTAATCATGAATTTTTACTTTCAATCTTCTTAATTATTTTGAGAGATTTGCAACTATATAAACCATTTATCTAGGTCATTGTACAATTTGTCCATAGACATATCACACTTTTACATAATTATTACTTTTGCATTGTACCGAATTTTATAAGGGTCCATATGTCAAGTCTTGACATTTACTTTACATGGGGAAAACTTGATCTTTGCTTTTGCTTATAAATTGGTTAAAGTTTTGGAAAAACATCATTCCTTTGATGGGAAAAAGGGATGAAAAAGGGAGACAAGAAAAATAGGAGATTAATTAATTGAAAGTTATAGTTGGAAACTTGGACTATCTTAAGCCAAAGAAGTTAACACCGACGACATCAATTAGTTTTATTTGAATGATGATTAAAATTTAAAACGAGTTAACCATTGTTTTACGTGCCTAGAGGTCACCAAGGTGTTTGAGTAATTTAATCATCAGTTGATTGTGAATGGAAAAAATATATGAGAGAAGATTTTTCATATATTTAATATTTTGAGGTTTTAGACTGAGATTTAGTGTTTTTCGTCTTTGAACATAGTTCATTGTTGTTTTCGGCACTCAGCTGGACTCTTCAACCAGTGGTATATTAGAGCTCGGATCAACTTGGTGTGGGGAGGCGAGAGTGGGTTTTAGTGTTTGGATTAAATATAAGATATACGATATTCACATTTGAAGAAGAGGTTGTTGAATTACTGTGAGTGATTTAATTTTACATGAAAGCAAATTACCTTTGTTGAGGCTCGTCTCTTTCTCTTTTTTTTTTGGTTTTCACCCTCTGGTTTCTAGGGAAGGGTGCCCTAATAGTCCAGAGTTCGGGGCGAGTTCTGGCATCAAGTGGTTCCAGTCCCCTCCCAAATTCAGTTGCGGGGATTGAACTGTGGTTCTCCCTACCAAGTTCAGCGTCAATCATCACTGAACCAACTAACATTTGGTTGAGGCTCGCCTCTTTTAGACTAAAGATCAAAACGATTTTCAATTAATTTCAACCCAAAAAAAAAAACCTACTCTAAGAGATATAGCTAGTTGCAGAGCCTCAAGACTTAAAGCCAGGACAAAATATAATCTCCTTTTTATATTTGGAACTTGTGAATGTGGAAACATTTCGATAAATCAAACAAGCACTTTTTACATCTTTAAATTATTAAGATAAGATTACTATACAATCTTAATAGGAAGAATGTGCATATTTTAGCTCAAGTAATAACTTCCAAAAAAGAAAAACATTAAGCTCAAGTAAATAAGACTATAAACAATAGTGTATAAATATGCGAGGCATCTCATTCTAGAACTATCTTTTGGGTTGAGATTCAAACATATTTAACATATACTTCCATATACACAAAGCTTGAATATCAACATTTTATGTTTAGCATGCTTGATATATCTTCTCTTAATCTTCTTTCCTTATGGTTTAAGGTTACGTAAATAATCAAACACATGCAGATAATTAATTAAGAGCACGGTATTCATGTGATCTCATATAAAAACCAACAACATAGTCTAATGGTGATTACAATATTCATTAAGTTCAAACTTCAAAGCAAAGATTCTTATTTAAAATCCCCCCTAATTGCTATTTGCTAGCTATCAAATATCATAAAGCAGAAAATGACTAAAAGAATTAATCATGATAGATTTTATTAACCAAAAAAAGTGAGTAAAAAAACATTACAATATTATTGATTACATAGAAAGAGCATTCCACAAATTTATGATTGTAATGTGATAACATATGGAATCTTCTTTAAAGAATCTAGTAATAGTTGTTAGGGAAACATAACACCTTTCAATCTTATGCTGATTTCATGCATATAATATACCCCCACCCACTCAATCCTTGTGTTGATGATTATCTTTGAATCAGTGTAAATTTCTATCATTAAGAAAAATACCACATAATTAAAGTGTTTTTTCTTTCTAGATTATCTTTGGTCGTTATATTTAGAGAAAGTAAAGACGCCCGATTGGAGCTCGTTGGATGGTGGATAAGTGAGATATCTGGAATTCGAACTCTGATCTGTACATATAAAATATGATGTATTTACTAACTGAACTAAGTTCACGCGGGAATTAATTAAAGATGTATCTATCTCTTGTTTTTTCTATGATTAAGAAAAATGTGACATAATTAAAGATGTATCTATCTCTTATTTACAGCCGGCACCGCGTTACTTCAATAATTTGAAGGACCCATAACTATAGAAATAGATTCTAATTTAGTCTATTATGGTAGGAAGGGGTATGAATTATTTTGCAGTCTATTCAATTTCCAATTTTCTATGCATGGCTCAGAATCTTAGAAAGTTTTCTTTTTTAATGGGCCAGCCCAAACATCTTCAGAATCATTTCATTTTTGTTCTAGATGCTTTTTTTTACAGGAATTAATTAAGCAACAAAGTTAGGAAGTAAAATAAAATAAATTCTCTATTCACTCTGACCTCTTTTTTTTCTTGTTACCCCATCTTCCTTTCTTTGATTTGATTGTGTTATTATCATGTTTCACTACACTACACCCTTTACAGTACATAAACCAAAGGGTCATAATTAAAGGACCAAGAACCAAAGGGTCATAATTAAAGGACCAAGAACCAAAGGTCGGTGATAGTTTAAAAAAATGTGTGCTAGTATAAAAGATTTTGAGGTCTTTGCAACGAAATTGCGACTACAATTTTTTACTAGATCAGCTGCATTTGCCTCATTATAAAGGTTGACAACATAAGTACAATCGCAATCATGTCAGTAACTGCAATTTAATACGTAGTATCACTATCATATGTATCTTTAATAAATATAGATAAGATAATTATACATGAATTAAAAACAATTTACCTAAATTATTTTCATATTAAAAAAAATTGCCACATTCTATTATAAATATCCACTAAAGTATATCATGGCAATTGTCATTATAGTTACTGTTTAAGTTTAAAAAAAAATACACATAATATATGGTTAGTATAATGCAAGTGTAGTTCACCCTATTTGGATAGGTCTTGGCGTGAAGTACGCTTAGATTGAATCTTTTACCTCCAAACTCTTATGTCAATCTTTTTTCTCATGTGAAGATAGAAAAATTATGTGTTGTTGATAGGAGCAGTGTTGCTTATGATGTGAATTTTGGATATGAATCAAACATGCACATAAAGAAAGCAACATTTGTGTCCCATTGGCATTCTATAACAAAGTGAGAAGACTTTAGGATAGGCTCTAGAATTTTATTCATAACAATCAACATGCAAGTCCTTGACATTGACATGTGAAGTGACAATTTTGGACAAAGAAATGTTGCGGTGTAAAGAATCAAAGTCCGACCGACAAGCAATTGATGATTTCTCTTTCCACCTCTCAAATTTCTTTTTTTCACGCAGAAAATTTCGGAAAACATTTACACTGAAAAAAATATTCGAGAGATTTTCCGAAATTTTATGTGTGTTTTGCGCGAAAAGAAAAACTTGGGGGTGGAGAGAGAAACCAATCCTTTCATTTCATGTCATTGGACATAAAGTAGATCAAAGCCCAACTTGGTGGCCTTTGAAATGTAGGCCCAAAATTATTCCACCCTATTCCTTTTTCATTAACACACTCAATCTAAAAGGAAAAAATGTATGACAAAATTATTCCAATGTGATGCATATCCACCTTTTTAAAGGACTCCCCCCGGAAACGGGTTAAATGTAGTCACTGTAGTCAAACGCAATCATCCCTTTTGAACTATCTGATTAATATTAGACGGTTCATATCTTAAGACAATTTTTTATTTTTTATTTAATATAAAACTTGAAATCTGAACCGTTCGATCTTAATCGCGCGGTCTTAAGAGTGTTGACTGCTCTGCAAGGATTTTTGAGTTTTCTGGATCCCTCCCCCACCTTATTTGGAGATTGAAGAGGAGATTTAGGAATAATGAGCTCATCTCTCAAAGATGGGCCGCCAGAGTAGAATTATCAGTGAAATTCATCTAATGAAATTTTTAGAAGTGTTCAATTTGAAGAAGGGGGGGGGGAATGATGTGTAATCTCATATTTCACCTTAAAACGATAATTAAAACTGAATTTATCTCAAATAACTTTTTTTAATCATGTACTCATGAAACAAATTCAAACAAGCAAATGGGTATAATTAGAGGGGAAAAATATTCAATGCTCTGATGCAAATGTATGTGTGTATGTATATATAAAAAGAAAGGAAAAAGCAAACTAAGTTCGAGGGCGACTAACGCCTAAAACACCAACTAACAAAACATGACTGAACTAAGGAGGACAATAATATCAAATCTTCATATAAACATTTGGACACTTGTTGTCTTCTCTTGGAGTATGATGGAGAGTAACAGTCAAATCCAACTTTTTAAAATTGTCTACATGAGAGGAGCATAAAGATGGATGAAAGAAAGAAGTATCTGAGCCACCTAACCAATTGCAATTGTAGAATCTAATTCAATAACCACATTACTAAACCCTTAGTCCAATATTAAGCAAAGATCGTTGTAAATGGTATAAAGCTGGACTTGTAAACTAGTAGCAATTTCAATAGTCTAAAAATTTCGAGAAGGCAGTCAGCTATATAGTTGTGTGGCATACCTTGTTGCGCGTCATACCTCCAAAGCAAGTCAGATTTACCAGAATTGCTGAGGGAGTTGTCATCTACATGAACTTTGAAAATGTTTCCTAAGTGAGCAACCCAAGCTACTTGGTGCAACAACTCCTTCAAACAAAAAGAGTCAATACAGTTGTAGATTTAACTAAGACAATGTCAATTGGTCCACCTGTTATCATTAAACACCAAATTATTCTTGGACTTTCAAATAAACCAAACAAAGTTACCATTAAAAGAAGTGGCGTGTATGACAAACGGTAAACCAGTTTGTAGTAGTTGAATAAAAAGACAATTATAACACATTTGTTTTGCTAAATTAAGGAAATAACCACCAAAGAGATTACTTAACATCATAGAGATTACTTTTAAGTTTTAGTAATAAATTCAGGAAATTTATTTTAAATGCGTTTGCATTTTACAGATTATCTTAGCATTCAACTTTAGAAATTAATTCTTTCAACAAAATAATCTGGACAATATCAACCCAAAAGGTAAATTTGCAACCTATTACTTGAATAAATTAAGAGCACATTGCAATAAATCAATCATCAAACCAAAGTTTAACTATCTGAAAGAAATGAACAAAATGTTACAAGCTGTTGCAGTGTTTGGCTAGTAATAGATATTACAAACAGACCAGATGGCATTTTTCTAAAACATGCCCAAGAAATTACAAGAAGCTTTTGCTTCAAATCAGAAATAACTAAGTGGCCAAAGGAACTGAAACAATGAAGAAGGAAACCAAAAAAAATGTAAAAATAAAGAGTACAAATAGAAATCAACTATTGAATTGGTGTGAGTGACTACCACTTCTGCTCCATCTTTGCTTTAAGGAAGAAAAATGAAAAGAAAGAATTATCATAAATCTCTGATGTACACATAACACAATCACACTGAATCTTTAATCTTTAATTTACTGTCCTCCGGGAGTCACAGTAGAAATCCAATCAGAAGTTGCCGTTTGAATATCGGTCTCAATATGAGGAGAAATAGATACCGGAGTCACTGCAACCTGTTTCTCCAAATCACATGCAAGAATCCATCATAATGAGAAGGGGGCAAAATAGGTATATTTATGACAACATAAAGATACTTGCACATAGTTGCGCACAACCCTCTGGAAAATATAATATAGTTAAAAATAATTAATATCAATTGAGAAAAAAATTTCATATTCCAACTTACATATCCACTTTCCAGTGCTCTGTAATCCAGATCTTCATCGTCTGTTTCTTCTTGCTGCTTTTCCAAAAACTGAAGGTACAAGTAGAATATGGCTAAGTCAATTATACAAATAATTTACAAATATAACACATAATGTATGAAGGGAGCAGATTAAAAATCTAAAATACAAAGAAAGGTATAACTCGTGGTTAAAAACATATATAAATCTTCTCAAGTATGCACATAACTTCTATGATAATCTATTCTTTATAAATTTGTATCTTCTACACCCGGCATGGCAAACAGATTAACTTCAATATTAATAGGATTTGTACAAGATGATAGCAAACTCTAATCCAGATCTCCCCTCCTCCTCCTATTTTACCTCTAGTCTGAAGTATTTCTTCACTCTGTTTGTATCAGATTTTCCTGCAGCTCCAGTTGATTCAATAATCTCCAAATTCTTTTTTTGTGTAGCCAACCGACGAGCCGCACCCTGAAGACACGGATTCCAATATCAGCAATAATGAATTAGAATCATTAAAATCACTTAAGACTAGACAGAAAATATCAACATAAGACGTGTTTCATATGCATGTAGTGTTAGGACACTTACAGCTGCAGAGGCATCTCGGCCAAGCTGTGCAAACTGAAGACCTAGGCCAGCTTGTGGGTTGGCCAAGAAATGACCAGTTGGATATCGGCTATTTGAAACAGCTAACCAATTTGGAGTGGATCTCCACATACTTTGCTTGGCCAATTTGAAGCCCTGTCAAAAAAATGATACCACTGCATCAGTGTAAACAATATGCGAGAAAACCACAACTGTGAGTGAACAGATTAAAAACCTATAGGGCTAGAGCCATCCAATGTATAATAATGTTACACACCTTGTTGCTCGAAGGTGACCTCGGAATTTCTATATTTAGAAAGCAGTTTTTGGGAAAGGTTTCCTTTTCAACATCCCTGATAGCTGCATTTATCAACGGTAAACAGACTTCAACTGCATTCTTGAAATCAGTTTCTTGACTTTCATCTTTCTTCCTATAACAGGATATGACACCAGTTCACATAACCTCTACCGTAAGAGCATAGTTGAAACCAGATGTATAGAATCACCAACTTACCAATCTAATGATATTGATAATGATGGTACACCACTTAGTAATGCCTCCCTAGCTCCAGCAACAACCCCCGAGTAGAACCTGGAGTATTTTAAAGCATGAGATACATACATAGATAAACAGCTTGAAATGAAATCAACACATACATAACATTAAAATGTGTCGTACATAACTCGTAAGTCCTACTTCAGATCTATATAACTTATGGCTAACCAACTTACGTATGATGGCCGCAGCTTGATCCCCGATTAATCCCACTAATAACCTGAAATTCAATTCAAATCGCTTCATGATTCATAAATCAAAGCAATTCCTTATTAGAACAAGCACATAAACAGTTTAATTTCCGATTTTAAGATATAATAAATGCTAACCAAAACAGGCTTTGACCACGAAAACAAGGCCCCGGATAAAGCCAATGAAACGCAATCCACCGGAGTTCCTAAATAGTTATAAATCATAAATTAGAAAACAATAAAAAAAAATTCATCTTTTTTAGTATCATAAGCATTAAACACATCCCAAATACAAAATTAAGCAGATTTAGAAACATAATTGAATAAAGTTAATACCTGAAATCTCAAATGCAGAAATAACACCATTAAGTTTAGTAGAAATAGCTTCCACAGTTTCTCGAATTGTAACAGAATGACCAGAAACAGATTTATCCCTAAAGCAACCATTTCAGCAACTAACAAAAATTACAAACACATTCCACACATTATTCAATAACAAAAAACCAAAAAAAAAAAATCAAAAATTGATTTCAGAAAACAGATTAAAATAGAACGCACGATTGAGGAACACAAACGTGAACATTGTAAAGGCCTTGAAGAACGAGAGCTTCAACTAGGTGTGTAAGACCTGGTGATTCAACTCCATCGCTATTTGTAAGCAAGATAATTGGTTTGGATTCATCGAATTCGATAGGGTTATCTTCTTCGGTGGTGGTAGAAACGGTGTCGTTTGAATCTTCTGGTTCTGGTTGTTTTGGAACGGTTCCTTTTCTATTTTGAAGTGCTTCTTGGAGATTGGAAACGAGGCCTGGTGGCATCATCATCTTGAAACGACGTCGTTGTGAGATTGATGGTGAAATTGAAGAAGATGAATTGAAATTGAATTGGGAAATTTGAAAAGAAAAACCCTAGAGAAAGTGAAAGGGGGAAAAAGGAATAGAAAGAATAGATGAGAATTGAGATGATGATGATGATGATAGACCGGTTCTAACGGTGTTTACGTACGACGTGGAATTGGAAAAGTGATTAATTAATAATCACAAGAGAGAAAATAGATTGATTGATTAATTAAATTAATTATGAATAATCTAAGTTATAATCTAGAGATAAAAAAAGAAAGGATTGATGAAAGAGAGACAAAGTAGGAAATGAAGAATGAACGGTTTGAGTTGAAAGACATTGTTTTGTAACATGTTAATTATGGATGTTATGTTGGGATCTAGTAGAATTAATTACTCCATTTGTTGTTATAACTAGTATCCGGACCCGTGCCAAGCACGGGTTAAAAAGTGAGTATAAAAATTAACATTGTAATATTTCAAATTTCATAATTATTTAACACAAAAAATTATAAATTACACTAATATGTTAAATAAGTTACACAGAATTTTTTTGTCTTTAAAAATCTGTGTAACAAATTTTGCTACTTCAAAAAATTAAAATGCCAATAATTAAATAATGACTAAGTTTTTGAAAAAAAAAATTAAGCCCAAAAAATCATTTTTTTTAATAACGGGTCTAAATTTTACTTTTATGAAAATATGAAGACTAATATACATTTAAATTTATTTTTATTACAAAAATAACTTAACACAATTCAAATTTTAAATACCGTGTATTCAAATTATACTATAAAAATGTCAAATATATGAGTAAAATTTGAATACACGATATTTATGTATAAAATTTGTATTAATATATGAGTAAAAATATAGAACTAAGTAAAAATTATAAAAACAAATCATTCGTATTAATGCATAATTAAAAATATATATTCCCGTAGAAATTACAATAAAAAAATAGGCCCATATTGTTGTATATGTTGAAATATAGGCCACGTATAAATTTTGAAAAAATAGATTTTCGTATTAATATATGAGTAGATAAATAAATCACATGATAAATTACAAAATTAAAATGGATCCCCATATTAATATATTGAAGAAATATGATAATATGTGCCCAAAAAAAAGAAGAAGAAATATGATAATCTTTACCTCTGGTCATCTCTCAAATTGATGAACAAATCTGGAAAATAAAATAGCCGGAGAGATAGGAAAGACAATATTTTTGGTTCTGCCTACGAAGCACAGACACCGGACACGACACGGACACTGATACGTCGACACCGATAAAAATTTGAAAAAATGATATAATTTAGTATAATCATACGTGTCGGTGTCGAACACGAACACCGACACGTGTCCGACATGGACACGCCTAATCTAAGGAGTGTCGGTGTCCGTTATAATAAATTTTAGCTAATTAGAATAATTTTTATAACAATGGACCCAAAAAAAATAAAAATATAACAACTTGTATTATAGTTATAAATTGAGTATAAGGTAATTATAGTATTTTAATAATAAAAAGGATACTTGTGTCAAAAATCTGAGTCAAGAACTGTATTTTTACATTAACATCGAGAATTTTCTTTCTCCAATTTTACTTAAAGATTAATAGCTTGTTTAAGCAACAATTTGAAGGCATTGAAAATCATTTTTGTCTACCTCCTGTAAACTCATCAACGCTAATTTTAATAGCTTCTTTGGGCAAGTTTTGAATAATTTTAGTATACTAATAGCCAATTCCAGCCATGATTTTGTGTATGACAGCTGAAAAAAGATAATAATTTTTTTTGAATAGCAAAAGATTTATTAATCAACAGTCAAGACACAAGAAGTGCCAAGAGAGGGCAAACAAAATAAAAACAAACTAAGAAAGGGAGGATTTTCACTCTAAAACAGAGGCAAAAACGCCTCCCCCACCAACCAGACAGCCAACATCAAAACACTATGTCTAAAAAACTATCAACAATAAATGTCGGGCTCCCGATTCCATTCATAAAAAAGACATGGAGAAATCTTTAATCTCTCCAAACTCCATTTCCACGAAGTCACTTTCACCTCCTCTATAATAACTAAAGGCTCCATCACAATATTATTAAAAACCTTATTGGTCCTCGCTTTCCAAATCGCCCAAAGCACCGAATGTCACACCAATCTAAAACCTTTTCTTGACTTTTTAGATAAGGCCGTTCTCCAAAACAATAAAAAAGATAGAAAAGATTTGGCGGCATCACAATCAACACCCCTAACCACTTGAAGATTGCATATACTAAACAACATGAGCCGCTTTACAATGCATTAATAAATGTCTCGAAGTTTCTGGCGAATCATAACACCACACACAATTACCACCCATATCATGATTAATGATACCTCTCAACAAAAGATTTTCCTTCGTCGGGACTCGATCATAAAGAAATTGCCAAGAAAAAGCTAGCACAAAAAAGATAATAATTGTACATAAAAATTGCGAAATTTGGAGATGGTAAGTTAAAATACAACTTTTAATCTTAACCACATAAAAACATATAAACCAAAGAAATATTTTGTGCCCCCGTCGCGAAAAATAATTTTTTTTAAGCCATACATAAAAAAAATTACATGATAAATGAGAAATATAATATGAATACAAATACTTAATGGAAAAAACACTACTAACAATGTGCCAAAGAAAAAAAACAGTATCTTAACAACAAAAAAAAAATAAAGAATGACTTAACAAAATAGTTTGCATTCTACTTCTTATACACTAAATCTATTTCTTATACACTAAATCTAAACATCTCATTATCTCAAAGCCTTTTGTAATGCTTCATAACGTGGCTCTTCTTTGTATGAGTTACCATTTTTACTTACTTCGTCCCTCGATCTGAAACAAAACGCAATAGAATATATAAAAATCAAAACTTCACATAATTTGATAAAAGAAAATAAATATAAAGACAATAAAGATATATTTGAAAAATCAAAGCTATGGGTCTATTTGGTATGATGGAAAAAAAGTAGGGAAAAAAAGTAGGGAAAAAAAAATTATACAAATCAATAAAAATGAATTTGGACTAAAAATACATGTTCATAAAAACACATCATGCTAAGCAAATAGAATATAAAATCTATCCAAGCACATCACAGTGACACCAGGAAGGGATCAAAAAGAAAGTAGCAGCAAGACAGGTTACTAAGAAATCACAGCTTCAACTGCACTTGCATAAAAGGTCGACAATATTTCACCTGAAACCAAGAAATTAAACATTGAACTTAGTACAAAAAAAAAATTAGTCAAACAAAAAAAATTAAAAAGAACTTAGTACAATATCACTTGTGATCTTTGATTCATTATTACTCAAAAATCCTTTCAAACACTTATCAGAATAGCAAAGCACCAAAGAGAAAGAAAAAAAAAATACAGGTTTAAAGAAGAATTTCGAGAATACTAACCGTGATGTTAGACTCAAAAATACTATTTATAGACAAAGATGTATCTCAAAATAATTATCCCCTTAAATTATTATAACAAAAAAAAATTGACCATTAATATTCATCCATTAGCTTATTAAAAAAAAAAATCAATTTGGTAATCAAAATAATTATCCCCTTAAATTATAACCAAAATAAAAAATCGACCATTAATATTCATTCATTTTTACATTTCAATTTGAAATTGGAATGAGAATTAGATTATGACAACATGGTTATTAAATTAGGAAAACGCGTTTATTAAATTAGGAAAATAACTTAGTAAGGTTGTTTACCGTAGTATTGACAATATTTAAAGCAATAATCATATAATCATATTTGATCAGCAATTTCTAAATATATTCCAAATATATGCATGTGATATTTCTCTATTCATAATTGCGAAAATAATATATATATATATATATATATATATATATATATATATATATATATATATATATATATATATATATATATATATATATATAATAAAGGATGATTAATAATAGTAATTTCTTTTTTTTTTTGGTCAGGTAGCCTAGTGGCTTGAAATTCCACCTTTAAAGATGGATAAGTGGAGTGTCCAGGGTTCGAACCCTGGCTCTTGCATATAAAATGCTGATGTCCCAACCAATTGAGCTAAGCTCATAGGGACAATAATAGTAATTTCTATTCATCACATTTTAGTAATTTACGGTTACAAATTATTTGTAATTCAATTAATTTCTATTCACGGTAATTTCTATTCATCACATTTTAATTTCTATACTAAAGTCAATTTGACATTTTTAATTATTACAGAATTCATTAATTTCTTTTCTTTAATTCCGTTAATTGTAGTTGATGAATATAATAATGTCATTACGTTTTTTTTGTTGATAAGGATGCCAGTACATTTTAATGCCATAAAACAATGAGAAATACAGGTCATTTTAATGCCATAATAATAATAATAATAGTAATACTAACCACATCATAACAGCTGAGGCAAGTGAGAGACGAACAAAATAATTGCACATTATATCAACATTAAATGTGAGAAATGAGGTTGAATAAGGAGATGAGAGAGAAAGGGAAATAAGTCTGGCTTTTTACATATTATAGATTATAGATTATCTTTGGTACAATGTTCCATTGTTGTCTGTCATGGATCACTTCGTGAAGTAAAAAAATAAAATACTAATGAATTTGTAGTGAATATTATTTTTAATTTCTTTTTATATAAAGGGGTCTAAGGTCAAAGAAAAAACCAACTAAACAACAATGACTTTAGGGCTAGTTATTCACGTAGCATCATCTAATAACAACGAGCTCAATCGGGAGGGATATTGCTCATACAATCGAATTCCCGGATCATGATTACACCCCATGTTAGTAAGCGCGTCTGCACATGCATTCGCCTCATAGTAGGAATGACATACATTTACATTTACTAAGTAATCGCGGTTTGTGGAAAGTTTCTCCAAAACCTTCGCTATTTTAATTCTACAACACTCCCACTAGTCATGCTATTAAGAGTGTGCACCGCAACGCTCGAATCTACATTCACCACTTGAAACATGATTTAATGAGAAAAACAATTATGTCAAATTTTAACGGAATCACCAGAGAAGATTTCAATATTTGCAAAGTAATGTGTACAATCATCATTCATGTAAAAGAAATATCGAAAATACGTGATTCATTGTAAAATACTTCATTCGATTCTTAATATAAGAAACAAATTACTTTTTAGGTTCATTAGACTAATCTATATTATAAACAAAATACATTAATTTTTCAATGAATTTAAAAGTAGTTTGTTTCTTGTATTAAAGATTGTAAGGAATATGAAATTGATAATTTTAGTTGATAATGACTAGTGACATAAGGAAGAAGAGAATTAAGGTTTGAGTGCTAATTTTGCCAAATAAAAAATGTCATTGAAAGGTGAAATTTTCAACGAGTTTAATTGATCGACAAAATTAATAAATATTTTGCATATATGATAAATTAAGATAAAAAAAAGTAATGCATTTTGTAATAGACTTTGGATTATTACACCTAAGAATTCATATTCATTTTTTATAAACTTGTATAAAATTTATCTTATAATAAATTAATAATGCATTTTCTCCAAAAAGTATATAATAACAAAACTTAAATTACTCAAAAAATAAAGAAAATGAACCTTATACGGTATAGTTTAGTTTCACTTCCTCTGATTCGTAATGATGACTTGCTTTAGTTTTATAAAACAAAAAGTTTTTTTTTTCATCAAAAATAAATTTTAAAAAATCATAGACCGTACTAAGATATAGTCAAATTAATTTGACAAGTCCACACAACTACAAGCAGGTACTCGTGGTAATTAGCCTTTACTAGAAGCTTTTAATATGTCACACTTTTTCTTTCAAAGGACCCATGTGTTGCAACCAATGTCACTTTACACACCCATAAGAAAAGTTTTTACCGGTGGATTTTAAAAAATATACTAAAGAATCACATGCTATATAATTTAAATTAGTTTTGTTTGAAATTTTAGATGGTGTACATTACTGTTAAAGATTTTAGGTTTGAATTTTTTCGGTGTCATTTTTTATGTTGTTGGCTTTTAATGGATGCTCCTATAAATAGATGGTGGAATTAATATCTTGTTCTCGAGTTGAATATCAAGTCTTAAAAAAAGTTAGTTTGACATAATTGTCCCTATATATTTGAATAAGTCGTGATTGTCGATGTGCTATATATGTGTTATAAATATTATATTGTTCATCAGCAATAAATTAAGTCATATTTTATATATATAAATACTATATTATATATATATATATATATATATATATATATATATATATATATATATATATATATATATATATATATATATATATATATATATATATATATATATATATTGAAGGTCACAAGTTGAAGTTAAAGTGATTGAGTGTGCTTTAGGAAGGTGTTGAAGGTCACAAGTTCAACTCCAATTTGCTGTAATTTTGTTTTTTTTTTCTTTCAAAAGTCACACCCTTGAAGAAAATAAAATTATTGTCTTAAAACTCTAAAATTATTGTCTTATATTCCGAGAAAAACTTATATTAGGGTTTAGTTTGGAAAAGTGATTATACAAAAAATATTATGATAATCTTTAAGTTTTTCAACTTAATAGTACAATTTTAAAGTAATAATCCCAAAAAATATTATTTTCAATTTTTTAATTTAATTGGAAAAATTAATTGAAGAAAATCGATCAAGATTATTATTCTTTAATTGAAGAAAATAGGTTTGAATATTAGGTTTATTCATTAGATCTTCTTAAGGTTGGAGATTATTATCCTTTAATTGAAGATTATTATTGTTATATACTCTGTCTATTTGAATATTAGGTTTATTCATTAGATCCTTCTTATTTTCACTGATATAATTTCATCTTAATCATATGTTAAAAATTTATGTGGTTAATATTATATATTCATACTTGATACAACAACATTAATTTAACATTTTTTTTCTATTGAATATCATGAATCAATAGATCCAGATTATTATCCTTTTATTGAAGGAAATGAGTTTGATTAAAAAGAAACAGTGATTGAACAGTATACTATAATCAGATGCTTTCATTTTCATATATAAAATGTTTTCATAACAAAAATTTATACTTTCATGCTTTCTATTATTAAATGTTTTAATAACAACAATAGGTGTATATGTTATTAGATTGATACTTATCAACAAAAGTGTTTTGTTTGCAATTAACACAGTAGCAAAAGGAACATCTAAGTTAACAAAGTCAAGACAGAAATAAATTCAGCAGCATTTACTTTATAATTATCGTACAATCATAATTAATCATCTATGACAGAGTACATTACATTTAATTTGTTTTCTTTCTTTTAGTCAATTTAACCGTGAAAATTATGGAGAAATTGATCCGGATTACGCTGAATTCCTTGACAAATATGGTGAAGATTATTATGATAGATTGAAAAATTCCAGACGTAACAACACAGATGCTGGTGTTCAAAATGCACCTAACACTTACGCAGTAAGTTTTATTCCATTGGGATTTGCAGATCATGAAATTCCCGATGTACATACCTTTGAATTCAGTCTTAACCATTTCAACCATTTCAGCAAAACACAAATTGTAAGTTTTTCTCTTTTCATTTCATTTTTCACATCTGAAGTTAGTTTTTTTAAATGACTATGATATTTATTATCTCTTATTTATATTGGTTTAATTCTTCAAATTTTGTTTTATAGACTTTGCCCAACGAATTCTCAACATATGTTCGTGATTTAAATTTGCAAACCCTAATTCTTGAAGTACCAGGAACAAACAGTTCAAAGGTACATTTAAGGTATCCAACCAATCCTTCTGAAAATGTTCAGATTGTTGGAGGATGGAAAAACTTTTGCTTTGACAATGGAATACAATTCGGTGATAGGCTTCGAATTGAATTCAAACATGTTTATCCAAATGTTGGTAAAGTTTTTAAGGTTACAACTTAATTGGATACATATATGTGAGATCCATATGTAACCTACCTAAATGTTTAATTTTTTGTTTCAAGTTTTCCTTCAATTGTAGTAGACATTGACAAGAAATTATAATTCAGTTACTTTGATGTTTGATTTTACATATTTCATTTCTAATTCAGTTATATTAATGTTAATTTACATATGTCGACTTATGAAAAGTCGAACTGAAAAAAAATACAGCGTAACGTTACGACCCGTGCGATAGCACGGGTCTATTACTAGTTATATATATAAATACTATATTATATATATATATATATATATATATATATATATATATATATATATATATATATTGAAGGTCACAAGTTGAAGTTAAAGTGATTGAGTGTGCTTTAGGAAGATGTTGAAGGTCACAAGTTCAACTTCCAATTTGCTGTAATTTTGTTTTTTTTTTCTTTCAAAAATCACACCCTTGAAGAAAATAAAATTATTGTCTTAAACCACTAAATCAAAGACATTATTTTGAAAATGTTATTCTTTATATGTATATCAATTCATAAAATTCACAAATTCTATTTTTACAAAAAAAATAATTCTATTTTTACAAAAAAAAAAAAAGCTTCTCAATTTCATTCTAGAATTATTTTATTGTCAACTAACTTTGAACAAGGATTAGTTCAAAGTCAATTTTTGATGAATTCAAGTTACTTGACACATGTAGAGTATTATTTTAAGGTATACAATTTAATTTTTTGATTATCAATACCAAATTGGTGCTTATTATGACTTAATTTTTTTTATAGACAATATAGTTTTTATATTTAATTTATATATTATAACTGATTTAGTTGTCCACCCGATTTTTTTTTTGTTTCCAAAACTGATCATATATAATATTCATTCTCACATGACATGCATCACTCAAAGAATCATATTTAATACATAAAAAATGAGAGAAAAATATTAGTGTGCATGTAGTTGTTGGTGTTATTTGTTATTGGCATATGCATGACTATAATAGTTGTATTTAATTCACGAGAATGAAAAAAATCAATGAATTATTTTTAATTTTAAGTTAATATTATGTTAATTGTTTTTTATATTTTCTCTAATTAAATTATCGATTACAAGTGTATAATTTTGATCTCTAAATTAAATAATACTTTGATATATTTTTCTTATGTCCTAAGTGAAGTTATGACCGAAGATAATAAGAATTTCATTTTTTTAAGTTTATGTACTAGTGGTTCGAAATTATGATTTAAATTAACATAATTAATAGAATCAGGATCAAAGACACCAACTAATTAATATTGCAAAATGGTGCTAATTAATAATTTAGATAACATAGTTTAACAACAACAATAAATAAATAAATAAATAGTGTTGAGTACAGGTTAAACACTTGCTATTGCTATGATTATGATCAAGTTGTTTACATAACCCACAATTTCTTGATTGTTTTGCAACATCGTCCATTTCAGTTTTAATTCGAGTACTATTTGAAGAATCTTTATTGATTCTTCGCATCTAAATAGTATAAATTAATTTTAAATCTTAAATTCTAAATAAATTAATCGTCATTTCTTATACAATCCTTACTGATATGGTCAAAGATATTTGTAAATAAAAAATTTGATGTCCTATTCATGAAGACAAGTGGTATGGATCAAGTTAACACAACCAACCAAAACATTCCAAAAAAAAGGTTTGCATGGCTCATATAGCAAGAGGATTAGTACATTTCTACATCTACTAGTAATTAAGAAAAAAATATGATCTTTAAAAATCTGTTTTGCCCTTTAAGCTTTTTTTTTTCTTCGTTTTTTTACTCCTTGATTGAAGGTTAAACTTGAAATATTTAATATAAAATTCTCTCATTCATTTTAAGAGCACTTTGTAGGGCCATGACTTTTTTTGTCCTTCACTAATTATACTACAAACTTATTATATTAGGAGCAAAACTCGGGTCAATGTTGAGATTTCACAAAACAAATTTCACACTGCCCAACATACAGCTCATTCACTTTAATTTGAAGGCAAATTCTTATCTACCCATTATATTAAAATGGGCTGAGTGACACATTTGACTTGGCACTAATCTAAACCGTTCATTAATCTTCTATTATTTATGTCATGAAAAATATAAAAGTTGAAAGTTAAACTTATGTAATTGTAAATATACCCACAAAATTTTAACAATTTTTCATTCCATCTACTTCAAAGTTCAGATTTTTTTAACTAAACTAAATTATGCTTCATCTTTTCTTTTTTTACGGTATGCTTCATCTTTTCTTAATTTCAAGTTAATTTTCGTTTTATTACTTGTCAAACTTATGAATCCTAATATGCAACAAATTACAGTAAAGTATTACAGTACTTTTGTGGATATGATTTTACGAATTTAATGTCACAAGTTTTGTGTTTTTTAGACAATTATAGAGGGAGAAATCAAAGAAAAACCTCTTCTTTTATGGTGTTCATAAAATCGCAAATTTTGCTTGAAATCTCCCGTTTTGATGTTTAAAACTTGATAATTTTGTGTTAAAATCGTTAGAGATTGAATTCCGGTCAAAACGCACCATAAATCGCACGAAACGGGGCTGAAAAACAGGAGAAAATGAGGATGGAACGCGACCCGGTTTTGACCCGGTTTCTGTAAATGGGTCGGCCCACCAGAGGTTGAGGAAGCACTGTTCATGGGCGTGTGTGAATCCCACTCGCGGGTCAGAGAGAGTGAGGGAGAGTGTGATGGCTACGAGCGTCCGTTTTGCATGCCGTTTTTTGCGTTACACTTTGTTCAACGAGCTCTATTTTTATAATATTTTTTTCAAATTTATTTTCTTCATTACATTTTATTTATAAAATAAAACAATAATATTAGTAAATTAAACGTTTTTAAATACTATAATTATTAAAAATATGTTAGAAATATAATATAATATATTGTGAATTTTATGTTGATATCCACTTCCCTTAATGGGTAAGATATGATTATGTCCATTAACCTCGGATATTTAACTGGCCTTTTCGTATTTTAAGAGTACGATTTGTCGATTTTACTTATTGTCAATTACTCTTATTTTTTTTAATAAAACTAATCAATGTTATATATTTGAAAATTAAAGTTTTTATTTTTAATTTTTTTTTGGTACATAACATATTAAATTTTGATTCTTTTTTTTTGTACATAATATATTAGTTTTTTTGGAAATAGAACGTGTGTGCAAAAAAATAAAAATTTATTGGTGGATTAAAAAAATAATAAGAAGATAAAGTGTGTAAATACACTTTCTTAATTTGGTGTTACTATTTCAAAACGACACTTAAAAAGAAACGAATAGAGTAATTATTAAGCTACACTTATCGCATTCTACCTTCTCTGATTATAACAAACTTAATTCTGTTTTTACAAAATCCTACAATTAGAGAAGGAAAAAAAAAATGAATTTTTCACTTTTTTTTTTACTTATTATTGTTATTTTATTTTATTGAAGTAGAAAGAGGGAGAGGATAAAACTACGGTCCATTTGATGCGGGATATAGTAAGGATGTGATAGGATAAGAAGCTTAATAGAGATAGGATAGGACAGTGACTGGATAAACACATATCATATCACGTGTTTGATGCACCATGATAAGAAAGAGGATATCATTATTTTATCGTATCTTATATTTGATGCGCGCCTGATATTGACATGATAAGATACGAATTATATTTAAATGAAAAAAATTATTTTTAGGAAGTAAAGACATCTTTATCTTTATATTATCTATACTATATATAAATAGGATACATGAGTTTTGGTGTATATTTTTCATAATACCAACAATACCCTTGAGTTTTTTTAATAGCAACAACAATCTTTCATTAACAAACTCACCATAACATAAGACACATTTTTTCTATTTTTAGCAACAAAAATCTTTTATTAACAAACTCACCATAACATAAAACATATCTTTTTTTTGGACATAAGTTAAACACAGGTAGGCGCGAAACGTGTTTGCCTAGCCCGCTAGTATATATAAAAGTTGTTACTTCTGAAGCTAATATTAAATTAACCCTAATTGAACCCATGACCTTTTAGTATCAGTTTCTATTCCATTTACCACTAAACTTTATCAATTAATTTGATATAGTTTTGTAGGCAAGATATAATCAACCTCAATTGTCAAATGCACAAGCTCACTTTATTTGTTACTTCTCCCATATTTTTTTTTTATCTACAAAATCAAATATTTTATTTTGTAACCCAAATTCAAATTACTTTTATATAAATTCAATTTTTTTATTAAATAAAAATCAATTATGAAAAAAAGTAATTCAATTGTTTTATCAGTAAGCCAGCAATACTAATTACCTAACAAAATAAAATATTAATGTTATATTTGTCTACACATATTTTTTTAAGCTTACTTGAGACAAAAATAATTGTCCTTTTATTTTATATTTTCATTTTTTTTTGGTAATTTTTATATAGAAAAATTTCATCAATAAGCCAACAATTTCTAATTACCTAAAAAAATAAAATATTAACGCTATATTTGTCTACACATTTTTTTAAGCTTACTTAAAATAAAAATTTGTCCTTTTATTTTATATTTTCGAATTTGTTTTTCATGGAAATTTTTCATCAATAAGCCATCAATTGAATAATAAATCATTTTCTATTATGCTTTTAGATGGTCAATTGTATGAATAATAAATCAAATATGCCTATAATTGCCTATAAATCAATTAATTTTTGACTTTTGCCGTTTTTTTTTGCCTTCACCAGTTTAATCTGGTTCGGTGGTCAGTTATAGCATTAAGTGGTTCCAGCCCCCTTCTAATCGCAGTTGCGGGGATCGAACAGTGGTCCTCCCTACCAAATTCAGCGTCAATCACCACTAAACCAACATTCAAATTATAATATGACTTTTGACAATTATGGCTGCAGCGAATTAATATAGGTGTTATTAATTTCGTTCAAATTACTTAATTAACAACGTTTGGCTGAACTTTACAACAAAATACAAAATAAGCAATCCATGTAAAAAAATAATTACTATCTCCGTTCTTAATTATAAGACCCTGTTTGACCACTGCACATACGCCAATGCACAATTTTGATCACTAATATCTATAATTGTCTATTAGTAAAAATTATAAAAATTTAAAATTTTGAAAATACTCATCAAAACAAATAAAAAAAGATCTTATATGCTAATGTTTACATTTATATATTATTAAAAAAATACGGTCAAAATAAGATAAATGAATAGTACATTTTTGTCAAACAAAATTTTATTTAACCGCAAATACTATAAAAGGAGCATTACTCTGTACAATTTTTTCACACTGCTCACTACTTTACTACTATTCAAGCAATATCTTCCTATAAATTAGACACATGTTATCTGGTCCGCTGGTACTTAAAATTGTTTCTGCATAAATTGAATCAACCCACTTTAATTAATTAGGAGTAATATGTTACTGAATTCAAATCAAGCAATTAATTACTTTCGCAACTTTTCAAGTATGCCTCTTGGTTTTCTATTAAAAAATTTCCAATAAATTCATAGGTGTAGGTACTCTGGGTATGAGTCAAATTGTCATTCCTAACTCGCCCAAAACTTTGTTCTTTTTATTGCTTTTTTTGTTGTTATGTTTTGCATTTCGAATTCAAATAATAAAAATAATAAATTAATATTTGTATTTTGAAAATACTTCAAAGTTTTCAGATTGTTATCATATTGACTTTATTATATCGGTACATTCAAATTTGTTTCTACAAACAAATTACACAAAATACGCAACAAGCGCGAGTCAATAAACCACCATCAAACTATTACACTTTTTAATAAAATTTATTTATAACATAATGCAAATAAAATGTGAATATGTCAACAAAGATAGTAACTTTAACATTGGGTTAGTTAGTAATAATTTTTTTATAATTTTCACAAGTTAATATTAAAATCTTTAATTTTTTTAAAATTTTATTAAAATGATATAATATTTTATAATTGATCAATTGAATTTTAGTAAAAATACGGATAAGCTGTATGAGTATAGGTAATTAGGTACCAATAGAGTATGCGCACATGTACAAAAGTTGTTACTCATGCAGGTATGAGGATAAATACAAGTATGGGACGTGTAATATTATACGCATACCATACTCATTGTCATCCCTAGAGTTGTCACGCCTTATAAACCCTAATCCTTTGCTAATGTATATTTTACAATGGAGATGGGAATTGAACCCAAAACTTTATGCATACTACCAAACCTAATGGCTTTATATTATTTACGTTTCTATCCTATATTTCAATTTTTATGCATATTTATTCATGTTATTCTTTCTATAATGTTTTTTTGACGGATTTTTTATAATATTTTTTTTTTGTTTTTGTTTTGTTTATATTTTTAAGCATAAATTCAAATATAATCTTTTTGTTGAATTTTTTGTGTGCTAGTTTTTATGCATAGACTAAACTAACATTACTATGATAAAGATATCGATTAAACATTTGAATTTCGACAATCGAACATTTTAATCTCCTTAATTTAAAATTGCAATTAATCATTAGTCCAAGTTAGCTTTTTTGTCAAAAAAAGGAACAAATATAATTAGTTTTTAAAATAGAAATTAATAAAATTGAACAAAAAAATCAGTTAAACCAAGGCTTGAACTCACAACCAATAGTTTTTAAAAAAAATCAAGTTTAATAAAAAAAACATGCCTTTACCAAGGCTTGAACCAAAGACCTGTGAGTTAAACAAACAAGCAGTTAACCACTGCGCCAACAATCCTTTTAAGTCTTTTTAAGAGTTTCGTAAAATATATATACGTTACAGGTAACAACAGAAAACAAAGTTCATCTTCAACCTCTAGCGGGTCACTTTGGACCCGAATTATAATCCGCCGCAGATCTGGATTTCGAACGTCGCAGACCAATTTCAACATAAAAACCACAATTAATAACTCAGAAACTTCATACAAATCATTTCTAATATATTTCCGTTTTTAATTTCAATTAGAAATGTGAAAATTAAATATTAAAATCAAAATCTGTCAATATGAAGAACAATACCCGGATTTACTAAAGAACTACTCAGATTTGTTGAAGAAAATACAGAGATTTAATACCTAAACCATGTTACTCATTATGCAAGAGAAGAATTTGGGTAAGAAAAAAGAGATACATTTAAAGAAGAAGATTTTTTTTTTTTTTTGAGAATGATGATGAAGATGGATGAATGGTCTGTGAAACAAAATACTACCAAAAGAGAGTGATAGAATAATTAGAAAACAAGGGGTGTATTTACAATTGTGAAAAGTTGTGTTGTCACAATTGAAAATTAACTACATTTTTATAATATTATAAATTACATTTTAGTGGACCACTATAATATTACAAATTTTAGATTTTTCAATCCTATCTTTTCTCTTTCCATCAGATACTGAGATCTCTCTTTCTTCTCAATTCTCTCATTTGCTTTTGCGCTCTCTATACCGTAAAATTTGTGGTTTCTTCTTCTTTATTATTTTCAAAACCTTCCTCACTTCTACTACAAAATCTTCTTATTTGTTTCCGTGTTGTGTTGGAATTTACTCCCTCCGTCCCAAAAAGAATGACCCAGTTGACCGAAACACGCATGCCAATGCATAACTTTGGCGACTAATATCTTTAATTGTATAATAGTAAAAATTATAAAAAATTGATATTTTGAAAATACTCATCGAGACGAATCTAACAACATCTTATATGTTAATATTTATTTTTATTTATTAGTAGAAAAATATGGTCAAAACAATATATATGAATAGTACATATATTCAAAATGGGTCATTCTTTTTGGGACGGAGGGAGTACTTACCTAGCAATTTTATGTTGTCCTGTTTCAGTTTTATGAATGCACACCATGTGTTTGACAAAATGTTCTTTTCGGTTGCAGGTGCTAATTTTTCTGACCGGGAATCTATACATGTTTCATGTTTATAGCAGGTTTTTAACTAAACTAGAAGTACATGTTGATTAGCCTGTTTGTTTCCTCTTCATTAGGTGAGCATTGTTTCTCACCTCTCTATTCTTTCTTCTTGACATTTTATTCATCTATCTGTGTTTAAATCTTGACATTTTTTTTCTATTGATTGAAGCTCGCCGAAATGGAAAGATGAAATAGATTATATCCAGAACTGATTTTTCGTTTGAAGTTTTCAAAACTATATGCAAAACTGATTTTCTATTTGAAGATTACACATTTATAAAACCACTTGGTTAAGTTTTCAAAACTATATTTGAAGATAGAAAAAATATTTAGTAACATTATTGCAATGGTTTGGTATGAACTTCAAAAAATATATTGGTCGTAATAAGGTAATCTTTTGTAATCTTTTCATGTCTATATTAATATTTGTTGTTATATTTCAAGATTGTAATAAGGTAATATTTTGGATAACTTAACATTTTTCCTAAGAACTACTTCAAGGTTGGTACTTAATAAATGCTTTTACATAGTTTTTCAATTTTTTTACTACTCTTGATATTTGAAAAATCATAACTCATAAGCATTATAAAGCCAACACTGTTTTATTAATCTTAGGTTAAATTGCATTTTTGGCCTCCTAAGTTTCAGAAACTTGCAATTTTGGCCCCTTATGTTTCAAAATAGCACTTCTAGCCCCTTAAGTTTCAGAAAGTTGTGATTTTGTCCCCCTATGTTTCAAAATAGCAATTTTGGCCCCCTAAGTTTCAGTAGTTGCGATTTTGGCCACCTATGTTTCAAAATAGCACTTTTGACCCCTTATCTTTACCCCTTTTGCAAAAGGTCAATTTTGTTCGAGTCAAAGTTGATGTGGCAAGTCACTTAAGTGACTCAGCTGCCACGTCAGCATTTTTTTGTCATCTTATAATTAAAAAAAACTAAAAGAATAAAAAAATAAAAGGAAGAAGTCACGTGCTTTAAATTTATTTTTTCACTAACACACATATAATCTCAAATCCTAAAGAATTAACCTAATCCTTCGTGACGTTTATTCAAAAGGATTTCTCACTATACGTAAAAAAAATAACCTAATCCCAAATCCAAAAATAGGAAACAATGGAAATTGAAAACCCTTCATGTTTTTTATTATGTCATTTTGATTATGTTATTTTGATTATGTAATGACTTCTTATATGTAATGACTTGATTTGTTATGTCATTTTGATTTAGAAAAGTGTCTTGAACTTCTATTTTGAATGTAATTTTTTATATGTAATAAGTTTGACTTGTTATGTCATTTTAATTATGTTATTTTGCCTCTGCAGTTTATGCTTAACAAGTTTATATATTATTATGCCACATCAATTTTGACTTGGTCAAAATTAACTTTTTGCAAAAAGGGTAAAGATAGGGGTCAAAAGTGCTACTTTGAAACATAGGGGGTCAAAATTGCAACTTTCTGAAACTTAGGGGGCCAAAAATGCTATTTTAAAACACAAGGGGTCAAGATCGCAACTTTTTGAAATTTAGGGGGCCAAAAGTGCTATTTTGAAACATAAGGGGCCAAAATTGCAAGTTTCTGAAACTTAGGGGTCAAAAGTGCAATTTAACCTTAATCTTAACTATGTCATGACCTTTCTATTTTCTTCTAACACCATCTCCTATGTTTTTATTTTCTTCAATAGATTTTCAAAGTGACAAACACTTGATTATATATATGAGCTTCCAAAGCCTCTCACATCTTATTTCCCTTTGACATGGATACCTCTAAAGCCTTCTTTATTACTCTAGATTTATCACTAGAGATAGAAAGTGAAGCTGGTGTAACAAAAAATATGTCTATTGTTATGAATATTATTAGTGGATGTCCTGACCCATGTAATTGGCCCATTATGTTTACCTATATATAGATACTATGTATCACTATATTGTAACCCTAATCCTAGTGGTGAATAACATACACTATTCTTTCTCTCTCTTCTCTTCTTCTCTCCTCTATACTTATATATTATTACTATTACTTATATTTTATAACACGTTATCAGCACGATGCTCTAACCAACTGAGGTACGCAATTCTTATTCTATGAAATCACAAGTAGTTTTATTTTTGATTATTATATGATTATGAATCGTTTGAACCTTGTATACTTATAAAGATCAAATAATAATAATTAAAATTAAATAAATAAATAAATAAGCATCATTTCTTTATGTATTTAATTGATTCAATGTTGTTTACGCTTCGTGATATCCGACATTTGTATGGTGAAGCATAACACTTTGATCATTAATATTACATAAAATGTTGATCAACTATTTATTTATTTATAATATGTATCTTGGATGTTTGATTTTGTTTGAGTTTCGTGACCGACAATAGTCTGGTGAAGCATCATTATGCTTCGTGACCGACACCTGTATGGTGAAACATCGACACTTCGATCATCCAAAAGAACATAAACATATTTAAGAATTCATAATCTTGGTTCCTGAAGAACCTAGAAAGTTAATACATGAATTCCCGAAGAATTCATAATCTTGGTTCCTAAAGAACCTATTCTTAGTTCCTGAAGAACTTAGACATTTAATACATGAATTCCCGAAGAATTCATAATCTTAGTTCCCGAAGAACTTAGAAAAAAATTAATTTTGTTCCTGAAGAACTTACGAAATATCACCATTTATCACCATGCATCCCTAATGGATTGCACATCAAAAATATTTTTATGTGTTATATAGTTCCTGAAGAACTAATAAAACAACTTCTTTTTCTCTTCAATGAATTCTAGATGAATTCAATATTCATACATCCTTGAAGGATTGTAAATTGATAGTGATTTATTATATAGTTCCTGAAGAACTCAATGGATAAAATTGTAAAATTCAATTGCTAAGTAAATTTCACAAAAGCATGTAGCATGAATCGCACTGTTTTTGCGGCCATACAGATTTAATTTATGAATTCCCGAAGAATTCAAAAGCATAGTTCCTGAAGAACTCATATTATTCTCTATGAATTCCTAAGAATTAAAAAGGGTAGTTCATGAAGAACTCAAGATTATTCCGTGTGAATTCCAGAAGAATTCAATAATTTAGTACATTACTAATACATTCATATGTCATTCATATGTACCGTCAAAAAAAAAATGTCATTCATATGTTAATTTGGTCAATCAATCTCATTGAAAACAATTGAATGCCTTTTATTTCTTTCTTTTGTTGTTTTCAATTTATTACATTATCGGTTAAGGAAGTATTATGATTGATTCATTTGAAATTAAATGATTTGTTTTGAAAATAAAACTAGTTGATTTGACAAATTTTCAAATATCAATTGAAATATCATATCGTTTAATTTCTTTTGTGATTTCTATTAGTCCCACAATTTGTCAGGTGATACTACCTATTACTTTTGGGATTTTTGCAAGATGAAATCAACTTGACCTTTTAAATCATGAATTAAGGGATTATTTATTTAAATTATTTTTGACAATTGTGATGTTTCCTGTTATTTTCATATACTAAGTTTGAATGTTACTAAAATAAAAGGTGTGTATGACTTAATACTTTATTCATTTTATTTTATACGATAACTTTGTACTCTGTGTTATTATGAATTAATTCAGCTACTACAATGCTTAAGGTATGAATTGTGTCTTATTAAGAAAATATTTTTCTTCCATAATAAATCAATTTAATTGATATTTTTTTCTTTTGGAAATAAAATTATAATTCATACCTTAATCATATCTTTTTACTTTTGGAAATAAATTTAATTATAATTTATACCCGGAATATTTTTTATATATATTCAATTCAAGAATATTTGTTTAATATTAATATCATATCCTTGGTTTATGGGATTTGAATTTATTTTGTGAAATTTTTAAATATTTGGTGTTGATTGAATGTGAGAATTGAGAATCATATATAATTTTAAACTATATAATCTCACGATTTGAGCCTAAAATATTATATGATAAACTCTCTTTTACTTTAAAAGTTGTACCACTAATGTTAATTATTTTGTTAAAGTGTTCTATTTAGAAATTTATTTTAGGCTCAATTTTGTTATTACACCAAATGTTTTTTTACGATAATTATTACACCAAATGTTATTTATATGAATATTTGTAAATATTTTGTAAATTTTATATTGTCTTGTTGTTATTTGAATGCTCACTTGCAAACTGTTATTGAAATTATTATTTTGAGAAACTATTAAGACAATTGAGTATTAAATTATCCTTGCATTGATTTATTATTAGAGTTTTTTTTTTTATTATTATACATTGGTTTGCCGTTGATTTGTGGCTATTTGAGATGACTTGTAAATTCATCAAAATTTATTGGCTCCATTTGTAAGGAAAAATTCGAGTGGCAACCTGAAGTTTGCTTGAAGCTCATTTATATAAATGTACCAATGATTGGTAAAGGCACTCACTCGCTAATACGATGAAACGTTTTTAAACGTACATAAATGACAATAGTAACAATTCAGCCCAATTGATTGCATAAGTATAATCTTCTTTCATTCATATATGAATATTAATATGGAAACAAGAAATGAAGAGATGTTGAATATCTCTATATATTATTAATTTATTACACATATTTTGGATAAACTAAGTGTAATGAAAAAGTTATAAACCAGAAGTTTATACTACACTTTTATATATAATAATGCAATTGAAGCACAAATTATTGTAAACCAGAAGTTTACAAATCATATTAAATTTATTGTTGGCAATACAGGTTGGGTCATCCCGGATTTATTATGATGCGAAAAAAAAAACTATAAATATATAGTGAAGGGCCTGAAGTTCCTTCATTCTAATAATTTTTATCGGTTACTAATTCTCAAAAGAAATTGATAATTTGAGATTTTTGACCATTTAGATATTTTGTGACTTGAATTGATGCATCAACTAAATTGGTCACATGCATGTTTACTCACAACCAGAAGTTTGTGAGTTTGTTTTCTCAAATAGTTTTGCTAAGATCTCATTTTCTAAATTCTTAGAAAATATTTGATAAGTATCGTATGTCAATTGAAATCGATATCAAATAGAATATGATCATACAAAAAAATGGACTAGAAGATCCATTCTTTAGACGTCTAAAGTAATTACATGACTGATACTTATGAGATCATAACTTCTAATTTATATTTTGGGAACATTCAAACATGTATATTGAGATACTAATTCGCATCAAGCCAACTAGTTATTATAAGTTCTCCCCTAATTTACAATTTGAACTTTGTTTATAAACATGATTCCCATATAAGCATTTTTGGATGTGTTATGTATGTGCAATTGCTCAAATAGAATGCATTTAAACGGTTCTTAAAGAATATTGGGAAAATGTATTTGATATGAATCTCCATCTATTATAAATCATCTTGAGCCAAAAATTGGAGAATTATTTACAGCCCTGTAGGCTGATTTTCAAGTGATGAATTAATTTTCCCAATATTAGGGGGGAGAATAAGCAGCTGAAAAATATGAACCAGAAGTTCAAATGAATCACTTGAAATAAATTAATGTTATTATCTCACATTGATCCTCATATAAAATAGTTTGAACAAGAAGTTCAAAAGATAAATCATTTGCAAAGTTTATGAAATCAACTATCAGCTGCTAATGCTCCGATCAAATGAATTTTAACCACCCTGATGGACAATCTTATATTGCAAATGAATTTTAACCACCCTGAAGCGTGGTAGATCAATCAGTTCCAATGAAAAAAAAATCCTCAAATAAGAAAATGAGCTAAAAAGAAAGATGACCCAAGTAAGGATATGAAACTGTCAAAAGAGTATTTGACATAATTGAGTTATAAGTCCCAGAAGAACTTCTCAGGTACCTGAAATTTATGATAATAAAGAGATCTCGACGAATTATGTCACGAATGGAATATGATGGAACCGAAAGGAAGTCAACGTTGATAATATTTTATATATAATATAGCGCTATTTGTGAAAGGAGTTAATGAGGATCATGAACTAAATTCTATTGAGAATTATAGACAATGATTGTCTAAATGAAAACGCAATTGCTACGTAATTAAAGTCACTTTGCAAAGTGGAGATTTTTGGACCAGCAGTCCATACACCTGAAGATGTAAAACATGATAGATACGAATTAATTTTCGTGTGAATAGAAAATGTTGACATACAAACATTAAAAGCTTGATTTTTTTATTCAAGCATATTGGTAAAAGTTTGCCATTGAATGTGAAGAGAAATATTCACCTGAAGTGAAATCAAAATCCTTCTCTTACTTGATTAAGTTTATTAACACATGGAAAATTCAATTTATTTGAAAAATGTGTCACGATATATTTGTATGGCTCACTTGTTAGTGTGAATTATATAAAACTCCTTGAAGGATTTAATTTCCAGGAGACATACATTTCAAACTATTGAAGAGATGACTTAATGAAATGAATAAGTCACTTTGGAAATGAATTTGTTATATGATGACATAAACTCCTGAAGAGTTCTTGAAATCTATTGATTAAAGAAAAGTTTGAAATGAAATATATTTGATATTAACAAATATAATTTATTATCACTTGAAGTGAACAAATATCATTTCATGTCTCAAGAAAATGATCACTTACTTGAATTGGTCTTGAAGGACCATATTTTAGTTCAATTGAGAACACTATTGCATTTTGCTAATTATGTATGTGATGGTATCAATAAACTCAAAGATATTTGAACAAAGTCAAGTATATAATTTGTATTTTAGAGATACAACAATATCATCCGATTATGTGGAAGTTTTAACACTACATTCAGAAAGTTCAAAGTGTGGTTTTGTTGAAGTTTGTGATTCTACACATACAATAAATTTGAAGAAGATAATACTGCATCAACAATTAATTCAAAGAAGATTATATTAAAGAAGAAGAATCAAATCTTTCTACAAAGTCATCATCAAGTAAAGCTTCTGATCAACTATATTGAAGATTAATTGCTCTTATTCGTCTCAGATATAATTGTCTTCATGAGGGGGAGATATAATTGTGTTCTGCACTCTTTTTCCCTTAACCATGGTTTTGTCCCATTGGGTTTTCCTGGTAAGGTTTTTAATGAGGCAGTTCAAACACAAAGGATGTTGTACTCTTTTTCCTTCACTAGAATTTTTTTCCCACCGGGTTTTTTCTAGTAAAGGTTTTAATGAGGCATATCCTCGATGGACATCCAAGGGGGAGTGTTATGAATATTATTAGTGGATGTCCTGACCCATGTAATTGGCCCATTATGTTTACCTATATATAGATACTATGTATCACTATATTGTAACCCTAATCCTAGTGGTGAATAACATACACTATTCTTTCTCTCTCTTCTCTTCTTCTCTCCTCTATACTTATATATTATTACTATTACTTATATTTTATAACATCTATGATGTGAGTAACATGGGAGAAGGAAAAAGAAATTCAAGTCTAAAATTGAGTACTATGCTATGTTGGCAAATTTAGTACTATACTATAATACCAGTTTATGTGCATTGACAGGATTATTTTGTTTTGATGATGGACAAAGAAAATATTATACACAAAAAGCGGTCAAAGGATTCCCGACGCTTAAAGACGCGGATCATAAAATTAATTTTATGATCCATATATTTTTTTTAGGGACTTTGTGTAAAGTAAAAAAATATCTCATAAAAATAAATCACACACTCACAAAATAGTTTTTACAAATATCTTTTTTTACAAAAATTATTTTTGAAAAGTGGTGAGAAAATTATTTTAAAATCTTTTTTAAAAGGTTACGGTGGAAATAATATATTTCAGTATGTCAAAAGAATTAAAGGGAAGATTTTTGAATAACTTGATTATATCATATGTGTTGTATATGTGTCAGCACCGATTTTGCAAATAAGAGTATATATGGATTATGTGCTCATACATATCTATTCTTAATGAGTTTATATCATTGCCGGAGCTTGTTTCTCAAAATAGTCCTATTCTCAAAAAGCCAATACATAACACTATAATAGTAAATTATATCCTTTCCATATGTTTTGCTACTAATTTTGTGAAAGAATGGAGCATACCGATTGAATTAATTTCCTTTCCAAACTTACTTTTTTCACAAGTCCTATAAATTGAACGTGTTTCTCACATTTTCAAAACCATCGAAATCTCATAAACTCTTTCTTTCTCACTCTCATATTCTATATCACTCTTTGCTATAATATATCACGTAAATTTATTTGAGAGCTTTTTATACTATATAGTTTACTTTGTAATATTTGTGTTTCAATTTGTTATATCTACACAATTGGTTTAATCTTTCAATTCTTGTAATTTCTTGATTCTAAAACTATGTCTACTCGGCTGCTTCAATCTTGATTTATAGTTCAGCACTAGCCATATTAACAAAGATGTTGGTAAATCATAAATGATGCTACCTGTATGTGAGGTCTTAACAACCGTCTTAAGACCAAAAATGGACATTTGGAATGTGAAATTTTGTGCGACAGCCGACAGGACATCTTCGTCTTAAAATTTAGGTCAAACTTTTAACTCGACACAAAAGCTAGCTCAAGGAATGAGGATTACCGATCTCTGGTCGAAATAGATCCCAACGGAACATATGTCATTCGACCTTTGTATTATTATAACTAGATAAGAACTTGTTACCATTGGCCTTTCTGCTGATTTGAATGACTAAAAGGAAGGTCTTGCAAAATCAGGTGACTTCAATATTGCATATGCTCCTTCATTGTTATATCTTTGTTTCCCAAACTGCAATATAGAAGACCTTTAAAGAGATATGATACTTCAGTTGCTGCAGATCTCAATGTCATACATCCTTATGTTAAGATACATTTAATCACTTATACACTACAAGTACAACTGTAAAACTGATCAATGTACCTTAAGAGAAATAATAAATGTAGATAAAAGAGGGGAAAAGCCTGAAAATAATAAGGCATTTGGAAGAACTTATTTGTACTTATCTTGCAACACCGGCACTTGTGCCATTGTCTAGAAGAGCTTATAAAAAATAGCTTATTTCAAGTCCATGAGCTATATTTAGCTTATTTTCATAAGCTCTTGAAGATGGCTTATACAGAAAGCGCTGATGCAAAGTTTAAACTTGTTTTGATTGTAGAAACAACTTATATAAGCTCTTACATGATCAGAATTATTGAATAAACACTTAATTATGCTTTTTACTCAAACAACTTATGTAGTATTAACCCCTAAATTGTTCTGCAAGTAACTCATGCCTAGTTATTACTACTCTAGGTTGCTTATCAACAAACAATCCCATGTGCAAAAAATCATCAATGCTAACAAAATCCATCATCAACAAATACATGAAAGAAGCAAACTGAACCATTTTCTTGATGCTGCATCGAAAGGCAGTAATAACGTCATTCTTAGTGACCTGTAAACAACACTAAATTCATAAGGGCAATGCCAAAAACATGGACAAGGAAAATTGTGTACAAAAACATCATCAGCTTCTGATATCTCTCTATAGTCCAACGACCTTTCTATCTCAATCATTAACAACTCTGCACGCTATTTCTCTCATCATCACTAAGGAATGAACTTGCTGATCATCTAAATTAACCAAAGACATTGAATTGATTCCTTCAAGAATTTGAATTAAATTAACCAACTTGATATACCAATCGTTAGTTGGTCCAGTAGTGGTTAGCGCTAGATTTGGGAGGATCACTGTTTAATTTCCCGCAGCTACGTTCGGGGAGGGGGTTGAAACCATTTGATGTCAGAACTGACCCCAAAACAGATTAGGCAGACCAATGGATCGGTTACTGGTGGTGGAAAAAAATTGAACTCAACATTTAAAATGTACTACTTTGAGGTCAAATTTGTTGAGTGACAGACGAATTGGTTGCTCACTCTTTAGCAAAGGAGTCATATTTTATGACTAGTCACCGTATTTTCGAGTTGATTCCTCGTTGTATTAATACTTATTTGATTAATGAAATGTGTTAATTTGTTTTTGTAAAAAAAAAATGTACTATATTAGTCTAACAATTAAATTATTAGACAAAAATTTTGACCAAAAAATATTATACGTAAAATAAAATTTCAAAAAGTAACTTTATCACAAAAATTTGAAATAATAACAAGTTAAAGGGCTTATTAGATTTTTAGTTTTTTTTTTTGTGAATTTCTCTTTTATTTTTTTTGACAGATTGTGAATTTCTAGTTTTTATTTGTTTGTTTAGGTATTTTTTTATCAATTATCATCATTTATTTATTTTTAATAGAAATAAAGAAAACAATTGACTAATAAAACCGCGGATATTAAGAAACGAGAGTTAGTTAACAATTACATGGGTCATATTTAGCCCAAGCAAATATTGGGCTTATAAGTGGCAAAGTTAACATAGATTTTCTTTTGTTACCCTGCCCATTTTTCACACACCCTACAAATTTTGATTTTTATCCTTCGGTTACTTAAATAGAAGACGTTATAAAAATGAGAAATTTGAGGGAAAACACACTACACCCTCTACATAAAATTCAAGAGTTTAAATATCATCTTACTTAAGTAACAGACATTCATTACTTAAGTAGCGAACATTATAAAAATGAGAATTTTGAGAAAATGGGTAAGGAGATTTTTTTTTATCAAATTAACACGTTTAGAAACATTGAAAAAACTAAAGGCCTATTTGAAACGTTTTTTTTAAGAAGCCAACAAAATATTAAATAAAGTTAAGCATAATGTGTGTCTAACTAAAAGAGATGTACATTACGATTACAAAATAAAATAAACCAATATCATATTTCTTTTACCTAAATATTAACCCCAAACAAGACAATGGATTATACCACCACAAGTTCAAATCAAATATGAAACATTTCTTCCTACTCTTCAACCATCACCACGACAATAATTTCACCTTGTCAAAACAGCACCTCCATTGATGTTTCTTTGAGCGCAAAAAATCTTATTATTTATTTTTTTCATATATTCCAACAACAAGTCAACCAAACGACTTGTAAATTTGGATTAAGATACCACTTTCAACAGCTTGAACACCGACCTTCAAAAAGAAGTTTTTCAATGCATCACAACACTAAATACAATGTTTCCTCCCACACAAAAAGACGCCGCCTCCATCTCCACCATCACCTCTCATTATTGTTTTTAAGTTTGTCAAATGTGTCCACTTATTAACGTTAGAGATGAAATTTCTATACACTTGCTATAAAAAAAATAATCAACAACCGAAAATCAAATCTTAATTGCATATATAAAAATGATTCTTGTCAGATATTTTAAGATTATTATGCGCATAAAATATCTTGTTGATACCAAAAAAATGAGGTGGCTAGAAAATGCTAAAAACGTTGTTTTCTGATATGGAACGAGGTGCACTGCACGGCATGTTTTTCATTCTGTTATTGACGGTTTGTAGACATGGTGGGTCAACGGCAAACATGTGTCAACGTCCAAGTTAAAACTTTGTAACTTCATGGAAATTATGGTCAATACTCAATACACAATTCAGTGTTTGTAGAAACGTTTCTTAAACGTTTAGTATTGTCTTTCTTTTAATTTTTTTTTCTTCTTTTCCTTCTTGCCAAAGAAAGTTATTTTTAGTTTAAAAATTATCAAGATAATTAAATTGTTGGATACAACTCTACTATTTGCTTATGTAAGAAGAAAAAAGCCTATAACTATTTACTTTAGTTAAAAAAATGTATTGTAGAAAGTCACAATTGTGTTCATTGATTATTAGCGGGTCAGGCAAGCGCGTTCCGCGCAGTCTTGTATTATGGTGAGTTTTTTAATAAAAGAATTTTGCTGCTAAAAAAAATAAATGTGTCTTATGTTATGGTGAGTTTGTTAATAAAAGATTTTTGTTTATACTAAAAAAAAATCAAGAGTATTGTTGATATTATGAAAAGTCCACACCAGAACTCATGTATCCTCTTTATATATAGTATAGATGCAACTAACACTTATGATATTTATCTCGTTTACGAGATTTTGGTAGCTCTATCCGTAACTAATAAGTAGTATTAAAAAAAATTTGAATTTTAAAAAATATTAAAAATTCATAAGATCATTTTTATATGTAAAGTCATTAGATTATAAAAAAAATTATGCAAAGTCATTTTTAACTTTGACAAATATGTTTGTATATTTTTGCTCCAATTTTAAACTTATTTTTTGGAGCCCCTAGAGTGCAATGGTCTCTTCACCCTACCTCAAATATGACCTTAATCAATATATTAGTACATTAAATACATTCATTTGAATTTGAATCTAAAACTTCACAATATATTAGTATAAGTAAATTTTAGTGGTTTATCCATCCCTTAGTCTACGTCAAAAAAGAAAGAAAAAGACGGTTACAATTGTATTCGTACCCATCAAAAAAGAAAAGCAATAAAAAAGATATTACTTCACTTCTTTTGAAGCCATATCCCATGTCATAAAGTAGGAGAATCGTAACTTATACTAAAAAAGAAGAACGAATATACAAAGTTATATGAATGAATGAAAAATGAGATGTGACCAAATGTCAACAAAGAGTGGAACCCATGATGCAACATATACACTTGAGACTTAACAAGCACGTTATCAAAGTTAGGTATGCAATTTTTATTTGATTGAAGCAGTGGAAAATGCCTACAAAAGTGAAGTGCGTAAACACCAACACACGACAACTGCACCTTTATTTCTTATCAACTATAGTAAGACTATTGCTGTATCAATAATTCACAATTTTTAAATTCTCTCTATATAGGTATAGACTTCAAGTCCATATTTTTGAGAGATTGTCCACTTTGGGGTTAATCTGTCATGGTTTTGTCCTTCGTAGAAAAAGGGCATGGATGGTTTGAAAAGTGTGATTCTTGCATATAAACTACTCTTATCAAGCTATATGAGACTATTTTGGTGTATCCGGAACGATAGCACCCTAGTCGAGGCTAAGGGGTTAAAGAGTGTCGACCCATGAGCATACGTGATTTCGTTCCCACAAACGACACCAATGTTTCGACCCGACCTCAAGTCCACATCTCCGAGAGATTGTCCGTTTTGAGGTTAACCCATCATGTTTTTGTCCTTTGTAGAAAAGACACCTCAATGGTTTAAAATGTGTGGATTTTGTAGATAAACTACCTTAACTTCGATTACCAAGGGATGTGAGACTATTTTGGTATATCAAAAACTCAAAATTAAATTAAGTAAACAAGGACAAAGTTAAAAATCAAATTGTTTAAATGAAAGAGTGAAATTCAAAAGAAGAATACAAAACAAAATCAACAATTTCTATTAATTTATTTAGTAAAGAGCAACATAACCCATGTGTAATATGTTGGACACTATAAATGCCGTCCTTGCAATCGGTTGAACAATATAAATGCAGTCCTTGTTTTTGTATGTGCCTGTTTAATAAAATAATGTACATGGATTATAAAAGATTATGCATAATTATATATTTAAATTGAAGCATATACTTTTATTTATTTTGTTATAGAAGCATACTTTAATTTGTTAGCCACGTCTTTATCTAAAGAAGGTGAAGCAATGGTTACTCAAGTCGTCTCATTATGACCTATTTTGTCAAATACAGCTCCCTATTAAGACACTCCTAATAAGTTTTTAAGGTGATAAGGATGTTGTTTGAATTAGTCAAAAAAAGAAAAGGTCTTACACACCCTGTCAAAAATAATAAAAGTAAAATAATAGACGTATCTTTTATTTTGCAATTTTTAATTTTTTAATTTTTTAATTTGGATTCTTTCAAACATATCATTCTTTTTAACCACTTATACATGACTCACATCTTAACATAAAAAACATCACACATCCAATCTTTCGAGTATACTCTATTAGCCATTGACCATCGGAGTCTCGAATATTACTCTCATAACCTGCAAGGTCCAATGACTCTTATAAGTTCCATCACAATTAAATTTAACTCAATCTTCGTGTGATATCTTTCAACCAATAAATATAAATGATGTCAAAATATCTCGACTCTCCTGTTAGGTATTGAGGACGGTCGCCCCTATTAATGGATCAAACCAAATAAATTATAACAAACCGAATACTTGTGAAACAACGAATACTAATGTGTTTTCATCCAATACCATATATTCTTTTTTTTTTTGTCAAGTAGTGTAGTGGCTATAAATTTCACCCTTAAGTTGGATAATTGAAATGACTGAGATTTGAACTCTGACTTGCTACATATATAATATCTTTGCTAACTGAGTTAAGCTCACGAGACACCTTATATTCATCTTTACTCTTGGGCAATACTACTGTACTAAGATTTAGGTGTTTCACACCCAATTAAATTGAAAAATTGAAAAGCAGATTCAAACAAACTAATTATTAGATATTTTTAGATATTATTTTGTGAAAATTGTTAGATCAGTACGTTTTAAATTCATTTTGAAAATCTGACCACATATAATCCACTTGGACATATAAATGTTAAATCACCATCATGTACTTCTTTTTGACATATTAGTATGACGTGTGTTAATTTTTTTTTAATAAGCTAAATTAGATCATTTAAATTGATATAAGTGAAAATTGAACCCGAAACCTTAAAGAAGAACATACTCTTAGGTTCCAAATCAATATCATCAGACCAATTTAAGTGGGTTTGTGACGTGTGTTAATGTATTTTATTAGATTTTGTTTTTAAAAATATCCATAGTATAATGTAATAGTTTTTTTTATAAAAATTTCATATATTTAAAATTTATGATTTTTTTATAAGTTGGGATAGAGAAATATTAAATTTTACTTTTAGCATGTTATATTCATTGATATTTTATTTTGAAAATACTCAGTTACTGTATTTTTCCAAAATGATGTGATGAGGATGAATTGGGTTATATGACTAATGAGTAGTGTACTACTCCTATGACATTTAACATAGCCCCACCTAAATTGGTACAACAAGACAAGGCTAGTGCTTTTCATTCACGTCCTAAATCGTGGGGTCCATTAATTTCATCCAAAATCCTATAGGCTTATAGTCAGTCAGTTTTCCTGACAACCTATCCTGCCTCTACTGTTAGGACATGCCACGTCGGACTAATATATCCTCTGTACATACTGTATCTATTTTTTTTTCTTTGTTTATAAAACAAGTATTAGGGTGAATCCATATTTTAGTTATCTACTTTCTCCGTCCCATTTTAAATGACTTATGAGATCATTTCATATACTTTAAGAAAAATGTATAAATAAAGAAGAGAGAGAGTTGTATAATTACTAAACTGTCCTTATTTTTTTCATTACTAGTAGGGATGATTAAATTGATTGAGTATGCCACACATAAACAGGGGCCACATAAAGGGTAAAATTAGAAAAAATGACTTTGAAAATTGTATAGGTCATTTATTTTGGGACAAATCAAAATAAAAAAATGTCATTTAAAATGGGACAGAGGGAGTACAATAGAGATTAGTTTAAAGAATGTTTAGGAACTACTACTCCCTCCGACCTCATATATAAGCAAAATTAGTTTTTTTAGATTCATTGAAAAAATGACGTATTTTAGACTAAACAAATACATTCATTTTCAATGAATCCAAAAAAATCATTTTTACTTATATTTGAAGCCGGAGGAAATATCTTTTAACTACTAGGTCAAAGCATATCTTGTGTCCAAAAAAAAGTCAAAGCATATCTATTTTTTTCATAAGGCATGACTAAATATATTTTAAATTTTAATTTAAAATAAGATATTGATAAATATTATTATGATTTAAATATTTTAATTTTTATTAAGAACATTCTTACAATTTATTTCTTATTTCTTTTCGGCCATTTTTATAAAAAAAAAAGTAATTTATTTTCAAGTTTATTAAATAACTAATATATATTATTATTTCATGAACTTAAAACTAAGTTGTTTATTAAAAAAGAGGCTGAAAGGAGTGTTTAAAAATATTAGTTTAAAATATATTTTGTATTATAATTTACCTCTTATAGCGATACATAGAAAGTAAAAAATTAATATTGAAGTCTTCTTTATATATAAAAAAAATGATTATATGATTGTCGTGATTTTTGTGAATTTAACTCAGTTAATAGTGACATCACATTTTATATGTAGGGGCTAGGGTTTGGACCTGAACACACCACTTATCCACTTTAAGAGATAATTTACCTCTTATAGCGATATATAGAAAGTAAAAAATTAATATTAAAGTCTTCTTTATATATAAAAAATAATGTTTATATGATTGTCGTGATTTCCGTGAGTTTAACTCAGTTGATAGTGACATCACATTTTATATGCAGCGGTCAGAGTTCGGACCTGAACACACCACTTATCCACTTTAAGAATGAAATTTATAGCCACTATACTACTTAACAGAAAGAAGAAAAAAAAAAGATTGCCGTTATAAAAACATAAAAAGTTTTCGTAGACTTAATTCGGTCGGTAAAAACATTATACTATTATACATGCAAAAATTAATATTTGAAACTCGAACATTTCAAATATTCACTTTAATGATAACTTATTAGATTAATAAATTTATTTTATTAATTTTATTGTCCCATATATTTTAAAATAAATTATAATTAATATGTTGTTTTGCTCCAAATAAAATTTGCTTAATTGTTTTTTATGAATACTAACACGGTTGTCCTTAATGTACCAAAAAAAATAGTTGTCCTCGACTAAAATTTTAACTTTTTTTGAATCAACAATTAAAATTTTAACTTGAAACAATAAATAAAAATTAAGTTTTTCCATGAATGAACCTTTACTACGTTTGTTATTATGCCATTTGTCATTGAGTGGCAAAACGAATTCCAGATTCCAGCTCAACACGAAACCGTGTTCCTATTTTATTCCTTAAAAAATATAAACACAAAAATTCGGAAAACAATGTACCTAACCTAACTAAGAAAAAAAAAGAAACAAAACACAAAGTCTTAAATCTCAAAAACCAAAATATAAATACTTAGCCGCGGAATTTCCTGGGAATTTGTTCGAACTGTTGTTGTTGAGGAAGGAAAGGGACATAGTGTTTATCACACGCGCGTATACATACACGCGCACCCTTTTCTCTTTCTCTCTCTAAAGAATTTCTCTCTCTAGACTTTGTCTTCTTCTTTTTTTGAATCTGCAAATCACATAATCAAAGCTTCTTCTATCGTCGTTTTCTATCAATTTTTCAATTCTTCGCCGTCCTTGGCAATGGACGACGACGACATCACTCACCTTCCTTACAGGTTCCTCAATTTTTCTTCTATTTATTCTTTTTAATTCGTATTACATTTTCTTTGTTATTTTCGCCTCAATCATTGTTTTTCATTTCAAGGTTTCAATTTCGCATGCATTCTTGTTTCTTTTGTTTCTTTCTTTAAGCTCTTTTCAATTATCCATGGAAGATGTTTTGAATTCTTGTGATGTAATTAGCTTTCTTAATTTGATATAATTTGAATTAATTTGAAAAATTGGATTACAAGATCTCTATTTAGGTTTAATGGAATTGAAAATTTGAATTATTGTTGTTCATATTGCATGTTTTTATGATTTCTTGTGTTATGTTTCAATGTGACATTTTACAGATTTTGTACTAATTGTTGTATGCATTAATTGATCATGGTGTTTATGTACAGTTCTGGAGTTAATGGTTTCTGTTTTTGTATGTTTATTTTGTCAGGTTTTAGAAAGAAGAAATTGGGGATGAAAGAGAGGTTTGATTTTTCCTAGAGGCAAAAATATTTACTTTTCTCTTGTTGGTAGGTTGTGTGATTGAGCTTGAGCTTGAGGTTTAAGTTGTGACTATCTTGAGCTGATATCTGGAGCTAAGATGGCACGGGGGAGGAGGATTAGGGCAAGGCTGCGGTGGAGTAATCTCTATACATTTGGTTGTCTTCGGCCGAATATTTCTGAGGAGGTGCCTCATCCACTTCAAGGTCCTGGTTACTCAAGAACCGTGTATTGCAACCAGCCTCAAGTACATGAAAGGAGATCTTTATTTTATTGCAAGAATAATATATCAACGACTAAATATAATGCTATCATGTTTTTTCCTAAGGCGCTGTTTGAACAGTTTCGAAGGGTTGCCAACATATATTTCCTTTTGGCTGCTTGTCTCTCTGCATCTCCAATTTCACCTTTCAGCGCGTTGAGCATGATTGCTCCTTTGGTTTTTGTTGTGGGGCTTAGTATGGCAAAGGAAGCATTGGAGGATTCGCGCAGGTTTCTCCAGGACGTTAAGGTTAATCGCCGGAAAGCTAGTCTCCATAGAGGCAATGGTGTTTTTGGTCTTAGGTCATGGCAGAAAATTATGGTTGGGGATATAGTAAAAGTAGAAAAGGACCAATTTTTTCCAGCTGACTTGCTTCTCTTGTCTTCAAGTTATGAGGATGGGATATGCTATGTAGAGACCATGAATTTAGATGGAGAGACAAACTTGAAGTTGAAAAGATCTTTGGAGGCTACCCTGTCCCTTGATAATGATGGAGCTTTTAAGGATTTCACCGGAACAATACGTTGTGAAGACCCGAATCCAAATCTTTACACTTTTGTTGGGAACTTTGAGTACGATCGTCAGGTTTATCCTCTTGATCCTGGTCATATTCTCCTCCGAGATTCAAAGCTTAGGAACACAGAATATGTCTATGGGGTGGTCATTTTCACCGGCCACGACAGCAAAGTCATGCAGAATTCTACAAAATCCCCTTCAAAAAGAAGCACAATAGAGAAAAAGATGGATCATATCATATACACTCTTTTCACTGTCCTTATATTGATATCCTTTATTAGTTCAATAGGATTTGTTGTTAAGACTAAGTACCAGGCCCCAGATTGGTGGTATTTACGGCCCGACGATATTGAATATCAGTATGATCCTAGGAAAATTGGATTGGCTGGGATGAGCCATCTGATCACTGCCCTTATTCTTTATGGATATTTGATACCCATCTCTCTTTATGTTTCAATTGAGATTGTTAAGGTATTACAGGCCACCTTCATTAACCAAGACCTTCAAATGTATGATGAAGATACTGGGACTCCTGCTGAAGCACGAACATCCAATCTGAATGAAGAGTTGGGTCAGGTAGACACCATCCTCTCTGATAAAACTGGCACTTTAACCTGCAATCAGATGGACTTTTTGAAGTGCTCCATTGCTGGTACTTCCTATGGTGTACGTTCCAGTGAAGTTGAACTTGCTGCAGCAAAGCAGATGGCTTCTGATCTTGATGAGGAAGATTCGGATCTCTCTAATTTCCCCATGCAAAAGAAGGGTAATGCGCCGTGGGAAAATGTTAGAAGAGATGAAGAAATTGAACTTGAGACAGTTGTTACTTCTAAGGGTGGTGAGGATCAAAGGCCTTCCATAAAGGGATTTGGTTTTGCTGACAGCCGCCTCATGGATGGCAATTGGTCGAAAGATCCCAATGCTGCTGTCATTCTGTTGTTTTTCCGGATACTAGCAGTCTGCCATACTGCCATTCCCGAGCTTAATGAGGAGAGTGACAGTTGTACTTATGAAGCTGAATCACCTGATGAAGGGGCTTTTCTTGTAGCTGCTAGAGAATTTGGTTTTGAATTTTATAGAAGAACCCAATCAACCGTCGTTGTACGCGAAAGACTTTCTGCTTCAGGACAAGTGGTTGAAAGGTCAGGTGGACATTCATGAAGTCTATTATGCATTTCCTTTTCTTTTTTTTTTTTTGGAATACTTGCTCTGGCTTTTACTTTTTAATCACCATGACATATTTCTTGGCATTTATATCAGCATGTTTGTTTATTTTTGTGTTTTGGTTGAATGATACAGAGAGTATAAAATATTGAATCTACTGGAGTTTACTAGCAAAAGAAAACGTATGTCGGTGATTGTGCGTGATGAGGAGGGAAACATTATTCTTTTATGCAAAGGAGCTGACAGGTTAGCCTACTAATGTGATTTCTGTCTATATATTCTATCATAATCAAGACCTTACATAGGTCTCAACAGCGACATTAAAATCCTCTTCAAGCTTGTGGTGTTTATATTCTACTCGCTTATAGTACTAGCACACTATAGTGTATATAATGGCAACAACTTTCTGCTTCCAGAGAAGAGGCTTGCATTAACACACACACAAGCTGTCATAGTGAGACTTTTAACTTTCCTCTATAAACTTTGACATCCATTATTTTCTGGTTATGCAGTATCATATTTGATCGGTTATCTAAGAATGGAAAGAAGTATTTGGATGCCACTTCTAGGCATTTGAATGAATATGGAGAAGTAGGTTTGAGAACACTAGCCCTGGCTTACAGAAATCTTGATGAACAAGAGTACTCTGATTGGAACGACGAGTTTCAGAAAGCCAAGACAACTGTTGGGCCTGTCAGAGATGCAATGCTTGAGAAGGTATCAGATAGTATGGAAAGAGAGTTGATTCTTGTTGGGGCTACTGCTGTGGAAGACAAGCTGCAGAAAGGGGTAGGCTTTATCATTATTTATGGTCAATATATATTGCTCTGCCTTCTTATATTTTAATCATGTTCAAATTTTTATTTTTCTCAGGTGCCTCAATGCATTGATAAACTTGCTCAAGCTGGTCTAAAGATCTGGGTCTTGACAGGGGATAAGATGGAAACTGCAATCAATATTGGGTATGCTTACTGCAAATTAGTTAACCTCCTAACACTATCTGCATTTCAATTTTAAGTTAGAAGTTACTCAAAACAGCCTCTTTAAATGAGTTTGATGATTGTCTTTTTTCTATGGTGCAGATTTTCATGTAGTTTGCTTCGACAAGGCATGAAGCAAATCTGTATCTCTACTGCAAATTCAGATTCAGTAATCAATGACGGGAAAGAGGTATTCCTTTCACTAAGATTGAGTAGAGAAATTTACTATTTAGACTTGGATTTCATCTGATGTTAGGCATACCCCTCAGGTAATCAAAGACAACATATTGACTCAAATCACCAATGCCTCACAATTGATGAAGCTGGAGAAGGACCCACATGCTGCGTTTGCATTAATTATTGATGGAAAAACTCTAACATATGCTCTAGAAGATGATGTCAAACACCAATTTTTGGCATTAGCTGTTGAGTGTGCATCTGTCATTTGCTGCCGCGTGTCTCCCAAGCAAAAGGCTTTGGTAGGACTTTTTTTTTTTTGCTTTGTATCTTTCTGGTTTCTATTTAATATTTTATACTACATTTCATTAGTTTATCACTATAAATTATGCTACTTACCTAAGTTTTCAAACTCGAGAGTCTAGATAAACTTGTGTACTCTCCGTAGACTCAACTTGTAAAATTGTAAGAGTTTACCTGATATTGAAAAAACTTATATATGTACATGATGTGATATCATAAAAATAACATAATTCAACATTTCAACTTGAGAGTTTAACGACCATGCTACTTACACAATTATTGGAGTAACAATCGTGCACTACTACACACTCTATGTTGATGCTACTGTTTGATCGCGTCTTCATCCCTCAATTTTTTGCATCAGGTAACAAGATTAGTGAAAGAAGGAACTGGGAAGACCACGTTAGCAATAGGTGATGGTGCAAATGATGTCGGCATGATTCAAGAGGCTGACATTGGTGTTGGAATCAGTGGGGTTGAAGGTATGCAGGTCAGTGTCAACTGCCAAGCTCTTTAAACATAATTATGCAACACAAGACTACAACTGCAAATGGTGGATTTAACATTTATGTTTTTCTAGTTGCAACACCGTATACTTCTTAGTTATAAAACAAACCAAATTTTAGTTTCAATACACCTAAGCATTTCAAAAAAAAAAAAACGAATAGGGATAGTGCAGGGAAACCTATCATATTTACATGTTTGGATGCTGGAGCAGATTTCTTGTAAGCCGCTTTTGTGATGTTCTTGTTATCAATATTGACAATGTGATAGAAAAGTAAATCTGCTTTGTTAACCATTCATTTTGGTTTCATATACCATAAAATAATTTTGACTAACTTGTATGCTTCTGGTCAAATTTAGCAAATTTGTATGCTTCTGTTCATGTGAAATAGTGAAAATTGACTAACTTGTTGATTGGAGTTCATGTTCACTTTATCAATCATGAAGAATTATTTAGTTGAAATCTATGATTGGCCTGTATACACTTGTTAATTGTTACTACCATCTCTAAAGTCAAGAAAGCACATGTATTTTCCTATGTGTAAGCATGTAACATATGTGGTAGTTATAGAACTCAAACTGGCAAATTCTTTTCAGGCAGTGATGGCTAGTGACTTTTCCATTGCTCAATTTCGATTTTTGGAGCGGCTTCTGGTAGTCCATGGACACTGGTGTTACAAGCGAATTGCACAAATGGTAATTGGTGTATTCATCTTGATTGTTATTCTCAGATTTTAATGTCTCCCATGCTTGTGCTGCCCTGCAATCCAGTGCAGGGACAGAAATGCATGCAACATTTTTTGCATTTTGTATCTTTTATCCTATATTTCCCCCTCTAAACTGATTTTTTTTGCATTTCAGATATGTTATTTCTTCTACAAAAATATAGCATTTGGCCTCACAATATTCTATTTTGAGGCCTTTGCGGGCTTCTCTGGTCAATCGGTTTATGATGATTGGTACATGATATTGTTTAATGTCGTTCTTACATCGTTGCCAGTCATTTCACTTGGAGTTTTTGAACAAGATGTGCCATCTGAAGTTTGCTTACAGGTTTGTTCTCTTGAAATGCCTTATTGGTTTCATATTTTTATCCATGTTTGTATAACTCAAACTTCTGACATGCTAGTTCTATTATGCAGTTTCCTGCACTATATCAGCAAGGACCCAAAAATTTGTTCTTTGACTGGTATAGAATATTGGGATGGATGGGGAACGGTCTGTACTCTTCCCTTGTCATCTTCTTCCTTGTCATCATCATCTTCTATGACCAAGCATTCCGTCTGAATGGCCAGACTGCAGACATGGCTGCTGTTGGTACCACAATGTTCACCTCCATCATCTGGGCTGTCAACTGCCAGATTGCCTTAACAATGAGCCATTTTACATGGATACAACACCTCTTTGTGTGGGGCAGCATAGCCAGTTGGTACCTCTTTCTCTTATTATATGGCATGCTTTCTCCAGTATATTCCAAGACTGCGTACCAAATATTGGTTGAAGTGCTTGCTCCTGCTCCTATTTATTGGGCAGCAACCATTCTAGTAACTGTTACATGCAATCTTCCTTATCTTGCCCACATATCGTTCCAAAGGTGTTTTAATCCCATGGATCATCACATTATCCAAGAAATCAAGTACTACAAGAAGGACATTGAAGATCAACACATGTGGACGAGGGAGCGGTCTAAAGCAAGACAAGAAACAAAGATTGGTTTCACAGCAAGAGTAGAAGCAAAGATCAGGCAGCTGAAAGGGAGGCTGCAGAAGAAGCAATCTATAACGGGGATTTTGTCCCCATTATGACCGTTACAAAACAATTATTTAATAGGTTTCAATCTTTGTAGGGTTTGCGGGTTGTTTTTTATTTTTGAGCCTCATTCAAATTCTTTTTACATGCTTGTGTTGTTTGTTTAGGGGGGTTGCATTGAAGTCCCTTTCATTAAGGAAAAAAGCATGGGAGCTGTTGTAACATATTTAAGTAGAAAAGCTCACCACATTAGTCAGTTCTGAACGATCAAAGTGTAATTCCCGTATATCAACAGATGATAATATTGAAAAAATGAAAACAGCTACACAGTGTAATTACTTACTAACTAGTGTTATATATTTGTTTGGATGAGTGATAAGAGGAAATGGAGTAGTTTTGATTTTATTCGTTTACTGTTCTCTTTCCATTTTCTATCAATAGTTTATCAAACATTAGCTTGAAATCATTCATAATCATAAATAAACACATTTAGATGTCTATAAACACATTTAACATGCACAAATTTAGTGCATTACCGGAGTTCGAATTTTAGGTGATTGAATTCTTCATTAGATTTTATTTACCTTCATATTGATATCCAGTTTTGTCATCGCCTATCTTCTGCAAGGAATTTGGTGGTTGAGTGAATGAGTTAAAAAGTGAAATGATAGAGGTAAAATACTTGATCTTCACCATTAATGTCATGAAGTTTTTGAATTGTATAAAAAAAAAAGTTTTTGAATTAATTAAAAAAGTATTTTTAAAATATTATGAAGTTTTAAGAAATCGTAGGTAGGGATGATAAAATGAATTCGGCTGGTTAGTTTTAGAGGGGTGAGTTAAAATTTTGAACTTGTCATAAATAGGTTGTCCGCCCCATCTAACCCGCTAAAAAGGGGATGATGATGGGGCAGAGCGGGTTGACCCGGGCCTAATCGTAATAAAAATAAAATTTTTCCACCTTTGTTTATGTATAAGTCACATTTGTTTTTATTCTTATTTGACACAAAGTATTGGAAGAAACTTCTAGATTTTTTAGATTAAGTTGATGTTTCTAATTTTTTTGAATTGATTAACTCGTTAAATTTTTACTTTTGATGTCTGTTTTTTGAAACCATGATGTTAAACATAAAATTATGGAACCTCTAGGCTCTCCCCCTTATAAAAAAAATGAGATACATTAAAATGAATTCATTTGATGAATATTCATAAGATATTCATATTTGATGTATCTCATTGATACATGAGGGTTCCGAATAGCATTCGAGAGGAGCGACCGCGCATGACACTAAAATTTTAGTGGTGTGTTCAAGTCCGAACCCTGACCCATGTATGCTTTAATGTGAAGTTGTTGAAACATACACGACCATAAAATGTGTCTCACCTATATTCTAAGACAATATTTGGGGTCGTGTATGTTTCAAGTGCCTAATGTTTCAAGTGCCTAAGACAATAAAAGAGCCCCAAATATTATGAGCAGACACATTTTATGGTCGTGTATGTTTCAACAACTTCACATGAGTAGAATATAGGTGAATTTCAATACTCTTTATAGAATGTGAGAATCATGGCTCCACTAATTCTCATTAAAGTGTCAATCACTTTTGTCTTTCCGGTTAATTTTCTAATCTTCAACCTTTCCAATCTAAGAAAATTAGAAAACCAAATATAATTAACGCAAAAAATTAAATAAATCATTGTTTGATAGTTGATTAAAGAATTGCTTTGAACATTAAAATATGATATAAATATCATATGTAACACCATATACATTTATTTATGTGTTCTTTTTAACAATTTTCTTTGACAACTTACAAACATTTCAAAAATCCACACCAAAATAAACTGACACTGTCAAATTATGTGATAAAAAATAGCAGATATATTTCAAGTATACAGGAGGATTGATGTTCGAGAGGAGCGACCGTATAAGACACCAAAATTTTAGGGTACCAATTTTTATTTTTACTTAGTGCTTCCATGTATGTGTGTTTATTTTAATGGTGTAATTATATACGCAAATGTTAATTACTATAAGTGGGAAGAATTTGGAGTTCGAACTCTAAAATAATGTCTCCGTAGCTATCAACTGAACTACACGAGACAAAAAGATAAAAACTTATTATACACATAACATCTTAGTAAAAAAAACAAATACATTATATGCATAAAATGATATTGAATCAACTCACCCAAATAATCTGCAAAGGAATGCTTGAAAAAGAACTTGTGCTGTGATCTTTGGCTTGCTCTTCCTGGGAAAACATAAATCAAACATCAATTATGAATTTCACTTTTTAAGGTGATAGTCGAGTACTAGAGCTACGTTCACAAAAACTTATTTTTGTTGTCTTAAATGACTTATTCTAAATATTTATGAAGTATAATAAATTTTTGAATAATAATTTATATAGACTCAATAAATACATATTTTGTCTACATAAAATATTTTTTAATTTAACTAATTTTACATTGCTTCATAACTTAATAACTTTTTATTTAAAATTTAAAAAATTGTCAGGATAGTCCGTTAACCTGTTATAAAATCTAGAAGGTTGAGATTTTTAATTCGCAATGTCTAATTGACCCTAGGCATGACAATATAGGTGAAGACGGATTTTGCCTTTCCCAAACCAAAATTCAAACCCATAAAGATTGGGTTTCTCCAAACTCGTCTCAATTTTTTACGGTATAAAAAGTAGAACCTTAAACTCACATCAAACGGAGTTCGGGTATACCCGCATCATCTCTATATGAACTTGTGTTGAATTTTGATTATTTTTTTTTATTAAAAAAGGAGTAAAATTCGAAAACTATTTTCTTTCGACAATATGATTTTTTAAGCAAAGAATATAAATAGAAAAACAAATTTGTTCAATATATAAGTGAGACGTGTTTGGGGACAAGTTCAGAGTGGAGTTGGATCCTCTCGTGCACTTTGTGTCAAGTCCTCTCTCATTTTTCTAATCCATTAATTGTTGATCAAGAAAGGAAAAAAAGAATAGTGGAGAAGAGAGAGAGAAAAAAAACGGGAATGAGTCGGATAAAAGCAGAAGGAAAAACATGAGAGAAATAATTGGAAAGAATTCAGATCCGTTCAGAGAAGGTATCAACGTCTCAATTATCCATCCCACCTTCGTTTTAAATTCTAAAAAACTCAAACCCAGTCAAATCAGTATTTTTCTGTCAAAATCAAGACGAAACAGACAAATATCCGCCGATATGAATTATATTGTCATGCCTAATTGACCCGCTCCATTTCCACGTAGTTTTTTTTTATTTTATTTTTATTTTTATTTTTTACAGGTTAATAATTATGAGGTGGATTGTGACGGTTGGAATTGACCTTTTTGCCATCCTTACTTGTTGGCTTTTGTGTTAGGAGTAAAATGAAAAGAAAATTACGTTTGAATGCGAAAGCGTGCGTGAGGGGAGAGAGGAGAAACGAGACGAGACGAGAGAACAATCTTTCTCTCGTTCTCTTTCTCTCTCTCTCAACTTCATTTCAGAGAGAGAAAGTGTTTTCCTTTTCCAATTTTACCCCTCACCTTTTCATCATTTCACACTTCTATCCCATTCCTTTCCTCTTCAATTTCTCTTCAGCAACGCCTACTACTTCCAACTCCTTCCGTTTCCAATCCCCAATTTTCAGTTTCTAGGGTTTTACTTCTCTATTCTCAATTCCTAGGGTTTTAACCCGATCCAATGGAACCTCGTATTGGTAACAAGTTCCGTCTTGGCCGCAAAATTGGTAGCGGATCCTTCGGCGAGATCTATCTCGGTATCATTTTTTTCCCTCAATTTTCAAATCTATCAATTATTGTTGATGATGTAGAAATTGATTTTTAGTTTATGCTTTCATTTTAACTTTTAATTTGTTGTTCTATTTAGGTACAAATGTCCAGACAAATGAAGAAGTTGCAATTAAGCTTGTGAGTAATTATGTTATATTCAATTTGGAAATTTTGTACTTTAATTTGGAAATTATGTTACTTTGAATTTGGAATTACACACAATTTGCATGTTTTGTGGTGAAAATTATTCTAGGTAGTAGCTCATTAAGGTGTGTGATTTTTATACTGTTTTTTGCCATGTTTTGTTGGAAAATTGTATACTATGTAGTGTTGTTTATTGTTCAATTTTAATGAGTGTGAAAAGTTGAAATAATTAAGATGTGTTTTATGGAATGTGTGGTGGAGTCTGTAAAGCAAAAATGCTTTTTTGTTTGGATTTTTGTAGAGGAATTAATTAGCCAGAGGTTGCTAATATGTGTGGCTAAGGTTTCCACTTGTGTGTAATTAAATTCATTTATTGCGGATTAGTTCCACAACTCCAAAAGGGTGTTTGGACTTTGGCGGTGTACTCACCGTGGTTTATCGGCTGTTTTTAATCACGGTGATGATAATTGACTGATTGAAGAACCGTGCTGATTTTTGAGGATTAGGGATGTGTTTAATTGATATTTTCTGCTCTCTTATTGCTTTTGGAATCAGGAAAATGTCAAAACTAAGCATCCTCAATTGTTGTATGAATCAAAGTTGTATAAAGTGCTTCAAGGAGGAAGTAATTTCCTATCTTACTCAATTTCTATCTTTCCGGTATCTTTGTTAACCGTATTAGACTAAATGTTACTCAGATTAAATGTTTTTGGTTGGGTACTTTTATTTGGCAGCTGGTATCCCAAATGTGAGATGGTATGGCGTAGAAGGAGAGTACAATATTCTTGTGATGGATTTACTGGGACCTAGTCTTGAGGATTTATTCAGTTTTTGTAGTCGGAAATTGTCTCTTAAAACTGTACTCATGCTTGCTGATCAGATGGTAGGATTTCCTTTATTGCTTCATAACTTTCCTAATTTTCATTCACTTAATTCTTAATTTGGGGAAATCTTGAACTGTTTGCAGATAAATCGAGTTGAATATATTCATTCCAAATCATTTTTACATAGGGACATCAAGCCAGACAACTTCCTCATGGGTTTGGGGAGGCGTGCCAATCAAGTAAATTCTTGGATTAAATTTATTTTTACATAGTTAAATTCGCTCTTTTTCAATTCCTTTTTTTTATCCCTTTCAGTCGTTTCTTGGATTAAATTTATCTTTTTCAAATTTACCTCCTTTGTAGGTTTATGCCATTGACTTTGGTCTTGCTAAAAAATACAGAGACACCTCTACCCATCAGCATATTCCTTACAGGTATCTGTGTCATGTTTATTTAGTTTTTCTGAAGTTATGTGTAATGGCACAGTTGAAACAAGTTTTAACTAGAGGAAATTAGGACTACAATATATATCTTAAAATGCCAAAGTATTGTTTGTTGCATGATTCTAACTATTCACTGGGAGTGGTTTCTAATAAAAGAGCATTTGCTTTAATATTGGGTGGTGGCATTAGGTGGCACCTCTAGTTTGTATTTTATGCAGAAGTGAATTTCTTGTTCTTGTTGTTGGAAGATACAAAAATAATCTATCTTGCTCTAGAGCTTTGAGGTTTAGAATACTATTGATAGACCGTTCACTACCAAACTAGTGTAACAGAGAATTGCTGGAAGAATTTAATGTACCCACTATCGTAATAAGTTATATGAGAATCAATAGGTCTGCACATTCAATCAATCAAGTCTAGATCCTTTTTGTCCCAATTGTGGGCGGGTGCTAGTTTCTATTTCTATAATTCGTGCACAACAAACTGCTGTTAATTATATAACCTCTTTAAGTAACTTCTCTAAAGATTGTTACAAACATTAGAAAGAAAATAATGAAAAACAAGGTATTCCCCGTTGTAGAGAAGATGGAGAGGTCTTTGGTGGTTTATACTTATGTAGGACTACTTGTAAGATGAGTTGAACAGATGGAGGATAGTCTAATAACTAGGACAAGACAAACCATTAGGAGGAATTTAGAGGATCTTTTTTGGATCTAATATGTGAGATAGGGCCTTATGGTGTAAATTGATTCATGGAGTCGATTTCACCTGGTCAAAAAGGCTCAGTTGTTGTGTTATTCATCTTTATCTTTATTTTAGTTTACCTTATTCGTTATTTTATTGAATCACTTTATAATAAGTTTCAATTTATTGATTTAAATGGTACTTGCTTATTCTATTGTAATTCTCAGTAATCAACATACTTGTGGGTTTCCTCTGAATTTCACTTGCTTATAATCCTTTTCAGAGAGAATAAGAATTTGACAGGAACTGCTAGATATGCTAGTATGAATACACATCTTGGAATTGGTATGTTCTCAATGCATCTCTTCATCCAACTCACTTGCCTTTGTATCTATTGTTGGCCATTGATTCTGAACTTTGGGAATGTCTGATCAATATTTATCAGAGCAAAGCCGTAGGGACGACTTAGAATCACTTGGATATGTTCTTATGTACTTTTTGAGAGGAAGGTAATTTTCCTTGCCATTATGTTGTTTATCTTCTATTCTTCTTTATCAACTGCTTTTAAATTAATTATTTACCTGGTATTTCTACAGCCTCCCGTGGCAGGGATTGAAAGCAGGTACTAAAAAGCAGAAGTACGAGAAAATCAGCGAGAAGAAAGTTTCTACTTCTATTGAGGTAAAACTGTATTATAAAATAGGGTCATGCTAACTAGTGCCCGCGGGGCATTAGTTATGGAACTAAAAAGGGAAAGAAAAGAAAAAATTGCATTGAAAAAACAAAAATTTAAACTTTTAAGATGTTGACTTCACAAGTTTCAAGATAATAATACTATCTTTAGTTATCTTAACCAGTGCCACGAGGGCACCGGTTAGCATTTTCCTATAAAATATTATTTTGGCGCATACTATGTTTTAAACTCTTTTATCCTAATAAAATGTGCCTTGCTTTTTTATTAGTCCTTGTGTCGTGGCTACCCCTCAGAATTCGCTTCGTACTTCCATTACTGTCGGTCATTGCGGTTTGATGATAAACCAGATTATGCATATTTGAAAAGGCTTTTTCGCGACCTTTTCATTCGTGAAGGTTTAAGCCTATTTCTCTTCTTATTTATATTTCACTTAAAAATTATTTATATTTCACTTTTAAATTTTAATGCCTTTTATGTGTTTTGGCTGGTGTTCTTTTGTTGCTGCAGGATTCCAGTTTGATTATGTCTTTGATTGGACCATTTTGAAGTATCAGCAATCTCAAATTGCCACTCCTCCTGCACGTGCCATTGTAAGTGGTGATGTGCTATCCGGTGGCTTGAATTATTATGTTGTTTAGGTTAGATTATCTTGCTGAAAGCGACATATTGCAGGGTTCTGGTGCCGGGCCAAGTTCTGGCATACCGCCAGCTGTTGTGACTGCTGATAGACCGGCAGGTATAATTATATTTTCTTTTACTTTTATGACCCTGGTCTATTATTTTATTAAGTGTTTGCCTTCTATGTAGATTTTTTTATTCTTTTCTGTTTTTTCATATATCACAGCTTTTCATTTTTTATGTATTTTTTAATGTGGAAATTTCTGCTTAGTTGGGGAAGAAGGTAGACATGCTGGTTGGTCTTCATCAGATCCTGCTCGTAGAAGAACCTCTGGACCTATTGCAAATGATGGAAACTTATCTCGACAAAAAGCCCCAGTTCCAAGTGACTCAACTGCATCTAAAGAAGTTATGGTGAGTATATTCGGTTATAGGACTGCTTATGACCGAGTTATGTTTTGCAGAAAGCTGAAAGACTGTTATATTTATTCTCATGATTTTCTGTTTTAAGAAAATGATCGGTGTTTCCCATTTATCCAAAACAGAAAAAAATAATGAAGCTACGTTTTTTTTTTTTGCTGTTTCTTCTGGTCATAACTAGAATTATAAATTATTGGCTGTTCCATTTGTCTCTACTGAGTATGTGCACAATTGAAGCATAATATAAGCAACTAATGCAAATATTCTTTGGAAGTGATTTTATTTTAGAAAACATCTAAGCGTTTTGTGCTGTGAATATACTCTAGAGGTCAAAAGAAACTGAATGTGTTTGTACTTTTGGGTTATGATGTCTTGTATGTATTTGCTAGAGGTCAGTTCATGAATTTTGACATTTATGACAGTACCCGCTTGTCACAGCACACCGATTTTTATATTGCAGCTAGTTTTCATGTTATTTTTGACACTTTCTGTATGGTTTATGCAGGTGTCCAGTTCTAGTTTGTTCCGGCCAAGCGGATCTGCAAGGCGAGTAGGTGCTGTTTCAAACAGTCGTGATGCAGTTGTTGGTAGTGAGATTGAACCCCCTCTTCCTCTTGCCAGGGAAGGCAGTCCTGGAGTACTCCTTAAAACCTCTGGAGCACAAAGAAATTCACCTATCACATCATCGGAGCAGAAAGGAACATCTTCTGGCAGAAACACATCGAACATAAAGAATTTTGAGTCAACTCTCCGAGGTATTGAGAGCCTAAGTTTCAATGACGAGAAGGTACAGTATTAGCAGCTGCCACGCTCGGTCACCTTATCTTGTTGGTAAAATTTTAAAAAGTTTCATACTTTTTCATGAACTGCCGAGTGGATTGTTGTCTGTTGTTCATTCTGTTGAGGAAAGCTATACGACAAGTTGGGAATTGTGACCACAAGTATATAAAAAGATGCTTAGGGTGCTGGTTTCCTGACAAAGCTTTACCCATAAAAAGGCTTCTTCTGTTAATACAGTTTACATTTTACTCGCATTGGTTCTACAACTTCAACTTTATACAATCGTTCCCTGCTTCTTATATTCATTTTTTTTTTTTTTTGGTAAATTTATATTCATTCTTTCTTGGTACCTGTTCTTTTAGAGGATAAAATCATATCTGTTTTTTTACTTTCAAGTGGAAAATTTCAGTGATTACCAACTGGCTAAACATCCCGAGTTACAAAATTACGAATATATCAGGAGAGTTAAATGTGAGTTAAGTTAGGGAGCCAGCCAGCGTCTTCTTTCAACCGAATAATGTGTGTACTATCTCGGAAAGCATGCAATCCATGCAACAATAATCTATTGTTAAGGGGTGGGGAGTTCTAAGATACTGTAAGCCAGATGTGAACCAGCATCACTTCTCTCTTGAGCAATTCTTGCATGAATACTGCATTTATTGTTTAATTAATAAAAAATTGAAGTTAAGATTTATATTTGAGCTAATATTTATTGGCATCAAGTTTTAAACTTGGCATATTGCATTTTCAATAGTTTTTGTGAATTGATAATATCAAAATAAATAATGAATTATATCATATTATTTTGATAATCATTAATTTATGTAAAACTTCATACAATTTAGAAGATCAACTCTTAAGCATGTAATTTAATAGTAGACAACTTGCCAGTGTCATATTGTAAAAAAATAAAATAAATCATCTTTAGGTTTTTTTTTTTGGTACATGAGCTAATCAACACAAGAAAACAGAGAACAAAAAGAAAAATAATGGAACACTACAAACGAGGGGGGGGGGGGGGGGGGGGGGGGGGTCCTCAAAGAGTCATTGTTGAGAATGAGTATAAGTCCTTTGGAGGAGAGTTCCATTGTTTCCATTTGATGTCATTATTAGAGCCCCATTGCAAGAAAGTCAACACTTGCATTTCCTTCTCCATGAGTGTGTTTAGGTTAAAAGCCATCATCATATAGACAATATTTATAACTGCTTATATTTATATTAAAAAGAATTTAATTTTTTTTGAAGTGTCTGATTTTATTAATCAAATAGTGGCAATAAATCTGCCACAACTGCGGAAATACAAGTAGTTTCTTCAAATCCAAACAAAATTAGAACAAGAAGAAATAGCAAATTTAGCTAGGTAATTTAATTTATATACACTATCAGTGTTAAATTATTTTACACACGCGTCTAATAATATATCAACACATCATGTATGATGTTTAAAAATAATGTGTCACATTCATTAAATGATGTGGCAACTCATCATTGGATGCATGTGTAAAAATACTTTACACCGAAAGCATATACAAATTAAACTCTATTGAAAAATGGTGGCTTCTAAGGTGATGGTTCTATTAAGTCCCTCACCGGTGTACCACTAAAAATAACCGTTGGATTAAAAAGGTCATCAAATCTTACAACGCATCACACACACAATATTTTTACTTATTTCATCTCTTCGTTCAAATTGTCGATCACATTAGTGACCTCCCAACTATCCATCTTCTCCGAAATCACAACAATTTACTCCTTTTTTCTTTCTTTGTTTACCTTGAAATTATTGTTGTGATATGACAATGAATTTTAAAAATCTTCAAAAATGTTGATCGAATGAATATTTGGATTAAAAAGTTGGAGTTTTGAAAAAATTTTGATATTAATTTGACGCAATTGGATTTTAAGGAATTTTTTTCTGTTAAAATTTTGTGACCAGGGAATTGTGTTGGTGTCTTGGTGATGGCTAAAAGGCTAAAACAAAATTAAGAACCCTGCGATTGTAATCCTCACCTATACTAATATATCATGGATGTTTCTAATAATTTCAACAATTCTTTAGGTTACCAAACATGAGAGGAAGAGGGTGAAGAGGCAAATTCATGAGACAAAGACAATCACGAATCCAATTCAACAAAATTCAAAAATGGGTTTACGTTGTTTATGGAGATAGAGAGTGAGATCAGAGGAAAAGAGAAAAAGGGAGATTCAATCTAGTGTAATATTAACTAATGAGATCCTATAGTCTTTTTTAATCCAAATGTTACGTTTAGTGGTTCACCTGTGAGGGACTTAATACAGCCCTCACCTTAGAAGCCACCTTGAAAAATAATCATGTTACATTAGCATTTCTTTAAAATATATAATAATATCTATCAATGGAGGTTTGAGTCTAGCAAAAGATATTAGTTTTTTCACACGATGAATCAAAAGTTTGAACGTTGGCCGTGAGAGGTGCTAATAAAATATATTTTTTTTATGAAAAGAAAAATATTATGTTTAAAAGTATAAAAATTAGAATCATTGTATTGTCAAAAAATAAATAAAATTAGAATCATTGAGTTATAAGGCTATTGTTTAGATTCTGAGATCTGGCACAAAGTACCAAAGTAAAATATAGATATTATGCAATGACTGAATCAATAAAAGTCACATCCCATATTATTTATAACATATTTTTGAAAAATAAATAGATGTGTTTTTAATATTGAACTTCAAGAGGCTAATATACTATAAACTACAAAAGGTTATTTGTCAGAGTCAGTCACTATCTAAAAGGAAAAAAAATTCCAAACTAGAGTGTCTTTATACTCTAATAATGTAGGTGACAAAATATTATGGGGGTGAAAAGGAGCAAGTATGACCAAATACAATATGGGACATGATACTCTTTTTATCTTTCATTAGCAGCAATATGTGATGATTGTGATCAACTATAAGCAATTTTACTTATACATTACACTTTCAATGCATGAACTTCATGATCTTATTTTTAGAATTACAAACCTCTGGTTTAATTTATTGAAAAGCAAAATGATTGAAAATATAATCATTCAAAGACATTAACGGTGTCAAAGGTTTGAATGAAGAAAACTTTATCTTTTGCCATCATTTTCTTTCTTTATTTCTTCTTGCTTTCAATCTAGAAAAGATAAAGCAACAAAAAGAGTGCTGAAAATTCTCACAAAACTAATCCAAGTTTTGACTTAGATTAGATAATGGATTATTTTTATATATAAATAACTTATAATGGATAATATTAATGAGACCACTAGATATAGGTTTTAATTCCAAACCTTTTATATTGTTTTACTTAGGCCACAATTTAACACATACATATTCATACACATATATTAAAATAAAATTGCAAACAAATTAATCAAACTCTCTAGTTCAAACCCAATTAGAAATGAGGATTTTGAAATTCAACAGCTACTAAACAATCTAACCATAAAAGCAGTGATGAAAGTTACATGCAAGAAATGAACAAAAGGAAATAAAATACACATTAATAACCATTTCATTTCACCACCATCCACCATAGATAGCTTGAGTATAAGTGTTTTTGATCCATTTGAAACTCTTCCTTAGAGACCCTTTCACTTTTCCTTCAGCATCATATATTTTGTACCCAGCAACTCTCTTCTTCCTTTGCAATTCGGCATCATTCATGAAACTCCTACTCTTTGATATGCTTTTTACTTTCTTCATCTTCACATCCTTATTATATGTTTGATTTGGATTATAAACATATTTAGCACTAAAACTCCTTAGACCTTGCATGCTTGTTGGGGTTACCTTGTCTTCAATTTGTAGCTTTTCATCTTTGCATGACTTTGATCTGAATTCCATGATGGGAACAACAATAACCAATGAGAGAAAAATTTAGGATGTGTTTTTAAGTCAAGGCACGAAGGTACAAGTTACAAAGAATGGTTGGGTTGATGGATTTGCCCTTTTCCCCCTAGTGTTTGTATTTATATATACATATATTTCCTAATTAACCTTTAACCTTACTAGGTAAATCAAGGTATCTTCACGGCTTAGATTATTTGACCCGTTGTCGGATTAATCCTCGAGCCGTCAGCAGGGCATTCATTTATTTTCTTTTTTATATAAAGTTAGATTGTCTCTCAAATAGACGACTTTATAAATCAAACTCTAATTTATTTGCACGAGAGTTACGTTATCAATTCTTTGACGCCAACACCGTGTTGATTTCTTTTTTCTTTTGTACATCGCCCTGTTGATTTCTAGTTGTACAATTTTAGAATAATTTATTACTTTTTCTTACTAACTTTAATTCATACCAAGTTATATTCATCACATAAAAAGTAATAAAAAAAAATAATAGTTGATACTAAGTTATAGTTTTGGTATTCTAAAGTACACTCAGTATTAGTTTCAATTTTGAAAAAGTTGTGACATTAGTTACTCTTTAATTATATAATTAATTAAATAAATATTTTTAGCTGGAGGCAGTTGAAGTTGAATGATGATTTTAGTCTTTAATTATTTGATGGAAATTGTGGGGTAGCTACTTATCCAAAACTTTGCTTAATAGAGTAGAATTGTGATTAGATTATTGGGCTTGCTAGCTTTCACATGTTGTTAAAGTGTTAAAATCGTTTGTGGGAAGCTGCCAAAAGAAATTGGTATTTTCACAAAAATACAAAGTAATAGATAAACCCTTTTAACCTACTGTCTATTAACTTCATTTAAACTTCACAAATTACCCTAACAAAAGTACAAACTAATGTACAATCATGAAAACACTATGATGTTTTATAGGATAACCAAATCAACAACCCAATTTTTTACATCTTGAGAATCTTAAATGGATGTTGTTATATTTCATTCATTATTCTTGATAGGTATGTAAATATTATCGCCATATATCTCTATATATTCAAGGAAAAAACTATTAGCTACTATAACTAACTAGTATAACTAACTTTTACATCTAATACCAGCGGTAGAGGACCCGGTTTCCTATGCTTCTGGAATTTTGGCCAAAAGTGTAAAATTCATTGGTAGCAGTAGCATGGCCAGTGTAAGTAAAAAGCAACAATGTGCAAACTAATTGAAAAGTCCCACTTTAAGGGTCCGTTTGATCTGCAAAATATAAATACTGAACAGTACAAGACAGAACAGCACAAGACAAACGTTTAAGGTATTGAACAAACTTTGTGTTGTACGATGTTTGGTGGACAAAAGGTTATTTTGGTATTTTAGACAACTTGTGCTGAGGACAAAAAGTTGTCCCGTGGTTCTGTGGGGGACAAGAATTTCAAGTTTTGTCCTGTCCCTTGGCCCCTAGTTTGTCCAGTACCTAGAACAGATTTAAAATCAAACACACTACAGCAGAAGTTGTCCTGTCCAATCCCTTAATTTTTTGCAGATCAAACGCACCCTAAGACATACTTGACAAAAAAGTCAACTTAACAATACTTTAATGATGCATCTATGAAAGGAATTACAATGTATTCCTATGAAGAGCTTAACTTTTGAATGGGCAATCCTATCCAACCAAAGCTACTTTTATAATAGCAGTAAAGTATAGCCATTGGCATATAAATAGAATAGAACAAAGATAATCTCTTGTTATAATAGCAGTGAAGAAGTTCTTCACCCACTTGCATAAATAAAACCATGTTTTGTGGAACAATTTCTTAAAAGTTGAATCTGTATTGGATCATTCTGTATGAAGAACTACTGGTTTGCATGAAGAGGTTCAACTCAAGAAAAAAAAGAGAAAGGAAATACTATCTTTTGGCAAACATTAGAATAAACTAACATGCTACAAACCATGCATTAAATAAGTGTCTTAAAATCTAGACACAAATTCATAACTGATGATAGGTAAGGTTCATAGAATCCAAAAGAAACAATTAAACAGATCAAATAAAAAAAGTCTGAAGCACCCTACTAATCAAGTAATTAAACAAAATTCATAGAATCCAATATAAATAGAGTCAGATGTCTTTGAACTCTAATGGGCAAAAATTGTAAAAGAGAAAGGAGCAGAAAATGTCAAAAAACTAAAACGCCCTGATGAATTAAAAAAGAACAAAAATTAACTCATCAGAGTAAATCGGCAACATTTGAAGGCAATTCCTCTACGATCACATTATAGAACTTCTGAATATCTGACAGCATTCTTGCATCATCCAATGTGACAAAGTTGATAGCAACACCTTTTCTTCCGAAACGCCCACTACGACCAATACGATGAAGATAATTTTCAGGTTGGGTAGGCAAATCATAGTTTATAACCAGAGAGACTTGCTGAACATCAATACCACGAGCCAACAGGTCAGTTGTTATGAGCACTCGTGAAGAGCCAGAGCGGAATTCACGCATGATGATATCACGAGTGTTTTGGTCCATGTCTCCATGGGTGGCTGAGACTGTATGGTCTCTTCCTCTCATTTTATCGGTGAGCCAGTCCACCTTGCGCCTCGTGTTGACAAAAATGACACTCTGAGTGATAGCAAGGGTCTCATAAAGGTCACATAATGTCTCTAGTTTCCACTCTTCCTTGTCAACATTCACATAAAACTGCTTGATACCCTCAAGGGTCAATTCATCACGCTTAACCAGGATTCTGACTGGCTTATTCATGAACTTCCTTGTGATCTCCAAGGCTTCTGGTGGCATTGTAGCAGAGAAAACTCCAACCTGAATTTTGGGTGGCAGCAGCTGGAAGATGTCGTAGATCTGCATCAAACATAACGATAAATAAGATAAATTCATCAGGTGTGCCAATGGGATATGTCAAATGAAGTGAAAGGGTTTCAAAATATGGGAAAATAGTAATATGACAACACAAAAATATTCCAACCAAATTCAGTTCTAACAATCAAAAAACAAGAAAAACTGACAGCACCCAAAAAACAAAAAACCAACCGAATTCAGTTCTAATAAACGATTAAAATAAGAAAAGAAAGAAGAGCAGACCTGGTCCTTGAAACCACGTGAAAGCATCTCATCAGCCTCATCCAAAACAAACATTTTAATGCAATCTGCCCGAAGAGATTGTCTTCGCAGCATGTCAAACACACGTCCAGGAGTGCCAACAACAGTATGGACACCAGTTTGGAGAATACGCTGATCCTCACGAACACTAGTACCACCAACACAAGCATGAACTTTAACACCAAGGTAGTCACCAAGTGCTCTCATAACCTTCTCAATCTGCTGTGCCAGCTCCCTTGTTGGTGCCAAAACCAAAGCCTGGCACTGAACCAATTCATAATCAAGCTGCTGCAAAATTCCAGAACAGAATGTTGCTGTCTTTCCAGTTCCTGACTGAGCCTGCTGAATCACATCTAGACCTTGGCAGAAAGGAACAATACCCCTTTGCTGAATTGCAGACGGCTTCTCAAAACCTTAAGCACAAGAACAAAAACATTACACAAGGTCTTGCAGAGAGAAGTTAAGTGCATTAAAAGTTTCAATACTCTTTAAAATAAAATACTAGTACTACTATGCGTAGATAATTTAGTTTCAAAACATAATAAGAAAAATCAGCAAATTCACTTCTAATCTTATCAAAATTGAATATTAAGAAACAAAAACAAAGATAAATTTACAAAACCATGACTCTTTCTTTAAATGTTTATGATTTTCAAACAGACAAACTTTAATATTTCAAATAGTCCAAAACTCAATACTCGTTTGAATTTTTGTTCGAAATTAAAATGGTTATAATGGAGTAGCATAACTTCAAGAGCTAAATCTTACAACAAACAATGTCAAAATGCAGTATGAAAACATTGAATTTAGCACTCCAATAATTCCCCACTTACAGATATCGTTATAATACATACTTAAAAGTGCTTAAAGAAAGAAAGGCAAAATTATCTATATACCATAAGCATAAATGCCTCTCAGAAGATTTTCTTTCAAACCCATTGCATCGAAAGTATCATGGACTTCATCATAAGAGGTAATGAATTCTTGTGCATCAGTGGAAAGCCTGTAATTAATTTCAGATATGTTAAAATTACAGAATACAATATACAATATATATAAGATAAACAAAAAACATCTTAGTTAATAACTTACAATTCATTCATCTTAGTGTCAAAATGCTTAGTGTCAAACTGCGAACCTTCGGGAGCTAAACCTGCCATGATTGCTGCACAAGAAACATACTTTAGGGTAAAACTCAACAGATATTATAACAAAAAAGACAGTCACCAATATCATTACGAGAAAACTCAAGTATTATTAAGGCTATTCTCAGCAAAAATTAAGGTTTTCATTCCTTGATGTCAATGAATAATTGAACGCTTAAGAACAAAACAGAAGCACTAAAATCGAAAAAAAACACTTTTTTACAACAAAAAAAATTCAAACATTAATTTCGATCAGAAAATCAAATAGAAGAATAAGAAAAACACCAATCTGAATCTGAATGCAAACAATCACTAGTGAATAGATTATTCAAATCCAAAATTCGAACTTAGCAAAAAACAAATCATAAACAACTAATAATAAAGAATTGATTTTTTTTTCAAAGATCAGAACTTTTATGCTTAAAAAACAAAAGAAAAGAAAAAGCAATTGGATCAATCTCAGATTCAAAACACAAAGTACATGATTGAGTAATTAGAGATTAAAATTAAAATTAGGAATAATGAGAGAAATTGAGAATTGAAATTGGTAAAGGTACCTGGGTGGTAAGAGAAAGAGAGAATTGAATATCGCTAAGGATTGAAGAAGAAGTGAATTAGGGTTTCCCAAACTCCTCGGATCTGCGCCGTGGAGTTGAGTGAGAGAGAAAGACAGAAACAGAGTTTAGGTTATTTATTTATATATGTTTTTTTTCTACTATGTTTTTTTTTTTTTAATATATATAGATATAGATTTTTTTTATTTTTATTTTTTAACTAAAGATATAGATTTTGTTGTTTTTTTGTCAAAAGATTTTGTTGGATAAATATCGAAAAAAGAAAAAAAAAAAAAGATTATACTAATAACAAACTTATGATAACAAAAAAAAAGATTATACTAATAACAAACTTATGATAATAAAAAAAAAGATTATACCAAAAGAAAAAAATATCGAAAAAAGATAATAACAAAGAAAAAAATAATAACAAATAATTATTAATTATACTAATAACAAACTTATGAAAAAGATAATAACAACTAATAATAATAACTTAAAAAATATAATTATCATAATTTTTTTTAAGTCACTTATTATGTTGTGTTTTCTTTATTAAAAAGACACTTTTATTTTAAAAATTTTATTAAAATTATGTTTGGCCATACTTCTCCTTATAAGAAGTAGTAGCAAATAAGTAAAACTAAACACACACCCTACTTAGCTTGATTACATAAGCAATTTATTTATATGGTTTTTGATAACTGCACACTTACTCTTTAACTAAACTAGTCGGCTACCCGTGCGATGCACGGGTTCGGCGGAACACCATTTATATATCAATCATGGATGTTATCAATCATGGATGTTGTTGACCATAGTAATACTGCATAAATGAAATTCGAGTGATCATAATTTCACACACTTATACACCATGGCAAATTATAACTCTTTCACATTCTTATTACTTATACGGTATATGGCAAATTATAACAATATTTCATTTTAGGTTTTGCTGTCATTACACATTAAGTATATAGCATGTTATATTAAAAAAAGTGTAGCTATATTCTGGACCCAATTTAAGTATTATAAGATATCCAATTACATAATCAAAACGAAATGTACAAATAAGTAATCGATTTTCAATTACAAACTATCTCCAAATTACAAATTAGTCGGATAATATAATTCTCTTCAACTGATAATTTATTTTCAAATGCTAGCTTAGAGAACTGGTTTGACTTAAATGTCCCTCCTTGAAAATATATGGCCTTCTTCTATAATGAATTTGGATGACTGAATGAGAGTTTAAGTTTCATCCCTGGAAGTAAACAACACGGGAGAAAATCAAGCAAAATCAATACAAACATGAAGCATAGGATAAAAAAATGAATTATAATTTTTCAAGATACTTTGGAAAACACTATAATCATGTTTTCCTTCCCAGATGAAGGTTGAGGCAGGGTTAAGCCTTATTATCATCTTCTATATCATCATGCTTTTCTTGAGAACCCTCTTCACGATCAGCAATTTCGCCTGCAGAAACGTCAAGATCAAGATTTGAAGATGAACAAAAATTTGTAATCTTAAATCTACAGTGTCTTGGGCGGAGAACTTCAAAGAAAGCTTAAGGGAAGGTCTTCCGAAAGAGTTTATTTCATTGGGAAAGTGGAACAATAAAACCCCTGTATGTCAAGAAGAATGAGACCAAGAAGAATCATGCGCAAAAAGTCACTCATCATTGAAGGCAACGTATGCACAACATAAACCATCACCGTAAGCTACACCATTATCTTGGGAAAATCATCACCACATGAACCATCGCTATAGCCGACGCGAGGCTTCTGGTCACAATCAACACAAAATATCTAGTAATCATAATTTTGCAGCAAGAAATGAATTGAAGAGGCAAATGAGAAGGTACAAATTATATAGAAGGAAAAGGTTGAATCAAAAAGTGTAATAATCTTTACCATCACAATATACACCGCGACCATGAGCCACTGCAAGCATTCGGTCATCGCCAAAGATAAGTAATACTTCTGCAAATTAATAAGGAGTAAAAAATGAAGAAAAGAAAAAGAAATGGAACAATCAAGATGAATCATCTAAATATAAAAAATAACTTTTGTTTAGAGGAACAACAATGAGTCAGGCCAAAAGATGAAACAATAGCCGTGAAACCAAAACAACTTTTAAAGAAAAACCATAGAAGTTCAGAAACCAGACAAAACAATCACCTGAACTTCGATATCATCAGAGTTTAATCTCCTTATAAGCATCAAGGAAGCAGCCTCTCTCATTTTCTGGGATAAGATCTCTGAATGGCTCCCAGGCTTACATGATACAAAATGCAAAAACTATTAGTTCTCACATGCATAGAAACTTATATAACCTAAAGTTTCAGGCTTATTCTATATATCAAGTCAAAAACAACTTCATATTTTAAAAGGAATGCTTATTACGCATGACAATTACTCAAACTTAATTCACTAAACAAACAAATAAAAGAATAGTTTAATACCATCAGGGAATATTGCAGCAGCACCACCTTCATAAAACCAATCAATCTCTTTCTTCCTTAGAAGGAAGATACCCCCGAGGACTATGCCAGTAACCTGTAACAAAATTATTAAATATTTAAAAAAGTGAACATAGCATGGAAAAATTAAACACATTTTTTATATAAGGGCAATGAAAATCAAAACAAATCTATACACCTTATCTGGGTGAGTTTGGCTGTATGCAAGGGCAAGTGTGCTTCCCCATGACCCCCCAAATACCTGTATATTATATGGATCATAAAATCATATACTGTTACGTAAGAATCACAAAACGTATACTGGTAATTGGTAAACAACCAGAGGTAAAAGATGACCTGCCATTCTGGAATCTCCAAATGTTCTCTTAATTTTTCAATGTCGTCAATGAGGTCCCATGTGGTGTTTTGCTCTAAGCAAGCATGGGGTGTGCTTTTCCCTGCACCTCGCTGATAAAGAGAAAAAATGTAAATTCACAATAGAAGGAATTTTGATCCATGAAACACACTTGCGTTTCAAAACTAACCTGATCAAATAGAATGATTCGGTAAAATTCGGGATCGAAAAATCTTCTATTATTCGGGGAAGTTCCCCCTCCAGATCAACAAATATGGCTCTTGGCACATGCTTTCCGGATCCGGTCTCACTGAAGAAGGTGTTGAATGCGTCGCGTGCTACACCAGGTGAGGTATCACTGCAATGCAAGTAGATAGAGAAATTAGCATATTTGTGCCTAATCAATCATATGAGTTAATGAGTGTTTATACAATATCTAGAAAAGTAGTAGCATCGAAATACCTTAATTCTGTTAATCAGATCAAAATTTCAAGCCAATGATATTCGAAACGTATCCCCCTTTTGTGCTTCTTATTTTTCATTAATGAAAAGAGGGAGTTCATGAAATCCCTTATATCAATTTGAATTATTAACTTAAAATCAATCATATATGTGAACTATTTATTAACTCTTTTTTGCATGTCAATATAATTCTTAACAGCCATGAGTGCATGACAATAAAAATGCCCTCTTAGCATACATGAGATCAAATTTATGATCAATGTGAGAGAAAACCTCGGCAACAGCTGTATTGTTACTTATCATACAAACCGCGCGCATCACCTTGGCAAGATCACCTCCCGGTACTACAGTTGGTGGCTGGTAATTTATACCACACTTGAAACCAGTTGGACACCTGAAATTAGTCACCAAAATCACTCAATCATATTGATTTTTAGTAAAAGGCGAAAGAAAAGTTTGCTCTGTGCTTACAGCTCAATCATATTACAAAGAATTTATTATGTCCCCTATAAGAATAGAGCAATTATATTGTCATGCAAAATTGAATAATTTCAGCATTTTGACCATTCTAGGCAAGTTTAACTAAATCACTTTCAAGGAACATAATCTAAATTGTCACTCAGAATGTGATATTCCAAGAAGTCCAAGTCTAATTACCAGTCAACAAACTGAACTGTTCTCTTTGTTTTGATATTTGAAACTGCTGCATTCACATCTTTAGGCACAACATCTCCACGATACATAAGGCAGCACGCCATGTACTTTCCATGTCTAGGATCACACTTAGCCATCATACTTGATGGCTCGAAAACTGAGTTGGTGATCTCCGGAACTGATATCTGCTCATGGTAGGCCTTTGCAGCGGATATTACAGGAGCATAAGATGAAAGCATGAAATGAATACGAGGATATGGAACCAGGTTTGTCTGGAACTCGGTAATATCCACGTTGATTGCACCGTCAAATCTCAAGGAATCATGGTTGTTATGAGCCAAGGAAGCTAGTCATAAGCATATGAAAATTCCTTAGGGGGAGTATCATTTATATATCAATCATGGATGCTATGAGCCGAGGAAGCTAGTCATAAGCATACGAAAATTACTTCAGGGGAGCATCATTTATATATCAATCATGGATGTAAAGGATATGGTGCAATATGGATATATCATGTAGTGTAATAAAGTACAAATTATGATAGGTTAGCACAAAAAAAGTACGAACCATTGTTGATAATAATGGCGCGAAAACTAAAAATTTAGATAAGCGGCATGCAGAAATTACAAACCTTTGTATCAGGAACGCATAAAAATTACGAATCTATGTGAATGATCAAATATCGAAGTATCATGAAACTTATATGACGCAGAGATTAAGAAACTCTCTGTTAGAAGATGACCTAAAGCGCAAAAATTAAGAAACTCTATTAGAAGGATACAAAAATTACGAACCATTGTGGATACTTGTGTCGAATAAAAATTATAAATCTCTCTCTATATATAGGTTGACATATGATGCAGAGATCAAGAATCTCTCTATTAAAAGAAATTCTATAAGTGGCGCGCAGAGATCATAAATGTCTATATTGTAAGCACAAAAAAATTACGAACCATTGTGGATACTTGTGGCGCGAAAACTAAAAAACATATTCGCGACGCGCAGAAATTACAAATCTTTGTATCAAGAACGCATAAAAATTACGAATCTATGCGAATGCTAAAATATTGTAGTATCATGAAACTCTATATGGCGCAAAGATTAAGAAACATTCTATTAGGGCTGACCTAAAGCGCAAAAATTAAGAAACTCTAGCAGCGCGCATAAATTATAAACCTCACTATTAGAAGGATACAAAATTATCACAAAAAAAGAATACAAAAATTGCGAATCTATATCGATACTCGGAGGGATCCCTTAACCATGGCTCCTTGATCCTTGTAGCTCATATGCTCCTTGATCAAGGAACACCATTTATATATCAATCATGGATGTTATCAATCATGGATGTTGTAGATCATGGTAAATAAAAATATTTGTGTCAAAATATCATTCCTCTTGTTGATTACTGATTTCTGTCGCAGAATCTAATTGTCCACCTTTATCTGGGATCACGTTCTTGTGCAGTCAAAACTTTCTCGTATTTATATAGTCGGTCATATGCAGCCGCTCGATTAAGATCAACCAGTTTAAAACCACCTACGGGTTTGGAGGAATTAAACGGAATTAAACGGGCTAAGTAGTTATTTGAGAAATCAAGCATAAAATAAAATAGCATACAAAATTTATTATAAACTTTCTAAGGAAACATCATTGAGGAATTTGAACACAATGATTAGATAATCGAACGATAGTTTCAAGAAGTAAAATCAAAGTCCAAATTATACAAACAAAATAATAACGATAGGGTTAAGTAACAAAGGCCTACATGAAATGCTGATAACATGAAGTGATGTTCGGCTTGATAAGAAGCCTTGTGTCCGCCATAATAAAACGAATCAAGTGAAGCATCACACAAAATTTTATAGTGAAGCTTTCAAGACTCGTGACATCTATAAAATTAAATTTTTGTCTAAGAGTACACTTAATTTAAATTACTCATGAGTTTAAAAATCCTATCGTTAAATTTCAAGACTCGTTAAGATGATGAAATTAAAAATCATTCATATAATCATTGATAATAGGATAGAGAAGTACATTGTATAATCGATACATCTGAAAGAGTAAATAAACTTAAAAACCAAATCAAGAAACCGGTCAATACACCAGCATGATGCAAAAAATAAAAACTATAGCATCTCCCATTCCTCCCACTTTCTCAACACCAGCAAAGCCACCACAATCTGTGTTTTGGCAAAAGTGACAAAATTCCAATAAAACTAATGCATAAATCCAACTTGAAAATTGCTTAAGGCTTCATAGCAAGCACCCTACAGACAATCAATACAACAATCAACAAAAATCATAAGAATCCATTTTCTATTTCAACTAATTTTATAATTCTTTCTAAACCACAGTGTAAGCTGCATTGGTGTCAAGATAGTACTAACTATACATAACTTGTTAAAAATTACTCAAAATACAACCTATATTTCAGTTTGAATGAAATTTAGAGTGAAATTACAAACACTACAAATGAACCAAAAATACATCCTAATTCATGTAACATTAAGTACATATAACATTACAAACAAAATCATCAAATACACTCATATTCTTCCATGCTTGCAATACACTGTCATCTCCAAATACAATTCTCATAAGAAGGCCACTTGTAGCATACAAATCAACACCAAAGCCTTAGTCTCCAAAGTTGCAAACATAATGTATCATTTTATTTCATTCTAAGCATATATGTGCCTATTACGGAAAAATCTTAATTCTAAGAAAAAATAGTCTGAAACCTTGTTTCTATACAATAAACAATGGTAATGAAATAGTATAAATTTAATGGCTTTCTCTGCACATTACTTACAAAACTTCTTTCAACTGCTTCAAGTTGATCACACCATGTGAATACTTGGAGTCAGCAACATTAGGTGAGTCTTTTTTATGGCCTGCATCCTGCTGCCCTGCATCATCATGGCCTACATCCCGCTGCCATCGTGTTAAAGCATCGTCATCTAGTGGTGACTGCACAACTGATGCATATGCATGCTTAGCCGCCTGTCAGCTTATGCTGCAACACTTGGAATTTGGTTTACTTTCAACTTTCAAGTAAGAACAACTTTACAAATTAAATTCACTCAAAATCGAATTTTGTAGCCACATAACAAAACTTAAGTGAAATTGAAAACAAAAATGAGAGTTTTAAAATGTATACATGTTGCAAATGGTACAGTGCCCTCAAAGATATCTGTTGTAAAGAAAGTAAATGAAAATCTTTCAAAATGAGCATTTAACTTCAATATAGAACCAAATTAAAAAGACACTTATGTCATTAAAATGCTTAATTACCTTGTTCAACTTGAGGGCCAAACACAACATCAAACTTTAAAGTCTTCTTTGGAGATCCAATCAAAATCTAAGACCATTATGTTTCCTCTCAACTCCAATACCTTATTGTAAAGCTCTTTTTGAAACTTAGCCCCTTCAATATATTTGGACTTATCTTGATGTGATGCTAGTTTGCTCATTCACTATAAAAACGAAAGTGCATTTTAGAGTCTTGGGTCTCTCCTTTTCGATTTATTCAGTAACCATCTAAATAACACAACTTCCTTAACTGCCTAATAATATAACAATTGCAGCGTATAATATAATAACAATACTAATAAGAGATCTAACCGAGATTCATTATGCAGCAACATTTTCTTACTTTTAGATTTGATGATGAGTCCCAAATCACTTATATCTGCTACATATTTCTTGTATGCTTCTGCTACCTCTAATAGCCTCATGTGTTCCATTTTCATAGTCTATCCACAATGTAATAACTACCAAATTATAAATATAATCTTAAATTTTCTTGTCATACATTCAACGTTTTTAGGATATCAGCACCTTCAATTTGCTCATCAAGTATCTTAGTGATATAAACCACTTGCTTTTCTCTTTCATTGACCCTTCAATAGCAAATGCTGCAAAGCCAAAAATATCAGTGGGTGTTAAATTAACATAAACTTAACTATATGGATTGAATTCATATACACTATTAGTGTAAAGATTTTTACACAATCAATCAATCACTCGCCCTTCATTTTTATTATAACATATGTTCACAGTGATTTTGCTGCTCCACCAGTATATAAGAATTAGTACATCTAAGCTTGACTATCAAAACACTACTGCTAGATCAGCAACTAAAAATCACCAAGACCAGACATATTCAGGTGCAGTCAAATAAATCAGAAGATAAATTCTTCTACCTACATCCTAAGCACAATATAATGTATGGGAATGCATATATATTTTTTAATTTTGAACTCTAGAGCACCAGATGATATCTTATTCAGAGGCAGGAGAGTACCTCAGATATTTCGTACCCTACGTTTCAAACGTAAACGACCTCTGAAGGTTCGATCATCGCAAAGTAACCTGTAAATAGCAGATAAAAGATTAACAGGACAAAAATCATATCCAACCTTCTTGTTATAAGAAACAATTGGATTAAGGAAAATCATATCCAACCTTGCAAGAACAACAAAAATACAACCAAGATGATTTAAATGACATGTGAATATTTCACGGCCCTTATTTGAATCTACTTTAAAATAACTTGATAATTTCAAAAAATATTGATCATCAAGGACATATATACCAGCAATTGAGTCCAAATTTAGACAATTCAAATGGTGTAAAATTTAGAGAAACATAGTATACACAAACACATGTTGCAAAAACATAGACAAAAGCATAGTATTCTATACACATATGCTACAACAAACTTACTCAAAGGGATCATTGTTGCAGGCACATGAACATAAAGATACATATATATCTTCTTTCCTCCAGAGTTCTGTATTAGATTTAAACAATATTAGAAGGTGATCTGCAATTTAGAGAAGAAAAAAATTGAATAAGAAAGAGATTTAAACAATAATAAGACACAATTTCATGGAAGATTTCAAACATGCAATATCAAAATATGAGGAATTGAAATTTAAAATTTTAACCAATATATAAGATTATGGAACATCTTAGGACACTCAATCTTAGGCTCGATTAAAAGGCAGGAATTTGAGAAATTTCAGCGAGATTTATAACCTAAAAAACTCGCAAATCACAAATAAATCAAAGAAAAAAATTTATGAAAACAAAATAAATTAAAAAATGGGTTCATTCTAGTAAAATCAAATTAGAATCACTCTAATAACAGAAAAATCAAAACTATTAAAGCTAATCTACTAAAGTGATCATTTCCTAAGGCAAACCACCTGATTCAACAGCCATACTGCGTTGTTCCGCAAGCCTATCATCCATTTGCGCCGTTTGTGTACCCAAACCCGCAGCCCTCAAAACACCATTTTGACAGCTTCAGCTCTCAACTTCAGAAGCATGTTCAGACATCAATAATTATCTAAAAATAGTGAAACTTGTACCCAAAATGACGGGAATTTCGTTAGCTTTCCATAGCAACAAATGAAATTTAAATCCGATCTACGAGGAGAGAATACTGACGGTTTTAGTGAAGCCCTGTCTAGGAACATGAGTTTTACCAATCTTCTTCTAAATTGCTCCAAATCCCTTAACCATGGCTCCTTGATCTTTGAAGCTCATATTCAAGATGAAATTCAATATTAGGCTTGACTAAAAAACTCACAAAATCACAAACAAATCAAAGTAAAAAATTTATGAAAACACAAAAAATTGAAAAAGGGGTTTATTCTAGTAAAATCAAATTAGAATCACACTAATAATAGAAAAATCAAAACTATTAAACCTAATCTATTAAAGTGTTCGTTTTCTAAGGGAACCCACCTGATTCAACAGCCGTACCGCGTTGTTTCGCAAGCCTAGAATCATTCAATTGCGCCGTTTGTGTACCCAAACCCGCAGCCCTCAAAACACCATTTTGACAGCTTCAGCCCTCAACTTCAGAAGCATGTTCAGACATCAATACTGATCCAAAAATAGTGAAACTTGTACCCAAAATGACGGGAATTTCGTTATCTTTCCATAGCAACAAACGAAATTTAAATTGGAACTACGAGGAGAGAGTACTGACCGTTTTAGTGAAGCCCTGTCTAGGAACACGAATTTCACCAATCTTCTTCTAAATTGCTCCAAATCCCTTAACCATGGCTCCTTGATCCTTGAAGTTAATATGCAAGATAAAACTCAATCTTAGGCTTGATTCTTAGGCTTGATCACAAACAAATCAAAGTAAAAAATTTATGAAAACACAAAAAATTGAAAAAGGGGTTTATTCTAGTAAAATCAAATTAGAATCACACTAATAACAGAAAAATCAAAACTATTAAACCTAATCTATTAAAGTGCTCGTTTTCTAAGGGAACCCACCTGATTCAACAGCCGTACCGTGTTGTTTCTCAAGCCTAGAATCATTCATTTGCGCCGTTTGTGTACCCAAACCCGCAGCCCTCAAAACACCATTTTGACAGCTTCAGCCCTCAACTTCAGAAGCATGTTCAGACATCAATACTGATCCAAAAATAGTGAAACTTGTACCCAAAATGACGGGAATTTCGTTAGCTTTCCATATCAACAAACGAAATTTAAATCGGAGCTAGGAGGAGAGAGTACTGACCGTTTTAGTGAAGCCCTGTCTAGGAACACGAATTTCACCAATCTTCTTCTAAATTGCTCAAAATCCCTTAACCATGGCTCCTTGATCCTTGAAGCTCATATGCAAGATGAAACTCAATCTTAGGCTTGATTCAAAGGCACGAATTTGAGAAGGAATTGAGAGATTGGTTTGATGTTTACCTTCCTTGAAAGCCCATGACTCAAGGATTACAAATCTACACTTGCATGTGAACTTTGAGTTGATCTTGGTTTGGATTTGCTAGATGATGATGATACTGATGTGAGAGATGAGAGAAAGAGTTATGATGCTGAGATAGGGAGGTCAGAGAGAAAGAGAGACTGAGAATAGAGAGATGAAAGTGTTATGATGCTGAGAAAACACTAGAGAAGACAGAGAAAGAAACTTGGAGTTCTCCTATTGGTGCTAGTAGAGGTCCAATAAAATTGTTGCAGACTCAATAATTATAATAACCATATGATATCACATATGACATAAGACATTAGGGTTTTGAAGGGGAAATTAGGGTTTGGGTTGGAAAGTTTACCATCTTTTATATATATATAGATACACCTCTCAAGCAAACTATATATTTTTAAGAAAAAAAAAGGAAAAAAAAAAAAGCAAACCCATATATTTTTATAACAGCGCCTAGGCCCAAGAAAAAAACTACGAGTTTGTTTGATCTGCAAAATATAAGTATCGGACAGAACAATACATGACAATACAAGACAGAACAACATATGATAAAGTTTAAGGTGCTGAACAAATTTTGTCTTTGTACGATGTTTTGGTGGACAAAAGGTTATTTTGGTATTTTAGACAATTTGTGCAGAGGACAAAAAGTTGTCCCGTGGTTCAGTGGAGGACAAGAATTTAGGTTTTCGTCCTGTCCTTTGGCCCCCAATTTATCCTGTCCCATGAACAATTTTGATATCAAACACAGTACAACTGAAGTTGTCATGTTCAGTCCCTTACTTTCTAGCGAATCAAACGCATCCTACAAGAGAATTAATCGAGGGTAGAAATATCCAAAATATCAGCCACTAAGAAATGACTAATTTGAGACAACACATATCATAAACTTCTAAATTAACATATAAGGTGCAACCAATATTTGTTAAAGCATCGACATCGACACAATGATTTACCTTGCGATACGAATGTGAAATATTAACATGTCAATCCATATCAAATAGTTTTCGAATGCCTTCACCAAAGACCTTTCCATGATGCTATATAATGCGACTCCTTCTGAAAGAACATGCACAATAGAACTAGAATTAACATTCAAGATAATCTTTCTAAAATACTACATATATCCATATCAAGTGCACAATATTTAGTTATAATTACGAAAAAAACTAACACGTACTCTTAGGAAATTAGGAAATCATGTTAGCATGACACTTATAATAATATTTAAAATACTCCTAATTAGGGGTGATAAAATGAGCCGATTCCTCCGGTTCCCGCTATTTTAAATGGTTTGAATTGAGATTTTGAACTCAGTCTTTTAAATTAATTCACCATATTTTGCTTATTGAATAAATGGGGGCGGGTTGGCCCTTGAATTAGTTTTTCTTAAAAAAAAGTCATGTTTTAACAGTGAAATCGTGTGAATTATAAAACAAATTGTTAGTACGTTGCTATTAATTATGTTATTGGAGAATAGTTTTATAATAATAACAATAACAAATTATTACGTGAATAACTTAAAATAGTAATTTGGTGGTGATAAAGTTGTATGTTGCAATGTCACAACTACGTTTCAGTAATAGCTTATTTACAACAATCACAGTCGCATTTCAAAAAAATATTTAGCTTTTCTTCATTTTCCCACATGTATATTCTGTATAACCTTTGCACAACCATTTGTAAAAAAACTGATAAATCTTCTTCTATGGGTATGACCTTTGTTGTATATCTCAAAAAAAGAAGTCGCTGATAAGCAAAATCATAATGTTTTAATATACCTGCAATATACGTTGCAAAAACATCTATGAAATCATTCGGTTTTATCGCCTAACAATTCCTAACATTTTTAATCCAGAGTAGAATGAATGTTACTAACAAGTGTTGTCAAGTTATGAGAATTTGTCTGAAATCCAACCTCCTATAGATAAAAATTAAATCATTTTCACATAGACTGATTTCATTCCAAAAAAAGTAACACAATATTGGTCTCAAAGGAACTTCACATACAAAAAATTAAGCTAACAGTGGTTTAAATTTTCTATCAGGGGTGAGGGGAGGCGTCTAAAAACATTTTTCACTAGATGGACCAATTTACAAGTAGAAACAAAAACATTGTAACCCTAACATTTACCAATTTAAGCAAAGCGAACATTTCCACCGAGCTTGCCTGCCATCATAGAACCAAAAGAACAATGGTCATTTTACTTGCATAATTATGTATGGAAAATTTTATTTATGAGTAGATAGGGTTGCTTATCTGCAGTACATTTTTCTAAAAGCTCTTCTGCAAACTTTAACATTGCATCATTTTCCTCATCAAACTTTGCATATCTTTCTGCCTCCTTGACTGCAGCAGCAGCCAAAAATGACCTATGCTCTGCTTCAGCAATTCTGATGGCTACAGTTTCGGCAGCTTCTCTCATTGCATCATCATATGCCGAAGTATTAATTGACACTGGTGGATCCATTTCTTCTTTTGGTGCAGGTGGTTTTGTGTCATCAGCTGGCTTTGTCTCTATTGCGGTATCCTTTAACTTGTAACCATTTTGTACCTGCATGTGTTAGATGACTGATTAGTTTTAATCTGTTGAGTGGCAGTTATAGTTTATACAGTTGGTTCTTCCCTGTTTTGTTATCTAGCAGTTACAATTGGATACAAACACTCTACTTCTGTTATCTAGCAGTTAGAATTGGATCCAAACACTCTACTGATTCAATAAGAATTGAGTTCCATTTTTCACTAGTTCAATCTTTCTAGCATGGTATCCGCATATAATTCTACGCTCCTCTATCTCCCCTCTCCGACTCTCAAGCAACATAGAATCAAGAAAACAAGCTTCCAGATCATTTAGCTAAACATGCACAATTTTGGCTTATGTGCTGGAAAAGGTGGGTCTATATTATCCTGTTACAATTAATCCTAGAGCATTTTTTTTCCCAAACCATTTGAGACAGGCAAACCAAAGCATTATTGTTAATACAAAATAGCTTTCCAACAGAGGCATGTCCAGAGTTGTCAACAGTATGTTCAAATTCTGCTACGTAATAGTCCGACTTCTAACAGGTATATTTATAGCCAAGTCAACAGGGTAACATGATAAGGATAAAAATAAAAGGACCGAGAAGGAAATTGTAGAGTAGCAATACTATAATTTCTTTGAAAATGGGGATCAGTAATTTAGGGATCATATAATATCAATATAAAGGAAATGATTCAAGGTTTAAATATGAAAAACAAAATACTACGATGTACAATTTTTAAAAGAAAGTGACGAGAAGATGTGGGAAAATTATAAATAGTAACTATGTGAAGGCAATTCAATAGATTATAAATTGGTTAACTGACTTTGGAATACAGTGGATATCTATTTATAGAGACCGGGCCTAGAGTTAACTGAATTAACTATCAGCTACGTGAATATAAATCTAACAACCAAAACAGAATCACATTTATTTAAATGCTTCTATCAGAAATACGTAACTACCAAAACAGAGTAACTTATCCTGTGTGTGTGACTTTGGAGTTTATATTTTGTGTGTGCGTGTGCTTAGAGTATTATAAGTAACTAATAATATATGTAAATGCTTCTAAAGTCACAAACTCTAAGCATATACACACAGCAATATAAGGAAAAGTACAGAGAATATAATACTTCCAACACGTACAGAGGACTGATTTACCTTATCGAGTTTCCCTTGACTGACAAGCCTTCTTAACTTTGAACCTAATGTCTTTCTGAAATTTGGATTTTGAGGAAGGTTGTGCTTTTGCTGCAGTATTATGAGTCATTATTTCTCAGAAAGTATAAAACAAAAACATACTAGAAATAGAAAATACCCCATATTTAAAAGGTCAATATGCACAATAGATGCTGCAAAGTAAACAATGTTTCCATCCCAAGCACCGAACTCCCATAAGTACAAAAACGAGAGATTGCAACAATCTCAATTTGTATTTTATTTTGACCAAATATGCAGGTCAAAACGACCATAACTAACAGATATAGTCTATCTACATGGCAAATAATTTTTATTTTCGCAACTGGAATAAAATAAACTGTAACTATCACAAAAATAAACATGCTACTTTGAAAGGTCGTACTAGAGTGAATATAATTTACACTTGGAAAAAAACCTAGAAGGGTCTTTGAGTTGACGAACTGATTTTAAATTCTCCCATGTAAAAATAAATGGCAAAGCCACTGATATTAAACTGGTGGTAAAGAAATTGGATATTTTCTATGAGATCTAGGCTCAAATCTCATTGCTGCAATTATACCCAATACAAACTAGGTTTAAATAACATTTTCAGCCCTCTAAAAATACCCATTTTTTATTTTAGGAGAAATAAGGCATGCTGCCAAATAAGAAGAAATGAGTTTGAGCATTGGGAGGTTGTGGAACCTCAAATTACTGCAACCCCAATTTGTATTAATTAGTTGTCACGGTCAAATGCATACTACACCCAGATGATTGGCATTACATATTACGCAAATGCCAATGAATACTTCAAAATACACTTCCACCAAAAGAAAAACACTTTTGATATTTTGAATGTATATTGTATAATATAGATGACATAAGGATATTTAAATTCACGAACAAGCCTTACATTATAAGGATTATATATATCCTCATATAAAAAACAGTTCAATAGTATTATGCAAGTCAAGCATTTGGAAGTCATTGAGCCCAATTGGACAGCCACAATTCAATTCATAAAATCTATGTTACTTGATCTAAGAAACAAGTCATTCAAACAATCCACACAATCGTGATCATAAGTAGTCAAATATAGGAAAAACATCACCCCTAGAAAACCGCCTCACCTCAATAAAGCTAACAATAGCACTTAAGTCAGAACCATTGGTATCTTTGAGTGTTGATAAAGCTTCAAATATCATTGAATTGTACCTGATAAAAATAACGAGCACAAAGAATCCCTCATAAAATGTCCTTGATTGACAAGACAAATAATAAAAAAATAAGACATATTGTGTTTAAAATGGGACATGCACTATCGCTATAAACAAGTTTTACACCAAAGTCCAATGAGAATTCAGTATTTTGCAGGTATTTTTAAATGGTGATGATTTCAAAATTCAGTTCATGTCAGAAGATGATGAGTTCTTATTGAATGTTCAGTGTAAAACTAGTTTACCCTGATAATACATCCCCATTAAACTCATCCTTCTATTTTATCCAATACCAAATCAAATGAGCATACTGAGTGATTAGGTAACTAAATTAGTTTGAGCTAAGGGTTAAAATAGCTAAGGCGTAAAAAGATCAGGGTTCAAGTCTTGGTGAATCAGAAAATACTAACATTAACAACTAATTACTGACTTTGGCCGTTTCAAAATATCAAATGAGCACACTCAATTCACAAACATTTTTTTTTTTCGAAGAAGAAAAATTAGCCCATCCAAATTGGCATCAGAGAGAATCGAACCAGAGACCTTAAGGAGGAGCACACTCCCAGGTCCCAAGCCAATACCACCACACCAACCCAAGTGTGTTTCACAAACAAATTCTATACTCAATTCACAAAACTGTATAAAGAAACGGAAAAAGGATTATACTTTGGAGGAATTTTAGCATCATCATCATTTTGCGGAGGGCGGCGAGTTGGAGTCTGAGTCTGAAATTGAGTAGTTTGAGGTACAGGAGAAACATTATGCACAGTAGTAGCATTAACAGGAGCAGGAGTAGTAGCCGGAGAAGGAGTAGCAGCAGCAGTAATAACAGTAACCGGAGAAGGAGAAAGAGTAGCATTAACAGGAACAACTGATGGTGATGGTTTAGCCTTAGGAGTTGCCCTAGCTTTAGCATTAGCAGTTTGACCAGGGAAAACATTCAAATTCCGCCATTTATCCTGAACAATAAACAAAATTGATTGATTTAATTTGAAAATTAAAGAATAGAAACCCTAAACCCTAACCCTAATAAGGAAATAGAGGAACCTTGAGATCAATGTTGGAACGACTAATGAGTTTAGGTTGAAGTTCAGGGTCACGGAGAATGTTTTTCCATTTTCCGGCACCGTATCTTTGAACGCCGACTTGTAACGCTTCTTCTTCTTCCGCCGTCCACTTTTGCTTTTGATTTCCCATCTCTCTCTCTCTGATTACTGTTTTCAGTTTCGATTCAACAGGTTCGTACTTTGTGTAGTGATAGTCAAGTTCTCTGATTATTGTTTTTTTTTTTTATGTGCAAATTTGTTTATATTAATTTTTTTTAATTATTTATTTATTTATGACATATACACAAAGTTTATGTTCTCGAATAATTAATCTCAATAAAAAAATTTGTGATTTAAGGAATCTAAAGCTATGTTTAGATTGATGGAATACAATGAAGTGGAATGGAGTGGAATAGTGTAACATTCTATTGTTTGAATTTGTCAAAAATGGATGGAGTGATATGAAACATAATGGAACCTATTCCATTCCACCATCTCCTTCAATTTTTCATTCCCGCCAATTTAGGAGGTATGCAATGGAATGATACCACTTAATTACATAATTACTCTATAACCCTTATTATTTCATCACTTTGAACTGTCCCTTCTCCTATTGTTCTCCAATTTCTCCTCGTATTTGTGTCTGTTCTGACTCTATTTTCTACTTTTTCTTCGTATATGGATGGTTTTGTTTGATTCATGTGGGTTTATTTTTCTTATTTTCTATCGTGCGAATATGTATAGTTTTCGTTTGCTTAGTATATTTAATGTGTGCCCATATTGTTTGACTTAGAACTTGAAATTATGATTGTAGTTTTTCTCTTTTTAGACGGTACTGTGATTGTTAGTTGTTACCGGAAAAAAAACGATGTACCGGATATATTTTGATTTTATTTTTATTTGACCAATTGATATACTTTTTTTTCATAAAAACCATTAGATATACTTTAATTGTTTTTGACCAAGAACAAAATATACTTTATAATTGTTTACATGTTATTATAATATTTTCAGTCAGTTAAAATCATTAAGACAGTTATTATAATATTTTCAGTCAGTTAAAATCATTAAGACGGGTCAGAATCTTTTAAAATGAGACATTTTTTTTTTCAGACGTTGTTATTTCAATTTAAATTGGTTTATGTTTATAATTTAATCTAAAGTATCAAACTAGAAATAAGAATTCATAAAAACCTAGAAATATAACTACACTTAAAAAATTTGAAATAAAAGTTCAGCCTATTCTATTTAATTAAAATTCTATTAAAAAATACAAATTTTTTAATTAGGAGTTAAGGGTAAAAATAGAATAAAAACTTTTAATTTATTCCATTTCATTCAATTTCCAAACAGTGGAATGGAAATGTTGTTCCGCTCCATCATAAATATCCAAATAGTGGAATATAAACTTTGTTCCGTTCCGCTCCATTCCACATGCCAATTTATTGTCAGTTACGATATGTTTCTGTAAATTAAATTATATGAATTTACATATTGCATGATGCGTAAAAAAAAACCACAAATGTGTTAACTTGCTTTTTATTTAAAATTTTAAAATCATTTTTTGTCCAAGACTTACAAATCCAACCCAATTCATTTTTATGATTGGGTTGGTTTATTCAATTTCAGCGTTAAAAGAATGTGTTGAAAATTCAATTCAAACTAAAAACTATCAATTGATTTGAGTATTAGATTATATTTTGTCAAATTTGACCAAATCGAACCCGTAAACACATGGGACGAGGGTGTTGCCAATTATTGTCGTCCAAACCAAGCTTCAATCTAGTGAAGGGATTTTATAAGGTGAGAATAGTTCTGGGATTTGATGAGGATTAGCCGGAAGACATTTTGAAGAACAAAAAAGTGGGTAATGGAGAAGACACTCTTTTTTGGGAAGACCATAGGATTGGTGTGACAAGCCTTTAATGATTGCATTCCCAAGACATTTAGGATTGGTGACAAGGGTTTAAGGATTGGGGAATTGAAAGTTGGAACTAAAATTTACAATGGCGAAGACTTTTGTTTACCGGTTAAACTCAATCATCTTGACGATGTGTGTGTTTGTTTACCGTTAACTCGGTGCATATTTATCTTTCCATCAATTTTCCTTCTCATTTTTCATGGGGCCGACAAAGGGGGAATTATTCGGGAGGTTATGCGATAGTCCGTGCCGTTAAAAGTGATCATACTTTCTTGGCAATTGCTTCAACATCGGCTTCAACTAAATGAAATTTAGATTTGTGTGGGGTCTTTCAAAATAGGGCAGGGCCGAGATGCCCCTTTTGTATGGTTGAGAGCGAGACAGAGGAGCACAAAATTTTCAATTGACCAGGTGTCTCAATGAAATTTGGATTCTCTCTCGTGACATAACCCTTATGTGCAAGAACAATCAAGGGTTGTGATCTACACCGCTCCATCTCTAGTGCAATATGCACATGAGGGAATCCACTCTCGTCTCGATGGTATTGCCGGGGACCTTTTCACTTTGTTCGAGAATTGTAGCTTCTCCATAAGGTATAAAAAGGCAATTAAGGGGTTAATGTTGATATGACATACAACTTTGTGGGTTATTTGGAAAGCTCGCAATGATTTAATTTCTCAGGAAAAAATAAAAAAAAAACAAAGTGCCACAGGGATTGTCGACTCAATCAAAAGCATCTCTTGGCAATGGTTTTTGAAAAAACATGTTGGGTTACCGTGTCTATTTTATGAGTAGTTTGTAAATCCGATGGATTGTATTTTGCGACAAATTTTTTGTTTTCATTTTTATCTTAAATTCTTATTAGTGGGGATAATACCACTAGTACTTAATTCCAACTTATAAGAAAAGTACTACTTGTAGTATTTTCCATAACCATAATCAATATATTCTTTGCCTTTCAAAAATCAGATTGTTTGAGTGATTTCAACTAAACTTAAAAATTGCAAATGTATTTTTATGTATTATTTTGAATCCATCCCCTAATTTATTTATGTTACACCATTAGCCAACAAAACGTTTCAAGATTTCAACAATTTAAACCCCTAGTTAGACTAAAGTTCTAGCTCCACCACCACGACACCTCTAGTTACAATAAAATGCACTTCTAAAGTGCATTCAAACCAAAATAGTAATTCCGTTTCAAATCTTTGATCTTTCAATGATGCTTTACCTTTATACCCTTATAAAAACTAAAACATTAAATGCATTTTTCTTTCTTAATAAAGTAAAGGTAAAAATAATTTAATTTACCGATCTTTATTATTTCTTAAAATTACCAAAGTTTTGGAATGGAACAAACCCTACAAATGAATCATTGAATCATGAATATGTGTATGTCCAAATTTCTCTGTGCATGCACTCGGTGATTGTGGCACTTTGCGTTCCTTGTCTTTCTTGCATGAACTTCTTTAGACACCTCACAACCTCAAACTCAGAGAGGTGGAGCCCTCTAAATTAACACTCTCAATGTCACTTAATTTTGTACCAAAAAATTAAATAGAACTTTTATACCAAAAAATTAAAATAAAATAAAATAGAACTTGAGTATGTATGAGTTGAGTGCGTCGACGTTCTAACACCGGTGTTTGTCAATTTGGTTGACACTTGTGCTATGATCTGGCAAGTGCCTAAAAATCAAATAATATAAGGTGTTCATTTCACTTCATAAATTAAATAAATAATGTTTTAGTAAAAAAAAATAAAATTAAATAATGCATGTTGTGCTCGGACGTGTCTTCATATTAGCATACATCACAATTTAATTTTTTTTGACTCAATATTACAATTTAATTACAAAAATGGTATTTTGATATTTTATATTGAATTTTTACTACGATTTACGTAAACAGTTTAGACAATTTAAATATATGATTAATTAGTTTAAAAGATGATTAATGAATACTCTTCTTATGAATATAAATTTTATTTCTAATCATCATATGACATATTAGTCTCTAAAAATATTATCTACCAAACTTTTGGTCTCAAAATTTCATTACGGACAAGTTGCATCCATTATATACACTTCTAATTATGATCATAGTTTGGTTCGGTGATCTCAATGGGAACTACGTTACATTATTGATTTTGTATAATTCGTATTTGTTATAATGAAATTGCTAACTTACCATGCACCATATGGTATACTTGTGCATGCTAGAATTTGCCTCTTTTATAATTCATTTTGTGTTTATAAAATAAAACTTAGGGTATGTTTGGTTCGGGGTTTTTGGAGGGGAGGGGAGGGGAGGTGATGGAATATTTTAAATGTTTTGTATTTGGTTCAAATTTTATGAGGGGAGAGGAGGGGAGGGGAGGTGAGCAAAATCCCTCCAATGACCAATTTTTGCTTCCCCCCAAATTGGGGGGATTTGGAGGGGAGGGGAGGTGAGGAGAGATGAATTATTATAATTTTAATTACATTGACATAATTATCCTCATATTTATTTGAAAATACCAAAACTTTCCTTTTAAAATTTATATTAAATCATACTAAGTTATTTGTTTGTTGCCATTTTTTTTACGTTGCTAACATCCTGTGTTTATTTTTTACCTGTACTATTTTTTTTTTGTTTTAATGTACTTTTTTTTTACAAGATACTTGTTTTTATTTTTTACCTATCCTACAACATTTTTGGATGAATACTTTTTTTGTTATATATAATAAAATGAACACTTTTTAATTCATTGCACTGTACATGTATATATATATATATATATATATATATATATATATATATATATATATATATATATATATATATATATATATATATATATATATATATATATATATATATATAAACTATCAACAAGTTTTTTTAGGAAAATTAACTATCAATAAATTGTTTTATACATATTTTCATATTCTACACATTATATTTTAGAAGTGCTCTAATATTTTTGAACATAAAAAATTTTGTTAGAATTTTGCATTTGATTATTTCTGGAGTTTTCGGTTATTGAATTTTCATATTTAATTGTTTATGTAGTGAATACTGAATAATTTTAAAATGTTGAGATTTTGTAAAGATGACAAGGATAAAAAAGTAAATTAATTTTAGAATCTCTCCCCTCCCCTTGTGAACCAAACACATATTTAGTAAAAATCTGTCACCTCCCCTCCCCTCCCCCTCTTTTGAACCAAACATAAATATTATCCTCCCCTCCCCTCACTTCCCCTCCCCTCCATTAAAATTCCTCCCCTTCCCTCCCCTCCCCTCCTTCTATTTCGAACCAAACAGACCCTTAGATATGGTAATAATAAAACAGTTATATCAACAATGAATTGATTAAAGTAGTGAAAGTCTTGGTTAGCTAATTTCAGCTTAACCTTGAACTCTTTTGATTTACGTATTTTTGAGACTCCTCCTCGAGAGCTTCGAAGTCTCATTTTTTATGACATCTCCGGCGCTTGCATGTTTCGGAACATTCGTTTAATGTGTTAGTTTGTTTTCTTTTGGCATTGCCCCCCTTTTTGTACAAAAAAAAAACGGTAAAGGTCTTGGTCCACTTTTAGAAGTTCGATTTCTAGCTAGTGTAGGTCATGCGTATAGAGAAAATTCGGTTAAAATGAGAGAATATGTCTTGTGTGCCGCACAGATTCTCCAATGGAGATTAATTATCGCTAACAATTGTAAAAACTTTGTACCAATATCATGATAACAAAAAGAAAATACTACGAAGCAATAAAATAGTTTGAACTCGTGATTGACTTTTGAGTAGCCGTTTGTTTCGTTCTTTTGCATGCACGCATGAAATTTTGCACATTGGAGTCAGTGTGCATTAATTTTTCAGTAAACAATCATAGAAAATTGATTTCACAATAATTGTAACTTAAAGTTAATTTTACTACAAACTTTTGTCGCTTTGTAAAAAAAAAAAAAAAGGAGAATGTTAACTTGTGCCCTTAAGGCACATGTTAAGGAAACAAAAATAGAAATTATTAAATGCTAATTTGTGCATTTTGACTTTTGAAGCATTAAATTTCTTATATCATTAAATGTTGAATTTCTATTTTGGTATATCTTAACATGTGCCCTTAGGGCACATGTTAACAAGACCCAAAAAAAAATGGAGAAAATGATAAAGTAGTTTTATAATTAATAATTTATTTTTTTTTTGGCATTTCTTATACTTCCTCACTATAAATAGAGCTATGCTATGTTTCACATTTCCTCAAGAATTCTCATTACAAGAGAATCATATATAGTGAAATTAAATAAAAGTTGCAAAGAAAGAAAGAAAGAAAGAAAGATGTTTTCAGGTATAGTGAATAGGGGTCATAAGGTAAAAGGGACAGTGGTGTTGATGAGAAAGAATGTGTTGGATATAAATAGTTTAACTAGTGTTGGTGGAATTATTGGTCAAGGTTTTGACATTCTTGGTTCAACACTTGATAATCTCACTGCTTTCTTAGGCCGTTCTGTTTCTCTTCAGTTGATTAGTGGAACCAAATCTGATGGTAATTAATTATTTCTTCATTTCTTTAATTTTTATTTTATTAATTAGTTACTTTTATTCAATATACTTAAGTTTGGATCCCCTCCGAATGGTGCTGTTTGATCTCAACCTTTGATTTTTATTAAATGTTAACAGTACAGCGTCATAGTATGATTAATGGACGGTTCAGATAGCATCTGAGCTAACTTTGTCAAAAAATAGTATTTGAGCTTGGAAAATGAAACTTTGATTATTTAAATTCATAATATTATATATGTACAAACATTTAATAATTTTTTGTTTTAATTTTGTTAGCAAATGGGAAAGGGAAGCTTGGAAAAGCAACTTTTTTGGAAGGTATAATCACTTCATTACCAACTTTGGGAGCTGGACAATCTGCATTCAAAATTCATTTTGAATGGGATGATGACATGGGAATTCCTGGAGCATTTTACATAAAAAACTTTATGCAAACTGAGTTTTTCCTTGTGAGTTTGACTCTTGAAGACATTCCAAATCATGGAAGCATTTACTTTGTATGCAACTCTTGGATATATAATGCTAAACACTACAAAAATGACAGAATTTTCTTTGTCAATCAGGTATATTATTAGGAAAATTCTATGGTACATTCCTTAGTTGGAATGTATCAAAACATTCCTAATCTGACCAATCAGAATACAGTGTTGACTAGCTTTGAATTATATGGTACAAACAACATATATGGTACTTACCATGTATCCTTACATCTATTAATATTTCAACTAAGTCCCTAACATATTAAAAGTTACAAAATTATCCCAATATTTAATTCATTTTTAATTAAAATAAAATTACAACTGGAATTAAATCAAAAAACAACAACTTCACAAAATCATGGTTCTTTTCTTTTTTTTAAGCAAACATCGTGATTTTCAATTTCTGAACTTCTGTTCATCATGTTCATCACCAACAAAAAAAGTTCAAATGGCTTCTTCCACTCATATTACAAAAAAAAAAAAAAAAAAAAAAAACTTGTCTTCTACCATCATAATCATTGATATGGGTTTACAAATAAATCAAAAGAATATTTCTTCATCCTCATCCTAATTGATTGGATCTGATTTATTAAAGGAAAAGTTCATGGTGTAGATCTAATAATCCAACTGGTTGTAAAAAAAACGTAAAAGAAAGTTACACAAAATAGATTTGAGTTTATTATAACATAACAGATCTGGATTTAAAGTTGCAAAATAAGAACGAACATATCACTGCATCAACAAATCAAATGCAACAACTTTGTTAATGTTTGGGTAACTTCTGAGTTGTTTTCAAGTTTTTGAAAAATATGATTTTAGGTTTTTTATTTTAGACCATTTGAATTAAAATTAAAATCATAAATATATTGTAAATGATTTTTGTGATGCTTATGGGTAATTAATTGTTATTTTTGACGTTTAAATGAACATGAAATCGTCGGGTTAAATATTGGATTCGCGGGTCCGATACTGGGTCAGAGTGACCCGGCTGGAGGTTGAAGATGATGATAAATATTTCTATCAATACTAGTTGTATATATAACACATATCGCAAATAATATGAATATATATCATGCGGCCGAGTGGTTCACAACCTTGCCAATTGCACACCATGTGCAGGGTTCGAGTCCCTGTTGCAATATTTTTTGAATTAATTTTTTTTAACTAGCCTTCAAATTACAGAAAAAGAAAAAAATCGTAACAAGGGCTTTGAACCCATGACCATTAGAAATTGGGCAAATAACACAAACACTTAGCTATGATCACTTTTTTTTTAATTTAGAACATATATATATATCTCTTTATATGTGGTGTTATCATTTTAATAATGTATAATTATATGAATTAAAGTTTTTTTTGAAGGAATTATATGAATTAAAGTTAATTGTTGTTAATATTTATGCAATTTAATTATCTATCTACATCTAATATAATAAAATCAATTACTATCAAATTTACTAATTTATCTTTAGTAGTTTTAACCACGTTTAAAGTTTTATATTGTAATTTTACTAAAACAATATTTTAAAAAAAAAATATAGAAAGAATATAAGATCAATACAGCAAAAAAATGATATGCTTAAAAATGAGAATAAAATATATTATAAATAAGAACAAAATAGAACAATCTATATGCGTAAAGATTTTATTTTTTAAAAAAATAAAAAATAAATATAGAAAAATATAGATATATACAATAAAATTGATTACTACCACCTGACAAAAAAAAAATTGATTACTACCAAATTCATTAATTTGTCCATATCAGTTTTAATATATTCCAAATTTTTAATCATTCATCACAATTTTACAAAAAGAAAAAAAAAACTACAACACAAATGTAGAAAGAATAAAATAAATACAACAAAAAGATTATATATTAATCTATGCATAAAAATATGAACAAAACAGAAATAATAAAAAAAATTATATAAAGTTTAGTTAATAAAATTTTTTATAGAAAGAATAAGATGAATACAACAATTTTTTTTTACTTGAGATTATACTTTGATTTAACTTAAATGATTAAAGAGTAGCCGCAACAATTTTAATTAAATAAAATTATTCTGAAGCACTATTAATTGTGGTTTTCGATCGAGAGTTATCTACTTCTAATATATTAAAATTAATTACTATCAAATTTATTAATTTTTTTTTTTAGTTTTAATCACGTTCCAAGTTGTATATCCTTAATTGTAATTTCACAAAAAAAATATTAAAAAAATAAAAAATATAAGATAAATACAATAAAAAATAGGATATGCTTAAAAATTAGAATAAAACATAGGAACAAAATAGAAAAACCTATTAACTATAGTCTTTGACTGAAGATTGTATTCAGGTTCAACTGAAGCATTATTAACCATAGTCTTTGACTGAGGGTAATACTTGGTTGAAGTTAATGACTTATGAATCGTATAAAAAAAATTAAAAATAAAGTATAATTTGAGTTAGATTATACTCCAATTCGATTGAAACACTATTAACTACAGTCTTTGATTGAAGATTATATTTTGGTTCAATTGAAGTAGTGTTAACCCTAGTTTTTGACTCGGGGTAATACTCTGGCTAAAGTTAAAAAATAAAGTATAATTTGATTTTAGATTATACTTCAATTCAGTTGAAACACTATTAATCCTAGTATTTGATTAAAGACTATACTCTGTTTCAACTGAAGTACTATTAATCATAGTCTTTGATTGAGTGTTTTACACCGGTTGAAGTTAATAACTTAAAATTTTTAAACATAAAGTATAATTAAGCTTAAGATTATACTCCAGTTCAATTGAAACACTATTAACCCTAATATTTGTCTAAATATTATTATCAGGTTCAACTGAAGTACTATTAAGCCTAGGAGTTATACTCCACTTAAAGTTAAGGACTTAAATTATAAAAATTAAGTAAAACTTATAAACCTTAAAAATTAAGTATAGTTTGACCTAAGATTATACTCACGTTTAACTGAAACACTATTAACCTTAGTCTTTTAACTTTTAATTTTTTTTTAAATATCAAATTTACATTTTAATTAATTAAATTTAAACTTTTACTCTATTTATATAATTTGTAAGTCATTAACTTCAACTGAAATATAACCCTTAGGGTTAATAGTGTTTGAGTTAAACCGGTGTATATTCTTAAGTCCGACATATAATTCAGAATAATTAAATTGCATAAACAATAAGCAAATAATTTTAATCCATATAATAAGTATTATTACAGCCAGATAAACTGAAATATATAATAAGGCAATGTAACAAATAGTAAGAAATTGTCATAGCCCAGTGGTTAAGTTACCCTTTACGTGCTACACTACAGCCTACAAGTATTGTGTTCGAAACTTGGCAATGTGCTTTTAATTTTTTTTTGCATTTTCAATTCTGTTTTTATAAAATATAATCGACAAAAACTTGCTGCAAATGGGATTCGAACCCACAACATGATAGGTAAAGATATAACCATCAACCGCTACGACCGATTAACGAATTTTAATTACTTGTGCGTTATAAAATGTTTATGCAATTTAATTATCCATCTACATCTAATATAATAAAATCAATTACTACCAACTTTACTAATTTATTCTTAATAATTTTAACTACGTTTCAAGTTTTATATTGTAATTTTACTAAAAAAAAATATATAAAGAATATAAGATCAATACAACAAAAACACTATTAACCCTAGTTATTGAGTAAAGCTAATACTCTGGTTGAAGTTAATGACTTTAAAATTACATAAATAAAGTAAAATTTAAAAATAAAGTATAATTTGACTTAAGATTATACGTCGGTATATTTGAAGCACTATTAATCCTAATGTTTGATTGAAGATTATAATGCGGTTCAATTGAAGCACTATTAACCTTAGTCTTTGATTGCGTGTTTTACTCCGTGTGAAGCTAATACCATAAAAATTATAAAAATAAATTAAAATTTAAAAATAAAGCATAATTTGACTGAAGATCGTACTTCTGTTCTACTGAAGCACTATTAACCCTAGTTTTTGACTAGAAGTAATACCTGGTTGAAGTTAATGACTTTAAATTTACATAAATAAAGTAAAATTTAAAAATAAAGTATAATTTGACTTAAGATTATACGTTGGTACATTTGAAGCACTATTAATCCTAATGTTTGATCGAAGATTATATTGCGGTTCAATTGAAGCACTATTAACCCTAGTCTTTGATTGCGTGTTTTACTCCGTGTGAAGCTAATAACATAAAAATTATAAAAATAAATTAAAATTTAAAAATAAAGCATAATTTGACTGAAGATCGTACTTCTGTTCTACTGAAGCACTATTAACCCTAGTTTTTGACTAGAAGTAATACCTGGTTGAAGTTAATGACTTTAAATTTACATAAATAAAGTAAAATTTAAAAATAAAGTATAATTTGATTTAAGATTGTACGTTGGTACATTTGAAGCACTATTAATCCTAATGTTTGATCGAAGATTATATTGCGGTTCAATTGAAGCACTATTAACCCTAGTCTTTGATTGCGTGTTTTACTCCGTGTGAAGCTAATAACATAAAAATTATAAAAATAAGTTAAAATTTAAAAATAAAGCATAATTTGACTTAAGATTATACTCTGTTTCAACTGAAACACTATTAACCTTATTATTTGACTGAAGATTGTACTCCGGTTCAACTAAAGCACTATTAACCCCAGTCTTTAATTAAGTGTTTTACTCCGGTGGAAGTTAATGACTTAAAAATTATAATAATAACTGAAAATTTTAAAATAAAGTATAATTTTTTTGAAAACTAAAAATAAAGTATAATTAGGCTTAAGATTATACTCCAATTCAAATGAAGCACCGTTAACTATAGTATTTATCTGAAAGATTATACTCAAGTTCAAATGAAGTACTATTAACCCTAACGGGTTATACTCTAGTTAAAGGTAATGACTTAAAAATTATAAAAACTAATCAAATAATTTTAATTCATATAATACAAATTATTACATCAACCAAAAAAAAAAAATTACAGCATGATAAACCGAAATATATAATTAGGGAGTGCAATAACTAACATGAAAGTACCATAGCTCAGCGGTTAAATGTTTATTTATGGCTCGTTGGTAGTGTGTTCGAATCCTGTGTATGTGGCTTTTATTTTTTTAGTTTTTCTGTATTTTCAAGGCTGTTTATATGAAATTCAGTATTTTTCACAAAAAGTTGGAGAAAATGGGATTCGAACCCATGACGTGATAACAATAGAATAAAGTCTCAACCACTACGACACATTAGCAAGTTGTGATTAGTTGTGCGTTATATGATATTTATAAAACCAGTGTTAATAAAAATATATTAAACCGACCTTCATCTTCAACCTTCAGCCGGGTACATGCGACCCGGTTTCATACCCGCGATTTTTATTATAAAACCCGACGGTTTCTGGTCATTTAAACGTCGATAATAACGATTACTTACCCAGAAACATCACAAAAACGATTTGGAATATATTTATGATTTTAATTTTGATTTAAATGATCTAAAACAAAATACCTAAACTTAAAATTTTTAGAAACTTCAAAACGAGATCTTGCTACCGCCGCATATTCCACCAATAATACTACTCGATTTAGATGAATCAAATCCATTAATACTACTCGATTTTATTACTCTGTTTCAAAATCTTATGAGTTTGATAAAATTTTCTGGAAACAATGAATTCTGAGATTGAAATTTTGAGTTTGAAATCTTATGGGTTTAAGATTTTCTGGTATTATACAGCAAAATTGAATAGAAATAAATGATATATAGCAAAGTTGGGTGTTGAGGTTTGATTTATTTAAGATTTTGCTTGGTGTTAAGGTGCTAGTTTATGTAATTGTCTTAGATTTTTTGTTACCTGCTTGTGTTTCTCCTGTGTATAATGTATCGCTGCTTCTAAAAGAAAACAATTACAATATATACTTAATATTAACTTAATGAAGTACTGATGTGCAATAAATTAAAGTTTCATAGGGTTCACCATGGACTTGCGCTGATGTGGTATAAGTTGATATTCTATTGGTCAATTAAATGGACTGCACCAAAACATTCCAAAACAAGAATGCACCATAGAAGCTCCCATATTATTATATATATACATGAATCTTTATGTAACTATTGAACTTTAATGTACTCCCTCCGGTCTCATATATAATTTTTATGGACCAGATACATCAGTTATTCAATGAATCTGTAAAATGAATTCTTGCTTATATATAAGACCTGAGGAAGTATAAATCATGAGGAAGATTATTAATATTTTTTTGATTGCAGACCTATCTTCCAAGTGAAACACCGGCTCCATTAGTCCATTATAGAGAAGAAGAATTGAATAATTTAAGAGGAGATGGAACCGGAGAACGCAAAGAGTGGGATAGGATCTATGATTATGATGTCTACAATGATTTAGGAAATCCAGATCAAGGTGAAAACCATGCACGTCCGGTTCTTGGAGGATCCGACACATATCCTTACCCTCGTAGGGGCAGAACCGGCAGAAAACCAACAAGAAAAGGTTAAACTTCTATTACATTGAGTATATATAATGTTTACAACCACATTCAATAATGTTTTATCTTCTAATTTTTAGAATTTTATCAAATTGTCACGAAATAAAAGAATACAGAGGTGGATTGGGTAGCTCAACTGGTTTGAGCTAAGGGTTAAGGTGTAAAAGGACTAGGGTTTAAGTCTCGAGGAGAAAAATACTAAATTAACAACTAATTACTGATTATAAAATCAAGATGTTTGTTATTGTTGATGATAAATTTATGCTATTAAACAGATCCTAAGAGTGAGAGTAGGAGTGATTCTGTGTATCTTCCAAGAGATGAAGCTTTTGGTCACTTGAAGTCATCAGATTTTCTGACTTATGGACTGAAAGCGGTATCTCAAAATGTGGTTCCGGCATTAGAGTCTGTGATCTTTGATTTAAATTTCACACCAAATGAGTTTGATAGCTTTGAGGAAGTTCATGGATTGTACGAGGGCGGAATTAAGCTGCCAACTGATGTACTTAGCAAGATAAGTCCGTTACCTGTGCTCAAAGAAATCTTTCGAACTGATGGCGAACAATTCCTCAAGTATCCGCCACCTAAAGTAATTCAAGGTATTTCATTTTAATACCTTAAAAGTACTTATATCTAAAATGTCATTGTTATAAGTGCTTATGGATCTCATGAATTAATCTTATTTGGCAATTACAGTGAGTAAGTCTGCATGGATGACTGATGAAGAATTTGCGAGAGAAATGCTTGCCGGAGTAAATCCAAATGTGATATCTCGTCTTGAGGTTAGTTTTAAAAGAAAAAAATACTCTAAACTAAAAGTTTGATTTTTCTTTGCATGTTAATTGGATGACCTAATGAAGGATCATTATTTTATAATTGCAGGAGTTTCCTCCGCGAAGCAAGCTTGATAGTAAAGTGTATGGTGATCACACCAGTAAAATAACCAAAGAACATCTTGAGCCTAATTTAGAAGGACTCACAGTAGAAGAGGTACAATTTTGCTTGGTGAATTCAATTATTTTTTATGCTTTGCTTAATTCTATAATCATATTGTTCCAATATGAATAACAATGACAATTGTATTTGATTTTAAAGGCAATTCAAAACAAGAAACTATTCCTGCTAGATCATCATGACTCAATTATGCCATATCTGAGGCGAATAAACTCAACTCCCACGAAGGCTTATGCTACGAGAACCATCCTTTTCTTGAACAATAGCAACACTTTAAAGCCACTGGCCATAGAGTTGAGTTTGCCACACCCCGAAGGAGATGAACATGGTTTTGTTAGTCATGTTTATCAACCCGCGCTGGAAGGCGTAGACAGTACTATTTGGTTACTGGCCAAGGCTTATGTCATTGTGAATGATTCCTGCTATCATCAACTTGTCAGCCATTGGTATAAGTTTTATCGACAAGTAATCTAAATAATATACTTTTATACATATATCTATGAATTGATTCTTGATTCTTGATTCTCGATGATAATAGGTTAAATACTCATGCTGTTGTTGAACCATTTGTCATAGCAACTAACAGACAGCTGAGTGATCTTCACCCCATTTATAAACTTTTGTATCCTCACTATCGTGACACCATGAATATAAATTCTCTTGCTCGACTATCACTGGTCAACGATGGAGGTATCATCGAAAAAACATTTTTATGGGGAAGATATTCTATGGAAATGTCTTCTAAAGTTTACAAGAATTGGGTTTTTCTAGAGCAAGCATTGCCTGCTGATCTTCTCAAAAGGTATTTTAATAGATGTTAAGTTGTTATTTAGTTTTCAGTAGAATCGGTTGTAAAAGACATAAACTAGAAAACCTTTATATATGAATTAATGTGAAGTTGTTTGTAAATTGTTATTTAGAGGAATGGCAGTTGAGGATCCAACTTCTCCACATGGCATTAAACTTGTTGTAGAGGACTATCCTTATGCTGTTGATGGATTGGAGATATGGGCTGCAATAAAAACATGGGTTCAAGACTATGTCTCCTTGTACTACACCACAGATGACACACTTCGACAAGATTCTGAACTCCAAGCTTGGTGGAAAGAACTCGTGGAGGTTGGTCACGGTGATAAGAAGCACGAGGCATGGTGGCCTAAGATGCAAACTCGTGAAGAGCTAATTCAAGTTTGCTCTATCGTCATATGGATTGCTTCAGCTCTTCATGCAGCTGTTAATTTTGGACAGTATTCTTATGGAGGTTTAATATTAAACCGTCCAACTCTTAGTCGAAGATTCATGCCTGAGAAAGGTTCGCCTGAGTACAATGAACTAGTCAAAAGTCCACAAAAGGCTTACTTGAAGACAATTACACCGAAGTTTCAGACACTTATCGACCTTTCTGTTATAGAAATATTGTCAAGGCATGCTTCTGATGAATTGTACCTTGGGGAGAGGGACAATCCAAATTGGACATCAGATACAAGGGCATTGCAGGCCTTTAAGAAGTTTGGAAATAAGTTGGCAGAAATTGAGAAGAAGCTCGCTCAAAGAAACAATGATGAGAATCTGAGAAACCGTCATGGACCGGTTCAAATGCCTTATACTTTGCTCTATCCTTCTAGTGAGGAAGGACTTACTTTTAGAGGAATTCCTAATAGTATCTCTATCTGAAGAGGTCTATGGTTCCTTAAGCATATATATCGTACCTATGAATAAATGATATGCAGAAGAAGGAATTCATATTCCTTCACCTACCTGCCTCTTTTAGCTTCTGTATTTAAGTGCTTTCCTGTTGAGCATCAATAAATGTATCTGTGCTTGTAATAAAATGGTTTTTAAATAATGAAAATGATTATGTTTGTTTAGTAAAAGATACAATGCCACAATGACATAATATTTGAACTTATCTAAAGTATGTAACACCCTATATTTGAGATCTGCTTCTACTTCAGAGCAAGGTTTTAAATTGCGGTCGCGGATGCGGTTGCGGTCGCGGATGTTGCGAATGCCTTCATTGCGGATGCTGCAGCGCGCAATGCAGCTGTTTCGGCGTGAAATCATTTTGAAATTTCACAAGCTATATATAATGAAACTACTATGTAACTACATTATTTATCCACCATTGTATAGTCTTAGTCTATTTCATAAACACTAATTTGAGTGTTCTTAAAATATACGGTTGAGAGATCATTAAAATTAAGATTTTTTATTAGATTTGACACAAATTATGATTTGAAGTTCATAAATTTTATTTTTTGGTGAGAAAATTTGAACGAACATCGCCGAAAACGTCTGATGCGGCTTCTGATGCGGTTATGATGCGGTCGTACACCTGAATTAAGATCACACCGCAATTGCGGTGCGATGCGGTTGCGGAGGCTACCGCAATTGCGGATGCGGACTGCAATTTAAAACCTTGCTTCAGAGTTAAAGATGAAAATAACATTCTTGCTTTTTGTTGAACTAATTAAACAGAGTCTGTTTGTACGGTTCTGATTTGCATCAATATGCGAATGCACCGGTCTTTAAACTAGTTAGTCTTCCAATTACGTGCAGAAAATAACCGGTTTGTGCCAAAAAATAATTGTTTATATTGTAAAAAAAAATATTTTTTTAAGGAATTTTTTTTTATTTAGTAAAAAAATACAAAATAGATTTGATTAAAAAAATACAAAAGAGACTCATCACAACAAACAACCCTAAAAAACAAACAACCCTATAAAAACAAAGTTAAGGAATCTGTTTGTCACCCTCGCTTGCCGTCTCTCTCACACAGGTTTCTTCTCTCTCACAATATTGTGATCTTGTTTGCAGTTAAACCTCTCTGTTCTCTGTCTCTATCTTTGACCATAATACTCCTCCTCCTACATGCTCTGTTATCATCAAAAGACCAATGAATAGTAACATGTCATTAAAGGCGCAGAAAAGGAGAAGGAAAAGGGAAAGACAAAAGGAAAGAAAAAAAGACAGACTCAGTGGCTTACCCGACGATCTTCTTTTGCATATAATGCAATTTATGATCACAAAACATTGTGTCCAGACTTGTGTTTTGTCTAAAAGATGGAAAAACCTTTGGAAATATCTCACTAATATCAAGTTGCATTTCATTAGTGAAAGCAACAGTGTTCTCATCGATGAGTTTGTATCCCAGTTTCTATCTTGTCGTGACAACTCTGTTCCCCTTCATAGCATATCATATAAGAATTATGAAATTCCCCCTAAAACTACTAATATTCTTGTAGAGATCATGGAATATGCTGCGTCCCATAATGTTCAACAACTAGTAATCAATACTGAAACAATTGAGTTGTCCCCTTCCATTTTTAATTGCTGTTCTTTGACATCTCTTACTCTTTGCCTGCGGGATGCATATAAACCTAGTACTACCAAAATGTTTCCAAAATCTTTGAACTTGCCGGCATTGAAAACTTTAAAACTTGAGCATTTCACTTTCCTTACTAGTGACAGTGGCTATGCTGATCCATTTTCAACATGTAATATGTTGAGTAAGTTGGCCATTTTTTCTTGTGGTTTACAGGATGATGCGCAAGGCCTTTGCATATCCAATTCTGAAGTTTCTAATTTGGAAATAGGTACATTTAAGCCTCATTATTACAAAATTCACAAAATCATACTTTGTACTCCAAAACTTACTTCTCTCGCAATCAACGGCGATCGTCCTACTTTCCCAGCCCCTTCTACATGCAATTTAACTTTGTTGGAAGAACTAAAATTTGATTGTTGGTTTGGGTATACTATGGGAGAAGGTATCTTGATTAGTTGGTTGCATTTGCTTGCTAAAGTCCAGATAATTACTCTCAATCACGGAATCCTTGACTTTATGGTTAATGTAAGTCACTTTAGTATTTTTTTCTTCTCCTCTTCATATTTATTTGAATGTATACAATTGATCACTTTAATTTTATATGTATAATATGCAGGCTTTGAAAAATAGTGGTTCAATGAGAGCTCAACTTCCTAGTTTTGTTAAATTGAAGTCACTGCAACTGGAATCTCACCGATGGATAAGTGATGAAAGAGCAAGAGAAATGGTAACATATCTACTTCAAAATTCTCCACCACCTTCCACCTTTGTTATCAGTCACGTGGGGGTGGCAAAACGGGTCCAACCCGCCGGGCTGACCCGTTTGTCCCGCCATTTTTGGCGGGCTGAGCTTAAGTTTTGAGCCCGATCCCTTTAGTTGGCCTGCCCCGCCGAACTCGCTTAAAAAGCGGGGCGAAATTGTTGTCGCTTTATTCTCTTATTGTCGTTCTTGCTTCTTTTTGTCTCTTCGGTCTTCATACTCGTTCTTCTTCTTCACCGGATTTCTAATGTAACTTACTTTTTTTATTCTTTTACTTGAATCAACATCAAATACGTTGTGGTTCACATTTTCTTGATAACTAGAGTGACTACATACATGTTTATAAGTATATAATCAATGGACTTATGACACACTTCTTGATGATTTTATCTCATAAACTACATGTTTTTCGTAACAACACAAGTGTCAAAATAAGAAATAAAATAAAAAACAAAAAAAAAACTTTTTGTTTGACGGGCCGACCCGCCCACTCGCTTGTCCGTCATTAAACAGGGCGGGCTGTGATTTTAGACTCGGCCATCCAAGTTGGCTCGGCTCTTACTGTTTTTAGGCGGGCTTAAGCGGGCTGAGCCTAAACTGGACGGGCTTGCCCGCTTTGCCACCCTACATGGAAGACAAAACTTTTGACAGGGTGCATTTATTGGATTTTTGCTTCTCCTTTCATTTTTAATTGCGCTTCTTTGACATCTATTTCTCTTTGCCTGTGGGATGTATATAAACCTAATACTAAAATGTTTCAAAAATCTCTGAACTTGCCGACATTGAAAACTTTAAGGGTCTGTTTGGTAAAAATAAGCTATAAGCTAGCTGATAGCTGATAAGCTAGCTGATAGCTGATAGCTGAAAAGCTGGCTGATTGAAATTAAAGTGTTTGGTAAAATTAGTTTTTAAAGTGGTTAATAAATATAAAATGACATAATTGATAGTGGGTAGTTTCTTTTTTAGAGTGGGTAGTTATTAAATTAAAGGGTAAAAATGGAATAAAGTGTAAAAAGCTATAAGCTATAAGCTCAAACGCTACTTGAAATAGCATCTGAAAAAAAGCTATAAGCTAGTAAAAAAAGCTTGTTACCAAACACCTCTAATTTTTTGAAACAAGCTTATAAGCTCATATAATAAGCTATAAGCTAGCTTATTTGTGTTACCAAACACACCCTAAGACTTGCGCATTAATTTCACTTTCTTTACTAGTAAGGGCCGGTTCCGACATTTTGGAGTTCTAGGGCAAATAATTAAAAGGACCCCTAATAAGTTTTTTTTCCAATTTTTTTTTAAAAGAACATCATCTATTTAAATTGAAAATAGCATATGGCCGTCCCAATACATTTGGAGCTCCTAGATAAATTGGATAAAAAAACCCTATAAAGATAAAATAAATTTAGTAAAATTAATGTTTTTTATTTTAAGAAAAATGCAATTTTTAAAAGAGAGTAACTTTTTTTAAAGAAAATGAAAACATCAATAATATAAAAAAATGTCATATTCTAATCAATAACAACAAAATACACCTTAAAAAAATGACAGTGTTTTAAATCTTGTAAAAAAAAACTTATGTTTTAATAAAAATTGCAACTTAATTTTAAAAATGAATTATTTATTTTCAAAGAAATAACAAAATATAGTTTTTTTTAAAAAAAAAATATAGTAAAACTATTTCTAAGCTATAGAGTAATTCTATTTATAATAAACTCATTATTTTATAAAAGGAAACAATTTTTGTCATATTCAATATGAACTATAAATAATATTAAATTAAAATTAAGTGTATTTATTATGCATTGATCACTTAAAATAAAATAAAAAAATTATCACAACTGCGATCCGAACACACCACCCTCAAGACAAGAACTAACAACTCATGCGCGCACCGCTAGACCAAGCATCACTTCATGAATATGTTTTTGCGAAACATATACATAACCCATATTTACTATGATGGACTTGAAAAAAAGTTAAGGCCCCAATATGTTGGAAGCCCTGGGCTGGGGCCTGGTTGCCCTGGCCCAAAACCGGGCCTGTTACTGGTGACAATGGCTATGTTGGTCATTGTTGCTTGTAAATTACAGGATGATGCGCAAGACCTATGCATATCCAATTCTAAAGTTTCTAATTTGGTCATAGGCACATGCACATCTATTCCTTGTTCCAAGTTCAAGGATAGAAAAGGAATCTAATTAAAGTTAAAATTATTTATCCTCTAAATGTATGACTATTTCATATGCACATCTTTTATATCATGTGATTTTCTATAATATTAAGAATTTAATTTTTCTTGCTTCCAATTTCGAGGTAGAGTTTATTTTGTGAATAGCAATGATAGATATTTTTTGAGCTAGTCATCAGCTTTTATTTTTCCTCCTATTTGCATAAAAGTTTGAAGTTAAGTTCTTATAGTGTTCTTATTATTTGTGAACTAAGTTTGAAGTTTCAAATTACATACACTTTTTTTTTTTAACGACAAAATGATATTTATATATAAAAAACGAATTGGAAAAAAGTACAAGTGGTACTCAATCCACTTCTAAAGAAAAAGTACAAATAGTACTCCACCCAATTCGAAAAAACCATACCCAAAACTATCTAGCTATACAAGCAAAAAGATTCGTACACCACTCATAAAACAAGCAAGGTGTACCAATCTTTTTTGCCAAAAGCTATTTCCAAGAAACAAGCTTAATTCTATCCACCATCTCTTGTAACTCTCCAATTCTCCCCCAAAAAATCCTATCATTCTGAGAGCGCCATAAAGTCCAAATGACCGCATGCCAAACCATAAGAACACCTTTTCTACCATGCTTCTTTTTCCAACATAAGCCACTAAAAGTCTCAAATATTGAAAGCATGGAGTGGGGTAAACCCGTAGAAACCCCAAACCATCTAAAGACCTTCGACCACACCACCCACACCAAAGAGCAAGAAGCAAAAAGATGATTCTCCGATTCCTCGGCGGAGTCACACCAAATACAAGACAAAGGCTCGTCCAAAGGAATTACTCCTCGACGAGCAAGATTCACCCGCGTAGGAATCCTTCCCAAAAGAGCTTGCCAGGAAAAAAGAATAACCTTTGTCGGTGCCCAACTATCCCACACTTTAGCAATTGTCCCGGATGAACTCAAACCAATCAAAGGAGGCGGAATAAAGCGATTGTAAAGAAAAGTATATAAAAGGCTAACCGTAAATCTAACATTCTAATTTCTTCCACAATAAGCTGGATTTTTTTTGTTACAAAGAAATATTATTTATTTAGTAAAAAAAATACAAAAAAGTTTTCGTGAGCTTAGCTCAGTTAGTAGGGACATCAGCATTTTATATGCAGGAGTCGAGGTTCGAACCACGGACACTCCACTTATCCATCCGTGGATTTTCAACCAACTATACTAAGACAAAAAAAATACAAAAAAGACTCATCACCCAACAACCCTATATATATATATAAAAAAAAAAATAAAAGAGGATTGTAGAATTACATTAAAAAAAAAAAACATTTTTACTAACCCCATAAACATAAACATTATATAACAATAACAACGGTGTTATCTTCCATAAATTTGTAACACAGTTTCTATCTGGCCGTGACAACTCTATTTCCCTTCATAGCATATCATATATGAATTATATGGATTATGAATTCCCCCCCGAAACTAATAAAATTCCCGCAAAGATCATGAAATATATTGAAATTGATCAACCAAATAGAAAGATTAATATATAGCATCTGGATATATATGAGAATTGATAAAGTTTGTTACTAGTTTGAGAGGAAGAGCACCTCTTTATATATCCTAAATAATAGAACCGTTGATGACTATACAAGGCAAAAGATAATATTTAATTACCAATTAAACTAATTTGACTAATTGACAGCTAATAACATTAACTAATACTAATTACAAATTAATTGATTTGATCAAGTAATATCAGTAGGTAAAAAAATATGCTGCGTCCCATAACGTGCAACAACTGGAAATCAATACTCAAACAGACCACCGCAAAGATCTCTGAACTTGCCGGCATTGAAAACTTTAAGACTTGCGCATTTCACTTTCTTTACTAGTGACAATGGCTATGTTGAACAAGTTGGTCATTGTTGCTTGTAAATTAAAGTCATACTTTGTATGTACTCCAAAACTTACTTCTCTCACTATCAAAGGGACTTCTCCTACTTTCCCAGCACCTGCTACATGCAATTTAACTTTGTTGGAAGAACTGAAATTTGATTGTAAGCATAGGAATACAGATACTATGGGAGAAGATATCTTGATGAATTGGTTGCATTTGCTTGCTAATGTTAAGATGATTACTCTCAGGATCGAATTCCTTGAATCGTCGATTAATGTAAGTTACTTTAGTATTCTTTTCTCCTCTTCATATTTTTTATGTATTTATTTGAAGTATGTAACACTTTTGGTAGCCACATTAACTGTCTCTAGCCTCATCGTAAAAACCACATGCTTTTATCACATTCACACATCACATAACAAAAAGTGTATTGATTTTTTAGCTGGAGAAGATTAGTCGCGCAAAATTTCCTTCGACCTTAGACAACTATATTTTGCAAGAATGACGTATAATTTGGAACGGAGGGAGTATCTGTATATCAGCGACAAACATTTACTAGTGGCTAAAGGTGTACGATCGATAGCTATTTACTGCTATCTTTAGAAATACACAGAAAATTTCATCTTCATTTGCATTTTGAAAAAAATAGTTCACTAACTAGTGTTAACCGCAGAATCAGAGCACAAGTCATCGACTCCACAAGATAAGTAACTAAATTACTAAGTGTTATAATTTTTAAAAATAGCACTCTTTTAAAAATAAAAATAAAAAAATTGTTTCCTTCTATCCTTATTTCAGGAAAGAGTTATTTGCGAGCTAGAACGAGAGAAATAAACACACAAACTAATGGTGTCTTTATTAATTCCGAGATAGAACAAGTTTGAAGGTTCAGATTACAAACATACACTTGATAATTATAACATAGATAAGATACATTGTAGCATCTCTTTATTGAAAGATACATTAACATAGAGTAATCTTAGATAGAGATGCTATTGGGAATTCCTCTAAAGGTCAACCCCTCCTCACTGTTGGGATGAAGCAAAGTATATGGCAACTGAACCGGTCCAACTCGATGGTTTAGACTTGGATCATTGTTCTTCTTTGAGAGTTTTGCCTCGATTTCTGCTAGCTTATTACCAAACTTTTGAAATGCTTGCAATGCTTTTGAATCAGAGGTCCAATGTGGATTATCCCTTGTTCCGAGGTAGACTTCATCAGAAGCATGTCTTGACAAAATCTCTATCACGGAAAGGTCAATAAGAGTCTGAAACTTTGGCGTAATCGTTCTCAAGTAAGCCTTTTGAGGACTCTTCACCATTTCATCATATTGCGCACTTCCTTTCTCAGGAAGCAATCTTCTACTGAGAGTTGGACGGTTTAGAATAAAACCGCCGTAAGGATACTGTCCAAAATTAACAGCTGCATGGAGGGCTGAAGCCGTCCATATGATGATAGTGCAAACTTCAATAAGCTCTTCAAGTGTTTGCAACTTAGGCCACCATGGCTTATCTTTCAAATCACCGTGACCTTTCTCTACCACTTCTTTCCACCAATGTTGAAGCTCAGAATCACTTTTGATATCATTGTCTGTTGCATAATACAATGAGACGTAATCTTGGACCCATGTTTTAATAGTTGTCCATATCTCTAATCCATCGACAGCATAAGGGTAATCTTCTATCAGAAGACGGAGTCCATATGGGGAAGATGGATCCTTAACTGCCATATTTCTGAGTCAAGCAAAATGCATATACATGTTACTACCTTCTAATTGATTATTTCTTTACCAACATACTTCTAATAATCTTACTAGGATCAGTAAATTTATAAACATATTTGGGCACTTGATCATTCTATTACCTCTTTATAAGATCATTTGGCAGAGCTTGATCGGGGAAAACCCAATTCTTGTACACAGCCGAAGACATTTCCACAGCATACTTTGAAGGCAAAAAAGTTTTCTCTATTATGCCATCGGCATTGATTAGAGATTCCCTTGCTAGTGCATTGATGTTCATGGTGTCACGATAATGAGGAGCTAAAAGTTTATTAATCGGATGAAGCACACTAAGATGTCGATTTGTTGCTATGACGAATGGCTCAATTACTGCATGAGTATTCAACCTATACCAATACATGTATAAAAAACATTGAAACATCACAAATTAATTAAGCATATAGTTAGAATCATTTTGTATGTAAGATATTGCAATGTTAATCATGAAATTTACCAATGGCTCATGAGTTGATGATAGCAAGAATCATTAACAACAACATAAGCTTTTGCTAATAGCCAAATAGTACTTTCAACACCTTCATTTGCAGGTAAGATGACTTGACTAATGGCACCTGATTTGTCACCATCAGGATGTGGCAAACTTAATTCAATGGCTACTGGCTTTAAAGTTCCATCTTCTTTAAGAAAAAGGATTGTTCTAGTAGCATAAGCCTTTGCAGAAGTCTCGTTTATTCGTCGTAAAAATGGGATAAATGTATCATGGTAATCTAATACAAATAACCTCCCACTAGCAAGTGCCTGTGTTCAACACAATTAATCTTAATCACTTCATGTCATCATAAAATGTTCATGTTAATTTACAATTCAAAATTAAAATCATACTATTTAATTACCTCATCTACTGTTAACCCATCAAGATTCAAGGCATCTGCAGTTATCTTACTAGTTTGATCACCATAGACTGTGGGATCTAGATTGCTTTTAGGAGGAAACTCCTACCATTAAAGATACATTAAAATAAATATCATGAGGTAATAATCATATGAAAATCCATTATTTTATATCATGTAATAGCAATAAATACTTGAACTTACTTGAAGACCACGAATCATGCAAGGATTTACACCGGCAAGCATTTCTCTTGCAAATTCTTCATCAGTCATCCATGCAGACTTACTCACTGATCAAAACAGTAAAGAAAATTATAAGTAAATGAAAGTACGCAAAACATAGTTTAATTTGCATTATGTTTTACAATAACAAATATGTATTTATCACACCTTTGACAACATGAGGTGGTGGAAACTTAAGAACATTTTCACCATCGGTACGAAAGAGTTCTTTGATCACAGGTAAGGGACTAATTGTGCTAATTACATCTAGAGGCAGCTTAATTCCACCTTCAAAGAGGTCGCGCACATCTTGGAAACTATCAAACTCGCGCGGTGTAAAGTTCAAATCAAATGCAGATTCGAATGCAGGTAATACAATTTGAGATACAGATTTTATTCCATATGTAAGAAAGTCTGAGGACTTCAAGTGACCAAAATTTTCATCTCTTGGAACATATATTTCTGTAGCTGGTTTCTCCGACTTTGGATCTGTTCAAAATAAGACAATAGAAAGATACAATTTAGGGAAACAACAATGAAAACTTAGTATATTGGGGCTATAGAAATTCAACAAATTGAACTAACCTTTCCTTGTTGGATATCGACCTGTTCTTCCCCTACGAGGATATGGATGTGTGCTAGACCCTCCAAGAACAGGGCGAGCAAGATTTTCACCGTGATCCGGATTGCCTAAATCATTGTAGACATCATAATCGTAGATCCTTTCATGTAACTTGCGCTCTCCTGTTCCATCTCCTCTTAGAATTTGCAATTCTTCTTCTCTATACTTGACAAGTGGAGATGGCGTTTCACTCGGAAGATATGTCTACACGATAACAGTTGATTTGGTAAGGTTTTTTATTGGAAAATAGGTACATGTTTAGTATCACGGTGTGTTTACCAAAATCATGCTAGCTGACGGTGATTCTGGCAAATCCACCGTAATACTAAATATGCACTAAAAAGATAGATGTAAAGTACCTTGTTGGCAAAGAAAATGCGCGGACTTTTGTAGAGTTTTGAGTTATAAACCCAAGAGTTGCACACAAAACGGATGGTTCCATGATTAGGAACATCTTCAAGAGTTAGACTCTTGAGGTAAAACTCAACTTGCATATAGTTCTTGATGTAAAATGCACCTGGAATTCCCATCTCATCATCCCATTCAAAATGAATATTGAATGCAGATTCACCAGCTCCCAAAGTTGGTAATGAGGCAATAATACCTTCCAAAAATGTATCCTTTCCAACTTTTCCTTTTCCATTTGCTACATATATTATTAAATTTATTTAGTGATAAGCCAATTATAATGTTAAACTCTTTCTTAATTCTTTTGAATTAACCAAGATACTATATGTTTATGTAAACATGTTTAATTTGTCCATAGATTAACATGCCTAATTAATATAAAAATTGAATGAGAAATAACACTTAAGTTTATGTAACACTATATTTGTGTGGATGATGATGATTAATATTGAAAGACAAGAAAGATGTAAAAGTAAGAAGAAATTGAAATAACCATCAGCCTTGGTAGCACTAATGAGTTGAAGGGAGACACTGCGGCCTAAGAAGGCAGTGAGGCCATCAACAGTTGAACCAATGAGATTGATGCCAGAGTCAATGACTCCATGGATGTTTCCACCACCAATACTCACAATTGTGTTGAAGTCCAACACATTCTTACGCATCAACACCACTGACCCTCTTATTTTGTGGCCCTTATTAAGTATTCCTGTCACCCCTGAAAACATCTTTGCCCAAACACTTACTATATTATTTTACTAAGTCAGTGACTTGCACCAAACTAAGCAAAGCTATGCTGTGTATTTATAGATTTTTGCATTGGCGCATTCAAAGATACTTTAAGTTTCGTGTTTATAATAGTCAGGTTTTAAGTTTTTTAAGTAGTAAATAGGTCATTTTAAGTTTTTTAGCTAGCAAATATGTTTTTTAAGTTTCTATTTTATTGCATTGTTATCTTTTCAACCTCTGTTACAAAAGCACCGACATAACCATTAACTTAATGAGATGGCACTGAACTTCGCTGCTTGTTATTTGTAAGTCAAAACGCAGTGTTCAGTACCATCTCATTAAGTTACTTCAGCGTTTTTGTAACGGAGAATAACTTGAAGGGTAACTATGCTATAAATTAGAAACTTAAAAGACATATATGTTACCTAAAAACTTTAAAAGACCTATTTGTTATAAACGCAAAACTTAAAAGACATTTTAGATGCATTTGGCCATTTTTTTTTGTAAAGAATCTAGCGGAAGAACTCACATACAAGGTGTAGAAAAGTCGAGAATTGTAGGTTTAAATTCGCCTATCAATATATCAAATGTTTTTGCAGCCTTTTACCATTTGAGTTGTTCTTACAAAATAGATTTGAATGTATACATGTCTTGATTTTGTAAATTCACACCAGTGTATGTATGTTTAGGACCGAGTCAAGGGGCCGTGTTGGATCATAAGAGGAGTCTGAAAGATCATCTTCATTGGGTCAAGAGTAATCATATAAATGAGTTGGACATCAGATCTACACTTAAAATCTTAATGCCTTGAGCTTATGAGTCTCTCACTTATATATCTTGTTCAACCTACACTCTTATGAGCAATGTGAAACTTCTAATCTCATACATTTGTTTGCTACAAAACAATCTCTCTCTTAAGTGTGAGTCATTTAATTCATTATGCTCCCTCTCAAGCGAAAGTTTTTTTCATCGCAAGTTGCCACTGATACCACAGATTGATCCTGATTTATGAGCGGAGCCGGAGATATCATCCAAATTGGACCAAAAGCAATCACACAACAAGTGACTTAGGATACTATATTTTTATCCAAAAACATTGAATTTATAGTTCCTCAACCTCAACTTTTTTAATTTCCAAAATCACTTACGTTCTACTCATAAAAATTTCAACATATAAACTAAATTTTAGCACTTAAACAAAATTGAACACAATTCCATATTCAAACATAACAATTTTAAACTACACATTAAAGAAAATCACAAATTTCTTTTAGAAATATTGAATTTCAAATCATAAACTCATTAAGTTGAACTAAACCACCTCAAATTTGATGAAGTTGGTTCAAGTTCAATTCTAACTACAAGAAAATCAAATCAACTGCTTAAATGTATAAATTTAATAGTACTACTTTAATTAATGTAATTTTTTTCAATTTTTTTTGTCAAGTAGCCTAATGGCTAGAAAATCCACCTTAAAGGTAAATAAATAGAGTGTCCCGGGTTTGTCCCGGGTTCGAACCCGGACTTCTATACGTATAATGCGATGTCCCTATCAATTGAGCTAAGCTTATGGAGATTTTTTTTTTTCAATTTTTTATAATAGAAACGCTGACTCCTCAAACTCCAAGTGCAAGGTGTCAGACAAAATTCATGCAGAAATAAACAAAATGCTTACATGAGAAACAAGAATAATTGAAGTGCATGCAAGATTAATTTGACACCAATCGAAGTGTCATTTAAACCTCATGCAATAAAGCCACGTCTCATATGAAGCCAATATTTTTGTGATGACTGATGAGTACATATGAAGCCAATATAGTACTCTCTACTTTCCAAGTAACTCAGTTGATTGTTTTACAATATTGACGCATTTTAGTTTAACCATATTTTTCTGCTAATAAATAAAAATAAACATTAGCAAATCAGATGTTATTGAATTCGTCTCGATGAGTATTTTCAAAATATTAACTTTTTATAATTTTTTACCGTCATACAATTAAATATATTAATCGTCTAAATTATGCATTGGCATGCGTGAATCGGTCTACTGGATCACTCATTATGAGACGGACAGAGTAAGATTTATCATCTTTTATTATTTTATTACTGTATTTATTATAAAGTATAATAATGATATATAAATTCATTTTAGTCGTGTCCCACAATTTTTCCGACGGAGATTAATCATCGCTAATGACAATGGCGGTAAAAGTTTCGTACAGATATGATAAAATAAAAAGTTTATTTTAATCACACACTATAGGAATGAGCTAGACTCTCATAAGTCATAACATTACAAACTAAAAGAAATTGTTCATATTTAACGTTTGAAATATTTTAAGAATTTAATTTATAAGCATCGATGTAAATTTATTTTGCACATGCGTTCAATAATATACTGACACATCATGTATGGTAATTAAAAACACATGATGTGACAACGCGTCATTGGATGCATGTGTAAAAAAATTACAACGACGGTGCAAAACAATTAAACTCATTTTAAATAAGATTATCTTTAGCAAAAATAATTTATGTAATACAAAAAAAAAATAGTTTAATATTTCTCTCTATCACACACTTAAAGTGGAGAATCATTGAAAAATTTTCAGATGCCAACTTCTTGACTGATGCTTTTACTTCAAAAGTTGTTCGTGATCTTCTTAAAAACGATGCAATGAAAATTTTCTTTTTTCGTGAATAAATTTTCTTTTTAGCTTCCATATCCAAAAATCAAAATAAAAAAAAAAGATAGTCCAATCAAATACGATTCAATTTTAAAATGATCTCATTTAAATAAGTCCTTGATTTCAATCTTAACATTTTATTTTTGAAACAAAAGGGGTCTAAATCTCAAAAAAAAAAAAAAAAAAAAACACAATCAATTTAAGGGTAACAAATAACAATCTCCAAAACGTCAAATAAAAAAATTAACCATACAAAATCGATCTAAAAATAAGTCCTTGAGGTAGCTTTCTAGTTCTTTTGATCTTCGCTACTAATCATGATAAGAATCCAGTGTTAACCATACAAATTTATTTTTTAAAATCGGATATCCTCTGTGTGCAACCGTAGAGACTAATCCATCGAGTCTTGTGAAACTCAAATGGATGGCAAACTATCCCTAAAAATTTTAACACTTGCATACCCAAACAAGGGATCGAACCCAGAACTTTGGTTAAGTTAGAATAGACCCGTGCCAAAACCGTAAAAAAATTTAACCTATGTCATATTGTTGTTTTGGGATGTTTGCATTGCGGTTTAGATTGAATTTTTGAGACAGAATCTATCTAAAAATTAAAACCACACTATTGTAAAAAATATATATAATAATTAAAACCACACACAATTTAGTTTAATTTGGGTGACTTTCTTTTGAAAAAAATGATCTACTTCGATTCAATTAAACGCAATTTAAATTAAATTCATTTTTGATTAATTAAATTTAAAATTGTAAAACTTCCATAATACTATTATAAAAGTAAAATAACAGGTTTGGTGCTTAGAGACATTATAGGAAGGATGATGGGTGTTCGAAATCCAAATTATTTACTTCTCAACGGTTATAATGTATACAAAGATTAATAATAATATGTTTGATAAAAATTATAAAACATAATATTTCAAAAAGGATATATTACAAAGAAAAAGGAGAAGACATAGATCATTCAAAGCTGGGTCAAAAATACTTCTACCCAATGCAGTACTTCAATGAATTCTGGGCACTACCCACAATTTACAGCAAGAAAAAAGTGGACAAAAGGAATTAACTTGAGAAAGAAAAGTAACAAAACCTGACAAGCAACTAAAACCTGGCTCAACAGTCCAATTTGACCGTCCAATGAATTGACAGTACTGAGCTTGGAGGAGGGAGATTCACATATAGCACAGTGATGATTCAAGTCGAATGACAATAGTAGAAGGTGAAGAAATGTTGAGAGTAAGAGAGCATAACCTTGAGAATCCTCATGGATAAGATGCTTCTTACCAATACAGAAAAACAAGTGTAGAGAAAGAGTAAAATACAAACATCAGAACAGGGATGTGTTCAAGAGACGTGTAAAAGCTGTGCATTGTGTCTGTTAGTTCCGATTTTTGGACAATGAGTCAATGACCATGGATTAGGCAGCGATGACATTCCTGAAGGAGATGGGAGTGGTGGTTGGAGCAGAGAGAGATGGGAATGGGCGGGGGAGGAATTTGTTGAACATTAACGTTGCTGGGGAAGCAAGTGCGGTTGCTAGATTTCCTACTGACTATGGTGGAGAGGACAGGGGGTGTGGAAGTGGCAACAGTAGAGGCCATGAAAGAGAAAATGTCAAAGGTGAAGCTAATAAGTACCTATCTGAAAATTCTCATTTTATAATGGACTTCAGACGCCCATTTCAGTCCAACCTACGATGTTTTTAACATTTGATTAGTGTATAAAATTGGAGTGCACCGGTAATCCCATTCCGTCGTGCTTAAGGATGGAGCACCTTGAGCAGTACCTCAAATCTATATCACTTACCAGAACAAATCCAACATGACACAGAAACAAAAACATGTACGTTGCAGAGGAAACACAAACATGCCCAAGTTAACAGGAAACCACAAAACAAAAATAGATAATTAACTTCCAAGATAACAAAATGCAGGTTTTCCTTCGCATTTTTGGAAGTTTAAATAATCAGGCCATGGTAAACCCTTAACTATGTTGGAGAAGCCAAATATTATAATCTAGCCGAATGATACACATACTAAGCAGGGGTTTCATAACCATATGATATAACAACATATACATATATGAAAAAGTTCCTAAGTGCTACTACCAATAAATAAGAACATAATGGCAGCTATCCCTCCTTTCACAGAAACAAACCGGCAGCAATAACTTACTCAGGAGATTTTTCCAGTCAGCTTTAGCCCTAAACAACACCTTCCATAACAGCTAAGATGCATCGAGTAACAGTTTGCAGAAAGACTCTTATGAATAATTCATTGTTTTGGTTTGAGTAGAAAAAAGCTACAACTAACAATGGCATCAATTAAGAGGCAAGAGATTGAGGTAAAACTTAGACTCTAGATTTATACAAGTAACAGGCTAACAGCTTGCTGATGTGCTCACTGCTCAAAAGAGTGACTCACATCAACAATAAGTAGTTAGTACATCATAATGATATGAGAGGAATCCATAAACATTATTATCTATGAAAACTAACCTTAATGGTAAAAGAAAATTTATAGAAGGCGACCAAATTGAAATAAATCATTATCAACTGATTACTATAAGAATGGCACCAATTACATACATTCTTTTATTTGGGAAAATGATCCTCTGAGGAAGTGATGATTTAGTAATGAAGATAGTTCACTGATCTACTAATGCAACATCTAACAGTTTAAGATCTTCATATCATATGTTTTATTACTGTCCATGAAGAACAATTGTCTTCTTTCAACCAAACAGAGAAAATATCAAAATACATGATTAATGTTTACAATTCATTGACAATACACAAGTAGCTTATTATACAAAGTAATTTAACATGAATAACACAAAAACTAGCAACCTATCGAAAATACTAGCAAATGCATTAGTCTAATTAATACTGCATCAGCGAATAAATTAAAAATTATAATCAGCACATGCAAATCCCCAGAACTCATAAATCCTAAAGTAAACTAACCACTCAGCTTCAATCAAAACAAATATCACAATCACAATTATTTTTTAGTATAATGCCATTTTCACAATTTTCCATATTCCATTCTCATGCATTCACATAGGAACAACATTTTTAATACTGTATCAACTTTCCAGCATTAAAGCCGTCCGAATTATTCATTCAAGATCACTAAACAAATTACATTAGAAAGGTTAACTAATAGCCATTTATCAAGCTGAAAAAATATGCACTAAGCCAATTGTTTGCAAGGGCAAGTGGGCAACACTGCCACAAGCTGGTACATAATTTATACCTCAATAACAATGATAATCAAAATTGATAATAACCCCAAAATAAAAAGAGCAAATTTTGAAAGCTCACAATGCAATATTAGGCACATAGCGTTTCAACACCTGCTTCGCCGTAACAGCAACTCCAACCACAACACCACCAACAGCACCCGCTACAGCAGCCGATCTAACCCCTCTCGCCGCACGATACAATGCGCCGGTCCCAAGCCCAGCCGCTACACTACTCAACACATCATCAGTATCTCTCGCCGCCGTGATCCCACTCTCAATACCAGAATAAAGCAACGATATAACTCCAATCCGATTACCCCACGTCCGACCGGCGTGTCCAGACGAATTAAGAATCCGATTGACTCTGAGCTTCGTAGTATCTCCTTTCTCAAACGATTTAACTCCTTCAACGAGACCTACTCCGGCACCGGCGACAGCACCGGCGAGGTAGCCACAGCCAGTGTAGAAAGTGAGGCTTTCTCCCCATGAACGATGTTTTTTTTGAGCTTCTTCAATGAAAAGGTGTTCGGGATAAATTGGGAGCTGGTAGAGATTTCCAATAGGTACTTCGAGGTCTTTGTAGGGATTGTAGAGTCGTTTTGGGGTATTGGAATCGGAAGCTGATTCGTGATCGGGGGTATGGAACGCCATGGGAGAGACGATTCAATAATCTAGGGTTAGGGTTTGGGGATGAGAGAGAGAAAAAAAGAGGGAAAAGAGACGATACCAGAAGAAGAACGACGATGTTCTTTTTGTGTGGAGAGCCTTGAGATTTGGGAAGGAAAAAAAAATCGAGTTTCTATGGCGGCGCGTTTGGTATTGAACCGGGTTTTTGTATTCAACCGGTCTTTTTTTTGGTTTTAAATTTTTGCTAGTCTAAGTTGAAAATTGTATTTTTTGGTTAAAATAATTTTGGTCGTAAAATTAAAATCAGATCTTTGGTGTTTAATTTTTTTTGGTTTTCACACTCTGGTTCTTAGGGGAAGGAGACCCTAGTAGTCCGGAGTTCAGGGCGAGTTCTGACATCGTTCGAGTCCTCTCCCAAATGCAGTTACGGGAGATTGAACTGTGATCCTCCCTACCAAATTCAGCGTAATCATCACTGAATCAACTAACATTTAGTTGGTGTTCAATCCTTATTCCTATCTTTATGACAAAATTGGTTGAAAGGAAAAGTTGACTTCTTGTATATAGGTTTTTGACAAGACTTAGGTAGTTAAGTAAGAGTGGAAATTTTTTTTTTTAAAGTAAGCGGATGAATAGAATTTTCAAGCAAGCTTAAGGGTATTTTGGTCTGAACTTGAACAAATGATCAACTAAGTTAAGTTAAGTTAACCGGAATAAAACAAAAACAATGAAACTTTAAGATATAAAAAAGTTACAAAAAATTAGTCCTGGACAAACATACCATGATTTTTTGGATTTTGATCCTCGTCTATCTTCTCTTATTTTGACTCAATATTTCTTAATCTCTGTAATTTTTTTAAAAATTATATTTAGAGACAAATGTAATAATTTTTCATATTGTATTTAATAAGGTGTCATGGAATTTTGTGTGAAAAAATAACAACTCTTATTTAAAAAAAAAAAAAAAAACTGATTCAAAAAAAGAAAAGAAAATAACATCTCATTTATAAAGGGGACTAGTTTAAAGACTCGTGCATTCTGTTTGGTAATTTTCACTAAAAAATAATGCAACTAGTTATTGACTTCATCTATTTTACATTTTAAAAAATAAAATATTAAATAAGTAAAACACTTACTTAGTACCTACTGCAAATTTTTCTTCTTTTTTTTGAATCAGTCCTACAAATTTTTCTAAGTTATAAGATACATTGATACACACATATTATACAAATGTACAATTCATGAGAAATACATTTCTTTAAGAATGGACAATGTACTTGAGCAACACATAAATTACCATCATCAAAACCTGTGCTGTCATGTAGTTATAGATCTCTGAGTCTAATCAGTTCTGGCAAAATGACAGTAGCAAGATTTGGTCTATCCCTTTTTCTCATTTCACAACACTTCAAAGCCATTTTAGCATATGATAAAGTTTCTTCAACCGGCCAATCGGTCACATTCGGATCTAAAACCTCTGCAAAAGTATTATTCTGAATGGCCTCCTCAACAAGATGAGCCACACCAATTGGAGGCTTTCCGGTAATGATCTGTAACAGCATCACGCCTAATGAATATATGTCTGATTTTACGCCTAATAGTCCCGTTTGTTGATACTCCGGATCGATATAGCATAAAGTGCCGGCTGCAGTTGTCTTGTGATATTGAGTGGTTTTGTTGGCGATAGAAGGTGGAACAAGCCTTGCCAAACCATAATCAGTGATCTTGCTCACTTTGTTTCTGTCTAACAGAATGTTTGCTGGCTTTAGATCGCGATGCACAACCGGTTCTGGTTTTGTCTGGTGAAGGAATAGAAGACCTGTGGCAATCTCTGATGCTATTTTGAAACGAGTCTTCCATGGAATTGGCGGTGTGTTATCTTTACAAAAAAGGCGATCTTCTAAGCTTCCGTTCTCTAGGTACTCGTATACGAGGCATCCATACTCCGGACATGCACCTAAAAGTACTACAATGTTGGGGTGTCTTATGGAGCCTAAAACAAGGACCTGCATTGGAGTCATTAAGGTTACGAAAGTTTCAAAGAAATTTTTATCGAGACTAAAATCAAATGCCGAGGAAAAAACTATGGTTACCTCTTGATGAAATTGTTTCTCTCCTTGAGTCAAGTCTGGTCTTAAGGCCTTAACTGCAACAACATGGTTATCAAGCACACCTTTGAAAACAGGTCCATATCCACCTTCACCAATTTTGCCATCAGGATCAAAGTAATTTGTTGCAACTTCAATTTGTTCAATATTGTATCTTTTAAATATATATTTGTTTTGTTCAATTACATTTAATGTTATTACTTCTTCATCAACAGCTATTGCCTCGGCCAAATCCGATGCAGCTTCTTCAACATGCCTAGCATTTTCTCCAATACATTCTTCATGGTACTGAATGATGAACACCAAATTGTGTTAATTCACTTTTTCAGTGTATAACTTATACTAAAAACCACCTTGTAAGCTAGAATTTGAAATAATTCATTAATTAATTACCTTCTGTTTCGCCAAACCAAGTTCTCTACTGACTGATGCCGACTTACACTTTGTTGTTGTCTTCGTCTCCATGCTAGTCTAAAAGATCAATCAATCAATCAATATTAGTAAAACGCTTACCTAGAATATCGAGTTTAGTAACCTTGACTACACCAAATTATTGTTTTCCTAAGATGTCGTATATATAAATAATGTAGAACTTACCGGCGATACTTTAGTAGATATGCTTTTATATATAAATGCATCTTGGCTTAGTGCTCTCCTTGATGGACAAAACTCTCTTTGGGACTTACATCTTCTTGATACTCTTGCATCTTTGTTTTGACTAAAGGATCCACCATCATTGCTATAGCGCCGCCGTGATAATGATGTTCTGAACAAAACGAGTGTGACAGAATTACTAAATTAGGGACTAAACATCGACGGATTTTTGTTGTATGAACTAAATTTGATAAAAACATATTTAAGCCTTATATATATACCTGTTAAATTCTTTGGACAAATAATTTGGCTTTGGACTAGAAATAGTAATGGTTTGAGCAGGAGCTGTTGCTTGAATACTATGCACTTTTCCTTTCGATATAATATGCACCATGCAAGTCTCTGGTAGAGACTTGATTAAGTTTGTTGGCACATCTACATCTTTAAATCTCCTGCATTATTCAACATTAATTAATTATGTTAAAATTAGGTAGCTGTAACTAATTACATTTGCAACTTTTCATTGTGTCTATAAACGAAGTGGCAAACATCATCTGAAAGTCACACACAACTGCGTGGTCTTGGGTTCGAACCTGGGTGAAGATGTTCAGTCTAACAATATCGATATTATCAGTTGAATTAGGTCTTACGACTACATTTGCAACTTTAATTTGTTTTAATCAGTGTTCAGTGGTTAATTGGACAAAGAGAATGACCTTATAAAAGCATTATTCCAGCGGGGAGCACCAACGACAACATTGCTGAAAGAGTGGTCAGTGATGTAATCAGTTAGTGCACTTGAAACATCAATGTCATGAAGAACCAACTCCTTTGCTATGATCTGAAATTAATAAATTCTCAATTAATCAACTAAGGTCCATAATAATAATTAACCAAATATTTAACGATGATGATTACTGACCCCTTTTCGAGCACAAAATCCTCGGAAAGGAAGAAAAAGCCGATGCAATTCTTCTTCAGTTGGTGCACGACCATGTTTAGGAACAACATCAAATTCACCTGCATAAACCCAAAACATCACTAATTAAGATTGATTATGGAAACATACAATATAGTATTAATTAAGAATACTATAATTCCATGTTGTTGCAAGCTAGAGGCATGCATGGTAACAAATTTTGTTAGTCTCAAGTCTTAACCCTCCGGTTGTCAGACAATTTGTTTATCTTCCGGACAAATTTCAGATTACCAGACACCTTACCCCGACAAATTTTGTTAGGCGTAAGTCTTAACCTTCCAGTTGTTAATTAGTTGATTTATTTATCTTCTGAACGAATTTCAAATTACCCGACACCTTATCATTGATTATCCCTAACAATGTCATTCTAAGATGTCTGGTAATCTGAAATTCGTCCAGAGGATAAATAAATCGTAACCAATGATTATTTCAGACACGATTTGAAGGATTCGTCGTTAACTAGAGCTAGTTAACTAATATAACAACAATGAATATGTTAATGGAAAAGAGTAATTACTTGAATTAAGGGACTTGGTTCTAACGTGAATTAGGGTACATGATGAGTTCTTGTCCAAGAGACGATCAACAGCCCATCTTACAGCATGTTTGCTATTGCTGTCTTTATCAATGGCAATAAGAATGGAAACCATAATTATTGTGGTTAATTAATTTTACGTTAATTAATCTCTATGTTAGAGAAAATTATAATCAATCAATATATATATGTTTATGAGGTTTTGGCAACATGCATGACCTGATGACCAAAAGTTTTACTATTTTTGGTGGGAACATTATAACAGAAAGGATTAACAATTATTTGTTTCAAAAATCTTCTGGATTCCTTCCAAATACTACAATTTAGTTGACCATTATTCTCTGTTATACGTAAATATATGAGTTGGATCTAACTGTAAAACTATTTTAATTAGCATGTCAAAAAATAAAATAAAAAATAAATTAGCATATTCTAAATTTATTCAAAAAAATAAAATAAAAAATAAATTGCATTCATATATAGATGTATCCATAATTTTTTACTATATTAATTAAGATGTACCTAAAAAAATATGTTTGCAATTGATATAAAAATAATGAAAATGTTAAATAGTGCATCTGGTGCACTAGTTAAGCATACCAAAAAGAAAATTTTGTCGTAACCATAATTTTGTTATTTTTATCAACATTAACTTTATGTTTTATTTCTATTTTTGGTATGCTTAACAAGTGTACTGATGCGCCGTTTAACATGAACCTAAAAATAATACTTTATTATAAGATCAATTATATGTACATTATTAATAGAGAGCCCCACCAGATTAGGAATATGAAGGACGTGAGAGCATCATCAAGAGTGTCGAACCAATATACATCAGCTACGAACTACGATGTCTTTGCACACACAGGGAGATTTCGTTTATATTAATATTATTGTTATCATATACAATTTTTTAAGTAATAAAATGATAAATGACTTGTTCCGTCAGCTTAACTCAGTTGTCAGAGGCATTAAATTATATATGCAGAGAGTGGGGTTCGAACTCTGAAATTTCTAGTCACTAGGTTACTTGATCGACAAAAAAATGATAAATGACTTTTGTTATACCTCTTTTCAAAATAAATAGATAATAAAAAAAATGCAAAATAGTCATTTTCATATATACCAAGTTTTTCAAAGAGTATTTCTTGAATAAAAATAAACGTTATTTTGACATAAGTTCAAACTACGTGGCTAATTATGTTTAACAATACCTATTTTTCACACAACACTATTTATTTTTTTATTATTATATGATTAATTAACTCTCTTCAAAATATACGTCCAATTGATAACTAATAAAATAAAATGTAATTCATAAATTTCATGTATTGTAATAAGGCCCCGTTTGAATTAGCTTGTTTTTGAGTTTATGAAAACAGCTAATATAATTTTTATGTATTATTATAAGTTTGTCAAGGTAATTTATGATAAAATAGCTTATAAAAATACAATTTTTACTGGTGTGAACTTATAAAATAGCATAAAACCTAATTTATATTGTATAAGCTAAAAAATAAGCTAATCCAAACGGAGCTAAATTAACTGAATATTTTCAATTTTCACATTGTTAACCGCATACTTTTTTCAATGGCCGTAAAAAAATGTTTAAAAAATATAATGGTGTAGTTAAATATTAGTCAAAATATTTACATAAATCAACAATTAATCATAACTATTTGGACACAAAATAGTGACACTATCACATTAGATGTCACTATTTTGTGTCCAAATAATGGCACCGGCACCGTTCTTTGCATACAGCAGCCAAAAGATTAACTAAACTATATATAAGCCAAACTAAAAAAAATTGATCTGTCTTAACAAAGAAAACACAAACTCATAGCTTGTGGCCAAAGAAATTGAACGGAATTTTTATGATTTTCTTAGACCCTGGTTTGCTTAGCACACAAGAGTAGAAAACAAGACTCAATACGTTGTTGATGATGACATAAAACAAACATACACTCCATCAACGCGTTTTTCCCTTCAACAATATTATTATCTAATTAAACAAGTAATGTGATGACTAATACATTTCTTAATACACTTTTATCAATATTTTTATTGGCAAACGAATCATTCTTATTAGTAAAACATACACAAATCTGTTTATATATATTATCTCTTTTGTCATTTTCTTTCCAAATCTATGCAATTACGTCACTCAAAATTTGTTTTAACTCCAATTTTGTGTGATCTTTGATTGTCTCACGCTAAAAGCATGGCCAATTTTCCTCATCACACCATCACCCTAAGTTACACTATACAACCTACTATCATAATATTTTTATGTTCATTATAATTACTATGATTTTTTATGATTTTTGTCCGACTCAGATTCGTCATTTATTTAAAGCTGATACAGCATGTACTAGTGTTTTCAGACTGGTTGTTATGTAGTAATCTTTTTATGGGATCCGGCCCTTCATTGTATTAAAAAAAATAGTTATTTTGATTACTTTAATTTTATCGCATCTTTTCGGGACATGAATATGTTATTTTATGCTATTAATTTTAGATGATTTGTATTTGTTCGAATATTCATCTCTTTTTTTTTTTTAATCAAATGTTAAATTTGTATCTGATATATTCTATCAATTTGAATAAAAAAATCACTATAGCTAGCTGGTTATCTTAATATACTAAGGTTTATGCAAGTCATGTTCAAAAGTAAGACTAATAAAGACAATATAAAATAAAAACCAGCATACATGAGAGTCACAAAAAATTTTAAAATATACATTTTTGCAGCAAATTCATAATGAAGAAAATATTATAATGTGATATGGCATGAATTAAATTAGTTCAATGATTGGTCCCTTGTAATAGTTTGCAAGTTTGAAATAAAATTGGGGATCAAGTCAAGCTTATTACAAGCTTCAATTTGACAATTTAGAAAGGCACATGGACATGGTTTACCACCATTTAATAATTTGGCTGTCATTTCCATGAAACAGCCAATACCACCAAATTGACAACAATTTTCAAGTTAAACATATTTTCATATTATTATCATTCTTCATTCACATTCCCACCAATCTCATCAATTCATTTGAAAATATAATATATACTTGAATGTCTAAATAGATATAAATAAATAAATAAAATAAAATGGCATGCACATTATATTACTCTACATTAAATAAATTAAATAATCATGTTATCCACACTATATAAGCAACCAAAGGACACAAAAAACAGAATCAAACCAAAGCAACCACTCCAACACACCATTATAAGAAAATTGAAAATCACACTTTTTTTTTCCATACCAATATTCAAAACATATCCCATTTTTTAACTAGGGAAAAAAAATTCAACCATTTGGCATCAACCAAAACCAGATGGAAGAAGAGGAAGACATATCTTCACCCTTCTGGGTGCAAAACAGCAGCGCCAACCGCCGCCGCCTCAGCCGCTCGTACTCACTATTCATCAGCTCCAGCACGGTTGTCATATTCCTTCTAGTAATTACACTTGCATTCATCTTAGTTATAGTTCCTACATTGCACTCTTTCTACTCCCACATTTTCAAACCCAATTCAATTAAGAAGAGTTGGGATTCCCTCAACCTTTTGCTTGTTCTCTTTGCCATATTTTGTGGCTTCCTTAGCAAAAACAACAACAACGAAAGTCCACGTTCCCACGAAGATCAAACATTTTCAGAGACAAACACGCGACAAGAGTATGAGACACCCAACCTAGAGCCAGAAACAGAGCCAAGTTTTTGGTATGAGTACTCAGAAGATAGAACTTCATATAACAGATTGAGGAGTTTCAACTCCTACCCTGATCTTCGACAAGAATCTTTTTGGGTCTCCAGGGATGAACGGTGGCGATTTAGCGATGATACACATGTTAACGGTTACCGTGGATTGGATTTGAATTTCAAAGAAGAAAAGGAAGAAGCAAGCACCAAGGACATTGAAGTGGACACATCTTTGAAAGGAAAGATGAAGCAAGCATTAGAACCTAGATTGGATTTAAATTTCAGACAAGAAAAAGAAGAAGTAAGCACCAGGAACATTGAAGTGGACACATCTTTGAAAGGAAAGAACAAGAAGAAGCAAGCATTAGAACGTGGATTGGATTTAAATATCAAACAAGGAAAAGAAGCAAGCACCAAAGACATTGAAGTGGACACATCTTTGAAAGGAAAGAACAGGAAGAAGCAAGCAATAGAAATGTATGAATCGGAAACGATTGAGAAAGCGAAAAATAACAAAGATTCAGAGAGAAAGAATAAAAAGGCAAGTTCAACAAAGGATGATAAAACGTATCAATCTTTGAGAGGAAAGAAGAAGCATAGGCATAAAAGTGTTGAAAATTTTCAAAGCTTTCTAAATTCTGAACCTCCTACTACAATGCCTTCTTCTTCTTCTTTTCATGATTTGTTCTCTTTGAAGAAAAACAAACAGAAGAAACGTAACTCTGTCTCGCCGCCACATCATCATGTTTCATCCATGCTTGTGTCAAAAACAAAGGACGAGAACTTTTTTGTAATTACAGGTAACGAGTCACCGTTGAACTCAATACCTCCACCACCGCCCCCACCGCCACCGTTCAAGATGCCAGCATGGAAGTTTAAAGTGCAGGGTGACTTTGTTAGAATAGATAGCATAAGTAGTACAAGTGATGGTTTGGCAGATATAGATGATGACGATGAAGTAATGGAGTTGCCAATCGGTCGTGATGAAGAACCTGGAATTGATCTATTGGTGTATCCAAATCCCAACCCAGATGTTGATAGCAAAGCTGGTAGTTTTATTCAAAGTTTCAGGGCTGGTTTAAAGATGGAGAAAATGAATTCCATGAAGAAGCAGGGGATAGGGAGGTCTAATCTCTATAATACTCTTCATCACCAAAACCATTAACAAAAGAAGAAGTTGAAAACATATTCTTAAGTCATTTATAATTGATTTGTTTCTTAAGTGATTTTTTTCCTCCTTCTGATGTATACATTGAGCTCATATTTATACAAATGGAATAGGAGTATAGTAATACTTTGCAAGAGAATTCTAGCATATATGCAACTCTTGATTTTCTTTTCATTTTTTGTGTATAAACATTTGAAGTTTTCAGTTTTTTGTCGTTGAGACCTTACCAGTTGACAAACCCCATCAGATTCATCTTATTAGTATGTTTTAAACATTAATTTTTTATCCATTATTTGAATTTTAAAAATATCTTTACAAATAATGTTATATCAACCAAACATTTTTTTAGATTCATTTGGAAACATACATTCCAATTTAGGCTCATCAGTAAAGAAGGTTTGTGTAGTTTATAACACAGCAAAGCTTCAAAGTCTCATAAAAAATCAGTGTAATACAAGGGAAGTTAAGTGTTTTATTCAATAATATCTTAAGGAAAATTCAACCAAGATGTCCCTTTGGGGAAAAGTATAGAAATCCTCAATGGTACTCTGTATTAGTTTATTTTGTTGTAATAAATTTGATTTTGTTGTCAGATATGGCTAGGAATGTAGGTGAATTCCTTTTCAAATGGAACTATACCAACTTTTGTGAAAGAGGTTTATAAAATGTGGGAAATCGATTTATAAATTTAGTTTAAGCCACCAGCATAAGAAGCAAGAAATTTGTTTTATCAAGGATGGGGACATTGATCTATATAATAGTAATGCAGTAACAAAGCCAATGATGAGCATTTCTTATTTTATCCGATTATTTTCTACGGGGAGCTACTAAATGCTCAACAAAGATAATCTACAACAAATCCAGCAAGCTTTCTCAATTAAAGAGAGCAGCATGCATACAAAATGCAAGTAAATCATCATAAAGACCGAAAATCTAATACAAAAGACAACACAATGCCTAAAAAACAAACATGCAGCAAAAACCAGCAGCGCTAACCTAATGATACTTGGGAGCCTTGCTCTGCAAATACTTGGACAAAACATCCATAACAGATCCAAAATCAGCCTTGACCTGCATTGGAGGATTGGCAAATTGGCAATCCAAATCCTTGATACCCTTTGAATGGTAATCAATTTTGGACTGAGTAAACTTCAACCCATGAGCAGTACTCACCACCACAGTCCTATCAGTAGGCTTAATAACACCGCTATTCCTAAGCTTAAACAAAGCAGTCAAAGCAACACCGGTATGAGGACAAGTAAACATGCCAGTCGAATCAGCCTGAGCCATAGCATCCATCAATTCTTCCTCAGTAGCTTCCTCGACAATACCATTACAGTTCTTCAAAGCATGAACAGCTCTATCAATAGAAACAGGATCACCAATCTGTATAGCAGAAGCAAAAGTCGTCTGTGCCCTAACCGGCTTAAACTCTTTCCAACCCGACTTAAAATACAAATATAACGGATTCGCATTTGCAGCTTGAGCACAAACAAGCCTTGGAATCCTATCCACAAGACCTAACTCTCTACACATATGAAACCCTTTATAAAAAGCATAAATATTTCCAAGATTACCACCCGGTACAATAACCCAATCAGGTACCTGCCAATCAAACTGCTGCAAAATCTCAATTGCAGCAGTTTTCTGTCCTTCAAGCCTCAAACTATTCAAAGAATTAGCCAAATAAATAGGCAATTCAGCCGTAACTTCACGAATCAACTGCATACACCCATCAAAATCAGTATCAATGCTAAGAACAAAAGCACCATTCGCAATGGGTTGAACCAATTGAGCAATCGATATTCTATTAGCAGGAAGGAAAACAATGGAAGGTATCCCAGCAGATGCACAATAAGCAGACAAAGCAGCCGAAGTATCACCAGTGGAAGCACAACCAACACCAACAACAGGACGATTCATTTTTCGAAGACGATTAACTTGACTAACAAGAACAGTCATACCCAAATCCTTAAAACTACCAGTATGACTAATACCACAATGTTTAACCCATAAATCATTCATGCCTAGAAACTGTTTGCCAAAACGTTCAGCCCAAAAAAGATTAGAATTACCTTCAAAAGCACTAACAATATCATCATCATCAATTTCAGGTAAAACCCATTCCTTTTTACTCCAAACACCAGAACCATATGGCCATGTGGTTTTACCGACACGAGAATCAAAGAGGTTACGCCAGTAAGCACCGTCGAATTTCTTGAGAGCGGTGAGGTCATGTTGAACGTCGAGGAGGTCGCCGGATTGAGATCGGTAAACGATTTCGTCGAGGGAGTAGGATTCAGTGGAAGATGGATCGGCGTTGAATGGGACGTATTTGGCGGAGAAGAGATTTTGGGAGATGTTTGTGCGACGGGCTTCGTCGCGGATGTTTTGGTCGGCGGGACGGCGGTGTTTGGTGGTGGGAGGTGGTGGAGTGGTGGGAGTGTTGTTGTTGGTTGATTGAGTGAGGTTGATTTGGGGTTGTGTTGGTTGAGATTGGGATTTGATAGTGAAATGAGTGGGTTTTGGTGAATTGGGAAGAGAATAATAGGGTTTGGTTTTGGTGTTGTTGAGAGAGAAAGGTGAAGATTGAAATAGGGTTGAAGAAGAAGCCATGGGAATGAAAAATAGGGTTTGGTTTTTGTGTTTCAGTTATGGTTTGAATCTGAGTTCAGTTATTCAAAGAAATCAAATGAAAAATGAATAGAGAAAAACAATGAAATGAGTAGAAGACAGATTGATGCAACTTGCGAGCCGCCGCGTCTCTAGTCACTCTACTTACTACACTTATCACATCAACCATCCGTCCATTCTAATGTCATGTCATCATTTGTTAGTTAAATTCTTCGGGGAACTTAACTCAATTGATAGGACATCACATGTATTATAAGGAGTTGGGTTCAAACCTGACACTCCAATTATTTATTTTAGGCTTAATTAGTTATTTGGTCTTTAAAGATATTTTAGGTTTTATAATGGTCCCTTAAAGAAAAAAAAAGTCTGCATTGGTCCTTTCCGTTAATTTATTAACCACAAATGTATTAAGTGGACCAACATCGAAGGTGGTCCACCATATACCACAATATATTTTTTGTAATCTTAACCATTTGATCTTCTTGTAAAAAAGAGACCATTAGATTTTACATGTCCTGGGATCTAATGGTGCACAATCACCAACTAAATTATTTTTCTATTTCTTCATATTCTTCCACACATTCCTCTTCATATTCTTCATTCTTCATAAACTTCCAGATTTTCTATCAACTTCAAACAAAACCCTCAAATTTTTTTAAAAATTTCTAAACTTTCTAAAACTTTAACTTTTCACAAAATCCCAAATCTTGAAAAAAAAAAAACCTAAATTTCCAAAATCTCATATCTCCACATCAAGATGGCCAATGATTTAGAGAGAAAAAAATAGCACAGAAGAATATCATGGGGATTGGTTAAGAACAGAGAGCATGTTACTATCCCGAATCTTTCATCATCCATGGCAGCCCAACCAACTACATCCCCTCACCAAGTTACCAAGCTCTGCCACAGCGGTGAGACTTTAATGTGTTCGAGTTCAATCGCTTTATAGATGGGGACGTTGGATTTTAGAAATTTAGAAGTTAAAATTTTAGAAAGTTTAGCAATTCTAATATGTGGAAGAAGATGAAGATATAGAAAAGTGCACCATTAAATCCGATCGACATGCAAAATCCAATGGTCTTTTTTTTTACAATAAGATCAAACGGTTAAAATCAAAAGATTTATGGAGGTATATGGTGGACCACCTGGTACACCTTACAAATTTGGTTAAAAGTTAACGGAATGAACCTTTTTGTCTAATAGAGATATCATTAAGCGACTCAGACGGAACATTTATTCTTTAAGGGACCAAAGTGAAACCTAAAATTTCTTTAAGAGACCAAAATACTAATTAAGCCTTTATTTTAACGTAAAATTTCTAACCACTAGACTACTAGATAAAAAAAATTAAATCATTATATTTTTCAATGTAAAAATTCTACTTTTTGAATAACTTAGCATGTGATTTAGGGTAGGCATGACAATGGGGCGGGGCGGGGACGGGTTTTGCCCTCCCCAAACCCAAACCCATAAAGTTCGGGTTTCCCCAAATTCATCCCAAATTCGAGCGGGATAAAAATGATAACCTCAAACCCATACCCAACGGGGATCGGGTATCCCCATCGGGTTTCGGGTATCCCCATTACGCCTCTTTCCACATGAATTTAGATTATATTTTAGTATTTTTTTATTAAAAAAATGTTAAATGTCCAAAATTATTTTTTCTCAACAATATTTTTTTAAATAAAGAAAAAAAAAATAGAGAAAATGGTTTGTTTAATACTCAAATTAAAATAAAAAATAAATATATGAACCTAATTTAAGAGATTGTTTAAGCGTTTCTAATTTTTAGTATAAGCGGGGCGGGTTCGGGGACGGGTTCGAGGTGGGTATCAATGTACCCATTACCCGCCCCAAACCCATCTTTTGAAATCGGGGAAAACCCGAACCCGAACCCAAACCCAGTCAACTCGGGTATTCCCCGTCAAAACGGGTATGGTTTGGGTGGGTACCCGCGAGTATGGGTTTTATTGTCATGTCTAATTTAGGTACACATGTGTCTTGGAAATACATTAACAAAACTTATTAATGTATATCATCTTTGATATTTTTATAAGAAGGCTTATAAGAAATAGATGCTTTTTTAGGGTTCATTGAATAATTGATCTCTGAAAATGACATATTGCCCACAAATCTTAGTTCAACCGACAGAAATACCGAAATTACTAGTGTCGGACGTCAGGACCGAGACTCGAACTCCGGTCACTCCACTTTGTGTGTGTGATTTTTAAATGGCTTTGTCATTTCGTCTATCAACCAAAAAAAAATTGACATAAAATTGGCAATTTTATGGTAAATTTGAAAGAAACAAAATAAACTATCATATTGTCATTTCAAATTTAACACACTAGCTTATCCACTCATTTATTATCAACCTTTTAGCTATCCGCTATTTTTATCATACCGAGCCATCGTCTAGGCTGCTACTATTTATCTGCATCTACAGTCAAAAGGGACTATAGAAACAAAAGATGGCAAAATATAATTCCTTCATTTGGTGCAAATGTTGGTTTAATTTAAAATCCATAACATTAATGTGGCCAGCCCAGGCAATTGTCTTTGATAGCCAAGACGAGACTAAAGAAAAGACTTGAGCTTTTCTCAGTCAACAATGCTTCACTACGGATACATACATATACCAAAGAAGTCATAAAAAAGAAACCTATGTCTCCAACTTAAATAAAAACTATCCATCAACTGCATCTAGAAAGAAAAGCATATTAACCAGATCAATAAAGACTCCAACAAAGTTTGTCTGTAACTGAAATATTGCTAGCGAGCTCTCTTGTTACTACTGCATGAAGGGCACTTGTACTGCTTGATATGTTCTGCGCGTGCAGGAGTGATCTTCACGCATTTGCCATGGAACCACTTCTCACATATGTCACAGCAGATCCAGAACTCATCAGCACCATTACTATCACCACAAGCCCCGCACATGGCTTCTCCATGTTCATCTTCATCATGCTCTTCCAGTCCTTCCTCCTCATCTTTTGGCTGTACTGCCGCCTTTGGTTGTCTACTCTGAGTTTCAGGAGCCCGCTGTTCAACCAGTCGACAATTAGATGAGAACACATACAATCTCAGAAATAGAACAGAACACAAACAAGATATCAACATATTAGGATGCAGTCCATATTCCAAATGCCAAATTCAAAATGATATAACATATTAGGATGCAGTCCAAATTCCATCTTACAAGTACAACGGTTGAAATAATTAACCAGTGCAAATATTTATTAACAATGAAATTCTAATCTATTTATCTTCAAAAATATTTATTAACAGATATACTTATTTGTCACGAATGTTCGTCAAGAAATATTTTACCGCTTTAGAACTGGACTTAGACTTGCTGCCACTGTTGTTTGAGACTGAAGACTTCTCTTTAACTTGTTTCTTTGCTGCACCAGTAACAACTTCATATACTGTTGGTAGTTCATTAATCAAATTGAATAGACGTTTCCTGCATCACAAATGGCAAATTGTGACTAGATGAATGCATAAGAAAATCAATATGACATTACCAAGTATCAATACACGGATGATTACATGATGACCGAAAGAGCATTGATTGCGCCGGCTAAAAAAACACCACGTGACATGGATCTTCCATTCACGTGTGATAATCAATATATAAATCCAACTTTTCCTTCTTGCAATATCTTAAGATGAGCCAGCCAGAGCTCAGCAGATAGAAACTGCTATAGATTTGCTGCCATGTGTGATGTGACTAAGAGGTCACAGGCTCGAATCGTGGAATCAGCCTCACACACATGAAAGGCAAGGCTCCCCTTTTTCATGAAAAAATGAAAAAGGGTACACATTTTTTCTATGCTTCAACATCTTTGTCTCCGTGGTGGGATACTACCTCCTCAACAATGATTTACAAACAAATAAAATTACAAATCAATGCTGATGCTTGAAAACAATTGTTAAGTTGAGACAATTGGCCACATACTAAACAAGAAAACTCCTATTCATCAAGGGGGTTAAGAAAAATCCAACACGACAATGACTAAACCAATGTACTGATAAGAAAAGTAATAGTGCCATAATTTAATACTCATCCGGATTCCAGAACCAACTTCTTTACAAGTTGACTTAAGATAAAAATAGTTATGTTCTGAGTGATATATACCTGTCAGTTTTATCAAATGAAAATCTGGCTCCAAAGTAGAATGCAAGGGAAAGCAACCATGTATCACTATGAACAGCAACTAAAGATAGCCAGTCTTTCTCTTGCATCCCATCTCTAGCAAAGTTGATGCCCAGCACAGGCTCAGGAAGCTCCGGAGGAACTTCTTCAACAGGTAAATTCACTTCCCACTTCTCATTAAGTAATCCATATAAGCACAGATTCTCCTTCTCTGAAAGAGTACAATAACAACAGATATTAAAACTCATACATGGAATAAAATAACCACAAATGAATGCAATTTAATATGGATAAAACAACTTGCAACATTTACAGTATTTTTATTTGCACGCAGTTTAAATCCATTATATCTTCACCTCAGCATAAAATTCACCCCCAAGAGGTTTACAGAACTATCAAGCATTCCATATAATACTACCCAACAAGCACTAGTGATGGTGAAACAAACAAAACAATTCCCCCCAAAAAGTCGGTAATGAGATTTCCAAATCATTGACTTTAATAGGAAAATCATGCGCTATACCAATCACCAGCATAAATATCATCCTCTCAGTGGCTATTATTATATATCAAAAGTTTATGACAAACTTGAATACCGTATTCAACTACATTTAATCATAGAAAGCTACAAAATTTGCAAAATGTATTGCTTATGGCTACATTAAAAATCACCCACATCAAAACTCAGTGAATTATCATCAATTACACATAACCCTAATAACTAAAACACACAAAGCATCTCAATTGGACAAAACAGTTATAGCAATTGCAACAACAATAACAAAAATGAAAACCTAAAATCATGCTTCAAATGTCAACGACAGAACTACACCATATATACAAAAAATTAGACACAAAACATTTGAGTTAAACTAACCAGGATCACATTGTCTGTAGAAATCTTCAACATCTGCAACAAAACCAAACAAAAAAAAAAACATCTTTTAGTTAAAAAATAAATAAATTTCAAAAACCCTTATTATTTTTTTATACAAAGAATTGAAATTTAAACATTAGAGTTGTAGATCGAGAAATGAATTTCAAAATTGGTAATCGTAATTGAAGAAATTAGTACCAGTGGTTAGGGCTTTGATGATTCCAGCTCTACGGCTTTTGAAATCCTCAAAAATTTCTTCAACGGAACGAGTTCCTCGACCTTCCATTTTCCTCTCTTTTTTTTTTCAATGGGTAATTGTTGTTATGGTGAGAGTGGAAATTAAGAGAAAATTGTTGAAAACGGTGTCGTTTTGGTTTAGGGTTTGGGTGAGTTTGTTGTGTCGTAGGGAAAGAGATGCGATGAGAGTGAAAGAAAGACAAAGAGAAGAAAACAACGACAGAGAGAGAGAGAGAGAGAGAGAGAGAGAGAGAGAGAGAGAGATAACAAAAAACACAACACAACGCAAAGCAGTTTCTTCTTCTTCTTTTCTTTCTTCTTTTTCTCTACGAGGTGGATTTTATTTCTACGGGACTGGATCCTCTGTCCTAGTCTCCACTGTAATAATCTAAATTATTCTCACCTCATCAACGGTCATAAGGACATTCTCATATTTTACTACTTTCTATGTATGTGGTAAATATAAAACAAATGCATTGACCATTGACCAACAAAATATATAGTAATAAAATAAAATAAAAATTTACGGAAATAAAAAATGCATAAAATATGTAAAACTACATTAAATATCTTCTTCAAAACTTTTATTTTAACTAAAATAAAATAAAAAGTCTAATAGGTTGACCAAAGTCTTAGCACACATTTAATGTATCCATTAACTTTTATTCACCTATTGTGAAATTTTATCCTTTATTTCTATATTTATACGTTCACCCATACAAAAAAAAAAAAAAAACTTATCTCTTATAATTTCATTTACACAATAAAAGTAAGTTTCTCAAAATTTAATAATTATCAAAAAAAACTCAAATCATTCATTCATTTTATGTGCTTCATAGGTTTCTCCTCTTGATTCAAACTTTTTTAATAAGATAAGATTGGTCGTCTCAATCACACAAACTAAATAAGTGGTGCCTCAATGCGCACATGAAACCCTAATTTATCCTCCATTCACTCTCAGTGCCTCATCCTTTTTTTTTTTGTACAAGATGAAAAGAAAAAGGAAAAAACAACAAAGAAAATTATCTAGAATAAAAATTCCCACTAGCATCAGCTAGCAGGAGGAGACTCATTCCAACCGGTGGAACGGCTATACGAGAGTAAGTTTCAGGGCTGCGAGCTCCAATCTTGGCTAAGAAGTCTGCACAAGTGTTCCCTTCCCGAAGAGTATGCACTAGTCTAACCCTCCAGTTTCTAGAGAGAAGATAAAAGTGCCTCATTCATTTGAACGCATCTACTAGTTAATGCAAACAGAAAAATTATAAGAACCAAAATTGTTCCAAAAAATTTGTGAGACTAAAATCACACGATAGCTGAAGAACTAAAAGTATAATTAAACTTAGGGCACTGATGTATTTTAGTGGGATTGATTGTGGAGACATTAGTATAATTTGGGTGATACTTGAAAACACATATGTATCTTGACCGGTTCTTTTGGCATGTCTTATGCCTTATTAATTAAGTTTCTTGCCCTTTTCCAAACAAAAAAAATTAAACCTAGGGTTTTGCTAAAAATGCATGTTAAGGAATCCAAACTAGAATTTTTGCATTGAAATTGAAAGGTTGAATGCACGACCTAAAAAAAATATTTCTATATTGAGTTCTTTTTTCGTGTGCACGCACATGTTAGCATTTGCCTTTAAGCTAAGCCCTATCCATCAAATTATGACATGTCAAATTCAAAATTCTCTTCTTCCCATAAAAACAACAAATAAAGTCACATTTGGTTCCAATATTAAAGTCATTTGCATACATCAACATAAAAAAAAAAAACACTGTATTTAACAAGTCAGTGCTTGCACTTTTTGCCTAAACAAATTTAGGCTACAAAACAATAATAGGTGTAGTAGTAAAATGTGATGGAAATTGAAAATAAGCAAACAGTAAGACATATATATAAATATGAGCCAAGGATGACTTCCCAATGGTGGAGAACACAATGAAGCGGTGTTCATCCGATCTTAATGATGATGAAGAACAACCACAACAATGTGTTATATAAGTCTCTCACATGAGAACCGATAATCGGCGTTGATTCGCACCAACACTCTTGTCAGCTGCATATTCCTGCATGTTCCTTCCAGTTTGAGAAGAAGGGTAACTGCATAACCTGAATTCTAACTCTTGTTGCTGCTGGAACATTTCATTCTTATTTGATCCATATGTGACATCAGAAGCAGAAGCACCATCTCGGTAATTTTCAACTAGATCACGCGTTTTAGATTCTGACATATTTCCATTCAAATTTAAACAAGTATAGCTGGTGGAAACATTTTGGCCATGATTTAGTGAAGCTTGCTTTGATTCTTCGAGCTTTTTAGCATTGAGAAAGCGGCCACCAGCCCCTCTAGCTCTCTTTAATGCATGTACATGGCGAGACTCGTGAAGATATGGCTGCAGAACAATATTCTTAGTGTTGTTGGTTTAGGAGAAATTTTATCTTACAAAGGAGACAAAACAAATATGTGTGCTTACTTTACGATCCTTGATGAGTTTGTTATGTGCTTCAAGTTTTGCTCGACACTGTCTTCGCCTCAGAATAGCATGGTACTGCTTTGAATTCACATATATGGGTTCTTCCGTCATATCGGATGGCAAGGGAATTCGGACAGGAGCAGCTTCCATTAGTTGGCCATGAAGAGGCTGATCAGAGTTTGATGACACGATGCCATAAGCCTGTAATTAGCAACAAGTAGTGTCATGGCTTTACATAATAATTTTCAGTTCATAACTATGGCTCAAGTTAGAGAACTAATGTAACTCAAAGAAATCAAAATAATTGAAACTTGACTAATACACTCTTCGGTCAAAAATAAAAGCAAAAAATATTATGAAAGCCGTTAAGGACTAGACAACGACAGAGAGCATGAACTATTGAATTATCTGTTTGGAGGAGTAAATTAAGGTATAAACAGGATGTACCGGCTGCAACATCTACTCCTACCATCTATGTACATGTTTTCATAAGGATTTGGTCACAATCCTAATAGCTCAGTGGTATGGGTTGGGACAGTGAAAGAGTTATATGTTGGAGGTTTAGGGTTCGATATCTGCTACTAACATTCCCCCCTCCCCTAACAAATCAACTACTAACATTTTCTTATGAAAAAATATATCAATAAGCTCTCCTAGAAAGTCCTTTTCCTAAGCCATTCTCAACAAAAGCCAGATGAAAATAGCATCCAACCAAATGCACAAAGAATGGAGAAGCAACAATGAAGAGATAGTCTCATTGATATCAGATCTACTGAAACCATTATGTGATGCCATGAAAATATCAGTCCATAGTCATAGTCATAACTCATAGGATCATTTTTATGCTTCTATTTTAAAGTGAATATTAATATCAACATGCTCGAGTGGAGTTAAGGTGACATAAACAGTAAATACGAGATAAAAAAAACCTCTCGAAGTACAAATTACCTTATATTGTTGGCCATATGAAGCAGAAAGTAGGCCATTGTAGCATGGATCAGCAAAGTGGAATGCAATATGCGCCTGAAACCTAAAATATTGAGAAAAGTGTCTGCATATATGTTCCATCCACTAGAACATAGAGATATATCTGCTTACAAGTGATTGGCTGTGATCCACTAGTGGAGGATGGATGGTGAGATTTGAAGTCCCAATAGATGATGTCCCAATGAGACATCCCATACTATTCTCCTCGGTTCTCTTAAATGTTGAACTAGTAGAAGAACTATTCTGAAAAGGAATTTGACCTGCGGACATAGCTCCGCTAAATTAAGTAATTCACTTTAGGGAGTAAAGAAAGCTATGATATACTGACACAAACACCAGGCATGACATTGACACGTCGACACCATAATAAGTAAAGAAATAGAAGTAATTGTGTAACTACATGGATAGGTGTCGTGTTCGACACTAACGCCGAACAGCGAACACACCTTTAATTTGAAGTAAAGGTGCTAAATAGAGATACAAAGTACTGTACTGCAGCTTCATAATAGACATATATAAACCAAAAGCAGAACAAAATGAGAAAACACCGGTTGACAAACACAGAATCACACGAATAGAGTGTGTTTCAATTCAAATACCTGATTGTGATGAGCCAGACGATTGAGTTGAAGATGATTCCTGTTCTTGAAATTGAAAACTCAGCGCCTTACTATTGTGGCATTTTTGTGGCAGGGCTTCCACTTTAAAGATCAAACTTTTGGACATGGATGTTTGTTGGACTTCAGATTCAGAAGAAGTTCCCCATGATGGACATCCAAAAACATGGTGGGGTGTTGAATGAGCAGAATCTTTCTCACATAAGCACTTCATTTTTTAACTCTTAGAATAATATTCCATTTACCTTCCAAATAAAATGAAAAATAGATATATGAGAAACCTAGAGCTAGCTAAAACGTTCTCATGGATTCGTGCCAGATTGTCGCTGCAGTATCGAAAGTCAAAATATGAACTTTTTTATAGTTCAAATTAGCATAAGGATACCACATAAAGGAACATTATATTCATGTTACAAACCGGACAATAAAGAAACAAAATTGTATGAACAAGACCATACAAAAGACCTCATGAGTACCATCAGGGTCTAGCGCAAGTGGTTGGTGTGCAAATTGTATGATTGTTGTAAATCCCGGTATACCGAGTTCGATTCCAAATGTTAAAAAAGATACCTATAAGTTAATTTTAAGGACTTCCATAGAGGATTTGAAGAATCATAAAAAACTACATGCAATACTTTAAGCAAGTGCTACATAGTATTCTTCAACAGAATCAATATCTCAATTGCAAAATTAAGAGGAAATTATCTGTTTAATCAACTGAACATCAGTCAAAGATTAAGCTGAATCTCAGAAACTTAAATAAACACTTCAAAATTCTCTTTGTTTTCCTTTTCAATATTGGTCCAAAAAAGGTAGACAAGAAGAAAAAGGCAATTTTTTTGGGCACATAAGCAAAAGACACTTTGAATAAATAGTACTAGGATGAATGAAAACCTAAGGGGAAATTCTTTCCCAATTGAAGTTTAACACTTTTCACACCTGAAATGGAAAGCTTTCTAAAAATGTTAACTTCACAAAATATACAAATATAACAAACAATAAATAGTTGCTAAAATTAAAAATAACCTATTGTATCAAGTACAACCATCCACATATACAAATCATGCAACAACAAAAAATAAAGAAAAAAAAAAACCCAAAATCTATTTAAGTTCAGTTTCATCATCTTAAGCTAAAAATTCTATCTTTTTATGGATTCACACATGTCATGAAATTTAAAGTAAAGGGTAAAAAAAAAAAATGATTTTTTTATCTATAAACAAAAAAAAAACATAGAGAGAGAAGAGACACCAACCTTGGAGATTTAGAAACAAAATTTGTTGTGCATGTGTGTTGTGGGAAGAGATGAAGGTTGAAAAAGCATAGATGTAATCTTAAAGAAGAAGAAAAAATATGAAAAGAGGGATGAGTCATAGAGAGTGGTGGGGCACTACTACTAATACTACAGTCTATAACACTCCAATCTAAAAACTATTATTATTTTTTTTCATCACCGGACACCGGTTTAACCTGGTTCGTGGGTCAGTTCTGGCATCAAGTAGTTTTAGCTTTTTTCCGATCGCAGTTACGGATATCGAACCGCAGTCCTTCATACCAAGTTCAGCGTCAATCACTACTGAATCAACTAATGATTAGTTAAAAACTCTATTATTGTTTATTTTTAAAAATAAATAAATATAATAAAAAAAACATAATCCATGATTGTTTGTTTATGAATGTTTCCCGTTGTACTTGGTCTCTTGGCTTTAGTGCTAAGTCTTGACAAAGACTAACAATGTACACCGCAACATTAATGCATCAACTACACTCAACTTCCACCTTCCAACCTTTTTATATTTTCTTTCAATTTTAAAAAATATAGAAAACTGTTTACGTGTACATACAAAATTATGTTTAATATTGTATTTGTATAGGATTTCAACTAGGATTTATATATGCTGTTGTTTTCTATTCTTTATTTATCTTTTTTTTGAGCCACATCATCATAAATAATGTTTTAGATATGATGATATTATAACTATTAAATAATACTATTTTTTATAAGTTCAATACTTAAATAAACCAATTTGGATAATATAGATATGATAATGTAGATTCATCTAGGTGGATTAGTTGTTTATATTTCATTAATTAAATTTTTAAAAATATTTTTTAATTAAAACTAAAATTTTAAATAATTTCTTTTGTAATATCATTATTTTTTTTATCATTGAAAAAGATCATCAAATTATCTATCGTTATTTAAAATATGTTAAATCACCATTTTTAAATATAAAAATTTAATGGATAATCAAAACTGTGTGATTTTAAAATAAAGAGATTAATTTTCTAAAAATAGGAGAAGGCAAAATAAAACGTGAGCAAAAAGAGTCATATTAGAAAGGAATATGATAAAATGTAGATCTTAAAAAAAGTCCTTCAAAATAAAATTCTTTTTTAAAAAATAAAAAGTTTTTTTTTTCTATTATTTTTGTCGTTTTGTCATGTGTGTTTTTATTTTATTATTATTCTCTGTTGTTTTTTTGTAATGGAAGTGATTGAACATTGGGGCTCATGCTTCCACCTCCTGGTATAATATCGTACGGCTACTATCACTATGGCAATGGAATCTGACTATGTAGGTACTAAGTATATTCCTACGTACGACTTGTTGTGTTGTGTGTTTGACGAGAATGAATGAATGAGATGTTTATGTTTATAATTGTGACTCATTCTTTTTGACAAAAAAAAAAATGGAAACTCAGTTACTCCCAAATGGAAAAAGATTAAAAATATAACTTATAATCTCTTGTAAAAATATACCAAGGTAAATTTGTCTTAAGAGGAGGAGGTGTGTCAAACAACATACATCTGCAATCATCTCTCCACCACCAAAAAATGGTTAAGTTAAACAATCGGCAACCATATTAGCTCATCGATTGACATGACTCACCTAAACATTCCAATTCATTTGGAGCAAGCTCTTAAGCTAGACTAAATTCCAACGGACACACTAATCAAACACTTGAAAACATCGACATGTTGAAGCTCGACAACTCCCCAAACCACATAATCACCCAATATCATGAGGAAGCCACCTGATAGGAACCTCCATAGTAAGACGTCTATTCACATGAGGATTCAAGTTCCTCATCCCTTATATATAATTAATTGCACACTGCATGATAACCTTTTAAGGGTGGATCAACCTACAAAAGGTTAGATCGTGCACTCATTGTGCCGCAACCAAAAGATAAACATAGCAGGTGGAAGCTCAGATTGACCTTAAAGGAGAAAATTATAGGCACATGAGCACATCAACGTGAATAAAACATTGAAAGAAGGCCAGTGATATGTGGCACCAACAAAGAAGTTCACTCTTATTCAATGGAATTCGAAACAAAATTAACCAACATACATACAATCTCTTGTAACACGGGATTGTTTTGTTTCATCAAACCCAGTGCAGGGCAAGGGCAACAATAAGGCTCACCATGAACCCATCTATTAGAAGTCTCATTAATTCGACTGGAAATTTGCTTCTAACTTTCTCGGACATTCCCAACTTCCAAACTATCTTCCCCAAATCACTAGCTTGCACGGGTATTAAGACCCCTAAAAAATACATACATTAGACCATAGCAGCAAATGCGTATCTTTTTATAAATGGGTGCAAGAACCTAATGTTATATCTTGGAAGGACTAAAAAAATTGACAGTATTTTGAAAGTACAATTTTTAAAATTGATAATGATGTCTAATAAAAACTTTCCAAGTCTTGATTCTTTAACCAAAGCTTTGACAGCACTGGTTAGAAGGACCTTAGGTAATTTTATCAGTAATTAAACTAATATGGTAGCCAACAACCGGAAACAAGCATGCCCAATGTAAGTTATGTTGTATGGTATTAAGAAAAAAAAGGAGTAAGGATCAATATAAATTATGTCAACTAAAACCCGAGAAACCCCAAAACTGTATGGGTTCATGCAAGGTCATAAAATCATATCACACAATGGACGATTTGAAATCTTCCATCAGCTGCAGATATCTTCATTTAAAACTTTTCAGAACATCCACTTAGTTTATTCTTTCCGAGCAAGAAGTTGACTTGCTAATAATACATTCAGTCAAGTCTTCAATAATCACGTCCCTTGTATTGCATTTCCTGTAAAGAACAATTTGAGAAAATCTAGTTCCCATAACATTAAGCATACAGCTCCCCAAAAGCATGTAATTAATTAATAGCATCCAAGATTGTTGAAATTTGCTCGAGATGACTAAATGAAGAAAAGTCACGTTCCATCGTCGTGATTCATGATAAAAAATAATGTTCAACAAGATTTATGATATATATCAAAATGGAACATTAAGCATGCAATAGACGTTAAGTTACTGAGATGGCTGATTTTATCATTTATGGCAGTAGGGTTAAGATATGTGAAATTAAACAGTACACGTTTGAAGTTCCTAACCATAGTATATGATAAGAGATCAATATCAAAGATAATTGCCAAAATAAAATATAAGAATTTTTTAGCGAAAAACCATTTTTATGAAATTAAATTACGATTCGTCAAAAAAAAAATGAAATGAAATTACGAGTAAAACATGGAAGTTCTTACAGGTTGGTAACTCGGCGGCATGTATAAAGCTTGCCTAGGATGACCAAGAAGCTGTCCGTACTGCAATTAGATAGTAAGCAATTACTGTAAAGTATCAATATTCTCCCAAGTCCCAACAGTCACCAGAGAGGCATACTACAATTGATATTTTACCTGCGGTGCATTTGGATGAAAATATGCTTGAGTTGGCATTTGGGATACCTGTGGATTATACATGATAGGTTGTTGCCCGGAAAAATTAGGTCCAATCTGCAGGCCGTATGCAAAAAGATAAAGTTTGTGAACAGCACCAAGGCAGAAAATAAATTAAGTCGAACCCAATAATAGCCTCATTTGAAATCTATTTAACCAGCTCTATAAGGCACATCCCCCGAATATCAAAAGGAAAGACCCCTATTCGCAAAACAAGGGATTTAGCTCTATAAATTGTACTAACCTGCACAAGGCACATGACAGCAGTGATTGTGCTACGTGAATTTGGTAGTTAGTCATAATTCTTTAGTCTATTGATGCAAGTCAATTTTAGCAGTAATCCAGTCAATTTTAGCAGTAATCCACAAGTAACCCAAACCCATAACTAAGCACTTCTACATATTCAATAAATGCTCATACAGACTTACCCCAATACTCATGGGCACAGCTGGCATATTTGGTACAGTAGTTACATTCGGTTGAAAATAGAAGGAATTATCAGACACCGGACTGGGAGACCGAGTAGGTGATGGAATAAAACTCTTTGCATTTGGGTTGAGCTTGAATTCCTTACATTATGAAAGGGCAGGAAAAACTCAGACAATGGTCGATAATTTAGAAAACAATAATCATCTAGTGAAATATTCCTTCTTGAACTACACCTTTGCATTGGGATTCAAAGACGATTTTTCAGAAGACAACGAACCAACTGACGAACTTGGAGATAAATCAGGACCAGAAGATGCCGCCACACTTCTCACAGGATCTGACCAAGATGATGCTCCACGTGAGTTTATATACTTTGTTCTGTCATTAGCTTTACCATGTGCTAAACCCTCGGTAGAATCCCTGGGGGATCCCATCTTCTCATGAGATTTTGATATTATATGAGAAGCTGGGGCATAGGAGCTAGCATTAGGAGATAATATCCCTTTATCAAAGTCATCTTTCTTCAAGTAGAGTGATGCTTGTGAATCTGCACAAAAATTTGCTAAGATCAGAGGAATACACATGATTGAAAAAGAAACCACAAAAATTAAGTCTCAAATCTAGGTGTTAGAGCTGCCATTCAGAAATACTATTGAGTACTAACAGAAAGGTTTTGCACTCCCTATATAAGTTTATAAGTTATATCAAACAATAAATCTTCACTTCATAATGGTGTAGTTTCATTTGCATCATTTCAGATTTAACATTTTAGAGCTAAATATGAGGAAGTTGAGAGAATGTTTTTACATACCCTCATTTTTAGACAGTTGAACATCCTGACCATGCTGCACCAATTAAAGAAGAAAATAAAAAAATAAGATTCAGCCGGGTTAAAAATACTAGCAGTCTCATGTGAGATGTTTACGTAGATAAAAGTGTGAGCATTTATGTTGAAACTTCAACTCACTATATGATTTTCTTCCCTGTTGTTACCACTGGCTCCATGTAGATTATGAACCAGGTTCTCCTGAATCCTGTAATGTTATTGGATATGAAGATTTGTAATAAAGATAATATTTATGCTTAGACTTTGAAAATGACATCTTTAGGAAAACAATACAAATCATTACAGCGGAAACAAGTAATAATATACTGAAGAGAAAAAGGCAACACCTGCTTTCCCCATCCGAATATGAGTAGCTTTTGGAAGGGATTTCAGACAGAAATTGCTTAGCATGATCATAAGCACTAGAACAGTTTAAATCTACACCAGAACTTGACTGAGATGACTGTGGGTAACCCTACATACACACAACACAATTAACACGGTGAGAGGAAAGCATGCAAAATAAAAAGAGGGTGAAGGAAAAAACATGAAAAGAACATTGATATCAACATTTTCCTGGCCAAGGCAATCTATAATTCTTAGTAGTATATGGTTAGATGTTAAATCTGCACAATAAGATGCTTTGAAGCAATAGGAATCAAGGCTGTTAAATCACGAGTTTACTCGTGGCAGGTATCAATTTCGAGTTGGCTTGGTTGTAATGTAAACTCGAATTTTAGTAAACTTGGAAATGACATCGAGTTTACTTGGCTGTACTCGCAGTGAATTGGTAAACTTGGATAAACTCGGTAATTTTTAACAAAGTTTTTGACCTTTTTTTATCTCAATTTTTGCATTCAATTCCTTTTCTTCTTTGTTAGTTTGATTTTGTTCATGAAATGTCAGCTTTTTGCTTTATAATTGAGTTGAAATTTTGAATTATTGATGCATTTATTGTATTGCACAAGTGTATATATTATTTTTAATGAGGAATCATTCGAGTCTGAGTCAATTTCAGATAGGCAAAACAAGTTTTCTTAAACCCAATTTTGACAACCTTGATAGGAATATTAACAATTATGTAATATACAAAGCACTATATAGTTCTACAGTATCAGTTATCCGGTAATCATTGAACTGCTACAAAGCACAAAATGGTTTAGAAAATGGTTGAGAATTTTTGAATTCCGGCACTTTTGATAATTAAATAATGAAATGAGAAGATACCATGGAGGAAGAATTTGCCAATGTGGGAGCTCCATTATTGCCTTCTCCGCCATTTATTTCACCATACCTCTCATTGACCGAACCGAATATACCATTAAAAGTTTCAGAATTGTGAGAACCAAACAGTATGTCTTCATCTTCCTCATATGTATCATCATGTGTACCCCTATAGACCGAAGAAAATCTAGTTTCTTCGTCAATATCAAAGTCTTCATCTAAGTGAAGACCTCTTTCCTGTGAAAAATAATAATAATTTATGTTGAGGTTTTGTTTTTTGAAAAATCATTTTGAGGATTTTAAATAGACAATTAAATGAAAAAAACGATGAAACTTACAAGTGGCAAAGAAATGCAAGAAAAAGGGCATTAAAGCAACACTAACCTCTGCAAGGTGAAGATCTCGGGTTTCCTCGCCCTCAATTTCTCTTGCTATTCTTAAAGCTTGCATTTCTAATTCTCTTGTAAGTGGCCCTTTTTCAAGCTTTGTTGTATAAAGTTCCTCATTGAATGTGCTTTTTACCCCAAACAATGTCTTATTTGTTTCAAACTGATCCCACCCCCTTAAAAATTTCAAAAAACAAGGTTAAAAAATTGCATGTGCAAACCTACATGGATATGCTGGGAAGAATGGGAAGAAATTGAAACGTGAAAAAGAAAACCTGTATATAAAATTATGACAGCACTGAATGGACAATTTCATATACTCAACCAAACCTCCCTCAATGATTATCAATATACCACAAAAATAACCTTTTGATAAATCCTCGATTTTACTAAATGGTTATGGACCTACAGCCTGAAAAATATGTGATGCAGCAAAAGAAAGAAGTTTATAATACCCATCAAATGTCAGACAGATCTTTTGCTAAAATCAGGTTCCAAACACAAGAGTTTAGTGAATCACAACAGGCTGAATGGTCCCTACCAAGAAATATGGTTCCAAAAGTCACAAAGAATAATGGGGAACATATGCTTATAAAGTTTGTGAAAGTGGTTGCTTTTAAGGAGACAAAAAGAATTATGCACAATATTACACAATATCAAGTATTATTCATAACAATGGAGGATAAATATCATCAGTTCAAAAAACAATGGAGTAAGACCATCTTGAAATCAATCACTTACAGATGGACTCTTATTTTAAAGAAAAAATTCCTATAGTAGAATATTAAAGATACATAGTATAGTTTAGTTTTTCAATCTTCTAAGTTGAAAAGAATAAAGGAAACTGACAACCATGCATGTTGGTGTCGGAGTTTCAAGAAAAGAGACAATTTACAGTTCATCAAATTTATTTCATTAAAACAAACAACCTATTCCAGTGGCCGTCAAAGATATTTTCCAGTTCAGGGCATTGTGGATCATCTTCATCAGGTACCCAGGGTTTTAGTTCTCTTCCTAACTCAGCATGATGAGATTGAGATATCAATGAGTCAACCATGATTTCCTGATACCTATCGTGCTGAGGTTCACTAGGTAGGCCATCCCTAGTAAGAGCAACACCCTGCCATAATTTAAGGATCATCAGGAAACAAGTTCCAATGTCTTTAAAAAACTTCACCTATCCCTAGGGCCTAGATTAAATTTTCGAATACCATTGCTTACTATGCAGCATTCTAATAAAACTCGTGAGATTGCAGATACTCTCTCCATCCCTAATTATAAGCCCCTCTTACTTTTTCACGTATATATTAAGAAAGTGTGGGTAGTGAATTTAATGTGTCTATTTTGTATGTAAAGTTTCCTAAATACCCCTTATATATTTATGTGTATAAGTTTAACTTTTCATCTTTGTAGAAAAGCATATGGGTGATAATTGTCTGTTCATTTTATTATGAAGGAAAAAGGGCTCCTTTTATAGGAGAGAAAATACAAAGTCAGCTCCTTTATTTTAGGAGTAATACAATGACTCTTAAATAAGTATAATGACTCTTAAATAAGAAAATAAATAGTACTAAATAAGAAATATTTCAACAATCCTCCAAGATAGGGGTATATTTTGGAAAAAAAATTAATAAATGCACCAAGTAGTTTGTATAGGTGCTTATATTTAGGGGCTTGACTTTTTTTTCAAAGATGGCTTATAATTAGGGACGGGGGGTGGAGTATTTAGCAAGGGTAACTACCACAATTCCCGAAGTAATTGAAAATACTTGAAAAATAGCAAACCTGTGCTATAACTTGCACAAGTTCTTTGGCAGGTATAATTAAAATCTTTGAAGGAGCCTTGATAACAAATTCTGCACCAGACTTCTGCCCATGTGATGAAGCATCCTTTGTCAAGCGGGCCATTTTCAAAATGATTCCTGTAATAGTATGATATACAAAGCATGGTAAGTCAAGTTTTCTATGATCTACAAATATAATAATGAAAAGAGGAATAGTGATATAAAACAAAACATAGGCAAATCGTAATCCAACAATAACTTCTAAAATAAAAACTGATTAAAAAAAATCCCAAAATAAATTATTAATCATCCTAAATAACATGTATATCCATTTTATTTACAATATGTAGCACGGACACTTTGGGTTGAAGGTGAGTCCAATGTCTGACACATTTTTACTTCGGAGACAGAACATAAAACAATTAGCTCCAAACTGACACCTTGAGGATACAGCTTGGACACCTAGCTGACACTTACATTTGGCTAGAGATGAAAAGAGACACGGCTGGTACCAAAATTTTCAACAACAAAAAACCAGATGATGATGATGATGATCAACTAGGAACTGAAAGGTCCTAAATTGATTAAATCCTTTTTAGCTTTTTGGTTGTAAATGGATGGGATGATGGTGAAAAACATATAGTTCAATAGTTCATCATGTTGTCTTAGAATATATTTTTTTATAGAAATAAAATGTTCAAATTGTATAACAAGTTCTTTTTAATAATATATAAATCTTGATTCTCAATTTAGATCTTTCAAAAATAAGGTTCGCATTTAACTGTATGTGTGTGTTTGCATGTGTGGAGCGGTATCCTATATTTTGGATAGGATATTATGTGTCTACGTACCTAGTGTTTGTGCTTCATAGTTCACTTCAAGTAGCTATGCTATGCAATAATACAAATAAATAGCTTTCAGAATCACCAAAACTAATAAAAGAAGAGCATACCAAAATCACTGTCTGTATTTATTGCGTGAAATATTCCTGAGTATACAGACCCATTTTTCACCTGGACTTCCACCTGCAGCCCAATTAGACATGTCGTGACATATACTAGTCGATCATGTGAAACACTCTCATAACTGCCATCTTTAATGCCTGTAACCACACCTGCTACAACTAATAGAAAATATCAACATAGTGAATACTGTCACCGACAAATAAAGAACAAAAAGTGCTAGCAACAAGCTCTTTAACACACACTTTTCAATTTTAACCAGTAAAAGAGAGTGTTTTGAAAAGTGTGTTAAAGAGTGTGTTGCTACTATGATAACAAATTATCCTGCTCAGAAGTTCACCTGTACTTGCCAACCGGTTGACATTTATATTTTCATATGGGATCTTATTCTCTGACTTAGCTGCAACTTCTCTTCCAGATTTACGACGTCCATATCCATTAGAGGACTTAGACTGCCCGGGTTGCAAATTCATCCTCACTCACAGCCCCTGCCCCTCTGATCTAGATAGCGTACTTAAAAATTCAATTATAAAGGTACTTTCTATCAAAATGACAAAAGAAAGAATTAAATATATTCACAAGACAATAACCCCAAAGATTTTACTCAAGATTTCAAGAAAGAAAGCTATGAAGTCAAACTATTTTTTAAAGCAACGGCTTTAAAATATGACAATTAGTAACTAGGTTTCAACATCTCAAAAGAGGCCGCATCCAGTAAGGGCATTAGTTTTCAGGAGGAATTGCAGCAAGGAGAGATACCTAACTCTATTCAGAATTCCCGTGTATATTAGGTATCCTCCCTCCCTAACATTGCCACCCTATTTGTAGCATTTATTCATGTAAGATTATAGCATTCACCAAAATTTTCATTTATTTCAAACCCTTTGTTATAAAGAAACAGATCTACCTAACTTGAATGATTGACTATATCAAATCCTTCTACCTTTTGACAAAATTTAGCTTAGATTCTTACGGGGTTGACCATTGTAAATCTTATTTGCAGCTCCTCAAATTCATGTCCTATCATTTCTTTATATAGCAGCTGTAACAAGACCACTACTATTGAGTTCTATAACACACAAAAAACTTGAACAGAGTACTCAAGACAAGTGAGCAAACCTAATTACGACAAACACAAAACCCTACTTAAATGTGAAGTAAAATAAAAATTTCCAAAAGAGTAGATGTAGTAATCAACATACAAATCTATTTATAAGTTATAAATTCTAAAGCACTAGGGATAATTTATGTTGGGCTATTGAAGTTAAAATCTTTCATTCAATTGGTGAACAACTCAACTAAAACACTGCTAATATAATCAAATTATTACCTACCTTTTAACTTTTAAGTACCATTATAAACAAATTTTTTATCATCAAAGCTATTTAGTTTTTGCTGAATACTAAAAAAGTTCATAAGATTACACTATATCAATCAAGATATATACAAATAACAAAGCCCTAACACTAAATGAAGCTATGAATGAATAACATCAAAGGTGAGGATCAGGTTATAGCATTAATGGTATTCAATGAAAGCTCCAATAGATAAAATGTTAGGGTTTACAATAAGATATACAATTACAAGCCCTAGTTGGCGAAGAGTGGTTTGATATTGCTGTTCAATTAAGCAAAAATCAAACGAAATGGAAGTGTAATAAGGGTCCGTTTGGATGTGGCTTATTCTTGAGCTTATGAAAATAGCTTATGCAACTAAATAAAGTTTTGTATTAATTCATAAGTTTTCACTAACAAAAATTGTTTCTTTATAAGCTGCTTCATCATAAACTACCTTGAAATTAATTGGGAAAAGTACCCAAACGATTTATCAAAAATTATTTATTTGCATGTTGTATTGCATAAGCTCAAAAATAAGTTTACCCAAACCAGCCCTAAGTGAGGAAGTAATTGGGAAAAGTACCTGAGAGAGGTTTGATCAGAACCTAATTGGTTGAGATTGCAGTGGAGGTTGAAAAGATGAGTTGAAGATGCAACCAAGCAGGTTAGGGATTGGTTGATGATTGAAGTGTTGCTTCGGTTGGTTACCGGAGACGGTGACGGAGAGAAGCGGTAGAAGAGTTTGAATCTCTCAGAGAGAGAGAGAGAGAGAGAGGTTTTTCAGATTTTGAAGGGAGTGCAAGAAAGAGCGCTGAAAAACATAAAAAACGGTTCTAATAGATTTTAGCCGATGATTTGAGATAAGACGGTTTAAATTTAAATTTTATATTTTGTATAATGGACCGATCTCAATTGTCGATTTGAATAGTTAGAGCGTTTGGCAATTACTCCATCCATCCTTAATTATAAACAAAAATTAACTTTTTAGATTTATTGAATAATAAATGTATCTGACCTATTATAGATTAGATACATTAATTTTTTAATAAATTTTAAAAAAAATACATTTTTTTTTTTTTGGTATAGAAAAAAATACATTTTTACTTATAATTAAGGATGAAGTTTCCATCTTGATAAGAATTACTTTACGAGAGAATATGATGAAGAGAAAGATCTCAATATAAATTCATACTTATTGATGAACATATTTTGATTAATGAGTTTCAACAATATTTAACTTGCTATCTCCTTATAATAATGACGAAATTGTTACCATGTTATGAAGATCTTAGATATTAGCAAGATAAAGTGCATATAACAATAGGAGTATTTCCGATGATACTTATAAGAATTCATATTGAATGAATATAGATTGATAAAAAAATGAGTAAAGGGTACAATGAAGTGACTTATTTATAGAGCTATTTGTAGGAGTAACTAGCTTTTTAATTCCCTAATCAACTTGGTAACTTATCAACTAACTCTAGTTGATTAACTATACTATAATAGAAACTTCAAACACTCGTTATGCACTAATTCAACTACGTGTTGGGAAACTGAATAGCAAACAAGTTTTATGCAACATGATTCTAGCATAGATTAGATATATCGAATGAGTTTTGAATATCTATATAAGATTATTTGATATGTATATAGTAAGCTATAATCTTCACTTTTTGTAGGTAGAGTTATATTTAGTGGTATATCGATGAATTTAATTGGTGTGCAACATCATAATCGATGATTTAAAAATAAATCGGAAGTTCAATGATTAGGCAGAACAAACAAGTTTTCTGCAACATGCTTCTAGTCTAGCATAGTTTAGACGTATCGAATGAGTTTTGAATCTCTGTATAAGATTATTTGAGGTGTATATAGTAAGCTCTAATCTTCACTTTTTGTATAGAGTTATATTTAGTGGTATATGACAATTGTTGATTTAAAATGGAGATTATATGGATGAATTTAATTGGTGTGCAACATCATAATCAATGATTTAAAAATATATTGGAAGTTCAATGATTAGGTTATTTGAATAGTTTTAATCGTAAATTTGTGCTCAATTAACCATGACTACAAGATTTCAGTTATTTATTGATGAATTCGGTTTTTCAAAAACATTAATGTCAAATAAAAACCGCAACTTCAATGATGATCACCATCCAAAGATTATTTTGTGATTTCATTGAGCCATGTCATCTTGAGGCCACCTCCAACAAAGGTTCACTGCGTATTTTTCAAACACGAACCACATTTTTTCTTGAATTTTACCGCTAAAGTATACACGGTGCAAAAGAGGTCCTTAATGAAACAATGAGGGTTACCTGTTTCTCAACAGAAGTTACATTTCTTTTTTATTTACTTTTTTTATACATAAATTGTCATGTATCGTGTATTTTTCATTTCTTGGTAGATAAAGGGACTATTTAACTACTCGGAGGAAAGACATGTCCCTATTATCATCAAAAAGCACATTCATCACCTTTTTATGCGGGCTGGTAAATACCTCTTCTCCTCCTTGTAAAAGACATCTCATGTTAGCAAGAATATTTGCACATTTATTCGCTTTTGATACACATGATTAATTTTAATCTCCTAATTTGAATCAAGTAAATCTTTTATTTTGTTTTGAAGCATTCATCCCGTTGCACTCCATTCTTTATTCATTTAAATGCTACGGATCACCACTTATTTATTTGAATGCCTCGCACCACCACATATGAGTCCCTTGTTTAGTTGTAATAAAAGCAAGTGTGACTATAATATCAATGACCAAAACAAATTGAATTATATCACGTCACTCAATTGACAATCATGTAAGTATTTTTATAACGAAATGTTCCATAATCTTTTTAGTTTTTTGTAATAGGGTTGTTTGCTATTAAAAAATCCAGACAAAAGTTTCATAGTTCACATCGTTATTGTTTTGAAGTTTCATGTTACGCCGGTTAACCTAATGCGTCCCTTTGAGCCGAATGACGATACTTGCAGCATGATAGTTTAGACGGCCGTTGAGTTGGTCCGACCATATGAGTTGGTCCCAAATTTCACACTTTGTCTCGACGAGCTTAATTCAATTGTTAAGGGACATAACATTTTATATGTAGAACTAGGTTCATACTTCAGACACATCACTTATTCACCTTAAGTGTGAAATAGTCAAATTTCCAGCTACTAAGCTATCTGACAAAAAAAAATTCAAATTTTTTAATTAAAAATAAATAAATAACTCTGGTCCGGTTCTGACAACCTTGCTCTTAAACCAGCTCCGGTTGTAACAAAAAAAAACCATCTCCGGTTTGTGGTTCAACTTTTGGTCTTGTTCTGAATTCTGAATAAACATAAACGATTTTTTAGTTGTACTCACAGAAAAAAACACACACGAACGCAGAGAATGTTTGGTTTTGGTGTTTCTTCCACCGCAGCCATCACCACCGCCGCCGGCTCCACTCGTATTCTCTGTGCAACCATTTGCCCTCATTCTTCTTCTCTCATAACTACACATCACTTTTCTTCTCATTTTCTTCCCACAACTTCGGTATATATATTCTCCTTCACTTTTACCACTACCACTTCAGATTTTTTTTCTACTTTTAATTATTATTTTTTATTACTTAATTTTGTTTAATGGCATTGGTTTTCAAATGGGTATGTTCAGGTTTCTTCATCTGCACAACGATTGAGGTGTGTTCCTATCAAAGCTATGGCTGAGACTGCTTCATCATCTCCAGGTGCTTTTTCATTTAAACCCCCATTTTCATTCACCTATTTCATTAGGGGTTTAGGGTCCGTTTGGATTAATTTATTTTGGAGCTTATGCCAAACAACTTATTCAAATAAATAAGCTTTTATGCATTATTATAAGCTTTTCAAGGTAGTTTATGAGAAAACAACTTATAAAGATACAATTTTTGTTAGTAAAAACCTATTAATTAACATAAAACTTTATTTATTTGGGTAAGCTATTTTGATAAGCTAAAAAATAAGCCAAATCCAAACGGGCCCTTAGTTTATGGATTTGTGTAAAACTTTTTTAATCATATGTAGATATTTGAGGAGATATAATTAGCAGTATGATAACTAACTTATAAAAGTGGCACTATAATTCAATTTGAATGATGCATGTGCGAAAAAGTAAAAAGTTTTACACTTTCAGTTTATATAAACTAAATACTCTTTTCTTTAGCACGGACACTTCTCATGAAAGGCGCGTTCGTGTCTGACACGACACCAACATTTATATTTTCGTCCTTCATAGATTAAATATGAAAAAATCACATTTTTTTAATAAAATGGGATGTTTTTACAGCATATGCTACTAATGTGTTTTTTTCTTTATATGATGATATTCATTTATCTGATTATGCCACTTTTAACTGGAGTAATATAAAGTATCGCTTTCAAATCCACCTGTAGTAGGCAATTCAACTTATTAAAACTAGCTTGATGAATTTATCGGTCTTTCTGTTAGTTAACACCTTGATCCATGAAGTTCTAGAATCGACAGCAAATAGTTTTTCACTTTTGTTTGGTTTCTGCTTCTTTCAGTTTTAAAAGATCACTTTCAAAAATGCTTGATATTATTGTATAATTAATAGGTCTTTTGTCTATTGTGTAACAATGCTGTAAATCTCCTAGAAACAAAACGAGTTATGGCGCTAGAAGAAGTTTGCATATTAAAACCGGACCTAATTTAAGTATTTAAATCATTAGAAAAGCTTTCAAGTTTCAACCGTTGCCAAAAGAATTTAACTGAGAAAACTTCAGGTGTTTGGGAATTTGGAGTGTAAATTAAACACATCCGCAGCCTATATTGTATGTTGGCGGCATTCGGGAATCACTCCCGCTTCAAGTTTCACAGTAGTCCAATACGTTTTTGTTTGTTTGATAATTTACATAATCTTTTCACTGTTGAGAGTGCAGACTGACTAGTTTTAATTATAGGGTGATTAGAACTGTCCGGATTTATTCTAGATGATTTTAGTCTTTATTACAACACTGTGTTCACCCTTTGATGATATTTTCTGTTTTTTAAATCTAAGAATAAGTGTTCTGTTGCTGTGAAACAGGCAGCAAGCAAGCTTTGATATCGTTGTCAGACAAGAAGGATCTCGCATTTGTTGGAAATGGACTCCAGGAATTAGGGTAGTTATTACAATTGGTGGATTTTTTGTTCATTTTATACCATGTTAGAATATTATTGTTTTCATGTGTTCATGCTTTTCTTATTGTACAATATATCCTTACGTTTTTTCCAATGTTAGATTCACTATTGTTTCAACTGGAGGAACAGCTTCTGCATTGGAAAGTGCTGGAGTTGCTGTTACTAAAGTTGAACAGCTTACACAGTTCCCCGAAATGGTGAGTGTAATTGTAGCTTGAGTTCTCCTTCACAAAGTTTCATCTCGGATCTTGTATTTCATTGGTATATATCCCGAGAGATTTTCTATCAATGAAGATTGCTTTTCTTTGTGTATTTTGATCAGTGTTATTAAATGGCGTCCATGGCATGGCAGATTTTGGCTACCACCATAGCCGATTTGTGTAGTGGTGCCTGCCACAGGCAGCAACAGTGTGTTTATATGGCAGATTTTTGCCCATTGCCGTACTCTGCCATCTGCCATTGACAACACTGATTTTGATCGAGTTCTATGATTCTATCAATATGAATTACAAATTTAGGGACAATAAGCCTTACATTTTGATGTTGAAATCTCATACAAATTCGGCATTTTGGCATTATTACTAACAACGATTGTATGCAATGATTTTTCTACACAGCTTGACGGTCGTGTCAAAACTCTGCACCCTAACATACATGGAGGTATCCTTGCTCGAAGAGACCAAAAACATCATATTGAAGCTCTCAGTACACATGGAATTGGTAAGTTCTGTTATCAGCTATGTTAAAACCAGTGTTGTCAAATAGAGGTTGTACTGTAGCAGAATTTGAACAAACTGTCATCGTTCTATGATACACTATTAAGTTCAAAGTGATGTCAAATAGCAGTGTAGCGGCACTGTAGTGCTGCAGAATTTGATCAAATTGGTATTTTTTGCGAACTTCAATTGATAACACTGGTTATAACAAGTGTGATGTGCTATAAATTATGAATTTGAAGTTTTGTTCTTTCAGTTTGTGAAATTCAGGAATTCTATTGCTTTGCTAAAAGTTTTCCATTTCAGGTACTTTTGATGTTGTTGTGGTGAACTTGTATCCATTTTATGATAAAGTTACATCAAGTGGAGGCATTGAATTTGAGGATGGAATCGAAAACATTGACATTGGTGGTCCAGCCATGATTCGAGCTGCTGCCAAGGTTGTTCATTAGACTGAAAATGCCAACTTTTTATAATTTGAAACGACTCATTAAAAATTTATGTAAAATGGTTCAGAAAATATTTTGTTGGATCCCTTGTTCATTCATACTGTCTTTGAACTAAAATTTTCATTTTTTTTTTGTTTTATTGAAATATATTGTAATATAAGATGATAAATTTGTTTTTGAGCAGAATCACAAGGATGTTTTGGTAGTGGTTGATTCAGAAGATTACCCTGCGCTTCTAGAATTTCTTAAAGGAAACCAAGACGAGCAGTTCAGGCTAAAACTTGCATGGAAAGCTTTTCAGCATGTTGCTTCATATGATTCTGCAGTATCTGAGTGGCTGTGGAAACAAAGTGTGGGAGGTACTGTACACGTTTGTGTCAAATTATTATTTATACGCAACAGTTACATGTGATAAAGAAATGTCTATTGTAGGAAAATGAAATAATTTACCAATACAATCCTAGAATGTAAAAGTTTGTTCTGCGCCCAGTAAACTAAACGGCAGACTTAAATTTCATATGGTTTCTAAGTTATAAGTTTGAGAAATCAATGAACTTATTTGAATTGACATATTTGATTCCAAGAAAATAACTTGCACGCAACATCACCAAAATTGTCTGTATATGTTGTTTAACATAAGATAAGGATCCATGTAAATAGAGATAGAATAATTTGTAATCATCTTATTTATTCCTTTTAAGCATATCTAAAAATAGTCTCTGCTGTGTAGTTGAAAACACATGGTTTCACCATGTGCCTTTTTATTTTTCTCTCATTCAACCTATGTTTATGAAGGTATGGCTGCATATGGTTTAGATAATATGATATTCTAATTGCAATATTTCAATTTTCAAGAACAATTAATATTTGTAATGTGCACTATAGATTGACTTGTGTTCTCATTTCAATGACAGATAAATTTCCTCCTAGTTTGACAGTGCCTCTTTCACTCAAAAGTTCCCTCCGTTATGGTGAAAATCCTCATCAAAAAGCTGCATTCTATGTTGACAAAAGACTTGCAGAGGTCAATGCCGGTGGGATTGCTACAGCCATCCAACACCATGGAAAGGTGCGAATCGGCTACTAATTACTTTTATCTAAAAATCTATAATTACTGGTTATTATGTTTTGTAAATATTTTAAAAGCCATCATGTTTGGAGATGCGAGCCTATGATTGAAAAATTGTATACTTTTCTATTAATATTTGTTTAAGTTAATGCCATAACATCAACATTCTTCTGCAGGAGATGTCTTATAATAACTACTTGGATGCTGATGCTGCTTGGAACTGTGTGTGCGAGTTCAGAAATCCCACATGCGTAGTTGTGAAGCACACTAATCCTTGCGGCGTAGCTTCACGTAATGATATTCTCGAAGCCTACAGATTAGCTGTTAAAGCCGATCCTGTCAGTGCATTCGGCGGAATTGTAGCTTTCAATGTGGAAGTTGATGAGGTAAATATCCCATGTCAATTGAAAAAACTCGAGTCCTACATCGAAAAGAGATTAGATAAGACCTGAGTAGAGTTTACATGAATGATACCCCCTGCCTTACAAGTCAGTTTTGTAAGGATGCGATTGGCCTTGTCGAAAAAAGATTATGGTGTTTATGAAGATAGAGCACTTTCCCTAGATTACATTTTAAAATTCTATCTTGGCGAGGTTGTGTATATGATATTTTAATTTTTTTTTAATGATCGTTTTTATATGTTTTAGGTTCTTGCTAAAGAAATAAGAGAATTTAGAAGCCCGACTGATGGAGAGACAAGGATGTTCTATGAAATAGTGGTTGCACCCAGCTATACAGAAAAGGGACTTGAGATTCTTCGTGGAAAGTCAAAGACTCTAAGGATTCTTGAAGCAAAAAAGAACGAAGCAGGAAAGCTTTCACTCAGACAAGTTGGTGGAGGGTGGTTAGCTCAGGATTCTGACGACTTGACACCAAATGACATCAAGTTCAACGTAGTCTCAGAGAAGACTCCTCAAGAAGGTGAGCTTCGCGATGCGGAGTTTGCATGGTTGTGTGTGAAGCATGTAAAAAGCAATGCTATTGTGATAGCTAAGGTACAATCTGAGACATTATGAAACTCTTTTATGGCTTGATGGAAGTGGTTTAAGAAATCTGATCTCTTTGTCAATTTTTTGTAGGACAATTGTATGTTAGGTATGGGAAGCGGCCAACCAAACCGCGTGGAGAGTTTAAGAATAGCAATGAGGAAAGCTGGAGCTGATGTCAAAGGAGCAGCCTTGGCTAGTGATGCCTTCTTCCCATTTGGTAAGTGTTAATGGCAATACAAAAATTCATTTTTTACGCTATTTCGTAAAGACAACTTGGTTGTGGATAGATTAATGATTCTTTTCGGTGCATATTTTCTGAGAAAATAACACTGAGTAACAGGAAATTGGTGGTGGATGGATCAATGATTCTTCTTAATGCATATATATTCAGAGAAAATAACATTGAGTAACAGTAAATTGTTATATTAGAAAAGGCTTACATATATATTTTTGTTTGGTCCTTGTTTTGTTTTGTCCCTAATATGGTTACCTTCTTAACTTAATTGTTATATATGATTATGAACAGCTTGGAAAGATGCTGTGGAAGAAGCATGTGAAAGTGGAATTGGAGTTATTGCAGAACCAGGTGGTAGTATAAGAGATCAGGATGCTATAGACTGTTGTAACAAGTACGGCGTTTCACTGCTCTTTACCAATGTGAGGCACTTCAGGCACTGATCATTTTTGTTTTGAGAGAACTATTTCAAATATCTAAGCTGTGCTTATAGACTGTTGTAACAAGTACGGCGTTTCTCTGCTCTTTACCAATGCGAGACACTTCAGGCACTGATCATTTTTGTTTTGAGAGAACTATTTCAAATATCTAAGCAATGCTTCTGAAACCTGTTTTTAACCAAGAATGTTGTACTATATATTTTATCAACGTTGTTAAATAGCGGCCATAGCGTAGTGGAATTTGGACAAAGACAGCTCTGCATTTTATGACAAAATAATACTTTTTAGTTATGTTTTAGTAGCTTTTTGTTCTTGATAATTTTCAACATTAACAGAATTGAACAAGACACACCCTTGTTGTAACTATAAATTTGGTTGTTATATTGATCTATTGAGATTAATCCTCTATTTATCAAAGTTAATGATGAAAGTAAAAGTTGAGATAAATTTGTATTCCTTATAAACATTTAAATTTTATTTTTAGTCTTAAAAAAAACTTTCAGTAAATTTTGGACCTCTTTTTTCAATTTATGTGGACCTCTTTACCAATACAAAAAAATTTCAGTAAATTTTGGATTTTTTTTTATCTCTGGTTCTAAGTCAATTTATGTTTATTCTTTATATTTTCGAATGAGTTTTTGTATTCTTGTTTATAATATTATAAGAATGTCTTTTACAATTTTAGAATTGTTTAACAAAACAAGAATTAAATATGAATTTTTAAGTGCCAAAAACTTAAAAAATTTATATTTAATTTATTCCATGTAAAAACATGTTAAATGTTTGCATTTGCATGATAAATTTTTATAATGTATTTAACATGGACGCGAAAAATAATTCAAAACCTTTAAGGATGCACATAAACTAACTTAAAAGTGTTGACCAAAAGTCGTAATGGAAAATATTTGGAGAACAAAATTTGATGAAATCTTATAACCAAGAAAATGTAAGTATTTAACCATTTATTTTGCATAATTTTTTTAAAAAATGACAATAAAACATTAAATATATTTTTCCACTAATATACCTTTATTTATTGTATTTCGATCCACCTAATTACACCACTAACTACATACAATTAACAAGAGTGCTTTAGTAAATGAAATTTCATTTTATGATTAAAATTCATTTTCTTAAGAACCCTGCACATCCTAAATATGATAATTTTTATGAGACTGAGGGAGGGAGTACATTATCATATTTCACACTTGCTTCAAATTAGCAAGTTCACAAGCTTCACTTGTTATGGCTGTTCAGTCTATCTAAATACTTTCCTAGATACAAATAATAACTTCTCAGTAAAATGAGAAAAAGTTGTAGATCATCTAATTTTGACCTAAGATACAAAATACATTTCTTTGAAACAATGAGTATATAAACACTACTGTTTCCATCACAGTTGCATAATAAACTAATAACTGCCCTTGTATTTTGAAAACTTGTGTTACTTCCACTACTCAATGCAATACCCTCCTCGTCAGCAAAACCCTTCCTGAAAGTATGATGTTTAGTCTCTATCAGACTATCACCCATAACAGAAAAACTTTCCTGAAAGTGTGATGTTTAGCGCGACATATAAAATGCAATAACCCTGAAAATCACTTGGATTGATTATGCACTGTATAGAAAAATTGCTTCTTCAACAAGCAAAACTCTCTACTTCCATTTCAGATGTTCCCCAGCAAAAGAGCGTATGACTGTCAAACAAACTGCAATGCAAAGTACGGCAACATCATCTCCAAACATCTTTCTCCCAGTCTTTCTTAACAGAGTATAAATAATGAAGTTGAATATAGTACATGATCATATGCAATATCACATATATTTAAGTTTCTGCATATCAGAGACACTTCAATTGAATCAGAGCATGAAAGAGGTTTTGTTCACTAATGCAAGCTAATTCTTTTTATGCTAAAGTAAAACTATAGTTAATAGACGTCAGTAAAGTACATACCATGGTTTATAAAGGCTTCTTTCACTACTGGCATCATGTGAGCCCCTAAAGAGTCATTCTGATGAGAACTTGAACTACTACCGATCAGTTTCATCTTCGATGGAGAGGTTTATGATATTGCCTACTAAACTATTGACCTGTAGAGAAAGTATATGGAAAGAAGACTCTTTATTAAAGGGAAAGCTTGTCATTCATGATATATGAACTTAAGTTAAAGTTTTCAGGAAATCTCATACTCAATGCAAAGGTCTTAGAATTTCAAGATCTCAGTTTTGAGATCTTTCATAGAAATTTTTTTAGAGACAATGCAAAGAGTGAAAACTGAATTTGATTAAATGATTTTCCAGTTACAAGATTTGGAGGGAACTATCCCTTATATAGGCTAAGCATTTAGAGTTCTGAGCCGTTCAACCTGTGTTCATACAGTTTTGACAGTTACGAAAGAGTTAGCAACTAACTAAAGTTAGTTGAGTCCTATCCTTTAATAAAAAACAGCTTCTAGTTAGCAATTGAAAATGAAGTGCCATTTAGGCCTTATAGAACTAAAATATGCACCAGTTGGAGGCCAAATGAAATGCTGGTTCAGGAACTGGTGCATATTTTAGTTTATTTTTGTAAATAGAAAGTCTATTTTTGAAATTAAACTTTTCAGGAACTAATAATTCCATAAAAAAAAGAAGCTTCGATCAAGAAATTAATACTTTGGAGGATACAGTAAGCATTTAAACCTTGTGAAACGAGACGAGTCCTATATTTCACCATTCTTGTTACTAGCTTTACAATCACCTTTGACAAATCTCCAAGTCAAACAGCAACGGAACAAATCCTTGAGACCTATAAAATATCACAGATCCACAAAGAGTGTTTGAGGAAATCTCTACGGTTTTCACGAAGTGATATTCAACCATCGTTTGTGATCACTAATCATCATCAGTGATGCACTGATTAATAGCATGAGTAATAACTTTTTTCATCATAAGTTGGAACATGCATTCCGCGTGAAGCCAGTAAACCTACGCTTCAATATTGATATCCTCTACTACATGGGGTGACACTTCTAAAATTCCAAAGTAAATCTTTTCTAACTCTGCATAGATTTCATTTGATTGTTGATGGGTAACATCATCAACTGCAAAGACATGAAACTGCTTATCTACTTCTATCCAACTCCATCCTGCCGGTTTTCTTTTAATCCTTTGTTGCATAAGACTTCTAACTTCAGATGCTTCGTTCCATAAACCTTTTCTTGTATAGATATGTGCTAAAGTTAAATATGAAGCTGCATTACAAGGTTCCATCTTAATGAGCTGATTAGCGGCCTCTCTTCCAAGCTCTACGTCTCCATAAATGTTGCAAGCACTCAAGAAAGAACTCCAAATTATACAATTTGGATCATAAGGCATTTCTTCCATTAAATCCCTTGCCTTTCTTAGATTTCCATTTCTAGCATAGAGATCAATCAAGCAAGCATATTGGTCTATATCAGGAGACAACCCATAATTTGTTCTCATTTGGTTGAAATATTCCTCCCCTTTGTCAATAAATCCTGCATGATTACAGGCTGTTAAGACAGCAGTAAAGCAGACACGATCAGGAATCAACTCTTGCTCGGTCAATAAATAATCAAAAAGTTCCAAAGCCTCTAAACCTCTCCCACATTGAGCATAACCCATGATCATGGATGTCCACAACACGGTGTTCTTCTTAGATGTCTGATCTAACACACATCGAGCCTCATCGATGTCACCACTCTTTGAATACATATCAATCAGAGCACTGGCCACAAATACATTCCTCTCAGAACCCATTTTAATAACCAGAGAGTGCACTTGTTTTCCTTCAAGAAGCACTGCAAGGCTGCTGCAAGCACTTAAAATGGAACATAAAGTATGATCAGTAGGATTCATATTTTTTTCCTGCATTTCAACAAATAATTTCAGTGCATCTTCGCTGTACTGGTTTTGACAATATCCAGATATCATTGTGTTGTATATAACAGTATCCTTCTCACTAGTTTCATTAAATAATAATACAGCATCATCAATTTGTCCTCGATTTGCATAACAATCAACTAATGAACTGATGACAAAATTGCTAGTATCAAATCCTCGTTTGATGACATGAACATGAAGAGTCGGACAATGTTCGAAGTCTCCATTTTGCCCCACACATGCATTAATGACACTAGTCAAGGTAAAACAATTGGGCCTAATTTGAGTTCCTAACATCTCTTTGAACAACAAGAAGGCATCTCTTCCTTGTTTGTTTGCTGAAAATCCAGCAATAAGTGAAGTCCACGACACCTGATCATGTATTCTCATGGCCCTAAATATCTTCCTTGCATCCACAATGGCAAAACATTTTGCATAGAAATCCACAAGAGCACTACTAAGGAACAAATTATCTTCGTATCCAGATCGAATCATATATGCATGGATTTGTATGCCCAAATGCCAATTCAGGTTTTTTGCACAAGAACTAAGTGTATTACAAAGAACATACTTTGTTGGTTTCTCCATTAGTCCATTCATTTTGCTTATTGACTCTAGTGCTTGGTAGGTACTTGCACTTTTAGAATGTTTTCTAATGTAATCATTTTTACAAGCTGTTTCAAAGAATTTCTGTATCAAAGCATCAAAACAAAAAAAAACTTTTAGATTGTCATAATATCATACGTAAAAACCTCAATCTTGTACATAATGCAGGTGTTATGTAACTCTAACATCCATGAATTCTATCCTCAAATGAAATTAGGTTCCTAAAAAACAATCAATCACCTCGATCAATACACGTTTGAACATGTCAATAACAGTAAACACATGCAAAAAAAATTATTTAAGCACAAGATGCCAATCAGACTGTGGAACGTCTGATACCAAACAAGACACAGCATGAACGTGGGCATGACACGTGCAATGTCTAAAATATAGGACATTAGGACAGGTGCACACACAAAGATAAAAAAGGGGATAGAGAATAGCATTCAAATTTAATCCATGTGATGCTTACCCAATTTGCCCTTATCATGAATTTGAGAAGGACTTGTAGCAATCAGCCTCTTGCCTTGGTTGATTTTCTGCAAGACACTAATCAAAACGGAAATCAACCAGATTGTAGAGTCGAGAACACAAGGATTCTCATTATATTGTAAACTCTATCAAGGACATTTCTCCTTGTCGAAAACAAAAGCAAAAATGTCCGCAAGTAGAAGTTAAGCCTCACAAAACACAAGACAGGGTAAGAAGTCAAATGTTGGTAACTGATAACAAATCTGGACAAAGCACCAAACTTTAACTGCCTATCATAGAAATAAGATTTAATCAAACCAAAATAATTGCAAAGATACAGCGAAAAACCAATATGTGCTGCAAATATGGATCATAAACAAGCTATTGCAGGCAATATGACACGCATTATGAGTCCATTTGGACCAAGTAATGCTAATGCATATACCAATCAAACAATTTCCATAAATAATTTGTGATAATTTGTTATAACACACAACCTCATAGTGAGGATAATCATGAACAATATAAATACTTTGCATCCGAAGCAAACCCAACAAACATACTAGAACAGAACCTAAATAAGCCCAACACACTTGTGCACCAAACAACACCAAAAACAACAATTTTAATGTGCATAAAGCAACATTATATCCAATTTCACAAAATCATATACAAGCCTCCTATAATCTTTAGAACCCTCAGAGACCCTTGAAATCCTCCTGAGAGAGAGAGAGAGAGAGAGAGAGAAAGAGAGATGGTGGTACAAACCTTGAACTGAGATGACTTACAACTAGCAAATATGAGCTGAGAAGAGCGTCACTTGGAAGCTTCACGACGGTTTCTGAGCTTCAATGGAGCTTCTGTCAGAGAGCTATTCGCGACGGCAGATGGCGGCGGAGCTAATTTTTATAACGGCGGAGCTAATTTTGCGAAATTGGATCAAATTTGTAATTAAGCTAATCTTACTTTTTTTATTACCCTTAATAGAATGGCTGGTCACACCTGACCAAAAAAGGTAAAAAAAATTTAACTAAATATTTTTGGAGAATGTTAACTTGTGCCCTTAAGGGCACATGTTAAGGAGATAAATGTGGAAAAAAATTATTGAACTTGTGGTGTATTCAATTTTCTAAACATTAAATGTTTTCTATTATTAAAAGCTATATTTCTATTTTTAGGTAGCTTAACATGTGCCTTTAGGGCACAAGTTAACATAACCCAATATTATTTTTTTTTCTTTCACCTGGTTCAGAGGTCAGTTCTACTTCTGGCATCAAGTGATTTCAGTTCCCTTCAAACATAGACTAACTAAATATTAAATAGACTTCCAAAAATTATTAATCTTTATCTATTAAAAAAATGCGATTTGTGCACAAGCCCAACTTTTTGGTTATTATAATATTGGTACGAAGTTTCCATTGCTGTTAGCGATAACTAATCTTCTTCGGAAAACCTGTGGGGCACACGATGTGAGTTCTCCCTCCAACCAAATTTTTTCGCTACACATGAGCTAGAAATCGAATCTCTAACCACATACTCAAAAGGGCTGAGACCCTTACTACTTGGATCAGTTTATTGTAGGTCACAAGTCAAATTTTTGTTAGATCAGTCAATCTTGTTCAAATTCAAACCTAATTTTTTTATTTATACATAGAAGAAAAACCTAAAATTTTTATACTTAGAAGAAAAACCTCAATTTTAAAATTGCGTGTGTGAGCAGCGGTTAATTTAATTTGTGCCAAATGTTTGACTTCTTCTTTTTGTTTGACAAATCCAAATGTATGACTAAATTGGAAAATGTCAATTATTCAATCAAGTTGGTTGATATGCATATGCTTAATGCTGATAGACGTAACTATGTTCTCATTGTTTCATATTATTTTACAACTATCACGATCAATATCACTAAGCATTTTTTATAATTTCACTAAGTCATTGTCTTTTGTAAAAATTAAATAATTGTAGCAACATGTAATTAACAAACTAAGCATTTTTTATAATTTCACTTAAGTCATTGTCTTTTATAATTTCACTTAAGTCATTGTCTATTTTTCCGAGTTTAAGCACTTCTTGTGCTAAACTTTGATGTTTTTAATAGTTTTTAGCTTATAAATAAAATATTTCAATTACTACATCAAATTAGTTCACTAATATAATTCAATCGATTAAAATCATTGTGAAAACTTATTTTCATGTATCTTATTAAGTAAAACATGTATTTCACTATCTATAACATCTCATTTAATTGACAATATCAATATTATTAGACTGTACATTTTCTTCTGAGTTTGAACCCATAACTCCGTATAGTTGTGTGTAAATTTTATGCGCCCGTTAAAAAGCTTATTTTAATGTATCTCATTAAGAAGTTGTGAAAACTTATTTTCATGTATCTTATTAAGTTTTTTTTTTTTTTTGAAGAAGATTTATCTCATTAAGTTAAACACGTACTTCAGTATCTATCTATAACATCTCATTTAACTAACAATGTCGATATTATTAGACCGTAAATTTTCATCAGAATCTGAACCCAAAACTCCTTAGTTGTGTGTGAATTTTATATGGCCGACAAAAAGCATATATTAATTCCTCTATGGCTCTATCATTTAATAACACAACCGTGTTGACAAATAAGTGCTACTTTATAGAAAAGTCAAAGTAAAAGTTCACCACAATCCAACCCATAAACTTTCTAGAAAAGTATGTCAATTTCAATCTTTGAAATGTTCAACTCAAATGTCATCCACATAACCAAATACATATTTCTTCATCACAAATTCAATATAAATACACACCCCCTCCACCAGCTGATTAAATATCTTAAACATTACTTCAATACCTTTCACAATATGACTACAATGGCAAACAAATCACTAAACATATCTATAGCAACACTTGCTATATCATTTTTCATTATGACCATGGTTCCAAAAAATGTGAGTGCACAAAATTGTGGTTGTGCTGAAGGATTATGTTGCAGCCAATATGGATATTGTGGCACTAGTGATGATTATTGTGGCACAGGATGTAAAGAGGGTCCATGTACTAGTGGCACTATTCCACCTAGTTCTCCTAGTCCTAGCAATGATGTTAATGTAGCTGACATTGTTACACAAGAATTTTTCAATGGTATAATTGATCAGGCTGATTCTAGTTGTGCAGGAAAGAGCTTTTACACAAGAGCTGCTTTTCTTGATGCACTTAATTCTTATAATCAGTTTGGTAGGTCTGGTTCTGTGGATGACTCTAAACGCGAGATTGCTGCCGCTTTTGCTCACTTCACACATGAAACTGGACGTAAGTATTTTATCTTAAAATTAGTTTTCCTACAATTTTGTAATTTAAATTAACAGAATAATTTTAACATAGTCACTAAAATCAAAATTTTTTGTCCATGTCACTCTCGAGACAATTTTAGTGACTAACGAAAAAATAACTAGTGTGATCGATAACTTTTTATCGCATTTTTTTTGTGTCAAAATAACACACATAACATATGTTTCTTAATGTTGATGCAGATTTTTGCTATATAGAAGAGATTGATGGTCCATCGAAGGACTACTGCGACGAAAACAACACACAATACCCGTGTGTCGCTAACAAAGGATACTATGGTCGTGGACCGATTCAAATCTCGTGGAACTTCAACTACGGACCAGCCGGAAAAGACATTGGTTTTGATGGATTAAACTCTCCTGAAACAGTGGCCAATGATCCTACAGTGTCCTTCAAGACAGCATTATGGTATTGGATGAACAATGTGCACTCTGTTGTCAGCCAAGGCTTTGGTGCAACCATTAGAGCCATTAATGGTAAACTTGAATGTGATGGTGCTAATCCAACCACAGTTCAAGCTCGTGTTGATTATTACAAGCAATATTGTAGTCAATTGGGTGTTTCTCCTGGTGATAATCTTACTTGTTAAGCAAGCTAACCATACAAAACATACAAACACATATACTTTATATAAAGTATATTTCATTTTATGATTATACATGTAGTATGAATAAATGATATCATAGTGTATACATTATACACAATTCAATAATACAATTTTTCCTTTTACAACATATCCATAGAGAATTGATATATAGATCATTGCATGCTTAACTGAACAAACTTTGTGTTTTGCAAAATGACTGAATTCAAGCATGGTATATGAATGTTGGAACAACCAGTAACAAGAGAAATAACGAATAAACGCAAACAATGAACACACGGTGTTTGATAACGGAGTTCCCCAAATTGTGAGTATGTCTGCGACCGTAGTGCAGTTTGTTTTTATTAACTTGAATGAATTAGGATTTCAGTGTTATAAATGGTATTTATAATAATAATACTTCGGTCCAGATAATAAGCCCTTTCTTCCCTCCGAAAAACAACTCACAAACAAAGTCTTAATTTTATCATTTTCACATGAATATCACTCAATGAATATCTAGCATGACATGTATGACTTAGTAGCATGTATTAAGCTTGTGACTTTATGGAATGATATCACCCATTTGAAGTCTGGTTGCAAGATATGGAAGGAAGTTACATAAAAAATTTCCATTTCCATGCCTTAATTAGGCATGCATCCAAAATTTTCCTTTTAACACATACCTTTGACTTTGAACATCCCATACATACACATATGTCAAGAGAACCACTCTTTGATTAGTGAGTTAAAAGAGTTTTATTTCTTTTGTGTCATTAGGCATAAAGGAGCACACCCTAAAAAATTTACAGCATCTACATTTGTCATAAAATACCATGTTTCTATCAAGTTTTTTACTTCAAATTAGAAGCATTATCTCTACCTGAGTTCTGTAGTAATAATGCAAACTAAACTACAAAAATAAACAACCAGAATGGAGAAATTTGCTGTAAATTTGGAATTACAGAACTTAACTACATAAGAGAAAATAAACTATAAACTACAAAACTTCTCGTAAAACTTGTTAAATCAATAAATTTAATTTATTAAAGATATTGTCCCGTGTATTTTTAAATTAATGATATTATTATTTTGGGTCAAGTAATCTAGTGACTGAAATTTTATCTTTTCAAGGTGAAAAAATTATGTGTTCAGGATTGAAACTCCGATTCCATTTTATACATAGATTTTGCTCAACTTCTTTAATGTTATTAGATTGTGTGGTTCATATTTTTATGTCTAGAGTTTTTCAACAAATTAAAATTATTATTCGAGTAAAAATACATTTAAAGGTATAGAATATATGAAATATTATTAAAATTGATGATGGCAAATTAAGTAACTTGGTAGCAATTGACAAAACTTTTTTTTATGGTAAACTTTCTATAATCTTTTTATTGTTTTTTTTTTGTTTTCTCTGTTATTTAGTTTTTTTTGGCTAAACTTTCTATAAGCTTTGTATTGTTTTTTTTTTTTTGTGTTCCTATTTTCATGGATAGATTCATATTTTTATTTTCTTCCTATCTTTATGCATATATTTAAAAATTTGTTATAATTTTTTTGTTTCTTGTTATAAAATATTTTTTATTGTTATTTTATTTGTCAAAAAAATTGTTATTTTATTTTTTCTACTATATTTTATAATTTTTTTATTGTTATATTCCTATTTTTATGCATAGATTCATATATAATTTTTTATTATTTTTATTATTTTTGTTTTTGTTATTTTATATCTTTCTATTCCTATTTTTAAGTGTATCATCCTTTGTATTTATTTTATATTCTTTCTATAATTTTTAGTGGAATCACAATTTTTTTTGACGTATAGTTAAATTACAATGAAATATATAAAACTTCGAACATAATTAAACATAAAGAATAAATTAGTAACTTAAACCACTAGGTTTGGTCTAGTGGTAAGGGGTTTGGATAATACGTTATAGGTCATGGGTTCGATCCACAATTCATTGTAAACAAAAAAAATAAAAAATTAGTAACTTTGACATGCTATTTGGTGCGAATATAAAAACACGAATGCATGACGATACATGGTGATGCCGGATGTAATTATTTATTTATTTTAAAAATAAATAAACATCCAAATAGATTAAATCTCAAAGTGTAATTTAATGGTCTGAAACATTCGTTAAAATTTGTCGAAGGCACGTTCGCACTATTTATCTTTTTCCTTTATTATATTAGATATATTAGATAACTTTGATAGTAATCAATTTTAGCCAAATTTATTATTTCTTCTTGTTCTGATTTTATTTGGATGGAAGAAACTCCATCTTGTATTTCCGCAGTTATGACTCTAGATTTATTGTCACTATTTGAGTAATAAAATCAGACACTTCAAAAAAAAGAAAAGTAAATTATTTCCTGCATGACTATATTTTGAATTTATAAGATTACGTATAATTTTTGTAAAAAAAAAAAAAGAAAAAAAGATTACGTTTAATTTTTTAGTAAAAAAAAAAAGATTACGATTAATTTTAGTAAAAAAATAAAAAATTACGTTTAATTTTTATTTACCAGTTAAAAGACCCGCGTCTAGTATAAAATAAAAACTAATGTTATTACTTTTTACGCAAGCTTCATATATCTCTCTCAAGAGAACAACCATAACACTCCTCCTCCCATTCATTCACTCGGTTCGATTCTCTTCTGGGATTTAGGTTTTGTTTGCGCCGTCGTCGATAACATGACGCGTATTGCCATCGTTAACAACGACAAATGCCAACCCAAAAAGTGTCGTCAAGAGTGCAAGAAGAATTGTCCTGTCGTCAAACAAGGAAAATTATGTATCGAGGTTACTTCTGTGTCCCAGATTGCTTACATATCTGAGGAATTGTGCACTGGATGCACTATGTGTATTAAGGTATTACTATTATTATTCACTTTTTTTTAAAGATGCTCTCTTTTCTTGTTATAATAATGGGTTTATGTGATGATATTGCTGTAGAAATGTCCTTTTGGAGCCATCAAAATTATCAACTTGCCAGAGAATTTGTTGGACAAAGATACCACTCATAGATATGGTCCTAATACCTTTAAGCTACACAGGTATGTGCGCGCGTTTTCCGACTTGTTATGTTTTTATGAGTTAGCTATACATACACAAAGTAAAGCCGCAAACAACTAACTTGTTGGGCCATCAAGAGGGGCAACCGGAGATCATCCATATTGGACTCAAGAACAACTTCACAAATGAGTTGGACACCACACTTTAACCCAAAACCTTAAGGTATTAGGTTTATGGTTCTCCCTCCACTTTTCTAAGCAATGTGGGACTTACTCACACTTGCCACAACAATCTCCCCCTCAAGTGTGAGTCCTTCAATAATTTATGCACCCCTCAAACGGAAGCTTTCTTCATCCGTACACTTGTACTTGTACCACCGTTAGTCACACATTGCTCAACCAGGAAGACTTTCGATACAAAGAGTCGGTTCAACTCTTCGTCGAACCATTGACTCTGATACCACTGTTGGGTCATCACGAGGGGACAGCTAGGAGATCATCCACATTGGGTTCAAGAACAACTCTACAAGTGAGTTGGACACCAAACTTTAACCCAAAACCTTAAGGTGTTAGGTTTATGGGTCCTCTCACTTATAGAGTGTTCAACCTCCACTTTTCTAAGCAATGTGAGACTTGACTCACACTTGCCACAACATAACTAACATTCAGTTATCAAAGTAACTAACTACTAACTGCTTAATCAAGCTACGCAAAACAGTTAGACAGTTAACATGTTGGACAAGTTACCGTGTAGAAGTTTAAATATCACTGATATTAACAGTGTGAGCGTGCGTATTCCGACTTGTTATGTTTTTATGTAATTGTAATTGTAATTGTAATTGCAGGTTGCCGGTTCCCAGGCCGGGGCAAGTGCTTGGTTTGGTTGGGACAAATGGAATTGGGAAGTCCACTGCACTTAAGATTTTGGCTGGAAATGTGAAGCCCAACTTGGGTCGTTTCAAAGTAAGAACCACAAAATTAGCAGAACTCTTAATCGTGGACAAACATGTTTGAGGTTTCATTGCATCATTTTTAACTTTTCTTTCCCTTTGCAGGAACCCCCTGATTGGCAGGAAATTTTGACCCATTTTCGAGGATCTGAATTGCAGAATTACTTTACTCGCATGCTAGAGAATGATTCGAAGGCTATCATCAAGCCTCAGTATGTTGACCATCTTCCAAAATCTGTGCAAGGGAACGTGGGGCAGTTGTTAGACCAACAAAATGAGAGAGATATGAAGGAACAGATTTGTGCTGATCTTGAGCTTAATCAAGTTTTAGACCGTAATGTTGGTGATCTTTCAGGGGGTGAGCTCCAAAGGTTTGCCATTGCATATGTTGCCATCCGAAATTCAGAGATATACATGTTTGATGAACCTTCCAGTTATCTTGATGTGAAACAAAGGCTGAAAGCTGCTCAAGTTGTTCGGTCATTGCTCAGGCCTAATAGGTTTGTTTCCTCTCCTCTCTAGTTTCTGCTTTAAATATTGTTGATATCATCACTATGTGCACTGTCATTTATTTGAAATCCTCTTGTTTTTTTCAGCTATGTAATTGTTGTCGAGCACGATCTTAGTGTTTTGGACTACTTATCAGACTTTATTTGCTGTTTGTATGGCCAACCTGGTGAATACGGTGTTGTAACACTCCCTTTCTCAGTCAGAGAAGGAATTAATATCTTCTTGTCCGGCTTTGTTCCAACAGAAAATCTTAGGTTTCGGGATGTCTCTCTTACTTTCAAGGTTGCAGAGACTCCAGAGGAAATTGCTGAGGAAGTTCAAACTTATAATCGATTCAAATACCCAACCATGACTAAAACTCAAGGCAATTTCAGGCTTCGTGCAGTTGAAGGAGAATTTACAGATTCACAGATTATTGTGATGCTGGGTGAGAATGGGACAGGAAAGACAACATTCATTCGTATGCTGGTATTCTTATAGTCTTATTATTTCTTTATCAAATGGGCGAGAATGGGCATAATATATTCTTCATATATTTATTCACCATCTTCTTTTATTCAGGCTGGTTTGTTGAAACCCGATACTATAGAAGGTGGATCTGATGTGGAGATGCCCGAGTTCAACGTATCATACAAACCTCAGAAAATTAGCCCAAAGTCCCAATTATCTGTTAGAAACTTGCTACATCGAAGAATCCCTGATGCATATACTCATCCCCAGTTTATTTCAGATGTGATGAAGCCACTACTTATAGAACAGTTGATGGACCAAGAGGTTCAAAATCTTTCTGGTGGAGAGTTGCAAAGAGTTGCCTTATGCATGTGTCTTGGAAAGGTATTTTATGTTTCACCCTTCGGATTGTGTGTTTTTTTGTTTTTGTAACTTTAGACATCTATTTATTCATTTCAAACTAAATACTAGCATTTATAGTTTTGTAATCAGTTGCTATTGTCCTACAACAACAGGATGCAAACATCTATCTGATAGATGAGCCAAGTGCATATCTTGATTCGGAACAACGTATTGTTGCTGCAAAAGTCATCAAGAGGTTTATTCTTCATAGAAAGAAAACAGCCTTTATCGTTGAGCATGATTTCATCATGGCAACTTATCTTGCTGACAGAGTTATCGTTTACGAGGGTCAACCTTCAATTGATTGTACTGCAAATTCTCCACAATCATTGCTTACTGGGATGAACCTTTTCTTATCTCATCTTGATATCACATTTAGAAGAGACCCAACTAATTACCGCCCAAGGATCAACAAACTTGGATCAACAAAGGACAGAGAGCAAAAGAATGCTCGGACTTATTATTACCTTGATGACTGAGTTTACACTTAAAAGGCAGCAGGTTTGTTTGACGTTGCTCTTGGAACACCTACCTGAATTCCGAGCTTAGGTAGTTCCCCGCGCAGGGGTTATATTTCTCAGACCTTTATCCGGAGACCAACACTGGAAACTGACTCCGTTTTATTTTGTTGCAGTCTGCTCTTTTGCCAATGCAACAACAATGCATCAGTTTGATGCCTTGCCATAGAAGTTAGTCTTTTTTCCGTTGAAGAGTCTGCATGTAGATGCTTTCTGAAAGTTGTGATGATAATCAGCATCAATACATATTGGCTATCACATGGTGCAATTGAAGGAAGATTATTATTGTTTTTCTTATTTTTTATTTTGATTGGGTTTAATAGGTTATAACATAACCAACCAAAGGTAAGAATAAAGGTTATAACATAACCAACCGTTTCAATTAAATAAACAGATTATACAATCAATTTGAATGAATGAATGTACACGACTATACAACTGAGCTTTCGACTGTTTCGTCATAAGTGGCTTTCTATTTGTTGTTTTTTTGACAAATATATTCTTTGTGTTGTTGTTTGTTAATGGATACTTGTTTTATTGATTTGATGAGAAATAAAGGTTCTCACTCAGAAAATAATGGTTCTCAAACCGGAGGGGATATGTGCGAAAAGCAAAACATGTTTTCTTAATTTTTACCCTAGAACTAGAAGTACTTAAATACCCAATCGTAATTCAAGCGATTTGATGGTTGGTAGTAACAATAGACACTTGTCATTGACTCAATATCCCTTCGAGGATGATGCATCTAAACTATCTCAAATTTATACAGAACAAGAATAATGCTTATTATTATGAGAAAAGTTTGACAAGAAAAGCAAGAATACTAGCACATGACAGCATGTAACATTTACAAATGCTTGTGCAGATTATGAAGTTGGATTAAGAGATTATGATTTATCATTCATATGTGAAGTAAATGTTTGCGCAAAACACCAAATTCGTCCGGCACTTTACAAACTTTACCTCAAAGTTGAAATTCAAAACTAACAAATTTTTAATACTAGAGATAAGTACACTGAATTTAGAATTTCCATCGTAATTACTAATTAGCATGTACTGCATTCACAACTAGTTGTGAATCACTTTCATAAACTATGCGCTCCAAATGCCTGTTACTTGCAGATTGCATTGCCTCCATTAGAGCTAATGCTTCAGGGAACTGTGCAAGCTGTACCTGCAAACACGAACAGACCTGCATCATTTCTAATACATCAGTCGCAATTTTCTACTCGCCCATGATCGTGAAACCCGGCATTGACGTTGCACTTTAACCATCCAACCTCCGGTGGCTGCCATGACTGTTGCTGCTGTATTGTTCATCACTGACAGTGTTTTGGTACAAGTTTTGTGCTAAGCTTTGATGTTCTTAATAGTTTTTAGCTTATAAAAAAAATAGTTGAATTACAACATCAAATTAGTTCACTAATATAATTCAATTGATCGAAATTATTATGATTTATGAGAACTTATTTTCATATATCTAATTTAAAACATATATTTAACTACATGTCTGTAACATCGCATTTAATTGACAATGTCAATATTATTAGACTGTACATCTTCATCTGAGTTTGAACCCAAAGTTCCATAGTTCTGTGTAAATTTTATACGGTCGTTTACCGACAAAAAGCATGTACTGTTGGGTCACAAGGGGCAGCTAGGGAATCATCCACATTGGGCTCAAAACAACTATACAAGGGAGTACTAGTGCTCTACTTTATAGACAAGTCAAAGTAAAAGTTCCCCACATTCCAAGGCCTATGCTTTCTAGAAAAGGATGTGAATTTCAATCTTTGAAATGTTCAACTCAAATGTCATCCACATAACTTATTACATATTTCTTCATCACAAATTCAAACACAACACCTTGCTATCACTATAAATACACCCCTTCCACCAGCTGATTAAATATCTTAAACATTACTTCAATACCTTTCATAATATAATATGACTATAATGGCAAACAAGTCACTAAGCATATCTATAGCAACACTTGCTATAGCATTTTTCATCATGATCATGGTTCCAAAAAATGCAAGTGCACAAAACTGTGGCTGTAATGGGTTGTGTTGCAGCCAATATGGATATTGTGGTAGTGGTGATGAGTATTGTGGCACAGGGTGTAAAGAGGGTCCATGTACTGGCCAAAGTTCTCCTAGTCCTACCAATAATGTTAATGTAGCTGACATTGTTACACAAGACTTTTTCAATGGTATAATTAATCAGGCTGATTCTAGTTGTGCAGGAAAGAACTTTTACACAAGAGCTTCTTTTCTTGATGCACTTAATTCTTATGATCAGTTTGGTAGGTCTGGTTCTGAGGATGACTCTAAACGCGAGATTGCTGCCGCTTTTGCTCATTTCACACATGAAACTGGACGTAAGTATTTTCTTAAATTTAATTTTCCGCAACTCTTTGGAAATTTCATGTTTTTTAACACACATAACATATGTTTCTAAATGTTGATGCAGATTTTTGCTATATAGAAGAGATTGATGGTGCATCAAAGGACTACTGCGACGAAACCAACACACAGTACCCGTGTGTCGCTAACAAAGGATACTTTGGTCGTGGACCGATTCAAATCTCATGGAACTACAACTATGGACCAGCCGGACAAGACAACGGTTTTGATGGATTAAACTCTCCTGAAACAGTGGCCAATGATCCTACAGTGTCCTTCAAGACAGGATTATGGTTTTGGATGAAAAATGTGCACTCTGTTGTCACCCAAGGCTTTGGTGCAACCATTAGAGCCATTAATGGTATGGAATGTGGTGGCGGTAACCCATCCGCAGTTCAGGCTCGTGTTGATTATTACACACAATATTGTAGTCAATTTGGTGTGTCTACTGGTGATAATCTTACTTGCTAAGCTAGCTAGACATACAAAACATACAAACACATATACTATATATAAGTATATTATAAGTATGAATAAATGATATCATAGTGTAATGATATCATAGTGTTGTAAATTCAATAATTCAATTTCTCCTTTTATAACATATCCATAGAGAATTGATATATCATTGCATGCTTAACTTATTAACTGAACAAACTTTGTGTTTTATAAAATACCTGAATTCAAGCATGGTATATGGGTTTGGTCTCCATTAAATGAACAAACTTATTAACTGAACAAACTTTGTGTTTTATGAAGAAACCAAAAGAACACACAAAATTACTATGCTTTTGGGTTTGGTCTCCATTAATCATAATCGAGTTCCATTTCTATCTCAGCATCTCAAATAGGATTCCAGTGTTTGTGCCATTAGTGATTCTTCTTGCAATGCTCAAAGCAAACAGTCAAAGAATATCTGGCATGACATGTAACCACTCAATATAGGGGTGGCACGGAGGCTGCCAGTTTGGTATAAAGTTAATAATTTTGACTTTTGATGTACTAGAACATTGACATTGCTTTAACAGACTTTGAATTTGTGAATTGTGATATTGTTGAATGATTTCACACGTTTTAAACATCTACTTGCAAGATACGGAAAGGAAAGACTCGCAAAGAGAGGGAAATGACATGATCAAGATAGGGGAGATCATGCAGTCAAATAAAGAGTTTTGGTGTCATTAGGCATAAAGGAAATATTTGCAGCATTCTACATTTGTCATAAAATACCATGTTTCTAGCAAGTTTTTTACTTCCAATTAGAAGGATTATCTCTACCTGATATGTTCTGTAGTAATAATGCAACTAAACTACAAAAACAAACAATTGGTTCATTCCTTAAGAAATTCCAAAGGGAAAACAATTTACATTTTTTGACTCAGTATCCCTTCGAGGATGATAAATTTGACAAGAAACGCAATAATACTAGCACATGACAACATGTAACATTTACAAATGGAGTTGGATTCAGAGATTATGATTTGTTATTCATATCGTGGAGTATATGCTTGTGCAAAACTCCTCCAACAAACTCATCAACAAGCAGGTCTCCACCCCTCCCGATCGCACCCATGTTAATTCTGCCCTTTGCCATGTAGATGTTTATGAGCTCACCAACCGAACTACCTACGCGGCAGTTGGTCCCTTTGTTTCAACAGCGGAAATAAACTTAGACACTTTGCTTATAGTGTATGTGACTGTAATCTAAGGCTTTGGCAGACGTGCCGAGGAAAATTGGATTCAACTGGAGAGAGTGTTCTCAAGCTGAAAGTCAAACCCAAAGTAACTAAGATTTGACTGAGTGATGCTTAAATGCCCATTAATAACTAGCAGATGGTTGGTACTGTACATTGTAATTTGGATTGACCGTTAGTTAGGAAGTTATACATATACTTAAAAAATTGTGCATTCATTTTCAAATTATCCAGGAAATCACTTTTGAAACAGAAGGAAATGAGAATGAATAAAAGTGAGAGTTTGTGAATGAATATTAACAATGTTGTTGATTAATAATAATATGAGTTTGGAGTTAGAATGGGAGTCTCCAACATCATCACCTCCTACACCTCCCTCTCCACTACCAATAAGTTATGGTGCAGGAAACAGGAAATACTCTTTCTCGGCTTCTTCAACTTCATCGCCACCTTTCTCAACCCCTGCGTCTGCTGAAAATCTCCCTCTTCTGCATCTGCACAAGACATTTGATAATCCTAATGTGCCTTCAGTATTTTCTGTGGATCGCCAAGATCCTCCAGAATCGGAATCCAAAAGTACATGCCTCAAGGACTTGTAAGTGTGAATCTCTTCTCTTTACTTTCATGAGAGGACCCTTAATTCACACACACACGCGCGCATACACACACACAAACATATGAACATTCAGAACACAGCAGGCAGCAGCATATATCATGTAGGATTCAGGAGTCTGATGAATCATTTCATTTCATATATAACATAAATATAATTCAAAATCATCTATGTCTACATGCTTCAATTCCTTGTGTTGTGTCCTAGACTAGACTAGTAGTTAGTTCAAATAAGTTTCTTGACTGGCAGGTTATAAGGTTTAGACTTTAGATAGTTTTATTCCAAACACATTTTTTCATGGAGACACCCACCAGTCAAGTCAAATGGAAAAACAATTGTAATACCTTTTCTTGATATATAGGTTTAATGCCAAGACAATATTAACAAACTAACTAAACCACATTTTCTGTCTTCCCCTTCCCCTGAATAACAACAGGTTGGCATGGTTTATACATTTTCTTTGTTCCAACACCAAGTAGCATGTATTCAGCTTGTGACATTGTGGAATGATTTCACACGGTCGAAGTCTGGTTGGAAGATACGGAAAAGGAATTAACTTGCAAGGAAGTTCCTTCCAAAATTTCATTCCATGCCTTAATTAGGCATACAAACTATCAGGAATTTATATTAGATTTAACTCATCTTACAAAACCGACTTGTAAGATAAATGGTGTCACTCTTTTATAAACTCTTTTCGCTCGGACCTTATTTTATCACGTGTAACTTGGGTTTTTGATAACAAGATCAATATAGGGAAGATCATTAGCAGAAGTAAAGAGTTTTGGTATCTTTGTGCATAAAGGAGCTAGCAGACCCTAAAATTTGTGCAGCACTCTAACTTTGTACTAATAAAAATCAGGTTTCTATAAAGTAAGTTAATTCTTCAAATTAGAAGGATTATTTATTGCTAACTGATATGTTCTCTAGTAACAATTCAACTAAACTACAAAAATCAACAATTGATCCTTTCATACCACAAAAAAAAAAAAAAAATTACACCATTGGCATCTCCAAACTCACATATCCTGATGAACACATCCCATCAAGGATGAAACATTCAAACTATGTTCAAGTTAAAAATGTTAGTTTTTAAAATTACTATTGTGATTTTTAATAACATTTATTTATTTATTTATTTTTTATTAGTAGTCTAGTGACTATAAATTTCACCCATAAGAAGAACAAGTGTAGTGTTCGAAATTCTAACTCTGGTTCCTGCATATATAGACTCTGTTTGGGAAGCCAACTAAGCTAGCTTATAGCTTATAAGCTAAAAACTCTGTTGGTAACAGTTTTTTAAGAAAAACTTGTAACTTATTTTACTAACTTATAATTTTTTCTTCCAATTTTATTCATATCATCTTACTTGAAAAAAATTAAATATTAATTAAACATATCTTTTTTTATCAGTTAGCTTATTCGCTATAAGTTAGTTTTTAGCTTACAAACTATCTGCTATAAGTTCATATGCTATAACTATAAGTTAGTATATTGGTTATCTGCTATTTTTTACCAAACCGAGCCATAATGGAATGTTTTTACCAAGTAAGTTAAGCTCAAGGAACAAAGAACATTTATTTTACATTTACATTTTCCTTATTAACAGAACAATTAACTTAGAGGAAAAAATAAAGCATTGCAAATTATAAATTATTTATGAGATTATCAAACATAAATAAAAAATAAATAATTTACGAGGATAAACCAAGAAAAATAGAGAGAGCAACACCAAGAGAATAAGCTCCAACGAAAGTCCCAACCAGTGCCGGACCGGAGTGAGCAACGGCACCGATTCCAACGATTCCGGCGACACCAACAGGAACTCGTACAATCAACGCTTTAGTAGCTGAAGACAAAACAGCGTCAGTGTAAAGATAACGAGCCCAATCCTTGAACATCGGAAGTCGGAGGACGTTATCGCTGCCGTGATCGGACGGAAGGATATGACGGAGGGCGGAATCAACTTGAGTCCGATCAGGAGGTTGTGGGACCCATTTGTGGATGAGTGGATGGTCGGAGATGATGGTGTGGATTTGATCGGAAGCGGTTTTGAGTTGGTAAGGTAAAACTCCTTCGAAAGCGTGTTGAGTTAGAGAAAGACATTGAGAGAACGCTGAGTCACATGCTGAGTTGAATCGGTCTGAGTTCTGAAAACTGTTGTTAACTCGCTTTGACGCTGATATTCCCATCTTTCTTTTCTCTTCTCTCCCTCCTCTCAACTCATTTTCAACTCCTGCTATCTCTCTCACTCCTTTGATATTTAATGAATCCGCGAACAATCTCACAACACTTTAAATTGAATGTTTTTATTGCACTTATTTTTCTATATTTTAAATTAGTAATTAGGTGACATAATTAGCATTAAATTATGACGTATCATTTTTGCTGATACTGATCTCTTTAGGGTGATGAGTGTTGATCAATCTGCATTAACAGGAGAATCTATTCCGGCGACAAAGAATCTCTCAGATAATGTGTTTTCTTGTTCAACCGTTAAGAAATGTGAGATTGAAGCAGATGTTATTGTTACCGGAGTGCGCACATTTTTCAGCGAAGCTGATCATCTTGTTGATAGCACAAACCAACCAAGTTGGTCAATTGGTGCTATTAACAAGGTGACAAACTTTAACAAAAAATATGTGCACTCCGGTAAGAATAATAACTTGTTTCAATTTCACATTTCTTACCATTTGAACCATAAAACACTTCATTTGAGGGATTCTTTCTCCCCAAAATAGATTCTCCCGTTAATCCGGATTGATCAACACTCATTACTATAAAAAAAAAATGAGCATCAACAGAAATGATATCTCCTAATTTAATGCTAATTCCATCCCAGGAGACCAAAATTGCAGCATCTTCTTCTTCACTCCATGGACCATCTCTTAGTACCTACAAGTTTTGTAACAAGAAAGATGAATTAACATCAATTAATAAATAAAGAGATGTCGGTAAAAAAAGAAGGGTGACAAGAAGATCTCTATCATTCTTGTAGCAATGGATTCTAGAACTGGGAATCAAAGATGCCATACATACTGCAATTGTTGGAATGCTTGGTGATCCAAAGGAGGTAAATAAACTATACCTAAAATGCTATGTTGTTTTTTTTTTTTATGGGATGAAAGTGAACTCGATACTTAAAGGTTTACAACACTCATACATTTTGCATCAACCACTTGCGATAAACCTCGGTGGTCAATTTTTTTTTTTTCCGATACAAGTCGTCTTTTTTTTTGTGTGATAAACCTCGGTGTCAAAATAAACTATAGAAAAGTTTGATTTTCGAATGAAGAGGATTAATTTCATAAAATTGATAAAATAGAGGACCAAAAGCTAAATAAAATAAGTCCTTTTTTTATGGTACAACTAAATCCATTATTTTATTAATCATTATTATAAAATTCATAATCACTGTGATAAAATATAAATTTTCATGGAAAATAGGAAAATCTGTAAAAAAAAAAACCACAATATTATTGAATAATTTTTTTAATGATTTTATTATTGAAAGTGTACAAATACATGAGCCATAAATAATTGTCTCTAGGCTTTATTGCAACAACATGGACGAAGTATGGACTCTACACATCTACTACCTTTAGCGTATCCCTTTTCTATACACAATTTATTACATTCTTTATTAAATATTGAACTACATGCAGTTGCATTTCCTTCCAAAGGAAAGCATTTTACTGTGCCAGGTGGTGGTAGATGTATTCCAAATCCTGCACAATCAATTAAATTGCATTACAGATATTATCTAATACTATTTTTTACCATTAATCTTGAAAGATATGTTTTACATTTTTATAATAATAATAATAATAATATGGTTCCTAAAACTTTGATTAAAAACATGGATTATAATTTTATCAAAAAAATAAAGTTCCTAAGACTTCTATCGTGTGTATTTCCATTGAAATAAATAAATAATTTGTGTTGTAAAATTAGGTTATTACCTTTAACCATGCTAGAAGAAATGCACATAATTGCAAAGATGAAAAGAAGATGATTGAACCGAATCGCCATTTTACTTTGAAACTTTTTTTTTTTTTTAATAAGCTTTTATTTTGAAAGGTTGATGATAGAAACCATCTAGCAATAGGCTATTTAAGAGGACAAGAAACGTTAACGCGATAAATAAAATTAATTGATATTGAAGAGTTATGATCTATTTTTTAACTGAAATATAATTGATTTTGAATAGAATGTTTTTTATCCATTCTTGTTTGACTAGCATTAAATTTACAGTTTAATTGATATGCACTGACGGTGTAAAATAGTTTTACACCATCTTTCAGTAAATAACAATCATTTTGCCATGTCGTGTCAAGAAAGTGAGGTGAAGTTGGGTGATGTGGCCGAAAACATGGTTGGTATTGGTTGACAATGTAAAATTATTTTACAACATCGGTGAATATCAATTAAATCCTTAAATTTATTGACTTTAAATTGAGTGTATTTTCTTTTTTCGATAAACCACAATGGTACATTCATTAAAAACGCAAACGCATGAAGTGGAAATCAGGGTTCGAACTCCGGTCTGGCGTTCAACACTAATAATTTTGGCATTTCTACTAGTAAAATTAAGATTTGTGAAACAATTGAGTTTTTTTTTTTTGTCAAGTAGCGCAGTGATTAGAAATTTCACTCTTAAGGTGAATAAGTGAAATGACCGGAGTTCTAACTCCGGCCCTCTGCATATATAATATAATGACCTACCAATTGAGCTAAAATTGCTCCTATTTTTCTATATTTTAAATAGATAATTATTTTAATTAATAATTCAAAATATTTGTGAAACCGACTAAAATATAATAAAATTAAAAAATAAAATTAATGGATATTGGAAATATGATTTATTTTGACTAGATGTTTTTAGAAAAAAAAATTAAATTAATGGATATTGAAAATATGATATATTTTGACTGAAATATAATTTATTTTGTCTAGATTTTTTTATCAATTCTTTTTTTTAATAGCATTAAATTATTGACTTTAAATTGAATGTCTTTTTGCAACTACTTTTTTATATTGTAAATTGATAATTATTTTAAATCAATAATTAAAAATATTTGTGAAACTAACTTAAGTATAATTATTTTGTTGATTTTAAAAATAAAAGTAAAAAACGAATATAACATTAAGACATGTATATAATAAGTGCATCATTTTGTGTTGTTGATGATCAAATAAAATTTCTAATAACCAATCTATAAATCCTAGCTCAACTAGAAATGTCGAAATTGTTAGATTCCAGTCTGACTGAGCTTCGAACTCACCCTCAATTATTTCACTTATCCATCTTAAAGGATAAAATTTTTGGCCACTAAATTACATGATCAAAATATAATACATAAGAATTTTCTAATGTTATCTTGGGACCTGAATCCTCTCCCATATGACATTAGAGGTCCAGTGAAATTTTAGCCATAAAAAAAAAACTTATGTTATGAGTTGGAAACATGAAAAATGCTTATTTAAACTGTATATTTTTTTTTAAAGACTATTCAGACTATTGAAGATTGATGTATTGGTTGAATTGCATAGACAAAAATTAACTTCAGCACTCATAGCTTAAGCGACTATCATGTGTATTTTTATAACAAAAGATTAGATAAAGTCATTATAAAAAAAAAAAAAAAAAAAAGATAAAGTCAAACAATTTATTTATAAGCTATACATTTTTATTCATATGTTATTCTAGAGATCATACAAATAAGTTGAAAATAAAATAAAACTATCATTCAATTTATTTGAAATAAAATAAAACAATCATTCAATTTGTCTTAAATTTAATTTGAAAATAAGCTAAAACACAACCACACACATAACATAAGCACGGTAGCAGTAAGTTTCCCCAAATCATCTTCATTGAATTCAACCGCTTTTACTTAAACCATCTTCGAAAATGATACTAAGCCCTCACGAATGGATTTTCCTGACAAAAACGCGTTTGCAAAACTCAAATTCAATTAACAACAGAATCGATTATTATGATAATTTTGAAAACAACAGAAGAAGAAGAAGCAAAGTAACAACAGTAGTGTGTGGTCTTCGTTCATACAAAAATAAGAAGCCACCAACACAAATGGTAATTTCGAAAGAAAGTGTTCAAGTAATTCAAGCTCTCAAACTTGCAAAAAATTCTGATGAAAAACTCAATCAAGTTCTCAAGTTAAGACTTCTTAGATTATTGAAAGCTGATGTGTTAGATGTTTTAGCTGAATTGCAGAGACAAAATCAACTCCATTTATCTCTCAAGGTATAAGACTCTGTTTGGTTATGTGCTTATAGCATAAGTGATTATCTTGTATTTGTTATTATGGAGAGTTTGTGTGACGACTGTATTGGAGAATTTATGGAAATAGCTTATGATGTGTCCGAAACTTGTTTTCAACTTATTTTTATAAGCTCTTTAGGATAGCTTGTGAAAATAATGTATAATTTATATGAAAATATTGTGACTTTATTTATAAATATCATATACAGTATGTATAATTAAGCTGTTTATCCAAACAGAGTCAAAGTCAAATTGTTTTCTTATAAGATATAAGCTGTTTTCATAAGCTATTCCGTGGAACTTGTGAATATAAGCTACAAACAATTTCATAAATCAACAGTTTCACAAGTATTTGTGCTAATAGAGAAATTCCAATAAGTCAATTCAAACTTATTACACTAGTAAGTAACTAGCTACTTTTTGTCTGAATTATCTTGCCTTATAGAAAATGATATCACTAATTCAGAGTTCGGTCGAGAGTTAAGTTGGTAAAAAGTAATTTCATCTAGGTATCAAACTCATACTAATTTAATAATTTGATCTTAGCTGAAGCATAGTAACCTATATGTAGTGCTGACAATTAAAAGATTGAATGTGTATATTGGTGTCACATGACACTGACATATGCAATTGTTGCCTTCGATCATTTCTATTTTCTCAAAGTATTATCGATGTTTATGCATCAGTATTGTGTCTGGTGTTCATGTATGTTTTAATGCTCTAGAAAGATTGATAACAACTTGCTTCCAATCAGTTAGTTACCAGTAGCTTATAACTACTATTTCTTATTACTTTCTAATTTTAACTATGGACTTGATAATTGAAGCATAGGTTTTGGAGTTTATTATTAATGATGAGGAAGCGGGGTATGATGAATTGCTGCTACCATTGTATTCTGACACGATACTGTTACTGGGAAAGAACAAGATGATTGAGATGGCGGAAGAGATGTTCAATCGAGTGGTGGAAAAGGGGTTGAAACCGGATACGAGGTTGTTTAATGAGATGATTGGGGCTTATTTGCAAGTTGATAATACAGAGAAGGCGATGAATCTTTATAGATCCATGAAGGATTCAGGGTGTTTGCCGGATGAATTGACGTTTACGATATTGATTAAGAATCTACTGAAGAATGGAGAACATGAACTGGTTGAGACTTTGAAAAAAGAGAGTTTTGACTATGTCAATGAACATGATAATTTTGTTCAGAGAGTCCAGCAGAAACATGTGAGATTTCAAATTTTATTGTGTTATGCTATGCAACTATTGTTTTCTCTTTTCTCTGGTTTTTCAAGTTATAGTTTGGAATCACACCTTATATGTTACATGGGAAGGGTAATAGAATTAGTTAATTTTGTAAATTTGTTTTCTCAATGACCAATTTGGTGTTATATTTTGGAATTCTCAATAGTGTTATGCTATGCAAGTATACTTTTCTAGCTAATTTTGTAAATTTGTTTTACTGTTTGTTTCAGGCAAAAAAGAAACATATCAAACTGGTTATGTAATTCCTGCAGTGGATGAAGTTCTACTGTACTGGTTTTATTGTAGAGATGCTACTTTCAGTGATTAATTTTCATCATTTTGGCTGGAGGAGGTTCACTGGACCATTCCATACATTTGAGCTTCAACCCAACATTATTTGTGTGCTTGGTGGTGGCAACTGCCAAATTGGTTGTAGTTATGTCATGTTTGAATATGATAGGCACCAATTGTTTAAGGTTTTGGCATGGTTCGTAGGTAGCCAAGGGACTGAGATTGTTTGCACTTTGCAGTACTGCTTTCATGCAGTAGATAATCTCAGCCTTAGAAATGTAATAAAACGGCTCTGATTAACATGATTTTATTTAACTACTTTTTCACAGTTTTAATCTCAACCGTTCCCTTTTAATTGGACACCGTTAGCGGTTACTGGCAGCTGCATTAAATCCATTTCCATAGTGAAGCTATATACTACTGATGCTGCAATGTTGATGAGGTCATTTGTACTTTTTGATTTGAACAATTATTTATAATGAGGAAGGGTTGTTGAAAATAATGGTAGATTTTTGGCTGGTAGCATATAAAGTTTTGCACTTGTATGTAATGCCTGAGACTACTTACACCTTTAAATCAACCAAGCAAAGCATCATTGACATAAAATCATAAAAGACGATTCAAATCATCAATATAATTGAAATTAAACTGTCTGCTAACTCCCATTTGTTGTTGACATTGCTAGATATGAAAATTTAATACAACAAAAATAGTTTCTATCTCCAGTTTATTTTACCTCTCCTTTACAAGATATTACATGGAATAAATGTGAAAATGGTTAACAAAAAAGTACATCTATAAGAAACAAGCATCACACACTAAAGGGGAAAAAGTCTATCGGGATGAGTTAAAGCCGAAAACAGAAAAAGCTAAATACATAAACTCAGAATTGGTGCTTAGGTAGCTAAATGGCTAGGAGAATTGTTGAACATGCTGTGCCACATAAATGCACGAGAGAGTACCATCTCGAGCTCCTGGTCAGTCCAGTTCTGAGTTGGAAGGCGTTGAAGGAACATTACTAACTCTTGAAAATCAAGCTTCTGAATTTCGTCTGACCACTGAAAAAACAATGATAGAGATTAGAGAACCTTTGTTTTTCTACTGTATAATAATATGCTAAAAGAAATACTATGAATATATAATCAAAAGCAACCATATTGAAAATTTAACAGTGAAGCCCTCTCCTAGTAGATTTTCTTTTTAGGGGTCCTTGTTGATGGACACTAAACCTCTTAAGTATCTTAATTATATAAGACACTGACGATATTCATTAATTAACCACCGTATAATGACACACGATTATACATTGCTATTTACTTAGAAATACCTAACAGAAATTTCAGATAACGTCATGAAAACTGTCTTCTGCGATGATTGTTAGAATGCATCATTCCATCTTAGTTGAACACTTTGGTATGTTGTGTTATAATGTTAGCATATTACAGAATGGTATCTATTCTTTACAAAGCATTTGTACCTTATAAGATAAAATTTAATTCAAACAGAATGTGATATAAACGGGAAAAAGTATACTGACATACCGTAAGAAGAAAACTGGCAAATATATACACAAGGAAGTCTGGTAAGGCATCTCCTTCGGCTAGATATGTATCCCAAAGGCGTGTGACAAGTTGGAAGGGTATCTGATTACATAAATCGGACATCAGACTTAAAAAGCATAAAAACTGTGTCGAATTTGTTTAGTCCATTATCCCTTGAAACTTAAGATGCAGTCCCTTTATTAATTATAGAGTTGTTCTTCTGCAAAAATTTATTGAACTTGTAAGGAAACAAAAATCAGAACAAACCTCGCGGATTAGAAGACAGTTGAACCAGCGGAAAGCAAATTGAAGAAATTCCAGTCCCTGATTCTCCATATGGCTTGAAACAGGATCTGTCGCAGCTCAAAGTTTCAGTATCAGACTGTATTTGGATATATATACAAGTAATAATATACTCCATAAGTTTCAAAATATTAGTTGTTTTAGAGAAGAAAATTCATTTCATTTTTTCACTTTGGAAAACTATGAAAGCATTATCTCTTGGTAATATATCTACAAAGTGATTAAAGGGATAGCATTAAACAATTGCTTCCCTAAAATTGAGCGTATTTAACAACTTTCTTATTTGTGGTGCAAAAACCATAAACAACTGATATTTTGAAATAGAGGTAGTAATAACAAACAAAAGGTGAGTTGGTCTGGTAAAACTAATACAGATCCAAATGCAAAAATGGGGTATTTAAGTCCATACGATCATAGATATACTTGAAAGAAACAACAGGCCTGAGAAAAGCGTTACCGTCAATCCTCCTGACTAATTCCTTCAACTTAAAGACAAGCCTTTGAATTCCTGGTTGAGCAAACGTGTAATGGTCTTGCATACCATCAAGTAATTTTGACAAGCACCAATAACAGTCAGCTTCTACATTAGAGATTTTATCTGAAGATAAATCAGACATTGTCCAATTATCTATGCTCCCTTCTAAGTATTCTGATAGGAAAACAACAAAAAATGGTGTGACAAGATCATTTATCCCCTGAACATATCCACTTGCTGGATGCCGAATGGCCCTGGCAGAAGATGAGGAAATCATGTAAGTAAAATAACCATGATAATATATACATACATTTCACAAGCAAGAAAGTAGTCAACAGGAAGGATAATCCATAGTTAATGATCTCCTGAGTATCCATCTCGGGCAAAGACCACAACTAATCCAATTTATTACCGCGTGATGTACTTGAAATGCGAAAGGTAGATCATAAACGTTCATTAGTGGTCATGCATCATTTATCTAGTTTCTTTTCCTACATCATTGTTCTAAACTTCTGCTAAGAATAAACACATGCAACACTAGAGCAACTATTCTTAGAATCTTCTGAAAGCGCAATAAATATTGACACCATCTTATTGGCTTCTAAAATTGAATCCATTTCTAGAAGGGAATCTCCACACAGTGTCCATCAAGATTATCAATCAGTACGATAAACAAAAAAAAATCTAGGATCAGTCTACCTTACAGAAATTACTTCATCTGGGTTCAGATAAGATTGAGTACAGTACCCAAAAAGAAAGTAAAAGTCTCTCCTCATAAACGCTATCTAACTACAGTATCTTAGTAAAGCTAAAAGCCATCTTTTGACCTCAGAAATTAAAATCCACAACAAAGAACACTGGGATGAAAATAGTATCAGGCCCAAAAAATAGGTTATCTGTAATATACCATGCGTAAAGAATACGCTCCAGTGATTTCTGAACTTGTGGTTGCTGGAAGAAGGGAACTTCAGGTACAGTTCTTGGACAATCAACAGCAATCTAACGAATGTTAAAAGTAAAGATTAAAAAAGAAGAATTTATTTTCATCATTAATAATCAAGAGTGGCATGTGTTATATTTAAGGATATACCTGGCGAAGCATGTTGATCTCATCATCTGAGCGTTCTGTATCAGGAATATCATAATACTGAGAAACACAGTCAAGATACTCGAGCCGCTTCCTTCTCAAAACTCCCTCCCTTCTATCTGAATTAGTTGGTGCATATCCCTGTTGTCAGTTCATCTTTAAATTTCAAGAAAAAAATATATTGTCCGTGGAAAAACATGATGTTGACCTATTTACTTAAAATGATTATATATACGGCCAAAACCCTATATTGATTTGTTTAGATATCACCAAAATAGAACAAGAATACACATATCCTAACAAATTCTAATATGAACTCCAAACTTAATTGTTATTGTGATTCTTGAAGATCATAGACCTTACCAAGAGAAGTCTCCACACTGTAGGACGCATATAATCTGGAACACCACTCCAAGCTAATTCACGCAATTTGTCTACAGGATAGTTAAGGAAGAAAATTATGATTTCATAATCAGTTTACCATTGAAAACTGAAAAACTAAATAAATATTATTGAGGCATTATTGCTTTGCAGCATAAGCAAACATGAATGTTAAATGCTTGAAATTGAAAACAACCAAAATTTTGGGCCAAAAATCAAGGGAATGAAAGACACTCAAGTACTTAAGTTTTTATTAGTGGATTATGGCTTCTTGCCGTGACGTGATTTCGTAGGAGTATATGTTTACTATCAATTGTCTGATTAAGCAAAAGCAGTAAATGGTGAGAAAAAAGGACATAGCTATATTATACAGTAACTAACAGGCAAGCCTAAGTACACATGAAACTCGACAACTAAAAAATTGGAAGAGAGAAATATCAAGTTATTTATAATTGAAATGTTTATGTTTTTCTTAAGATTTATTTTGAACCTTACATATGATACTTTCATAATGGGAAGTGGTCATTTAGGATTAGGAGTAATGAAGAATAAGTCAATAAGTGATATAAAAGTTAATTAGTAATACAGAAGATAAAAGTATACCCAATATAACCATGGTTCCAGAAAGAACCTTTGTGAACTTCATAACTCTAGCAGAATCAGTAGCTCTACCACCCATGGAAGATTTCCGGACTTCTTCAGACGGGTTCTCTACACGGGAGGTTGATGTTTTCAATTTATTATCATTAGGAGTACTAAATGGTTTGCTTCCACTGTGAACTTCCTCCTGTTTTAAGAGTAGATGTCACACTTGAATAAGTGCTACCAATCAGTATTATAGATACATATAATGAGACATAACCACAAAATACAAATACTAAAATTACCTCTACTGTCTCAATTTTGCGATCATTAGTGCCAGTATCGTTGTATGAGGAACTCCTGCTGTAAGTTGGCGAGTATAAGGTTGAATTATCTATAGGATCTACTCTTTGGCTCAATAATATTTTACCAGGAATGCTACGACCCTTGAGTAACCTTGACAAAGAAAGAACATATCAATTGTATAAGATACAAGCATCTCATTGAAACATATAAATCTATAAACAAAACAAAATATTGCTCAATCAATCAACTCACTAAAGAAGATGAAACATAAAAACAGATGTAGCAATTTTGAAAATCCATGATACAAAAAAAGTTCTCAACACGAATAACAGCTTTGCAATGCAAAGAAATGACTAATTCTCTAAAAGCATTTTTTTTTATATAATCTCCAATTTTAAGAACAATTAAACATGCTGCAAATGCAAAATTAATAACTGAAACTGCACTCAATCATCGACACTTTTCCCAGCTTTCATTATTCCTACATTTGATAACAAAAATCCACAACACTAAGAAAAAGCAATCCAATTTGATTACACGGATCAGATGAAAATTGGGGTCAATTATCCTTATCAGAAACACACAAATCATACATTCCTAATCAATTGATCTTAATGTTAAAAAAAAAAATCAACTTTTTTGAAGGGTTTTCTCATATCCGATTGAAAAATAATCAACATGTGAAATCAACAAATCGGGCAGCGTAATTATTGAGATCATGAATTTTTCTGAAATACCCATCTTTTTTTTTAATCAAATTATGAAGCTTTTTTTTACAAGCAATAAATTTAACAGAAAAAAAATGAGGAATTGAGGGAAAAGAAAAGATACCCTTGAACATTTCTGAGGGTTTGATTGAATCGAGAATCGAGGACTCCTATGGTAGTGTCTTTGTTGCTGTTGTTGTCGTTGTTATTGTTCATGGTTGATCTGTTGGAATGAATTTGATTTGAGAGCTAACTTAGAGAGCTATGAGTAGTGATGAATGAGTGCATCAAGCAAATGCATGATGAACACTCCACCAACCACAATGACATTCTTTCTTTTACTACCTTTTTTGTTCTTGTTTAAGGTTTTTTCTCACAAAAATAATAAATATCTTCTTATAATATTCTAGGACAGGACAAATATTTCGAAAGAATTCAAATTTGATTTTTGGACTTTATTTTACAAAATTTTGAATTACTAAAATTTCTTTTGCGAAAAATCAAAGAATTCATTGAACTCGAGAAATTACAATTTATCGTAGTTTGTTTGGCAAAAATAGTGGTTGGCTGATGACTGATAGCTTTTAGCTTATAGTTGATGACCGATGACTGATAGCTAATAAGTTAATTGAAGTGTTTCGTAAAAATAGTGGTTCAACTACCTGATAATGTAAAATGACATAAAAGGATATTCTTAACTCATAATAAAAATTATATTTAAGATAATAATTTAAATTTATTAATCTAATATATATATTTTATATATTATTATTAAATTAATTTGTATATGCTAAACTTTTATTTTAGTATAATATAATATATTTTATCAAAGTGTATTTTTTTTATAAACAAACATCCTCCAAAATGAAAAGAAAAACTCATATATATATATATATATATATATATATATATATATATATATATATATATATATATATATATATATAAATTACACTTTACTGTATATATACACTAGTATCTCCACCCGTGCGATGCACGGGACTAATTATGCATAAATATTGTATTTTTATTACAAATATATAAAAAAAATTATATAGAAATTATAAATTTATGAATTTAAAAATAACATTTTCATTTTAAAATAGTCTAGTTATGTTTTTATGTGTCATTACTCATTAAGATGCAATTATGCATAGATATTGTTGAAATTAAAGGACTTTGGAAATACTATATGCAATAGGTAAAAATATGATACAGTAAATAAATAAAAATAGAGTGAAAAAAAATGAAAGGGTGCATTAATTGTAAATATTGCAGTAAAAGCTAGTTGGTTGCCATTAAAAAAAAAACGGTGCAATATTCTAAAGAGGAAAGTGAAGGGATATGTAGAAGTAGAATGAATGAAGTTGGCGTATGAAATTACAATCGTGTCCTTTGTTTTGGCGGACAAATATGATTAGCAATCTATTTTGTTTTAATAAATAAAGGATATGTATAACGAGAGAGAGAGAGAAAGTAAGTCACACTTTATTAAGAAAAATGTTATGTAAACGTATTTATTTGACAAAAATACAATAAATATACTTTTTTGATTTTTTTAATATTTTTTCATATCTCGTTTTGCGTACTTGTGAGTTGAAAAAGAGTTGTGTTAATTTTGTGTCTCAAAAATTGTGTTTGAATAACCTACATCCTTTATTAATATAGGCAAAATTACACTGCAGGTCTTTTATCTTATTTTTTTGTAACAATTTGGTCCTTTATCTTTTTTTGTAACATTTTGGTCCTTTATCTTTTATTTGTAACACTTTGGTCTTTTATCTTTTTTATTTGTAACACTTTAGTCCTTTTTTTTTAACACTTTGGTCCTTATCTTATTTATTTATAAAAAATAAAGGAATCTAGATTGTAATAAGATTGGACTCCGAATGCATAGAAAAATTGTAATAAGATTGTCGAAAGAAATCTAGTTTCTGTGAAAGGGCCGTGAAGTTTGACTAAAACTACTGATATTGACTGCAGATTGCAAATTTCATCGATTTGACCGTTCAATATCACCTAATTGGACTGACAAACGATTTAGTGAATTAGAGCATCCTTGTTAGGTTGTATAATAAGTTTGAATCAACAAATATAGTGTCAAGTTCATAATACTCTTCCTTTGTTCTGTTTTGTTGCTGTTTCAATTCTCTTGTTTATGTCCCACTAATATCAAATTGGTATAATGGAGCCATCAAACGGAGGGAACCTGAACTCAATATACATGCCTAAAGTATTGAATTTGCATATTTTGAGTGTGTTTGTAGAGGGGTACTGCATTATTGCATTCAATATGAGAATAAAAACCTTAAAACAAAAATGATATTATGGTGATTTTTAGATAAACGTGTGGAGAAATAACATAACACAAAAACTCACATTTTCATTTTAGTTGCATTAGACAACAAAGTTATCTGATACCTATGTTGCCTAGGTACGGGTACCGTACCGGTATCCGGTACGGGTACTGGTACGCAGTACGACATTTTTAGAAAATTTAAGGTACGGGTACGTTAATATAAAATATTAGAAAAATTATTTTTAAATGAATTATTATCATCATGCTTTGAAGATTTAATTTTTTTGGTCCACCGTCTCAACTATTTTCATAAAAAAATGAGATATAATTGAAATATAATAAAAAATTATAATATTTTAAGAGATTTTTTAACAGCCAATATGTTTTTTCCGTATTCATCATCATAAATCAACCAAATAAAAATGGGTACGGAATCGGTGTGTACCACACAAGTACCATGGAGTATCCGGTACTGATACGTACCCGGTACGAGTACTTCACCATTTTAGGAGTACCCATGCTAGATAGTCTGATACTAACAGAAATACAATAGTCTCTTGGATTATATGACATAGCGCATACCGAGGTAGAAAGCATTATAAGATGATTCAAACAAAGAAAATAACAAAATATTTTCATAGAAAGCTATAGTTCCATGTTATTCCCTAATTGCTGCACTGTATATGATGCACAATGTACTAAAAATCCTGCTAGAGTTTAATCACCTATACAATCGCTTTAGACAATACGAAAGGAGTCTTATATAGACTTCAATTCAGCTATGAATTTGAGTTTTGGTGATTCTGCATTTGTACTGTAGTGTGGCTTTGGTTGGGAAGAATTGATTGTGGGGTAATTGCACCTTGAGAATATAGTCCTTCTCTTCTCGTGTCATCGCTTGTGAGCCATGACGCTGCTGTGAGTAAGCCTGCCATCTTCTCCATCTGAGTAATTCCGCTCATCATTACACCAAACCCTTCAAATGATGCAAGAAGGACTTTCAAAACTGCCTGCTTACCAACCTGCAGGTTATGAAACTAGGCTAGGCTCCCTCTAATATGAGGGAGCAATATAGCAGCAAACTTCACTTGAGCCTCCTTTGTAACCAAAAACCAGCAAACTTCAGGACCTTCAATTGCATGAAACTAAATCTAGGCATTTTCCAGCCTTGGATGGAGATTTTGTCTCCTTAGGAAGAACACCACTATGAGGAATGGTGAACACAGCTAACACAAAATACTTTTTTTTCTTTTTGCTTTAGTTTTTTCATCCAAGTGAAAAACACCACCATGAACAGTGGTGACACCAGCGAGCTCTACCAAAAAGTTTCACAATAGACTTCTTTTTATACTTCTCATAACTTTTTTGTTTCAAAGTTGTCAGCACCAAGTATGTCATCCAATTGACTAAGACCATTTACAATGGAAGTGTTGAGTTTGAACTCAACATATAAAAAGGGGTCCAATGGTTGTTGAGTTTGGTGTTGAGTTTGACATGGAAGAGAGAGGTGTTGAGAAAACTCAACACAGTTGAAACTGACGCCGGGGGACACGCGGCAGGCAACAAGTGGTTGAAAACAGGCGCGTGTAAGCCACGCGCGGACAGGGGCGTGGGAGGGTCTTCACGCGGAGAGAGAGAAAGGTGATGTTGATATGATCAGCCACATGGCTGGTTGCGATTGGTTGGACGGATTTTTATCACAATAATACTTTGAACTCAATTATTTCATCGTAAAATATTTTTTTTTATTTTTTTTACCAAAATTCATGATTTTTTTTGTCTATAAATAGAGACTTGGTTCATTTGATTTGGACACAGAAAAAAAACTCAAGTTTTTCACTATCTTAATATTATTATTATCTTTCAATTAGTGTTTATTTTGAAATTTTTGTCTTTTTTTAGTGAAATGGATTCCAATAATCATTTCAACACCCAACATTCTTCTAATTATCCCAACAATTATCAAAATCCCAATATTTTTTTGTGTGTTGCATTGTATTTTAAATTATTTGTATCGTACTAATTACGTTACTTGTGTGTTGTATTTTAAATTAAGTTAAAATGATTTGTATCGTAAAAAATAAATCATTAAGTGTTAATTATTTTAATTTAATTTAACCGATAATTGTAATTTTATGTGATCATAAAAATAAAATAAAAATTAAATAAGAATATTAAATAAAAACTGGTGGGGTAGAGTGTTGAATGAAAAACTATTAAAGAGGGTAATAGTTAAATGAGTAGGTGAAAAAAAAAGAGAAAATAATGTGGAGTGAAAAAAGTGGTGTTGAATGTTTAAACAATTGTACATGGTCTAACAACTAACAAGTTGTCAATAGTATTCACAATTTCTCTATTTTTTTGTCATCTACCATATCTAATTTACTAACAGATTGTCACACATAACTATCCACAATTTCTTTATTTATTTTTTCTAATTGCATTTTGCTATGTTCATACCTTTTTTCCACTTTTTTTTTTGTTTTTCTTTTGCCCCCACCCCCCCCCCCCCCCACACACACACACACCACAGCCTTCACTACCTTTTTTAAAAGGCAAAACCATCCATCCAATCACCACCACCATTCCAAACACCACCACCATTTCCCACCCCATCACCACAACCTTCACTACCTTTTTTAAAAGGCAAAACCATCCATCCAATCACCACCACCATTCCAAACACCACCACCATTCCCCACCCCACCACCACCACCATCACCACAGCCTTCACTACCTTTTTTAAAAGGCAAAACCATCCATCCAAACACCACCACCATTCCAAACACCAACACCATTCCCCACCCCACCACCACCACCATTATTCAATTGATTATTCAGCCAAGCGTTGTGGACCTGGACATTACCAAGCTCAGCCTCCAAACGCTGAATCTCTGTTTCCAACGCGTCAATTTGTTGTTGACTGCCCAAGAATAGTCGATGGCCTCCATGGATGTGATCCGCGTATCTTGAGTTTGCTTCCCATATGATGCCTTGAGCGCATCGGGCGGTCTCGTCAGCACCACCGACGTTCAATGTTTCCAACATCCACATCCTCAAATTATCATATCCAAATACGTATAAAATTCTTCGAACAACGACTTCCTCCTCGAAGTACGTTAGAGTTAGGCAATTTGGACTACAATCCCTCCTTTTTCGGACTCTACAGGGAGTACATATTTCCATCGAGAGAAACCTGTAACAAAATCAAACCAGTTACGGATCAAATCCTAACAAATCGACGATTAACAACAAACACCTCTTAAATCTAAAATCGCATTAACAAATGAAATCATCAAATAAACTATTGGAGAGGGTAAAAGTTGAATGAGTGTTGAATGAGTAGGTGGAAGAAAGAGAAAATAATGTGGAGTGAAAAAAGTGTTGTTGAATGTTTAAACCAATTTACATGGTCTAACAACTAACAAGTTGTCAATAGTATTCACAATTGCTCTATTTTTTTTGTCATCTATCATATCTAATTGACTAACAGATTGTCACACATAACTATCCACAATTTCTTTATTTATTTTTTCTAATTGCATTTTGCTAAGTCCCACACACACACCACAGCCTTCGCTACATTTTTAAAAGGCAAAACCATCCATCCAATCACCACCACCACCATTCCCCCCCCCCCCCCACCATTCCCCCCCCACCACCACCACCACCACCATTCCCCACCCCACCACCACCACCATTATTCAATTGATTATTAAGCCAAGCGTTGTGGACCTGGACATTACCAAGCTCAGCCTCCAAACGCTGAATCTCTGTTTCCAACGCGTCAATTTGTTGTTGACTGCCCAAGAATAGTCGATGGCCTCCATGGATGTGATCCGCGTATCTTGAGTTTGCTTCCCATATGATGCCTTGAGCGCATCGGCCGGTCTCGTCAGCACCACCGACGTTCAATGTTTCCAACATCCACATCCTCAAATTATCATATCCAAATACGTATAAAATTCTTCGAACAACGACTTCCTCCTCGAAGTACGTTAGAGTTAGGCAATTTGGACTACAATCCCTCCTTTTTCGGACTCTACAGGGAGTACATATTTCCATCGAGAGAAACCTGTAACAAAATCAAACCAGTTACGGATCAAATCCTAACAAATCGACGATTAACAACAAACACCTCTTAAATCTAAAATCGCATTAACAAATGAAATCATCAAATAAACTATTGGAGAGGGTAAAAGTTGAATGAGTGTTGAATGAGTAGGTGGAAGAAAGAGAAAATAATGTGAAGTGAAAAAAGTGTTGTTGAATGTTTAAACCAATTTACCTGGTCTAACAACTAACAAGTTGTCAATAGTATTCACAATTGCTCTATTTTTTTTGTCATTTACCATATCTAATTGACTAACAGATTGTCACACATAACTATCCACAATTTCTTTATTTATTTTTTCTAATTGCATTTTGCTAAGTCCCACACACACACCACAGCCTTCGCTACTTTTTTAAAAGGCAAAACCATCCATCCAATCACCACCACCACCATTCCCCACCACCACCACCACCATTCCCCCCCCCCACAACCACCACCACCACCACCATTCCCCACCCCACCACCACCACCATTATTCAATTGATTATTAAGCCAAGCGTTGTGGACCTGGACATTACCAAGCTCAGCCTCCAAACGCTGAATCTCTGTTTCCAACGCGTCAATTTGTTGTTGACTGCCCAAGAATAGTCGATGGCCTCCATGGATGTGATCCGCGTATCTTGAGTTTGCTTCCCATATGATGCCTTGAGCGCATCGGGCGGTCTCGTCAGCACCACCGACGTTCAATGTTTCCAACATCCACATCCTCAAATTATCATATCCAAATACGTATAAAATTCTTCGAACAACGACTTCCTCCTCGAAGTACGTTAGAGTTAGGCAATTTGGACTATAATCCCTCCTTTTTCGGACTCTACGGGGAGTACATATTTCCATCGAGAGAAACCTGTAACAAAATCAAACCAGTCACGGATCAAATCCTAACAAATCGACGATTAACAACAAACACCTCTTAAATCTAAAATCGCATTAACAAATGAAATCATCAAATAAACTATTGGAGAGGGTAAAAGTTGAATGAGTGTTGAATGAGTAGGTGGAAGAAAGAGAAAATAATGTGGAGTGAAAAAAGTGTTGTTGAATGTTTAAACCAATTTACATGGTCTAACAACTAACAAGTTGTCAATAGTATTCACAATTGCTCTATTTTTTTTGTCATCTATCATATCTAATTGACTAACAGATTGTCACACATAACTATCCACAATTTCTTTATTTATTTTTTCTAATTGCATTTTGCTAAGTCCCACACACACACCACAGCCTTCGCTACTTTTTTAAAAGGCAAAACCATCCAACCAATCACCACCACCACCATTCCCCCCCCCCCCCCCCCCCCACCATTCCCCCCCCCCACCACCACCACCACCACCACCACCACCATTCCCCACCCCACCACCACCACCATTATTCAATTGATTATTAAGCCAAGCGTTGTGGACCTGGACATTACCAAGCTCAGCCTCCAAACGCTGAATCTCTGTTTCCAACGCGTCAATTTGTTGTTGACTGCCCAAGAATAGTCGATGGCCTCCATGGATGTGATCCGCGTATCTTGAGTTTGCTTCCCATATGATGCCTTGAGCGCATCGGGCGGTCTCGTTAGCACCACCGACGTTCAATGTTTCCAACATCCACATCCTCAAATTATCATATCCAAATACGTATAAAATTCTTCGAACAACGACTTCCTCCTTGAAGTACGTTAGAGTTAGGCAATTTGGACTACAATCCCTCCTTTTTCGGACTCTACAGGGAGTACATATTTCCATCGAGAGAAACCTGTAACAAAATCAAACATCAAATCCTAACAAATCGACGATTAACAACAAACACCTCTTAAATCTAAAATCGCATTAACAAATGAAATCATCAAATAAACTATTGGAGAGGGTAAAAGTTGAATGAGTGTTGAATGAGTAGGTGGAAGAAAGAGAAAATAATGTGGAGTGAAAAAAGTGTTGTTGAATGTTTAAACCAATTTACATGGTCTAACAACTAACAAGTTGTCAATAGTATTCACAATTGCTCTATTTTTTTTGTCATCTACCATATCTAATTGACTAACAGATTGTCACACATAACTATCCACAATTTCTTTATTTATTTTTTCTAATTACATTTTGCTAAGTCCCACACACACACCACAGCCTTCGCTACTTTTTTAAAAGGCAAAACCATCCATCCAATCACCACCACCACCATTCCCCACCACCACCATTCCCCCCCCCCCACCACCACCACCACCACCACCATTCCCCACCCCACCACCACCACCATTATTCAATTGATTATTAAGCCAAGCGTTGTGGACCTGGACATTACCAAGCTCAGCCTCCAAACGCTGAATCTCTGTTTCCAACGCGGCAATTTGCTGTTGACTGCCCAAGAATAGTCGATGGCCTCCATGGATGTGATCTGCGTATCTTCAGTTTGCTTCCCATATGATGCCTTGAGCGCATCGGGCGGCCTCGTCAGCACCACCGACGTTCAATGCTTCCAACATGCACATCCTCAAATTAACATATCCAAATACGTATAAAATTCTTCGAACAACGACTTCATCCTCGAAGTACGTTAGAGTTGGGCAATTTGGACTACAATCCCTCCTTTTTCGGACTCTACAGGGAGTACATATTTCCATCGAGAGAAACCTGTAACAAAATCAAACCAGTCACGGATCAAATCCTAACAAATCGATGATTAACAACAAACACCTCTTAAATCTAAAATCGCATTAACAAATGAAATCATCAAATCAACAATCACTAACTAAGTGAAAACATTGACGAACTAAGTAACTCGCGTATCGCGTTAACATTTTTTTGAAGAAAACTCGCGTTAACATTAACAAATCAAAATCAGAAACGCTATAACAAAATGATAAATCAACTAAGTGAAATCTACGAACTAAGTGAAAAGTGATCATATCATGCTTGAATCCAAACTAAGTAACTCAAATTAAACCACAAACCGACGAACTAAGTAACTCGCATTAACATTAACAAATCAAAATCAAAAACACTATAACAAAATCACAAATCGACGAACTAAGTGAAAAGTAAAATCATATCATGCTTGAATCCAAACTAAATAAAGCAATCATTACAGGAACCAGATTCAATCGATAGAAACGGACCTGATTCTTCTTCCGGCGAGAGAGCACGAAGTGAGAGATGAGATACGAAATCAGTCCCCATTTTAAAATTTCTAGATTTTGGTTCCTCCCTCGTAGTTACAGCTGAAATAATTTTTTTTTATTTTTATAAATAATTAACTCATTTGAATAATTTCACATCAAGGGTGCGTTTGATTCGTAAAACAGCAAGGACTGGACAGAACAGTACAGAACAAGATAATACAGGACAGGACAAACCTGTACCGGAAAGATATAGGACGATAATATTTTTATATTCGAAAAATAAAATGGGTATTTTCGTATTTTTTATATTTGTACTTTGGACAAAAAGTTGTCTCGTGGTTTAGTGAGGGACAAAAAATCTTGTTTTTGCTCTGTCCCTTGCTATCTAGTTTGTCCAGTCCCATAACAAATTTCAAATCAAACAGAGTACAACAAAAGTTGTCCTGTCCAGTCCCCTATTTTTTAGCAAATCAAACGCACCCTAAGTTATATACCACATTATTTAAAATATGTTACATCATTATTTTTTGTGAAGTGACAATAACTTATAACTTATAAGAAATTGAGTTTGAGCTATGCCTTATGGAGCATACCATCTGATCAAAGTCAGATCTAAAGTTAAAAGCTCCTAAAATACAAGCTTGTTCATGTGAATCATGATTTCTAACGTAATCACAGAAATAAAATTTGACTCGCGCTTCATATAATCATACCAATTTGTTTTGTAGAATCTTATATGAAAGAGCAACAGCTACAATACTGTTTTGTAGAACCATCTCAATGACTGGTTTGTCGTGAAACAAAACTAAAGTTCGTGGAATTGAACACCCACGCGCGCACACACAAATTATGATTATATAGCTGAATAGAACACATTCAACAAAGGGGGAGGGGGGAACAAACGGGTACTCCATCTGGCCAAAATCACCAATTTGCAATTTAAGGTGTCTCACAAAACTTATGCAGTTATGCAAGTTAAGATTCATTCTAGACACAAAATAATACATGTACTTAGAAATAGCAGCATCCTGCATATTCAAAGCAAACGATTACATGGTATAAAGGTAGGGATAATATCTTATCATCTGAAGATCCCACTTCCAGTAAAACCAATAATCTATAGGCAAACAAGAATAGAGAACTGCAATTAAATCTAGGATATACATGAATTATGCAGCTTCAGTATCTTCATTGGAAATGCCGGTGTTTCTCTCTTTTCTTTAATGTACTTGAACACACTAACTAAATTCGCCAAATCATTCACTGGCTTTCATTTCCCCAGACATTGTCCCAATTACCACTTGGAGCAGTCTTTGGTCCCTCAATGTAGTTCATATTTCCAGAAGGATTGTGTGGTCCGTGAAGTGGATGTCCATTTGGACCTGGCGGATTAACCTTCTTAGTTTTGATCCCGAGCAATCGCAGCACAAATCTAGCTAGTTCTCCATACAACATGCCGGAGCGATCAAATAGCTGCAGCAAACACCATGTGATCATCTAAAATTAAACTATATTCACAACACATTAAAAAATGCAATTACGGAATGAGTTTCCAGAGTTGGAAAGTTCAAGAAAATAAAAATAGAATGACCAATGAGTCAAAATGAATATCAAACAGGGTAAAATAAGTGTATTCCTGCGACACACTGAAATAACACATCAGAAATCATACGTATATAAATCTATGATGTCACTTGTGCATTTATATAACTTATTAATCCAATGCTTCTTAACCTCAACTAACATTATACAAATACAAATTTAGATACAAAAATGGTGTATTCCAAACTGTCACGTTACCATAATAATTTGACACCAGAAATTATATTTGTCCATAATACCGAAGGACAACAGTTTCAGCATATACCTTTTACACAACTACTACTCCATCCTTAATTATAAGCAAAAGTTTGCTTTCTAGATTCATTGAATAATTAATGTATCTGGTCTATATTATATAGACCAGATTAATCAATTATTGAACGAATCTGAAAAGTTGACTTTTGCTTATAATTAAAGATGGAGGGAGTATCTAATATGAAATTTTGATTGGTTAAACAGAACTAAAAGTCAAACTTGAGAGTCTACGTAAACTAAAAAATAATGGACAAATTCACAAAGCATGAGACAGGTTCGTAGCTCAGCACATAAAAATAGCATAACAAGTTGAAAGTCCATAGGCAATTTGACAAATCACAAGGTTCAAAATTACTAATGAGTGAAAGTTGATAAGCTTTGGTGCTTCACCAAAACCAAAAAAAAATCACAACAATTAAAAACACACAAATAAAGCATATATGATTTCATTATTTTACTTTAATTTCAATCTTCAAACAACCAGTCATAGAAGACGGGTAAACAATTAGCAAATAAAAAAATCACAAGAGAATGATGAACACAAAACCTGGAGCATTGCGGTCATGAACAAATGGAAAGCCTGGGTGTTCTGGTCTATAAGTATTGATATCCGACCAAAAAAATTAACCACGCCTTGCATCTGTCATTAGAGGGAAATATATAAGTTCAACATGTGCCGAGCATATTTTTGGACAACAAATAACAAAAAATCAATATTCATATTAAAATAATCCAAAGGGGAAATAAAGGAGAGAAGCAATGGTGGGCAACAGTAACAGTAAGCAGAGTGCACAAAAATGCAGCTTAACTAACTGGATACTTCTAGATACAAGAAGTTTCATTACAGGCCGTTAACATGATTACTGTTTCTATTGGTGCCTTGTCTCACGTAGCTCACATACAATCCTAATTCCTAACTAATATAATGAACATAAAATTTTGATTTTTGCTCAAAAACATTCGAAGAAAAATATACCGTGCTAAATACAGTTTAGTTGGAAAAATAAAGAGAATTTTATCTAAAACAGACTAACAATTACAAATATGAAAGATGTCAGCGATAAAGAATTTTATGTGACTTAACAATCCAGTTTAACAAAATGGGACAAACATTGACATTGACCATGGTACATGTTGAATAATTATCCCTATGGAAGAAAAACTAAGTTCTGAAAGTATTATGGCTCACCACACGCAGCATAGAAATCCAAAATCCTGGCGGGGATGGAGGGGCGCCATATGGATTATTGGGATCTTGATCACCACCATAAGGACCAACTCCCATGCCATAACCACCCATTGGACCTCCAAGGCCACCGCCATACATTCCACCTCCTCCATACATCCCTGATGACCCATAAAGGCCACCGGCACCGCCATATCCTCCTCTGTACATACTGTTACCATACATTCCGCCGCCATACATTCCTCCGGCTCCTCCTAGCCCACCACCATAAGAAGAACCATACAATCCAGATCCATATCCAGAATTGTAATTCATTGTAGAACCATATCCTGCAGATTATAAGAAAAATAAAAAAAGATTCCTTCATATAAGAAAACAAGGAAAATATTGAAAGCACATGAAAGGCTACAAATAAAAACAAACGCACCGCCTAATGCACCGCCTCCATAGCTGTTAGTAGTTCCATAATTCTGCTCCCATGGCCTAGCGGGAACAGGCCTGGCAAGAGCAGTCCTATTAACAGCTGTATTTCGATCGGTAGCAGTAACAATTTCCCCAGGTTTTGCAGTCCCTGAAGCTTCAACAACATCACTTGTACTTCCACCTGATGGGGGTCTAAATGGCGCAGGACCAGATGAAGAACCCGCCCGTTCCCAAGGTTTTGGTGGAGGATTACTTGCTGCAACACAATTTTAGGTTATTCACATTATTTTTCTTAAAAACAAAACCTTTCAAAACTAACAATATTGTGAAGATTTAACCTAAAAAAAAAGAAAAAAATCAATCTTGTGAAAGATAAATTAGAAATAAACATAATTCAAATTCAATTACGTTGCTATCAGATTATCCTTATTCAAAATTTCACATACATACATACATATATAAATTGATGAATGATTTGGAAGAGAAACAGACATGCAAGTATGAATTTTAGGGTTCCGGAAACTTTGATAAAGACGATGATAGAGATACAATTGTGATTAATTGATATGGTAAAAAGGAATGAAACGCAAACCCAGATGAAAAAAGATTAAAATTTTATAATCTATGATGAATTAATTGAGAAAAAAAAAAAGTAAAATTGATGGGGGGAAAAGGAGAAAGAGAAGGAACCTGATGGTTGAGAATTAGAATCCATTTATTGATTAATTAAGTGATTATTGAAGAAGGGAAAACACCATGTAAACCCTTTCTCAATGAAGAAGTGATTATTGTTGATTTTGGGCTTTTTGAGAAGAAGAAGAAGAAGAAAATGGAAGGAAGGGGATGAATGAAGAATTTGTTACATCATCTTCAAACACTCGGTAATTGGGCCCCACCATTTGTCAACATTTGAGGTTTTTGGTTTGGTTATATAATCAATCACACACATGCTTTTAATTGCCAACTATGCATTGCACACCAATAACTAATTTGTCATCTGGTGGAATTATATAAAAAATCTATTTCAATTTTTATTACAAAATTAATTTATAAATATTGGGATTTTTTCTAGAAAACTTAACTCGATCGGTAGGAAAATGACATTATATATGCAGGGATCAAGTTCAAATTCCGGACACGTCACTTACTCACTTTAAAATGAAATTTCTAATCACGAGACTACTTAGATAAAAAAAATGTCAAAGTGATAAGGGTCACTTAGACCTTCCCAAGTAGGTGTGTTCGATTTTTAACTTCTTAATTCGGTTGAGAGAAAATAATTTTATTTTATTAGTCATCGCTAATAATAATAAAAAATTTGTATTTATATCATGGTTTGAATAATTAACCGACACATTACTGATATTATTAATATAGACATTTTCATTTGAGTTTGAATATGGGACTTTAATTTCACTCGCCACTTCTTCTGCGAATAAAAAAGGAAAATGCTAACTAGTGCCCCTGGGGCACTGGTTAAGGAGCTAAATAAGCTATGAATATATTGGAAATTGTGTAATCTACTTTTTATAAGTATAAAAAATGCTCTTTTCAATGCAAAAATTACTCCTTTTGATATCCTTAACTAGTGCCCCGGGGGCACTGGTTAGCATAACCCAATAAAAAATTATCTTTTATATGTTTTTTCATACAAAAAATATTGAATTGTTTAAGTGAACTTATAATAGATAATTGCATGATGGATAAATTGGCGAGTTGAGTTTGAAGTATCGAATAAAGGGTCATGTTAACATGTGTCATAAGAGCACATATTAAGATATTCTAATATAAAAATTATACATTTAATAATACAAAAAATTTAGGCTTAACTACACATTTGGTCTCTTACGTTTATTTTATGATTTAATTTGGTCTTTCACGTTTAAAAAGTATCAATTTGATTCCTTACGTTTCCGCTATTTGCATTAATTAGTCATTTCCATCAGTTTTTCCACTAACACTGTTTGAACTATACACGTGTCCAATTGCCCAAGTGTATGTCCACATATACAAACTGTCTGCCACATGTAACAAAACTAACGGAAAGGATTAACTAATGTAAACGATAAAAACGTAAGAGAAAAATTTATATTTCTTAAACGTGAAGACTAAATATGTAGTTAAGCAAAAAATTTAATACTTAAAAAATTAAAATATACAAATTCTAAAAAATAATTTTTACACTCCTTGACCAAATTAGCTGTTAAACTATTTGATAAGCCAGCAGCAGCACACTCTTCAAAGCACTCTTTCATAGATACACTTAAATATTTGGTATGTCACTGTCAATATCATCAATGAAATCGAAGAAACAACCACCAAAACACTTAATTATAGTATTACTTTTACAACCATACTCTATAGTATTTTTTTTTCCTAGAAAAGACTCAGTATAATCGCTAAAGTTGTCACTACATGACTCAGGAATCACATATCTTATTCATACAACCACTCTGTACACTTCTCATTTTATATATATTGTCACTACATTTTAATTATATCATCGGTTGATAATTATATACAACAAACTGACATTACATTACAGCACTGCAGAGCCATTTACCTCATGTTCTCACTACTACTATAAATTCCTATGCTGCTGCTATCTGTGTGTTCAACATATACAGAACTAAAAGCTCTCATCAAATGGAGTTTGGAGAGTAAATGTGCCTTACCCTGCAAGCAAGAGACTGTTTTCAAGATTCGAATCCATGACCTGTTGGTATACATGACAACAGCCTTATCATTGTGCCAAAGCTTGTGCTCCCACATAAGCCGAATATTTCCAGAGGCCGCTCGGGAATGACAATATTGGACACTCTAGTTAAGCTTGGCAACTAGCATACCTAAAATTCAAACTCGTCGAGATGCAGAACCCTCCATAAGATTGTGAAAATATCATCAAAATCTTGTCAAAGCAAAAAAACTAAAATTGTTACATTTAAGTCATCCATTTCCATCATCTGATATGCTATGAGCTGCCTCCCAAGTAGCACACGCTACTACCAGAGCTGCCAAAAGTACAAGGCGTATCGCGAACAAGAAACCTTGCATTACGTGTCCCCATATCATTCAATATTTCCAAACACTCTTGTAAATCTGAGTGGTTCACTAACATCACCCATTCTTTTTCATCGTCTAGATATTTGAGCTGGAATGTCCCGTTTCGCAGTTTGAACCTTGATGCAACTTCTTCATATAGTTTTAAACAACCTGTGGCTGGATCAAACTTGAAACGAATGGTGTCTTCTCCGTAAGTAGCTTTCACAACGATTTTTGACCCGCTATCGACGATGATTGATTTGCTTTTGGACTGCTTTTGGTTCTTAAGGTTCTGGTAACCTGATGAACTGTCATGTACGATTGAACCAGAGCTATTAGACGAGCCTGTCAAGCTTGAAGAAGCAGGATTGTTGTTCTCAACAGCCTCATCATCCCCATCCACACCAGTGTCCATCTCATAAACAACAAAGGAACTTGTCCTCTTGCCAATAGTATTATGTTTACATTTTTCTTCTTCTCTCAAACCACCCTTGTTCAGAACCCACTGATCACCTTTTCCAAGAACGGAACCAAAACAAGCTTGTTCAGGACAATCATCCATTGCAAATGATTTTGAATCTTCACTGCAATCAATCAAAGATGCATTGGTTTCCTTCAATTTCTCATCCAACTTATTTGCTGAATTCTCACCGTCACTACAATGTGCAAGAGGCACTGAGGCAGCATCTTGTGAAAACGGCTCAGAGTCTTCTGTAGTACTTTTCTCGGGGAAAGGGAGGCTTCTATTTTCATCAATTTCTTGGATGGCTGTCCCTTTTGCCACAAATGCCCCCACGGAAGGATCAAACTTCAACCCACCTTCAACTCCCTCGACAGAGTCAAGCACAGTCTGAATTTTCTTCAAAGAACGATTCACTTTATTAATCTTGCGGGATGGCCATCTTGAAATTCCGTGATGCCTGCATATCCTTTTCAGAGTTGTCGGGCAAACTGCTCAAAGAATAATTCAATTGTTAAAAAATAACATGTTTCAATTAATAAGAATAGTTAAAAAAAAACATGTTTCAATTAATAAGAATAGCTTTCAGAAATATAAACATCTTCTGTGGACAATGAAAGGACATTTTTTGTCTTAGATAGAACAGTAGTTATAACTTGATGTCAATTTAAATCGTTAGTAACAATGATGATATTATTATTTAACCACACTAAGCTTTGAAGTTATCACACTGCATATCTCACTTTGTAAACATCTCTCTTGTATATTTCAATATAAATTTGCTTGTTCAAAAAAATAAAAATTTGACAATCAAGTGATGCTTAAGACAGAGATGTAACATGCAACCAGAACCGTTTAAACAATTTCATCATACAATACTTATTTTTGCTTTCGTTGTTTTGTGTAGAAGTGATAACTATAGAATAAAAAATCCATAATGCCTCTCAAAACCTAAATGTGTTTGGATACAAGATTTTAAGGAGGAAATATAGTTTTTACATGAATCTTATTCATGTTAATTTTTTCTCAAAATGGAGAATTTGAAATTCTACCTCTTGAAATTAAGTTTTCAAAATCCACAAAATACAATAACACGTTTTACTATCAATGGTTGCGGCTTCAGTTCTACATTCCAATATAGAGGAACACTATTTGGTCAAATTCATGCAGATCATGTTAAAAACAATGCTGTCAAAAGTCTCGATATTGTCTGGGGAAGGTTTAAGCATATATGAGAGTTAGAAACGTAGAGGAGAAGATGTTTGTGGCATCGATCACCAACAGATGATGGTGTAGAAAAGGCTGTGCTGGTATAGGGTAGCTATAGCTGAAGGTGGACATAGTGTGGTTGGTCAGAGGAGGCTTTGCTTTTATGTTGTGGCTGGTGAGGGTGTATAATGTTGATAGCAAGAAATGTGTATAATGGCGGCAGCAAGAAACGAGAACAAATATCACAAATACTTATCCAAACAAAAAAAAAAAATTAAAAAAAAAGGGTTTTAAATTATCTAATATTTTGAATTATTTCATCCAAACACAACACTAAGGTATGCATTTCAAATTATTGTTAAGACCCGTCTATATAACTAAAGCGAGTGCAGATATGATAAAAATTGACTTCCGTCACCATAATTCAAAATAAATAAGACAGGTCAATAAATACACAGAAATTAGGATAAATAACGTTGGAGCCTAACCGCCAATGCTTTTTGCAGCATCCTTCAGACTACCAGAAAAGTATTGTTGGAGAACACTCAAGCTAACATTCTTCTCGGATGAACTTCTATATTTCTCAGCTCGTCTTTTCGGTGCATTTCTTTCCTGCACAGAAAAGTTGAAGCTCAGGAAACGCTAAAAACAGTTATACCGTCAATAACTTACAAAAATTGATGCATAAATTATATCAATCCATTGCCCCATTAGCATACTCCTTTATAGCATAAGTGAAGTGTGATAGAGTCATAGAGGTTTAGTATTTCTGGTCCCTTGTTCTACTACATCATTCACAATCATTTTTAACAAATGCTTCCTCAGATAGAGCAGCAATTTCACATTAAAACACATGCATTATTAGGGTCAAAGGACAGTACCTGGTTAGGAGAAGGCTCATTTCCATTGTTTCTCAGGTTAGAAGCCTTTGACGACAGCTTCTTGACGGAACCATGGCTTTCATTTATAAATGGTGTTGGAGATTTTCTCTTAGACGAGGGGGGAAAACTTGGGACACTGTTCTTTTCAAACCCTTCCTGAGAGCTTTCCATTTCTGATAGTTCGGCACCTGAAACTGTCCTCAAACTCTTACAAATTTTCTGCATGGTACCTGAGAGGTTGTCTAATAAAAGTTGCTGTTCTGAACTCCCCTTCATATTGATAGGCAGAAAGAATTCCAATATGTAATCATCATTATTAGTATAAGTACTCCTTAGCCTGATTGCAACTGCAGCATTCAAATTGAACTTGCGTGCATGATGAACAAGCGGATACTCACTAATATCATATGTTTTCACATCAGAATAGAAGAAAGGATGGTTTGATTGAAGTGCTTTCCCAGCTACACCTTTCCCTTCCTCAAGAGGATGTTCAATGCATGCATGCACGAATCCTTCCATCGCTCTATCAGTTATATAGCAAGCTGATTCTTCAATACACAGTATGTTTTTTTCTCTAGAACTTGAATTACCCTCTTTAATTTGTATTCTAGTAGTTTCATCTCTTGTGCCCTCATTGTAAAAACAGGGAATCCATGTTAGTGCCAGTGGCAATCTATGTGCATGACACACAGATCTTAACACATCAACTATCTCTGTTAAAGCAGCTCTTTTATTATTCGTAAGACACTGCAGAAGAAGAAATAATATTCTAAGAAGTGCAAAACCAGTGGGAAATTAAAAAAACATGTTTAAGAAAATACCTCAGGAAGCAGCCGAAAAGGCATCGTAGTCCTTAAATTTACAAGCTGCAGAAAAGCATGAGAAATACATGCATCATTACTACCGTAAGTTATGATATAATATGCAAATTTATAAGACATATGGGTTACTTCTTATGAGAAATTGGAGTGATGGTCTTTGAAACATCTTGGCAAAAGATAAATTCTTGGTCAAATGAATATAGGATGCACTTTGAAATAATGCAACTACTCAAATATATTCCCAGATGAATATTGGATGCATATACAATTGTAGACTAGAAACACATAATGTCGATGAATTTTAATTTTTAAATTTAGTTATGATCCCTAATGCGAAGACGGGAAACACGGCCACTCAATACACGTCCATGGAAATGTTTCTGCCTAAGCGCTCCTTGCCATGGTGTGGAACAACACTGAACATTATTAAGGAGGTCAAGGGTTCGATCCCCACCCTCAACATAAAAACTAACAATATTAACATTGTTCGTTTTAAGAAACAAGTATTGACCGATCACCGACAAACACCTGAGATGCTTTCCCAGCCAGATTACAAAATTCTCCATGATATCTTTGTATTGAGACATCTAAGTCCTAAATGGTGATATAAGAATAATAATAATAAGTCTCGAATAATGTATTTATGCAACACATGTTTGCCAAAACAATTTTCGAACCGATTTGCATCATGTTGTGGGCTAAATATTTGCCTAAATTCCTTAAATGCTTACCAAACTAGGGCAATACAGATACAAATAAATTCAAAATAGAACATAAATAAATTGAAGGCAAAAAAAATTATGTGAAGGGAACCATGTCAACTTCCATCAAACTCAACATGAAAAGCAGCGAGACAGGCAAGATGCAAAAAGGAAAGTTCAAATGGAAACGGCAAAAGAAATGCCTACCTGAAGTGAACGACAAATAATTTCCAATTCTCTGTCAAAATCAAGTTTTTCCTTCGTAGTGACAAGTTCCAAGACAGCACAACATGGCAGTCCAGAGTGCAGATCAAATATGGGAAACGCAATTGATCCACGAACATCATGATTTCTTGCATGCTCAACCCTCAAATACTCACTTGGACTGTAGTAACCAACATTGGAAGTCCACTCGGGAACTTTGGAGATAAACACACGACCAGGAAGTCCTGGTAAAAAACCTGGTTTTCCTTCTGTAGAAAATGTAAATGTCCTTGATACTTCACGATACCCTGCAAGCATTTGATCTAGTAAATAAGGTTGCTCACTAGTGCTTAAGTAAACTTGACCACCATGCTTTATCGGTACCCAAACTTGTGCCAATATTCCCCCACCAGCTGATTCTTTAAAGAAGGACAGGGCTTTCAGCATTCTCTCATCAAGTGACAAATCAGGTGGCTTGGAGATTATGCAATTGTCCATGTCAAAAGTATTAACATGCTGTGAAGAGTCGTTAATTTTTTGCTTAGAACTTAAGTTATTTGCATCATTGTTGTTGTCTAATAAATCAAGTAGGCTATCCATCTGTTGACGCACAATTTTCTCCCCAAAAATGGGGGAGCTTTCCGAGTTATTGTAATTTCCACTGACTCCTGTCATATAGAATTGTCCAGTGTTTTGTTCTACTAGATTGAATTCATCAGGCGATTGATATAATACCGAGGCAAGAGACGGAAGCTCATTAGCCATAATCTGATCAGTCATGGATGGGCCAGAACACAAACCAGCATAAGTATCAAAGTTCATGAGCTCGGAGAAGCTGCTAGGCATATCCTCTGACCCCAAATTGCTGATTCCACCATCTAATGATCTTGATTCTTCCAACTGAGTTCCAGGAGACTGCCAATACCCAATTCCTCTTCCCTTAGGGTAAAAAGGGTATTCCATACTTAAGTTAGAGATAAAAACCAATCAAAATATAGCCGTATTAGAGTCCCTCTACGTAAAAAATTTCACAAGACATTGCTTCCTTGTTCACAAGAATTCTTGAAACCTATAAGTTTGTGTACTCAAATCAGCTACTATTATCATAAAGCAAATTAAACATTAGCAGTTGAGCATAGCCCCTATGGAAAATTTTCCAAAATCAACAATTAGCAAACCACACAATCACCAACAACAACAAAAAAATCATAAGAACTGCTGCAGATTTGAACTTGTGAGATAAACAGGACTGCACAAGCAGATACTCTACAGCTCAAGCGAAAACATTGATTAAAAATTGAGCAAAAAATCTTTTAATTTCTCAAGCAAAATCATATGCTGCATAGGTAAAACTTGCATGAGGAAAATTCTCTTGATATTCAAAATAGAATTCTATTAATCTATCATCCAAAAACTCTTAACTGTTGAGCTGCATAGGCACTGTGCCATTGACCTGATTTAAAGTCCTCTAAATCTTAAATATTTTTTTTTAAGACTTGGTATCAGGTCTAAGGACCGACTAATCCAAGGGACACCAATTCCACTGTCCACTAGCAGGGGCCCATTTAAAGCCAAAGTTTTGCTCCGTATGGACCGACCCAACATAGGAAGTGGTGCAGGGAGGATTCTTAACTATTAATCTATCATTCATCTTTGTTACTCATATTAACCATTAGAAGAGTTCACCACCACTCTTTAAAAAAATCTTATCTTTTGGAATAGCAACCTATACCCCACAAGAGAATTTCAATTTTCAAAATTACACAAATGAAACAAATGCCTTAAACAACAAGCCATCAAAATCCAACAAACATAACTGAAAGACAAAAAAAAAAATTTGAAATTTTAGGGTTCCCAAAAAACCTGAATGTTGAAGATCATAGCTCCAAAGGAAGTTAAAAGAAAACAACAATTTATGAAAGTGTGAAGATTTATGAATTGTATTTATAGCTATTGTATGTAATGCAAACAATTAAGCTCAAAATTTGAGAATGAAATTGGGGAAAAGCCGAAAAAATGAACCCTAGGAATGAATTTGATAAGATTAATGAATAAACAACCGACCTTAAAATCCTCGAAAGTGACGAATGTTGTTTCACAGAATTGAACAAAAAAGGGACATTTTAGCTCTAAAGTATAGTGAAAGGGTAAAAGGAAGGAGTTAAAGAAATGGTGTTGGTTGGTTGCTATAAAAGGAAAGAAAAAACAGAACAGAATTCGGACGTAAGATTCAGAAAATTGAGGGAGGTTTCTAAAAATGGTATGACGGTGTTTCCAAGCCGTTTTCTACCCTTTGTACGGTGTTCCCTAACTAACCTTTCTCAACGCTTACCTTTGGGTCAAACTTTCATTTTTTATTATTTATTTTATAATTTTTAAAATAAATATCTTTCTAATAAAAAGGCTTTGTTTGTGTGTTTCAACTTTGTTGGTGTGATTATTTATTCTATTATATACTATATATAAAATATATAAAGAGAATATATAAGTTTTGGTATCGACTTTTCATAATATCAATAATATTTTTGATTTTTTAGTAGCAACAAAAAAAATTTATTAACAAACTCATCATAATAAAATACACATTTTTTTTAGCAGTAAAAATATTTTATTAACAAACTAACCATAACATAAGACATATATATATTTTTTACATAAGTTAGACAGACGCCTGTCTGGCTCGCTAGTGTCAAATAAAAAACTTTGTTGTTGAGAGTTTGTAAAACTACCTAAGTGCCCTTTTGTTTTTAATAGATGAAATATTATGCAGATGTTTTGGGATGTGTTCTATAAATAAAAGTGATATAATAATGTGATTTAATTGAATTTACATTTATTGTGCATATAAATTAATTTTTAAATTTAAATTTTTTTATTAAAAAAAATAAAATCATCAAAATGTGGATGACATTTACCAAAAAAAAAATGTGGATGATATGAGTTGCTTGACCATGTACTCGTTCCATGGAAATTCAAATTTGTCACATATAGGATAAAATTGATGGTTGCAAAAAATAAAGATGTAAATTAATCAAGAGCATGAACGGATTCAAAAAATTTAATAAGTGTTGTAAGTTTATCATAAAAAAATACATACTCCCTCCGCAAAATATTTTGAGAAAAAAAAATAAAAAGTTTCACAGTAAAATGTGATAATTTGACGTGTGACTTTTTGTGTTTTTCTTGAAAGAAGTTTTGTTGGTAGATGTAAAAAGAAATTTGATTGATTATTGATTATGGGAAAAAAAAAGAGTAAATTAAATGTAATTTATATTAAATTTTATGAGAATAAGTAAAAGTAAATTTTGAAAATGATAAAAATTATTTACTTTTCGCTTAACACTGCAACTCCAATTGCATTGCCTATGTTTAATATTTTTCCAATCCATATTTAGTAATGGTAATCTCAAATCATGTTTCATATTCAATACTTCAAAATTCTTCAATTGTGTGTACTTTTAAGAAGGTACAGTAATTTGATTTTATTCAATTGTTCTTCAATTTTCTTTTTGTTTACAACAATTTTTTCCTTCATATTTCTATCTTAAAATTGTTACTAAAATCTCGGTTCTTCCTAAGAATCTTTGTGTTATGGTAATTTTAATCTCATAAAAATTATTTTTTGTTTCTTGTGTTAATAATATTTAACATAGTTTTTGGTTTTCATAATGCAGGGTTTGCCATTGAGTTAGAGCACAGCAGAGATATTATACTCAATACATCAAGTGCTTATAAAAAAAAAAAATACTTAACACAACAAGAAGACTGTATCGAAATTATGAGACAAAACTTCATAATTGCTATTCAAATAAAATTTAATTATATAAAACATAAATAAGAATTAAAATTTTCACAATGTATTTATAAAAAAAATATTATATTTACGTATCTCAAACCAACAACAACTACTATATATTGTCGGGAAAAAATATTTATCGCAGCGACTTTAATCGTCGAGACAAGTTAGATATAACAACAAGCATGTTGTGTGTCGGCGGCAAATATTCTCGTTGGCAAAACATTACTAATGACAGCAATATTAAGTGTCGCTGCAAAAATTTTTGCAACGGAGCTTATCGCAACAACCAGCAGCGACTTTTTTTCTGTTGGGGTAAAGCTCTTTTGCAACAACTTTATACATTTGCCAGCGACTTTTCTAGCCACAAAAAATGTCTTTTCTTGTAGTGATGGCCCTATATATATGGGTCTTTTTTTTATTTTATTTTTTTTATTTATTTTAGTTTTCCCCATCAGTATTCAATTTATTAGACTTTCTAATCTGGTTCATAGTTCAATTATGGCATCAAGTAATTTCAACCTCTTTCCGATCGTAGTTGTAGAGGATGATCGAACCGTAATCTTTCCTATCAAATCCAACATGAGTCACATCTGAACAAATTGGTTGTATGAATCTCATTTGTATATCTAACTTCTTTAATATTAATATTAATATTTAATGAGCATTCAATCACTCAAATCTAACAACTCTACCAAAATAATAACATGGATCTCACTCATAATTTTACATTAGTAGTAGGTAGTAGTATTCATATTCATTAAGATAAAAGAGACATATATATATATATATATATATATATATATATATATATATATATATATATATATATATATATATATATATATACAAACTTCTCATCTCATCTTCCTAGCAATCTCTCTTCTTATTTATTCTTCAATGAAGTTAGCTAATAAGCACCTCATGCTATTAGGTAAAACATCTCTCATTAAAGACACTTTTAAACTTATTTCCAAAATGCAAGATCACATTGATTTGATCTAATAAGCATTGTTGATATGAGTTTGGTTCCTCTCCGGCCACTTAATGTTCTTGTTTCATCTCAGTCTTTGATTTATATTAAATGTTAGCAGTCAACATATAATTGATAGCCGGTCCAGATCTACACATAACATAAAACTTGAGAGAAATGACAAGAGATGATGCAGATCCGTGAATTCTTAAAATGAAAATGTTTTAAACACAACACATTCATACACACATGACACCTTATATAATACGATCGGTGTATGTTTTTCTCATCTTTAATATTATATTATAGACATCAGTTTGTGTGCAAACACGTAAACTTTATGTATATCTGCTATATGTATATGGCGTAGGCTAAATTTATGTTCATATAACAAGTCTCTTGTTATAAACATATGTTGGCTACCTACATTATCACTAAATTTAAAATAACTTAATTTTCTAGAAATTAAAAACTTATATTTTTTTGGATTAACTAAAAACATATTCAATCATATAATAATAACATCATTTCTTACAAGGGAATCTAATTCCATTATTAAACAAAAAAAAAAGTTGCACACAGTACCTAGAATACGCCATAGTAGCAGTAGCAATACTATAGTATTTTTCTATACTTTTTTGACAGTATAATACAACCTTTTCAATTCACGAACGCACAGTATCTTTTATTTATTTTTTATTTCTGAACCTCACCTAATATAAAGAAGACTTTTAATCTTGATTGTTGACGTTGCACTTTGTTTGGCCGTATATACTGACTTATGTGTTCATCAATACATATTTCATAAAAAAATATATATTTTTTTACCAACTATCAATTGTTTTCCAGAACTAGCTTTTGGCTTTAGGAATAAGCCCTAGTCAAATTCAATTAAATAAATTGAATAGGATTAAATATTTTTTCTATCCTATAAAATTAAGTGATTTCAAGTTTTTTTAATAGTTTAATTCACATATTTTAAAATATCGAAAAAGAGAGAATTTGAGATTGGAGCTATGACTCCTCCAATTAAGTTGCACTTACACTATTTTAATTTTAGTCTTTATTTTTGTTTAAAAATTCTCTAACTCAATTGACAAAATATTGTCAAAAAATTGAAATTATTAGGTCAAATGTCGTGAATGACTAAAATGAGATTTAAACCCGACTTCTCCACTTGCATATGTGTGTTTCTTCATAATATTACATTTTGTAAGAATGATTCTCATTTAGAAAGTTAAGTTTGTTAAGTGGCTTAATGACAAACTCAATCAATAAATAGAGGAAAGTAAAAAATCTCCGATTCAAACCGGTCCTACAAATCAATATAGGTTACAACTATCAACCGAATGAGTTGGGATCCTTTTCATTTTTTGTTTTATCCAATTTTTTCATTATTAAAGTTTTAGAAATATAAATGCAATAATGTGACATTTAGTCAGTCTAATTATTTAATATATATCATAAAACTCTTTAAAATTATATTAATGGAGAGAGAAAATGAATAAAACAAATATAGATGATCCTAACTCCATCTTTTTTTGTTTGTTTTGGTAAATCAAATGTATTATCCATGCGTAACTGCAGAGACTAATCCTCTCGAGGTATCTGAGATTCATTTAAGGGGTTGACATCTCCCAACATATGCTTCTCCATACGCACCAATCGAAGATCAAACCCAGGACCAAATATTTAAGAGACCCAAGTATCTACCACTTGTGTCACACTATGTTAGTAAAACACATTTAAATAATGTTTAATTAATTAAAAACAGAATAAAAACTGAACTACGGAGAGAGACAGAATAAAAACATATTTAAAACACTATATTTTTTCTGTTGAGAAATTAAATAATGTTTAATTAATTAAAATAAAAAAAGAAAGAAAACGGTATTTTCATTATAAAAAAAACGTTATTTTCTTCATTGATTAAGTGTTATAATTAGAGGGAAATGGCGCAAAGAAGAAGAAGAAGAAGAAGAATAAGCTCTTCCTGAATCTGTGAACTTCAATTTTCTCAGATCTATTTTTTCTATCAAAATCATTCCAATTCATATCAACAATTCTTCTACGATCCTCACATTTCATTTCAATTTCGTTACAAATTTCATTACTAATCGCATTTCGGTATGATTCTCATTTTCAATTTTCGTTTTTCACGATCGATTACTGTTGTTTTTTATGTATATTCATAGCAAGTAATGTTGTTTTTTCGATTCATCACTCACACTATTTTGTTTCTATGTTGAATTTTTGTTTAATTTTTGAAATTGATAAAAATATTATGTTTTATTAGTGGAAATGGAATGTAACTGTGAATTTAGGGTTTTTTTTTTTTTTGTGAATGTTGACATTGTTGATTTTGTGGTAAGGTTGGTTGGTGTGAAGTTGGGAGAGAGGAGTGTGATGTATTGTGACGGGGAAGATAAGCAATGGACTTGTGGAAAAGCTGGTACAGTGAATTTGCGAAAAATGAGCTCATTCGTTCGCGATATTCGAGATCCTTGCCTTTCTCAGTCTCCTGTAAAGGTTGTTGTGTTGTCACTGTAAGACTGCACTCTACTGGGTTTTACTAATTGCTTTGCTGTAATTCTTGTGTGTGTGTGTGTGTGTGTGTGTGTTCTACATTGTTTTTAACTCTAAAAATGATTTCTTTGTGTAAAATGGACTGTGGGTAATCAACCAAATGCATGTTCTGTAGTTTGATGTTAGTTCATCAAGTAAGATGATCTAGAACTTCTAGGCCAATTGCACTTTCCAAGGTCTTGTATTGAGATTTTTGACCTCTTCATTTATTCTCAACCCTCCCGTAATATATAAACTAGAGTTTAAATTATAGGTGAGAAGAAGTACAGGCAACATACTCTAACAACATTTTATCTATGATCAGATAAATTTCATGCAGACCCCCATAAATCATGTGGGTCTCATTCTTTATGTTAAGAGTCTCACATTAGATGAGATATGACCAGAAGATGACTTTATAAATGCGAGACATCCCTCTCTGTACAAGCTAATTTTGTAGGATTGAGTTACACCCAACCTAAATTTTAAGATTAAGATGTATCAGAGCCTCTTCAAGATTCGTTGGGCCACCCACAATTAGGTCAAACTCTAGATGTCTAATCGTAGCTCTGATAGGATGTGTTAAGAGTTCCACATTGGATAAGATGTAGTCTGACGATATAAGTGGGAGATTTTCCTCACCTTAGAAGTTGGTTTTGTAGGGTTGAGTTAGACAACTTAAAAAACCTTATTTAGTGGTACCTATCCCTCGAAGTTGTGGCACCCACATAGAGAGTTTTAGTGTGTGCTGCTAGCATTTTTACTTTAGCATATTCATATTGACCTCTCATTTGAAACATTGGGCTTTTGAGGGGATCTTATTGTTTAAAATAGAAATAAATATTTGTCATAAAATGACTTGTTTAATGATTTTTATTACTATTATCATCACGGAGCAGGTAAACAGAATGCTTAAGCCAGACATATGGGAAGCCTTGTCTGATAGTGAAGGAAAGGTGTCTGGTTTCCGGAAGGCACTGAAATTGGTTGTGTTAGGGGTATGTTGTTATTCAAGTTGAATTTGTTTTTCTTTTTTCTTTGTGACATTATATATATCACTTAGTCTAATACTTGAGCCAGTCTAAGCTAGTGCTGTAGGAATTTTATGCTATATCTCTGATATAATATACCCAGATGACATGCAGATCAAATATTCAGCAAGTAACATATCATGTGACTTCTAGATTATTAGTAAATTTTTTAAAATCATCCCATCAGTTGTGGGTGCTAAGATCCTGCATCCAATAAGCATATATGTTCAAAGTACTCCTTATATTGACTTGGGCAATGCTCCCCGGCCCCGCTTGAGGTAGCTTTTGCAGTTAAATTGGTCATAGTTTGTTCTGAATTCTACTTTGATACAAGAGTATATCTCAGCCTTGATGTTAGGCTACTTATAGATGTTTGGTCATGTAAATTACATGTTGTAAGGAAGGCGTACCATGATCCCACTTTGACTAGGTGCATTGCCAAAGTACTCCTTATCGGCTTATCGCGACTTTAACATTTTTTCCCTTGAGCTAATTTTTGGAGTTGATCTGGGTCTACTCCATTTTCAATCGCAGTTGTTCATAATAATATGCTACATTCACGGTTTCATTAAAATATAGTATAATTAAAAAAAAAAAAAAACCCTCCCTTAAGTTCTGAGCAAATTTGTGAGTTTAATTTCTTTTACATCAATATAAAAAAAAAATATATAAATACTCTTGAGACATTGGATATGCAAACTGAGAATTCCTTTCTAAAATTGATGCTAATATAGGATTTTTGTTCTTTTCTGATTCATTTCCTTTTCCTACCATGTCTGTTAGGGTATAGATCCATCAATTAGACCCGAAGTTTGGGAGTTCTTACTAGGTTGTTATGCACTGAGCAGCACTGCCGAGTATCGAAGTAGGTTGAGAGCAGCTAGAAGGTGCAGATCAATTCACTTTCATTAATTTTATTTTTCTCTAGTATTTGCTGGATTTTATATATGCCTATTTTTGCATACTTAATTTGGATTTCAATGGAAACACTAATTGTTTCAGCTACATTTTCGATTGTTGAATATGTAGTTATTACTTATTGACATTCAGGAGAACCTACCATTGCAGGGAGCTTTATAGGGACCTGGTTAAGCAATGTCAAGCAATGCATTCAAGTGTGGGGACTGGTTCATTGGCATATATTGTTGGATCCAAAGTTATGGATATGAGGACCTCCTCTAAAGATGAACGCAAAATTGAAGCTAAACTAGAAAGATCAACATCTAATGATAATGATGTTGAAGTAGAACAATGTCATGGTAGGAGTATTATTTGTGCAGAGGCAGCAAACACAAACCATCATGAAAGCTCTGATAATTGGGCTGACGAACTTGACTTGGTTAGTTCGAGAGCAAGCATAGATAGTGCAACTTATGATTCTTCTGGTCAACAAAACTGCAGTTCCCCAAAGATAGGGAGAGAACCAGATGGGTCACATAGTAGTTTTGATTTTCCTCATTTACCTGTCACCAATCTGTTTGTAAAGAGCGGTGAAGATAAAAAGTTGGACACAGAGCATGGCAATAAACTTTCTGCGCAACGTAAACTAAGATTTGAAGATGAGAGAATGCATAGCTTCCATATCAATAACAATGCAGACTTAGTTATTGAATCAAATGGCCAACCTCTTACGACCTTCCATCCTGTAAACTCTGAAATTGAAATTGCGTCACCTGATGAAGATGAACCAGAACTTCCATCCGAAAATCCAGTTTATGAAACACATATGGTAAATCAACTAAAAATATCAGATATACCGAGGCCAGCAATGACAAGTGCCTCGATGTCTCAAGGATGGGCTGCCAGTGAAGATAGAGTATCAGAATGGCTTTGGACTTTACACAGGATAGGTATATAAGTTGTATACCGTTTTTGTTCTTGACAACATCATATTTTATTCTGCTATTGTTTCTTGCTAACGAGTTTAATCTTTTTCTAGTTGTTGATGTTGTGAGGACCGATAGTCATCTTGAATTCTATGAGGACAGGAGAAATTTAGCTAGAATGTCAGATATTCTTGCTGTCTATGCATGGGTTGATCCTGCAACGGGGTATTGTCAAGGTTATGTTTTTTCCTGTAAATTTCTTGGTTTCTTACCGATGTTGGGTTCTTGTTACACTGATTTTGGACCAAAAACTTACCTTCTTTTACCGGCTATTGAATGTTAGGTATGAGTGATTTGCTGTCTCCCTTTGTTGTAATCTTTGAGGATAACGCAGATGCATTTTGGTGTTTTGAGATGCTTTTGAGGAGAATGGTATTTGCAAATTCGGCTAAGATTCAAGAACATAATTTTGTTTGCAGTGACTGACTAGTTTTCTTTGACACATGTCCAGAGAGAAAATTTTCAAATGGAAGGCCCAACTAGGGTGATGAAGCAGCTGCGAGCATTATGGCATATTCTCGAGCTGTCAGATAGAGAACTTTTTGCCCACATGTCAAAAATTGGTGCTGAAAGCCTTCATTTTGCATTTCGTATGTTGCTAGTTCTCTTTCGGAGAGAGTTATCTTTTAATGAGGCTCTTTCAATGTGGGAGGTTCGTGCTACATGCTTCCAGCTTTAAGATTAATAATTGCCATTGGTTAAAAAACAAACAGATCTAGTTTTGCTGTTTCTTTTTCTTTGAGGTAGAGTTGTGATTTGCTTTATTACAATAAGTCAATTCAAAGGCAGAGATTGGCCTTCCATATCTTGTGAGTGTTGATTTGATCAAGTTTATTGGCATCTCCGCAAAATATGCATATGATTTTTGAATAGTAGTAATAATGAGTTAGTGCTTTTTTGGACATATGGTTTAGAAAGTATTGTTGCAAAGAAAATTATGCCTGTAATTGTGAAATAGATGATATTTTGTGCCCTTTATTAATAACATTTTGATACATCATTGGTTTAGTCTGTCAATACATGATGCCAGTAATCTTGTGTAATGCAGATGATGTGGGCAGCCGACTTTGATGAATCCTGGGCATTTGATTTAGAGGAGAATTGTCTGGAAGCATTAGATTTACATCTTCCCAGTGACTCAACCAATTATATAAAAGAAGCAATTGCTGATTCTGACGATGATAGTATCAGGAGTGGTTCACAGTCAAGTCATAATGAAAATGACAACACAAAAGCAAGCCTGCAGCCACATCATGGGAACACTGATCACCCTGTATCTGATGTCAAATTGAAGTTGCAAGCATCCCATGCCTTTTGTGGCTTGGCAAGGAATATCTGGTCAAGAAATGGTCAAGTTCAAACGAGAACTATTTCCTCCTTGGCAAGGAAAGGAAACGATGAGTTAGCCACATTCTGTGTTGCAGCAATTCTTGTTTTAAACCGCCAGAAGATCATTCGAGAAACCCGCTCGTTCGATGATATGATAAAGGCAGGTGCATTGATCTTTTGTTTTTACCAAGCAATTAATGCCTTGTTAAATTTATTTGTTCTGTGCATTTTATTCCTTTCGGTCATGCTCAGATTATCTTCTTTTATTCTGTACAGTTTTAAGTCCCTCTATGCTGATTGTCCTGAATTATTACCATTTACTTGATAACCAATACATATACTTAATGATGTCCGCATATACTTATGAGACATGTTTGCAACTTTGTTTTTACAAAAAAAATTCTTCCATGTGGAGTTCTTTAATTCACTATGCAGAGAAGGAAGAAAGGAAATTAGCCAAGGGATATTGTGTATTTTCTAACTTAGTATTTCAAAATTATATATTACAGATTTTCAATGACAATATGTTGGAGATCAATGTAAAAAGATGCATAAGAACAGCAATCAAAATCCGAAAGAAATATTTTAACAAGGTAATTCCTAAATTAGTTAATTTTCTCTATTTGCTACTCATAAAAGATGATAATAATTGCTTTTACTAACTTTTTGCCTTTTTTGTTTAGCAATGTTCAATATCCTTGTTTTAATCTTTTAATGTTCAAATAACTTCATCTGATTCTGATGAACTGCAACGCTTGCATTGTTTAGCTCCAATGTTTTTATCTTCATGCGAGATAAAACTTAGATTCAAATCAGTTTCTCTCTGCTGTTCTTTATTCATATGTGACAATGCATTTAGAACGGTCTTCCCTCCAAATATACGACTTTTATCTATATTTCTAAGATTTCCCCAATGAAATTGAAGTCTAATCCTGTGACAGGTAACCAAGAAAAAGAACTGTGCTGCAGAGAAAAGAGACTAGGGCAATATCATTGTTATATGTTCTTGAGGAAAAAGCACCAAAAGGCACTGAGGAATACTTATGAGGCTATGCTTTTCCAAACTGGATCATGGTGTTAATTTTTTTTATTACTTGTCCACTTTGGATGGGAGATTTTGTAGCTTAAAGTGTTTTTGCTTTTGGAGTTTCATCCAGCTGTTGTACCTTCATAGTCACCATTACTCTTTTTTATGAGGTAATATCACTTTGTTCTGCTTTACATTTTGTCTGGTCACTTAACTTTGGATGCTTTTACATTCCTAGATGATCTTTCCCAAGACTTTTCCAAGTATGCTGCTGCGCTCACAATTCAGTTTCTGTTTTTTGGAAATTTGATGCTAGGATTATTAATAGAAAAAGTGTATTTTACAAGGCTCTTGTACTGAAAGCTTTGGGTAACACTGTAAGGAGTAAACAAAGAAGTTAATAGGCACATTTGTGATCAAAGGAACCAAATATGTTGTTGCTTCTATTTGTTTGGTACTCAACCCTGACGCAATTAAATAACCTAATAATGTAGCTTCTTCCCTATGATAAAAATTGTCCAGCACCTTTAACCTGCTTCGCCAAGGCTGGATGTGCCTAACAGAACGAACACTCCAATCCCTGTTGAAGGGATTCTGGGACTTTATGTTTCATACTCGTTCCGTCTCATTATAAGTGTCTCATTTGGAATATTTTTGTCTCAAATTAATTGTCACTTTACAACAATATTCTTATTTAATTAAATAGTCAGCTTAACTATTATATTACTACTACCACCATGTTCAACCACTTAATTAATACGGGTATTTTACAATTTTTAACTAAAAAATTCAACATAGCTAATCATTTTCTTAAGAAGTGCGCATGACCTAAAAAGACATAAATTACAATGAGACAAAGGGCGTACCTTGCAAGGGATTCGTCTATTTTTTTCTTATTGTAATACGGTGTCTTATTTCACACAGTTAATTGCATTAGATTGTTTTTGTAAATGAAATTTGTGTCTGGTTGATTAGCACTGCACAATATCCATTTGAAAATTCACTAGCTGTAGCAGCATCACTGATGATATTTCAGTAGTGATTTTAACTTATTGAATGCTGAAGTCTTTCTCTAGAAATTTGATTTTTGGATTGGTTATTGAATGGCTAAGTGTTGCAATTGATTAAAAATCTTGTTGGAAATTGATTAATTAACATTTGAAGGCAACATATCTTTTTTGAAATTTCCAGTTTATCTTTATTGTCTAATCAAGGAGATTTATTCTGTGAGGGATGATTCCTGTAGATTATGTTAAAGATTTGTTCCCTTTTGTAGTATTTGATCTTTACATTGCTATTTTTATCTTTAACATGATATTTCAGCTGTGATTTTAATTTATTGAATGCTGGAATCTTTCTCTAGAAATTTGATATTGGATTGTTTATTGAATGGTTACATATTGTAATTGATTAGAAATCTTGTTGGAAATTGATTAAATCAGATATGAAAGCAATATTTAATCTTTTTTGACATTTCCAGTTGATCTTTATTGTTTAACCATGGAGGTTAATTCTGCGAGAGATGTTTCCCAAAGATCATGTTAATGATTTATTTCCCTTTGTAGGCATTTGATTCTTACATTGCTTATGTTTTATTTTTTTCTTCCTCTTGAAGCCAGTTAGAAGATTCACAGGGGGATTTTTTATCACTTGTTGATCCCATGTCTGACAAATTGGCAGTCTTGGATACTTCGACTGGTTATACAGATAATGTTCTTTCAATTTTTGCTCAGCTCATATTTCTGGAGAACATCATACATAAGCTATCACTACTTAAAGCATTTGGAGTTTGGAAAAAGCACATGCATACGAGAAGAAATGGAGGGTAGATACAGGGGAGGGAATTGGTGTAGTATACGCCTATGCGGTAACATAGAGTTAATCTTTGTGGTAGATTTGAGTTGGCAGAAGAAAGGATATATAATATAATATAATTGTTTATACATACTACAACAATATTTTTTTGTAACTTCTTAAATTGTTGGATCTTACAAAGGACATAAGAGAGTACAATTCTTGTCACTTATTCACGTACTATTCTTTACCTTCAGAACACAGAAAATAGTATATTTAAACTGGGCATATCTGAATCCAGACAAAATATTAAATTTCTCTGCTGCTAATTTGGGTTTCACTTATTTGTGAATCGACAATTCCGGCGTATCTCTCCTTGATTTCCTGTTAAAACTTTGATATTTCCCATTTTGAACATTGAATGAGCAAATTCTCTCCTAAAATCTTCAAATCCAGCAGCAAATTCATCGGTGATCTCTTTAGTGTCATCGCCATATAGTAATTGTTGATCTATTCCCAGGACAGCTTCATTGCGCAGGATCCTTTTGTAGTATGATTCTCTGAAGATGTAATTTGATCCAGATTCTGGGTTTAGGAATACCAGCGGGTCATGTTGTCCTTTCTTGGTTTTCGGTGGACAAAGTCCTCTCAGTTTGTCTCGAAAAGTAGCATCCAGGCTTGGGTCTGAGTTTCCAGTACCGTTGAAATTATACAGCCTATCAAGAATGAAGCTGCAATGTGTTTGACCCAGTGTGTGTGCTCCTGTGTTGATATGAAACAGACACTCATTTAGAACATATTATTAGCATGTAATTTCTACTACTGGATTGTAATGTTGCCTTACCTAAGAGTGTTGTCATATCTAGTACATCCAAGCCCCTTGATTTGAAGTATGCTAGAGATTCCTGCCATGAGATGGATGGTGATGGCAAGTCTACTGATGCAGCATCTGATTTCATGCCATCCTTTCTTCCTGTGAAAACTGGATAGCCAGGTGCACCTGCCTGTAGACATTAATTCTCAAATGAGTTACTGTTTGTTAACTCTTACCCTACCTTGAGAGAAGTTTTTCTTGCAATTACGGAAAGGAATTGTAACTTTGTAAGTAGACTAGTTGAAAGAATACCATTTTAGCAGCATCTCTGGTGGCGAGATGGAGTATATCAGCGCAGGAAACAATTCCAGGGCATCGTGATTCCAGGACTGTTTTGATATTGTCAATTAGTGCAAATCCTCCAAGCCCCCGGTTTTGTGGTGCTTTCTTTTCGGGATTTGGTCCTTCGTCAAGCAGTATCGATGCATCACAACCCTATTCAGGAAAAAGAAATAAAAGAACACAACTTATGCATTTGTAGTGTTTTGAAAGGTAAATTCTTTAAACCTCATGAACTCTAAATACTAAGAATGAAACAACTGAATCTAGATTAAACAGCAAGAGTTAGAGTTTCGACTATATATTTCTTAGTGCAGCTTGCATATATATATTCTTTAGCTTCAAGGGTCTGCTGTTTTTGTAATCCATCCTTTAGCTTTTACTACTGCCTAAAAGTTCTTATCAGCCGTTGACCTCACAGAATGTCTGTTTCTTAGCTTAAAAAGTCGAAAATAAAAGACTAACTAGTACCAAAGTATAAAAGGAAAAAAGGTGAGGACATACGGTGACGAAACAGTCGGTGTAAACCAAGCGTAGTAACTTAGCAGTAATGCTTTTGTCATTATCCCATAACAGCTTCACTTGGTGCCGGACATACACCTCTGCTAAGTGGCATGTCTGGTTATAGTAATGCCACCGCAACTTTGGCTGTGGAGTTGGCGCTGCTGCCATTCCATAATCAAAGCTCAACACTGCAAAAACTATTAATATTGGAAAAACCACATACATAAGTTTCCCCATCAGGGAAAAAACAACTCTTGCTATTTGTATAATACTAAGCTTGTTTTGTAGGGATAGCAGTGGCTAGAACATTATTGCATATTGCTGCTTATATAGAAGTGCACACTGTACTAGTGGCAATAAATAACCGACCACACTTTAGAATGGTATAAAAATTAAAAAAACTTGTTAAGTAATAAACTAATACTACTGATTTTAAAATCTATAATAATATAATCCATGCATTACGGCACCGTGTGACGGAAGAGTGAGGCATGGAGCTATTCACATGCACCAAGGAAAAGACCAATCTACGTTAAATGGAATGGGGCAACCTCTTTTCCACGGAAAATGTTACGTAAATACATTTATTTGACAAAAATACAACAAATATACTTTTTTGATTTTTTTAATATTTTTTGCATATCTCGTTTTGCGTGCTTGTGAGTGGAAAGAAAGTTGTGTTAATTTTATGTCACAAAATTTGTGTTTGAATAACACACCTCATTTTCCACAAGGTGATAATTTCAACATTTTTTCCCCCATAAATAAATAGGTGATGCCCCTTACACTTTTCTAAAAAACCAAATGTTGCTAGAAATAATCTTTTCCAGAGATTTTTTAATATCAATCAAGCAATAACTTAACTAAATTTATTCTTGTAAATACAACTCAATTGATATGCAATAGTCTGAATTTAAATTCAAAATTCTATATTTTTTTCACATTTAAAATGTATGAGTCTTAAATCACTAACCTACTAGAGTTAAAAAGAAAAATACTCGGTCTCAAATATCACTTTGGATCTTTTTTTTTACCATATTATACAAAAGTTTCATCGTCACTAGCGATGACTAATCTTCATTGGTAACATGTGAGACACACAAAGTGAATTCTCTTTTCCTAACCGAATTTTTTCAATACGCAAATCAGAAATTAAACCTCTCTAACACACTTATTTAAGAGATCTAAAACTCTTACTACTTGAATCAATTCATTCATAGTATCACTTTGGATCTTTACTTTTATGGAAAACAAATAGTATATTTCATACAAATTTTCAGGATCTGACCCTTGCACCAAGGCACTTTCAACATCCTTCTAAGACGTGGGTGGTAAGCAACGTGCTATCATGTGATCTCTACTTGGATTTGGGGTCTCATTAAATTCTAATGCTTTCTCTAGCCACGAGAATGGTTCTTTTTAAAGATCCAATGTTTACTATAGCATTAATCTACTATGTATGTATGTATGTATGTATGTATGTATGTATGTATGTATGTATGTATGTATGTATGTATGTATGTATGTATGTATGTATGTATGTATGTATGTATGTATGTATGTATGTATGTATGTATGTATGTATGTATGTATGTATGTATGTATGTATGTATGTATGTATGTATGTATGTATGTATGTATGTATGTATGTATGTATGTATGTATGTATGTATGTATGTATGTATGTATGTATGTATGTATGTATGTATGTATGTATGTATGTATGTATGTATGTATGTATGTATGTATGTATGTATGTATGTATGTATGTATGTATGTATGTATGTATGTATGTATGTATGTATGTATGTATGTATGTATGTATGTATGTATGTATGTATGTATAATTTTGGTATTGTGGATAAAGGGTACTCAGTAACCGACTGTATTATATCATCTATATGTCATTCTGTGGTTATTAATAAATCATTCTGAGTGTCTCACTTGTTGATCATAGGTATATATTATAACATCTATATGTCATTCTCTTTTAATGTTTGCTTAAAATTTAGAAGTCAATTAGCTCATTTCAAATCCTAGAAAATCTTGTGAAATAAATCAATTGAGTTGGAAATGTAGTTAAATGGAGAATTATACGGTTAAAAAGTCCCACATATTATATGAGTGGGCATGGATAAAAGTTTACAAGTAAGAGACAATTATCAGTTACACGTCGGTTTTTTAGGGTTGAGTTAAACCTAATTCCCAATTCTAAGATGATACAAGAGTCTCTTCAAGATCAGTTGGATCACCTGCTATCGGACCACCCACTATTTATATTCCTCATCTTACAAGCCGTTGGGTCACCCGCTATGGGAACCCAATTCCCAATATACTACAGGATTAAAGTTTAAACGCGCGCTGCAAAGTATCAAATATCTCAACGGTCTTTTATCATCTATGTTCTACTTGCGGTACAAGGGTTATGTATTGATACTTAGAGCATAATTCTTAAATTATTAAGTAAAAAATATAAGACTTTCATGAATTAAATTGAAAGAAAAATGCAGAGTTGCTTAAATATATTTTTGATGGCTAAATGTTGCTTAAATATTTGACGAAGAATAGTAAAATGATTATAACTTGTTTAAACATACTTTATCATGTCTGCTTTGAAGCTACTTAGTTTTAAAGCTTTTGACTGATTAATATGAAAAATGGTTCCAGTTGGATTACAGAGTGTATCACTCATTTTCGTTCTCTTATTTGGCTTGTAGATTGGAAAAGTGTTGTCTAAACACGTTGTCACAAAAACCAACAAAAAACGTGTAAACAAAGTTAGGCATATGTAATCCTCGTCTATGCAATTAAACTGAGCTAACAAGTTGAAGCTAATTTCTCGGTATGGAAAGGAAAAAGGTGTTTCTCACAAGTAAAGGATCCATAGTTTTTTTTTCCGCGTCTCTCGATCGTTTCTCATGCGCTTCCCGATCAAAATACTCCTTTTATTATCTAGGTAGCGAACTCAGTTCGCACCTTATGTAGCGAATGACAATGTTTTTTTTACTCAACTCCAACGTCTGCAACCTTGACTTCCCCAATGAATGAAAATATTCTAAAAAATACAATTTGTTACTCATAGTACAAACTCAAACACAGTCGCTACTTATAGTGCAAACTCAATTTGTACTTTAACTAGTGAACCTTATAAAAATTAAAATACAACAGAAAGAAAGACTAGGAGTCATGAAATAGAGTTAATCATGTTAATTTTTCATTCTTTTCAATTAGACATTTTATGCATGTACCCTAGGACTCTTTTTCCATCCTCCACAATTCTTAAAAACCATTATGGATTTATCCATCCAAATGCAAGAAAAATATATATTTTTCCCATTTGAATCGACAAATCCATATGATTTTTAAGAAATCAATAAAAGGTAAAAGGAGCTTTCCAACAAAAGTAGTGTATAGTTTTATCAGGTTATAACTGGTTCAAGTTCTTTCTTCAACGAGGAAAGTGGTTTATCAATTGATTTGCCCGCCCTTTTAAATATATTCGATGAAGGATTGTCTTCTTCATCTTCGTTGTAATCATCATTTGGCGACACTTTTGATTTCTTAACAAAAATGTGGCTATTGTTATCTTCAAATAACCTTTTAATTGGATGTGTAGTAGCATCCCCCTTTTTAACAGAAGCATCACATTTACGATTAAATGTTTCCAAACTCAAAATCCGAAAAGACTTTCGTATCAAAGGAACATAATCCTCCTCCTCCTCCTCTTCGTCGTCGTCATCATAACAAAATACAAATCCTAATGTATTTTGTGCATATGAAGCAGTGCATTTAAGATCTACGGGTTTATTATCACCATCACCACAAAATTTTGACTTATTAGAAGCCTCAACATCCATCATTCAACTGTAGAAATTAGAAATTCTCTTCAATTACACTAATATCACATGAAAAAAAATATATTTTTTTCAAATTTTTTGACAATTGATAAAATTTCACCACTTTATCAGGACAATGAAATTTGAAAATAAAAGGAATTCAATTGAATTAATTAAATTGCCTATTATTTAAAATCTCTTGAATTTCTAGAATCCCCATCCAAACACAATCTAAGAAAAAAGTTGTAAGTATTGATCTTTATCTAAAAATTGGTTTTTTGAATGGTGAGTGAATTACATGTAAAGAAAATATTAAAATCATACATTGTTGGTTGGAAATAGCTGTCTAAAGCTATAGTAGACGAAGAGGACTTATGTGTGCTTTAATTGGTATTCTTAAAATCTCTTTGATACCAGCTATTATTTTAATTTATATAAAAAAAATCTGTCTAAAATTATACAGTAATTGATTATGTAAAATCATAATTTTATTCACTGTTTCAAAATAAAGTTGAGTTCATGCATGAAGTTGTGAGTTCATCCATAAAAAAGAAAATAAAATACAATGAACTCTATGTTTAGTGTTATGGTGAATTTGTCAGAATCACGATTTTAATTATCTTAATTCTGACTAACTCACCCTCATATTAAAGATGCACAACTACAAATTAAAGTAGTAAAAATGATCAAAGTAATAGCAGTAACATTGACATATTCTACCACTACAAAAATAAAAAATAGAAATATAGAGAGTAAAAGTAGCATACCAATTAAGTTTATGAATAAAGTGCTCTTTCACAAAAGAAAACTCTTTTATTTCTCACTGTTTCTTCTAAGCAAGGTCTATTTTCTCATCGTCTATTTTTATAGTTAAGGAAAAGGGTTTCTGATTAAAGAAACAAAATAACAAATTAGAGAGAATCAAGTTAGATTTATATCTTTTAAAACTAATTTTCCGTTAAATAAAAAACGAATCTTTACGTTTTTAAAACAACTAATCTTAATGAAGCAATATATACTTTATTAGAACTTTTTAGCATGAAAATGTAGAGTTAAAAATTAAATTTTGAGCTCATATTTTATGAAAAAATGTTTTATAATGAAACAAATTTGAAAATTTAACATGAATTAAAACTACGTGGCTGTTTTTTTTTTTTTTTTTATAAAGACAAATCGGAAAATCTATTTTTTTATAGGAACACAGAACTTATTTAACTTTTTTTTTGTTAGTTAAGTAGTCTATTATTAGAAATTCACCCCCTTAATTTAGATGAATAAGTGGAGATTCGAACTCCAAACCCTACACATATATATATATATATATATATATATATATATATATATATATATATATATATATATATATATATATAGGGGACACTTCAAGTGAGAGCAAAGTCTTATGATGAGAGATGAAAGGAGTAAATATAAATCATTAGATGTAAAAGAATGGTCTTGATTAAATTCCACTCTTTAAGTGCCCCTTACTCTATGATACACTCTACCCCTTTCTGCGATGCCACTTGCTCTCGGATTCTGCCTTCGTCACTGCTACTTCTCCAATTAAAAAATCTGGAATCTAAGATTTCTAATGACGAGCCCAAAATCAGTTTCCTGACCTAGAAAATTCTAGATTTTTCTTGAAATTGTTAATTGCATAGCTTTCATGTTTTAAGGCCATTAAGCATAAGAGAATCTCGTTGATTGCAACAGATGCATACAGGATCAAGCAAAACAAAATCAATCATGTTTTTAATAATAACAAATTAAAAAACAAAATCAATCCTCCATTGAATTATGATTGGCACAAAATTTTTTAGGGTAAAACTTGGCACAACACCTGAATCACTATGGATATTGAAACAAAACATTTTAGCTAGTTATTCGATTAAAAAAGCTGTGCAAAATAATTGAAAGGTTATGAATGGATACAATGAATTAGGTGTGTGGGAAACTGGGAATTGAAACATGGAAGGCCGTTGGGGAAGACGGAGAGAACTATTATAGCGTGCATTGAATCTTAATTATTAATCAAAGTTTAGATTTAATCAGAATCGTCCTTTTACATCTAATGGTTTATATTTATTCCTCTCATCTCTCACTATAAGACCTTGCTCTCATTTGAAGTGCCGCCTATATATATATATATATATATATATACTAGTTCTAGTGCCCGTGCTAACGCACGGGAAACACCGCATTTTAGTAATTTCGTACACAATTATCAATTTGCAAATGCTATATAAATTTGTGATAAATAAAATGGCAAAATATTGTTTCTTAGTTTCACCCCTCAATTTAGATAAAATATTTCTTGGTTACCATTAAGAATTACGGGAAGCATATAGTACAAATTACTAACTAAATTCAATCAAATGGCAAAATATTGTGTTTTAGTTTCACCCCTCAATTTAGTTGGCATACTTGTTAGTTACTCTTATCATTTAACAGGAAGTATGAAGTACAAATTACTATATTCAATCAAATCAAATATTAATTATCATAACCCTTCTGGGATGCCCCCCGTGTTTTTTCTAGATATAAAACTTGAAACTTAATTATCATAAAGTTACATAACATCATCCCTCTATAATATTTAACAAAGTTGATATATGCATAAACATAACCCTTTCGGGACGTCGCCCATGTTTTTTCTAAATATAAATTTGGAACTTAATTATACTAAAGTTACATAATACCCCTCTCTTTGCTTACTATGTTAAAGACTCTTACAAAGCAAACTATCAAACCAAAACTCAATAAGAAATAAAATAATGAACAATATGTATTTTGAACTTTTATTCTATCAGGTGAAGTTAACAATAATATTAGAATAATGCTAGCAACACACTCTTTAACAAACACACCACAACACACTCTCTTTTATTGGTTGAAATTCATATGGGTCCCATAAAAAAATGTGGACCCATATAATTTTTATGGGACCCATGTGAATTTCAACCAATAAAAAGAGAGTGTGTTGGAGTGTGTTTGTTAAAGAGTGTGTTGCTAGCACTCCTCATAATATTATCTACTAAGACTACTATAACCAAAGTGGTTTTTTTTGCTTGGTGTTTCAATGCCAAGTATATTCAATTGGCTTATAACAGCCAGCAATCTAATTGCTGATATATGAAGTTAAAAATTCGGTATATCGTTTCTACTTTTGCACCATGGTGATCTTTGCTATCTTAATAAAATTATTTTTATGTTGCATTCTACTCCCTTCGTACCACAATATATGTCGTTTTGACACTTTTACGCATATTAAGAAATGTAATGATTGTTGTATGGAAAAAAGAAATTATGAGTTAGTTTACAAAATTACCCTTCATTAATTGTATGAGGAAGATAAATTGAAGAATTGAAAGAAGAGAAAGTAATAAATAATTAAGAGTATAGGAGGAAAAATAACATTAAAGTTTTGAACAGTCACTTGAAACAAACAAAAAATGAAAAACATAAATAAATAAAGCTGCAGAAAGCTTAAAACTTACTTGAGAACAACTCTATTCATGGCCACTCACAGGTTCCTTTTTTCTAAAACACCAAGAAAAAGAAAAAGAAGATCTATTTTGTAAATCTAAATGAACAAATAAAACTCAAAATCTTTTCAGTAAGTCCTTATCAACCGATCTCATATATACTCGTTCCATTCATTTTTAAATGTCTTTTGACTGTTGATTTAACGTTCTTATTTAACTGTCGTTCTTATTTATTCTGGTAAACAAATAATACTCTTCGATCATTTCTTTACCAGAATTTGTTTTGTAAAATAAAGAGTAGTACTTCACTGTTAAAAAACAATTTCTTTTTGTTGTAAAAAATGTTGTAAGAAAACAAAATCATTATTATTTTAAATAGAAAACATTTTAGAGTAGATATTTGGTAAAAATAAGGCTTAATTATTCTTTTGGTCCCTTAAAGATATTTTAAGTTTCATAATGGTCCCTTAAAGAACATATGGTCTAGATTGGTCCCTTATTAATATTATCATTTGTCACATTGGTCCCAACCGTTAATTTATTAACACCAAATATATTAGGTGTACCAACATTATAGGTGGTCCACCATATACCTCAATACATTTTTTAATCTTAACCATCAGATATTTTTGAAGAAAAATAAACCATTAGATTTTGAATGTCCACCGAATATAACAGTGCACCATCGTGTTCTTCATCCTTCATCATTCCTTCATCTTCTTCCTCCATTCCTTCTTCATGTTCTTCATAACTTTATCATTAATTCAACCCTAAAATTTCAAAACAAACCCAGAAAAAATAAATCTTAAAATCAACACCCAATTTCATATTCTTCAACACTCAATCTCAAAATCAACACTCAATTTCATATTCTTCAATACCCAATCTCAAAATTAATACCCAATTTCATATTCTTCAACACCACCACCACAGATCCCAGATTCGCCATCCCCACAACACAAAAACGCGAAATATTAGTGTTAATTAGCAAAGATTGACAACGAGAACTTGATATGATGAAGAACAAAGAAAAAAGAAAGATGCAAGATCTGGGTTTGAGGAAGAAGATGAATAAAAGGAAAAAATATCATACGTTGGTGGTTCACTATTAGATATAATAGACCAATAAGATTTAATGGTTTTAGTTTTGTCAAAAATATCAAACGGATAAAACTAAAATATTATTAAGGTTTATGGTGTACCACTAAGTATATTGACTCATCATACACAGCAATAGTGCCACCTGTACACAATTTAACGGTTTATGGTAAAAATGGACAGAAATGATCAAAATGTTTAATGGAGAAGTCTTTAAGGGACAAATTCAGACTTTTTTTTCTTTAAGAGAACAATATGAAATCAAAAATATCTTTAAGGGACCATTTTACTAATTAAGCCTAAAAATAAATAAAATAGGTTGAGATTTGTATATATCCGACACAATAAATATGAGATTTTCTTTATGACGGAGAGTTAATGAAATACAGTATTATTTATGAAAAAATATTATAATATTAATTATTACAATAATAAAAAACATATATATTGTTGATTTTCGAATTTCAACAAACACTTGTTTTTTTTTTTTTTTGACGCGTTCAACAAACACTTGTTAGAAGTGATTTTATTTCTATATTATAGGTACAAAAGTCACACAATCCCAATCAAGTTTGTTTCGCACGTAATAAATGCAAACAAAAATTATACCTTTTCTTTTTAAAGTTTATTATTGAATTTGATATTTTTGCTTTCACTGATTAACTGATTTAACTTAAATAGAAAATAATTTTAAAGTTTATTCATTGAATTTGATATTTTTGCCTTGACTGATTAAGTGATTTAGCTTTTTTTGGTTACAATTAAGTGATTTAGCTTAAATAGAAAATAATTTTTAAAAATAAATAATTGTGCAAAAACAGAAAAATAAAATAGTATTAATCAAGAACAAACTTCCATTTTAAAAAATAACAATAAAAGAATTATAAAATGTATGTCAATAAAAAAAATTATCGAAAGAATATAGAAAAAATAAGAAAAAATTGCATAAAAATAAAAATATAGAAATAAAAAAAACAATACTCTATAAAAAAAACATAATTTTTATTTATTTTATAAACGAAACATAAACAATATTACTACAAAGTTTATTAAATTATCCTAAATATTCCTAATAAAATTTCTAATTTTTGTTTAAAAATATACACGGGATCATTATTTATCGCGTAAACATAAAAATCGAATAAATAAGTTTATAAGAAATAATTAACACAATAATTCCACTTTTTTTTACTGCAAAAAAAAATAGAAATATATCTACCATGAGAATCAAACCCAGAAATTCCACCTATATTTTAACAATATTATATAACAATTTTTTAAATATTTAATTTTAAATAAATTTTTTACATTAATATACCGACAAACTCAAATATTGAATAAAATTATAGTATATCATCTTTCTATATTTTGTTCTTATCTATAATTTGTTCTTAACTAGTAAGTAAAAGGTATATATTTTGTTCTTATCTATAATTTTTTTTCCCTATATTTAAGTATATCATCTTTCTATATTTTTTAAAATATCTTTTTAAAAAAAATATAAAAATCTCTTAGTAATAGATTTAAGAAATATAGTGTTTAAAAGTAATACCATGAGTCTTTAAACTAGTAAGTAAAAGGTATATATTTTGTTCTTATCTATAATTTGTTTTGTTCCTATATTTAAGTATATCATATCTTTCTATATTTTTTTTAAAATATATTTTTTAAAAAAATATAAAAATCTCTTAGTAATAGATTTAAGAAATATAGTGGTTATATATTAGTAATAGATTTAAGAAATCTCTTACTATAATTTGAGCATAGAAACAAAAAATTCTCTTCTCTGTTGCTTATCTCTCACGTTTCCCTTTCAACCTCACTCCTTCATCACTCACTCTTTCCGTTTTGCGCCGGCGGGAACTAACCGTCATTCCGGTAACCCTTTTACCTGAATTTCATCATTCAACGATCAATTTCCAATCTTTAATTTTTTTGGGGATAATAACAATTTTCAATAAAATAGGGTTAGGTTAATTCCATGGCGATTTCATCTGGGACTGGTAACCATCAAGAACAACATGCTCATGGCAATTTGGATCCTGCTATATATTGGACCCCCGAAGAACAAGCTACTCTTGAAGATTTACTCACAGAGTATGTTAATTTTCTATTTTCCTATCATATTACATTGAATTATGAATATGTAATTACTATATCTTATCTTTGTGTTTTGAGTTTGATGTTTAGTTTGAGAGTTGAATTTGTTAATTACTTAAACCCTATCAATTTAATTTTGGTGTTTGTCTTCTATTTTTGTAGTTCAAGTCATGAATTAGGGTTTATAGTAATAAATAAGCTATTTGCAAGTAATCATAGGCTCTGTTTGGATAAACAACTTAGCGTTTGTTATGGAATAAAAAAAAGTTAAATGGCTTGTCATATAAGTGCATATGCATTAGCTATTTTTATAACCAAAAGATAAATTACAGCTTAAAAAAGGTATTGTTTTTGTATAAGTGCTTATCATGCATGATAAGTGTGTATATGTATTATTAGCAATTTTTATAACCAAATGATAAAATAATGTTAAATTGTTTTCGTACGACCTATACGATGTTTTTGTAAGCTATCTTGGAGAGTTTATGGAAATAAGCTGAGAAAAGCTTATCAACGTTTGTCATAAGCCGTATTCGTAAATTCTCCCAAACAGTCTCACATGTGAGTTTTATATCGTCTTATGTATTTATTTGTGAATTTTGATTAGTGTATCCTTAGACTGGCTTATTCCTTAAATAAGCCAATCCAAACATGTCCATAGTACTCAATAGCGGTCTCTAAAACTTATACCTGTTTCATCTGTTTTTATTTTTGGACATTTTGGTCATTTCAGTCTAAACTCTAAAGCTTATTTGCTTTATATTGGGTTTGAATATTTTACACATGCGTGCGTGTATTGTACTTTCTGTTCACACTGAGCTTTATGAGAAACCAGGGGATCCGAAAACTAATTATATGCAAATGAGGATAAATGGCAGTTTGAAATGGAATGTAAATGAAATTTCCAGTACTAGTATTTACTTAATTCCTTAAATACAGTACTTTTTGTTCCTGTACTTTGATTGAACAGTAAGTTCATTGTGTTGTCATAATGTTCAACACATGTATTTTGATTAGCAATGCATATATGTGAATTCTATATACGTAGTAACGTAGTCACATAAATTAATGAAAATTTTAAATTTTGCTTTGCAGGTATGCCTCAATATCGAACATAACATTACGTTATGCAGAGATAGTTCCAGCGCTAAATGATAAGAGCGTTAGGGATGTGGCACTGCGAGTCAGGTGGATGAACGTAAACGTAAGCTACATACTCGTTATTTTCTGCATTAAGGCATTTATACCATGCACAAATTTGTTTTCCCCCATTATATCAATAAGTCACATCGCTTCTCATTTGATCCTATGGTGGAAACAAATTTGAGTATGATACAACATTTATCTCACTTGTGCACCATATAACTAGTCTTTATTTCATTGCATTGTTGTTACATTAGAATTTAGATGCAAGTTTACGACCATTGGTTAACGAACTGTTTGGATCATGTATCCGCAAGGCATCAGGGTTTATCTTATTATGATCCTTTTCTAGAAGTTCGTCGTAACAATGCTCAAGGGTTTAATGTATTTTCAAATAGTGGTGCTATAGCTCTACTGCACAACGGATTTTGATGAGTCCACTATGAAAACCGTGATACCATCCCATACCATCCCATTTCCTCTATAAGAGCGATGGCTGATAGTATCCGCCATCGTATTTTTGTTCATAGCAGATGTAGTGGACAACAGACAATTTTAGGAATTTTCTTTCTTTTTAAAAATAAAACTGAAGAGTCTGCATGTTGGTTGCATAGTGGCCCCTTTTTATTTGTTTACAACATTCCTTTTTATTTTATATAATTGATTTATTTCAACTGCAATTCGGCTTCTGCTATTTGTCCACAATGCTATTAGCTATTTCACATAGCAGTTTTTAGTTTTTTTGGCATTCCCACTATCGATAACACTGCATGTCATGGTTGTGACTTATGAGAACTTTTCTTGTTTGTTGGGACATGACTCATGAGAATCTTATCTTTGATATGTCGCTGCATGGTGAATATAGTCACCTAATAATGGAATTATGTATTATAATTATTTTTCGTAAGCTTTCAGCCACTTTTACCCAACTTCTGGTGGATTTGTCATAAAAAAGTTTCGTGTTAGGATTTACTCAATTGCACAAGTTATTAGACATTTAGACAAAGATATTTAAGAGTAACCGTCTTGTTCCTTCATGAGACAAAAGGGTCATTGATGATATATTCATCCATTAAATTGCGCACGACACTTCGGTTCCATTTGCAACCTTCCCCATCCTTAATTTAAACTATGAAATAAAGAAGCTGGGTGTTATTGAGATTGTATAAACTCAGTTTCTGCATGTTATGATGGTGCGTTTGTTTTTCATTTCTTACAGAAGAAAGAAGATATCAGGAGAAGGAAGGATGGTCACAATTTGGCACGAAAAAGTAAAGGCAAAAAGGTAAAGCTTCCATTTATTTCATTTTAAGTAGTAAATGTTACCTGAAACTTTTGTGCAGAATTCAAGTTTTCTGTACATATTATTTCTCAGATGCTTACCAAAAGTCAGGAAAGGGTGTCTGACCCTGCAGCAAAATCATCTCAATTTTCTGCTGCTCGACCCAATGTCCCTCCATATGCGCAACCAATGATTCGAATTGACAATGATAATGCCATCCCATATGCAGGTCAAGCTCTATACCTTGTATTTTTTTTTCTCCGTAGCTTTGGATGTTGTGGTTCGAGAACATTACAATTTAGTCTTATATCTCTAATGGACATTTCTTTCCGCTTTGAAATGTCTCACCTACTTGTCTTTTTATAAATGATGTAACTTCACTTGCCTCTTTGTTATACAACTTCTCTTCTCATATTTGGTTGCTGTTATCATCATCGTTTTGCAGCAATTGGAGGTCCTACTGCTGAGCTATTAGAGCAACATACACGAGCCTTGAGCCAAATCTCTGCAAATCTTTCCTCTCGCCAGGTGTGTTGACAATATCATTAATCTATTTTTCCTTTTGTGTGGACTAGACTGCTGATCGAACTTCTAAGTCAGACTTGTTATATATACATTTGTATTAATTGTCGAATCTTGGTTTTAGCCCTTTCTTCTAAGTTTACTTTTGTTCGATTTTTTATATTTATGGTTTTGTTTGGACGAGTGAAGAGGTTAAACCAATGTTCAGATTATAGAAACTGTCTAGAATGAGATTCCTCTAATATAACCTGTATCAAAGCAACAAATATGTATATGTTTGAAAAAAATTTCCCTTTATGCTTTTGTTGTTCCATCTCTTATAGCAGTTTAGTTCCTGACATCATGATATCGAAACTACTTGACATTCTGAAAATGGTGTTCTACTTTATCAATATGATTTCCATTCATAGGTCATTATCGTCTATTGCTGTAAGACTGACCAATAGTTTTTTGTGCTCTCTATCTTTGTTTCCAGATATATGAGAACCTCTATCTTTTGTGCCGAATTAGAGACAACTTCTTTAGAATAATAATGAATGAGTGAGTTGTTCTTTCGTATATTTACTCTCTTTATTGCTTTAATCTCATTTGACTCAATTGTAACACTTCACTTACCTCTTTATTTTTCGACAGGAGGAAGGATTCATCAGAAGTGATGAAGAAAATGCCATCTCCTCCTTGGAATATGAATGAAGAGCTGGCCAATTACATACTTCCATTATTTCTTTACCAGCCTCAGTAACGATCCTTTTTATTCAGCGATAACAGGCTTACCTCTTCATTGTTTCTTTCTCTGGTGGGAAAACAGAAGAAAGAATGAATAATTGTTCACAATCTTCAAGCTGAATTAGTTTTCATAATTTTTTACTTTTGATGTTAGCTTATCTTGTTCCCTAGTTTTTCTCTAACTTAGTGGTACAATAGGAATTATTTGTATTCATGATATTGATTAATTTAAATTTAAGAAGCAATAAGAGCAATAAGTTGTAGTACATGTTAATTTTGTTAGTACATTTTCTTTTGGTAGGAAAAGAGGGCTAACGCCCAACAAACGAAAAAAAAAAAAACTATAAAGATATATGAATATTCCTAGGCATGCAAGCCCCGGAAAAGTCATCATAGAGGAGACTCGAGACCTCCATATGAGGAATCTCCATAACATAAGTGTTAAAAGAATCCAAAGAGAAGCTAAAATTAGTCAGCCAATCAGCACTTCTATTTCCCTCCTGACAGGTATGATTGAAAAGAACCTGTCAGTTCAAATTTAAAAGTTCTTGTATACGACACACTAAAGTGGGAGGATTGCCATTGATTTTGACTTTCCCTGTGATCATGTCAACCAGTGTTTTTGAGTCACTTTCCACTTGAAGTTGGTGGAAACCTTGTCTCCAAGCAAGCTACATTCCCAAGTACATTCCCCACATTTTAGCAAAAAAAGTAATTTTGTTAGTACATTTTATTATGCATATTTTATGAAATCAAATGTTAATAAGGAGAAAGTCTTCAATAGGCACGTATACACCACTTCAGTTTTGGGCACAACCAATAAAATAATGACAGCTCATAGAAGTAACAGAGGAGTACAAACTTAACCGTGTCTATCACTTTTTTTTTTTTTTTTTTAAAAGAAGAAACACTGTTTATCGTCTTCTCTCTTCCAAGTTCTTTTACATTGACATTTCTTCTCAAAATTTTCTTTTACGTTGCGACTCTGTCTCCGAGATCCGGCCTCTACCTAAGATGATGAGATTAGCAAACTCAAGATTATAACCATGTATTTTGGGGGGGGTGGGGGGGGGGGGGTTGGGATGGTGATTTGGGTTTTAGCCTTTTAGTGTTCAATTGTTTTCAATTAGTTGAGAATTAAATTGGATCTTAGGAGTTCTTTTGGGCTTTGCAGAGACCCTTTTCATCCTAATTATGTTTGATTTTTGATTGGTGGAAGAATATGAGCATAGAAAATCAAGAAATCACTCACTGCATGTGAGAAGAGGCATGGTGGATTTGGGTATTATGCTTATTGGAAACTTCCATAAAAAATCCTTCTCAAATGTTGGATGCTGACCCCCGTTGTCATTGTTAGGAATTGAAAGATTGAAAATTTTTGTAGTTGTTTTTAAATTTTTTTGTTATTTTCATGAACAGTAAAATTAAAGAAAGAGGAGGACCCAGTTTATATGCAAGGGAGATTGGTGAAATAGGTTGTTGGAGCTTAGGGTGGAAACTGGAAAGTATAATTATAAGAAGAAATTCGAAAAAATGAGAATCATTGATGATGAAGTTAAAACATGGATGAAGAAATGGATGAAAGATGATAACAGAGAAATGGTCGGGTTCTCAAATCCCAAAATTAAAGATTTATATTTTATTAGAAAATGAAAAAAAATTAGAACTTTGGTTGTTATGAGTTGTCACAATTTTATTGGGTGTGCCTAAAATTTAGGTGTTGTATCCGTGCCTATACAAGATTTTCTCGAAGGAGAAGTACTTGTGGTGGATCTCTTTCTGTCGTAGGGCCCTTTTATTTTGACTTTAAACAAAGTGATTATTCTTTGTATTTTTGAAAATAGTTTTTGTGATAATTTAATTAAAAATAGTAAAATGCAGGGGGATTGGTTATTATACATAAGCTATCCTTATGCACCATGCATAAGTTACTTAGTGCACCCCTCAAATTACTTGTGCACCCCCCAAATTACTAGCACACCCCCAAATTTCTCATGCACCCCCCAAATTACTTGTGCACCCCCAAATTTCTCATGCACCCCCAAATTTCTCATGCACCCCCAAAATTTCTCGCACACCCCCAATATGACTTTTGCCCCCCAATTTTATTTTTTTGGTCCCCTCCACATTTCTAGCCTAAACCATTTTGTTGTGGGAATGGTTTCAGAGATATGCACTCCAAAACCATTAAGTGTATAAGATGGTTTTAGAGTACAACCCTATAATTAGAATACAAACAATAATTGTGATTTGAAACCATTTAACCAACATAATGGTTTCCAGAATTTTTAAAACCATATAAACACACATAAAACCATTTTACAATACAAATGGTTTCAGTGTATAACTATCTGAAACCATTTAACCAACATAATGGTTTCCAGAATTTTTAAAACCATAAAAACACACATAAAACCATTTTACAATACAAATGGTTTCAGTGTATAACTATCTGAAACCATTTAACCAGCATAATGGTTTCCAGAATTTTTGAAACCATAAAAACACACATAAAACCATTTTACAATACAAATGGTTTTAGTGTATAACTATCTGAAACTATTTAACTGGTTTTAAATAATGATTATAATTGTACAAAAAAAAAACAATTATGATTCTAATTATAGGTTGTACTTCAAAACCATCTTATGCACTTAATGGTTTTGGAGTGTATATTTTTGAAACCATTCCCACAGCAAAATGGTTTAGGCTTGAAATATGGGGGGTTAAAAAAAAATTGGGCGCACAAGTCATCTGGGGGGTGCGTGAAAAATTTTGGGGGGTGCGCTAGAAATTTGGGGGTGCGCGAGAAATGGGGGGTGCATGAGAAATTTGGGGGGTGCACAAGAAATTTGGGGGGTGCGCGAGTAATTTGGGGGGTATGTGAGAAATTTGGGGGGTGTGAGATTAGGTGTGAGTGTGTGAGTTGAGATTGGCTAGGATTATTACATGTGGATGCTCAATCTAATGGATGTTATTGACTTATGTACCATGCATAAGGATTACACTTATGTATAATAACTTCTCCCAAATGCAGGTACGTAAATAAAGGCAATAGTTAATATGCATAAGTCTTTTCTTATGTATGGTGCATAAGTCATTTATAGCCATCAGATGATTTTATACGTGTAATAATCATAACTGAAGAACTTTCTATTTTTGCTTGCTCAATTTCGGCCACATTTTATATGCGATTCGATCACCGATTTCGAAAACTAATACCGGAAACATTCATAAAATCGAACGACGATCAAAACGGTATAAAGAACGTCGAGTTTCGTTGATTATTGAGGGAGAACGAACCGGGTCGACGAACCGGGTCGTCGCGACCCGTTTCTACAGAAAATGGGTGAGGAAGATGATGAACAGTGACGCGCCTCCACGCCCACTCTCACTGGCGGCGTGTGGGGGCGCGTGCGGTGCCAAGGAGACTCCAATTTTTTTTATTTTTTTACAGAAAAATAGTAAATAATTTTCTGGGAATTTTGGGACCAGATAGGTATTTTTCTGAGACCTGGAACTATTTTTAGTTAATTAAATGAGGTAAATATGCTTTTATAAATATCAGATATTAATAAAAGTTTCCCAAAATTTTATT